>NC_092517.1:22679565-23879565 GCF_047511675.1 Marmota flaviventris
TCCTCCTCCATCCTTCCTTCTTTTCTCCTGCATCTCCTCCTCTTCCTCCATCTCCTCCTTCTCCCTCTCCATTTCTCCTCCTCCTTCTCTCTCTACTCTTCCTCCTCCTCTTCTCTCTTCTGCCTTCTCCTCCTCCTCAACATCTCTCCTCCTCCTCCTGCTTCTCCTTTTCCTCCTCCTGCTCCATCTCCATCTCCTCCAACTCCTCCACTTTCTCATCATCCCTCCTCCTCCTCCTCCTCATCATCATCATCTTTCCTCCATCTCCTCCTCCTCGTCCTCCTCCCCTTCACCTCCTCCTCCTTCTCCTCTTATATCTCCTCCTCCTCCTGCTCCTTCTTTTTTTCCTGCTCATCTCTTTCCTCCCCTCCTTCTCCATCTTTTACTCCTCCTCCTTTTCCTACCCTTCCTCCATCTCCTCCTCCATCTTTTCCTCCTCCTCCTTCTCCTCCTCCTCCTACTCTTTCTCCCTCTCATCCTCCTTTTCCGTTTCCTCCTCTCTCCTTCTCATCCTCCTCCTCCTCGCCCTCTTCTCCTCCTCCTCTATCTTCTCCTCCATCTCCCCCTCTTCCTCATCTCTCCTACTCCTCCTTTTCATCATCATCATCTCTCCTCCATCTCCTTTTCCTCCTTCTCTGCCTCCTCTGTCACCTCGTCTTCCTTCTCCTTCTCTCCCTCTCCTCTTCCTCCTCATCTTTCCTCCTCCTCCGCATCATCATCATCACCTCTTCTCCATCTCCTCCTCCTCAATTATTTCCTCCTACTCCTCCTCCTTCTCTTACCCCTACTTCTCAGTCTTTCCTCCTCCTATTCCTGCTTCTCCTCCACCTCTTTCTCCTCCTCCATCTCCTCCTCCTTTTTTTCCTAGTCCTCTTCTTCTTCCTTCTCCTCTCCCCTACCTCCTCCTCCTCCACATTCTCTTCCTCTTTCTCCTCCTCCTTTTTCTCATCCTCTTCCTCCTTCTCCCCCTCCTTTTTCCCTCCTTCTCCTCCTCCTCCTCCATCTCCTCCTCCTTCTCCTCCCTCTCCTCCTCCTCATCTCTCCTCTTCCTCCTCCTCATCAACATCATCATCTCTCCTCCTCCTCCTTGTCTTTCTTTTTCATCTCCTTTCCTCATCTTCTGTCTCCTCCTCCTCTTCCATCTTCTTCTCTTCCTTATCCTCCTCCACCTCTGTCTCTTCCTCCTCCTCCTCTTCATCATCATCCCCCCTATTCCTCCTCCATAGTCTCCTTGCTCTGGGACCTCCAATGTGGACTCCTCTGGCTCCCTGTCTCCGTCCCTCCCCGTGGCTAGCCCCTCACTTCTGTAGACCCCGTTGCACCTCCCCAGCTGCTGGTGTTCATCTGTGGCCTCCAGTAACCCTCCATGATCAGAGGTTTAATAGGTGAGCATGGAGTTCTTCAGACCCTTCTAATCAAGGGCATGGAGGGCTTTATCTCTGGAGAAAGTGGAAGGTGCCAGAGAGAGCTCCCACATGGGTCTCAGCTGGTGGCATGCGCTTCCCATTCTATGAGCAAACCACCTTGTACTGGACCATCACACAAAGAGCCCCCTGCCTAGAGCCCACAGGGACACGTATGATCACGGTGCTGAGACTGATGCCTAGGTCTGCTTAGCACCGCGTCACCTTGAAAACCAGGAGAGCCTTGCAAAGAAATATCCAGGACGTCGCCAGCAGGCATGGTTTCGATGTGTGGTACCCATGGGGTCAAGTGCTCTAATAAAAGTGTGAGAGGGTGGCCCAGGGCAGGGAAAAGCAATGCCAGATTGCAGCCCACGTAGAAGGAACCACAACCAATGGCATTAAAATATATGATGGCCATGATCAGCAGAGCAGGGGACACCTGCAAACCCAGTTGTAGCTCCCTGCACCGTGGAGACCAGCGGTCCTTCCTACCCCTGAAGGCACAGAGGCCAATTCACGAGGGATGTGAGCTGCTGTCCTCCTTGGGGACATCTGCCTCTCACGTAGCTCAGATGCAAGGACGTGTCACCTGACCTGCGAGGGCTTTCACGTCTCCAGGAAGCCCTCGCAGATGGAAGAGTCTGCAATTTCTTGCTTCTCTCTAGTGTGTCCCCAAGCCCCAAAAGCAGAGCCTTTTTCCTCCACGATGCTGAAAGCTAATGTTCTCTCTCTGCTTCCTGTAACTACTAAGGGTGACACTGAATGACAGCTCCTCAAAAAACTGATTGCTAATGAAATGATTGGTTTTGTGCAAAATTAGACGATCACTGGGAATAAATGAACAAACAAGGGACACCCATTCTTGATCTTGACTTACGTACATCCACTCCATCTCCTCCACGTAGTCTCTGTATAAACCATGGTGGCTTCTCCCGAGGAAGGCTTTTGAGGTCACCAGAGGAGTGTGAACATGCAGCAGGGACACAAAGAGGAGAAAGGGTCTGTTCTTGTTTGTGAAAGAAGAAAACCCCTTGAATTATGGACGGGAGATGATGGCGTCCACAGTGGACCTTGAATGTGCTGCGTCTGTGACCTGGGTTCACCTGCTGGGATTTCATTGTGAGGGGTCCCCCAAAAACTCATGGGTGAGACCATGCAAGAAAGTTCACAGGTATAATGATTAGATTACGAGAGGTGTGACCTAGAAGTGGATTAATTCACTTGAATGAACTCACTGGGTGGTGACTGTAGCAGGTGGGTTGTGGCTGGAGGAGGGGATCCCTGGGCTGTGCCTTTGGTGTCTCTATCCTGTCCCTGGTGAGCAGAGCTCTCTCTGATTCCTGGTGCCCTGTCCTGAGCTGCTCTCCTCCTCCAGGCCCTTCTGCCATTTTGTTCTGCTCCCTTTGGGCCAGAGCCATGGAGTTGGCCAACCATGGACTGAACCCTGGACACCATGAGCCCCAAATAAACTCTTCCTCCCCTAAATGTTCTTCTTGGAACTTTGGTCACAGTGGCAATTTTGTCTGAGTAAAACAACACCCACGGTCAGTATAGTACAGGAAGATATTTTGAGAGGGAGGGACGGGACACCCCATTAACCCACCCTGTGTTACAGAACATTGCCATAATTATTATTTTATTATTAGGTGCTGCTAATTTCTGACTTTCCCTAATTTATAAAGTAAATATCTTCATAGGTATGTACGCACAGGGAAATAGCTATATATTATAGTATATGTATGAATATTTATTTATTACTTATATATGAATGGTTGGGTACTCTCTGGGGTTTCAGGCATTCCCTGGGCCTTGGAAGGAGTCCCTGATGCATGACCACTACTTGGATACTTTCCAGTGCAACCCGGTAACTCAACGCAGAGATCTGAGTGTGGAAACCAATTCATACGAAGAGTTTGGACCTTTCCTTTTTCTTCTTCTTCTTTTTTTTTTTTTAGCACCAGAGATGGAACCCAGGGGTGCTTCACCACTGAGTCCCTTCCCCAGTCCTTTTGATATTTTATTTACAGAGTCTCACTGAGTCTCTTACAGCCTCTCTAAGTTGCTGAGGCTAGCCTCCAACTTGCCATCCTCCTGCCTCAGCCTCCCCAGCTGCTAGGATGACAGACGTGGGCAAAGTGACTCCACAAAGAAATCCTTCAGCATATGCACTGTGGAATATTATGTAGCCATGAAGAAGGATAGCTTAGCTTCCTTTCATTTGTGAATGAAGTGTGAGTTTGGACCTTTTCAATGCACCTGCTGCTATGGGATCCCAGGGTAGCTCAAGGCTCAGAACCTGCCCCCCCCCAAGGATCTTGAGGGTCCCCACGTTTGGATGTAGGTCGTGGCTTCCTGCAGCATCCGTCTGGTGGTGCTCCCCACATCCATGGGCTGCTCGGTGACCTGGTGGTTCCTCATGAGCACACAGTTTTCCAGCGTCGCACGAACCCACAGCTGGAGAACCACATGGTGAAGAAGAGAAAGACGAGGCCGGCTGTGCCCCCGACTGCGGTCCAGGGAACCGAGAGGAGGCTGCTGAGCTTGGCGGCCATGAGCATCAGGACGCCCAGAGCCAGGACGCCGGTGTAGCAGCTGAACCGGGCAGCCACGGTGACCCACAGCTCTGGGGGCCTGTCAGGGTCGCATTCGTTGATCAGGGTGAAGGGCAGCCTGTAGAAGTAGTGGAAGCCATGGTTCAGCGGATGGTGGCAGTGGTCCCTGAGGAATGTGCAGCTCATGCCCTGGTGCCACTTTCCTGCGAGCTGGGGTGCGTGGTCAGCCCACCAAGGGTGCACTCTGTTGCCTGGGAAAAAGAACCCCGGGGCCATTTGGATGCAGTCAGGGGAAAGAAAACCTCCAAAGAGCAGATCCTGAATCAGCGGAGGCCATGAGTGACCTCAGTCAAGACTTGCTTTTGGTTTTGGGTACCAGGGATGCAACTCAGGGCTACTCGACCCCCGAGCCCCATCCCCGGCCCTTTTTGTGTTTTATTTAGAGACAGGGTCTCACTGAGTTACTTGGGGCCTTGCTAAACTGCTGAGGTGGGCCTCTAACTTGCAGTCCTCCTGCCTCAGACTCCCAGGCTACTGGAATTACAGGCAGCGGAGCCAGGCTCTGAAGAGCTTTCTGATTCCTTGGGGTTGAAGAAGATAGATAGGTTCATAGAAGGAAAGAAGGCAAAATATATATCAAAGAACCACAAACTCTGCAATGAGGAGAACTTCTGAACTGGAAACCATCTGAGAGGGCCGGAGTGGAG
Organism: Marmota flaviventris; assembly: GCF_047511675.1. Taxonomy (NCBI): domain Eukaryota; kingdom Metazoa; phylum Chordata; class Mammalia; order Rodentia; family Sciuridae; genus Marmota; species Marmota flaviventris. The sequence continues at coordinate 22,684,231 of NC_092517.1, forward strand.
CCAGATACCAACTCGGGAGGCGGAGAAAGATGAAAGTGTTTCTTTTTTCTCCAGAGGAAATTGGTCCCTCGACAATTGGATGGGAGGGGAATCAGGTGTCTGCATACCTATGAGGCTGGTGGCATAGCCTTGCTCCTTTGGGATTTTTTCAAAAGTGGTTTCATTGGCAGGAAGCCCACCTGAGCCCGTGTTCCAGTGGAAGACCACGTACTCATCGCTGTCCATTCCTGTGGAGCCCACAGCAGAGCAAGGTTCACATTCCCTTTGCCAGGAAGAGGTCTTAGCAAAGGGATTCTGGGCACCAGGGGACAGTCGGCAAGAATCTGGCTGTGGGCACTTGGGGAAGGTGGGAGGTGGTGCTATCATCCAGGTACCAATACTTTGCATCTATCCCCTTTCTATCCACACATCATTTATCTGTCACCTGTATGTGCGTTATGCATCTGTCACATCTATATACCTCTATCACCCATCGTTAGCTATCACCTGTTCTTCTATTATCTATTGACAAGATTGCTATCGATTGAGCATCATTAATACGTCTTCCTTCATTGATGGTATCACCATCATCATCTATGGAGCATTGCCTATCACCTGTCAATCACCGTATTTCTGCTTCTCATCCACCAATGATGGTTGTCATCCCATCCCAGAAGGCTCCCTCGGCACAGCCTACCAAAGGTACCTACCTGGCAATTTGATGAGAAAAGAGCTGGTACGTGGAAAATATCAGAAGGAAAAGAACCTTTCTCCTGTACCAGACATGCACAGACATTTGTGTTGGATGTTTTTTCCCTGAGCATTTTTTTTTTCTCTGAGTATCAGCACAATTCCCGCAGAACCTGCATTGTGCTGCGTGTCCCAGGTCAGCTAGGGACGATCTATACCTCAGGAAGAGGTGTGTGGTTATCTGTGACTCCCATTTGATTAACCCAGGGGTGCCTAACCCCTGATCCCCATCTGTAGCCCTATTTTGCATTTTACTTAGAGACAGGGTCTCACTGAGTTGCTTAGGGCCTCCTTTTGACTGAGGCTGGCTTTGAACTCGAGAACCTCCTGCCTCAACCTCCCAACTGCTGGGATGACAGGTGTGCGCCACCGTGCCCGGCATTGTGCATGGGTTTTAACACCCATGGGGTCTGAGGGTCCTGAGGGGTGAGGGCATAGGATGCCCTGTTTGGAGCACACACTACAGGAAGGTGACAGGAAGGCACATTAGCCTTCACTTTCGCAGTCTCTGCGGGATCACTACCCAGCTAGAGTGGCGATGGGGTCCAGGCTGCATCCAGGAGCTGCTGTCCACGGTCCCCACGACACCCACCTGATCGGAGTGGCTCTGCTCGGGGTGCAGAGCAGGGGACCGCCAGGTACTGGGTGAGTCTCACGCCCTCCTCCACCAGCCGGTCGATATTGGGGGTCCTGAGAAAATCAGATGAATGTCACTTGGCAAAGGGATGGGAATGCTCTGGGCTTCAGAAGAGGCCAGCATGGAACTTTCCGGGGCTGCGTGGCACCTGTCTTAGTGCACCCACTTCTCTGAGTTTGCAAAGGACAGATGAGGCTCACCCTGGGCAGTTCTTCCTACAGCCCTCCCCCCACCTCAGCTGTTGCCAAAGCTACAAAGGGCACCCCAGATTTTGAATTTTGGCTTTGACCTGGGGGGCTGGCACACAGACACCTTGCCCATTTCATTTTCTGTGGGTGATGAATGACAGATGTTGAACAGTGATTATAAACACGGGCTGTGAGAGAAGTTTTGTTCAGCCGGAGAATGACGTGGGTTCTGAGCCCAGGCAGTCTGGGCTCAGCCAGGACCTTAGGTGGGTTCGGGGTACAAAATGCACATCTGCGTGGTGACATTCTCCTTTTAGGATGGGTTATGGGGGACCTCTTGTCACAATAACTGTGGTTACATCACAGGGCTTCTTAGAGGAAGATGGACCCCAACAAAATTACATTTGAAGGAAGAGATGACCGTTGTCACACACAAAGGCAACGTTTTTGGCTTTTTCTTATTTTTTTTTTTGGGGGGGGTATGCAACCCAGGGGGCTTGTGTGCTTTAAATATCCCATCAGCATCCATGAAGGGCACACCCTGAGTTTCCTACCAGGTTTATCAGGTGCAAAATTCAAAGAGAAGATGAAACACTTCACCTAAGAGCTTTTGCAGTCAGACATGCAAAAATAGATTGAGAATCTCACTATAGATAGGAATCCCCAAGGCAGTGACCCAGCCCCTAGAGCTCAAGGAATTCCCCATGGGCTATCAGATGACAGGTGCTAGTCTCTTCCCTTCTACCTTTGAGGAGGCTGCATCTGGTGGAAGCTGAGCTATAAAAGCTCAGGCCTTGTTCTTCATGCGCCTAAAGCTGACCAATCAGTGGCCTCCCATAAGAAAAGTTTTGCTCCCCTGAGGACAACTGGAAAAGTGCAGAGACACTGGAGGTGTCCCACTTCGGGATGTGGTGCTATTGGTGAGCAGCAGGTGGAGACCAGAAATGTTGGTCAACATCCTAGAATGCACAGGATGGGCCCAACACCGAGAGTGATCTGGGCCAGTGTACCAGTAGGACCAAAGCTAAAGAAGCTTGTCAGTCCTTCCATCCATCCAGCCAGCCCGCCACCCATGCACAAATCCAGCCAACCATCCATCCGCCCATCCATCCATCCATCCATCCAATCACCCACCCACCCATTCATCCACCATTCAACCATCCATCCATCCATCCATTCACCCATTTGCCCATCCACCCACCCATCTGCCTGCCCATCCACCCATCCATCCATCCATTCACCCATCCACCCATCTACCAATTTGCCCATCCAACCACCCATCTGCCCACCCATCCAACCACTCATCCATCCATCCACCCACCAAGCCATCCATCCACCCACCAAGCTACCCATCCACCCATCCATCCATCCATCCAGGCAACCATCTATCCATCCATCATCCATCTATCCATCCACCCACCTATCCACCCATCCACCCATCTATCCATCCATCCATCCAGGCAATCATCTATCCATCTACCCATCTATCCATCCACCCACCCACCCTCAACCCATATATACATCCATCTATCCACCCACCCATCCATCTATCCATCCACTATGGGTGGATGGGCAGATAGACAAATGGATGGTGCCTGGATGAAAACATGGACAGATGGGTGGGTGGAGGAATGGCTCGTTTATAAATGGATACATAAGATTCATGCTGATGGATTTGGGGTAAAATTCTAGTTAGTTGCTACCCTGAGAATAAAAGATTCAGAACAGAGTACAATTGTACAAGCCTGTGTGCAATCCTCTACACAGTTTAGCCAAAATAAGAAAATACCCCACACTCTCTAAGATCCTCTGGCCTTCAAAGACCCCCATTCAGACCTTCTCCTTGGCCCCCATTTTGGCCCTGGCTCCCCCACACCCCACTAAGACATGCTTTTTGCTCTAGTCTCCAGTCATACTGGGGATCAGGGTTTCTGTGAACACAGGATATGCGAGTATCTTTTGGAATCACTGCTTTCAAATCCTTTGGGTCTGAACCCAGTGGTGGCATTGCTGGGTCATATTGTGATTCAATCTTAAGCTTTTAAGGGGCCACTATATTGTTCTGCCAAGGGCCACCTGGAGCCCCAGGAGCTAGAGAGGCAGGAGGAGCCTCCCTGGAGCCCACGGAGGGAGCTCAGCCTGGGACTCTGGTCTCAGCCTCTGCCCTCCAGGGCTGGGGAAGGGGTGGTGGTTCCTGGATTACATTTAAGTCTCTGTGTTTTTGGTTATTTATTACAGCAGCCCCAGGAAAACCCTTACAAACCCAGCAGGGCCTCAAGTCATTTGAGAGGGCTAAGACCTTATTTTTACTGTTGGAAAACAATCATTTTTGGTGCTGAGTTCTGCAGCACTAAGAAATTTCATTTGCACTGGTTGATTTTAAGTGAATTATTCCACTAAACTGCACACAAGGCACCACCCCACCACCCAAACCGCACTCTACATCAGTGTAAGGTTCCCATAGCAACCAATATCCCCAATGCCCAGATCATCTGCCAAGATCAGCAGGATGTTTGGCTTGGAGGCGGTTGGTGATTTCTGCTCACAGGTCTGTAGAAGCCAACATACAAGGAGGAGAAGCAGGGTGGAGTCCCTGCAGAGGAAATGAATGTACAGGATTTGGCATGCAAAGTATACACCATGCATATGTAGATGTCAGGGGTCTGGTGAGGGCTTGAACCGAACTCCTATGATGCCAACTGAGCCCCAAGAGAATTATCCAGTTGTGTGAAGCCTCTGGTTTTGCACAGAATCCAACAGCCCAAAGAAAACCAGGGTGGAGTCTCCACTGCTAATGGCCAATCAAGACCAACGCTGAGAGAGGCCCATTTCCCCCCTGCACCCAAACTGGAGATTCTCAGCAAGCAATCAGAAACTGAGCCCTCCTAATAAGAAAGTTCCCTCCACTTTAACCGCATGAAAACAGCAGAGGTCCCCTCTTTATCCTCTGGGGACACAGTCCAAAAATCTCAGAGGATGCTGAAAGTTCAGCTAATACCTAACACTATGTAGACTATACTTTTCCAGTATATATAGATGCATGTCATAACGTATAATTCGTAATCTAGGCACAGCCAAGGATTAACAGCGGCAAATCATAACCAAACAGTTGTAACAATGTGCTGTGACAAATGCCTGACTTTCTCCCCGTTTATTTTTGGACATCAGGCTACTGAATCCTGGGAGATTTCTGAGTGCATTTGTGGTGACCTTTTGTCGCTACCAACACCCCGGGTGACGCTGGAAACACCCTTTTTTGTTGTACAAGTCATGGTCTCTCTGAGTTTGTTTTGTCACTAAATGGGTCCTCTGGGTTAAGGTCATTTGAGCTCAACCCTCAGTAAAGCGAGGGAGAACGTGGGGTCCAGAGCCTAGGGCCTGCTGTTTGGGGTCCTCGGCGGGTCAGGAGGCGACTGATGATTGACAGGCATCTTGGCCCACAGTGCGAGGAGCTCCAAGGCTGTGCCAAGCAGCAGGCAGGGCACTAGGAGGACCAGACTCACGGGGATACTAGGATTTTAAAGCACAGATGGGGGATTCAAAGCAACCCCAGAGACACAGTGCAGAGGGCAGAGAAGAGAGTCCCTGAGTGTCTGAACAGGGGGCCAGGCGCCCCACCGCCCCAGCGGCTACTAGGAGCGTCACTGGTGTCCTGGGCTCCACCCGCCCCAGGACCCAGAGGGACTTAGCTGTCCAGGACAGCTGGGGGGTGGGGCAACCAGGGAGAGCAGGTGGGCGGAATCACTGTGACAGTGTGTGGGGGAGGGTAGCCGGAGGAAAGGGGAGGGGGGTTGCCCTAGATCTTGTGAGCCTGGGGGTGGGGGACTGAAGGCAGGTCCCACTGCTGGAGGATTGGGGACCCGTGAGGGCGCAATGGGCGGACTGGAGGACCCGGAGCGGGACTGGCGTGTCCTAGCGCTGGGAGGGGGATCCAGCTGTGGCGGGGGGCAGGGATGGGGGAAAGTCAAGTGTCCGCACCCTGTGGTTTTTAGTGGGTGTGGGGGGGTCATAAGGCCATGCACAGCTGCGCTGGGGCGGGATAGGGGACTTTGGGGCCAGGAGCAGGGCGGGGCGTGTCCTAGTGTGGGGGGTGTGGGCATGCTGGGGGTGGGCCAGGGACGGGCCTGAGTGTTGGGCGACCTCGGAGCTGGGGCTGCCAGGGGGACGCGCCCAGGAGCTGGATGGGGCCTTCCTAGGGGGACACAGGGTGGAGGGCGGTGCAAGGGCGTGTTCTAAAGTGCGCAATGGACTGCAAGGGGCGGAGCAAGGGGCGTGCTGGGGGTGGGGCAAGGGGCGTGCCTCAGAGTGAGCGGCAATGCATAAATGAGGCTGGGAGGGGACGAGCCCAGGAGCCCACCAGGGCCTGTCTAGGGGGAGACTAGGTCTTAAGGTGGGGTGTGCAAGGGGCGTGCCCTAGGATGGGGGGCTGGACATGCTGAGGGCTGGACAGGGGCGGGCCTTAGTGTTGGGCACCGCGGAGCTGCCCCAGGGTGAACACTTGTTCCCAGGAGCGAAGTGGGGAGTGACTTAGAAGGGAAAGGGGCGGGGCGGCGCAGGGGTCCAGTGGCGGCCCTAGTGTTGGAGGGACTCTCAGTGCTGGGGGGAGGGGAGAGAGGCGCGGGAGAGGGACAGCAATGGCTCAGACTGTTCCTGGGGACTCCCCAGCAGCATCAGGGAGGGGGGCGCGGGGTGTGCCGGAGGACTCAAGCCGAGCCCCAAGTGGGGACCAGGTGGTATTCGGGAAGTGATAGGGCGAGACGGCCATATGGGGAGGGTACCGGACAGGAGTCTCAGATGGGGTCAAGACCGTGTTGGGGGAGGGACAGGATCGTGTCTTAGAGTGTGTGACAGGCTGCCGCAGTCCGGCTGCAGCAAAATAACCGGGGGGGTGACGAACAACTTGTGTGCATTGATACAGCAGGAGTAGGAGCCGTTTATTGCAGGACAGGAGCAGTATTTATACATTCCACAGAGCTTATCTAATTAGCATAAACTAGATACATCAGTCAACCAATCAGGAATCTCTACACTTAATGACTCGCTTTTGTTACTTCTCAAACCCTGGCATTTTGCCAGGCACCATCCAGACTTGTTTACGAACTCTAACATTCCCCTGACTAAATGCCAGGTGTTATTTTGACTTGTTTACAGACTCTAACATTAGGCCATGGCTGGGGGTGGGGACCAGGACGGGACATGGAAGACTTCGAATTTATTGGGGAGACACGGGCATCGGGCTGCGTGTCTTAAAAAATGTGTATGTGGAGGGTGTCACAGCCATGTCAGGGTGGGGCAGTGGACGTGCCTTATAGAGATTGTGGGACTTGGCCCTGGGGAGGGGTCCTGGCTCCGAATGGGAGGGGCAGAGAGGGTCCTAGTGGGGGGACACTCCAGCGCATCTGTGCCGACCTGATGTGGGGGACACAGGCCATGAGGGGGTAGGGAGCGGGTCTTGGAGGGGTTGGAGGCCCGAGAGTCTCAGTGTGGGGAGATGTGTCACCCCCCTCGACCCGGGAGCATCCCCGCCTTAGTCGCGGAAGCAGTTTCCGCGGCTCAACCGGGGCCCCCCCTCCTGCTCGGCCTGCGCCCCCTCCTCCTGCTCGTCCCCCCACCTCCCTCTGCGCCCCACCCCAGCGCTGCTCTCTGGGCAGCGCAGAGAATGCGCCTGGGGCTGGGTTTTGGTGACTCAACATTTCGGAGCACCTCAGCTTCCTTCCCAGGGTCTCGCTCTCGTCCCCTCCCCAGGCCTTAGTGGCTTCGTCCCAGGATCCCGCTCTCCTGGCGGTGGCTGAGGCGCATCCCCTTGGCCTGCACGATGGCACCAGGGAAGGACCTTGACCCCAGATCTGGGCGCGATCCTGCCTGTGCTGGCGTCTCTGCGCACCCAGCTGCCTCGCGCTCCTGGATCCCAGTGGCTCACTTTATCTGATTAACCTCCCATCTCTGGGCCTGGGGAGTGGCGCCTGGAAACAGGTTCTCCCAGGTCCCCACCGCCCAGTGAAGCTGGGGCTTCTGGAGCTGCTTAATCTGGATGGAGCACAAGCAGGGTGACTCCCCAGGCAGCCAGGGCAGCTTAGGGAACCCCCTCCTTTTTATTCCTTCTAAGGGTCTTGGGACAGCCCCATCCCTCTCATAGAATTGGTGTGAATTCAGCTCCACCATGCTCCCCATTTGGAATCTCTAGGGTGCTGTATTCTTGCTCCTTTGTGCACGCAGGGCCTGGGGTGAAGCCAGAATTAAGCCTGCAGTCAGTCTAGACAGGGAAATGGAGTGAGGCCAATTTTGAGGAGTCTGGCAAGTTGGAGACTGTTCCCTGAGGGACTGAAATGTTGAACCCTTCCTCCACCATAATCAAGAACCTGCCCTTGAGCCAATCTGCTGTTAAGATAGCGTGACCCATAAATTGTCCCTCCATACTGGGAACTACAAGGTTAACGCGTGGGAAAGCAGAACCATGATATCACATTTAGAGGTCCTACTAAGCTCTTATGCTTAAGTGCAGTTAGTGCAGCTGCCAGTCTTCAAGACTGGGGTGAAGGGCTTCCCCGCCTAGGCAGCTCTCAATCACCTGTTCAGTACAGAGCAGGCATGTTGGGTTCTGCTGAAGCTACTTCCCAGTTCTTTTTTTTTTAATTAAATTTATCTTTTTTTTTTTTTTCCTGGGGCTTTTCACAATCAGGAGTTGGTGAATGGGTTCCTGTCATCTGTTGTCTGACAGGGTCCCAGTGTTGGGGATGCTGTGGCAGGGCCACACCATCTGGAAACCGAAACCATGGGGAATGTTAAGTGTTTGGTTTATGATCCTCATGATAGGGAGAACAGGGCATCCTTCAATCAATAATTAAAGTACGTGTTCTCTGAGAATGCGGGAAAATTCCCAGAATGAGACCGAGGACAGAATTGAGACAGGCCCCAAGGTGTGTTTCAATATCTCTCAGGATACAAACAATAGTGTTATTCCTTAAGAAATTCTCAGGGAAGAGATTACCAATCAAAGTTCCCAAGAAAAGCCTAATCCACAAGAAATGTTTATCCCAGGGTTAACAATGTGCACTAATGTCCCCCTCCCTTCTAAAGCCACAACCTGTGCAAAAGCCTAGTTACAGAAAAACAATCGCTGTGCCAAGTGTACAAGGACCACCCTATGTAGCTTGCTTAATTAAAGGAAGATTATAGTATTCCCCTCGAGGACAAAAGGCACATAAAAATACATTCCTCCCATTAACACCCCCTCCTTTGCCTCACACAGGAATTCGTGATGAAAGTGGAAAACACATAGTTAATATTTATGGAAAATGGGTTGAGGTGAAGAACCTGCCCTTTAGTTAAAAGATTAAAAAGACACAAGATTTGGTGGGCTTTGACCAAGGGTCAAGGAAACTTTAAGAAAACAGTTAAATAGGTCATATGAAAAAAAGGAAATTACTTTGGAAATTAAAAATAAATAATGTAAAATTAATATAGGTATATTTTAGAGTCACTTCGGAATAATAGGCTTTCACTATTTTAAGTGTGTTTTACTGGGACTTTAGATTAAAAGTAAGAAAGCTTATTAATAATTATAGATGTGCTTTAAAGTTAAAGGTTAATGAAATCATTATATGTATTATTTAAAATTAAAAGTTAATAATAGACCAGGAGACATGTAGTCGAGTTGTGTAGTATAGTGTTGTGGGCCAGGTTATATGGGCAATGACCAAACAGACTCCATTTTACCCTGAGACTTCATATCATGTAAGAAATTATTCTCCCATGCTCAGGCTTGGGTCTGTTCCTTGCAGAGACAGTTATGGGTCCTGCAGGGAGCTGTCCCTGGCTGCCCAGCTAAATTCTGTCCATTTGGACAGAACTGGGACTTGGTGTGTTTTCTGAGTGACCTGCCCCACAACAGTGTGCACCTAGTGATTAAGGTGAAAATGTAAAAGTTTAATCATGATTGACAAAGGTTACAGGAAAATATTCTAAATCATGTCCTCAATATATCTTAGGTAATCAATATGTCAGAAAAGATTGTGACTCGTGAAAAGTATGGACATCAAATAAGTTTTGGGCTTTGAGACTATTAACTACCTGGAAAGATATCTACAAAAATGATATAATAATAAAGCCCCCCGCCCAAGGGCAGCAGATTCCTTTTGAAGGCTGCTCAGAACTTGCAACCTGCTGTCCTTCAGCAACACATAAAAATAAATAAAAATTAAATAAAGGTATTGTGGCGGACTACACCTAAAAAAAAATAAAAAAATAAAAAATAGGGACAGAATAATAGACTGAGACAATCTCAGTGAATATGTTTGTTTCTCTGTGTACCATGTCGCCCCTTGACATGTCTTGAAAACATTTCAATATCTTGCTGAACCTCACTCCTCAACCTGGGCCCAGGGCTGTTTTGTGTCACTGATGAGGCCTCCTTGGTCCAGGTCCCAGAGACACCCCTCATGAATAAGAGCAAATCATTGGCCTTAGCCCACAGGTGAAGGGAGACTGTCCCAAGTCTCCACAGAGTTTCCTACAATGTGAGGATGAAGAGGAGCAAGGAAGAGGTACATGTGCTTGAAAAAGAGTCAAGAAGTTTAAAAGAACACAGAAAGTGACTTGTTCATTGGACACGGGTTAGTAAGGCAGTGAGATTTGAGTGTGGGGGTAATCAAACATATTTAAGCCATTGAAATGTTTGTATCATTCTTCATGTGTGAGGAGAAACGTTTTCTTCAGAAATAGGTCTGAAGTGGAATTTGAGGACAAGTGGTTAAATGTTTAGTCACAGCATTCAGCAGAAATCCTGGGGCAGGGAACACAGAAAATAGGAAGAGTTTCCAGCCCATTCACAAATGCACCCTGTGGCTGGGCAGAGTGAGGAAGTGCTTTGACGGACAGCTGAACTCCCAGAGTCCAAGTTCACATTCAGGATGTGACTCCTATTTCCTACTGGGATTCTGAATTATTTTCTTTCTCTTATTATTGTTTTCTACATTTAATTTGCTAGGAGTGATGATTGATTCAAGACTCACATTATAATCTTAACTGCTTTCTGCTTGCTAAATGACCTTCTATGAATCTTCATGATTTCACTTAAATACTTGGGAATTATTTCCCAAGTACTTGATACTGTTTTTATACAAAAAATGTACAATGAACTTTTGATAAGATTTTTTATGGATTCTAATTAGTTACACAGGACAGCAGAATGCATTTGGTCACATTCTACATAGGTGGATTATACCTCCTCATTCTTCTGGTTGCACATGATATAGAGTTTCACTGGTCATGAAGTCAGATATGTACAGAGGGTAAAGACATCTGATTTATTTTACTTTCAATCTACCTCCATAACCCCTCCCCTTTTTTCACTTCCCTCTGTCTAATCCAAAGTTCTTCTGTTCTTCCCAAGAACCTCACCCTTATTGTGAATTAGATCTGCATATCTGAGAAGACATCTGGCCTCTGATTTCTTGGGACTGGCTTATTTCGCTTAGCATAATATTCTCCATTTCCATCTATTTGCTGGTAAATGCCATCATTTCATTCTTCTTTTAGGCTGCATAGTATTCCATTCTGTATCTATACCAAAATTTCTTTATCCATTCATCTGTTGAAGGGCACAGAGATCAGAGATCCTCCGACCTTTGTTACAAAATGCCATTGAGTCTGAAAGACCAGCCTGTACCTCAGAGCAAAGCCTGTCCAAGGAAGGGGCATGACCCTTATCCTTGAAAAGACCCACAGAGCACTCCTAGGCATAAACCCACCCTGCTGAGTTGTTTGTCTGCAAATAACAGGAGAGATCTGCTGTGCCAGGTGTCCCTGACTCAGTCTAGGTGGGGACCCATAGCAACCCCCTAGCAGCCACCAATCAGCATGAGACAGGGAAAATACCTGGGATGCCAGATGACGCTCTCTATAGTTTATGGTGGTTGATAACATGTTGGGAAACCATGTAGTTCAGCATGTACACCCCTCTTGGCCTAAACCAACCAGTTGAAATGAATTCCCCTCTGTAATAATCAATCACCCTTACCCAACTTGTTCCCACCAGTGAATGTGCTAATCATGTTTTAGAGTTATTTTATTATTTTTCCCTGCGGTGTGTGATGATTTGCCAAGAGATGCTATGATGTATGTGAAGTCCCTGCCTTCCCCAGAGAGTGGATAAAACTGCTGCAAACCCTGGGCTAGGGGCCTCTCTGCATCACCAGTTGCTGGGTGCACATGGAGGACCGAGCTAGCTCCCAATAAACACCTCTTTGCTGCTTACATGGATCTTGGTCTCTGGTGGTCTTTTGGGGGTCCCGAATTCGAGCCTAACAAGTCTAGGAAAGATTATTGTAATAAACTTCAATAAAGCTTGAATTTTGTTAAATCTTTGTGAATTCTATAATTGTTTTGTAAAAGTTAAATAAATTTTTATAAATATATTTTTAAATTTCCAAAAAGTAAAAGAATACAGTACACCCCAAATTGACATAAGGATTCAGTGTATTCTCCACACTTGGAGAGAAATTGACAAGTTCCCTTAAACCCACATCAATTTGTGAAGAAAACCAAAACTATGACCCACTCTTTCAAATACATGACAAAACTCTGTGGTTCAGCACACTGACATCAATTCTTACTGAAAAACTTCAGTGAACAAACCAAAAAGTTCTAGCCTGAGATTGGATTCTTATAAACCTATGGGAGTATTTGAAGATGGAATGATGCACACAATGGTGAACAATTCATTATATTAAATGGATTAAGAACTTCAATGAGGATAGAAGTGTTTCTAAAATGATTCTAGAAAATTCAAAAGTTCTCCTGCAGAATGATGAAGCTGGAGCCGCAGCACCAGTCACATACTAAACATAGAGTCACCCATGGTTAACAAATACATGAAAAAAAAAGTTCAATATCTCTACCAATTAGAGAAATGCAAGTTAAAACAACCCAACATTCCCTCTCACTCCAGTCAGGAGGGCAATTCTCAGGAATACAAGTATCATTAAATATTGGCGAGTAGGTGGGGAAAAGGTTCACTCACCCATTGTTGGTGGGACTGCAGATTGGTGCAACCACTCTAGAAAGCAGTATGGAGATTCCTTAGAAAACTTGAAATGGAACCACCATTTGACCCAGCCATCTGACTTCTCAATTTATATCCAAAGGACTTAAAAATCAGCACACTACAGTGACTCAGCCACAAAAATGTTTCTAGCAATTCAATTCACAATAGCTCAACTATGCAATCAGCCTACTTGCCCTTCAACAGATGAATGGATAAAGAAAATGTGATACACACACACACACACACACACACACACACACACACACACACAGGGAGGTTGAGGAGGGAAAAAAAGTCTATTGGATTAGATAAAGGGAAATTATGGGAAGGGAGGGGAATGGTATAGGAAAGAGAGTAAACTGAATGGGACACATTTTTATGTTCATATATAACTACAGACCAGGGTAATTCCACATCATGTACAACTAAAAGACTGGGATCCTAATCAGAATAAGTTACACTCCATGTATGTAAAATGTACCAAAATATACTCTAGTGTCATGGAACACACAGAAATGCATATACTGAAATTACTCGAATTATCAGGGCAGAAAACAAGAGGGCATTTTGGTGATCTTGAGAGAGGAGAGATGTCTTAGAATTATACTGAAGGTACAATCAGAAACCACTTTTAATTTTTTTTTTTATTTTATTTTCTTGGTATGGAGGATTGAACTATGGGCACTTAACCACTGATCCACATGACCAGCTCTTCTTTATATTTTATTTAGTGACAGGATCTCACTGAGTTGCTTCAGGTCTCACTAAGTTGCCAATGTTGGTTTGGAAGAATGTGAAAACAGTCTCTAGATTTAAGCATTCCAAAATCTAGGCATACATCAATATAACATTATTTTACTAATGAATGTTTTAAGTTATAATTATACAAATAATTCTAATGTGAAAATACTTTTTTTAAAAAAAAGCTGTTGATCAGGGAGACACTATTTCACATTACATATTTGATTAGTTTCTTTCTAGTGTCTAGATTATAGCAAACTCTAGTGAGTTCATAATTAAATGGCAGTTGATCAATTAAAAATGAGTTTTCAGAATCGTGAAATGCTGAATATGGCTGTTGGTTTGATGGTGTTCCCTGAGGATGGAGTTCAAAATGACAATTGTCAACCTTCGGTCATGAGCATGTGGATGATCCTACAGTAAGGCTGCCCCTGTCCTGGATGAGAACAGAGTTTCTGCAGTGTTATTTTAACTCACCAGTTTTTTCCAAAGGTTATTGATACGCTCTGTGCAAATACCCCTGTTGGGGTTTGAGTGTGCAGAGTTTAGCTCCCTCAGGCCTGACATTTTGCAAGAGCTGTGGTTGTGATTTAGGTCAGCTGAGGCAAACCTCAGTTAGGAGGAGGAAAAGTTATCTTCCCCTTATCGCAAGTCACAAGTTCTGCATGGTTTGGCCAAGAGGAAGAAGCTTCCTGCATACTTATCCTGGGAACAGTACATTCTAAAGAAACAAATGCATCCTCAGGGGATTAGATAATGTCTACAAAGAACTTTAAGAGGGTACTTATCAAATAAACAGGAACGATCTGAATTTAGCTCTGTGTATCCGCTGAGGCATGATATTTGGGCAATGTGGGTAACGTGATATTGAAGAATTGCTTGCTTTGTTAGAAGAAGTAGATAAAAGGAACTTGCAAATAAACCTCAGCATGCAGTTGCAGTTGCTGCCTTTGCTCTGCATCCCCTGTGTCCTGGTTATTTCGCGACACTTACCCAGGGACCCGAACGCTCTAGACGTTCACATACCCCCATCTCCGAAATCTGGGGGATCTTAGAGTATGTCTCCACTTGCTGCTCAGGTGACACAATCTGAGGCTAACATGGACCCTAAGAACTACTCTGCAGCCGTGTGTTCCTGCAAGAGCCCGGCAGGGGCGCCCTTCCCACACACTTCACCCTTCTCCTGCAGGATTTTTTAATTGGAGGAGGAATGATGGGGTCTGAATCTCATTCATGCTTTCACTGCAAGTGAGGATACAGAACAACTCCAAAGCTGAAACCAAGCATCTTGTGAGACCCACTCATCACAGGGGCCATTTGTGGGGAGTCACTCTGAATGACCCACGCCTTGCAAAGTCCTGAAGCAAGAGGCTCTGACCAATCACATGGGCAGTGTCCCAGCTCATGAAATCAAAGGCATGTCTTCAGATGTAGACGCATCACCCATGGGGTGGAGCCACACTCACCTATTCTTCTGTAATCCTACTCCTTTGCCCCATTTGGGTTAAAATGTTCCATGGAAACTACCTTTGTGTGTCCCCTTCTCTTGCTTGGCCCTTGGGTGTGGCCTTCCTAGATATCAGTCAACCTTCTGACAGCAGACATCAGGAAGCTACACTCAGCCCCCTGAAACCTGACCCCTGGCCTCATTTGAATGGCTTCTCCTCAATAAAAGGATTCAGCCTGTGTCTCTCTGTGTGTGTGTGTGTGTGTGTGTGTGTGTGTGTGTGTTTCCTGAACCTCCTACCAGATCAGATGGCTGTAACTCGGGGATGCATTTGCTTATCACAGAAACAAAGCCATCAATGTTCCTGGGATGGCCCCCAAAATCCTTCTTCTTATTCCTGACTATATAATTACAAGAAAGAAATAAATGTATACACAAGGATCATCAGCTACATCACGTGACATCACATGCAAGCGTGCACTCCTAGTTAAAAACAAATTGAAATGGATCCAAAATATCTTAAGAACCACGTGGTTACATAAAGTTAATCAATTCTACTGTATTAATTATAGGTTATGCCCTTATCTACTGAAATATCCAAGGACTTTAACTATGTTTTCATTGATATTTCTTTTCTTTTTAAAAAAATATTTTTTTAAGTTGTTGATGGGCTTTTACTTTTTTTTTTTATTTATGTGTATGCGGTGCCAAGAATCAAACCCAGTACCTCATGCATGCCAGGCAAGCGGGCTACCACTGAGCCCCAACCCCAGCCCTCATTGATATTTCTTTTTAACAAGGTACAAAGATAATTATTTTTCAGAAATTATTTTCAGAAATGATTTCAAAGTGTAACCAGGAAAAACTCTAAAATAAATTTCAACAGAGGATAAGCACACATTGGAGGTCCTAAGAAGAAAGAAATCATCTTTGGGTAAACCAAGATCTTTATATTCTAGATTTTTATGATAAAAATATTTTCCTAAATAGAAATATTTTTATATTATTAATTAGACAGATAATATAGAAATGTAAAAAACAAATTATATGTACTGGACAGACTAAAAGTTTTAATTGATTAATTCAAGGATATTTCAGGCCATTTCCCTGATTTTACTCTCTATGCTGATACTGAGCTAATATTTTTGTTCATATTTTGACATGACAAAGACCTATTAA
The DNA here is from genome assembly GCF_047511675.1 of Marmota flaviventris. NCBI lineage: Eukaryota > Metazoa > Chordata > Mammalia > Rodentia > Sciuridae > Marmota > Marmota flaviventris. Next base: position 22,700,196 of record NC_092517.1, read on the forward strand.
AATATTAAGTTTAATTCCTTTAAGCAAGGTCTTTATTGCCTAATGATTCTTATTGTTTAAGGCAAGGATTAATTTTGGTGAATAAATTCACATCCTTGATTAAACACTAAATACATTAAACTGTTGACTTAGATTCTAATTTTTACAATTCTCCTTGGAGACTAAATTTGATTGATTCAAAGACTGTCCATTCTTGCATATTTTGTTTGTTGAATCATTTTGAGATCTGGGAATTTTATTAGGACTGAGGTTCTCCAAATTAAAGTTGTGTGTTAGTTTTGAGCAATAAAAGTTGCAAACCTTGTTGAAAATTCATGGACATTATAGAAGTTCTCTGACTGGACCTATTATCCATAAAAATATGGTAAGATTTATATAATGCTTAATGACATTTTTTAAAAGACACTCAAGAGACACCTATTTAAAGGATAATATTCTGAGACATGAAGATATTTTGAGACCTTCTCTCAGAAAGAGATTGAGGATTCCTTTTAAATTGTTAGGATGGATCAACTAGTATATATATATTGGGAAATTACAATAATCAATACAAGGTAAATCTGATCATTTAAATACTTGTACTACTATCCATAACTTAAACTGATGATACTATGGCTTATGCCAAGTCTTTACTCAATTTTATTAAATAAAGAAAAGGGGGAACACAGGACCCCAGAGGCACACACTAGATCTTACAAAATATTTAATTTTTTTCTTAATAGTAATATTGAGTATCTCAGGGGATATAGCTCAGTTGTTAGGGTGTTTTGCTCACATGCACAAGGCCCTGGGTTCAATCTCCATTACCACCAAAAAAAAGTGAGACTGCTGTTGAATTTACTGAATCACGTTCACTGCTGCTGACATGATTCAGTAAATTAAATCATATTTGAAAAGATAGAATTTAAACCTGTCATCATGGAAATGACTGAAAAACCTGACATAGGACGTAAATCTTCCAACTGAAGAGTTTACAACCATGCAGCTTCATGAGCTTGTCAGGTAAGCAAAAATTATGAAGAGACTTCTATGGACCCATTTTCAGATCTATTTTTTAAAATCTGTTTTTTTACTTGTAGATGGAAACAATACCTTTATTTTGTTTATTTTTTTCATGTGGTGCTGAGGATCAAACCGGGGGCCTCACATGTGCTGGGCGAGCACTCCACCAATGAGCCACAACCCCAGCCCTCAGATCCATTTTTAATGTACATTGTAGTGTGGACTGGAAAGTCCACCCATGAAACTAGATTAATCCTACTGACTGTAGTGGTCATTTATATGTTGATCCTATGGCAAACAGGTTGTCTGGGATTCTATTTGAGGAATAGACACCATACAAGAAACCTAAACCATACAATCATGCTGGTCCTTGGAAATTAAGACTCCTTATCTGGACCATTGTCCAAAGAGAAAGATTGTTGAAATAGAATTTTTCTATACAGGCCAGTTATTTATATAAGGTATCCACCAATGTAGGTTTGCCCTGATCATTCTACAATAGAAATTGGCACGTTTCCTAAGTATCAGTCCTGAGTATTCCTAAGTATTATGCAAATGTCTAGTCAGTACCACACAAGAGGTCTAGAAATAGTGGATGCATTTAACCTGATCTCCTAGAAATAGTGGATGCATTTTAGGCTGGTCTCCTAGAAATAGTGGATGCATTTTAGGCTGGTCTCCTAGAAATAGTGGATGCATTTTAGGCTGGTCTCCTAGAATGGACAAGAACAGTTACAGGAGGATGCCTGTCACCTGGAAGTTTTATTGGTAATACCCTAACCCTCAGTGAGATGGCACCCAAAAGGATGTTAGGATGTTTGTCTTCTGCCTTCAGAATATCTACATCAGTGACAGACCTAATATAATCCTTAAATGTGAGAATTAAGAGAAAGGATGATGACTATCATGTAGCCTGTATGAATACAACTCATCTTAGTTATTACCAGCTGATATTTCAGAGCTACACTCTGCTGAAGTTAAGGTTCAGGTCTGAAACAGGTGCATGCCAGTTAACCAGATCTAGGCCAGCTCCTGGTCTCAGGATCTTTGAAGTGACCACTTTAAATATCATTCTTTGCTTCTATGATACAGTCTTTATGGCTGTGTTTCAAACTTACAACACATGGATTTTCTTAATGTTGGATTTAAATTACTTCCAAGAGCTTTCATAGTCAGATAAATGCTGATGGAAAAATTAGAACTGAGTTGAAATGCTCTAAAAGGCCACTGTAATAAATATTGTGACTGAGCCCTCTGCTCTGTGGTTTGTGGAGAGGCTGAAGCGCCATGCCAAATGAAAATGTCTATGTTACCATTGCCAAGTGCAAGGCTTCCCAATAAAATGGAGAAAAGATGAAGAATCTTCTGATGAGTGTTTGGCAGAATAATGATAATAATAATAATAATAATAATAATAATAATAATAATAATAATAATAACCTGGATCTTCCAAGTTGGTTATGTCCCAGAGATAGTATGTTTTCTACTAATGCTTTTGTGTTTCAATGGTAGATCATGATGACCTCGGACCAAGAATCCAGTGACTGAAAGATACAATTTCCCAATCGCCTTAAAATATTAAGGAAGAGGAAATATGTGGGGAGCCACTCCGAATGACCCCCCACCTTCCAGTCCTGAAGCAAGAGGCTCTGACTGATCACTACATCAACCCTTGAAACTCTCTCTCTCTCTCTCTCTCTCTCTCTCTCTCTCTCTCTCTCTCTCCCTCCCTCTCTCTCTCTCTTTCTGTGAACACTTAAGGTCAGAGGAGACATCACAGAACCCAAAGAAAAAGGTATCTGTGTCTCTTGTGTGGTTATTTCGTGCACCCAGTTCCCCTGGAGTGACCCTGAGTGTTTTAGTGTGAGGAACCAGCAGCCAGTGATGCAGCCATGGTCCCTGTACAGCTTTCTGATTCTTCAAGCCTGTATGTAGTGTGAGCTTCACCCACACCAAGGCAGCCCCCCTTCACTTTGAAACCATCCAAAACAGGGGAGTGGCAGGACTCTTCTCTTACTTTTCTCCCCAGGGGTGGGCAGGAGAGTTTCAAATTTTAAATCCCCCTTCCCAGGGAGCACTTGGTAGACTGTTGGCTTGGCCCTTCAAGAAGAAGAAGCCCGCCTCAAACCCCAAGCCCTTTGTGGCTATCCTGACCAAGGGGAACCTGGTCTCTAGCAGGGCTTCCCCATACCTCTGTGGGTCTCCCCTTCCTGATCAGAGTCTTGTTGGAAGCCAGATCCCCAACCTGCATTCACTCAGGCAGCCAGGAGGGAGATCTGGGGCAAAGATGGGACTAGTTTGCTCATTGCATTTCCTGATCTGGGTCTCAGGTGCGTAGAATTGGACATTGTTTTTATTTTATTTTTTTTCTGATGACCTCTACCTTTGGATAGGATTGCTCAGTCAATTCCCATATAATGTCACTGTTGATATCATTAGATTTATTTCTGCCCTTTTACATACTATTATGTCTTTTTTGAGGGGGTGGGGACTGGGGATTGAACACAGGGGCACTCATCCACTGAGCCCCATTCCCAGCCCTATTTTGTATTTTATTTAGAGAAAGGGTCTCACCAAATTGCTTATGACCTCACTATGACTGAGGCTGGCTTTGAACTCATGGTCCTCCTGCCTCAGCCTCACAAGCTGCTGTGACTTGAAGTGTGCACCACCATGCCTGGCCCTCTGAACTACATGCCCTGAACTACATCTCTATTGCAAGTTTTATTTTGAGACAGAGTGAAGCTAAATTGCGGAGGCTGCTCTAGCAGGTTACTGATCTATTTTTGTTTGTTTGTTTTGCTATTTGTTAATGAAGGTTTCTGATTTTTTTTTAAGAGAATGAACTCATTATAGAGCTGGGACCTCCTGAGAAACTGAGGCAGTGAAAAGACCCCCTTGAACCCTTGATTCTTGCAATCACATCAGAAAGTTTTCAGACATGTCGCCCTGTAACAGGCATGAACTTCTTGAAGGGGAAGGGGGCATTCTCAAGGGTGAGAGTGGGTCCTCTCAGAAAGCAGAGGGGCCGTGTGCCTCTTCTGCACTCTAGTTTTTTTGGAGTCCCTGGGAGGTTGCCAGAGACTCCTGCCCAGGTACACTTTTTGACTTTTGACAGCAGGGTGACATCATACTTTCAAGTCTCGACTGTCATGGCAACTCTATATCACCTTGGCCCATGCTGAGCCATTCTAACTGGATTCTTATCCAAAGAATTATCCTTTCTTCCAAAATCTGGTCTGTGGAAAGAGTCACAAAATCTGTCCCTGCATAGTCACTTGGGTTCCTCTTAGGGGGTTTCCTGCCTGCATTTCTTATGCAGATCACAGGTAGTTTGCTGTGGAATGTGATATCTCCTGTCCACTTAGGCCAGGCAGAGTTGCAGGTAAATTGCTTTTTAGAAAAGAATGCACGTGCAGGTCAGCACGGCGGGCCCATTTTACAGGATTATTCTCTTAACCGTCTGTTCCCATCATTCTTGTGTGTGTCCCCTAAAAGACTAAGAGGCACAGGTACAGAAAAAGTACAGCTTTTGCTGACAGTCTTTCAGGATGGAACATCTGGTTGAGCAGGCAGGTTGCAGTCAGCATTCTACCCTCTGGTTCAAAACGTCCCCACTTCCCACCCCAGTTCCTCTTTGGCAAAGTACTATGGGGTGCACCAACTTCCAGATCTTCACCTGAGTTTCACTGTGTCTCACTGGACTGTTTAAAGAAGTATGCTGCCTGGCAGAGTGGCACATGCCTGAAATCCCAGTGGTTTGGGAGGTTAATGCAGGAAAACTGCAAGTTGGAAGCCAGCCTCTGCAGCTTAGTGAGGCCCTAAGCAACTTAGTCAGACCCTGTGTAAAAGTAAAAAAGAGCTGGAAGTTTGGCTCAGTGCTTAGGCAGCGCTCAGTTAAATCCCTGGTATCAAAACCCCCACATATTTGTATATAAAGCAATACACCATTAGTTGTCCCCAACTCCTTTTGTCCTTTTGTGCCAGGAAAGTCTTCTTGGATTGAGTGCATCTTGGACCTAGACACTTTTGACTTTACCTAAATCAACACTGTTTTTTTCTCTCTTGGTCAGGGTGACCCCTCCCCTACCTCCTGTGGGTCCAGGGTGGTTCAGGTGCATGGACTCGGGATCTGCCACATCCACAGTCTGAGGCTGTACACGTGACTCTCCATTTTGCTCTACTTGCCCTCAGGCTGCCTTTCTTATGTCTCAATTCTACATTTAAGGCAAAATACTATATTCTCATACCCATCCATGTTTGGTATTTTATTTAGAGTAAGGCTCTCATTGAGTTGCTTAGCACCTCATTTTTGCTGATGGCTAGATTCAAACTAGCAATCCTCCTGTCTTGGCCTCCTCAGCCTCTGGGATTACAAGCATGAACAACCATGCTTGGTCTAACCTTCTTATTTATCAATTTCTTCATTTGATTGGTAGTAGGTTGGAGTCACCATCTGGAGTTATTCTCTTAGGCCCATTACAGTTATGCTCACACCCACCTTTTTTGAACCACAATAAAAGGGATGCTCAGTGGCAAAGTGCCCCTGCCCTCAATTCAATCTCTACCATGGGGGACAATAAAGGCACCTGTAATTCAATTCTCAGCCCTGGGCAGCTATGTGTCCACTTTTCCACACCTGTGGGAATATGACTTTTTACACAATAGCCCCCCTTGGCCTTGGGCAATATTGTTAGGTAGAATGAACTTGGGCCAGTGAGCAGGATGTGATAGACTTCACAAAGCCCAACTTAAGAGTAGAGAATAAAATTGTACTTAATTTCCAAGAGGGGGATAGACATGACAGGCAGTATTGGCCCCAAGTGGCAATTTTTTATGGTTTATATGCAAGGTTAATAGGCCCATTTGGGCAGGGTTTTCGTTTCTTTCTGGTTTGACTATCAGTTAAAACCCAGGAAGCTGAGAGCAATGGGTCAGCTTCTGGGGGTATGTTGCTTCCTAGGGCTTGTGGCGTTTCTCGAAAATCTTGACATGGAAAGAATACACTGGAGGGGGACTTCCTCCTGACGAAGTGAGGTCAGTCTGTGCAATAGAGTGATATGCGTCAAGGGTGCAAGAGAGTGTGAGCTCACAGACATGTTATAAGACCACAGATGCCTGAAGCTTAAATCCTACAGATAATACTAAATCCTAGATACAATTTCCCCTATCCATACATGCCTATGATTACCCTTTCTATAAAATCTCAAAGTCCTTGTCAGCATCTGAAGACAGGGTAAGGACAGGGTTTCCTTGTCTTCCTGGTGTAGCTGCCCTGGTGAAAGTTTATTTCCTGCTTTGCATCATAACCTTTTCTGTTTGGTTTTGGGTGAACACCTGACCAGACCTTTGGGATCACCAGAGTCACATCTCTGCAGAAGACTTCCTAACTGTCGAAGTAGAACATCTACACTAAACAAAAAGCACCCATTTTATTTCCACAGCACATTGCTGCCCTAGAGGATTACCCTCCTTCCTCCCCCACCCTTTCTGTTGAGGATGGAACCCTGAGCATCAGAGCCAAATCCCAATTGCTTCCTTTCATAGCTCAGGAACCTCCTCAAAGCAACAGAGGCCAGGAGGTGATGAGAATTACTAAATAGTTTTCAAATTGTTTTCATTTTTATATATTATATATGGGTCATATATATGATATCTTTAAATAGTGTTTCAAAAATTTGGAGACTGTGTCTTTCTAAGTTGCTTGAGGTCACATCAGCTTGGGGAAATATATATATATATATATATATATATATATATATATATATATATATATATATATATATATATATATATTTTATATATATTATATATAATATATATTATATATATAATATATATATATAATATATATATGTATATATATATATATATATATATATATATATAATATTCTGATTAGATGTACTTGGTGTGAGAAATATATATATATATATATATATATATATATATATATATATATATATATATATAATATATAAAATATGTATAAAATATATTATATAAAATATCTATTTTATATATAGAATATATTATATAAAATATACAATATATATTTTATAAATTATGTATAATATATATTTTATATAGACAATATGTATAAATATATAATATATATAAAATAAAATATCATTCTTTCTTTTTAAGGTACTGGGGAATGAACCCAATGGGGCTTGCCCCGGACCTCTGAGCTCCGTCCCCACCCTTTTCATTTTATTTTAAGAGAGGATCTCAGTCTTTGCAGGTGCTGACCTGACCTTGGGCTCCTCCTGCCTCAGCCTCCTGGAGAAGCTGTGCTTTGTTTTTGTGTTGAGGTTAAACCCAGGGCCTGGCCATGCTTGGAAAGCACTCTATGGCTGAAGCCTAGCTCATTGCCAGGTGTCACCTCTGTCCCAGAGGCTAAGCCAAGGCTTCTCACCTGGATTAGCTCCCAGCACAGCCAGGAAGCTCCAGCTGAAAAGGGCTTTGGCCAAGAATCTGTCACTCTACCCAATTTCAAACAGTGATTGGATGATATTAGCTGTCAGTCACTATACAGAGGCGGGCCTGGAGGCCATCCATCAGGGTGGTTGGGGGGAATTGTCCAATAAGGGTGCAGAGGCAGGGGAAGGGCAGGCTTCTGCAATCTCACAGGCTTTTCTTCCTCACCGACTGGGCTACTCCTTCTCCAGGTCCCATGTTCTCTGCTCCAGGGACTCAGGTTTATTTACTTCTTTATTAGGTAAACTTTGTTTTTATAAGCAATTTTAGGCTTACATACTTCATTAGTCAGTGTTCTTTAGAGGAAAAGTATCAAGAGGAAGTATGATTATCAAAGGGGATTCATTAGATTGGCCTACTTGACCCGAAAGTGGATGTCCACAGTGGCCATCTTCAGGCTGGAGAGCTTGAGAAGTAGTAGCTGCAGAGTCCCAGAGGCTGAAGCCTCAGAACAAGAGGGATCAATGGTGCTGCCCTAGTCCAGACCAAAGATTCTGGAAACTCACTAGAGAATCACTGGCAGAGTCCACTTTGGGAGAGTGAAGAATTTTGTTCCACCCAAGACACCATCCTATTGGATGGTGCTACCTAGCTTAAGGAGGTTCTCCAGTTTGGCTCACTATCCCATATGCCAATCATTTGTAGACACACAATCATGGACACACCCAGAAGCTCATTAATCATTGGCATCTTTTAATCCAGTCAAGGTGACAATTAAATGTGCCATTACACATAGTATCTAATACCCCTTCTCTCCAGCTGATAGTCTCCACTGTTTTCAACATACTGCATTGGTGTAGGGTGTTTGTTAGTTACTAAACCAGTGTTGAATATTTGATAAAGAGAATGGATGAAGCAACATGTTAGGATAAGCCAAAGTTCATCCTTTACCTTAGGGTTCCTGGTCTGTGTGATGTGATTGTGTGTGTCACGTCGTATACAAGATAATGTCATACAGAAGAGTTTCACTGCTCCTGGAATCCTGTGTTCCACCTGTTCATCACTCCTCCTCATTCCTTCCTCCCTCTCTGCTCCCTAAGTCCCAGGCACCCATCAGTTCTGCTAGTGCATCTATAATGTTTTCTTTTCCAGAATGTTCTTGACTTGGAATCTTACTGCACTTGGCCATTTCAAAGTGGCTTCTCTCACTTACCAGTCTGCCTTTAAGGGTGCTGTATATTTCCAGGCAGCAGAGCTCATTTTCTGGGTGATGTTCATTTGTGTGGTTAAACTGCAGCTTGTACATTCAGTATTGAAAGGTGCATCTTCCTTGCATCCAGCTTTGGGCAGTTCTGGATATGGCTGCTGTAGTCACTGAAATAATTTTTACATCATTTGCATAGACACCTGGAGTGTGATGACTCAATTGTACAGTTTTTTTGCATTTATGATTAAATTTTTCATTTATGATTATGAGCATCATTCATAGTTTTCTTTTCTATTTAATACTTTTCTTTATTTAATTTATGCTTCAGGAAGACTTAGGAGGTGTTAACTGAGCTTCTATGTTCTGGAAAAAAAGTAGAAAATTGGTGGCAGTTCTTATGTGTCTCATGGAAGCCTGTTTGAGATGTCAGAGCCTTGCCTTGCCTTTTTGGGAAGAAATTAGTTACTGAGTCTGTCTTTTTCAGCAGCCATGGGCTCATCTATTTTGTGTATTTCCCCCTGTGTGTAAGTTTTAGGAGATTGTCTCTCTCAAAGAAATGGTCCAGTTTCTGCAGTTGTCTAATTTGTGTCAAGCACATTTATGATAATCTTGAAGTCCCAATGCATTGTTGACAATGACACTTTTAAATCTGTTAGTAGGTTTTCAGTCCTCGTTGTTTTTTTCTTTAATGTTATTGTACATTTTACACTTTTATTTCTTTCTTTTTATGTGACAGTGAGGATTGAACCCAGTTTTTCCCAAGCACTAGGCAAGCACTCTTCCACTAAGCCACAACCCCAGTCCCTGTCCTCTGTATTCTTAGCCTTATATCAGTTAATCAGTGATGCTGATGTTCATGAAAAACTTGATTTTGCAGACTGTGGATTTCCTGATTGTGGTTTCACCAACACCTACTCTGTTACCTACATGTGGTTAATTTAGGTTTTTTGAAGTGGCAGTTTCATTGATTGCTTTTAGCTCTTTTCTGAAATGTGTGTTGGATGACTTAGATACCAATACAGCACCACCTCTGGTGTTGTCTATGAATTTCCTATGATGGATGTTTACATTTTTTTTTCTTTCAAAACGGTCACCTTTTCTCTTGAGTCACCTCTTTGTCCTGTGTCTGTTCATAGCCCTGTGTGTCATGTCCCCTTCCCTGTAGGCTTTTCAGTTTCTTCGGATCTGATTTCTTCTTTAGCTCTCATGTTCTTTGAGCACACATGGGATTTCACTGTTTGTGCCCTTGTGGGGTTATGGTTTATGTCCTGTGGAGTTTTGCTGTGACCCTGAGACCTCAGTGTGCTTCCCATTTGGTTGAAGGTTCATGAAGCCCTCCTGTCTGCATCATTATCCTGACAGAGTTGGGCTGATGTCTCTGAGTGTAATTGTGGATTCTTCATTGTTTGGGGTGGTTCTGTATGTTTTCAGTCCTTGAGTATGCTTCTGTGTAAGTGGCAGGGACAGTTTCTTTTTGTCTGTTCCATCACTGTGCAGATATCACAGCATGCTTACAGATGTGAATGGTGGCCTCTTCCTAAGATGCTGAGGCTAGCCTCCAACATTGATTCTTCAGAATCAGCCTCTCGAGTCTCAGGAATTAAAGGCATACACCACCACATCCAAGTGAATAACTCTTTAAATGTGAAAAATATCACAAATCATTCCATTTTCCCTGTTGCCTTCAAAGCCATTTCACTCACATTGAAAAACAAACCCTCTGAATTTGGGGGATTCGCTACATTCTGTCAGCTTCATTTCCTTTCTTATATATGAAAACACTCGTGCAGAGAAGCCGTATGAATGTGAGAAATGTGGGAAATCTTCTAGTTTTCTCATTTTTTTTCCTAAGGACTGGGAATATTGTTTTGGAATAAAAAGAATAAATCCTATGCAAGTAAGAAATATAAAGGGTTCAGCCGTTCTAGTTTTGTTCAGTTGTATGAAAGGACTCATACTGTAGAAAATGCTGAGGATAAGCCATGTGGGGCAGTGTTCAGCTTTCAGAGTTTTCTCCAAAGGCATAAAAGAATTCACATCTGTGAAAATCCTTTTTCTATCTTTAAAAATTTCAGTAACACTTTAAACTTTCCAGGTCCCTTTGAACAGCATTTAAGAAATCACATTGGAGAAAAGCCCTGTATGTAGAAATGTGGTGAGAACTTTGTTTGTTTCAGATCCATTTGAACTTGTTCAGACTTGAGGAAAATTTTATTTTATTTCATTTCATTTATTTATTTTGAGATAACCACTGTAGGTGTGTGAAAATGGTGTGTGCCTTCATTTCTTTTTTTCTTTCTTTTTTTTTTTTAAATCTATTCAGAGGTAACAAAACTGCACCCTGGGTTGGAGAGGAGCATTGCATCAGCATGAAGATTTGAAAGCAACATGTTTTTCTGGGTTAAGTCTCTCTTATTGTTAGATTCCATTTTCCTGTATTTTAAGTCTTTTGAGTCTAATGTTTCATTACATATTGTGTATGTTAGTTTAGACCTCTCCACTCCAGCCTTTGGTACAGATTGGTGAAATGGCTCTTCTGAACTTCTTTCCTCTCTTTCTTTGTTCACATTTCACCCAGGAGTGTTCTACCACTGAGTTTCTCCACAGTCCTTTTAATTGTTATTTTTTGAGATGGGGTGAGGCTGGCAGCTGGGACCATAGGGATGTGTCTGTGTACCCTGCAGCTGGCCTCTTCCTTTTCCTTGATTTCTTATTGATCTGTTGATGACTCTGGGACCACCACTCTTGTCACTTGTGCTTGTTCTAAGTCTCATGTATTGTGCTGTATGTAGGCATATTAAAGAGCATTATAAAATAATGTCATTTGTGTATATTGTTTGGAGAGGCACTTTCTCAAAATATATGTTGCCTTATACTTGAGTTGCTTTCTCTTCTCTTTTTCCAGTTCTGCGGACCAAATCCTGCCTTCTGCATGCTAGGCAGGTATTCTAGCATTGAACACTCCATAGCTCAGGTGGTGAGTTTGCTGCTGCTGTGAGTGTGGACCCCACTGATAACCACATCAGCAGATGTAGCTCTGCCGGTGTTTCCTCCATAATTGCAGCTGATCTCTTCCTTCTTAAAGGTCTTTTATACCAGTGAATTTTTTTTAAACTACATCCAACTTAGGTTTTCTCCCCATGAATAATACTTAGGTGGAATATGCCAGAAAACCCAGGCTTGATTTCTCTCTGTGTTTAGAGTACTTCAGTAGCCCTGGGAAAATTGTGTGATGGTTTTCTTAATACACACTACATGACCAAAGGCTTGGTAAGGAGCATCCCAGTCTGATGTTCTAATATAGCAGCACTCCCTTCTCCACCAAATAATCTTAAATAAGCTTCTCAAAAGACCTTCACCATAATTTTCTTTCAACAGAATGTCAGGAAAAGATTTTGCAAAGATCTCAATGTGGGTTATAACACAGACTTCTGCTTTTGTTGCAAAGCTTGGGAGACCTCTGACCAATCTTACAATTCGTACACAAAGCACTTTCTGTGAACTAATCAAAACAACAACAACAACAAAAAAAAACACCTTTATGTATACCCCTACAAAAAATATAAACCTCCATCCCTGTCCCACTGGATGTAAATAAAGATCAATGAAATTCCAAGCAGTGATCCAAAAAATTTTAAGTGATACCCTTCAGAACCCTGCAGCTAATAAATGTGCTCCTGGAACATTCCTTGGGTGTCTAGCCTCATGTGTCCTACATCACTAATAAAGCTACAGCCTCCAATCAAATGATATTATGCAGTACTTGCTGTGGAGAGGGCTGTTTCTGCTCATGCTAAAGGATTCAGTTACTTGTCCTAAGGATTCAAAGCATCCTGAGAAAAACCTCACCCACAACCTATTCAGGTGTCATGGATCTTGTGTGATCATTGGTAAGAGTTCCTTACATACTTGTGTTCAAATATTGAAGTTTGCCAACATGCCAAAGATCGGTTGATTATCACTGCTATCTCTGTTCAAGCCTTTTGGTGTGTCTTGGTGTTCATTTGGAGAGGAAGGCTAAAAGAGTGTGCTGTGGCCCTTCTGTTTTTGATAAATACAGCGTAAGCCATCCAGTAAAACTTCATCTTTAAAAGATAGTTTTGAATGCTTCCCAGGATTTCCAAAAACTTTCTTTGCAGCTAATGAGTCAGTGTGGCAATTTCCTAGTTTTACATTTTTGATTTAGTAGAAATATTGCATAGAGGTGTGTGAGCACTTGATGCAGCTTCATTTATTAATTTTTTCTTTTTTTTTTAATTTGGGGTTTTTTTTTCATTTTCATTTTTTTGTTGTTTTTAAATTTTTTTTATTTATTATTATTTTTTAATTTTAATTTTAATTTTTATTTATTATTTTTTCTTTTGTCTTTTTATTTCTTTTCAATTTTCTTATTCCCCGTTCCTTGAATTCTACCTGCTTACTCTCATTCTCCTTAGTGACTTCTTCCCTTCCCTTCTAATACCTTTGTTCCCAAGCATCAAATAAATTTATAGGAGTAAACAGTAACTCAGCAGTCAAACAAAACAAGAAATAACATGAGCAGCATGAAAAAGCAAGGAAGAAAAGGAGTACAAACAATGCAGGACAGCCTAAATATTCAGGAAGACCTAGAGGCATCAGAAAAATTATCAAATAAAGAACTCAAGGAATACCTTAGACAGATGGAATGGGACCTTAAAGAGGATATGAGACAGCAAATTCAAACAGTGAAAGAACACATTACATAAACAGATAAAAGAAGAAAATGAGCATCTTTATCAGGAGATAGAGATTATAAAAAAAATCAAAAAAATAATTCTAGAAATGAAGAACACACTAAACCAAATTAAAAACTCAAATGAGAGTATCACTAAAAGAGTGGAGCAAGTAGAAGCCAGAACATTAGATAATGAAGACAAAATATATCATCTTGAAAAGAGCCTAGCCAACTCAGAAAGGCTGGCAAAAAATCACGAGAAAAACATCCAAGAGATAAGGGATAACATTAAAAATCCAAACTTAAGAGTCATCGGGATAGAGGAAGGTATAGAGGTTCAAACCAAGGGAATGAGCAACCTGCTGAATGAAATAATTATAGAAAACTTTCCAGAAATAAAAAAGGAAACGGATATACAAATTGTAGATGCATACAGGACACCGAGCATACAAAATCACAGTAGACCAATGCCAAGACACATTGTTAAGAAGATATCCAATATACAGAACAAAGAGAAAATATTAAAAGCTACAAGATAAAGGAGGCAGATTACGTTCAGGGGTAAACCAATAAGGTTAACAACAGATTTTTCATCACAGACACTGAAAGCGAGAAGATCCTGGAACAACGCATGTCAAACACTGAAAGACAATGGATGCCAACCAAGAATTTTGTATCCAGCAAAATTAAGCTTCAGGTATGACAATGAAATAAAAATTTATCATGATAAATAAAAGTTAAAAGAATTTGCAGCCAGAAAACCAGCATTGCAAAGCATCTTGAGCACAACACTATACGAGGAAGAAATGAAAAACAATAACGAAAACCATCAGTGGGAAGTGCCTCAGTAAAGACAGAGGGCAGGGGAAAAGCTAATCATGGAGAAACAAACTAAATTAAAAAAAAAAAAACATGGCTGGAAATACAAACCATCTATCAATAGTAACTCTAAACATTAATGGCCTAAACTCTCCAATAAAGCAACATAGGCTGGTAACATGGATTAAAAAAAAATCCAACAATATGCTGCCTCCAGGAGACACATATGATTGCAAAAGACATACACAGGCTGAAGGTGAAAGGTTGGGAAAAAATATACCACACACACGGTCCTCATAAGCAAGCAGGGGTAGCCATCCTCATATTGAATAAAATCGACTTCAAGACTAAGTTAATCAAAAGGGATAAGGAAGAAGATTATATACTGTTAAAAGGAACCATTCACCAACAAGACATAACAATTATCAATATTTATGCACCAAATAATGGTGCTGCGACGTTCATAAAACTAATTCTCCTCAAGTTCAAGAATCAAATAGACCACAACACAATAATTATGGGTGACTTCAACACACCTCTCTCACCATTGGAAAGATCCTCCAAACAAAGGTTGAAAAAAGAAACTATACAACTCAATATCACAATCAATAACCTAGACTTAACTGACATATATAGAATATATCAACCATCAAGTGGATATACTTTTTTCTCAGCGGCACATGGATCCTTCTCAAAAATAGACCATATATTATGCCATAGGGCAACCCTCAGTAAATATAAATGGGTGGAGATAATACCATGCATTTTATCTGATCATAATGGGATGAAACTGGAAATCAATGATAATAGAAGGAAAAATCCTACACCACATGGAAAATGAACAATATGTTACTGAATGATCAATGGGTTACAGAAGACATAAAGGAGGAAATCAAAAAATTCTTAGAGATAAATGAAAATATAGACACAATATATCGGAATCTATGGAACACAATGAAAGCAGTTTTAAGAGGGAAATTCATCAACTGGAGGTCATTCCTCAAAAAAAAGTAAAAAACAACCAATAAATGAGCTCACACTTCATTTCAAAGCCCTAGAAAAGGAAGAGCAAAACAACAGCAAATGTAGCAGAAGGCAAGAAATAATTAAAATCAGAGCAGAAATCAAAAAAATGGAAACAAAAAAAAAACTATTGAAAAAAACTAGTTGGTTCTTCAAAAAAATAAATAAGATCGACAGACACTTAGCCATGCTAATGAAGAGAAGAAGAGAGAGAACTCAAATTACTAATATACGGGATGAAAAAGGCAACATCACAACAGATACTACAGAAATACAGGAGATAATTAGGAATTATTTTGAAAGCCTATATTTCAATAAAACAGAAGATAGTGAAGACATCGATAAATTTCTTAAGTCATATGATTTGCCCAGACTGAGTCAGGAGGATACACAAAATTTGAATAGACCAATATCAATGGATGAAACAGAAGAAGCAATCCAAAGACTACCAACCAAGAAAAGCCCAGGACCGGATGGGTATACAGCAGAGTTTTACAAAACCTTTAAAGAAGAATTAATACCAATACTTTTCAAGTTATTTCAGGAAATAGAAAAAGAGGGAGCTCTGCCAAATTCATTCTATGAGGCCAACATCACCCTGATACCGAAACCAGACAAAGACACCTCAAAGAAAGAAAACTACAGACCAATATCTCTAATGAACCTAGATGCAAAAATCCTCAATAAAATTCTGGCGAATCAGATACAGAAACACAACAAAAAAAATTGTGCACCATGATCAAGTAGGATTCATCCCTGGGATGCAAGGATGGTTCAATATACGGAAATAAATAAATGTTATTCACCACATCAATAGACATAAAGATATGAACCATATGATCATCTCGATAGACGCAGAAAAAGCATTCGACAAAGTACAGCATCCCTTTATGTTCAAAACATTAGAAAAACTAGGGATAACAGGAACTTACCTCAATATTGTAAAAGCTATCTATGCTAAGCCTCAGGCTAGCATCATTCTCAATGGAGAAAAATTGAAGGCATTCCCTCTAAAATCTGGAACAAGGCAGGGATGAACTCTATCACCACTTCTATTCAATATAGTTCTCGAAACACTGGCCAGAGCAATTAGACAGACGAAAGAAATTAAAGGCATAAAAATAGGAAAAGAAAAACTTAGATTATCACTATTTGTGGATGATATGATACTATATCTAACAGACCCAAAAGGGTCTACAAATAAACTACTAGAACTAATAAATGATTTCAGCAAATTGGCAGGATATAAAATCAACACGCATAAATCAAAGGCATTTCTGTATATCAGTGACAAAACTTCTGAAACGGAAATGAGGAAAAACACCCCATTCACAATATTTTCAAAAAAAATAAAATACTTGGGAATCAACCTAAAAAAAGAGGTGAAAGATTTATACAATGAAAACTACAGAACCCTAAAGAGAGAAATAGAAGAAGATCTTAGAAGATGGAAAAATATACCCTGTTCATGGATAGGCAGAACTAACACATCAAAATGGCGATATTACCAAAAGTTCTCTATAGGTTTAATGCAATGCCAATCAAAATCCCAATGGCATTTCTTGTAGAAATAGATAAAGCAATCAAGAAATTCATATGGAAAAATAAAAGACCCAGAATAGCAAAAGCAACTCTAAACAGGAAGTGTGAATCAGGCAGTATAGCAATACCAGATTTCAAACTATATTACAGAGCAATAGTAACAAAAACAGCATGGTACTGGTACCAAAACAGGTGGATGAACCAATGGTACAGAATAGAGGACACAGAGACTAATCCACAAAGTTACAACTATCTTATATTTGATAAAGGGGCAAAAAGCATGCAATGGAGGAAGGATAGCATCTTCAACAAATGGTGCTGGGAAAACTAGAAATCCATATGCAACAAAATGAAACTGAATCCCCTCCTCTCGCCATGCACAAAAGTTAATTCAAAATGGATCAAGGAGCTTGATATCAAATCAGATATTCTGCTTCTGATAGAAGAAAAAGTTGGCTCCTATCTACGTATTGTGGGGTCGGGCTCCAAATTCCTTAATAGGACACCCATAGCACAAGAGTTAATAACACAAATCAACAAATGGGAATTACTTAAACTAAAAAGTTTTTTTTCTCAGCAAGAGAAGCAATAAGAGAGGTTAATAGGGAGTCTACATCATGGGAACAAACTTTTACTCCTAACACTTCAGATAGAGCCCTAATACCCAGAGTATACAAAGAACTCAAAAAATTAAACAATAAGATAACAAATAACCCAGTCAACAAATGGGCCAAGGACCTGAACAGACACTTCTCAGAGGAGGACATACAATCAATCAACAAGGACATGAAAAAATGCTCACCATCACTAGCAGTCAGAGAAATGCAACTCAAAACCACCCTAAGATACCATCTCACTCCAGTAAGATTGGCAGCCATTATGAAGTCAAACAACAAGTGCTGGCGAGGATGTGGGGAAAAGGGTAATTTTGTACATTGCTGGTTGGACTGCAAATTATTGCAGCCAATTTAGAAAGCAGTATGGAGATTCCTGGGAAAGCTGGGAATGGATCCACCATTTGACCCAGCTATTGCCCTTCTCGGACTATTCCCTGAAGATCTTAAAAGAGCGTACTATAGGGATACTGCCACATCAATGTTCATAGCAGCACAATTCACAATAGCTAGTCTGTGGAACCAACTCAGTTGCCCTTCAATAGATGAATGGATAAAAAAAAAGTGGCATTTATACACAATGGAGTATTACGCAGCACGGAAAATGACAAAATCATGGAATTTGCAAGGAAATGGATGGCAGTAGAGCAGATTATGCTAAATGAAGCTTGCCAATCCCTAAAAAACAAATGCCAAATGTCTTTTTTAATATAATGAGACCAACTAAGAACAGAGCAGGGAGGAAGAGCCTGAGGAAAAGATTAGCATTAAACAGAGACATGAGGTGGGAGGGAAAGGTAGAGAAAAGGGAAATTGCATGGAAATGGAAGGAGACACTCATTGTTATACAAAATTACATATAAGAGGTTATGAGGGGAATGGGAAAAAAAAAAAAAAAAACAAGGAGAGAAATGAATTACAGTAGATGGGGTAGAGAGAGAAGATGGGAGGGAAGGGGAGGGGGGATAGTAGAGTATAGGAAATGTAGTAGAATACAATAGTTACTAATATGGCATTATGTAAAAATGTGGATTTGTAACCAATGTGATTCTGCAATCTGTATTTGGGGTAAAAATGGGAGTTCATAACCCACTTGAATCTACTGTATGAAATATGATATGTCAAGAGTTTTGTAATGTTGTGAACAACCAATAAAAAAACAAATGAAGTGATTTAATTACAGATTGATGGTGTTTATTTATTTATTTTTGCTACTGGGGATTGCTGCGACAAGTGTGGCCAAACTACCAGGTTCTTGCAAGGTTTGATGGGACATTGGAGGAAATAAAGAGTCACACACGCAGAAGATACAACATCTGGGATCGCGTGAATCACTGCTCTACGATGGAGCAGCAGGTCTAAAGAATTATACCAGGGGGGCTGGGGATGTGGCTCATGTGGTAGTGCGCTCACCTGGCATGCATAGGGCACTAGGTTTGATCCTAAGCACCACATATAAATAAAATACAAGATTTTGTGTCCACCAAAAACTAAAAATATAAATGAACAAATATTAAAAATTAGCTCTCTCTCTCTAAAAAAAAGAAAAAAAGAATTACACCAGCAATATTTATTGTATATCTTTCATTGATCATATTAAAGACTATGCAAGCATTATTCTTTGCTGAGAGCCATAGCCAAGTAGGAATGATGCATGGCATTTTTGGTTGAAAGGTGACCCCAGCAAGCCATTGAGATGATAATGATTATGTTAAGATGTGCATTCAATTGGAGATTAGACCCCTGCTGTCTGCCTAAGCCTGCTACTTTGGAGCTCTCGCAGGACTCCCGGAGAGTTCCCATTGGTTGGGGAAGTGTGGTAGGAGGGAATTCCGGAGGAGGGATTTCCTGTTGGGGAGTGTGTCCCAGGAGAAGGCCACGTGTGTGGTATTCACGGGAGTTTTGGAATAAAGGTTGTTCCTGGTTGAGTGGCTCGTGATTTTGTGCCCAGCCAGACTGCGGCAATTCTTTGTAGTTATGAAAGTTACACAGTTAGCAACAGTATGCAGCTATTTCCTCAGTTACATTCTATAGTTGGAATGTGCAATGTTAAGAGCACTGTGCAGCTCTCAAGAAAGTCCATCCTTTAAAGTTACTTTAAAGCATCCTTTAAAGCAGTGGAACTGGTGAAACATTGTGGTTGAATTACCAAGGAACTTTGTGCCTGAGAATAAGGTCAAAGATGAAAAGTCTCCCACAATATAGTCTCCCCCATCTAGAGCATTGCCATAGCAACCAGGTATCCTATACTTTTGCATAGAAACTATTCCAGTCACCAAGAATGCCACAGTCATTATGTCATTAGAAATCCCAATCTCAGACACTTACCTCCCAATCACTGTCACTGGTCTCCACAGGGGATTGAATCCAAAGCTGCTTTACCACAGAGCTACACCCGCACCAAGGCTCGCCCTCTTTTTTCTTTCTTGAGACAGTGGTGGACTCAGTTGCCTAGGCTGACCTCACACTCATCTAAAACTGGAGCAATGTGGTCTCTGAACCTTTACACCAATGGAAGTCACATTTGCTGGGAACTCAGCTGAAGTGGTTAAATTAAAGTAATGGCTTTGGAATTCTATAGGATGTGACTACTGTTTCCAACCCATTCTACCAGGCCTGGTAGAAATTTGCAAGTCCATTTTTATGTCTCCAGATCATAAGAAAAATATTTTTTTCAATTTTTCACAGATGTAACAATATCACACAGACCCTAAGTACTTGGTAATGAGGGCAGGGATTATGGGAAATTCGTTGGAATTGTGTGGATCCATCCTGCCTTCTGATTTGTCTTCCCTATTTTCTCTCTCACTCATTTTAGTACAAGGGGTTCTTAACCACTAAGCCACATCCCCAGACCCTCTTTCATCCCCATGACAGTAGAATGCAAAGATATACACTGTGGTATAACATACTTGGATGGGATATCATTTCTCATTTTTTCTAAGTGTTCATGTTGCAGAATCATATTAGTCATGTAGTCAAATATATACATACAGTAATGATGTCTGTTTCATTCTACTACTATCTTTCCTATTCCCACATCCCTCTCCCCTCCCTCCCATCACTTCCCTCAACCTAATGTAAGGTAAAGCTATTCTGCCCCAGAGCCCCCTCCCTCCTGAATTAGCATCAGCATAATAGAGAAAACATTTGTCTTTTGTTTTGCGAGACTGGCTTATTTCACTTAGCATGATATTCTCCAACTCCAACCATTTACTAGAAAATGCCATAATTTTAGCCTACTTTCAACCTGACTAATATTCCATTGATTATATATACCACATTTTCTTTATCCATTCATCTTTTGAGAACCACCCAGGTTGGTCCATAGTCCAGCTATTGCAAATTGAGCTGCTATAAACATTGATGTGGCTTCTGAGGAGGTCATACATGTGAAAATATTTTTTTTTAAAAAAAAAACAAGTTGCTGAGCAGGAGAAAATATTTTACATTACATATTTAATTATTTCATAGTATTCAGACTATAAAAGGAACTCTGGTGACACCATAATAAAATGATCAACAAATTCAAAAATGAATTCCGAATTGTGAACTCCTCAGATATTTCTTCTACTCTTTATGGTGTTTTCTGAGAATGATTTTCAAAATGCTAATTGTTACTTTTTTCCCCCAGTCATCTGGAAGTTTCTAGAGAAAGGACACCACTTTCTTGCACTAGGCCTAAGTTCCAGTGGTTTTGCTAACTTCTGTTGCTGGAAGAATTGCTTCTCTCTCAACTCAATTATAGGTACCAAAGGGGAAAATTAAACAAACTACCGATAGACTCAATAATATTTGAGCACATTCTGAGCCCTGACCTACCCTTGTTCACCCCAGTAATAATTCCAGGCCTTCCAGTTGTTTTCAGAAGAAGTTTCTCCATGTACTGAGCATCTAAAATTAGTGACTTTGTTCCAGGGAGTATATCCTAAACATCCAATTTCTATAAGCAACAGAGCCTGAGCATGTGCAAATATTCATACATTACAAATAGTTGGATTTGCATTGTTTGTAACTACTTCCAAAAACTAAAATTTGCAGCAGTAGTGTTAAAAATGTGTTAGAAATCACAGATTCCTGTTTCACCACAGAAAATGCAGTACACTCTTCTTCTATCTACTTGACAGCCTGGAATATAACACACTTGCCTCAGAAATTTAATGCATCAGTCAAATGGAAACTTTCCTTCACCCTATGCAGTCTTGTCAGAATGCCTATGATAAAAATATGAAAGATAGGGGCTGGGGTTTTGGCTCAGTTATAGAGTGCTTCCCTAGCACATGAGAGGCACTGTTTTCAAGCATCAGAACCACATAAAAACAAATAAATAAAATAAAAGTTATTTGTCTATCTATGACTAGTCAATAAATAAGTAAAATATTTAGAAGTAAAAAATAAAAATCTGAAAGATAGTAGGTACTCCAGAGAATATGAGCATGGATATAAAGATTCACTTGTAAAAATGCTGGTGAGAATATAAATTGAATAAACCTATTTTTGAAAATGGTATTAAGGTTCTTCAATAAGTTAAAATAAACATGTCATATGATTCAGTAGTAGTAATTCTGGGTATGTATCTAAAAAAATTGGAGTCATTAGATCATAGAAAAGACTACATTTATATTTTCATTGTAGTATTTTTCACAGAACCTGGTAAAAGAACTGAAGTACTTTTAAGGTAAATGGTAGTTTGGGCATAGTTCCACAAATCTGTATTCCCAGCAGCTTGGGAGGGTGAGACAGGAGAATCATGAATTTGGAGCCAGTCTCAGCAATGTATCAGCCAGCAACTAAGCAATTCAATGAGATCTTGTCTGTAAATAAAATATAAAAAAAGGAGCTGGTGATGTAGCTCAGTGGTCGACTAGCTCTGATTTCAACACACAGCATAATAAATAAATAAGTAGGCTCAACACATTGACCCTATGTTTTATTTTCCAAGAAGCAATTTACTTGCACCCTTTCTGGATTAACTGGACAGGATGTGTTACATTCTTTAACAAACTATTACCTGCAGGAGAAATGCAGTTTCAAAATAATGTTTGTAAGAGGAATGCAAATTACACAAAGGGGAGAATTTCGTGATCTTGTTAAAGAACAGATTCTGGAACTCAGGGAAATAAAGATAATTCCTACTAAACATAAAATCGTCAAGAGTTTATGATTAATAAATCAATTATAAGAGCTTCCAATCACTCCTGCAAGGTAGGCGGGTATGCGACCAACAGGCAGAAGAGGAGCAGCGGCCTGCTGAGAGGCAGAGCCGCCCCCTCCCCCTGCGCCAGCAAGGTAGACGGAACTGTGACCAACCACAGAGCAGGCCCAGCGGCCTGCTGAGGGGCAGAGCCGCCCCCCCACCACCCGCGCCTGCCAGGTAGGTGGAACTGTGACCACCGACAGAAACGGCCCAGTGGCCCGCGGCGGGACAGAGCTTCCAATCACTCCTGCAAGGTAGGCGGACCTGCGACCGACAGGCAGAACAGCCCCAGAGGCCTGCAGAGGGGCAGTGCCGCTGCCTGCGCCTGCAAAATAGGCAGAGCGGCCACCGACAGAACAAGCCTAGTGGCCCGCAGAGGGACAGAGCCACCGCCCGCGCCTGCAAGGTAGGCGGACCTGCTACCGACCGGCAGAGCAGGCCCAGCTGCCTGCCGGCGTGGTAGGCACATTGCCCCAATTGGAGGAGGGGCAGAGCCGCCGCCCGTGCCTGTGAGGGAGACTTTGCAACTATACAAGACCAATATAAATATATAGGGGGAAAATTCAATAGCACAACAGTTTCACCAAGTAGAAAGGAACGCGAACAGTATAAAGAGACAAGGAAAGAAAGGATCACAAGCAATGCAGGTCAACTCAACGTTAGAAGAGGTAATAGCTGCAGCAGATGGAATGTCAGATAAAGAATTCAGGATATACATGCTTCAGATGATCTGGAGTCTCAAGGAAGACATCAGACAGCAAAATCAGACAATGAAAGATCACTTCAATAATGAATTACATAAACAAATCCAAGAAGCAAAGGATCAACTATACAGGGAGATAGAGGTTATAAAAAACAAACAAACAGAAATCCTAGAAATGCAGGAAGCAATAAACCAACTTAAAAACTCAATTGAGAATACTACCAGCAGAGTAGAACACTTAGAAGATAGAACATCAGACAATGAAGATAAAGTATTTCAACTTGAAAAGAACATAGACAGCTCAGCAAGACTGTTAAGAAACCATGAGCAGAACATCCAAGACATATGGGATAACATCAAGAGACCAAATTTAAGAGTCATTGGGATACAGGAAGGGACAGAGTTTCAAACCAAAGGAATGAGCAATCTATTCAATGAAATAATACGAGAAAACTTCCCAGACTTGAAAAATGAGACAGAATCCCAAATCCTAGAAGCCTACAGGACGCCAAATGTGCAAAATCATAAGAGACCCACACCTAGACACATTATAATGAAGATGCCCAACATACAGAATAAGGAGAGAATTTTAAAAGCTACAAGAGAAAGGAAGCAGATCACATTTGGGGGTAAGCCAATCAGGATAACAGCTGATCTTTCAACACAGACTCTGAAAGCTAGACGATCCTGGAATTACATATTTCAAACACTGAAAGAAAATGGGTTCCAACCAAGAATTGTGTTTCCAGCGAAATTAAGCTTCAGGATGGAAGATGAAATTAAAACCTTCCACGATAAACAAAAGTTAAAAGAATTTGCAGCTAGAAAACCAGCTCTTCAAAACATCCTTGGCAAAACATTACAGGAAGAGGAAATGGAAAATAACAATGAAAACCAACAGTGGGAGGTAGGACAGTAAAGGGGGGAAAAATAATCAAAGAGGAAAACAAACCATGTTTAGTAACATAAATAAACAAATATGGCTGGAAGAACAACCCATATCTCAATAATAACCCTAAATGTTAATGGCTTAAACTCAGCAATCAAGAGACACAGGCAGTAGAATGGATCACAAAACAAGACCCAACAATATGCTGCCTACAGTATACGCATTTGATAGGAAAAGACATACATAGGCTGAAGGTGAAAGGTTGGGGAAAATCATATCACTCATATGGACTTAGGAAACAAGCAGGAGTGTCCATACTCATATCAAATAAAATAGATTTCAAGCCAAAGTTAATCAAAAGGGATAAAGAGGGACACTACATACTGCTTAAGGGAACCATACACCAACAAGACATAACAATCATAAATATATATGCCCCAAACAATGGTGCAGCTATGTTCATCAAACAAACTCTTCTCAAGTTCAAGAGTCTAATAGACCACCATACAATAATCATGGGAGACTTCAACACACCTCTCTCGCCACTGGACAGATCTTCCAAACAAAAGTTAAATAAGGAAACTATAGAACTCAATAACACAATTTATAACCTAGACTTAATTGACATATATAGAATATACCACCCAACATCAAGCAGTTACATTTTTTTCTCAGCAGCACATGGATCCTTCTCAAAAATAGATCATATATTATGTCACAGGGCAACTCTTAGACTATATAAAGGAGTAGAGATAATACCATGCATCCTATCTGATCATAATGGAATGGAACTGAAAATCAATGATAGAAGAAGGAAGGAAAAAGAATACATCACATGGAAAATGAACAATAGGTTACTGAACGATCAATGGGTTATAGAAGACATCAAGGAGGAAATTAAAAAATTCTTAGAGATTAATGAAAACACAGACACAACATATCGGAATCTATGGGACACATTGAAAGCAGTTCTAAGAGGAAAATTCATTGCTTGGAGTCATTCCTTAAAAAAAAGAAAAAAACAACAAATAAATGATCTCATACTTCATCTCAAAATCCTAGAAAAAGAAGAGGAAAACAACAGCAAAAGAAGTAGAAGGCAAGAAATAATTAAAATCAGAGCTGAAATTAATGAAATCGAAACAAAAGTAACAATTGAAAAAATTGACAAAACTAAAAGTTGGTTCTTTGAAAAAATAAACAAAATCGACAGACCCTTAGCCATGCTAGCGAAGAGAAGAAGAGAGAGAACTCAAATTACTAGCATACGGGATGAAAAAGGCAATATCACAACAGACACTTCAGATATACAGAAGATAATCAAAAATTATTTTGAATCCTTATACTCCAATAAATTAGAAGATAGTGAAGGCATCGATAAATTTCTTAAGTCATATGATCTGCCCAGATTGAGTCAGGAGGATATAGACAACCTAAACAGACCAATATCAATTGAGGAAATAGAAGAAACCATCAAAAGATTACCAACTAAGAAAAGCTCAGGACCGGATGGGTATACAGCAGAGTTTTACAAAACCTTTAAAGAGGAACTAATACCAATACTTTTCAAGCTACTTCAGGAAATAGAAAAAGAGGGAAAACTTCCAAATTCATTCTACGAGGCCAACATCATCCTGATACCTAAACCATACAAAGACACTTCAAAGAAAGAAAACTAGAGACCAATATCTCTAATGAACCTAGATGCAAAAATCCTCAATAAAATTCTGGCGAATCGGATACAATAACATATCAAAAAAATTGTGCACCATGATCAAGTCGGATTCATCCCTGGGATGCAAGGCTGGTTCAATATACGGAAATCAATAAATGTTATTCACCACATCAATAGACTTAAAAATAAGAACCATATGATCATCTCGATAGATGTGGAAAAAGCATTCGACAAAGTACAGCATCCCTTTATGTTCAAAACTCTAGAAAAACTAGGGATAACAGGAACTTACCTCAACATTGTAAAAGCAATCTATGCTAAGCCTCAGGCTAGCATCATTTTGAATGGAGAAAAATTGAAGGCATTCCAATTAAAATCTGGAACAAGACAGGGATGCCCTCTCTCACCCCTTCTGTTCAACATAGTTCTCAAAACACTGGCCAGAGCAATTAGACAGACGAAAGAAATTAAAGGCATAAAAATAGGAAAAGAAGAACTTAAATTATCACTATTTGCAGATGACATGATTCTATACCTAGCAGACACAAAAGGGTCTACAAAGAAATTATTAGAGCTAATAAATGAATTCAGCAAAGTGGCAGGATATAAAATCAACACGCATAAATCAAAGGCATTCCTGTATATCAGTGACAAATCCTCTGAAATGGAAATGAGGACAACCACTCCATTCACAATATCATCAAAAAAAAAAAAAAATACTTGGGAATCAACCTAACAAAAGAGGTGAAAGACTTATACAATGAAAACTACAGAACCCTAAAGAGAGAAATAGAAGAAGATCTTAGACGATGGAAAATATACCCTGTTCATGGATAGGCAGAACTAACATCATCAAAATGGCGATATTACCAAAAGTTCTCTATAGGTTTAATGCAATGCCAATCAAAATCCCAATGGCATTTCATGTAGAAATAGAGAAAGGAATCATGAAATTCATATGGAAAAATAAACGGCCCAGAATAGCAAAAACAATGCTAAGCAGGAAGTGTGAATCAGGCGGTTTAGTGATACCAGACTTCAAACTATACTACAGAGCAATAGTAACAAAAACAGCATGGTACTGGTACCAAAACAGGCAGGTGGACCAATGGTACAGAATAGAGGACACAGAAACCAATCCACAAAACTACAACTACCTTATATTTGATAAAGGGGCTAAAAGCATGCAATGGAGGAAGGATAGCATCTTCAACAAATGGTGCTGGGAAAACTGGAAATCCATATGCAACAAAATGAAACTGAATCCCTTTCTCTCGCCATGCACAAAAGTTAATTCAAAATGGATCAAGGAGCTTGATATCAAATCAGAGACACGCCGTCTGATAGAAGAAAAAGTTGGCTACGATCTACATACTGTGGGGTCGGGCTCCAAATTCCTCAATAGAACACCCATAGCACAAAAGTTAATAACTAGAATCAACAAATGGGACTTACTCAAACTAAAAAGTTTTTTTTTTTTTTTTTCTCAGCAAAAGAAACAATAAGAGAGGTAAATAGAGAGCCTACATCCTGGGAACAAATCTTTACTCCTCACACTTCAGATAGAGCCCTAATATCCAGAGTATACAAGGAACTCAAAAAATTAGACAATAAGATAACAAACAACCCAATCAACAAATGGGCCAAGGACCTGACAGACACTTCTCAGAGGAGGACATACAATCAATCAACAAGTACATGAAAAAATGCTCACCATCTCTAGCTGTCAGAGAAATGCAAATCAAAACCACCCTAAGATACCATCTCACTCCAGTTAGATTGGCAGCCATTATGAAGTCAAACAACAACAAGTGCTGGCGAGCATGTGGGGAAAAGGGTACTCTTGTACATTGCTGGTGGGACTGCAAATTGGTGCAGCCAATTTGGAAAGCAGTATGGAGATTTCTTGGAAAGCTGGGAAAGGAGCCACCATTTGACCCAGCTATTTCCCTTCTCGGTCTATTCCCTAAAGACCTAAAAAGAGCATGCTACAGGGACACTGCTACATCGATGTTCATAGCAGCACAATTCACAATAGCAAGACTGTGGAACCAACCTAGATGCCCTTCAATAGATGAATGGATTAAAAAATGTGGCATTTATACACAATGGAGTATTACTCTGCATTAAAAAATGACAAAATCATAGAATTTACAGGGAAATGGATGGCATTAGAGCAGATTATGCTAAGTGAAGCTAGCCAATCCCTAAAAAACAAATGCCAAATGTCTTCTTTGATATAAGGAGAGTAACTAAGAACAGAGTAGGGTCGAAGAGCATGAGAAGAATAATAACATTTAACAGGGATGAGAGGTGGGAGGGAAAGGGAGAGAGAAGGGAAATTGCATGGAAATGGAAGGAGACCCTCAGGGTTATACAAAATTACATACAAGAGGAAGTGAGGGGAAAGGGAAAAATAATACAAGGGGGACAAATGAATGTCAGTAGAGGGGGCAGAGAGAGAAGAGGGGAGGGGAGGGGAGGGGAGGGGGGATAGTAGAGGATAGGAAAGGCAGCAGAACACAACAGACACTAGTACGGCAATATGTAAATCAATGGATGTGTAACTGATGTGATTCTGCAATTTGTATATGGGGTAAAAATGGGAGCTCATAACCTACTTGAATCAAAGTGTGAAATATGATATATCAAGAACTATGTAATATTTTGAACAGCCAGCAATAAAAAATTTAAAAAAACCAATTATAAATCATGAACATGAGGCTAATTAACCTAAAGTTTTCATGGCACTGGATACTTGAGAGTTTGGTATTATCCTGCTGTCAGTCCAACATTAAGAAATGTACCTGGGCAGGATTCTTTAGAATCTTTTTTCAGATCTCTAATAGAATTAGAGAGAAAGAGAGCCATGCTATTCTCTTTACAGAGAGGACACATTCTCTCTCTTTAAAGTGTCACCTTTTTCTTCCTTCACATCATTTCTAATAAACTCATTGTGTCTGCTTTTTTCTCATGTGAAATGCTCACAAAGAGAAAGCAAAATCTATAAACTGTCATCCAGTTCTTGGAGGAAAAATTAGAAATACTGCATCCATTTGAAATATAGCATAAACATAGTTGATAAGGCAAAGAGGGAATGCTGGCATTAAAACTGTGAACAGAGCTGAGTGCAGTGGTGCACTCCTGTAATCCCAGGGTCCTGGAAGGCTGAAGCAGAAGGATCATGAGTTCAATGCCAGCTTCATCAAGGGAGAAGTGCTAAGCACTTCTTTAAATAAAATACAAAATACTGCTGGGGACTTGGCTCAGGGGTCGAGTGAGCCAATAAATACCAGAATGACTTGTTATCCAGTGACAATTGACCCACTATAGGCTGGAACTCAAGATTCAATCACAAGTTCCACAGAAGTCATGGAAAATAGCTGGTATCTTATAGATAATGTGGTTAAGTTGTTCCTGCACCCTCTGTCTGATAGGGTCACAGCATGGGGGATGCAGTGGCAGAGCTACACCATTTGGAAACTGAAACCATGGGGAAGGATAAATGTATTGTTTATGATACTCATGATATGGCTAATAGGGTATACATCAATCAATAATAAAAGTACATGTTGATGGAAATGGCAGGAAAATTCCCAAAATCAGACTAAAGATACAATTAAGACATGCCTGGAGATGTGTTTTAATATCTATCAGGATACAAACAATAGTGTTATTCCTCAAAAACTTATGAAGAAAATATTACAAATCTCAAGATTCTTGAGAAAAACTTAACAATTAGTACTAAGCCCTGCATTCTAAATCTACAATTTGTGCAACATACATTTCCCCCACTAACAGGCCCTCCTTTGCCTTACACAGGAATTCATGATAAAAATGGGAAACACATTGTTAATATTAATGGTAAATGTTGAAGAACCTGCTCTTTTGTTAAAGATTACAAAGACATACGAATAGTTGTATTTTGAAAAAGTATCAAAGAAACTCTTAAAGAAAGCAGTTAAATAGGTCATATGAAAAAGAAAATTACCTTTGAAATTAAAAATAGAATAATATAAAATTAATATACATACATTTTGGAAGCACTTCAGAAAAGTGCTTTTAAGTAATAGGCTTTAACTACTTTAAGTGTTTTATTGGGATTTTAGTTTAGAAGTAAGAAAGCTTACCAATAATCATAGGTATGCTTTAAAGTTAAAGGTTAATGATATAATTATACGTATGCTTTAAAGTTAAAAGTCAATAATAGGTCAAGATACATGTAATCGAGTTGTGTAGTCTAGCACTTATTGATTGAGGTGAAAATGTAAAAGTTTAATCGTTATTGACAAAGGTTACAGGAAAATATTTTAAACAATGTACTCAATATCTTAGGTAATTCATATATGTCTGAAAATATTGTAACTCTTAAAAATTATGTAAATCAAAGAAATTTTGAGCTTTGAAGCTATCCATTAACTTGTAAAAAATGTTTAAAAATAAAGGCCCCTCTAGAAACAGCAGGTATTTCTGAAGGCTGCTCATAACTTGCAACTATAGTCCTGTCTCCTCTTCTTTCACCTGAGCCACTCATCCTTCAGGATCCCTGGATCTCTGGTAGCTAGGGCTTGACCTAAACAATAGAGATTTATTTTTTTTTCTTTTAAATTTAATGTTGAGTTTGTTGATTGGCTGTATTAAAATATATATAAAATCTGTGATTTGTGCTCATATTCTCATAGTACCCCATACCAATGGGAGGGTAGACATCATAATCCTACCACTATGCTCAAGGCAAAATTGCAAATAAGTCTGTTTTTAATTGCTTATACTCCAGAGTCTAGAGATCTGGCACCTTCCATCTCTTTTTCATTTTTATCATTAATAC
This sequence comes from Marmota flaviventris, assembly GCF_047511675.1. Classification (NCBI taxonomy): domain Eukaryota; kingdom Metazoa; phylum Chordata; class Mammalia; order Rodentia; family Sciuridae; genus Marmota; species Marmota flaviventris. The sequence continues at coordinate 22,730,811 of NC_092517.1, forward strand.
TAGAAACTTTAAATTTTATTTGTACTTTTCAAGTACAGCATAAGGTGTGGAGAAATGGTGGGTATATTTTGGACTGGTCTCCTAAAATTGACAAAAGGCAGTTATGCAAGGGTAATGCCATGAATCCTGGAGGATTTGTTAGTAGCATTCTTACCTTCAGGGAAGGTGGCATTCAGAAAGATGTTTGACAATTAATTGCTGCCTCAGAATTCTTACATTTTACTGACAAAGCTTTACCAGACTTTGTAGGCAAGAACTGTAACAGGAAGGTTCTTGCTATGGCTTATGGGCCTGTGTTCAATCTCCTTATGTTTTAATTACAGGAATTGTAAAAGTTAAAAGGGAAGATGATAGATATCTTGTAACATATAGTAAATGTAATTTAACTAATTGTATCACCAGAAATCATAGAGAAAAAGGAACGATGATGCTCCATCAGCCCTCCTTTGTCTTATTACCAGGAAATATTTCAGAGCCATGGTAGGCTGATGCTGCTTTTCAAGGCTTACAACAAATACACGCCCAGCTAGTGAGATCTAAGTGTGCTCTTGGACTCATAATAGTGAGAGTTGTTCCCTTGGTTTCTTTTATTGCTTCCATGGTGACAGATTTGGTGGCCATATCTCAAATATTCAACATGCAAATTTTCTTAATTATTTGGCTCAGAATACTTCCAAGGCTCTTCACAATAAAATAAATATTGATGAAAGGAATGAGACCAAGCTAAATGACTTAGAGACTGCTGTCATGAATATAGATAATGAACTTTCCACTTTGAAATTCAAGGAAAGATTTAAATGTCATGCTAGCTATAAGTATGTGTGTGTTACTGCTGCCAAATGCAATGCTTCTTAATGATATTGGGAGAAGCTTCAAAACCATTTGTTGGATATTTGGCAGAATAATGCTTGGATCTTTTGCAGCTGCATCATCAGATTCAAGATACAAAAATGAAAGATGGATTTTTCAGATCCTACTTCTTTAGTTGATCAAATACTTAAAGAATTAATCAGCTTTAACCCTGGAAACATTCTTAAACACTCTGCATGGTATATCCTTGTATTGTTCTTATTGCTACTTATTCTCTCTTGTGTTGTAATTGTAGGATGTTGTGCCCCTAGAAGAAGAATTCAGGGACTCAAAATAATGACCCATCACCTGCTTTTTCAAAGTAAGAAGGATGGATATGTGGGAAGCCCTTCTGAATGACCCACGCCTTCCAGTCCTGAAGCAGGAGGCTCTGACCAGTCACTACATTTGTGGTGACTTGGGTGTTGTCCCAGATTAGATAGAGAGGGGGGGTATTCAGATGTAGGCATTACCCATGAGGGTTGACTTACCCTCATGGTCCTTGTAACCTTGCCCCCTCTGGCCTTTTTTGAATGGAACTTTCTAAGAACAAGTGTCCTCCAATAAAAGCTCTCTTCTGAAGGTGGTCACTTTCTCACCAGCCTCTCATGACTTTCTCTTGACCTCCCTTTTGGGGAGCCTGAGGCCAAGAGCAGAGAAGAAGTCCTGAAGATTGCGAAAAGGTAAAGTGTGTCTGTGTTTTATTTGGTGTCCCTGGAAATTCACATGAGTGCCCTTAAGTTAACCTGACTTTGCAGGTCAGGGGCGGCAATTTGTAACTGTGTGAGCAGCAATTTGCCTGACCTGCATGGGCAGCAATTTGTAACTGGTGTTCAGAGGGATTACACACACACACACACACACACACACACACACACACACACACACACAGTGCTTATATTTTTGAAGAGTAAAAGCTAAAGCAAAAATGCCCCTGAGATGACTAGATATCCACAAGAAGAAAAAATGTATTTGGATATGTACCTCACATCATATACAAAAATAAAATTAAAAAAAGGATCAAAGTCCTTTGTGTAATAGCTAGAAACATAAAAGTAATAAAAACAGTTGAGGAAATTTTCATTATTTTAGATGTGGTTATGGCTATATAATATTTGTATTTATTTTAATCACGCCACTCAGATAGAATAATCCCCGTTTAAAAGTGGTATGATTTCATGTCAAAATAAACCTTAATGTTATGTGTAACTAAAATTCAAAAATAAAAAATAAAATTTAAAACTGAACAAAGGCACTGGAGATGTAGCTCAGGGGTAAAGCACCCCTGAGTTCAATTTTTAGTACCAACAAATAATTATTAAAGGAACAAAGACATTTCTCAATGTAATAGGCTTAATCTTGTCTCTGTTGACACTTCTGTGAGTTTGGTGAAAATGAGAACCATTTTCATGATAATTCATAATTTGTTAAAAAATATGCCCACAAAATTATAAGATTTCTCTTTTTTTGACTCAACAATACATTCATGAGTACATGAAGAAGCGACAAGTATGCAGATGTTATTTGGGGTCAGAAGTTAATTGGTTAATATTATTTATTTTACAGCCCTTCAGCTAATATGATTCCACACATGCTATGGATCATTTGGCTCCAAAGGAATAATCTTTACTCTTGAGAAATTTCAATTTTATTTAAGTCTATAGATTAAGAAAAATGGATGTCCAGGTTTGACTTATACAAGGTAAATGTGGTTGGAGTTTTTCAGATAGAAGTCCCCATAGGGGCCTGTGAAATTTCAAATTGTATATACGGAAGATTGATGAAGTCTATAGTTTAAAGAAAAAAAAAAAAAAAACATATTGGCTAAATTAAAAATATATTTTTCTTTACCCTTCACAAAATTTATTATGACACATCATAAACCTCATATCTAAAATCCTTTAGATACGTTTTAAATATGTGGCATTATAAGCAGTATCTTTTGGCACATGCCTATAATCCTAGCAGTTTGGGAGGCTAAGGCAGGAGGATCACATGTTCAAAGCCAGACTTAGCAATTGGTCTCTAAGTAAAATTTTTAAAAGGTCTGGGAATGTTGCTCAGTAGTTAAGCTCCCCTGTGTTCAATCCCTGGTACCAAAAAGAAACAAAAAAAAAATTGTCTTTTCTAAGAATCTATTGTTCTATGCAGGGTTATGAGATTTTTACATGTTTTCTGCCAAGAATCTTGTAGTCCCAATTCTCATATTCACACTTTTCTTCCATTTAAAATTAATTGTGTAAAGTGTGAGATAGTGTTTGAGATCGTGTTCCAAGTTTTATATGGATAGTTGTTCCAGATGATTTGAAAACATTTTTCCTATAATGTCTTGGCATTTTCCTTGAAAAATAATCGACTATAAATATAAGGATATATTTCTAAATTCTATTCCATTTACTTATTTATTTTTGCAGTAAAGAATTTGAATCTAGGAATTCTCTACCACTGAGATTTATCCCCAGTTCACTTTTTTTTTTTTTTTTTTTTTGGTTTTGAGACAATATCTTGCTATGTTCCCAAGGGTAACCTCAAATTGTCAATTCTCCTTCCTCAGTCCCCTGAGTTGCTCCTACTATAGGCATCCACAACCACGCCTGGAATATTATTCCATTTAATCATTTTGTAAGTGTGACTCAGTACTGATTACAGTAACATTTTAAAAATAGCTTTAATGAAGATGTACTATATATACATAATAAAGGGTCTCTGCATGGTATTTTAACACATATGCCACATTCACTGATGAAATCCCTTTCTCATTTCCCACCTCCACTTTTTAACCTTTAAAAATCATCAATCTAAATTCAAGTTTAGCCTCCCCCACATGAGGTACAGCATGCAGTGTTTGTATTTATGTGTCTTGTTTTGTTTCATTTTACCACTCTACCCTCCAATTTCACCCAATTGGTTGCAGGTGGCAGGATTTGGTTTTTATGGATGTATGCATACATATATGCCATATTTTCTTTACCATCTGCCCCAGAATTCCTAGCTGATTCTATATCTTTTCAATTGGGATGTGCCTCAATAAATATGGGCATCCAGGTATCAGATGAAGGTTTCATACTTGTTCATTACATACTCCCAAGTGGGATACCTGAATCACAAGGTAATTCTATTTTAGTATTATTTAGTTGAGATACAAAAGACTTAACAAAAGCCTTATGTGCTTGGCAAACATTTGACAATTAGACTACATCATAGTGCCTTATTATTATTATTATTATTATTATTATTATTATTATTAATTTTGAGGGAGCATTACATTAAGTTTCCTATCCTCGCAGCAAATTCAGGATCCTCCTCCTGTGGTCTCCCAAGTTGCCTACTTTACAGGCATTTATCACCATTCCTGGCCTCCAGCATATTTCTTTTTTATTGGAGACAGGGTTTTGCACTGTTTGAACTTGAACTTGCACAAGCTGGCCTTAAACTTGTAATCCTCCTTCTTTAGCTTCTTAAATATATGGGATTAGTCATGTGCCATGATCCCAGCTATTGTTAGCTTTTTGAGTAATATCCACAGTTTTTCATATCAGCTACCCAATTTACTTGCACACACCCGTGCATAAGTGTTGACTTTTTTTCCACATCCACATCGTGTTTGTCACTTTTCTAATTTATCCATGCTTACTGGGATGTGATGATACTTCATGTAATTTTTTTCCTTGTGGTGCTGGGGACTGAACCCAGGGCCTTGCGCATGCAAGGCAAGCACTCTACCTACTGAGTTATTTCCCCAGTCTTCCTCATTGTATTTTTATTTGCATTTTCCTGAAGGCTAATTATATTGAATATTTTTCTTCATGTTTGCTGAAACTTTTTGTTTCTTTTGAAAAACTGTCTACTTCGTTTGCCCACTTGAATGGCATTACTTAGTTTTTGATTGTTTGTTTGGTGTTATGATTTTTTTTTTTTGTTCTTTACATATTCTAAATATGAAGCTTGTGTCAAACACATACTGGGCAAAGATTTTCTCCCATTTTATAAGGATCCCCCCCTTTTTTTTTCTTTGCTGTTCGTCAACGTTTTAGTTTAATGGAATTTTTAATTTTTATTTTTTTTGTGATTTCAAAATTCTGTCCAAAACATTTGTTGTCCTTACAAGAGTCTTAAATTGCTTTCCCTTGTTTGTTTTGTATTTTCACAGTCAAGTCTTTTACCCATTTTGAACAGGGTGAGGAATAGGGATCCAGTTTCTTTGAGTACTGAAACGTTATAATGAGCTTTAAAATTGGGATGTATGAGTCTCCCAATTTTGTTCTTTATATTTTTATTGAAAACAAACAAACAAACAAACTGTATTTGGTATTTGAGTTTGACTGAACTTCCATATTCACTTTAGGCTTACTATTACATCTTTTTCAAAAATGGCATGTGGGAAGTTGGTAAGGTTTACATTGGTATGTGAACTCACGATCTTCCTGCCTCAGCCTCCCAAGTCACTGGGATACAGGTGTATACCAGCCATGCCCAGCTCTGATATGGATGTTACTATTGTGTTTTTTTTTACTGATTCAATCTCTTATTAAGTCTTTTGTGATTTTCTATGTCTAGGTCAGTTTTGATGGATGTTATGTAAAAATTTGTTCACATTCAGTTGTTCATAATATGCCCTTAAATTTTTTTTATTTATTTATTTTTTTTGTGGAGTCTGTTTTGATGATCTCACTTTTTTTGATATTTATTAACTTGAGTTCTCTCTCTCTCTCTCTCTCTCTCTCTCTCTCTCTCTCTCTCTTTGCTTGGTTAATTGAATAATCAATTTTGTAAATCTTTTGAACAATCAAGTTTTTTTCTTAATTATTTTGTCTATTTGTTTTATGCTTGCTCTATTCTTTATTAAAATTTATCCTCTGTGAAATTTGATTACAGCTTGTTTCTCTTACTCTAGTTACTGTGTAAATTTAGGTTTTTGCTTGGGCAGTTTTTCTTTTATAATGTAGGCCTTTATGATTATGAGTTTTTTTCTGAGGGCTGCTTTATCTGGAACCTCATCAGTTTTGGCATGTTTGCTTTCATTTTCATTTTTATCCACCTAAACTAGTTTGTATTTTTTTTCTTTTTTTCTTCCTAAAGAGTACACTGTCTAATTGCTACATGTTTGTAAATTTTTAAATTTTCTGTTTTATTAACTTTAGTTCATTGTAGTTACAAAAGATACTTGTCCTAATTTCAGTGCTTTAAAATTCATTGACATTTTTATGGCTTTAAAATGGCAAGTTCTGCACAATGTTTCCTACACACTGGAGTAAAATGTGTATTCTACTCTTTGGGGCAGACTAGTCTATAAAGTCCTCTAGATCTAGTATAGTTATATTGTTTTTCAAGTCGTTTTGTCTTGTTTTACATGGACTTTCTGATAGACATTTCATTCATTCTTGAAAATGGGATATGACAAATTATCCACCCTTTTTGGAGAAATTTTTCTTCCTTAATCCTGATAGTTTTCACTTCACATATTTTGGAGCATTGTTTTTTTTTGTTTGTTTTTGTTTTTGTTTTTTTACATGTATATATTTATAACTTAGTTTGTGAGATTGCCCCCTTTATTGATATGTATTATATATTTTATTGTTTATCAGAAATATGCATATGTTTTTAATATATAATTTAATATATGTAATTACAAGTATATATCATGTTCTTGCCTCTATCTAACAATTTCTGTTACAGCTGATTTTCTCTGACATGTGCATAGCCCTCTAGCTGTTTTCTTTGTTATTTTTTATTTGTTTTTACTTGTACTGGGGGTTTTACCCAGGAGCATTTTACCACTGAGACCTATCCCCAGCCATTTTTATGTTGTATTTTGAGGTAGGTCCTCACTAAGGTTCAAGGAGCCACCTGTGAATTACTTGGGGGTCTTCTATTTATCCACCTAAACTATTTTCTTGTTTTTTTTTTCTTTTTCTTCTCCCTAAGAATACACTGTCTAATTGCTACATGTTAGCAAATTTTTAAATTTTATGTTTTTAAATTTAATTTCATTGTAGTTACAAAAGATACTTGTCCTAATTTCAGTGCTTTTAAATTTATTGACATTTGTATGGATTTAAAATGGGAAGTCTTGCACAATGTTTTCTACACACTGAAGTAAAATGTGTATTCTACTCTTTGGGGCAGAATATTCTATATAGTCCTAGAGATTTAGATTTAAACTTGGGAACTATTGCAGCTCCCTGAGGCACATTAAATTGCCCAAGGCACATGACCTCTAAAAGTTACTAGGTGATATTCATTGACTGTGACCAACTTTAAAACTAGCCACTGCAGATTTGTGTCATTTGTTTCAGATTTTACAGGGAGATTCTTCTCTACCTTCTCATCAACTTTGTCAGAAGAATGAATTGCCATAACAAAAGTTGAATGTGCCATGATTACTGCACAGCTTACTAGAATTAATCCACAAGAGCCTATATATTGATTAATATTTCCCACTATTCATATTCCTACAGGAGCAATATGGCAATAATTGGGAATTATTGAGTGGCCTTGCCTACCTCATTCTCCTCAAAATTCATCAACTCCATACCATGGCTTTATTGCTCAGTTAGTTACTAAAGGAAGAACATGAGTTTTGCAGATAGTTGGGTCATAGCCTAATATTATTGTTACACCTTTTTCTACTCAAGAGCATGATTTGCTTTGGCAATCTTCTAATACTTGGCAGATAGCTTTTGCTAATTCCCCTGGCCAAATGGAAAGCCATTAACTTCATGAGAAAATTATTCAGTTTACTCTTGTGAGTACATTTATTTTTCCCAAAATTGTATGTGCTTAACCAATAGTTGGATAACTAACAGTATTTGCTGATGGATTGAGTTCAGGAAAAGCAGGTTTCTATAGCCATGTTCATACAGAGATAATACAGACATCATATACTTCTGCAGAATGAGCAGAAATTTAAGCTCTAATTTGTGCTTTAATTCATTTTGCAAACGAGTCGATCCATATTTATTCTTATAGTTTATATTGCAGTTTGAGTCACAAAAAAAATATTGAAACATCAACTACTGGGAACACACCATTGCAAGAGTTATTTAATTTGTTTCAGACCTTATAAAAGACAATTCAAATGTGTCACCATCCATGTTTCATTAGCCATATAAGGGCACATTCTAATCTTCCAGGTCCTTTAGAATCAGGTAATGATAAGATTGATAAACTTGTTGCTGTTTGTGAATAAATATCTTTATATTAATTTGCACAAGCGTCACATTCTTTACATCATCAGAATGCTTCTACTTTACATAAAAAAATAATATTCCTGGGGAAAAACTTGTCTAATTGTTCATGAAATCTCACAATATTTTATCTTCACCAACTGGGGTTAATCCCATGGTTTATGACCAAATCAGTTATAGCAAATGGATATAACTCACATTGGTCCATTTGGCAAACAGTGTTAAGTTCATGTTATTGTTGATACTTACTCTAGATTTATTTTTGCCACTGCCTGTGTAAAGAAAATACTCAGCATGTTATTTCTCACTGTCTAGCTACTTTTGCGCATTAGGATGTCCTTTACAGATTGAAATTGATAATACTCCAGCTTATACTAATTTTTATTTTCAGCAGTTTTGCCATCAATTTTGTATTGATCACAAAACATGATAAAAAATGGCCTCAAGGTCCAGCCATTGTAGAATGAGATCATTTCTCTATTATTCTACAATTACAAAACAGGGGGAGATAAGGCCTCATAAAATAACCTTAATCATGCTTTGTTTTAATTTTTTTTTTAATTGTGACTCTGAAAGTCACACTGCAGCTGAAAGACACATCTTCCATGGCAACAGGTTTCTTGGTCCAAGTTTGGAGGAATCATTTACAAACATAACAACTGAAAGGATCAGCTTAAGTGATAATGTGGGGTAGAGGTCATGCTTGTGTTTTTCCAGAAGGTGCCTCTCATCCTATTGGGGTACCTGCACGTGCTATTAGACATGGAGGACCTAGAACCGAGGTTCAGATGACTGAAGATTGATCCAGAGATGTCAGCCCTGACCCCCAGCAGGAAGTGAAAGCTACAAAGGAGGAAGAGGAAGAAGAAGGCACCAGAGAGACTGAATGTTGAATCTACCATCATGGAAACAGCTGGAGAATCTAATGCTACAACCTGAACAGATAGTTCGACACAAGGAGGAACTAAGTCTGCAGCCACAATGTTTGTGGCCATGTTAGCTCTGTTGAGCTGTCCGGTAAATGAGGTTCAGAGAGAAACCAATTGGACGTATTGTCCAGACCCACCTTTGGTACACCCAGTGGTGTGGACCAAAGAATTCATCCTAGTATTTACCAATGATACTCATGTACTGTGTGGTTTTACAGATACTCAGATTACACCCATCCCTGTGACTGGATTTAATTATACTGATTACAGTGGACAACTACGTATATATTGGTCCCATGATAACATGCTGGCTATCTCGGGGTATCTTTTGAAGAAGAAAATAGCATATGGGGGGTCTAGACCATCCAATCATACTGAACCCTGGGACACTAAGCAATATGTCCAAACAGTTTTTAAAATGGGACTTTCTCATAACAAGCCAGTCATTGCCACAGACTGTCTGACAATATGTTACTGTCCTAATCATTCTGCAATAGAATTTGGCACCTTTCCTAAATGAATAGACTGTGCAAATGTCTTGCCAGTACAACAAAAAGCTTCTAGAAATAGTAGATATATTTTAGACTCCAAGGATTGACAAAAGACAATCACATAAGGATGCCATGATTCCTGGAGGTTTTGTTGGTAATATCCTAACCTTCATCGAAGGAGGTCTCCAAAAAGATATTCAGTGGTTAATTGCAGACTCCCATATTTCTTCTATTACATTGAGAGCCCTATGCCTGACTTTGTAGGCAGAAGGTGTAAAGACGGTTCCTGGTATGGCCTGCAGCTCTTTGTTCAATCTCCTTATGCATCAACTACTGGACATGTAAGAGAGTTAAGAGAAAGGATGATAAATATCTTGTAGACAGTAAAAAGTGCAATTTACCTAATTGAATCACTAGATATAAGAGAGGGAAAGGAACATTAATCCTTCACCACTCTTCCTTTGTCTTACTACCAGTCAACATTTCAGAGCCATGGCATGCTGATGCTCGTGTTGAGGTTTCACAATAGACATATGCTCAGGTGACCAAACTTAAGCGAGCTCTTGGACTCATAATTCTTGGTTATAATTTCATTTAATTCATCACTTGTAAGGTTACTGCCTCAGTGGCTATATCTCAGAACATTCAACATGCAAATTTTCTTAATAATTTGGCTCAAAATACTTCCAAAATACTACCTATATGTTTTTGGTTCAAAAAGCCCTCAATAATCATAAATATTGATGAAAATATAGAAACTAAATTGAATGCCTTAGAAACTATTGTCATAAATATTGGTAATGAGCTTTCTGCTCTCAAATTTTATGAAAGGCTTAATTCCATCTGACTATGAAGATCTGTGTTACTGCAGCCAAATATAAGCCTTCCTAATGGGATTGGGAAAAGTTTAAATCATCTAATGGGCATTTGGCATAGCAAATAATAATAGCCTGGATCTTATTGAGTTACATCACAACATCCAGGATATTCAAAAAAGCAAAATCGATCTTATGGATCCTACCTCTCAAACTGGAAATACTTCAAGAATGGAATGGCTTTAACCCTGAAACACACTGAAACACTCTGCATTGTATATTATTGGAATGAGATGTTTGCTACTATTCTTTTTTGTATTGTGATAATAGGTTGTCACCCTCTCAGAACAAGAATCCAGGAACTTGAAATAACAGCTCATCATTTTCTTTTGCAAAGTAAAAAGGGGGAATATGCAGGGTGCCACCATGAATGACTTGAGGGTCTTCTCTGGGTATGGAGCCATGAATATTTAGGTCTAACCTTGGGAAATATGCATATCTCCCAAGAGTGCACTAGATTGCCCAAAGCACATGACCCTCTTCTTGCCCCGGAGTTGGGCATAACCCATTGGGAACTGCAAAGCCCACCTTCTACCTTATTTGGCAAAGAACATTCCATGGAAATCCTTTGATATTCCGTGATATAAATAAAGCAAACAGGGGCTCCATTTTGATCTTTTGATTGTGGAAGCTTCATCTCTAAGATCAGCTAGTACATCCCACCCCCACATTTAAAATTACTTTCTGTATCCTGTGGGTTTTTTTTTTTTTTTGCCCCTGCTTTACTTTTCTTAGCTTTTATTTTGCAGCCAGACCATTCAGCCAAGAGGAACTCTATTTTTACCACCTGCAGTTTTGAATTCATGATCCTTTGCCTCAGCCTCCCACGTCACTGGGATTACAGGCCTGCACCACTGTGTTGCTAATCTTACAGATTTGTCCCTCATTCCTGGTTTTTATCTTTGTCATAGACTATAAATTCATGCATCATGTGTCTTCTATGGCTTGGATATCATTTGTCCCCAAACAAGCTTAGGATTTGGACACTTGGTCATCATTATGGTAGCACTGAGGTATGGGAAACTTTCAAATATGCAGTCTACTGGGCATTAATTTAGTCATTGGGGATACCACCCTCAGGAGGAATGGATGCTAGTCTCTTGGAATGAGTTTTTGAGAAAATGAGTTGTTATGAAAAATCAAGACTGACCCTCTCTGGTCTGTGGCTCAAATTGGTCCATATGATTTTTCCTCTTCCACTTCTCTGCACTATCATGACAGCCACCATGCTGGAATAGAGAAAAGTGGGTACACCCCAGAAGCCAAGTGGATGGGATCCCTTTATCTTGGACTCTCAGACTCTAAAATTCTGATCTAAATGACTTTTTAATCACAAACTATTCAGCTTTAGGTATTTCCTGATAGCAATGAAAAATGGAGTCTTGTAGTAATTCCACATCAATGTTTGTTTGGTTCTAAGTGTTATTTTTGTGTTCTAAGTGTTCTACGTGTTATCGTTGCACTCATTTATTTAAAAATCTTTTTTAATTTTATTTTTTTAATTGCACAACAATGTAATGCATTGCAATTCTTATTACACATATAGAGTACAATTTTTTACACTTATATTTTTTTTTAAAAAGAAAAGAATTAGAAACTAAATACTCCATGGTACTGGCTATACTTAGCTACCATATTGAGCTACAGAGCTACATCTACCATTATTTCTCATTATTTTGTTTGGGCTCAAGGATCTGCTTTTTTTATTTCCTTTAACCTTAATGGCTCTATTGGCATTTCTTGAAGAGTTGTTTTCTCACAACAAAGTTTTCCTTGTACAAATCTCTCCTTATCTTTTTAGCACAATTTAGCAAGGTATAAAATTATTGATGGTTAAAAAACAAGTTTCTTCATATCCTCTTACTGCCTTCCAGCTTCTTGGATTCTCTAGGGAAACCCACTAATGCTGTCTTCTACCTGAACAACTGTTTCTCTCTGACCACGCATGAGATTGCCTCTTGGTATTTGTTTTACACCAATCCAACTCTCATATTTCCTCTTATCCGTGGTTTCCCTTTCTGTAAGCTGTAGAAAATTCCAGATTGAGCAACTCATGAATTTTATGGTGCAAAGCATTCTGAGTAACATGATGTAATATCACCCAATCACACCCTAGACATCCAGGGCATAAGCCTCTGCCTTCTCCAGAAGTTTCCCAGTTGATATACTGTTTTTGTAATACCTTTCTGTTATTTGCTAGTTGCCACCTTTGTTTGGAGACTGACTGTCATGATAGTGCTCCATTTGTGTAGAAGACAACATCTCTCCAATTACTCATGCACCAAATTCTGCTTGTGCCCATGTTACATTGTTAGCACCTTGGCCCTTAAGAATAGAAAACACACCTTGATCCTCTTCTAATGGGAAACATGATTTCCCGTGAGACTATGACCCAAGAAGTTGAGATGTGTCTGATAAGTTTAGGACGAATCTCTTTCACAAATAACCTCAAGATAAAGAACCAGTGACTAGGAAGTCTATTCTACTTCATTGTAATGCTAAAATGTCCAACCAGGAAGGAAATTGAACTTCATTTCCATAGTGTATGGTTGTATGCCAAGGTATCCTTAAGAATGGCTCCAGTGTAACCAAGGCACTCTGGTGCATTCCTAACTCCCAGGATAGAACCTGATTTCATCTGACAATGCAAGGTAATCCCCCACCCCACAATGCCACCATGATCTGAGGGATGAGGTGTCAGTCCGTGGGCATAATGAGAAGCCAGTGGAGGCCCTTGTTCTCTCCAAAAGGAAAATGCTATAGTTATCGTCCATAGAAGAATTTAAGCCTCATTCTCCTACCATGTAATGCATGCAGAAGCACATATTTCTTGTGATCCTGGGCTAACATTTCCCAACCTCCACTGATTACTAGGCTGTGAGAGTTTGAAAGCTCCTGAGAAGGAATTTCAGTTGTTAATTCTGCTCATTATTTATTTATTTATTTTTGGCACTAGGGATTGAACCCAGGGCTGCTTAACCACTGAACCACATCCCCAACCCCTCCCATTTTTTAAATATGTATTTTATTTAGAGACAGGGTCTCACTGGGTTGATTATTTCTGACTAAGTTTCTGAGGCTGACTTTGAAATCATGACCCTCCTACCTCAGCCTCCCAAGTTGCTGGGATCATGGGCATGCACCACTCTGCCTGGCTCAGTTAATTTTCCTTATTGATGAAAATAATTATTGCTTTTGATGATAAGGTTTGAAGTCAAGAAGTCAGAGAGAAGTTGATTTTCTTTTGTTTTGCCTCCCACCAGTTTAAGCAAGAGCCAGTAAGGGTCTGTACCAGTGTTGAATGAGAAGAGAGTTACAGAAACACTTCCATGTGAAGTTGATTGCAGGAAATAGAATGGATAGTTGGCCAAGGACAAGGAGTCAAAGGGCACTTCAAAGTCCTTGGTGACAAAGTGTGAGAACCTAGGTAAAAAACATGTTTGTGGGAGGAGAAAAATGAAGACTGAGTCCAGCAGTGGAGATGTCTTGCAGTTTTCATTCAGCATAGGTGGGTGACTTGATCCAGGCCAGCAATCCCCAAAGGATTGCAAAGTGCATCAATTTATGTATACAGTTTGCAGACAGCCTGCTCACCTCCTCGGATAATTTAAATAATCTCTGGATTATGAGTACAATTTGCTACAGGGCTGGGGCTCGGGCTCAGTGGAAAGAGTGCTTGCCTAGCACCTCTGAGGGACTGGGTTTGATCCACAGCAACACATGAAAATAAAAAGAAAAAAAAGGTATTGTGTCCATCTACAACTAAAAATATTTTTTTTAAAAAAACTGATAAAAAGTAACTGCTATGTAAGTAGCCATTATACCATTGTCATTACTTGGGAGAAAGTCTGTACATTTACGTGGTAAATGTGCAAATCATTTTCCAATCTTTCCCATCAACCAGGGTTTGAGACCTTGGGTGAAGAATCCAGGCATGTGGCCACAGGTATTTCCAGTCCCTGGAGAACACCCAGGGCAGGTTGTCTGGAAAAGGCTTAGAAATATGTTGTAGGAATTCCAATAACATATGGAGCAGAGAGAGAGGCAAGTAGAGGGTCCGAGATGACACCTGGGAAAGCAGAAGTTGACAGGCAGAGCCATGAATGTTGGGGTGGCAAAGAGGACAGGCAGAACCTCTGGGGACACAGGGGCGTTCTGCAGATGTTGATACAGGGAAACACTGAATGCTTGGGGAAGCAGATGGAGAAAAAAAGATGTCACCATTAATAAAATAAAAAATGGGACAGAATAGATTTAGAAGCTAAGGAAGTCTTGACCTTCAAACTCCTCCTCCATTCCAGAAGATTGCATTCCCCTTTCTGAGCAGAATGTACAGTGGGGTTTTTTGTTTTGTTTTTGTGTTTGTTTAAGAAAACTGGTAAAAGTATTCACTGGTTTTGAAAGATGATTTATGGCCCATGAATAAAGTTTTCTCAAGTTTCTGGTCACACAGTATTGGTCTCTACTCTTTTCCATTTCCCATGAATATCTAACACCTGGCCTACCAGTGGATACTAAATTTTATAAGCCAGTGATTGTTTTTTTTTTTTTTAAATGCACAATTGTTAGGGAACTCTATGAGGTGATACATAATTTGTTCTCAAAGATTCAGCTCATGCCTGCCTTGATCTATCTATCTATCTATCTATCTATCTATCTATCTATCTATCTATCTAATTTTCAGTGCTTGTGGTGGATCTATCACTCAGCTATATATTGATAGTGATGGGTAGCATGCAGACATGATTAATGGGATCATGCAGGTCAGGGAGTCATTCTATGAACCTGGGAAACTGTGCAGAGACCTCCACATGTGTTTTCTTAGAAAAGTAATTTACCTAGAGCCCTGCCTGGGCCAAGTCAATGTGCTATATTCCATCCCTCAGCCAACAGCCTGTGATTTCTTTGAGCAATATGGGTCTTCTCTGCCAGTGAGAACACAAGTTAACCTGGAGGGGACACGTTCTGGGAAACTTTCACAGACTGGATTCCAGAACTCAAGGATATAGGATGATTTCACCTAACCATCAAATATGTAAGAACCATTCCAGGCCAGCATGAGCCAAAGCGACCTAGAGTTGTCCTGGATCTTTGGCATGTGAGCTTCCTGTTCCTGTCACTAGTGTGCATCTGCTAACTACTATTTCTATCAGGTATTAGTTTATTTAAAGACATAGGAAAGGTAAAGAGGGACACTATCAAGAGGGAGTGTCCTCTCTGATAATATGTTGTGCCCCTATTTCCTACTGGTCCCAGAAAAGTTCCAATTAGAACTCATCAGTGCAGACCAGAGTGAATTAAGTGTTGCATTTATATATTTAGAATATCATGTTAAAAAAAAAAAAAAAAAAACTAAATGACAGCAGAATGCATTGCAATTCTTATTACACGTATAAAGCACAATTTTTCATATCTCTGTATATAACATATGTTGACACTCAATTCAAGTCTTCATACATGTATTTAGGATGATGATGTCCATCACATTCCATCATCATTACTAATCTCCTGTCCCCTCCCTTTCCCACCCACCCTTTTCCCTATCTAGTATTCAACTAATTCTCCCATTCTCCCCCTGCCTACAGCACTATGAGTCAGCCCCCTTATATCAGAGAAAACATTCAGCATTTGTTTTGGGTGTATTGGCTAACTTCCCTTAGTATTATCTTCTCCAATGCCATCAATTTACCTGCAAATGCCATGATTTTATTCTCTTTTTTTGCTGATTAAAATTCCATTATGTATATATAATGCGTGTTTTTTTTCATCCCGTGCATTCACTGAAGGGCATCTAGGTTGGCTCCACAGTTTAGCTATTGTGGATTGTGTTGCTACAAACATTGATGTGGCTGTGTCCCTGTAGTATGCTGTTTTTTTTTAAGTCCTTTGGGTTTAGACTGAGGAGAGGGTAGCTGGGTCAATTGGTAGTTTCATTCCCAGATTTCCAAGGAATCTCCATACTGCTTTCCATATTGGCTGCAGCAATTTTCAGTCCCACCAGAAGTGGATGAGTGTGCTTTTTCCTCACGTCCTTGCCAACACTTATTGTTGTTTGTCTTCATAGTAGCTGCCATAATAAAAGTTTTATTATAGTAAAATTCAAACACACACACACACACACACACACACACACACACAGACAGACACTCGGGTTTTGCTTTGGAGTCTCTGGACAAGACCATGTGGAGTAGGAACCTACAAATGTGATGTCATCCTACTGTCAGTTAAGAACTAGGAATTGGTCCATGGGCAGGCCTCTGGAATCACCCACAGCATCTCCCATAAACTTAAGGATCAAAGGGGTGTGAGGCCTAGAGATGTCAGAGAAGCTTCACTGTTTTCCTCCCACTTTCTTGATAGTGATTTCTGGGCCAATAAACTTTGCTCTACTTTGATTACATTTTATGTATTCTAAAAATCCTCTCTTGCAAGAACACAAGAGCCAAGAAACACAACAACTTCCATATCCCTGGATCACAACCAGCAGCAATGTCAGATCTTTTATTGCTTTACTTATTTACTCACTTCATTTGATCCATTTATTAATACAGGTGGGCACCAGGAACTGCTCTAGGTCCTGTTGGAAGGTAACAGTCACATAACTATACACAGCATCCTAAGGGGAGACTGTGCAAACAGGAACTCTGACCCTTCATTGTTCATGAAGACTCACCCAGTATCAGAACTTTGAATATTTTATTTTGAGGAAGGGTCTTGCTATGAGGCCAACTGTGGCCTCAGACTTGAGATCCTCCTGAAGCAGCCTCCCAAATGCCTGGCCTTAATGACATGTGCTACCAAACCTTGTCCTTTGCTTATTAAAAAAGTGCATAGCTTCTGGTTACCTCCCTACAGTGATATATGTCATATCAGACCCCAAACAATAAAAAAGCCCACACAATTCCAAAGCTCAAGTCTGACTCTGGCTGTGTGAGGTTGTGTAATGGGAAGGGATTCCAGGGAGAGAGAGGGACATCAGCTCAGAAAAATAGGTTCCTTTGTTTTCAAGGCAGAAAAGAAATTCATCATTGTCAGGCTGTGAACAGACCTATTTAGAAAACAGATGAACATTCAGGAAAGAACATGAGGGGCCAGGGATTCAGTGAGGTCAGAAGTGTGCTTGCCTTGCATGCAAAAGGTCCTAGGTTCAATACCCAACACCACAAAAAGAAAGAAAGGAAAAATGTGAGAAAGTTCTAAAGGGAGAGACAGCAAATACGTGGTCTGAGGTGTTGCTATTTGGAGAGGGACATTTAAGTGGGGCTGGCCTAGAGATGGGGCAAGAGCAGACTTCTGTAATTTCTGACCCATTTTCCTAAGCTTTGCTCATATCATGCTAGTATTTGGGGGTCCAGGAAGCTGGTCTAGGAGAAATGCTGCATTGTAGGGAGTTGCTTTTTTATTTTAAATCTGATCTTTATTTTTTAAAATAGTTTTTAGTTGGACAGGATACCTTTATTTTATATATTTATTTTTTATGTGGTGCTAAGGATCGAACCCAGTGCCTCACAGGTGCTAGACAGGTGCTCTGTCACTGAGCCACAACCCCAGTCCCTTGTTTTAATTTCAAATTTTTTGTGGGCATTCCTGCATTCTGGTGATTTATGACCTTCTCCTTTGAGGTTCAGTGGGACTTTCTTCTTGGTATCCCAACATTTCTGTCCCAACCAGACATGTTCCACAGTTCTTTATGGACCTCAAGTGTTGCTAGAGGAACGATTAAATGATCATTTACTTATGAAAGTAAATAGGGCAGTGTTTTCAGGACAGAAGTCTTAAGAGAATGCTCATTATTAGATTTCTATTTTTACCTATGTATTTAGCCATGGGCTCATATGGATTTGCAGTGATTCACAAACCAGCAGAATTCAGAAACTTTTCATGTTGACAGCTATTTTCAAATGGTTGCATTCTGACTGAGGCACAGTTGACCAAGTGTAAACATTTAGATGCTTTTAAAGTGCTTGTGAATTTTCCTGGCTAGAATACTGCAGAGGTTTTTGCCAGTTTTCTCGCCACTCTGCTTATCTCATTGGTGTTGAAAAACTTCTAAAATGCAAGGAATGCACCTCAGAGGCAATCTCCTGGCCACCCACAGACCCCCACACCCACCCATCTAATTCTCCATCCACCTTAAATTGGGTATCAGGTGCTGTTGGATTGTTAATTATTGGGTAAAACCCAGTGTTTTGTCCCCAAGGAGTCCAAGGTTTAGCTTGTTGGTTATTAGAACCACTGGGTTGGTTATTCACTTTTCCTTGCCTCTCAAGACAAATCTGACCTCCATCCAAGGACCTATATCTAATGGCACTGGTAGCTTAGTAAAATTTCTAATTTTGTTTAAGAAAACTAACCTCAAGTATAATTTCCCTCATGCAGGAAGGAGGGGTTCTGGCCCCAAGGTGTCCCCGGCTCTTTCCTTCTTCTCACCCACATAATTTTCTCATCATGGGCCAGACAACCATGTACTGCTCATCCCTGGAATCCTGGGCATGTGCCTTGACCTTCTAAGTCTTCCTTCAAGAGAAATGTTCCCATTTCACAAATGCAGCAAAACTGGTCCCCCAAATACCTGGGCTACTGTTACTGAGAAGCAAAAGAAAAAAATACTGAAGATGGGGACAGGGACTGGGGCTGGGGCTCAGCTGTAGAGTGCTCGTCTAGCACATGCGAGGCCCTGGGTTACATCCTCAGAACCACAGAAAAATAAATGGATAGAATAAAATACTGGGTCCGACTCCAACTAGAAAAATATTTTAAAAAATAAATACTGAAAAGGCAATGTATCTAGCAATTACAGAAATGCAAATGAAAACTGCACTGAGCTTCTCTTTTACTCCAGTCAGAATGGCAATTATCAAGAATACAGTAACAATAAATTGGTGAGGATGTGGGGTACAGGGAATGCTCACACCTTTTTGGAGAAATTGCACATTGGTGCAACCCCTCTGGAAAGCAGGATGGAGATTCCTTAAGAAACTAGGACTGGAACCACCTTCTGACTCAGTTATCTTACTCCTCAGCATAAAGAGGATAAAATCAGCATACTACAGGGACACAGCCACATCAATGTTTATGATAGCACAACTCACAATAGCTAAGCTACAGAACCAGCCTAAATGCCCATAAACAGATGAATAGATAAAGAAAACGTGGTATATATACATGGTGGAATATTACTCAGCTTTAAAAAAGGATAACATCGTAGCATTGGCCAGTAAATGAATAGATCTGGAGATTATCATGCTAAAGTAAAATAAGGCAATCTCCCAAAACCAAATCTATATCACAAGGAAGGTGGGGTCAAGAAGTAAAGTTCTGTAGATGTGGCAAAGGGGAGCAACAGGAAGGGAGGGGAGATAAGAACAGAAAAGACAGTAGCATGAAGTGACCATAATATTTCTATTTAAATATATGAAAATACCTAAGTGAATCCACCCATAATGATCACCCACAAGAATGGGGTCCTAAGGAGAATAAGGTATTTTATGTTTGAATAAGTTTACCACAATGGACTCTATGGTCATGTATAACTAAGAAGAACCAATAAAATAGAAAAAGATTTAAAAGTACTGAAAAGGACCATGGGACCAAATTGATAGCATCATAGCCAGATGAGGAAATGTCTTTAGGTACATTCCAGAATTTTCTAAACCACTCCCCAATTGGATGCTGCCACAGGTGTTGGAGCCTGTGGGAAGGTAGAGGTTCAAGGCTCTGCGTTCATGTGCAGGTGCAGTGATCCCAGGGGACAGGTAATCTAGAGGCCTCCAGTTAACTAAGGCAGAGAGGAGCAGGGTGCATTGGAGTCTATGGAGTTATTTACCAAATTAGAAAAACCTGGAATTCACCTTTCTGGACTCCCAATAAAACCCCAATTTTTTTTCTTTAAAGAGACAGACCCTTGAGCCCCTCTTAAGGAGAAGTCTTCTCTGTATTATGTGACTTTTTGCACCAATGAATTGGGGGGACAAGCCCAGAGCTCTCTTTGGAAACACATTGGACTTGTTTGCATCAAGACAAGCAGGGAGGGTCTGTCGTTTTTCTTTTTCTTGCCAAGTGCAGAATATTCAGGTGATACTAAGGATGCACACTCGGGCAGGGTGTCTCTGGTTTTTGGAGGAGGCAGGATCCCATTGCCTGGGATCCAGGGGACTGGCAAGAACCAGGAAGAGTACCCAGGGTGGCCTTGATCTGTGCAAGGCTGTTATCCTGTGGCCACTGCAGGTATTTCTCTCAAAAAGAAAGAAAGAAAAAAAAGTGGCACACATCTGTCATTCCAGCGGCTGGGGAGGCTGAAGCAGGAGGATAGTGAATTCAAAGCCAGCCTCAGCAAAAGCAAGGTGCTAAGCAACTCAGTGAGACGCTGTCTCTAAATAAAATTCAAAATAGGGCTGGGGAAGGGGCTCAGAGGTCGAGTTCTGAATTCAACCACCATGGCCAGAGAGTGAGAGAGCCCAGTGCTGCTGGGATTTACCCAGGTCTGTGCTCTCCTGCGTCTCTTCTGTGCTGATCTCCTTATTCTGCCTCCAGCTCAATGTGGGCTCTAGATACAGATTCAACTCAGCTGGAGGAAAATCAGCTCTCATGCTGCCAACCCGGTGAGAGTCTCCTCCAAGGCACCTGCCAGGCCCCCTGTGAGCCTCTACCAGCACTTCCCAAGGGGCGAAAGGCCAGTTCTGCTTGTAGAATTTTGCACAGATAAACAGAGGACAAGTCAGCATCCTGAAGATGCTCTGGGACGTCTTATTGTAGGAGGAGGCCCAGGTGATGAAACTTTCAAAAATTGACTTCAATTTCCTAACATCAAAACCCATCAGAACTTACAATTCTGGTCACCCTAACCCTGACCCAATGCCCAGACGTCAAAAGGAAAAGAAAAAAGAAAAAAAAAAAAAAAAAAAAAAAAAAACCCTGCCATTCTGGTTTCCTCCTTGCCTGGAGCAGATATCACCCCCTGTCACTCAAAAAGAAGGCTCCCAGGGCTCAGGTTTGGCAGAGCGGAGACTGACTGATGCCCTGTCCAATCAGAAGCCCCTGTGTTGAGCGTTGTCCAATCCTGAGCGCAGGCAGCGAGCAGGGGACGGGCTTCTGAGCTCGGGATGGGATTTATTTCTCCTGGGTTCTTGGTTTCATGATTCCTGCAGTTGGACTCCAGACTTCGCTCCATGCCCAGGATCCAGGGTGGCCCTGCCATGCAGGGGCGGAAGCTCTCCAGGGCAAGTTTGGCTGCTGGGCACCAGGAAATGGTGAGTGTGTAGTGACACCTAGTGCCTGGACAGGGAGGCTTGAGAGGGAGGCCTGGCAGGGAGGCCGTCTGGCGGGATTGGCTGTGGGGGGAACCCGAGCTGGCCGACCCCAACCCCAACTCCGGGAGCTCTCTGCGTCCACAGGCCTTAGCCCCTCGGGGAGAGCGCCCCTCAGTCCCCCTGGCAAGCTGGGTGGAGAGTGTGACAGTGGTGGAGACCGCTCGCAGCCTCCCCATCCCCTGGGGCAGCCTCAGCCCCTGCCAGAGTCCTGTCTGGCAGGTGAGCGCCGCTGCCAGGCATCTTCCCGGGCTGTGGTGATTGACAGGTGGGACCACTAGAAATTCAATCTCCAAGTCGGGCGATGTCGCACACCTGTCATCCCAGTGGCTGGGGCTGGGGCCTGATGCAGGAGGATTTCGAGGTCAAGGCCAGGCTGGGCAAGTTGGCGAGGCACTTATAGACTCAGGGAGACCCTGCCTCGAAATAAAATGCAAAATAGAGCTGGGGATGGAGCTCAGTGGTCGAGCGCCTCTGCGTTAAATACCAATAAGTAAGTAAGTAAGTAAATAAATAAATAAATAAGAATAATCAAACCTCCAAACATGGTTTTCCTGCAGGAGGGGAGCTGAGGTTTACAGGGACCTCGCTTATTCCTGTGGACTTTATTCTTTGTTTGTTTGTTTGTTTGTTTGTTTTGGTAGTTAACAGAAGGGTGCTTTACCACTCAGCTATGAGCCTGGTAGTTTTGGTTTTTATTCTGACCGGGGGTCTAGCTAAGTTGCTGAGATTGGCTTGGTTTGGGTTTGATTGATAATGACTTTTGCATTGCAATTAAGTGTATGATTTTTACATCCTCCTGGGTTCCTGGGTGGACTTTGTTGACATCATGATTCCTTGATGACAATTGTAATAGTACAGCTTCACAATGCACATGTTAGGTAATAAATCCTTTTTTTTCCTCTTATAAATTTTTGCTCTTATAATTCAAAAGTTTCTTGGTTATGTTTACATATATTTAACTTTGTGGATGAATTTTAGGACTGGATGCTTCCATTAAGAGTAAAGCATGCTGGATTGTTTATTAGTGCGTCATATTTATACATAATACCACATGCATATGGCACCCGTGTAAAACTTACCCATGGTATTTTATACTATTTTTAAGCTGAATATCCCATGACTATTAATGTATTATCCTGGTCCTATGAACTGATTGCAGCAAGTCCCTGCGGTGGGGGCCTATCATGTGTCTTTAACAGCAAAACAGTTTCCACAAATAGTTAAAAAGCAGTTAAACTCCTTGAGTTTGTTAGAATTCTTTTGTTTCCTATCTTCATTGATACTATTTCATTTTCTCTCTGATAGGGTTTTAGTTTACATTTCTTGGGTTTCTAAAGATGTTGGATTCTTTTTATTCTTATTATTGAACACATGGGTATCTCCTGTACAAATTGGCAGCTCAAGTTTCCTCCCTGAATTTCTTCTGTGGTGGATTTCAGAGTGTTGGGACCCTGAGAATCACCACTCCGTGGGCCCTTTTCATACCTAAGGGGGCTGAGATCTGCAGGGGTCTCAGGTTTTTCTTCCTCCTGAGCTTTTGTTTTTTTTGGGTGCCTCGGGGGCATAGTGGATTGAATGCAGAGCTCCTTTCCTACTGAGCTACATCCCTCACACTTTTTATCATTTAGCTTGAGACAGAGGCTGAGTCTTGCCTTGAACTTGTGCCTCAGCTTCCCGAGTGGCTGGGATTACAGGTATGGGCCTCCTGCCTGGGTCCCGCTGAATGTTCTAAAAGTAAGGGAAGAAAAATGTCAGATCCAGAACCCTGTCTCCCAGATGAAACCTTTAAACATGTATGAATGAATTCCTAAAATTCAAGTCACCTGTCCCGATTTCCAGTGACAATTTTCCTCCCCAATGTAATAAAATAAGAAGCAAAAGTTTTTTTTTTTTTTTTTTTTTTCTGTTTGAGCATTTCACATGAGAGAAAAGTACACTAAAAACCACTTGACATTTGTAAAAATGTGTGTGCGTGTGTGTATTTTCCCTTCCTCTCCCAGGCCAGACACCTTGTCAGAATGTCTTTGGGCTGAGTGTCCCCCCTGTGGGCTGCATGTCCTAGGGGTCTCAAGCCCTCTCTGAGATGTTCCTGGTCCTGTTTTGTCTCTGCCTGACACAGGGATCCCACACCTGGCACATCTGAGGTCTCTTGAGCATCTGGTAAATATCAGCCACCTATTGACCTATGAGCAGGTGCATTTAGGGGAAGTAGTTTCTCAGGGGAGTAGGTGATGTCCCTGTGACTGGGAGGAGTCTCCTTATCCAGAAGACACTTCAGATGTTCCCTCCTCCTGGCCCCTGTGGATCCTGGAGTAGCGATGGGCATGCAGCCATTTATTAACACACTGGTTCATGTTCCTTTGGAAATGCGTCCAGAGTGGTTGATACTCTGTTAGCTTTTAAAGAACTCATTGCTATTTTTTTTAAATTGTCTGCACTAAGCTTATATTCTAGCCCCATGTCATCAGCATGTCTCTTGCTCCATATCCATGTCATTGGAGGACTAGCGCCTTCACCTGTTTGATAGGACCCTTTCCCACAGCTGGGCTCAGGCTGCAGAAACTCTCCTACTTGGCTGGTGACTGAATTCCTGATGCAGTTGGTTAGAACCCAGGCTGCCTGTGCTCACTGCAAGAAGGTGGTGTGAGCCTATACTAGAAAGAAACAGGGAGCTGTGGTTTTCATCCTTTTCCTTCACTCTGGATTGGGGGTGGGTGGGTGATAGTAGTCCCTGGAAGTGCCTGCACATGAATGTGAAGCCACTTGTTTTTGATCCAGGGAGATTTGCACATGCACAGTTGCCATTGCTCCCAAAGCTTGGTGGGTTAG
Organism: Marmota flaviventris; assembly: GCF_047511675.1. Taxonomy (NCBI): domain Eukaryota; kingdom Metazoa; phylum Chordata; class Mammalia; order Rodentia; family Sciuridae; genus Marmota; species Marmota flaviventris. Next base: position 22,755,280 of record NC_092517.1, read on the forward strand.
GATGAAGTCCCTGGAATGGAAAAAAAAAATGGGACCCTGAGTGCCTGGACATACTCCTTCCAGAAAGAACTGGTCAGGACTGGAGTTATTACTGAGGTGGGGGGAGAGGGCTCAGGCAGGGCTACTGGGTGGACTGCATTTGTCCTGTCTACCCTCAGGGACTGGCTAGAGAGGAGCTCGACTGTTAGCAACCCCAGTTTGCAGATCATGCTGGCACATCCCTTCTAGGGATAAACTGGGACCCTTGATCTCACTCCCCTTCTGCCCTGGCCCCATGGATAAAGCTCATGACCCTCCACAGCCATAGAAAACCACCCCTTTTCCACTCCTGATACTTGTGTATATCCAGTTCGTTCTTCTATGAGCACCAGACAAATTGCGTTTCCAGCGACAAGTCATTTAGTGTCCAATGTGCTCCATTTGTGACCCCAATCAGTCTTCATCTACTCTGGGTGACACTGGATGCGGGTATTCTGTCCCAATTATGTAGCACATTGCTCAAAGCAGGACTAATGCCTAAGTGCACCCCAACTTTGCCTGCCCTTCGGATGGTAGATATTTTCTCAGTGGTCCAATGCATAGGTCTCTCAATCCAGGTAAAACTTTATTTAAGAGGGACTCAAAACAGAAGTAGGTGTTTATTTGGTGTATCCATGTGTGGAGAGAATCCAGGAGCCTCCTATTCTGGTATAATTTTGAAACATAATCCTACTCAATATGTACTTCTTTGGGATGCTGGAGTATAATCCAGTACCACACACGTCCTGCCCCCAAGCCTTACCAGTGATCTGCGCCTCCAGTTCCCACACCTCCCTTCATGTTGGGTTGTCTTGTTCATTCACATCAAATCCTTTGCTGGAGATGGTTGCATTTAGCTAGGCCTTTTCATTCCACTTCATAATAAAATTGATATTTATGTACATATGGAGTCATCTATGAAATTTCTGCATTGTGATTTATTTTGGTCCTCAAATTACTGAAATATGATAATTTTATAACGTGCATTAGTGCCTGGTAATGATAGCTCCTGATTTTACTCTTAGAGTTCAGAATTCCTGGCTAATTTCATGTCAATTCAACCTTCCAAAGAATTTTCAAACTGTTTGCTTTGGTCCCTTCTTCAATGAAAAGGAAATCATGGTGAAATTTTTATGGGGTGTTGTCATAGATGAACCTGAGGGAAGCCGTCCTCTTTATAATGAGGAGTCCTATCATCTATACCCAGGATGTGTAATTCAGTCTTTTATGTGCTTATCTGTATTTGCATTTTTTCAAATCCTGCAGATGTACTATTTAAGTATGCTTATATATGAAATGTGACATTTATGTAACAGCTATATAAAACTGATATGGCGTTGCATAGTATTTGTCAAACTGTATGCAATGTGGCAAACAAAATAAAGCTGATTGCCAGAAATGGTTATTTTCCATAGTTTATTATTTATTCCCAAATGGACATCCTCTTTCACCAGACTCCGGGTCTCTGCTCTGGAGGAGTGTGCTGTGTCCCCATATGAACAAGTGCTGTAGTGTCCACATCTGTTTCTGTGGACCTTCATGATAACCCCACATGTTCTTCAACACTGTCTAAATTTGTGTTCAATGTGACTTTATTGAACAGTCCCTCCTTTCTTAAGACGTTGATTGCTTTGTGATGAAGGGACATTTAGATATCTGCTATTTGAAGGGGCTGTTCACGGCTCTTGCCTGCATTTCTCTCTCAGTCTCTGTTCTCCTTTCTTAGAAGAGTTTGGTTAAAGGTGAGGCAATTTGTTTCTTTCATCTGTCACTTCTCCTTGTTCTCTGTAATGGAGTCATTTGAAGAATAGAATTTTTTTATTTTCATATGTACAATTTATAAATTTAAAAATATGTTTTCTGTAACTTTGAAAAGGACTTTTTTTCGTTCTTTTTTTTTTCCTTCCTTTTGTGAAACTGGGCATTGGAACCAGGGTGTCCTATTACTGAACAATATCCTCAGTCTTTTTAAAAGTTTTTAAAAAATATTTTTTTCTTAATTTTTAAAATTACTACAATTTATTTTTAAATTTAGGCAGGGTTTCACTCAGTTGCTAGGGTAAGCTTCACAATTGTGATCCCCGTGCCTCAGCCTCCAGACCACTGGATACATCACGTACATAGCACCAAATGCATCCTATCTCAGTTAGTTTCTTTCTTTCTTTCCTTCATTCTTTCTTTCTTTCTTTTTCTAGATGTTTTTTTATATCATAATTTTTTATGGTTTGTACTATTTTTTTTAAATACATGACAACAGTGGAGTGCATTATAATCCTTAATTCACATAGAGCACAATTTTTCATATTTCTGTATATAAAGTATGTTCACATCAATTTAGGCCATTATACATGTACTTTTTTGCATTACAACTCTTATTACACATATATATCACAATTTTTCATCTCTCTTTGTATATAAGGTATTGTTGACACCCAATTCAAGTCTTCATACATGAACTTTGTATAAAGATGTCCATCACATTCCATCATCCATGCTAATACCCTGTGTCCTCCCTTTCCCTTCTACCCCTCTGCCCTATTTAGAATTAATTTATTCCTCCCATGCTCCCCCTCCCTAACCCACTATGAGTCAGACTCCTTATATCAGAGAAAACATTCGGCATTTTTTTGGGGGGGATTGGCTGACTTCACTTAGCATTATCTTCTCCAACTCCATCCATTTACATGTAAGTGCCATGATTTTGTTCTTTTTTAATGATGATTAATATTCCATTGTGTATACATGCCACATTTTTTTATCCAGTCATCCACTGATGGGCATCTAGGTTGATTCCATAGTTTAGCTATTGTGAATTGTGCTGCTATAAACATTGACCTGGCTGTGTCCCTGTAGTGTGCTGTTTTTAAGTTTTTTGGTACAGTCCGAGAAGTGAAATATATGGGTCAAATTGTGGTTCCATTCGCAGATTTCCAAGGAATCTCCATACTGATTTCCAAATTGGCTGCACCAATTTGCAGTCCCACCAGCAGTGTATGAGTGTACCTTTTCCCCACATCCTCACCAACACTTATTGTTGTTTGTCTTCATAATAGCTGCCCTTCTGACTGGAGTGAGATGGTATCTTAGAGTGGCTTTAATTTTCATTTCTCTGACTGCTAGAGATGATGAGCATTTTTTCATATAATTGTTGATTGATTGTATATCCTCTTCTGAGAAGTGTCTTTTCAGGTCCTTGGCCCATTTATTGATTGGATTATTTATTATTATTATTTTTTTGGTGTTAAGACGTTTGAGTTCTTTATATACCCTAGAGATTTGTGCTCTATCTGATGTATGAGGGGTAAAAATTGCTCCCAGAAAGTAGGCTCTTTATTCTATTGTTTTTTTTTTTTTTTTTTTTTTTTTTTTTTTTTATAAAAATCTTTAGTTTCAATCCATCCCATGTGTTTATTCTTGGTTTTAATTCCTGTGCTATAGGAGTGTTATTAAGGAAGATGTAGCCTAATTCCACATGATGGAGATTAGGGCCTACTTTTTCTTCTATTTGGAGAGTCTCTGGTTTAATTCCTAGATCCTTGATCCATTTTGAGTTAACTTGATCCATTGTGAGTTTATGCATGGTGAGAGAGAGGGATTCAATTTTCTTTTTCTACATATGGATTTCCAGTTTTCCCAGCACCATTTGTTGAAGATGCTATCTTTTTCCAGTGCATATTTTTAGCACCTTTGTCTAATATAAGATAATTGTGGTTTTATGGGTTGGTCTCTGTGTCCTCTATTCTGTACTATTGGTCTACCAGCCTGTTTTGATGCCAGTACCATGCTGTTTTTGTTACTATGGCTCTGTAGTATAGTTTAAGGTCTGGTATAGCGATGCCACATGCTTTCCTTTTCCTGCTAAGGATTGCTTTTGCTATTCTGGGTCTCTTATTTTTCCAGATAAATTTCATGATTGCTTTTTCTATTTCTATGAGGAATGCCATTGGGATTTTGATCAGAATTGCATTAAATCTGTAGAGTGCTTTTGGTAGTAGGGCCATTTTGATAATATTAGTTCTGCCTATTCCAGATCAAGTTAAATCTTTCCATCTTCTAAGGTCTTTGATTTCTCTTTAGTGTCTCGTAGTTTTCTTTGTATAGATCCTTCACCTTTTGTTGATTCCCAAGTTTCTTTTTATTTTTTGAGGATATTGTGAATGGGGTAGTTTTTCTCATTTCTCTCTCAGAGGATTTGTCACTGATATACAGAAATGCCTTTGATTTGTGGGTGTTGATTTTATATCCTGCTACTTTGCTGAATTCTAGTTCTAGAAGTTTTCTAGTGGAGTTTTTTGAGTATTCTAGGTACAGAATCATATTATCAGCAAATAGTGCTAGTTTAAGTTCTTCTTTTCCTATACATATTCTTTTAATTTTTTCATCTAATTGCTCTGGCCAGTGTTTCAAGAACTATATTGAATAGAAAGGGTGAGAGAGGGCATCCCTGTCTTGTTTCCAATGTTAGAGGGAATGCCTTCAGTTTTTCTCCATTTAGAATGATGTTGGCCTGAGACTTAGCATAGATAGCCTTTAAAATGTTGAGGTAAGTTCTTGTTATCCCTAGTTTTTTTAGTGTTTTGAACATGAAGGGGTGCTGTATTTTGTCAAATGCTTTTTTGTGCATTTGTTGAGATGATCATAAGGTTCTTATCTTTAAATCTACTAATGTGATGAATTACATTTATTGATTTCTGTATGTTGAACCAACCAAGTGGGATGAATCCCACTTCATCATGATGAACCATCTTTTCGATGTGTTTTTGTAATTTATTTGCCAGAATTTTAGCTTCTGCTTTTCAGAGGTATTGGTCTGATGTACACTTTATTTTCTGTGTTTGCCTGATTTTAGAATCAAAGAGATTTGGCCTTATAGAGTGAGTTTGGAAGTGCTCCCTTTGTTATATTTCATGGAATAATTTGAGGAGTATTGGTGTTAGTTCTTTTTTGAAGGTCTTGTATCCATTGAGTCCTGGGCTTGCTTTATTTATTTATTTATTTATTTATTTATTTATTTATTGGTTGGTAGGCTTTTGATGGTGTCTTCTATTTCATTGCTTAAAAATGATCCGTTTAACTTACTCAGTTTGGGTAAGTCACATGATTCTAGACACTTTTTGATGACTTCAATATTTTCTGTTTTATTGCAGTGCAAATTTTCAAAATAATTTCTAATTATCTTCTGTATTTCTCAACTGTTCATGGTGATATTTCCTTTTTCATCATGGATTTTAGTAATTGGAGTATTTCTCTCCTTCTCTACAGTAGCATGGATAAGGTTTTATCAAATGTATTTGTTTTTGCAAAGAGCCAACTTTTCATTTTGAAAATTAAAAAAAAATAAAAATATATGGCAGCGGAATATATTACAATTCTTATTACACATACACAGCACAATTTTTCATATCTCTGTATATAAAGTAGGTTGAAATCAATTCTTGTGTTCATATGTGTACTTTGGATAATGATGTCTATTGTATTCCACCATCCTTGCTAATCCCTTTCCCCTCCCTATTCCTCCCACCATTCTGCCCTAAATAGAATTCATCTATTCCTCCCATGCTCCCCCTCCCTACCCCACTATGAGTCAGCCTCCTTATATCAGAGAAAACATTCAGCATTTGTTATTTTGGGTTTTGCTAATTTCACTTAGCATTATCTTCTTCAAAGCCATCCATTTACCTGCAAATGCCATGATTTTATTTTCTTTTATTGCTGAGTAATATTTCATTGTGTACAAATTCCACGTTTTCTTTATCCATTCATCCACTGAAGGGCATCTATGTTGGCTCCACAGTTTAAGTCTTGTGAATTGTTCTGCTAAAAACGTTGTGACTGTGTCCCTGCAGTATGCTGTTTTTAAGTCCTTTGGGTATAGACCGGGGAGTAGGATAGCTGGGTCAAATGGTGGTTCCATTCCCAATCACTTTGTCAATTTTTATTTGCTTCTTTTGTTCCAATTTCATTGATTTCAGCTCTGATTTTAATTATTTTCTGTCCTTTACTGCTTTTGGTGTTGATTAATTGTTTTCCCTAGGGCTTTGAGATGTAATTTTAGGTCATTTATTTGACTTTTCTTTTTTTAAGGAATGAACTCCAAGCAATGAACTTTCCTCTTAGTAATGCCTTCATAGTGTCCCAGAGATTTTGATATGTTGTATCTGTGTCCTCATTCACCTCTAAGAATTATTAAGTCTCCTCTTTGATGTTTTCTGCAACCCATTGTTCATTCACTAGCATATTATTTAGTCTCCAGGTATAGGAGTAGCTTCTATTTTTATCATTGATTTCTAATTTTGTTCCATTATGATCTGATAGAATGCAGGGTAGTATCTTTACTTTTCTGTATGGCTTAGAGTTCATTTTTGGCATGACATATGGTCTATTTTAGAGAAGGATCCATTTGCTGCTGAGAAGAAAGTGTCTTCGTCTGTTGAAGGATGAAATAGTCTATGTATGTCAGTTAAATCTGAGTGATTGATTGTATTATTGAGTTCTAGAGTTTCTGTCTGGATATTGTTTGGAAGATCAATCCAGTCATAAAAGAGGTGTGTTAAAGTCACCCAGAATTATTGTCTTGTGGTCTACTTGGCCATTAAACTTGAAAAGAGTCTGTTTGAACATAGATGCTCCATTGTTTGGGGGGTGTGTATATTTATAATTTTTCTGTCTTGTTGGTGTATGGTTCCTTTAAGCAGTATGTAGTGTCCTTCTTTATCCCTTTTGATTAAATTTCACTTGAAGTCCACATTATTTGATATAAGAATGGAAACCCCTGCTTGCCTCCACATTCCATGTGAGTGGTATGTTTTTAATATTTATTTTTTGTATATGGACACAATACCTTTATTATTTAGTTTTATGTGGTGCTGAGGATCGAATAGAGGGCCTCACATGTGCTAGGCGAGAGCTCTACCACTGAGCCCCAACCCCAGCGTGAGTGATATATATTTTTTGCAACCTGTCACCTTCAGTCTGTGGGTGTCTTTTCCTATGAGATGAGTCTCTTGGAGGCAGCATATTGTTGGTCTTTGTTTTTATCCAATCTGCCTGTCTTTTGATTGCTGAGTTGGAACTAAACTTTCAGGGTTATTATTGAAACAAGATTTGTATTCCCAGTTATTTTTGTTTATTTTTGGTATTTAACTAAGTCAGTTTCTCTTTGATAGGATTTTCCTTTAGAGTGATACTACCCTTTTCTGATTTTTTATTGTTGTTCATTTCCCCCTCATCGAATATTTTGCCAAGGGTGTTCTGTAGTGCAGGTTTCTCATTGTAAATTCTTTTAATTTTGTGTATGTTGGAAGGTTTTTATTTTGTCATAAAATAACATCTGAATCGAAATCTAATTGCTAATCAAAATTTAATTTTGCTGGGTGTGATTCTTGGTTGGCATCCATTTCTTTCAGAGCTTGGTTTATATTTTTGCAGGTCTTGTAGATTTCAGGGTCTCAGTTCAGAAATCAGAGATCCTGATTGGTTTTCCCCATATGTAATTTGATTCCTTTCTCTTGTAGCTTTTGAAATGCTCTGCTTCTCCTGTATGCTAGGTGTTTTCATTATGATGTGCGTTGGTATATACCTGTAGTGATCTTGTTCATTTGGGGTTCTCTACGATCCTTGTATTTGATTTCCCAATTCACTCTACATGTTTGGAAATTTTTCTGGTATTATTTCATTGAATAGATTGTCCATTTCTGTAGTTTAGACCTCTATGCCTTCATCTACCCCAATAGTTGTTAAATTTGGTCTTTTCATATTATCTCACAATTCTTGAATTTTCTGCTCATGGTTTCTTACCATCTTCACTGGGGTCAACTTTATTTTTTCAAGATTATATATTTTGCCTTCAATGTCAGAGGTTCTGACTTCCAAGTGGTCTATTCTGTTGGAGATGCTTCCTATTGAGTTCTTAATTTGGTTTACTGTTTCCTTCATTTCAAGGATCTCTGTTTTTTTTTTTTTTTTTTTTTTTTTTTCAAAATCTCTATTTCCTTATTGAAGGAATCTTTTGCTTTCTGTATTTGCTTATGTAGCTCTTTAGCAAAATGATCCTTTGCTGCCTGTATTTGCTCTCATATCATCCTTTAATTCACAGAAAATTATGTACCTTCTCACATTTATCCTGCTATTCTGACCATGGATTCTAATAATGTGGCATCTTTGTTTGGGGCACATTCTTTCTTGGTTTCTCATGTTTTTTCATGCATCCTCCCTTCCAGCTCTGTGTTTTTAAGATATATAGCCATGTAGGCTTATAGTGTCCCCAATGGGTTTCAATACCTTTCTTTAAAAAAAAAAAAAAAAAATATATTTATTTTTTTAAATACATGACAACAGTAGAATGCATTACAATTCTTATTACACACATAGAGCACAATTTTTTGTATCTCTCTATGGAAAGTATATTCATGCTAATTTATGCCATTATATATGTACTCATTTCTTTCTGTAATACAACTCTTAATACACATATATATCACAATTTTTCATATCTCTGGTTGTATATAAGGTATGTTGGCACCAATTTGTGTCTTCATACATGTACTTTGGATAATGGTGTCATCACATTCCACAATCACTGCTAATCCCCTGCCTCCTCCCCTCCAACCCCTCGGCCCTATGTAGAATTCATCTATTCCTCCCATGCTCCCCTCCCTACCCCACTATAGTCAGCCTCCTTATATCAGAGAAACCATTCAACATTTATTTTGGGGGATTGCCTAACTTCACTTCTCCAATACCATCCATTTACCTGCAATTGCCATGATTTTATTAGTGCTGAGTTAAATTGCATTGTGTATATATGCCCCATATTTTTATCCATTCATCCACTGAAGGGCATCTGGGTTGGCTAGACAGTTTGCTATTCTGCGTTGTGCTGCTATAAACATTGACATGGCTGTGACTCTGTAGTATGCTGTTTTCAAGTCCTTTGAGAATAATCCGAGAAGAGGAATTGCTGGGTCAAATGGTGTTTTCATTCCCAGATTTCGAAGGAATCTCTATACAGTTTTCCATGTTGTTTGCACCAATTTGCAGTCCCACAAGCAGTGTATGAGTGTGCCTTTTTCCCCACATCCTTGCCAACACTTGTTGTTTGTCTTTATGATAGCTGCCATTCTGACTGGAGTGAGATGATATCTTAGAGTGGTTTTGATTTTAATTTCTCTAATTGCAAGAGATGATGAACATTTTTTTAAATATTTGTTGATTGATTCTACATCCTTTTCTGAGAAGTGTCTTTTCAGGTCCTTGGTCAATTTGTTGATTGGATTATTGGGTTTTTTGGTGCTTAGCATTTTGAGTTATTTATATACTAGATAGTAGTTCTCTATCTGATGTGTGAGGGGTAAAAATCTACTCCCAGGATGTAGGCTGTCTGTTCACCTCAGATTTTTTTTTTCTGAGAAGAAACTTTTTAGTTTGAGTCCATCCCATTTGTTGATTCTTAGTTTTAATTCTTGTGCTATAGGCATCTTATTAAGGAAGTTGGGGTGGCCTAGCAACATGTGATGAAGATTATGGCCTACTTTTTATTCTATTAGATGCAGTGTCTCTGGTTTAAATCCTAGGTCCTTGATGCACTTTGAGTTGAGTTTTGTGCATGGTGAGAGATAGGGTTATAATTTCATTTTTTTTGAAAATGGATTTTCAGTTTTCGCAGCACCGTTTGTTGTAGAGGCTATCTTTTCTCCGATGCGTGTTCTTGGCAACTTTGTCTAATGTAAGATAATTGTAATTTTGTGAGTTAGTCTATGTGTCCTCTATTCTGTACCATTGGTCTACCGGCCTGTTTTAGTGCCAATACCATGCTGTTTTTGTTACTATTGCTCTGTAGTATAGTTTAAGGTCTGGTATAGTGATACCACCTGCTTTGCTCTTCTTGCTTATAATTGCTTTAGCTCTCTGGGATTCTAATTTTTACAGATGAATTTCATGATTGCTTTTTCTATTTCTATGAGAAATGTCATTGGGATTTTGATGATAATTGCATTAAATCAGTATAGTGCTTTTGGTTGTATGATCATTTTGATAATATTAATTCTGCCTATGCAAGAGTAAAGTAGATCTTTCCATCTTCTAAGGTCTTCTTTGATTTCTTTCTTTAGGGTTCTGTAGGTTTCATTGTATAGATCTTTCACCTCTTTCGTTAAGTTGATTCCCAAGTATCTTATGTTTTCTTTTTTTGAAGTTACTGTAAATGGGGTAGTTTTTTTCTTATTTCCTTCTTGAGGCTTTGTTATTTATATACAGAAATGCCTTTTTTAATGTGTGTTAATTTTATATCCTGCTGCTTTGCTGAATTATTTTTTTAGTTCTAGAAGTTTTCTGGTGGTGCTTTTGGGGTCTTCGAGGTATAGAATCATATTGTCAGCAAATAGTGCTAATTTAAGTTCTTTTCCTGTAGTTATTCCTTTAATTTCTTTCATCTATCTAATTGCTCTTGCCACTGTTTCAAGAAATATGTTGATTAGAAATGGTGAGAGAGAGCACCCCTGTCTTGTTCCAGTTTTTAGAGGGAATGCCTTTAGCTTTTCTCCCATTAGAATGATTTTGGCCTTAGGCTTAATGTAGAGAGCCAGTATGATGTTGAGGTATGTTCCTGTTATCTCAAGTTTTTCTAATTTTTTGAACATGAAACGGTGCTGTATTTTGTCAAATGATTTTTCCGTGTCTCTTGAGATGATCATATGATTCTTATTTTTAAGTCTATTGATGTGATGAATTACCTTTATTGATTTCTATATGTTGAACCAACACTGTATCCCTGGACAAACCCCACTTGATCTTGGTGCACGACCTTTTTAATATGTTTTTGTATTTAATTTTCCAGAATTTTATTCAGAATTTTTGCATCTATGTTCATTAGAGATATTGACCTGAAGTTTTCTTTCTTTCATTTGTCTCTGCCTGGTTTTGGGATCAGGGTGATACTGGCCTCATAGAGTGAGTTTGGAAGTGCTGCTTCTTTCTGTATTTTCTGAAATAAATTGAAGAATATTGGTATTTTTAAATTTCTTCTTTAAAGGTCTTGTTTAACTCGGCAGTGTATCCATCTGGGCCTGGGCTTTTCTTGGTTTGTAACTTCTGATGGCATCTTCTATTTCATCACTTAATATTGGTCTGTTTAAATTTTGTATGTCTTCCTGATTTAATCTGGGCATATATATGACTTAAGAAAATTTTTGATGCCTTCAATGTCTTCTATTTTTTTTTGGGGTATAAATTTTCAAGATAATTACTAAATATCCTCCCTATTTCTGTAGTTTCTGTTGAGATATTGCCTTCTTCATCATGTAAGCTGGTAATTTTACTTTTTGCTCTCCTTCTCTTCATTAGCATATCTAGGGTTCTGTCAGTGAACCAACTTATTGTCAAGGTTTAATTGTTTCCTTTTAATTCAATTTCAGTTCTAATTTTAATTATTTCTTGCCTTCTACTGCTTTTGCCATTGATTTTTTCTTCTAGGGCTTTGAGATGAAGTATGAGTTCAATTATTGACTTTTTCTTCTTTTAAGGAATGAACTCCATGCAATGAATTTTCCTCTTAGTACTGTTTTCATAGTGTCCAAGAGATTTTGATATGTTGTGTCTATGTTCTTGTTTACCTCTAAGAATTTTTTAATCTCCTCCTTGAAGTCTTCTGTAACCCATTGTTCATTCTGTTGTACCAAATTGATTAACTTGTAGAACTGCTTATAGAAGTTGAAATATTTCAAGTTTGTCTTTTCACAAGGTGGAAGTGTCACTTTACTTGCCTCCAAACATTAATATTTTATGAATATTTTACACATTTGGAATGTGTCATGGATGATACTTGAAACTAATGTATTGGGGAGCTCAATCTATCTCATGGATACAAAGAAGAGAGAATAGGAACCAGACTGTTTTCAAAAGCTTTTTTACCAGTCTTTTTGTCTCCCTTGTGCACAATCACCTTATGAGAATATCTTTGACAAGTCTGATTTGCATCTGGAATTTCCACCAAATTTCACATTCACTGAAGGCAGAAAAGTTAGGAGTTGTGCTTTTATTCAGTGCTTGGATTATGGTATATATCCTTCACTTCACTGTGATATGGAATATATATATCGTTTTTGGGCTTATGTATTTTCCTCTGAATTAGATAATGGAAAGTATCTTATTACATAATTAAAGTCACTCTCCTACATGATAGTCAGTTCTACTAACTCTTAATTCAAATTAAAAACTGAGTAATGGTTTGGTCCATGTTCTATTGATCTAACAATTTTTATTTCAGGAGCCATTGACATTCGGGGATGTGGCTATTGATTTCTCTGAGGAAGAATGTGAATGCCTGGATCCTGCTCAGCAGAATTTATATAGAGAAGTGATGTTGGAGAACTACAGCAACCTAGTCTTTGTGGGTGAGCATAACTTTCCTTCAAAATTCCTAATTATCATTATTTAGTTTTCTTCCCTTGAAGTATATCTTTTGGGAACTTCTCTACAAGAATGTGTTGCAGATTTATGCTTTCAAAAAAAAGATGGGGTAGTTCTTCGTGCTGCCAAGAAAATGTTAATGATGTTCATTTTCATCCTTAATGTTTTCCTTTGGTGGCATGATATATATCTTTCACTTGACATATGGTTAACTTAGAGGAATGCAGTGATGTCAAATCCTGTGGCCCACATATAACAGAGGACATTGTTGAGGTAGAGGAGGAAGCCTAAATTCAAAAAGGTTCATTGAGACATTATCCAGCAGAAAATATTTTTGAGAAGCTTTGAATTCTTTCTCTTGTTATCATACAAAATCTGTCCTGTGTTTTGTGCTTTAAAATTATGTAGTATCCTGCTTTTCCTCCAGTAATGTCTCCATACATTCAAATTAACAAAAAAAACAAAACAAAACAAAACAAAACAAAACAAAACAAAAAAACACTCCCCTTGCCTTGTGAGTATCAATATTATCTGACAGCTCTTCCATAATTCTAAAAATATTTTAGTTGTTAATGAATTTCCTATTTATCCATATATGGTGCTGAGAATTGAACCCAGGGCCTCACACATGCTAGGCAAGCTCTCTAACACTACTCTACAACTCCAGCCTTTCTTCCATTATTTGCAGGAAAGTTTTGCACATTTCTGGAGACTTCTAGGTCCACCCATTGTAATACATTACTATCATAAGTCAGTTTCTCTAATCTTATTTGTATATATTTTTCACTAAAATTTCCTTATAAGTGTTCTTTCTGATATGTGTAATGGATTTTCTGTGAAATTATCTGCCATGGAATGAATGTCAAGTTGGACAAAGACTGCTGTTTTGAGAGATGGTGTAAGTTTTATTTGAGTTAGAGGATTTGTAAAATAATACATCTGTGGATATTTACAATTTGGTTGTTTTTTTTTTTTTTTTTTTTTTTTTTATTGTGTACAGTAGGTCCATGTTATAGACTGGGTTTCCTCATATCAGTTAATTGCTTCACAAACTAAGATATGTATGATTCTTGTTTGTATTGCCAATAATATTATATGTGCTTTTGCTTGTATAAATATTAAACCTCTTTTGTCCATGGCTTTTGTATTTTATCTTGAATGGAATTTCATTCTGCCCATGTACATAGAAATTATGTTTTCTATGTGTAAGTGTAATGGGGATTGATGGCAGGGATATTCTCATGCTGAACTACACCCCAAGCTCCTTTTCACTCATATTTGGAGAGAGGTTCTCACCAAGTTATTGAGGATGTCTTGAATTTGCAATTCACCTGCCTCAGACTTCCTAGTAGCTGAGATTACATGCATGCTCATCATTTGTATATTGATGAGGTTGTTCTTATTTATAGGATAAAAAACCACATTATTTTAAATGTAGCTTTGAGAAATGTTGCAATTCTCTTTATCTTTTAATTTTCATTGTAATCAAAACCACAAAGTAAAACTTACTCTCTCCAAAATATTAAATATACAGTTCAGTAACAGTAATTCAAATTGTTATGTGATATATCTCTACAAAGTTTACATCAAAAAAAAAAAAAAAAAAAAAAAAAAAAAAACAATGCCTAGGGAGCAAGGGCTCATTTCTGTCTCCTCATCACAAAACTATTCTCTTTTGTTCAGAAAGCTTCTTTTGTAGTTTAGAGATGTCATGTTCATAGAATTCTGCAGTATTCTTTCTGTGACATTTCAGTTAACCTAGTGTACATGCATTTTGTAAACTATAAATAGAATTAATTTTTGACTTCAAAGTTCTATAGTTTCTATGTTCCAAAATGGCTCATCATTCTTTTCAAGGGATATTTGGTTTGCATCCCCCATGATGGCTCTGTTGAATAACAATGTAAGAACACTGGTGTGCAATGTTTTTAATTTGCTATTGATGTGAGGGCTTATTGCCTCACTCACTAAGAAATCCGTCTACCTGACTCCATGTTTGCATTTACAATTGAATGCTGTGACTTTTAGTGTATTTTTTAGCAGGGAATAGTCTTATTTGTATTTTGGGTGATATTCATACAATTTAAAGGATAGATTTCTCTGCAAAAAAACTTTTTTTAACAATGGGAGGTTGATGAATATTACATGGAGCCTCTAGTTAACTTTAAGTAGTATAAACATCTTTAAATTCAATTTTGAACAACAGCATGCAAAAGAGTGTTCAATCAATTGCCACATATTTAGGGATTTTTGAAAATCCCTACCACTTTTGACTTCAAATATTTATTCCATGTTGGTTACAAAATAACAATCACTTAAATATTGATTAACCTTTGTTTTAATATATAAAATTGATATAACCAGCATAATATCCCACTTGTGATTAAGAACAGTGATTCTATAAGTCTATAGTAGTTTCAAAATATTTTCAAAGTCTTATGCTTTGTGATTACCATTTTGCTTCACTGTATTTCCCTTTTCAGTGTGTGGGGATTTATGTCTCTTAGTATGACAGTGATTCTTTGTTTTCATTCAACCCTCTCAATATTTTCTTTGTGTGTTTGGGAAGTATGAAGTACGTAGCAAATGTATTTACTCTTAATTCAGAACCTAGGGAAAGGGTCCTTTTCTCTCTTTTGCCTCTTTTCAAAGTTTTTTTTTTTTGTTTGTTTTAATTTAAAATTTCTTCCATGTCCTATAACTGTCTTAAACTATGTTTTGTGTACTATAATTTAGACAGCCCAGGTTTTGTTCGATCACTTTTGTATGTGTCATTCTTCTATACTTTTGCTTTCAGTATGTGTGTGTTCTTAGATTTAGAGTATCCTGTAGACTACCTACAGTTGCAATATTTAGAGTTAATTCAGATATCCAAGTTTGTTTTGATCAGAATTTTGTAATCTTGCATTTGCCAACAAAAAATCTAAAAATGAAAAATCTCCTACTCATACTTTGTATGAGTATCAACTTGACTTCACTTTATTAAAAAACTGAATATATTTATGTGTCCTTTTAAAATTATATTATTGTTACAGGTATATATGTTTATTAACAGTATTGTTGTTATGCTTTTTTCTTTCAAATTCTATTGCAAAATTACATGTTTGGAGACCCGTCATTACAATAAAATATAATTTTTTTTTTTTGCCAAGAAATGTTTAAAATTTCATATGACTTATGATGCTGTGCACTTACATTTTATTATGAAGGATTACCTTTAGTACTTTTTGGAGAACAGAAACAGTGTTGATGAATAGTGTGTGTATTTTTATATCTTTAAAGTCTTCATTTTCCTTCTCTTTTGAAAGGTAGTAGCTGTGAATACAATGTCTTGGTTGATAATTTTTTTCTTTCATCCTTGAATATAGATAGACTCAAATTCCTTCCTGTGTTGTGAAGATTCGGCTAAGGATTTCACAATTATATAGTTACACATTTCCAGGTGACCCATCTTTTTCTCTTGGATGCTCTCAGTATTCTGAGTTTTAAAACTTGGACTAAAACCTATATGAGTCTTTACCACTTGGAGAAAACTGAGCTGCTTTGATATTTCATTTTTCCTATTTTCTGAGATGTGTTTATTAGTACTGGAAAGAGAACTTAAGGGCAATTTATCACTTTGCATTTTTTACTTTGTCTGGCCTTCAAATTTTGATCCTCTAGCTCAACCTCCTATGTTGCTATGTACAACCACCCCTAACTTTTTCAGACATTTTCTAAAGAAAGTCTTTAAACATACATTTTCTGCTTATTACTATTAACAATTCTTGACTAATTTTTATTCTGTTTTTGTGTGTTGGTTTAGTTCAGTAAACTTCTTTTAAATGATAATTGACTATTCCCTTTGAGTAATTCATAACTTTGCTTACAGTTGATTTAGCCATGTTTTTTTTTTCCTGTTGGTAAGCAGGAACCCCTTTTTGAACAGTCCCCAAATATTCACATGTTTCATATTTTTATTTTTAATGAAACAGAAGAAAGTTGGTAGATTTTGAAAATATATTCTGAAGGAGGAAAATCTTTGTGTAACACAATGTAGTTTTCTCTACTATATTACTCTCCATAGTAATGTACTCATCTTGGATACTGTGAACACAAAGATGATTAGGAAAATTTTCAAAGTAATTTTCTGTGTGTTTTTTATTTGATTTATATATTTCTACAGTAATGATGGACTTCAATTTAATAATACACTCCCCTGCTGATGTTATTTTTTGCTGTAATTTTTTAGGTTTGCAAAATATACTCAGCCCAGTACAGTAAGTAAACATGTTTGTCATTTTTATTTATTACAGCCATGACTTCTCATCATTTTTGAGAAATTTTACCAGAGCAGGATATAAAAGAGAGAGAGGGGGAAGATATGGAAAGTGTGACTTTGATTATTTACAATCAAGGAAACAATGGGAAAATATCGGTGAGAGTAAAGTTCAAAAATTGTATTATAATAGACAAAATCAATCGGTAGTCCATATTTATGATAAAAATGTTATGGTCAAAAGACAGCAGAGACAATTAATATCTGAAACAAAAATTCAGTGTATTCCAATTATTTTGAGGAGTTTTATGTGTCTTTAAGAATAAATCTTCAGCAATTTTTGAACTGAAAGGCAATGTGGAAAATTTGAAATCTAGTCCATGCATCAGTTTTTAACTTGGCCAATTATAAAAGTAGCACTGAGTTAAAATTCCAGTCAAACATTTGCACAGAAAAGATATTTCTAAAAGTGATCCTTTTGGGAGTTTCTTTATAAAACGTTCATTTTTCTGAAACAAAAGATTAATTTCTCCTTGTGCCCAAATGGACAATATTAAGAATTGTAGAAAAGTTTCTACTACCCCACTATTGCTCAATGACAATTCTGATACAGATTTCTGGAAAGTGCACTATATAGATAATGCTATAAGTAACACAATAAGCCATGTCTCTACCCTGAGTAATGACCATGATATTTACATTGGTGATAAAAATTATGAATATAGAGAAATCCTAGTCCTTTTCTAAAGGAAATTTACCAAGTTGAAAAATGTAGGAAAGTCTTGCTTCAGTGATCAAAAACTAGTATTCATTAAAATATTCATAGCCAAGACAAAACCTGCAAGTGCAAGATATGTGAAAGGGCTCTTAACCACAGTGTAGAGCTTGCTTAATACAAGAAAATTTATAGAGATAGAGAGCCCTATAAGTATAGAAGATATTGAGCAAGCAAATGCTTTGATGTATTTTTTAAACACAGCAGATACTGTGACAGTGATAAATTCTACAAATTTAAAGAATGTGGAAAAACTTTTAGTGAAAAGTTACAACTTGTTAAGTATCAGAGGATTTATACTGAAGGAAAGACCTGTAAATGTAAAAAGTGTGGGAAAGCCTTAAAATTTTTTTCAACTCTTACTCAACACCAAAAATTTATTCTGCAGAGAAGACCGACCAATGTGAAGAATGCAAAACACTCAAGAACTTTACTCAACATCACAGTGTACATACAAGAGATATGCCATGCAAATACAAAGAATGTGACAAAACTTCTAATAAAAACTCAAATCTTATTTTTCACCAGTGGACACACACTGGAGTGATGCCCTACATATGTAAACAATTTTGCAAAGGTTTCAGTCAAATACCAAGCCTTAAAAATTACCAGCGAATTCATACTGGAGAGAAACCTTTCAAATGTAAAGTATGTGGCAAAAGTTTTAATAGAAATTCACATCTTGATTGCCACAACAGGATTCATACTGGAGAGAAGCCCTACAAATGTAAAGTGTGTGGCAAGAGTTTTAATAGAAACTCAAATCTTGACTGCTACAACAGGATTCATACTGGAGAGAAGCCCTACAAATGTAAATTGTGTGGCAAGAGTTTCAGTCAAAAATCATCACTTACTCAGCACCAGCGAATCCACACTGGAGAGAAGCCCTACAAATGTAAAGAATGTGGCAAAAGTTTTAATCAAAAAATAGTACTTACTCTGCACCTGAGAATCCACACTGGAGAGAACCCCTACAAATGTAGAGAATGTGGCAAAGATTTTAATCAACAATCATCACTTACTCGACACCAGAGAACCCATACTAGAGAGAAGTCCTATAAATGTGAAGAATGGCAAAGCTTTTAATATTGAAGATCACATCTTACTAAACATTATAGATTTTATACTGGAGAGAATTTTTACAATGAAACCATTGCATCAGTGTCTTTAAGGATGAGTCAACCCTTATTTCACAGTAGTTCAACACTATTTCACACCAGTGATATGATAGCACAGAAATTATAAATGTAAAATAGGTGACAGAGTCTCCAATAGTTGTTCACACCCTACTCAGCACCTCAGAATTCATACGAGTGAGAGGACATGCGGAAACATAGGTTGGTTCTGTGGTTTATCTATTGTGAATTCTGCTGCTATAAACATTGTTGCAGCTGTTTCCCTGTAGTATGCTGTTTTAAGTCCTTTGGGTACAGTCCGAAGAGAGGCTAGCTGGGTCAAATGATGTTTCCATTCTGGTTTTTCAAGGCGTCTCCATACTGCTTTCCATGGTGGATGCACAAATTTGAAGTCAATCTCATGAGCAATGTGTGAGTGTTCCTTTTCCCCCACATCCTCACCAACATTTATTGTTGCCTGTATTATTAATGATTCCCATTCTGACTGAAGTGAGATAAAATCTTAAAGTAATTTTGATTTACATTTTCTTAATTGCTAGATAGGTGGAACGTTTTTTCATATATTTTTAATGGATTATATTTCTTCTGTGAAGTTGTCTGTTCACTTACTGAGTCCATTTGTTAATTGATTTTTGTTGTTGTTGTTTGTGTTAATTTTGAGTTCTTTATATACCCTAGACATTAGTGCTTTTTCTGAATTACGTGTGGTAAAGCTTTGTATAAAATCTGTAGGTTCTTTCTTCACATTATTGTTTCTTTTGCTGAGAAGCAGATTTTTAGTTTGAATATATCCCCTTTATTTATTCTTGATTTTTAATTTTTGTGCTGTAGGGGTCTTGTTATGGAAGTCAGATTGTGGACCAATATTCACCTCAGATTTTTAAATGGTATCCCAAGTTCATGAATGTTTCAGTTTTATTGTTTCTCTTACTATCTTGCCTTATAGATCTACATGTTCTAAAGAGTCATGAAATGATCTAGCTTCACATACATGATTTTCTGATGACTATTATTTTTCAATATGTAGCTGCAGATTATTTAAAATATAAATCTACTATTTCAGACTTTAACTAAAGCACATACATGCCTTGTGTAGGAAATATTCCATCAATAGATCAACATCAAATCTATAATATATGTAAATATATATAAAAGTCTGGATTCAAATGCATGCACATCCACCCCAGAGCTTGGCCCATAACACTTATTCTATACTAGTTCTACACTTTAGAACCTCCATGAAAGCTGTTATAAATCCAAAGCCTGAGACTCACTCCCCAGACATCCCTATCCCTATTTTATGTAGAGACAGGATCTCACTGAACTGCTTAGTAAATTTTTTTCACTGAGCCTGGCTCTGAACTCATGATCCTCCTTCCTCAGCCTTCCAAGCTGCTGAGATTACAGGCAAATACCACCATGCCCAGCTCCCCAGAGAGCCTTCCTTACCTGGTTGGAAACCACTTGTTCAGTATGATTTGGCCTAATCCTCACAATTAGAGATAAAATTATTTTCCTCTTTATTAAAAATCAGGGCTACAAAGAGATTGGACTCAACAACACCTAGTTACCCAGCAAGTCCACATTATAACAAAGGTGTGGTCTGCAATTCTCCACCTCTCCAAAGAGTTCTTCTTGGCTCCACAAAGTTGAGAGTACTGGCCAACCCTCTGCCATGGCTCATTCAGAAGCCTCCAAGGAAGTGAGTGTATATGAGGGACAGTATTCCAGGTGGCACGTTGGTGATTAATGGGCTATGCCAGGGAGTAAGGCAGAGCCTAATTCACCAAAGGCACAAAACTTTCATGTGCCTGGTCCAGGATGGGGGCTGCATGAGAGGATACTTTTCCTCTGCCCTTGATGTGTCTTTCCTAACTGTGCGTATGCTGAAATACTTGTTCAATGACTTGCACTCTTTTCCTGTTTTGTGTTTCCCTCTCATGTGGCTTTGGAGGACTCATGCTTTGGCAATTATTGTGACTTTCTTCATCAATTTTCCAACCTCCCTCATCCCATCCATGGTGAATTTCTGTCTATGGATATTTTTCATTTTATATATATCCATTTAGTCCAAGTTTGCAATTACTTCTAGAAAAAACAAATGTTTCATTAATTATCATGCCTGTACTAACCCTTCACATGTTGATAATGGCAGTGTTCAAGAACTATCTTCTGATTTCTACAACTGGAACATAAGTGGGTGTGCTTGAAATAACTGTCCTTTCTTTTGACTCCAGATAATGGGGATCCCTTTTTAATATAGTGCTTTAATGCTTTTTTGAATATTTATATACAGTACCCAGGAGACTGAGCCTGCTTTTTACATGGTTTTCTCTCAGAGAAGGTGGAGTTGATCATGTAGGTTTCTTTGAGTGGACTCCAGCTTGACTCTGCCTCGGCTCTGACTAGATTCCATCTGCCTGTGATTTCTGCAACATGTGACCTATAGCTCTTCCTCTTCTTTTCTTAATTTTAATATTTCACTTAGAGCTTGAGCCACAGAACTGTCACTTTGGAAAGGATGACATATCAAACCATCACTACCCGCAAGAAGTTGTGCTCCATGTGCAAACTAGGAAAGAGGGGCCCATCACACACTTCAGGGCTTCAGGGAAATTATGGGGGTGCCAGGAGTCCCTCACATCAAAGTAGAGGCACTATAATTTGTGGAACAGGTTTGGACTAATTTGATTTTAGGACCAGAATTAGAGTAATTTAAGTTTCCTTATCAACATGAGAAAATAATCTCAATCAAGATCCTTTTCCAGATCTTTCCAGGAAACTTTAAGGGTTTGAAGCCCAGATCTCTTGGATTGCTTTTATCCATCAGAGAACACAATAAAATTAAGAGAGATGACATGTCCCACTGGGGAAGCCACAGTTCTGTGTTCTCCAGTGGGAACTTCTTGCCTTTCTACAGACATTAAAATTACAAATCTACAGAGACAGAACTTAAACACATCCTTTCCATAAAACTTACAAGTGTTTGTGCTCTGCTCAGCTTATTCAGGTGACAAAGTACCTCTGTGTCCTCAGATGCAGATTTAGTGTGGATTCTCAAAAGGGCATTGGAGGAGGAAATTCAATCTTATAGTGAGCTTTTCCAGTAGCTTCTTTGCTTCTCAAAGAAGCAAACATCTTTAGAAGACAATATCCTCATTGCACCATACCGAACATGGTCCTCTGGGCTCATTAGGACTGTTGGAGCCCAGAGGACCATGTTCTGTCTGGTGTTATGAGGATATTGTCTTCTAAAGAAGTTTGCTTCTTTGAGATCCTGCTAAAATGAATCAATTAGTCTTATAGGGAATGTCAGTTTTACTTCTTCATTTTTCAATTTAATAACTTCATGGGGCATAACTTACATATGGTATGTCATGTAGAGATTTTAAACACTACAATTTGTATACTTATTACCAGGGAATTAATAAAGTTTAATATTTTGATTGATAATCTTTCTTTGGTCATTTTCATAACTCATAGAACAATTATTGTTTGAGTAATTGTACATTTTGAAATCTTTCGAGCGAAATGAGGTTCTATGTTCAAAACCTCATTTTATAGAATGGAATCTCACATGGTTAAGAACTTTCAATTGGTAAATGTCAAACAAGGGACCGTGATCAGAAGGAAGTACATTAAATATTTTAGAAAATCAAATAAGTGTGCTGGTAAGTTCGAATTCATGGTGCCAAATTATAGGCTTGTGAATACAATTCACAAGAATTTGGAAGAATATTATTATGTATTTGTACATTCTGTTTTAATCACTAAAAACCTTTTGCAATATCTAATAATGGAAATGTGTAAATTTAATTTTGCTTAGAGGAACATTCAGGACACTTGAAATCCATCCTGCCCTGGTCACTTTCAGATTTTTTTCCAAAATTCAATTTTTCATGTCATTAGCATGCACAGACAAATGTGACCCTAAGTCACACAGAACAAGATGAAGCAGGAAAGCTGAAAGCATAACTTGACTCTTCCATCACAATATCAGTCAGGGAAAACAGACCCTCCTGCAGGACAATGTGGGTTTCCCAGTAATGAGAGCTTGGGGTCTGCAGAGAAGTGCATGGGCTCTCTTATCCATGAGGATGACCACAGAACAGAGTAGAGGAGAGTGTGGCTGGTGGAGTCTCTAATCAAGACCTCCAGAGACCAATCAGGAAGCAGGCCTGATTTTACTGTGCAGTTACCATGTATATGTACTCAGGCAGTGCCTAAGCAAAATATAGACAGCCACCAATGCAATGTCTGCTATCTGTCCTCGCAGTCAACATTCAAAGAGTGGGACTACAACACATGGCCTCGTGCCCAGAGCTGTGCCGATGGGGTAAGCAGTTTGCCACTCACACGCCTAGCATGGGGAGTGGCCTGCCATGCAGACGCCTTTAACCTATGCCCTGTATGCAGTACTCCATACACTTGTGCCCACAGAAAAGCACCTCTTGGGTTTCTTCTTTTCTTGACTTTAAAGAACAATTTCTCTTCTAGTGGCTTTTCTCAGGAGAAATTTAAAATGATAGTAATATAAATACTATAGATGTAAGTGTGAACCCTGAGCTGTATTTTAAAACCCTGACAATTTACAAAAGCAACCCATGATTCTCACCTCTACTTCTCAAAAAGAGATGCCATTCATTCAGTCAAGTATTGCCCAGGGTTTGCTCGTCGTGTTACTGGAGGGTGTGTTTTGCAGCAGAGGTGCTGGGTGATGGTGTCACTCTCTCTGAGGTGTCAGTCATTTCTCCCTAGTGCCCTTCATAGATTCCCAGCACACAAAGAGCCACAATTAAGAGGTTTCTTCCAAGGCTGACATCAGTCCCAAGCCCACTTGCTTGAAGCAAGACCAGTCTCAATTCTCCATCTCCCTTTTGTCTGTTGGAGAATACCAAGAGGATATGGGGAAGGTTGGCAGTAGTGGTGAAGCTGAGCTGTGAGATGAGGACAACCCCAAGCTGTAAGTCTGCACATGTGTTGTTAAGGGTGACAGATCCTACTTCCTCATCCCTTATGAACAGGATGGTGCTCACACTGCATATGTGAGAAGAGATGTTTCTTCCTCTCACTTTCACCATGGAATGTGCCCACCCAGAGGATCCAAATAACCCTAACTTACAGTGGGTTGTCCTTCTCCTATAATTCTCTCTACTTCTGTCATGGCCACCAGCTCATGTCCACTGCCTTAGCAGTCCTCACTAGATGGTTGCAACCCAGATGATGGTGCAAGTATCATACAGCCACCTCTGACTTTAGTGACAGCACCATATCTAACATGACTCCTTCCTGGATCCAGATACTAAAGGGAGTCTTTACTATCAGCTCTAACAAACAAACTTCTGATTTTTTTTTGAAAATTTCTTTTTTCATGTGTGATCTGTTTTTTCTCATTTCCTCACTTGGCCTTACCTTCCTTTTACCACATGTGAATTATTCAAATGTAACCTATTTCAGAAATCTGTGTTAGATTCCCTGTGATTTACATATCCTTCCACACAGAATGCCCACTCTAGGGGGCAGCTTGATTTCTCCAGTGCATAAAGGACATGAGTGCCCAGTATTATAGGGCATCCATGGACCAAGTTGGAAGCATCATTCCATAGACACTTGTTTGAGGGGTGTTTCTCAGATTACCTCCCTTATGTCAGAAAGCTTGTGTTATGTCTCATGATCTCCTGGACTATGTTGTGCCAGGCATAATGTGCACAGCTGGGAAGGTACATAGCTCAGGATTTTAGTCATCTATGAATCATTCCCATTCTCCAGGATGCTTCTTAACAACAATGGTACATTAGCATGGACATTACTATAGATATTTCTTCACAACACTACCATGGTACATTTACACAATTTTAATCATATATACTTGATGCACATCATTTAGTGATGATTGTGGTTCAAAACTGGAGCTAGCAGAATGACCGGACTGTGCTTTCTCCTGGACACTACCTGTATGAAGATTAGTTCTTCTCATTATTGCATGAAATTGTGTCCCTTTCGTTAAAGCATACTATCAGGAAAGGGTCTAAGTTTTTCCCAATACTGATACAGAAATTTACCATCAGAAAACAATTTTACAACAGTTTCAAGGCAATGAACAACCCATCCATGAGTTCTTGACTATTACTGCAAATTCATGGCACCTGCACACTCCAGTTTGTATGACTGCAGATTCCTCAGCTACATTGATCTTAAATTCATCTAATGGCCTGGAGACATGCGTGATTAAAACATGTCATTTATTGAGAGCTAGAAAACTTAGATTGTGTAAGATTCAACTGTTTAAAATGAATTAAAGCAGATTCTGTGTGTCACAGAAAAGTGATAGAATGCAGTTTTTGGTTTTAAATTTCACATTTGTTTTTGTTGTTGAGACAAGGCAATTTAAAAACCTTCCTCCTTTCCTTTGTACCCCAGATTGAACCCAGGGCATTTAGACATTAAGCTATCTCACCAGCCATTTTATTATATTGGGAGAAAATCTTTTTTTTTTTTTTATTGGTTGTTCAAAACATTACAAAGCTCATGACATATCATATTTCATACATTTGATTCAAGTGGGTTTTGAACTCCCAATTTTACCCCAAATACAGGTTGCAGAATCACATCAGTTACACATCCACATTTTTACATAATGCCTTATTAGTAACTGTTGTATTCTGCTACCTTTCCTGTCCTCTACTATCTTCCCTCCCCTCCCCTCCCATCTTCTCTCTCTACCCCATCTAATGTAATTCATTTTTCTCCTTGTTTATTTTCCCATTCCCCTCACAACCTCTTATATGTAATTTTGTATAACAGTGAGGGTCTCCCTCCATTACCATGCAAATTCCCTTTTCTCTCCCTTTCCCTCCCACCTCATGTATCTGTTTAATGTTAATCTTTTCTTCCTGCTCTTCCTCCCTGCTTTGTTCTTAGTTGCTCTCATTATATCAAAGAAGACATATGGTATTTGCTTTTTAGGGATTGGCTAGCTTCACTAAGCATAATCTGCTCTAGTGCCATCCATTTCCCTGCAAATTCCATGATGTTGTCATTTTTTAGTGCTGTATAATACTCCATTGTGTATAAATGCCAAATTTTTTTTATCCATTCATCTATTGAAGGGCATCTGGGTTGGTTCCACAGTCTAGCAATTGTGAATTGTGCTGCTATGAACATTGATGTAGCAGTATCCCTGTAGTACGCTCTTTTAAGATCTTCAGGGAATAGTCCGAGAAGGGCAATAGCTGGGTGAAATGGTGGTTCCATTCCCAGCTTTCCCAGGAATCTCCATACTGCCTTCCAAATTGGCCGCACCAATTTGCAGTCCCACCAGCAATGTACAAGAGTACCCTTTTCCCCACATCCTTGCCAGCACTTGTTGTTGTTTGACTTCATAATGGCTGCCAATCTTACTGGAGTGAGATGGTATCTTAGGGTGGTTTTGAGTTGCATTTCTCTGACTGCTAGTGATGGTGAGCATTTTTTCATGTACTTGTTGATTGATTGTATGTCCTCCTCTGAGAAGTGTCTGTTCAGGTCTTTGGCCCATTTGTTGATTGGGTTATTTGTTTTCTTATTGTTTAATTTTTTGAGTTCTTTGTTTACTCTGGATATTAGGGCTCTATCTGAAGTGTGAGGAGTAAAAATTTGTTTCCATGATGTAAGCTCCCTATTTACCTCTCTTATTGTTTCTCTTGCTGAGAAAAAAAAAAAAAACTTTTCAGTTTAAGTAAGTCCCATTTGTTGATTCTTGTTATTAACTTTTGTGCTATGGGTGTCCTATTAAGGAATTTGGAGTCCGACCCCACAATATGTAGATCGGAGACAACTTTTTCTTCTATCAGACGCAGAGTCTCTGATTTGATATCTAGCTCCTTGATCCACTTTGAATTAACTTTTTTGCATGGCGAGAGGAGGGGATTCAGTTTCATTTTGTTGCATATGTATTTCCAGTTTTCCCAACACCATTTGTTGAAGATGCTATCCTTCCTCCATTGCATGCTTTTAGCTCCTTTATCAAATATAAGATAGTTGTAGCTTTGTGGATTAGTCTCTGTATCCTCTATTCTGTACCATTGGTCCACATGCCTGTTTTGGTACCAGTACCATGCTGTTTTTGATACTATTGCTCTGTAATATAGTTTTAAATCCGGTATCGCTATACCACCTGATTCACACTTCCTGCTTAGAATTGCTTTTGCTATTCTGGGTCTTTTATTTTTCCATATGAATTTCATGATTGCTTTATCTATTTCTACAAGAAATGCCATTGGGATTTTGATTGGCATTGCATTAAACCTTTAGAGAACTTTTGGTAATATCGCCATTTTGATGATGTTAGTTCTGCCTATCCATGAACAGGGTATATTTTTCCATCTTCTAAGATCTTCTTCTACTTCTCTTTTTAGGGTTTTGTAGTTTTCATTGTATAAATCTTTCACCTCTTTTGTTAGGTTGATTCCCAATTATTTTATTTTTTTTCAGGATATTGTGAATAGAGTGTTTTTTTTCCTCATTTCCGTTTCAGAAGTTTTGTTGCTGATATACAGAAATGCCTTTGATTTATGTGTGTTGATTTTATATCCTGCCACTTTGCTGAATTCATTTATTAGTTCTAGTAGTTTTTTTGTAGACCCTTTTGGGTCTTCTACGTATAGAATCATATCATCTGCAAATAGTCATAATTTAAGTTCTTCCTTTCCTATTATTATTCCTTTAATTTCTTTCGTCTAATTGCTCTGGCCAGTGTTTCGAGAACTATATTGAATAGAAGTGGTGATAAAATTCATCCCTGTCTTGTTCCAGATTTTAGAGGGAATGCCTTCAATTTTTCTCCATTGAGAATGATGCTAGCCTGAGTCTTAGCATAGATAGCTTTTACCATGTTGAGGTAAGTTCCTATTATCCCTAGTTTTTCTAATGTTTTGAACATAAAGGGATGCTGTACTTTGTCGAATGCTTTTTCTTCATCTATTGAGATGATCATATGGTTCTTATCTTTAAGTCTATTGATGTGGTGAATAACATTTATTGATTTCCATATATTGAACCATCCTTGCATCCCAGGGATGAATCCTACTTGATCATGGTGCACAATTTTTTTGATGTGCCTTTGTATCCGATTTGCCAGAATTTTATTGAGGATTTTTGCATCTAGGTTCATCAGAGATATTGGTCTGTGGTTTTCTTTCTTTGAGGTGTCTTTGTCTGGTTTCGGAATCAGGGTGATGTTGGCCTCATAGAATGAATTTGGCAGAGCTCCCTCTTTTTCTATTTCCTGAAATAGCTTGAAAAGTATTGGTATTAATTCTTCCTTAAAGGTTTTGTAAAACTCCGCTGTATATCCATCCAGTCCTGGGCTTTTCTTGGTTGGAAGTCTTTTGATTGCTTCTTCTATTTCATCTATTGATATTGGTCTGTTTAAGTTGTGAGTATCCTCCTGACTCAGTCTGGGCAAATCATATGACTTAAGGATTTTATCCATGTCTTCACTATCTTCTATTTATTGGAATATAGGTTTTCAAAATAATTTCTAATTGTCTTCTGTATTTCTGTAGCGTCTGTTGTGATATTGAATTTTTCATCCCGTATGTTAGTAATTTGAGTTCTCTCTCTTCTTCTCTTCGTTAGCATGGCTTAGGGTCTGATGATCTTATTTATTTTTCAAAGAACCAACTTTTAGTTTTGTTAATTTTTTCAATAGTTTCTTTTGTTTCAATTTCGCTGATTTCGGCTCTGATTTTAATTATTTCTTGCCTTCTGCTACATTTGCTGTTGTTTTGCTCTTCCTTTTCTAGGGCTTTGAGATGAAGTGTGAGCTCATTTATTTGTTGGTTTTTCCTTTTTTTGAGGAATGACCTCCAGGTGATGAATTTCCCTCTTAAAACTGCTTTCATTGTGTCCCATAGATTCCGATACGTTGTGTCTGTATTTTTATTTTTCTCTAAGAATTTTTTGATTTCCTCCTTTATGTCTTCTGTAACCCATTGATCATTCAGAAACATATTGTTCATTTTCCATGTGATGTAGGATTTTTCCTTCCTTCTTTTATCATTGATTTCCAGTTTCGTTCCATTATGATCAGATAAA
The DNA here is from genome assembly GCF_047511675.1 of Marmota flaviventris. NCBI lineage: Eukaryota > Metazoa > Chordata > Mammalia > Rodentia > Sciuridae > Marmota > Marmota flaviventris. The sequence goes on from NC_092517.1 coordinate 22,783,949, forward strand.
ATGCATGGGATTTTCTCCACCCCTGTATATTTACTGAGGGTTGCCCTATGGCATAATATATGGTCTATTTTTGAGAAGGATCCATGTGCTGCTGAGAAAAAAGTATATCCACTTGATGATGGTTGATATATTCTATATATGTCAGTTAAGTCTAGGTTGTTGATTGTGATATTGAGTTCTATAGTTTCTTTATTCAACTTTTGTTTGGAGAATCTGTCAAATGGTGAGAGAGGTGTGTTGAAGTCACCCATAATTATTGTGTTGTGGTCTATTTGATTCTTGAACTTGAGGAGAATTTGTTTTATGAATGTCGCAGCACCATTATTTGGTGCATAAATATTGATAATTGTTATGTCTTGTTGGTGAATGGTTCCTTTTAACAGTATATAATCTTCTTCCTTATCCCTTTTGATTAACTTAGTCTTGAAGTCGATTTTATTCGATATGAGGATGGCCACCCCTGCTTTCTTACGAGGACCGTGTGCATGGTATATTTTTTCCCAACCTTTCACCTTCAGCCTGTGTATGTCTTTTGCAATCAGATGTGTCTCCTGGAGGCAGCTTATTGTTGGATTTGTTTTTTCAATCCATGTTACCAGCCTATGTCACTTTATTGGAGAGTTTAAGCCATTAACATTTAGAGTTACTATTGATATATGGTTTGTACTTCCAGCCATGTTTGATTATTTATCTTCTTTTTTTTTAAATTGATTTATTTTGTTTCTCCATGATTAGCTTTCCCCCTGCCCTCTGTTTTTATAGAGGCACTTCCCACTGATGGTTTTGGTTATTGTTTTTCATTTCTTCCCTGTATATTGTTTTGCTCAAGATGATTTGCAATGCTGGTTTTCTGGCTGCAAATTCTTTTAGCTTTTGTTTATCAGGAAAGATTTTTATTTCGTTGTCGTACCTGAAGCTTAATTTTGCTGGATACAGAATTCTTTGTTGGCATCCATTGTCTTTCAGTGTTTGAAATACGTTGTTCCAGGATCTTCTCGCTTTCAGCATCTGTGATGAAAAATCCGTTGTTAACCTTATTGGTTTACCCCTGAATGTAATCTGCCTCCTTTCTCTTGTAGCTTTTAATATTTTCTCTTTGTTCTGTATATTGGATATCTTCATAACAATGTGTCTTGGCGTTGGTCTACTGTGATTTTGTGTGCTTGGTGTCCTGTATGCATCTACAATTTGTATATCCGTTTCCTTTTTTATTTCTGCAAAGTTTTCTGTAATTATTTCATTCAGCAGGCTACTCATTCCCTTGGTTTGAATCTCTGTACCTTCTTCTATCCCGATGACTCATAGGTTAGGTTTTTTTATGTTATCCCATATCTCTTGGATGTTACTCTTGTGATTTTTAACCAGCCTTTCTGAGTTGGCTAGGCTCTTTTCAAGATGATACATTTTGTCTTCATTATCTGACGTTCTGGCTTCTACTTGCTCCACTCTGTTAGTGATACTCTCAATTGAGTTTTTAATTTGGTTTATCGTTTCCTTCATTTCTAGAATTATTGTTTGATTTTCTTTATAATCTCTATCTCCTGATAAAGATGCTTAACTTCTTCTTTTATCTGTTTATGTAATTCATTTTCAAAGTGTTCTTTCACTGTTTGGATTTGCTGTCTCTTATCCTCTTTAATGTTCCATTCCATCTGTATAAGATATTCCTTGAGTTCTTTATATGACCATTTTTCTGCTGACTCTAGGTCCTCCTGAATATTTAGGCTGTCCTTCCTTGTTTGTACTCCTTTCCTTGTTTTTTATGCTGCTCATGTTACTTCTTGTTCTGTTTGACTGCTGAGTTACTGTTTACTCTTATAAATTTCTTTGATGCTTGGGAGGAAAGATATTAGAAGGGAAGGGAAGAAGTCACTAAAGAGAATGAGAGTAAGCAGGTAGAATTCAAGGAAGGGGGAATAAGAAAATTGAAAGAAATGAAAAGACAAGAGAAACAAATACAAAACACACAAAAAAAAGTTAGAAAAGAAAGAAAGAAAGAAAAGAAAAAAATTTTTACAAAAATAATAATGATAATAAAAATAATGAAAATTAAAATTAAAAAAAAAATAATAATAAAATAAAAAAAATTAAATACATTTAAAAATGTTAAAGAACAACAACAAAAAAATTGAAAATGAAAGAAAAAAAGAAAAAGAAAAAAAATGATAATAATAATAATAATAAATGCAGTCATAGAGTTCGATTAATTTCTCTTCCAGTAGGTGGAGCTGTGCCCACTGGGTCAAGCTTCTCCTCTCAATGGGTGGGAACCAATCACTGTGCAGCAGCTCTTCCTCACAGACTGGGCGGGTCTCCAATCCTTAGTGCCTAGGGCCTTCTCTTGTGTTTCCTCAAGCCAGGCCACGCTCACCTGTGATGCTCACCACAATACTGGCTACATGCCAGGTCTGCTGCTCCTGGGAGCCCTGTCATGCTGGTTTCAATGCAGTTATCTCCTCCGCCCGTGACATCAGTTCTCTGCCAAGGTGGTATCCCATGCAAATGGTGACCGTTGGTTCCCTTTGCCGGGTGACCAATGCAATGGGTGGGTCCTGACTGTCTCTCCCAATCCCCGTTTCAATCCTGTGGCCACTGCCTATGAAGGCTCAGTTGGTTTTTACCTCTGAAAGTTCATAATGGCCAACCAGTTATTTCAGCAGGATCGTTGGTGCTGAGTCACGAGAAGCAGGCGAACCGGAGCTTGAATGCAGCCGATCTGTGCTCGGTGTGTGTGTTCTGAGGGGCCCAGACTGTACACCCCAGATCCACGTCAGCTCAGCATTGCCTAGTGATCCTGAGCAATCAGCATTTATACAATTTACAGCTCCCTATGCCCGCGCAGTTGAAGAGGTCAGAGACTTGATGTCTCCCCGCCTGCTGCCATGTTAGATCTTCTCAATGATATTCATGCTGCCCTTACAGCTTCCTGGCATAAGCAAGTTCTTGGGATTATACAAACTGCTGCTTTGTTTCCAGTCCAGATTTCTAGAAATTAAACCCTGCCACCGTTGCCTCTTCCCTGGGGCCATGCTCAGGGGCGCTGCGCTCGTCTGCGACCATAGCTGTGCCCCGCCTGGTGCCCGGCCCCCGGGGCCCAAGTGGCTGCTGCCACAGCTCTCAAGCCCCGTCCTCTGGAGCACGGGTCCCCTCACAGCGGGATGCAGAACGACCCCAGAGCAGGCTCTGCCGGAAGGTGCAGCAGCGAACAGGCGACCCAGGTGCTCAAGTCCTCGGTCCAGCCTTCAGAGGACAGGGCTCGGCACGCAGCCCAGCTCCAACCTCTAGGTGCGGCTGCCGGACAATGTAGACATAGCCATCAAGACAGCCGGCAGAAAGCAAATGGCAGCTCCCGTGGAGTGGATTTTCAGCACAGAAACCGCAGCCCAGCCAACAATCCCAATCCACAAACTCTCCCTGTATAAAAAAATATTCAAAAAAAAAAAAAAAAAAAGGCGGGGCGCAGTGAGCTTTCTTCGCCTTGGGTACTTACAATCCACTGCTGATTACACATTCAGCTTCTCTGCCTGGAGCGAAGCGAAAGAGGTAGCAGATGGGAGCAAAGCGCCTGCAGCTCTGAGCTGCAAAGCGTCCGGGAGCCAAGCTTTCTTTTTCGATCTCTTTGTTCTTCCTGCTGCTTGGAAAAGTGGTCCGCTACAGATTAACGGTGAAAGGAGCTCTTAGACGCTGCGCAAAATCTCGATTAAAGCCACTGCTCTGAGCACCACGCTCAGCACTTCAGCAACCCCTGTGCACAGCGGCCATCTTAGAAAATCTTGCTAAGTTACTGAAATTTGGCCTTGCAATCCTCTGACTCCTGAGCCAATGGGATTGCAGGCATTCAGCCTCACCTAAAAGAATTTTTAAGTTATTTTTTACATGCTAATATAGATCAATTTAAGCTTATACTATAAAAATATTTATATAGGGATCCAACATGGCGGCCGGCAAGGAAGCATCACTTTCAGTATCTCCACATTAACCGGATCAGAAACACCCATTAAAACAGCTACATTCTACCTACTGAGGAACTTCTAGCAAAATTCCACTGAAAGGAGACCTGCCAGGAATTAGTAAGTTATATTAGAGGGGACAGTTGGCCCCAGACAAGTGAATCTTGGCCGGCCATGCGGGCGCAGAGGTCCAATCCCGCAGCCAAGAGGGAAATTCATTTCCTGGAGTTCATTCCTCAAAAGAAGAAAAAACCAACAAATAAACGAAATCACACTACATCTCAAAACCCTAGAAAAGGAAGAGCAAAACAACAGCAAATATAGCAGAAGACAAGAAATAATTAAAATCAGAGCAGAAATCAATGAAATTGAAACAATAAAAACCATTGAAAAAATTGATAAAACTAAAAGTTGGTTCTTTGAAAAAATAAATAAGATCGACAGACCCTTAGCCATGCTAACGAAGAGAAGAAGAGAGAAAACTCAAATCACCAACACACGGGATGAAAAAGGCAATATCACAACAGACACTACAGAAATACAGAAGATAATTAGAAAGTATTTTGAAACCCTATATTCTAATAAATAGAAGACAGTGAAGACATCGATAAATTTCTTAAGTCATATGAGCTGCCCAGATTGAGTCAGGAAGACACACACAATTTAAACAGACCAATAACAAAGGAAGAAATAGAAGAAGCCATCAAAAGACTACCAACCAAAAAAAGCCCTGGTCCAGATGGGTATACAGCGGAGTTTTACAAAACCTTCAAAGAAGAATTAATACCAATACTTTTCAAGCTATTTCAAGAAATAGAAAAAGAAGGAGCTCTTCCAAATTCATTCTATGAGGCCAACATCACCCTGATCCTGAAACCAGAAAAAGACACTTCAAAGAAAGAAAACTACAGACCAATATCTCTAATGAACATAGATGCAAAAATTCTCAATAAAATCCTGGCAAATCGAATTCAAAATCATATCAAAAAAATTGTGCACCATGATCAAGTAGGATTCATCCCTGGGATGCAAGGTTGGTTCAATATATGGAAATCAATAAATATTATTCACCACATCAATAGACTTAAAGATAAGAACCATATGATTGTCTTGATAGATGCAGAAAAAGCATTCGACAAAGTACAGCATCGTTTTATGTTCAAAACACTAGAAAAACTGGGGATAACAGGAACTTACCTCAACATTGTAAAAGCTATATATGCTAAGCCTCAGGCTAGCATCATTCTAAATGGAGAAAAACTGAAGGCATTCCCGCTAAAATCTGGAACAAGACAGGGATGCCCTCTCTCACCACTTCTATTTAATTTAGTCCTTGAAATACTAGCCAGAGCAATTAGACAGACAAAAGAAATTAAAGGCATAAAAATAGGAAAAGATGAACTTAAAATATCACTATTTGCGGACGATATGATCCTATACTTAGAAGACCCAAAAGGGTCTACAAAGAAACTACTAGAACTAATAAATGAATTCAGCAAAGTGGCAGGATATAAAATCAACATGCATAAATCAAAGGCATTCCTGTATATCAGTAACAAAACTTCTGAAATGGAAATGAGGAAAACCACCCCATTCACAATATCCTCAAAAAAAAAATAAAATACTTGGGAATCAACCTAACAAAAGAGGTGAAAGATTTATACAATGAAAACTACAGAACCCTAAAGAGAGAGATAGAAGAAGATCTTAGAAGATGGAAAAATGTACCCTGTTCATGGATAGGCAGAACCAACATCATCAAAATGGCGATATTACCCAAAGTTCTCTACAGGTTCAATGCAATGCCAATCAAAATAGATACCATCTCACTCCAGTTAGATTGGCAGCCATTATGAAGTCAAACAACAACAAGTGCTGGCGAGGATGTGGGGAAAAGGGTACACTTGTACATTGCTGGTGGGACTGCAAATTGGTGCAGCCAATTTGGAAAGCAGTATGGAGATTTCTTGGAAAGCTGGGAATGGAGCCACCATTTGACCCAGCTATTCCCCTTCTCGGTCTATTCCCTAAAGACCTAAAAAGAGCATGCTACAGGGACACTGCTACATCGATGTTCACAGCAGCACAATTCACAATAGCTAGACTGTGGAACCAACCTAGATGCCCTTCAATGGATGAATGGATAAAAAAAAATGTGGCATTTATACACAATGGAGTATTACTCTGCATTAAAAAATGACAAAATCATAGAATTTACAGGGAAATGGATGGCATTAGAGCAGATTATGCTAAGTGAAGCTAGCCAATCCCTAAAAAACAAATGTCAAATGTCTTCTTTGATATAAGGAGAGTAGCTAAGAACAGAGTAGGGTCGAAGAGCATGAGAAGAAGATTAACATTAAACAGGGATGAGAGGTGGGAGGGAAAGGGAGAGAGAAGGGAAAATGCATGGAAATGGAAGGAGACCCTCAGAGGTATACAAAAGTACATACAAGAGGAAGTGAGGGGAAGGGGAAAAATAATACAAGGGGGACAAACGAATGTCAGTAAAGGGGGCAGAGAGAGAAGAGGGGAGGGGAGGGGAGGGGAGGGAGGGGAGGGGGGATAGTAGAGGATAGGAAAGACAGCAGAATACAACAGACACTAGTATGGCAATATGTAAATCAATGGATGTGTAACTGATGTGATTCTGCAATCTGTATATGGGGTAAAAATGGGAGCTCATAACCCACTTGAATCAAATTGTGAAATATGATATATCAAGAACTATGTAATGTTTTGAACAGCCAACAATAAAAAAAAAAAAAAAAAAAAAATCCCAACGGCATTTCTGGTAGAAATAGATAAAGCTATCATGAAATTCATATGGAAAAATAAAAGACCCAGAATAGCAAAAGCAATTCTAAGCAGGAAGTGTGAATCGGGAGGTATAGCGATACCAGATTTCAAACTATACTACAGAGCAATAGTAACAAAAACAGCATGGTACTGGTACCAAAACAGGCAGGTGGACCAATGGTACAGAATAGAGGACACAGAGACCAATCCACAAAATTACAACTTTCTTATATTTGATAAAGGCGCTAAAAGCATGCAATGGAGAAAGGATAGCATCTTCAACAAATGGTGCTGGGAAAACTGGAAATCCGTATGCAACAAAATGAAGCTGAACCCCTTTCTCTCGCCATGCACAAAAGTTAATTCAAAATGGATCAAGGAGCTAGATATCAAACCAGAGACTCTGCACCTGATAGAAGAAAAAGTTGGCTCCGATCTACACATTGTGGGGTCGGGCTCCAAATTCCTTAATAGGACGCCCATAGCACAAAAGCTAATAACTAGAATCAACAAATGGGACTTACTCAAACTAAAAAGTTTTTTTCTCAGCAAGAGAAACAATAAGAGAGGTAAATAGGGAACCTACATCCTGGGAAAAAATCTTTACTCCTCACACTTCAGATAGAGCCCTAATATCCAGAGTATACAAAGAACTCAAAAAATTAAACAACAAGATAACAAACAACCCTATCAACAAATGGGCCAAGGACCTGAACAGACACTTCTCAGAGGAGGACATACAATCTATCAATAAGTACATGAAAAAATGCTCACCATCTCTAGCAGTCAGAGAAATGCAAATCAAAACCACCGTAAGATACCATCTCACTCCAATAAGATTGGCAGCCATTATGAAGTCAAGCAACAATAAGTGCTGGCGAGGATGTGGGGAAAAGGGTACACTTGTACATTGCTGGTGGAACTGCAAACTGGTGTGGCCAATATGGAAAGCAGTATGGAGATTCCTAGGAAAACTGGGAATGGAACCACCATTTGACCCAGCTATCGCCCTTCTCAGTCTATTCCCTGAGGACCTTAAAAGAGCATACTATAGGGATACTGCCACATCAATGATCATGGCAGCACAATTCACAATAGCTAGACTTTGGAATCAACCCAGATGCCCTTCAATAGATGAATGGATTAAAAAACTGTGGCATTTATACACAATGGAGTATTACGCAGCACTAAAAAATGACAAAATCATGGATTTTGCAGGGAAATGGATGGCATTAGAGCAGATTATGCTAAGTGAAGCTAGCCAATCCTTAAAAAACAAATGCCAAATGTCTTCTTTGATATAAAGAGAGCAACTAAGATCAGAACAGGGAAGAAGAGCATGAGGAAAAGATTAACATTAATCAGAGACGAGAGGCAGGAGAGAAAGGGAGAGAGAAGGGAAACTATGGAAATGGAAGGAGACCCTCATTGTTACACAAAATTACATATAATAGTTTGTGAGGGGAAAGGGGAAAAAAAAACAAGGGAGAGAATTAAACAACAGCAGATGGGGTAGAGAGGGAAGATGAGAGGGAAGGGGAGGGGGGATAGTAGGGGATAGGAAAGGTAGCAGAATACAACAGTCATTAATATGGTATTATGTAAAAATGTGGATGTGTAACCGATGTGATTCTGCAACTTGTATTTGGGGTAAAAAATGGGAGTTCATAACCCACTTGAATCAAATGTATGGAAGATGATATGTCATGAGCTTTGTAATGTTTTGAACAACCAATTAAAAAAATATTTATATAATATTTGACTTACATAAAATAAATTCATAAGAATTGGCATATGCCATTTATATATAGATCTCACCAAAAAATAACTAAGGCCTAGTGATTAAATGTGAACCCTAATATATTTGGGGGGGTAACCAGGGATTAAACTCATGGGCACTCAACCATTGATCCACATCGTCACTCCTATTTTGTATTTTATTTAGAGACAGCATCTCACCAAGATTCTCAGGGCCTTGCTGTTGCTGGATTTGAACTCACCATCCTCCTGTCTTAGCCTCCCAAGGCACTGGGATTATAGGTTATAATTTTTAAATTTATATTCTTTTTTTCTCGATTTACCATGGGAGACTGTCTTTTTCTAGTGATTTTTCATATTTCACAAATCCTGTATGTTTGCACTCACATGTTGAGGCTGAAAAAGTTGATCACAAAGAACCACAAATGAGAAAAGCTTTTTATATCTGTTTTAAGAGACAGTTGGCAAGGAGTGCCAAAAAGCAGTTAAGTGGAAAAAGTAACTCTTAGGTTTTATAGCACATAGTTTGAATTGTACAAGTAATTTTTAGACCATGGACATTCTAAAAAAAAGTTCACAGGTTTCAAACATCAAAATGATATTTTACAAGGTAGAAATTGCACAGATTTGATCACTACACATGTTCGATTAAAATGCTGGATCCTATATGTAGATACCAATTAAAAATTAAACAATAATTAACACTTCAATTCAAAATAAACAATGATGGCTGGAAATACAAACCATGCCTCAATAGTAACCTTAAATGTTAGTGGCTTAAACACACCAATAAAAAGACATAGGCTAGTAGCCTGGATTTAAAAAAAATCCAACAATATTCTGCCTCCAGGAGACTCAGGAAAAGACAGACTGAAGGTGAAAGATTGGGAAAAAAAATACCACTCACATGAACCTTGAAAGCAAGCTGGGGTCTCCATACTTATAATAAATAAAGAAGACTTCAAGCCAAAGTTAATCAAAATAGATAAAGAAGAACATCTCATACTGCTTAAGGAAACCATACACCAACAAGACATAACAATGATAAATATATATTCCCCCAAACAATGGTGCACCTATGTTCAAACAAACTCTTCTCAAGTTCAAGAGTCAAATTGACCACAACATAATCTGTGGTGACTTTAACACACCTCTCTCACTACTGGATAGATCGTTCAAACAAAAGTTGATTAAAGAAACTATAGAGCTCAATAACACAATTAATAACTTAACTGACATATATAGAATACATATCAGACCAGAGGAGGAAGCCCGGCACTGTACCAGGCCAGACGGGAGGAGGAAGTCTGGCTCCACCCCACGCACTAGTCTGGAGGAAGCCCATCAACCCTTAAAACCCAAAATCAAACTTTTAATCATTGAATATTAACAGTTTTCCCATTTTGTTTCCATGATTTTTTTTTTTTTTGCATTTTACTTTCACCTTTACTTTTTACTTTCAGTGAACAATTCTTTTGTTAATACTTTCATTTAGATTATTTTTCCTATATTTGTGATTTTAACACTGCTCATTGCTACTGTATATAATTTAAATGATTTAATGTTGACCATTTAACCCATGACATTATTGAACTGATTGTTATGTTTCATTAGTTCATGGAAACTGCTTAGAAACATTATAGAAATAATAGTATCGTCTGCATATGCCATTTGATTTTTGATGAAAATCCCATTTAATATTCTCAAACAATATTTAGAAGTCAGAAAAGCATACATTTTTTTCTTTTTCTAAAACTAAATTGTGAAACACTTCAGTTCACACCTTTAAATATAAAAACAGTTCTTAGCTGCTGTTAAGTAGATTGAAAAAGAATTTTCCTCTAGTCATAATTGGACATAGGTTTTACAGTAATTTGGTAAGTGATTTGCCAAAGCTTTGCTCTATCAAAATGATTTTTGGAAACTTCTCATATGACAATGTCCCTCTTGGTCATGAAGTCCAATCCTTCTTTTTGTGGTTGTTCTCATTTTGCTAGGGGTTTTGAATATCTGGGTCAACATCTATAAAAAGATGGTCAGCAATTTCCATTCTTATGCTGTGTTATCTGGTATTTCTGGCCTTACAGAAATAATTAGTCAATTTTCTTTTTCTACATTTAGACCTTATCATGAATTATTGTTACTGATCCTTATTACATGTTTCATAGAAATCACCCTTGAAGGCTCCTTTTTAAAAATGTGATTACTATTTGGTGTTTTGGTGAGTCAATTTTTAGAGCTGGGTTTTTGCCAGGTTGGCCTCAGATTCCTTAGCCTAAATCCTCCTCTTGCTGTGGCCTCATGGTAGTCAAGACTAGTGGCATGTGCTCCCATATCAACTTAACTGCAAGTATTTTTATGAGCAGCTGTAAGTTAAATGTTGATTTGTAGGTCTATTTTATATTTCCTCACATCTGGGTCTACTAATGTATTCTATTGATTTCTGAAGTAATTTTCAAAGTTGATGATTATCTAGCAATTTATCTATATTTTGTTGTTTTCCAGACTCAAGACTTTCTTGGCAATTAAGATAGAATAATGAGGAAGCATAATGTGGGAAAATGAGAACCTGGCATTTTGATAATTGATCTCAAGATGCCCTGTGCAGGATGGAGAGTGTACACCCATAATCCTGTGAGACAAATAAAGGAGAAAAGCTAAATTATCATTTTATGTAGCCTAATACATTTTCTTGAGTAACTTTCATATGTCTTGACACACTTATTTAATTTTTAGGGCAGAATCTAAGTATTTTACCATATTTAAATTAGGTTATGAGGGGTTTACATTAAATTTTGGTGAGTTGTGTAAATTTCTTATATTTTGGATGTTGATCTTTTATCAGATATGGGGCTAGAAATGGTTTTCTTAACCCAGTCTACTTTTACATTTCATTGATTGATTCCTTTGCTGTAAAGAAGCATTTTTAGCTTTATATAGTCTCAGCTGTTTTTCCTTGCACAGTCTCAGCATACTCTATCTAAAACCATTACCAACACCAATGGCAAAAAAAGTTTCTCATTTTCTTCTGGAATTTTTATGATTTCAGTTTATATCACAATGAGATTATAACTACACGCTTGTGGGCTCAATCCTCAAAATGTTTGTAGGTAACACATACTGCAGAGGATATGCAGAAAAGGAAACACTTGGACATCCTTGCCAGTAATATAAATTTGAGTAGACATTAAAAAAAAAACAAAAAACAAACAAACAAACAAACAAAACTATAAGGGTTTTTTCAAAAAAATTAGAACTAGAGGTGCCATATGACCCAGATTGAGAATATGCCTGTATTTTTAGGATTCTTCAGAAAAATAGAATACATAAAAAATGTGCATGTGTATACAGAAGGGAGCTTATTATATTTACTCACATAATCATGGGAGGAATAGTCACCAAATGTTTGCCTACAGGATGGCAACACTGCGAAACTGGTAACAGCTCAGTCCAAGAAGCTGGAATCTTCACAATATGAGGAAGCAAATGAAAAAGCTGTGGTCCAGGAAAGAGGACTTAAATGATCCTGGTAGATGAAAAAACAAATAACCTGATCAACAAGTGGGCTAAGGACCTGAACAGACACTTTTCAGGAGAGGATATACAATCAATAAATATATGAAAAAGTTCTCATCATCTCTAGGGATCAGAGAAATGCAAATCAAAACTACTCTAACATATCATCTCACTCCAGTCAGAATGGCAGCTATTATGAAGACAAGCAACAATAAATGTTGGCGAGGATGTGGGTTAAATGTACACTCATACACTGCTGGTGGGACTGCAAATTGATGCAGCCAATTTGGAAAGTAGTATGGAGATTCCTTGGAAATATGGGAATGGAACCTCCATTTGACCCACCTATCCCTCTCCTCAGTCTAAGCATAAAGGTTTAAAAACATCATACTACAGGGACACAGCCACATCAATGTTTATGGCATCACAACTCACACTAGCTAAACTATGGAGCCAACATAGATGCCCTTCAGTGGATGGATAGATAAAAAATGTGGCATATATACACAATGGAATTTTACTCAGCAATAAAAGAATAAAATCGTGGCATTTGCATGTAAATGGATGGAGTTGGAGAAGATAATAAGTGGAGTTAGCCAATGACCCCCCTCTAAAAACAAAACAAAACAAAAAAACAAATGCTGAATATTTCTCTGACATACAGGGGCTGACTTATAGTGGAGAACGCAGGAGGAGCATAGGAGGAATAGATGAATTCTAGATAGGGCAGAGGAAAAGGGAGGGGGACGGGGATCAGCAAGGATGGTAGAATATGTCATACATCCAAAATACATGTATGAAGACTTGAATTGGGTGTCAACATACGTTACATAAAAAAAAGATACAAAAATTGTGGTATATATGTGTATTAAGAATTGTAATGCAAAAGAAAAAAAGAATCACATTAACTTACATTAGGTAGAGGAAAGTGAAAGGAGGGGGAGGCAGGGGATGTGGGAATAAGAAAGAGAATGAAACAGACATTATTACTTTATGTATGTATGTGACTGTATGACCCATGTGATTCTACAGTATGTATACTCAGAAAAATGAGAAATTATATCCCGTCTATGTATGATATATCAAAGTATATAAATGCATTATACTGTCATGGATAACTAATTAAAACAAATAAAATTTTTTAAAAAGACCCCGGTAGAGCCAATGGTGCAAGTCCACAAAGGGGACTTCAAGAAGCTTGGAGCATAAGCAAGTGACTGCTTTTCTTGCTTTTATTCCAAATCAAACCTATTGAACACCAATATATATGTTCATTACAGGTATTCCCCATGCTTTCTGACTCAGCCTTCTGGAAGCATACTCACAGACACCTGCAGAGATCTTTCACACCAATTCTCTGGGTATCTCAATCCACTCAAATGGACAGCTGAATTAACCAATTCAACAATTGAAGGAAATAAAATCCATCTTTAGGAATATCTACCCACCCAAGTTAACCACCATACTATCCACAACCTAAATTTCCAAAGAGTAACTCTGGAACAAGGACCTATGGTATATTACAGATAATAGAGAAAGAGAAATTTATCATTATGTTTACACACAAATGTATCAACATACATATATAACCTTTTCATTTTTTTTACAATTATTTTGAGACAAGGTCTTTTAAGGGGCAGAGGGTGTCACCAAGATGCGAGGCTGGCTCCAAGATAGTGATTCTCCTCCCTCAGCGTATTGAGTCCCTAGCATAACAAAAGAAATGTGCCTCCACACCTCAATTATTACTCAACTTTAAAATGAGGATGATGTATATGGCAGTGTTGCCAAAATTTGAAGGGCAGCCTTAGTAGGTTGGTAACATTCTGTCTTAAAACTGAAAAAGAAAATGATGGTGGATCTCTGTCACTGGTAAGGCAACCCTGGGCCAAACCCCAGAAACAAAAGTATATTCTCCAATAACACAGACAAAATGGAGGACTTTAGGATAAGTGAGATGATTCCAGATGCAGAAATACATTGTATACTCTATGTTCAGAGCCTGGAAGAAAATAGAATGGATGTGTAGGAAGAGCCTGGTTATTATCAGGGAGCATCATCAATAATATCGCATCATATACTGGAAATTCCAAAAGAGAGAAGGATTCTGTTATGAGATGATGGGTTTTATCATCACATAGAAATTACACATAGTTGTGGGATTCAGTGTGATGTATGTATGCATATATATATATATATATATATATATATATATATATATATATATATATACACACACACACACACACACATATACACATATTTACATATACATGTACTCATAATATCCAAACACCCTCTTCTGCCCTTGATGCCCCCACACACTCCTCAGCCATACTAATCACTATTGTACTTGCACATGATATTATTTTAGTTAACATATGAGAAGTGACACTATTGTGTATTTCTTCACTTAGCATGACATAATCAAATTTCATCTATTTTGCTGACCATTAGAGGAGTTTGTATTGATAGCTGAGTAATACACCATGGTGAATATATAATATACTTTCTGGTGGATATGTTCAATTGCTTACCTACACCACTGGCTTTTCTCTATATCTGTATTGTTAAACATATTGTTATTCAACTTGAATTTATGTAACAAAAGAAAGCAACAACTACAACAGAATGAAGAAACTGGGATCGGGGGCACATACCTGCAATCCCAATGGCTTGGGAGGCTGAGGCAGGAAATTCATGAGTTCAAAGACAGCCTCAGCAAATTAATAGGGACCTATACAACTCAGTGAGACCCTGTTTCTAAAAAAATAAACATGACTGGGGAAGTGGCTTTGTGGTTGAGTGAAACTGGGACCTATCCCTAGTATACCCCCCCAAAAAAAAGAATAAAGAAACTAGAAAACTATGTCCTAACCTGATTTTATCAATTGAAAAGAAGCCAAGACATAAGAAAAATCATATTCTTTAAGTTTGTTAATATAAAGTTAATAAGCTATCTCTTTGAATCTTTCACAAAGTGCAATATTTTGAGAGCATTCAGTAGGTTATATTACATGAAAAACTGCTCTTGTTCAAATAATGAAATAAAACATTAGCAAGGTGTGGTGGTGCATGACTATAATCCCAGTGTCTCTGGAGGCTGATACAAAGTCAGCCTCAACAACATAGGAAAGGACTAAGCAATTCAGTGAAACCCTGTCTCTAACTAAATTACAAAAAAATGATCAGAAATGTTTCTGAGAGGTTGAGTGCCACTGGGCTCAATCCACAGCATTAAAAAACAAAAACAAACAAACAAACAACAAAAAAAAAAAGATAAAAAAGAAATAAGACATTAGGCTGCTGAACATTTATATTTTCAGTGTTCCAAATATTTGGCCCAATACTCCCAAGTTCACTTCATCCATCAATTTATAATTGAAATCTCTAGTTATCTGTTTGTGAGAGAAAAGAGACAGAGATGTTCCTGAACTCTGCCATTCCTTTGCTAGTTTCTGCCATAAGCTAGGCAAAGATCTGCCCATTGTGATCCCCAGGGTACTATGGCTCAGTCCTTTCTTTTCATGCAAGGATGCACCTTGAGGAGTGAATGTTGGCTTGACTGCTAAAGTGAGGAAAAGATAAAAGGGAAGTACTGTGTGTGGGCGTGTGGGTAGAGTGTGATAATGATGTCTCCTGACCAAGTCCTACCCATGATCATCTTTTTAAAATGTACCCAGTAAATGGTTTATTTTCTTATATATCTTCTGTTATCCTGATCCTACAGTTAAATGTGAGGGACCCTATTCTCCATACCCAGCTAGCTTAGCATTGTTTTTCTCAGTCTGATGCCTCACAATTTGAAATACCTAGTCCCCTTCCTCAGAGTCTTGACCTCATGTCTCTTTTGCTTATATTTTTAATATCTTGGAGATTCTCTAATACTAAGTTGCAGGTGAATCCACATTTGATGTTCCACTTCCAAGGATAAAGATAGACATTTTCTATCATTGTGGCCTCTACCTTCTACTCACAAAATGGTGACATTATACACGTTTGCAAACCTAGATATTATCCTGAGCCAACCTGTAAAATGAAAGTCAAGAATTTAATCCCTGGGTCTGGGGCTCAGGGTTAGAGCACCTGCCTAGCACATTTGAGGCACTGGGTTCAATCCTTAGCACCACATAAAAATAAATATATAAATAAAGCTACTCTGTCCACTACAACTAAAGAAAACAAAAAAGACTAATCCCTACCAGGGTTGTAATGGCACATGCATGTAACCCCAGCTGCCCTGGAAGCTGAGCCTTGAGGGTCACAACTTTGAGTCTAGCCTCACTAACTTGGCAGGACCATGTCTCAAAGAAAAATAAAAATGGGATGATGATAGAGTTCACTGGTAGACCATACCTAAGTCCTGTCCTCAGGATCACAGGGGAGAGTTTTTAATTCCTATCATTTTTTCTATGAGTTAAGGTCCCCACAAAAAAGAAGGTGGCTTAGGGATAATGGTATATTTTATAAAAACAAGCCATGTTAAATGTTCAAGTGTTCACATTTCTTGAAAAATTCCCAAGTATTTTGCTTTTGATATTATGGTCATTAGAACTGTCTTTAATTTTATGTTTGCTACTTATTTTCTTATGCACATAAATAACTGATGATATTAAATTTTATTACTGTTCTAAGTTCATCTGTTGCTTATAATAGTAATTAGTGAACTCCTACATTAAAAATATCCACTTAAAATCCACTTCTACCTCATACCTCATATTGGAAAACCACAAAAGTTATATACCAAGAAACAGAAGTAAGTTGCAATAACCCTTTGACAAAGGCAAAGATACTGGTGAGAATCTCAGAAATACTATCCCCTACAAGTCAGAAACCAAGAGAACAAGACCATAATCTCCCCCCCACACATAATTTTTTTTTCTGTTATTGCTGAATAAAATTTTATTGTGTATATATAACGCATTTTTTTTAATCTATTCATCCACTGAAAGGCATCTAGGTTGGCTCCACAGGATATCTGGGTAAAATGGTGGTTCCATTCTCAGATATCCAAGGAATCTTCATACTGCTTTCCATATTGGCTGCACCAATTTGCAGTCCCACCAGCAGTGTATGAGTGTGCCTTTTCCCCACATCCTCACCAACACTTGTTGTTGTTTGTCTTCATAATAGCTGCCATAATAAAAATTTTTATTATAGTAAAATTCACACATACACACACACACACACACACACACACACACACACACTCACACACTCGGGTTTTGCTTTGGTGCCTCTGAACAAGACCATGTGGAGTCAGAACCTACAAATACGATGCCATCCTACTGCCAGTTAAGAGTAGGAATTGGTTCATGGGCAGAATTCTGGAATCACCCACAGCATCTCCCATAAACTTGAGGAGCAGAGTGGGTGTGAGGCCTAGAGATGTCAGAGAAGCCTCACTGTTTTCCTCCCCCCTTCTTGATAGTGATTTCTGGGCCAATGAGCTTTGCTCTACTTTGATTACATTTTATGTATTATCTAAAATCCTCTCTTGGAAGAACACAAGAGTCAAGAAACATAACATAACCTCCATATCCCTGGGATCACAACCAGCTACAGTGTCAGATCTTGTATTGCTTTACTTATTTACTCACTTCATTTGATCTATTTATTAATACAGGCAGGGACCATCAACAGCTCTCGGTCCTGTTGGAAGGTAACAGTCACACACTTACACACAGTATTCTAAGGGGAGACCTTTGAAACTGGAATTCTGACCCTTTATTGTTCATGAAGACTCACCCAATATCAGAACTTTGAATATTTTATTTTGAGGCAGGGTCTTGCTAAGAGGCCAACTGTGGCCTCCAACTTGAGATCCTCCTGAAGCAGCCTCCCAAATGCCTGGCCTTACAGACATGTGCTACCAAAACTTGTCCTTTGCTTATAAAAAATGCATAGCTGCTAGTTACCTCCCTCCAGTGATATATGTGATATCAGACCCCAAACAATAAAAACCCCATGCAATTCCAAAGCTCAAGTCTGACTCTGGCTGTGAGAGGTTATGTGATGGGAAGGGATTCCAGGGAGAGAGAGGGACATCAGCTAAAAAAAGTAGGGTTCCTTGGTCTTCCTGGCAGAAAAGAACATCATTTGTCACGTGCATGGATACACCTATTTAGAAAAGCAGATGCACATTCAGGAAAGAACGTGAGGAGCTGGGGATTCAGTGAAGTCAGTAGCGTGCTTGCCCTGCATGCACAAGGTCCCAGGTTCAATCCCCAGCACCACAAGAAGAAAAAAAAAAAGAAAAAAAAATGTGAGAAAGCCCTAAAGAGAGAGACAGCAAATACGTGGTCTGAGGTGTTGTTATTTGGAGAGGGACATTTAAGTGGGGCTGGACTAGAAATGGGGCCAGATCAGACTTCTGTAATTACTCACCCATTTTTCTAAGATTGCTCATATCATGCTAGTATTTGGGGGTCCAGGAAGCTGGTCTAGGAGAAATGCTGCATTGCAGGGAGTTGTTTTTTTTTTTTTTTTTTTTTTTTTTTTTTTTTAATAAATCTGATCTTTATTTTTAAAAATAGTTTTTAGTTGGACAGTATACCTTTATTTTATTTATTTCTATTTAATGTGGTACTGAGGATTAAACCCAGTGCCTCACAGGTGCTAGGCAGGTGCTCTGTCACTGAGCCACAACCCCAGTCCCTTGTTTTTAATTTCAAATATTTCGTGGGCATTCCTGCATTCTGGTGATTTATGAATCTTTTCCTTTGAGGTTCAGAGTAACTTTCTTCTTGGTATCCCAGCATTTCTGTCCCAACCAGACGTGTTCCACAGTTCTTTATGGACCTCAAGTGTTGCTAGAGGAATGATTAAATGATCATGTAGTTATCAAAGCACACAATGCAGTGTTTTCAGGACAGGAGTCTTAAGAAAATGTTCATTATTAGATTTCTATTTTTACTTATGTATTTAGCCATGGACTCATATGGATTTGCAGTGATCCACAAACCAGTAGATTTCAGAAACTTTTCAGGTTGACAACTCTTTTCAAATGGTTTCATTCGGATTGAGGCACATTTGAATGAGGGTAAACATTAAGATGCTTTTAAAGTGCTTATGAATTTTCTGGCTAGAATATTGCAGAGGGTTTTGCCAGTGTTCTCACCACTTTGTTTATCTCCTTGGTGTTGAAAATCCTCTCAGATGCAAGGAATGCACCCTAGAGGCAAGCTCCTGCAGCTGGTCACCCACAGACTCCACAGCCACTGATCCAATTATCCGTCCCCCTTTAATTGGGTGTCGGGTGCTGTTGGATTGTTAATTATTGGGTAAAACCCAGTGTTTTGTCCCCAAGGAGCCCAAGGTCTAACTTTTTGGTTATTGGAACCACTGGGTTGTTTATTCCCTTTTCCTTGCCTCTCAAGACAAATCTGAGCTCCATCCAGGGACCTATATTTAGTGGCACTGGTAGCTTAGGGAAATCTCTCATTTTGGTGAAGAAAACCAACAGCAAGAATAATTAATCATTTCCCTCATGGGGGAAGAAGGGTTTCTGGCCCCAGTGGGTCCCTGGTTCTTTCCCTCTTCTCAGCCACATAATCTTCTCCTCATCCTGGGCAAGACAACTGTGTACTACTCATTCCTGGAATCCTGGGCATGTGGCTTGACCTTCTCAGTCTTCCTTCAAGAGAAATGTTCCCATTTCACAAATGCAGCAAAACTGGTCCCCCAAATACCTAGGCTGCTGTCACTGAGAAGCCAAAGTAAAAAACACTGAAAATGAGGGCTGGGGCTGGGGTTCAGCTACAGAGCTCTAGCCTAGCACATGTGAGGCCCTGGGTTCCATCCTCAGCACCACAGAAAAATAAATGGATAGAATAATGGTATTGGGTCTGACTCCAATAGAAAAAAAATATTTTAAAAAATAAATACTGAAAAGGCAACGTATCTAGCAATTAGGGAAATGCTAATTAAAACTGCACTGAGATTCTCTTTCACTCCAGTCAGAATAGCAATTTTCAAGAATACAGTAGCAATAAATTGGTTAGGATGTGGGGACAGGGAATGCTCACACCTTGTTGGAGAAACTGCACATTAGTGCAACCCCTCTGGAAAGCAGTATGGAGATTCCTCAAGAAACTAGGACTGGAACCACCATCTGACTCAGTTATCCCACTCCTCAGAATATATCCAGAGGATTTAAAATCAGCATACTCCAGGGACACAGGCACATCAATGTTTATGAGAGAACAACTCACACTAGCTAAGCTATGGAGCCAGCATAAATGCCCATAAATAGATGAATAGATAAAGAAATTGTGGTATGTATACATGGTGCAATATTACTCAGCTTTAAAAAAGTATGACTTCATAACATTGGCCAGTAAATGAATGGATCTGGAGATTATCATGCTAAAGTAAAATAAGGCAATCCCCCAAAACCAAACCTATATCACAAGGAAGGTGTGGAGGCAAGAAGAGAAGTTCTGTAGAGGAGACAAAGGGGAGCAACAGGAGGGAGGGGAGATAAGAACAGGAAAGACAGTAGCATGAAGTGACCACAATGTTTCCATTTAAATATATGAAAATACCTAAGTGAATATACCCATCATGTCCACCCACAAGAATGGGGTCCTAAGGAGAATAAGGTATATTTTATGTTTGGATAAGTTTACCACAATGGACTCTATCACATGTTTTCTGTGTCATATGTTATCTACATCACAAGGAAGGGGGCCGGCACAAAGAGAAGTTCAGTAGATGAGAGAAAAGGGGAGCAACAGGAAGGGAGGGGACAAAAGAACAGGAAAGACAGTAGCATGAATCCACCATAATGTTCCTATTTAAATATATGAAAATACCTAAGTGAATCCACCCATGATGCCACCCAAATGAATGGGGTCCTAATGAGAATAAGGTATATTTTATGTTTGGATAATTTTACCAAAATGGACTCTAAGGTCATGTATATCTAAGAAGAACCAATAAAACAGAAGAAGATAAAACGTACTGAAAAAGTCCATGGGACCAAATTGATAGCATCATAGCTGGATGAGGAAATGTCTTTAGGTACATTCCAGAATTTTCTAAACCGCTCCCCCATTGGATGCTGTCAAAGGTGTTGGAGCCTGTGGGAAGGTGGAGGTTCAAAGCACTGTAGGGAGAAGAAAGGACCCTTCCCCCCTCCCCCGCATTCATCTATAGGTGCAGGGGTCCGAGGGGCAGGTAATCTCGAGGCCTCTGAGGTTAACTAAGGCAGAGAGGAGCAGGGTGCATTGGAGTCTATGGAGTTAATTACCAAATAAGGAAAACCAGGAATTGGCTTTCCTGGACTCCCAATCAAATCCAAATTGTTTTTACTTCAGAGACAGATCCTTGAGCCCCTCTTAAGGAGAAGTCTTCTCTGTATTATGTGACTTCTTGCACCACTGAATTGGGGGGACAAGACCAGAGCTCTCTTTTGAAACACATGGGCTTTGTTTGCATCAAGACAAGCAGGTAGGGTCTGTATTTTTTTACTTTTTTCTTGATAAGTGCAGAGTATTCAGCTGATACTAAGGATGCACACCTGGGCAGGGGGTCTCTGGTTTTAGGAGGAGGCAGGATCCCATTGCCTGGGATCCAGGGGACTGGCAGGAACTAGGGAGAGCACCCAGGGTGGCCTTGATCTGTGCAAGGCTGCTATCCTGTGGCCACCACAGGTATTTCTCTCAAAAAGAAAGAAACAAAAAGTGGCACACGCCTGCCATTGCAGCGGCTGGGGAGGCTGAGGCATGAGGATGGTGAATTCAAAGGCAGCTTCAGCAAAAGCAAGGTGCTAAGCAACTCAGTGAGACCCGGTCTGAAAATAAAATTCAAACTAGGGCTGGGGAAGGGGCTCAGAGTTCGAGTCCTCTGAATTCAACCCCTAGTGGCCAGAGAGCGTGGGAGCCCAGGTGCAGCTGGGGTTTACCGGGTTTCTGGTCTCTCCTGTGCTGATCTCCTTATTCTGCCTCCAGCCTCAACGTGGGCTGAGATACAGATTCAACTCAGCTGGAGGAAAATCAGCTTTCATGCTGCCAACCTGGTTGGTGCCTCCTCCAGGGCGCCTGCCAGGCCCAGTAGGGAGCCTCCACCACTGGGCAGTTCCCAAGGGAGGAAGGCCAATTCTGCTTGGAGAATTTTGCACAGAGGAACAGAGGACAAATCAGCACCTGAAGACGCTCTGGGTGGTCTTATTGTAGGAGGAGGCCCAGGTGATGAAACTTTCAAGAAATGACTTCAATTTCCTAACATCAAAACCCAACAGAACTTAGAATTCTGGTCACCCTAACCATGACCCAATGCCGAGACCTCAAAAGGAAAAGAAAAAAGAAAAAAGTTGCACCCAAACCCTGCCATTCTTGTTTCCTCCTTGCCTGGAGAGGATATCACCCCCCTGTCACTCAAAAAGAAGGCTCGCTGGGCTGAGACTGGGGAGAGCGGAGACTGACTGATTCCCTGTCCAATCAGAAGCCCCCATGCTGAGTGCTGTCCAATCCTGAGCGTAGCCAGCGAGCAGGGGGCGGGAATCCGGGCTCAGAATGGGATTTATATCTCCGCGGTCCGTGGTTCCACTCAGATTCCTGCAGTTGGACTCCAGACTTCCTTCCATGCCCAGAATCCCGGGTGGCCCTGCCATGCAGGGCCTGAAGCTCCCCAGTCCAGGCTTGGCTGCTGGGCACCAGAAAATGGTGAGTGTGCAGTGGCACCTGGTGCCTGGACAGGGAGGCTAAGGAGGGAGGTCGTGTAGGGAGGCCATCAGGTGGGACCAGCTGTGGCGGGAACCCGAGCTGGCCGACCTGACTCCGGGCGCCCTCTGAGACCACAGGCCTGAACCCATTGGGGACAGCGCCCATCAGTCTCCCTGGCCAGCCGGGTAAGGAGCATGACAGTGGCGGAGACCCCTCGCTGCCTCCCCATCCGCTGGGCAGCCTCAGCCCCTGCTGAGTCCTATATATCTGACAGGTGAGGGGGCTGCCCGCGTCTTCCCGGGCTGTAGTGATTGACAGGTTGGACCACTGGAAGACTCCAATCTCTGAGCCTGGTGACGGCGCACACCTGTCATCCCAGCGGCTGGGGGTGGGGGCTGACGCAGGAGGACTGCAAGGTCAAGGCAAGCCTCTGCAGGTTGGCAAGGCACTTGGAGACTCAGCGAGACCCTTCCTCGAAATAAAATGCAAAATAGGCTGGGATGGGGCTCAGTGGTCGAGTGCCCCTGAGTTCAATGGCAGGTACCCGCCCCACCCCACCCCCCAAAAAATCAAATCTTCAAACACCGTTTTCCTGCAGGAGGGGAGCTGCGGTGAACAGGGATCTCGCTTATTCCTGAGCTAGTTTTGTGGAGTTTATTTGTTTATTTTTTTTTATTATTTTTTTGTTTTGTTTTGTTTTGTTTTGTTTTGGTAGTTAACAGAAGGGTGCTTTACCACTCAGCTCTGTCCCTGGTAGTTTTTAGTTTTTATTCTGAGCGCTGGTCTAGCTAAGTTGCTGAGGGTGGCCTGGTTAGGGTTTGATTGATAATGACTTTTCGGTTGCAATTAAGTGTATGATTTGTACATCCACGTAGGTTCGTGGGTGGACTTTGTTGACATTGTGATTCCTCAATGACAATTGTAACAGTACAGCTTCCAAATGCATAGGTTAGGTAATCAGTTCTTTTTTTTTTTTTTCCTCTTATAATTTTTTTGCTGTTATAATTCAAAAGTTTCTTGGTTAAGTTTACATATATTTAACTGTGGATGAATTTTAGGACTTGATGCTTCCATTAAGAGTAAAGCATGCTGGATTGTTTACTAGTGCATCATAGTTATACATACCACATGCATATGGCACCCGTGTAAAACTTACCCATGGTATTTTATACTATTTTTAAGCTGAATGTACCATGACTATTAATGTATTATCCTGGTCATATGAACTGATTTGAGTAAGTGTACTCCGGTGGGGGATTATCAAGTGTCTTTAATGGCAAAACAGTTTCCACAAATAGTTAAAAAGCACTTAAACTCCTTAAGTTTATTATTTGTTTCCTATCTTCATTGATACTATTTAATTTTATCTCTGATAGGGTTTTATTTCACATTTCTCAGATTTCTAAAGATGTTGGATTCTTTTTATTCTCATTATTGAACACATGGATATCTCCTGGACAAATTGGCAGCTCATGTCTCCTCCCTGAATTTCTTCTGTGGTGGATTTAAGAGTGTTGTGACACTGAGAATCACCACTCTATGGGCCCTTTTCCTGCCCAAGGGGGATGGGATCTGCAGAGCTCTCAGGTTTTTTTTTTTTCCCCTGAGTTTTGCTTTCTTTTTGGGGGCCCTGGGTGCATAGTGGATTGAACGCAGAGCTCCTTTACCACGGAGCTAGATCCCTCCAACTTTTTTATTATTCATCTTGAGACAGAGCCTGAGTTTGGCCTAGAACTTGTGCCTCAGCCTCCCAGAGTGGCTGGGATTACAGGTGTGGCCCTCCTTCCTGGGTCCTCCTGAATGTTCTAAATGTAAGGGAAGCAAAAAATCAGATGCAGAACCACGTCTCCCAGATGAAACCTGTACATATGTATCAATTAATTCCTCAAATTCAAGTCCCCTGTCCCCATTTCCAGTAAAAATATGTGTGAGCATGTGTGTGTGAATGTTTATTCTCCATTTCTCTCCCAGGCTAGGCCCCTGGTCAGAATGTCTTTGGGCTGAGTGTCCCCACTGTGGACTACATGTCCCAGGGGTCTCATGCCATCTGAGATTTTCCTGGTCCTGTTTTGGCTCTGCCTGACACGAGGATCCCACACCTGGCACATCTGAGGTCTCTTGAGCATCTGGTAAATATCAGCCACCTGTTGACCTATGTGCAGGTGCATTTAAGGGAAGTAGTTTCTCAGGTGATTAGGTGACTGCTCTGAGGCTGGGAGGAGTCTCCTTATCCAGAAGCCACTTCAGATGTTCCCTTGTCCTGGCTCCTGTGGATACTGGAACAGCGATGGGCATGCAGCCATTTATTAACACACTGGTTCAAGTTCCTTTGGAAATGCGTCCAGAGTGGTTGTAACTCTGTTAGTTTTTAACGAACTCCATGCTATTTTTAAAAATGGCTGCAGTAAGCTTAAATTCTAGCCCCATGTGAACGGGTCTTTCTCCATACCCATGTCATTGGAGGACTGGTTCCTTCACCTGTTTGGTAGGAGCCTTTCCCACAGCTGGGCTCAGGCTGCAGAAACTCTCCTACTTGGATGGGGACTGAATTCCTGATGCAGTTGGTTAGAATCCAGGCTGCCTGTGCTCACTGCAGGAAGGTGGTGTGAGCCTATTCTAGAAAGAAACAGGGAGCTGTGGTTTTCATTCTTTTTCTTCACTCCTGTGTGTGTGGGGGGGTCATAATCCATTGCAGCCAATGTGAATCCCCTCCTTTGTGATCCAGGGAGATTTGCACATGCACAGTTGCCATTGCTCCCAAAGCTTGGTGGGTTAGGATGGAGTCCATGGAATGGGAAAAAAAATGTTGGGACCCTGAGTGCCTAGACATACTCCTTCCAGAAAGAACTGGTCAGGCCTGGAGTTATTACTGAGGTAGGGGGGAGAGGGCTCAGGCAGGGCTGCTCGGTGGACTGCATTTGTCCTGTCTACCATTAGGGACTGGCTAGGGAGAAGCTCAACTGTTAGCAACCCCAGTTTGCAGATCATGCTGGCACATCCCTTCTAGGGATAAACTGGGACCATTGATCTCACTCCCCTTCTGCCCTGCTCCCGTGGATAAAGCTCATGACCCACCACAGCCATAGAAAACCACCCCTTTTCTCTACTCCTGATAATTGTGTATATCCAGTTCATTCTTCTATGAGCACCAGACAAATTGTGTTTCCAGCTACAAGTCATTTAGTGTCCAATGTGCTCCATTTGTGACCCCAATCAGTCTTCATCTGCTCTGGGTGACACTGGATGGGGGTATTCTGTCCCAATTATGTAGCACATTGCTCAAGGCAGGACTAATGCCCAAGTGTACCCCAACTTTGCCTGCCCTTCGGATGTTAGATATTTTCTCAGTGGTCCAATGCATAGGTCTCTCAATTCATATATAACTTTATTTAAGAGGGACTCAAAACATAAATAGGTATTTATTTGGTGTATCCATGTGTGAAGAGAATCCAGGAACCTCCTATTCTGGTATAATATTGAAACATAATCCTACTCAATATGTACTTCTTCAGGGTGCTGGAGTATAGTCCAGTACCACGCATGTCCTGCACCCAAGCCCTACCAGTGCTCTGCGCCTCCAGTTTCCACACCTCCCTTCACATTGGGTTGTCTTGTTCATTCACATAAAATCCTCTGCTGGAGATGGCTGCATTCATCTAGGCCTTTTCAATGCACTTCATAATAAAATTGACATTTACATACATGTGGAGTCATCTATGAAATTTCTGCATTGTGATTTTTTGGTCCTCAAATTACTGCAATATGATAATTTTATAACATGCATTAGTGCCTGGTAATGATAGCTCCTGCTTTTGCTCTTAGAGTTCAGAATTCCTGGCTAATTTCATATCGATTCAACCTTCCAGGAGAATTTTCAAACTGTTTGCTTTGGTCCCTTCTTCAATTTAAAGGAAATCATGGTGAAATTTTTATGGGGTGTTGTCATAGATGAACCTGAGGGAAGCCGTCCTCTTTATAATGAGGAGTCCTATCATCTATTCCCAGGGTGTGTAGTTCAGTCTGTTATGTGCTGATCTGTGTTTGCATTTTTTCAAATTCTGCAGATGTACTTTTTAAGTATGATTATTTTTGAAATGTGACATTTATGTGACAGCTATATAAAACTGACATGGTTGTTCATAGTATTTTTCAAACTATGCAATGTGGCAAACAAAATGTGGTTGACTTCCACTCTTTGAGTGACAGTAAATTGTATCCTGATCAGAATCAAATAAGGACACAAAGACAGGTTTTTGTCTGCTCTGTTTTTGTTGATTAAACACTGGGGATCTACCACACTCAGGGGTGCATGCCTGTAATCCCAGCAACTGTAAAGGCTGAGGCAGGAGGACAGTGAGTTCAAAGCCAGCCTCATCAATCGCAAGGCACTAAGAATCTCACTGAGATGATATGTTTAAATAAAATAGAAATAGGGCTATGAATGTGGTCTCAGTGTTCATGTGCCCCTGAGTTCAATTGTCAGTAGAAAAAAAAAAACACACTGGAGATCAGACCCATGGGTATTGTTCACTACAGAGCCCAATGACCACAGACTAATGGATTGATGGATTGATAGAAACATAGATAGAGTCCTGGGGAAGGGTCTCAAATTCACCTGTGATGGCTTTTCAAGTAATTAATATTACAATATTACTGGAAATCTCCACAGCCTTGGAAACTTTTTTTTTCATTATTATTATTATTATTATCATTATTATTATTATTTGCTGTGAATTGCATTAAGGGACTCAGTATAAAATTATTTCATAGCAGAGTTTCCTCCCAATATTTAGATCTAGCCCAGACAGAAGTGCATTTATATAAAAATTAAATATCAGAATTACTTCAAAATTTTATTTAATATTTCTGTTCTCTGGCCTTATGAGAAAAGAGCTTGAGACTTCAACTCATAAGTAATTCCCTTAGGCTGCATTGTCCCTACTCCCCTACAAAAAATAGGGCAAAAATAAAATTTTAAAGTTTCTAGTTTAATAAAATAAACAAGAGGTGAATGGTGCCATGTCTCTAGATCTCTCAGTATTCCAGAACCTAGAGTATAAGGAATTAAAAAATAAATTATTTGCAGTTTTGCCTTGAGCATAAAAATAGAATTATGATGTAGGTTTTTTCTTTGGTATGGGGTACTATGAAAATATTAGCACAAATCACAGGCATTTATGTCTGTATATATTTTTTCTATAATTCAATACAGCCCATCAACAGAGTCAACTTCAAATTTAAATGAAGAAACTTTTAATTATTATTGTCAGGGTCCAGCCCTAGCAGGAATCCAGGGGGTCCTGAAGTATGAGTGGCATTGGGTACTGAAGGATAAGTGGCCTCAGCAAAAGAAGAGGAGATAGGATGACAGGTTGTAAGATACAAGCAATATTCAGAAGGATCTGATGCCCACAGAGGGGACTTTATTTTTATACCTTTTTTACAGGTATTTATTCATGTATTTAAAATAGCATCAAAACTCAAAACTTCTTTCCTTTACATAATTTTCAAGAGTTGCAATATTTTCTCACACACATTAACTTGATAAGATATTGAACACATTGTTTAAAATATGTTCCTGTAACCTTTGCCAATCATGATTAAGCTTTTACATTTTCACTTCAATCACTAAGTACTAGATTAGGCAACTTGACTACCTGTATCTTGACCTATTATTAACTTTTAACTTTAAAGCATACCTATGATTATTGGTAAACTTTTTGCTTCTAAACTAAAGTCCTAACAATGCATACATAAAACAGTGAAAGCCTATTACTTAAAAGCCTACTACTCTGAACTGACTCTAAAATATATCTATATAAAATTTTACATTATTCTGTTTTTCCAAAGTAATTTTCTTTTTTCATATGACCTATTTAACTGCTTTTTTAAAGAGTTTCTTTG
The DNA here is from genome assembly GCF_047511675.1 of Marmota flaviventris. Taxonomy (NCBI): domain Eukaryota; kingdom Metazoa; phylum Chordata; class Mammalia; order Rodentia; family Sciuridae; genus Marmota; species Marmota flaviventris. The sequence goes on from NC_092517.1 coordinate 22,812,543, forward strand.
ATCCTTCCTCAAATTATGAATTCTTATGTCTTTATAATCTTTAATTAAAGGGCAGGCTCTGCACTTCAACTCATTTGCTATTAGTATTAATTATGTGTTTCCTATTTTCATCATGAATTCCTATGTATGGCAAAGAAGGCTCTGTTAGTGAAGGGAATGTATGTTGAACACGTTGTGGCTTTAGAATGAGGGGCTAAGTGTAAATAGTTGAGAAAATCTTAGGAACCTTGGTTTACAATCTTTTCCCTGTGAATTTCTTAAGAAATAACACTATTGTTTGTATTGTCAGAGATACTAAAATACATCTCAGGACATATCTTATTTGTATCCTTAGTCTCATTCTGGGAATTTTCCTGCAATCTCAGGCAACATGTACTTTTATTATTGATAGTTGTATGCCCTATCATCTATCTCATGAGTATCATAAACAAAACACTTAACATTCCCCATGGTTCTGGTTTCCAGGTGGTTCAGCCCAGCCACAGCATCACCCACACTGTGACCCTGTCAGACAGCAGGTGCTGGAACACCTTCACCACACTATCTATAAGATATACCAGCTATTTTCCATATAGAAACTAGCTGGTATCTTGTGATTGAATCGTGACATCCAGTCAACAGTGAGTGGATTAGTCATCTGTCATTGGATAACAAGTCATTCTAAAATGTATTCACTCACTGGACCCTGAGCCAAATCCCTAGTCCTATTTTGTATTTTATTTAGAAAAAGAGTCTCACTGAGTTGCTTAGCACCTCATCTTTTCTGAAGCTAAAATTGAACTCATGATCCTCCTGCTTCAACCTTCCAAAATACTGGGATTACAGAAGTGTACCATTGCACTCGGCTCTGTTCACATATTTAATGCCAGCATTCCCTCGTTGCCTTGTCAACTGTTTTTCTACATGTAATTTGCAATATGCTTGGCACTGTGCTTACCAGTTTATATGCAGCATCTCTGCTCATCTTCACAACAATGCTATGCTGGAGAATATTATAGACAGGTAGAGTGTCACTGATTTTAAATAACTTGTCCAAGATCACTGAGCTACTTCCCATTACTAATAGCACAGAGTATATCTTGAACCTTTTATCAAGAGGTCCCAAAATGGGACCATACCTGGAAGAGAATATGGATTCATCGCATCACAAGTACCTCCCAGTATAGTTATTTTTCCCTAATTCACCTTAATCTGACCATCTGCCTTTGCATGGAGAAGAAACAACATAGTGGCAGAGCTGGGTGTGTGCAACAATTTATCTTCCAAGTTTTGGCTCTCAGCTAGCCTTTATTTCCATATCTTGCAATTTCAGGCAAGATCAAGATCTCTTTATTAAATGACATCTATGGAATGGCCTTACCAGCAGTGCTATTATTGATTCTGACCATGTTTAAAGTGACTTTAAATACTCAAAATAATTCTGTTCTTAAGTTTAGCAGTGTTTATCACATAAGCAAATAATTTGTGTCAAGTTATAACAAATAAGATATATAAATGAGTAATTATCCTTCATTCCTCCAAACATGACTTTGTATTTCTTTAAAGAAAACATAGAATAAAGATATATTTGTGGATCTGAGTATCAAACCCAAGGCCTCACACATGTGAAAAACCACAATGCTGTTTGTTTTTTAATGATGCTGTAGGAGTAACAGTGTAGTGACAGCCCTGCTTTCCACTGTCCTCTGACAAAATTCCTATTTAACTGCTACACACAGTGATGTTTAATAGATAACACCCAAAAGAGAAGATTACAGAAACTACATAACTTCTACCCTTTTAGAATTGCTATACACTATTTTGTTCTCTTTGAAATGCAGAAAGAAATTTAAATTAAGACTTCACTAACATAAGAGCAAGAACCAGTTAAACAGCATCTACTGTTCTTTGTCAATTAAGAAGATTGTTCAGCCAGGCCGGTGGCACATGCCTGTAATCCCAGTGGCTTGTAAACCTGAAGCAGGAGGATTGCAAGTTCAAACCCAGCCTCAGCAATTTATTGAGGCTCTAAGCAACTTAACAAAACTCTGTCTCAAGAAAAGAAGGAAAAAGTGTTGGGGATGTGGCTCAATGCTTGAGCACCCTGGGCTCAATTCCTGGTGTAAAAAAAGAAGTCAGAAAATAGAAAAACAGAATAAGCTGCACTGTATAAAATGAATTTTAATTACTTTTTCTAGAGACTGATAAGGGTACCTCTGAAAATCCATGTTCTTTAATTTCAGCTCTATAACAGATTTTAAAAGTGATAAAATGTGAGGTTCTAGTATAGTTTTTCTATACTTATTCCTTTAATTTCTTTCATCTAATTGCTGCAGCCAGTGTTTCTAGAACTACATTGAATAGAAGTGGTGAAAGAGGGCATCCCTGTCTTGCTCCAGTTTTTAGAGGGAATGCCTTCAGTTATTATCTGTTTAGAATGATACTGGCCTGAGGCTTAGCATAGATAGCCTTTACAATGTTGAGGTAAGTTCCTGTTATCCTTAGGTTTTCTACAGTTTTGAACATGAAGGGGTGCTGTATTTTGTCAAATGCTTTTCTGCATCTATTGAGATGATCATATGATTCTTATCTTTAAATCTACTGATGTGCTGAATTACATTTATGGATTTTCTTATGTTGAACCAACCTTACATCCCTGGGATGAATCCCAGTTGATCATGATGCGTGATCTTTTTGATATGTTTTTGTATTTGATTTGCCAGAATTTTATTCAGAACTTTTACATCTGTTTTTTAGAGATATTGGTCTGAAGTTTTCTTTCTTTGATGTGTCTTTGTCCGATTTTAGAATCAAGGTGATATTGACCTCATAGAATGAGTTTGGAAGTGTTCCCCCTTTTTCTATTTCATGGAATAATTTGAGGAATATTGGTGTTAATTATTCTTTGATGGTCTTGTATCCATTGAGTCCTGGGCTTTTTATTTTTTGGTTGGTAGGCTTTTGATGGTGTCTTCTATTTCATTGCTTGAAAGTGATCTGTTTTTGGGCAGAGGATGTGACTCAAGCAGTAGCACCCTCACCTGGCATGTGCAGGGTTCTGGGTTTGATCCTCAGCAACATATAAAAATAAAATAAAGATGTTGTGTCCACCAAAAACTAAGAAAAAATATATTTAAAAAATTCTATCTCTCTTTTAAATGGATCATTTTCTTTGTTTTTTAACTAGTTTATCATCCTCACTCAGTTTGGGTAAATTATGATTGTAGACATTTGTTGATGTCTTCAATATTTTCTGTTTTATTGGAGTACAAATTTTCAAAATGATTTCTAATTATCTTCTGTATTTCTCTAGTGTTCATGGTGATATATCCTTTTTCATCATGGATTTTAATAATTGGAGTTTTCCTCTTCTCTAGACTAACATGGATAAGGGTTTATCAAAGGTATTTATTTTTTCCAAAGAGCCAACTTTTCATTTTGAAAATTTAAAAAAATAATAATAATTAAAAATATAGCAGCGTAATGTGTTACAATTCTTACTACACATGTACAGTACAATTTTTCTTCTCTGTATATAAAGTAGGTTGAAACCAATTCATGTATTTATACATGTACTTGGGATAATGATGTTCATCATATTTCACCATCTTTGCTAATCCCATGCCCCCTCCTTTCCCACCCGTGTGTCCTCCCTACCCCCTATAGACAGCCTCCTTACATCAGAGAAAACATTCAGCATTCTTTTTTTTTTTTTTTTGGGGGGGGGGTTGGATAACTTCACTTAGCATTATCTTCTCCAATGCCATCCATTTACCTGCAAATGCCATTTTCTCTTAATGCTGAATAATATTCCATTGTGTATAAATGCCAAATTTTTAATCCATTCATCTATTGAAGGGCATCTAGGTTGGCTCCATAGTTTAGCTGTTGTGAATTGTGCTGCTAAAACATTGATGTGGCTGTGTCCCTGTAGTATGCTGTTTTTAAGTCCTTTGTATATAATCGAGGAGTGGGATAGGTGTGTCAAAGGGTTGTTCCATTCCCAGTCATTTTGTCAATGTTTAATTGCTTCTTTTGTTTCAATTTCATTGATTTCAGCTCTGATTTTAATTATTTTCTTTCCTTTACTGCTTTTGGTGTTGATTCATTTTTTTTTTCCCTAGGGCTTTGAGATGTAATTTTAGGTCATTTATTTGACTTTTGCTTTTTTTTTTTTTTTTTTTTTAAGAATGAACTCTCTACAATGAACTTTCTTCTTAGTAATGCCTTCATAGTGTCCCAGAGATTTTGATAAGTTGTGTCTATGTTCTCATTCACCTCTAAGAATTTTTAAATCTCTTCTTTGATATTTTCTGCAACCCATTGTTCATTCACTACAATATTATTTAGTCTCCAGGTATAGGAGTAGCTTCTATTTTTATCATTGATTTCTAATTTCATTCCATTATGATCTGATAGAATGCAGGGTAGTATCTTTACTTTTCTGTATTTGCTTAGAGTTGCTTTTTGGCATAATATATGGTCTATTTTATAGAAGGATCCATTTGCTGCTGAGAAGAAAGTGTACTCAGCTGTTGAAGGATGAAATAGTCTATGTATGTCAGTTAAATCTGAATTATTGATTGTATTATTGAGTTCTATAGTTTGTTTGGCTTTTGTTTAGAAGATGTATCCAGTGGTAAAAGAGATGTGTTAAAGACACCCACAATTATTGTGTTGTGGTCTACTGGCCCATTAACTTGAGAAGAGTTGTTTGAACATAGATGCTCCATTGTTTGTGGCATACATATTTATAATTGTTATGTCTTGTTGGTGTATGGTTCCCTTAAGCAGTATGAAAGGTCCTCCTTTATTCCTTTTGATTAGCTTTTACTTGAAGTCCACATTATTTGATATAAGGAAGGAAACACTTGCTTGCTTCCATGTGAGTTGTATGTTTTTTTAATATTTATATTTTGTAGATGGACACAATACTTTTATTTATTTATTTTTATGTTGTGCTGAGGATTGAACCCAGGGCCTCATAGGTGCTAGGCAAGCACACTACCACTGAGCCCCAGCCTGAATGATTTTTTTCCCACCTGTCACCTTCACTCTGTATGTCTTTTCCTATGAGATGAGTCTCTTCAAGGCATCCTATTGTTGGGTCTTTTTTTAATCCAATCTGCCAGTCTTTTCATTGCTAAGTTTTGGAAATTAACACTCAGGGTTATTATGGAGACATGATTTGTATTCCCAGTTATTTTTATTTATTTTTGTTATTTAACTTGACTTGGTTTCTCTTTGATAGGTTTTTTTTTTTTTCCTTTAGAGTGATACCTCCCTTTTCTGACTTTCATTGTTTTTTTTTTTTTTTTTTTCATTTCCTCCTCATGGAATATTTTGCCAAAAATGTGCTGTAGTGCAGGCTTTCTAGCTGTAAATTCTTTTAACTTTTGTATACCATGGAAGGTTTTTATTTTTTCATAAAAATAACATGTAAATCAAATCAAAATGCTAATCAAAATATAATTTTGCTGGGTATGATTCTTGATTGGCATCTGTTTTTTTCAGGGCTTGGTGTATGTTGTTGCAGGATCTTGTAGGTTTCAGTGTCTCAGTTGAGAAATCAGAGATCCTGATTTGTTTCTCCCATATGTAATCTGATTTTTTTTCTCTTGTGGCTTTTAAAATACTCTGCTTCTCCTGTATGCTAGGTGTTTTCATTATCATGTGCGTTGGTGTGGATCTGCTGTGATTTTGTTCATTTGGTGTCCTGTACATTTCTTGTATTTGATTTTCCAATTCATTCTTCAGGTTTGGATTTTTTCTGGTATTGATTCATTAAATATATTGTCCATTTCTGTAGTTTGGACCCCTATGTCTTCTTCTGTCCCAATAGTTGTTAAATTTTGGCTTTTCATGCTATCCCATATTTTTTTAATCTTCTGATCATGGTTTCTTACCATCTTCACTGGGGACAACTTTTTTTTCAAGATTATATATTTTGCCTTAATTGTCTGAGGTTCTGTCTTCCAAGTGATCTATTCTGTCGGAGATGCTTCCTATTGAGTTCTTAATTTGGTTTACTGTTTCCTTAATTTCAAGGATCTCTTTTTTTTTTTTCCAGAATCTCTATCTCCTTATTGAAGGAATCTTTTGCTGTATTTGCTTATGTAGCTGTTTATCAAAATGATCCTTTGCTTCCTGTATTTGCTGTCTTATGTCATCCTTTAAATCACAGAAAATTATGTACCTCCTCCACTCCTTCTCTGTCATTTCTCCTGCTGTTCTGACCATGGATTCTAATAATGTAGCATCTGTGTTTGAGGCATTTTCTTGCTTGGTTTTTCATGTTGTTCATGCATCTTCCTTTTCAGTTCTGTGTTATCAAGGTGTAATAATTTTACCCTGTAGGCTTATACTCTCCCCAACGGGTTCCAATACTTTTCTTCTTTAAAAAAAAATATTTATTTTTAAAATACACGACAAAAGTGGAATGCATTACAATCCTTATTACACACATAGAGCACAATTTTTGTATCTCTGTATAGAAAGTATGTTCACGCTAAATTATGCCATTATACATGTACTCATTTCTTTTTGCATTACAACTCTTAATACACATGTATAACACAATTTTCATATCTGTTTTTATATAAGGTATGTTGGCACCAAATTCAAATCTTCTTACATGTATTTTTTAATAATGATGTTGATCATATTCCACCATCCTTGCTAATCCCATTCCCCCTCCATTTTCCTCCCACCCCTATTCCCTATCTAGAATCAATCTAATCCTCCCATGTTCTCCCTTCCTACCCCACTGTGAATCACCCCCCCCATGTATCAGAGAAAATATTTGGCATTTGTTTTGGGGGGGTTGGCGAACTTAACATAATATTCTCCAACTCCATCCATTTACTGGCAAATGCCATGTTTTTATTCTCTTTTAGTGATGAGTAATATATTATTGTGTGTATATACCACATAGTTTTTATCCATTCATCCAGTGAAGGGCATCTGGGTTGGCTCCACAGTTTAGCTACTGTGAATTGTGCGGCTATAAACATTGATGTGGCTGTGTCCCTGTAGTATGCTGTTTTTAAGTCCTTTGGGTATAGACTGAGGAGTGTGATATCTGGGTCAAATGGTGGTTCCATTCCCAGATTTCCAAAGAATCTCCATACTGCTTTCCATATTGGCTGCACCAATTTGCATTCCCATCAGGAGAGTATGAGTTTACCTTTCCCCCCACATCCTCGCCAACACTTATTGTTTCTCTTCATGATAGCTGCCATTCTGACTGGAGTGATATAATATATTAAAGTACTTCTTATTTGTGTTTCTCTGATTGCTAGAGATGATGAGGATTTTTTCCATATATTGATTGATTGTATATCTTCTGAGAAGTGTCTGTTCAGGTCCTTGGCCCATTTGTTGATTTTTTTTTTGTTTTGTTTTTCATCTACTGGGGTCTTTTAAGTCCTTTGTCCTGGACCACAGCTGCTTCATTTGCTTCCTCACATTGTGAAGCTTCTAGCTTCTTGGACTGAGCTGTTACCAGTTTCCCAGTGTTGCCATCCTGTGGACAAACATTTGGTGACTATTCCTCCCATGATTATGTGAGAACATATAATAAGATCCCTTCTATATACACATCCATTTTTATGTATTTTATTCTCATTTTCTGAATAACCCTGAAAAATACAGGCATATTCACAACAAAATGTCTGGGTCATATGACATCTCTAGTTTTAATTTTTTGAAAAAAAAACCTTATACTTTTTAAAGTATCAATTCAAATTTATATCCCTGGCAAGCATGTCCAAGTGTTTCTTTTCTGCATATCCTCTGCAGTATTTGCTACCTATCAACATTTTGAGAATAACCTACAAGCATGTGGTTATATCTCATTGTGATATAACCTAAAATCATAAAAATTCCAGAAGAAAATGAGAAAAATTCTTTGCCATTCATGTTGGCAATGGTTTTAGATAGAACATGCTGAGAATGTTCAAGGAAAACAAAGAAATATGTGAGACTATATAAAGCTAAAAATGCTTCTATGCAGCAAAGGAATCAATTGATGAAATGTAAAAGTAGACTGGGGGTTAAAGAAAATTGTTTCTAGCCACATATCTGATAAATGCTCAACATCCAAAATATGTGAAACTTACACAACTCACCAAAAATAAAAATCCTTTGAAACCTAATTTAATTATGGTAAAATACTTAGATTCTGCCCTAAAAATTAAATAAATGTGTTATGACATACAAAAGCTACTCAAGATTATTAATTAGGCTAATTAAAATTATAATTTGCTTTAGCTTTTTCCTTCATTTGTCTCACAAAAATTATTTGTGCACACTCTCCATCCTGCACAGGGCATCCTGAGACATTGGTCATTCACAAAATGCCAGGTTCTCATTTCCCCACATTATGCTTCCTTGTTATTCCATCTTAATTGCCAAGAAAATTTCAAGCCTGGAAAACAACAACATATGGCTAAATTGCAAGATAATCATCAACTTTGAAAATTACTTCAGGAATCAATAGAATACATTAGCAGATCCAGATGTGAAGAAATATAAAGTAGACCTACAAATTAACATTTAACTTAATTGCAAATATTTTTATGAGAAGCTGAAAAGCTGATCATGGGAGCACATGACTCTAGTCCCAGCTACCTGTAAGGCTATAGCAGGAAGGGGATTTGAGCTAAGGAATGTGAGGCCAACCTGGCAAAAACCAAGCTCCAAAATTCAACCCACCAAAAAAACCAAGTAGAATTCATATCTTAAAAAGGTGCTTTCACGGGTGATTTCTACCAAATACTTAATAAGAGATCAATAACAATAGTTCATGTTCACTTCTAAAAATAGAAGAAGAAAATTGACTAATTCTTTCTGTAAGGCCATAATTACCAGATAACACAGCATAAGGATGGAAATTGCACACCATCTTTCTATAGACGTTGACCCAGATATTCAAACCCCTAACAAACTGAGAATAACAACAAAAAGAAAGTTGGACTTCATGACCAAGAGGGACAACATAATAAGTTTCCAAAAATCATTTTAATAGAGAAAAGCTTTTGGCAAATCATTTATATCAAATTACTGTAAAGCCTATGGCCAATTACAACAAGAGAAAAGTTCTTTTTCTTTTTTTTTTCCTTTTTTTAATTGGTTGTTCAAAACATTACAAAGCTCTTGACATATCATATTTCATACATTAGATTCACGTGTGTTATGAACTCCCATTTTACCCCAAATACAGATTGCAGAATCACATGGGTTACACATCTACATTTTTACATAATGCCATATTAGTAACTGTTGTTTTCTGCTACCTTTCCTATCCTCTACTATCTCCCCTCCCCTCCCATCTTCTCTCTCTACCCCATCTACTGTAATTCATTTCTCTCCTTGTTTTTTTTTTTTTTTCCCATTCCCCCTCACAACCTCTTATGTATTTTTTTTCAATCCACTAAAGGGCAGCTATGAACTGTTTTCATATTTAATGGTGTGGACTGAAGTGTTTCATACTTTAGTTTTTGAAAAAGAAAAAAAAAAGTATGGTTTTCTGGCTTCTAAATATTGTTTGAGAATACTAAACAGGATTTTATACATCAAAAGTCAAATAGCATATGCAGATGATACTATTATTTCTATAATGTTTCTAAGCAATTTCCATGAACTAATGAAACCTAAGAATTAGTTCAATAATGTCATGGGTTAAATGGTCAACATTAAAGTATTTAAATTATATACAGGAACAATGACCAGTGTTAAAATTGAGGCACAAATCCATTCACAAATATAGGAAAAATAATTTAAATGAAAGTATTAACAAAATAACTGATCGTTGAAAAGTAAAAAGTAAAGGTGAAAGTAAAATGTAAAAAAATATGGAAACAAAATAGAAAAACAGCTAATATTCAATGATCAAAATTATTATTTTTTTAAACCACAGTATTCCACAATGGGTCTGCAGATTCAACATAATTAAGCAAAATCCTAAAATCATTTTAAAAAAATTAACCAGCTGACTCTAGAAATCATAAAAAATGCAAAAGAAATTAAATAACTCAATATTGAAGTAAAAAAAAATTGTGTAATTTTTTTGGGCTGGGGATGTGGCTCAAGCGGTAGTGCACTCGCCTGGCATGTGTGCGGCCCAGGTTCAATCCTCAGCACCACATACAAACAAAGATGTTGTGTCCTCCTAAAAAACAATAAATAAATAAATATTAAAAAATTCTCTCTCTCTCAAAAATAAAAATTAAAAAAATTGTGTGATTTTTTTTAAATTTAAAATGTGCATTGGAAGAAAAAATATGTTGTGCAGGATGTTGAATTTGGATAAATATTTCTTAATTAGCTGACGAGCACTATTCCCCATGCATGAAGTGAGGGTCTGTGTTAATGTAGGCAAGAATTAGGATGGAATTGATATTTGTCATCACAGGTACTACCTGCTGAGCTTAAGAATTTCTATTGCTTTCATCATAACTTTTTTATGCCTCCCAGAATTTCTGCACCTTACCTACCATGGATGTTCTCTCTCTTGTATTTCACCCAAATATATCCCAGTGGGTATCAGGTATTGAAATTCACATATATTCCTGCTCTTCCTGCAGCTGTGCACCAGAACAACTATGCAATTCAATGTCTTGGTGAGTGGTTCAAAGGATTCGTCCTTGATCCTCACACAGGCTGACGTGTGTTTTATTTTATTTTTTGATTTAAAACAATGACAGTGGAATGCATTACAATCTTATTACATGTATACAGCCCAATTTTTCATATCTGTGGTTGTATATAAGGTATATTGGCACCAATTTGTGTCTTCATACATGTACTTTGGATAATGATGTCATCACATTCCACTATCACTGCTAATCCCCTACTGCCTCCCCTCCACTCCCACCCCTCTGCCCTATGTAGAATTCATCTATTCCTCCCATTCTCCCCCTACCTACCCAACTATAGTCATCTTCCTTATATAAGAGAAACCATTCAGCATTTGTTTTTGGGGGATTGACTACCTTCACTTCTCCAATACCATCCATTTACTTGCAATTGCCATGATTTTATTATTTCTGAGTAAATTCCATTGTGTACATATGCCACATATTTTTTTATCCATTCATCCACCGAAGGCCATCTGGGTTGGCTCCACAGTTTGCTCTTCTGAATTGTGCTGCTATAAACATTGACATGGCTGTGTTCCTGTAGTATGCTGTTTTCAAGTCCTTTGAGAATAGTCCAAGACGAGGAATAGCTGGGTCAAATGGTGGCTTCATTTCCAGATTTCCAAGGAATCTCCATACTGCTTACCATATTGGCTGCACCAATTTGCAATCCCACCAGGAGTATACGAGTGTACCTTTTCCCCCACATCCTCAGCAACACTTGTTGTTTGTCTTCAAAATAGCTGCCATTCCGACTGGAATGAGATGATATCCTAGAGTGGTTTTGATTTGCATTTCTCTAATTGCAAGAGATGATGAACATTTTTCCATATATTTGTTGATTGATTCCATGTCCTTTTTTGAGAAGTGTGTGTTCAGGTCCTTGGCCCATTTGTTGATTGGGTTATTTGTTTTTTTGGTGCTAAGCATTTTGAGTTCTTTATATACCCTAGACATTAGTACTCTATCTGATGTGTGAGGGATAAAAATTTAAAAATTTACTCCCAGGATGTAGGCACTCTGTTCACCTCAGATTGTTTTTTTTTTTTTTTTTTTTTGCTGTGAAGAAACATTTTAGTTTGAATCCATCTCATATGTTGATTCTTGGTTTTAATTCTTGTGCTGTCACCTGGTGGCAGTGTTGTCCTTCCTGGAGGGTTGAGTCTTCTCTACCCTGGCTAAGGTGGTATACAAGCTCCCTGCTACACCCTGGTGGGAGATGTTTCCTGTCTGGGGCGGGGAGAGTCACCACTACCCTGACTGCAGTGGTATAAGAGTTCCCCCACACTGACACCCAGGTGGGAGGGGTCTCCAGCCTGGTGGGGGCAAGTCTCCTAGCCCTGGTGAGCATCTTTGTAAAGGGATTAGGAAAAGGGGTACCACAGGAACAGTGACAACAGGAAGTCTCAAGGAGGGCACAGAAGAAGTGCCAGAGGATGCCTGTTGATGGTGTGGGGGCCAGGACCCCAGCAAGGATACCAGGCTAGGGACCTAGAGGAGGACCTCATCCTGAAAGAGCAGGGAATGTTGGGGCTGGTAGGAAGGCAGCACTAGGGTTCTTCCATGCAGGAAAGCCAAGAGGAGCAGGGAAGCAGCACAAAAGACAGTCCCAGAGTACAAGCCCAGGGAAGCACAGAGCAAGAAGAGCCACCAGAGGCTCAAGTGAGGAGACAGGCCAGAGAATGGAGAGACAAAGGCCAAGGCTGAGGACAGGGGATCAGGACAGTGGACATGGCAGAAGAGGGAAGGCAGGGGATACGGCAGTGGGGAGGCAGGCTCCAGGCCCAGGATCACTTCCAGAACTCAGGTTTCTAAGTGTAGGACCAAGGACCTAGTAAGAGCATGAGGCCCAGCCTAAGGACAGGGCTCTCTTTTCCATGAAGTGCCTGACACAGACATGGGTCTGACAAGGGATGGGGGCCATAAGAAGGATGACAGGAGGGCAGGGAAGGAGGTCAAAGTGGGTGCAGAGAGGGGCAAGTACCAGGACCCAAGTCAGGATTCCAGTCAAAGGACCCATCCCTCCAACAGTGCATTAGAAACCCAAGAAGCAGGAGGCCAGCACTCAGGATGAAAGCATGAGTGGAAGGAGAGGAAGGTTTGGCACTAGGAAGTGGAAACAGATGGCAGAGCAAAGGGCACCCAGTGGAGTGCACTAAGGGGCCCAAACAAGGAACCCCAGACAATACGAAATTTGAAGTGACACCTTGCAATGCCATGCAACACAAGGAACGTGGTCCAGGGTTCAGGCAAGCAGCCAGATCCAGAAACTTGAGTGTGAAAGGTCAGGGTTAGGAAGGGCTGGGTTGGGGTAGGGACATCATGGAAGGCTAGATGATAGGGGAGGGAAGGGAGATGATCATACAGGGTGAGGTCAGTGGAAGGCCCAAATCCACAGTCAGGTATCAAGGTTTTGAAGGCAAAGGGGTCCCAGGTGAGGGGCAGGGCTGGGATTCCCATAGGGAGCCTTCAGGGCCCAGAGGCCAGCCAATTCCACTCCTCTGCCCGAGGTGAGTAGAACCTCACAGAGAGACCAGAACCAAAGGGGGGCCAAAGGAGGGCACTGTGAAGGGATACCTTGCATCTGGAAATGGGGGCAGGGTCACTGGGGATCCAGGACCCCTTCAAAGATCACAGGGTTAGGAGAAACAAGGAGAGAGGATGGTCTGGGCAGTGCCAGGGTACCACATTACAAGAGGAACAGGAGGGGGCCAGAAAAATGGGCGTGAAATCACAGAACAGGGACAGGATCCTCCAGAAGAGCAGCCAGCGGTTCAAGCAAGGGATGAGGCCAAGGAATGAAGAGCCAAGTGGCAGGACCTAGGCCGGTGTCTCATGAAAATGGACACAGCTGGGGAGGGGAGGAAGAATAGAAATGGGAGTGGGTGCCACATGGAGAGGAGGGCTCAAAGACAAGGCCCACTGCTGGGTGTTAGGGATAGAGAATAGGGCCCAGGCTGATGGAGGTCAAAGGGCCCAGAAAAGGAGCTGGGCTACATTTTCCCAAAGGGAGCTTGAAGGCCCAAAAGGCCAGGTCAAGTCCCAGACCCTGGTGTTCATCCTAGTAAAGGGATTAGGAAAAGCGGCAGGGACAGGGACAACAGGAGGTCCAAAGAAGGGCACAGCAGAATAGGCCAGAGGATGTTTGTTGTTGGGTTGGGGGCTAGGACCTCATCAAGAAGACCAGGCTAGAGACCTAGATTTGGTCCCATGCTAGGGCAGAGCAGGGAAGGGCAGGACCAGGCAAGCGGACAGCACTAGGGTTCTGCAAGGAAGAAAAGCCAAGGGAAGCAGAAAATTGGCCCAAGCGAGGGACACAAAATCAAAGCCCGGCAACGCTGGGAGCAAGAAGGGACACCACAGGCTCAAGGGAAAAGCCAGGCCAGAGAAGTGAGAGCAGAGGGCCAAGGCTGGTGCAGGCAGCTAAGGAAAGTATACCGGGCCAGGGAGGGAAGGCAGGGTATCCGAGAGGCAACAGGCAGGCTCAAGGCCCAGGGCCACTCCCAGATGTCCAAGTTCCGTTTTAAGGACAAATGGCCAAAGGAGATCAAGGGGCCCAGGTGAGGGGCAGGGCTCTGTTTCCATAAGGTTCCATGGCCCATATGAGAATCCAGGGCCATTGAATGGGCAAAGGGGGCCTGGCAAGGGACAGGGCCCAGGAAGAGAATGGGAGGGCACCATGTGAATTTGTGGTAGGTGTGGAGAAGGCCCAGACTCAGGACCCAAGCAAGGAGCCAAGGCAAGGTTCTAGACCGACCAATCAAAAATGAGGAAACCAAATAGCAGGAGGCTCCTGGGTGTGCCCAGTTAAAACGCAAGGTTATGGGAAGAAAGGGGTGACATGAGAAGCAGGAGTCAGCTGGAAGCAAGGGTGAAGCAAGGGAAACCCTCTAGGGGGCCCAAAACAGAATGACACCAGGCAAAGCCACAGGATGCCAAGTAACTCGGGCACATGGTCAGGGGCTCAGTTGAAGGTTCAAGGTCAGGGAGGGCTGGGTTGGGGTTGTAGAATCATTGAAACCAGAGGGCAGGTAAGGGAAGGGAGGGAATGGCACAGGACATGTTTTGTGCAAAGCACACTTACACTGCCAGGTGTCAGGTTTCTGGCAGTGAGGGGGATCAGGCGAGGGGCAAGGCTATGTTTCCATAGGGAGATTTCAGGACATATAGGCCAGTAGCATGCCCTGGGTCAGTAGACCCTCAGAGAGGGACCAGAAGAAAAGGAGGGCCAAAGAGGGGGCTGTGAGAAAATGCCTTTCATCCAGACTTGGGGGAAATTGAAGTGTTGGAAGGACCAAATCAAGAAGCTCAGTCTAGGCATAAGCAGTGAAGGGAAGAGTCCAGGCAGTGCCACAATACCACAGCAGAAAGAAAACAGAGGGGATGCATATCAGGGCCCCAAGTAAGTGGTCAGTAATCAAGGTACATAAGCAGGATCCTCGAGAAGGGTGGCCAGGGACTCAAGCAAAGAGCCAGGCACAGGAATGGAGTGCAAGGGCCGGGGACCGAGGCACATGAAAATGGACAGGGCTGGTGAGGGGAGGGAGGCAAGGCAGGGAGCTGGTGGTTCAAAGGAGGGAGGCTCAAGGCCCAGGCCCACTGCAAGGTGTCATCGTCTGGGAGCAGGGCCCAGGCTGAGGGAGGCCAAATGGCCTATGCAAGTGGAAGGGCTATGTTTAACAACATGGAGCCTGCAGGGCCAAGAGTCTTGGTCCAGTCTTCTGGCATGGGTGAATATCCTAGGAAAGAAATCAGGAAAAGAGGCCTGGCAGTGACAGGGAGGACAGGAGGGCCAAAGGAGGGTACAGCCTGAAGGGCCAGAGGACTGGTGTGGGTGGAATGTGGGCCAGAATACAAGCACAATGCCCATGTTAGGGACCTAGAGGAGGGCCCAGGTCAGTGGAGAGCAGGGAAGGGCGGGACAGGTAAGGTGGGGCTGCAGAAGGGTACTGCAATACAGGGAATACAAGGAGAACAGGAAAGCAGCCCTAAAGATGGGCCTGCACACCAAACCTAGGGAAACACTGAGCAAAAAGGGCCATCAGAGGCTCAAGTGAGGAGCCAGGCCAGGGAATGAAGAGCCAAGGGCTGGGGCAGGAGTCTCAGGTAAGTGGAAACAGGTGGGGAGAGAAGGCAGGGGATCCTGCAGGGTGGAGGCAGGCTCCAAGCCCAGGGCCACTTCCAGGTTTCAGGGTTCTGGGGGCAGGACCAAGGGCCCAGGGAGAGCAAAGGCTCCAGACCAGGGGCAGGGATTTGTTGCCTATAAGGCACACTGGCACAGATGAGAATCCAGGGCCAGGGACTTGGCTAGTTGGCTGGCAAAGGAAGGGATCCAGGAAGAAGGAGAGGGGAGAGCTCCACACGAGGTCACACTGGGAGTGGAGAGGAGTGAAAGCCAGGAACCAAGCAAGGAGTCCAGGCAAGGTATTGACTTGACCCAAGATGATGTGAGACCCAAGAAGCAAGGGACATCACAAGGGGAAAGCAGGGAAGGGGAGGAAGGTGACATGAGGATGAGGAGACACCTGGTGGGTGGGTGGTGGAAGGGGTACTGAGGGGAATGAGGTAGGTGGCACAAGAAAGGGGACTCTGCATCCGACCCCACATGAAGAGATGCCATGTAAAGCCATGCTACACTACCCCACACGATGAACGAACACAGCCAGGGGCCCAGGCGAGGAAAAAAGCCTGAAGACTGAATCACAAAGGGTCAGGGTTTTGGAGGTCTGCGTTGGGGTAGGAGCAGCATGAAAGGGGAGAGGACAGGGGAAGATAGTGAGGTGATCGAGTAGAGCAAGGTCTGCAAAAGTCTCAAGTCCACTGCGAGGTGTCAGGGTTTGGGCAGCCAAAGGGGCTAAGGCAAGGGGCTGGGCTCTGTTTCCCATAGGAACCTTCAGGGCACAGTGGCCAGCCAATTCCACTCCTGTGCCCCAGGTAAGTAGATACTCAGGGAGGCACCTGGACCAGAGAAGGGCTGGGGAGGGTAGAGAGAGGAGAGAGGGGAGCTGATGGCACACAGGGAGGAAGGCTCAAGGCCCAGGTCCACGGATAGGTGTCAGGGTTGGGGATCAGGACCCAGGCTGAAGGAGGCCAAAGGATCCAGGCAAGGGGAAGGGCTACTTTTTCCCTTAGGGAGCCAGGAAGGCCAATAGTCCAGGTCCACTCCCCTGGTGTGGGTGTGAATCCTGGGAAAGGCATCAGGAAAAGGGGATTGGCAGGGACAGGAACAAAAGGAGGGCAAGAAGGGCACAGTGGGAAGTGCCAGAGGATGGGTCCTGGTGGGGTAGGCCCTGGACCCCATCAAGGAGCCCAGGTAAGGAACTAGAGGAGGGCCCACGCCAGGGTAAAACAGGGAAGGGCTGGACTGGGCAGGCAGGTGGCACTAGTGGACTGCAGTGAAGGAACACCAAGGAGAGCAGGGAAGCAGCCCAAGCAAGAGGCCCACAGTCAATGCCCAGGCACGCTCTGTGCAACAAGGGCCATCAGATGCTCAAGCAAGGAGCCAGGCCAAGGAATGGAGAGCCAAGAGCTGGGGCTGGGGCCTGGGACTCAGGACAGTGGACAAGACTTGGGTGGGAAGGCAGGGGATCCAACAGGGTCAGGTAGGAACAAGCCCAGGGCCACTACCAGGTGTCAAGATTCTGGGTGCAGGATCAAGCACCGAAAGATCATGGGGCCCAGGCAAGGGGTAGGGCTCTGTTTCCCATAAGGTGCCCTGTCCCAGATTATAATCCAGGTTCAGGGACCTGGCAAAGGAGGCCTGGCTAGGAAGCGGGACAGGAGGAAGGCGATGGAAGGACATGGCTGGGGGTTCTGGTGGGTGCTAAAAGGGGTGAGACCCAGGACACAATCCAGCAGCCCAGTAAAGGCAGTCACCTGACCAATCATGGATGAGAGACCCAAAGAGAAGGAAACCATAAGTGCCAGGGGAATTCGTGTGGGGAAAGTGATGAAGGGGTTGCACGAGGATCAGAAGACAGATAAAAGTGCAAGGGGCACCTAGGGAAGCCCGCTGGTGGGCACAAGCAAGAGGTCGCCAGGTCAGACCCAACACAAAGAGACTCCATGCTACTCTAAAGGACAGGAGAAAAGCAGTCAGGGGCTCAGGCAAGCAGCCAGGCCCTGATAGTGGAGCTCAATAGATCAAGGTTAGGAAAGGCTGGGTTGAGGTAGGGGCAACATGCAAGGTGAGAGGGCACTGGAGAGAGGGGTGGGTATCTCTCAGAACTGGGTTGGAGCAAGTCACATGTTAAGTGCCAGGCATCAAGGTTCAAGCAGCAAAGGGGATACAGGCAAGTGGCAGGGCTGTGTTTCCCACTGGGAGCATTCAGGGTGTAGAGGCCAGCCAATTCTGCTCCTCTGCCCCAGGTGAGTAGATCCTCAGAGAGAGACCTGGACCAAAGGAGGGGCAAAAGTGGGCACTGTGAGGTGATACCTGTGGTGAAGAGTTTTGGGTGGGGTCCGTGGTTAGCCAGGACCCATTTGAGGAGCCCAGGCTAGAAAGAAGCGGGGGAAGCAAAGCATCTGGGCAGTGCCAGGTTGCCTCAGCATAAGGGAAATAGAGGGGAGTCACAGGAGGGGGCTGGTAGAAGAGGCCTGAAACCAAGGGATAGGGACAGGGTCCTCGAGAAGGGCGGCCAGGGACTCAAGCAAGGAGCTGGGCCCAGTAATAGAGAGCCAAGTGCTAGCACCTTTGCCTGGGTGAATGAAAAGAGACATGGTTGTTTGTGGGAGCTCTTATACCTCTGCAGCCTGTGTAGAGCAGGCTCCTGGGTGTTAGGGACTGACTCCTCCAGGCGAGAGACCCCTCCCCCCTTGGGGTCCAGGCTAGCTTGTATTCTGCCTCAGCCAGTGTAGAGGGGACTTGCCCCTCCAGGCAAGACACCCCTCCAACCTGGGTTTGTATGGGGGGCCTCCTATACAGCTGCAGCCAGGGTAACAGAAACTCAACCCTCCAGGCGGGAGACCTCTTTCACCTGGATGTCTGAGGGAATTCATATACCTCCACATGCAGGGTGGAGGAAACTCGCCCCTCCAGGCAGGAGACTCCTCCCTCCTGGGTTTCTGGGGGAACTCCTATTCCTCCTCAGGCAGGGTAGAGGGGACTTGCTCCTCCAGGAAGGAGATGCCTCACAAGTGGGTGTCACAGGAGCTAGTACACTGCCCCAACCAGGGTAGATGGTATTCGTGCCACCCGGTGGGAGATCCCTCCCACCTGGGTGTCTGGGGGATCTAGTATACCTCTGCAGACAGGTTAGAGGGGAGTTGCACCTCCAGGCAAAGACCCCTCCTACCTGGGTGTGGAGGGGAACTCATATCCCACCACAGCCAGGGTAGAGGGGACTCTCCATGCCATGCTGGAGACGCCTGCCACCTGGATATCGTGGTGGGGCTCCTATATCACTGCAGACAGGGTGGCAGGGACTCGCCCCTCCAGGTAAGAGACCCCTCCCACCTGGGTGTCAGGAGAGCTCCTGTACTGCAGCAGCCAGGGTAGAGAGGACTCACCTCTCCTGGTGGGAAATCCCTTCCACATAGGTGTCTCAGGGAGATTGTATACCACCTTAGCCAGGGTAGAGGCAACTTGCCCCTTCAGACGGGAGACCCCTCCCACCTGGGTGTGGGGGGAGCTTATATATCACTTCAGCCAGGGTAGCAGGGACTCGCCCCTCGAGGTGAGATACCCCTCCCACCTGGGTGTCAGGGGATCTCCTATACTGCTGCAGCCAGGTTAGAGGGGAGTTGCCCTTCCAGTCGGGAGACCCCTCCTGAGTGTCTGGAGGAGCTCCTATACCTCTGTAGTCAGCGTAGAGGGGCCTTGCCCTTGCAGTCTGGAGACGCCTCCCACATCAGTGTCCTGGGAACTCTTATATGGCACCAGTCAATGTAGAGAGGACTCACCCCTCCAGTCGGGAGACCCCTCCCACTTGTGTATCTGAGGAAGCTTGTATTCCTCCACAGCTAGGGTAGAGGGGATTTGCTGCTCCAGGAGGGAGACCCTTTCTACCTGGGTGTTGGGGGAACTCTTACACTGCCACAGTCAGGGTAGAGGGGATTCGCCCATCCAGACAAGATACCCCTCCCACATGGATGTCAAAGGGAGCTCTTATACTGCCACAGCCAGAGTAGAGGGGACGCACTCCTCCAGGCAGGATACCCCTTCCACTTGGGCGCCCAAGGGAACTCCTACACCTCCACAAGAAGGGTAGGGAAAACTCGCCACTACAGTCAAAAGACCCCTCTCTCCTGGGTTTCAGGGAGAGCTAGTATACTGGCCCAGCCAGGGAAGAGGGGACTCGCCTCTCCAGGCGGGAGACCCCGCCCACTGGATGTGGGTGGGGTAGCTCATATACCACTGTAGCCAGGGAATTGGGGACTCACCCCTCCAGCAAGAAGACCCCTCCCACCTGGGTGTCACAAGGAGGTTGTATAATGCCTTAGCCATGGTAGAGGGGACTCACCCCTCCAGGCAAATGTCTCCTCCCACCTGAATTTCAAGGGAATTCATATACCACAGGAGCTAGGGTAGAGGATTTTTGCCCCTCCAGGCAGGAGACCCCTCCCACCAGAGTGTCGGGGGAGCTCATATATGCCGCAGTCTGGCTGGGCACAAATCACAAGCCACTGAAGCAGGAACAAACTTTATTTCTGAACTCCACCAGCACACTCCACACACGCTCCCCGGGAACTCTCCCACACGCCACCCACGTGGCTCCTCCAGGATCCACCAACCGGAAATCCCTCCTCCGGCACTTCTCCAACCAATGGGAACTCTCTGGGAATCCCCTTGGGAACTCCAAAGTAGCATGAGAATTCCAAATTAGCAGTCCGAGGCGGACAGCAGGGGTCTAATATACACAGTTTAACATAACCATTATCATCTCAATGGCTTGCTGGAATCACCTCTCAAACACTCTGTTCTGGCAAAAATGCCATGCATCATTGGGACTCAGCTATGGCTTTCAGCATCTCCCCCCTTCTGTTTAATTAAACACCAAGCATGTGGCTTAGGGACCATGCCTGTTGGGCTGTCCAACACTACATATGGTTCTTATCCATCATCAGATGAGCTGACCTCAAGGTGTCAGCCTCCTGTCTCAGGTTGTTACCACTGCAATTGGATCTTACCCATCACTGACTACCAGTCCAGCACACAGCCATACTAGTGGATAGGGCTATGCACCAGTGGGGGGGTGAGGTTCTTTGCCTCACCTCTGTTGGCCCCCAAATTTGGGCTTGGTACCAGTTGGGGGGTGAGGTTCTTTGCCTCACCTCTTTTGGTCCCCAAATTTGGGCTTGGTGCCAGTGGGTGGGGGGTGAGGTTCTTTGCCTTACCTCAGTTGGCCCCCAAATTTTAGACCATCACTAGCAGAAGGGAGGAGGGTACAGAAATGCCACGACACCAAGCCAATTGACGGCTCCTTTGGAAAAATTGTACCACCAGTGACACCATCAGCAAAGATATGCCAGCACTACCACAATTCGCTGCACCAACAGATAGTTCACAATGCATACAAGTGATACTTAGTCCAGGCAAGTTCTGCAAGCAGTTCAAAGCAGAGAAAGCTATCAATATGTCCATTTCCTCCCAAAGTAAATCGACTTCTTGATTGAGCATTACTTGTTGAGTTATTATTCATTGATGCATCAGTTTAATACAGTTTACTGTGATAGCTATCGAAGAAGCTGTAGGTTGGTTTTATCTTTTTCTTCACTGGCACTAGGATGAAGATAGGAATTCTGGCAATGATTGCTAAAAAAATTATGTAACATTCCAACAGGCACTAAGAAAACAATTTTCTGAACAATTTACATTATACTGAACAGAATTATTAAATATAATGAAAAGGAAAGGTGAAAGTAAACAAACAGATCTGTTAACCTCCTTATTTGTTCACATATTAAAACAATCCTCAACAGCTGTTTACCCAAATTAAATTAAACCATTTAAATCATGCGAATAAAAAAAAAAAAATTGGATCCATTTTTTCATGAGCGCTCCCCATATATGATACATGACATACGCACATACAGACATACAACACAAAACATAAGTGTGCAAAAATAACACAATACATACAACAAATAACATAATAGTAAAGGCCTTGTAGCTTTCCACAGGTAAAATCTCCATTACAATGTTGAAAAACTCCACAGTCAAAAAATAAAACTGATCAGAAAAATATTAACCTAGGTCTGTATGAGCTCAAAAAATAAAATAGAACCTTATGATGTGGGAAAATACAATAATAAAATAGATATTGAAAAAAGACATCCTGGTTACCATCTGGGTTTGACTCTTTTTGGATATCCCATACTTTTTCCTGTAACTTGCATAATGGGTCTGAAGATATTCCCACAAGCAAGCCCCAAGGTTGTTTTTTTTTTTTTTTTTTTTTTTTTTTTAATATATATATATATATATATATATATTTGAAATAGGCTTAATGGTGTTCATTATTCATTAGCCTCCAGGTGTGGGAGAACCACTGTCAAAGATGTAACAATAGCCAAGCTGGAGTTCTGGATATCAGATGTTATGGATTTGAGTCAAATCATCTTCTTTATGGTCTGTAGAAATCCCTTTGGTTAGTCTCTCTGGAATCCAAATCGGCTGCTGTTCTCCCTGTGGAAACACACAAACAAAACGCTGACTCCAGACAATCACTGGGTCAGGACCTTTCCATTGTCCTGTTAGAATATCCTTCCAAAGTACATTAGGCTTATGTACATTTTTTGGATACATATGCCTTTCTGCAGCACTACGCCCTGATGAATCCAAATTTAAAAAATTTAGAGTAAAAAGTGTTATTTTAAGTTTATCTTTGGGGGATATATACCCCCTTCCAATTCCCTCTTTTTGCTTTAATAAGTACATTTTAATAGTTTGATGAGCTCTTTCAACTATGCCTTGTCCCTCTGGATTGTATGGAATTCCTGTTATATGAGTAATGCCAAATGATGAACAAAATTGCTTAAAAGAGGTAGAAATATAGCAAGGGCCATTATCTTTTTTTAACAGTTTTGGAATGCCCACAGTGGCAACATTTTGTAAGCAATGAGCTATAATATCTCTTGTTTTTTTCTCCAGCATGAAGGGAGCCCATTAAAAATCTGGAAGAACTATCAACTGTAACATACAAATATTTTAATTTTCCAAATTCTGGCAAGTATGTGACGTCCATCTGCCAAATATGGTTAGATATCAGTCCTGTAGGATTGACTCTAAGATTAACTTGTGGTAAAATGTCACACAATTTTGACATTGTTTTATTATTTGTCCAGATTTTTCCTTAGATATTTTGAAATGCTTTTGTAAAGTATTAGCATTGACATTGAAACTTTTATGAAAATTTGTAGCTTCTTCTCGTGTAGGGAAAATATGTATGTCATGTGTACTTTTATTTGCTAAATCATTGCCCAAACTAAGGACTCCAGGCAATCCTGTATGTGCTCTGATATGTCCTATAAAGAATGGATCTTTTCTGTCCCAGACTAGACTTTGTATAGTGGAAAACAAACAGAAAACAGTAGAGGAAGGGGAAATCCTACCAACATCTTCAAGGGATACTATAACATTAACTATATACTCACTACCGGAAAATAAATTAAATACAGAATCTTTAAACATCACAAAAGCTTGTAATACTGCATTAAGCTCTACCTTTTGAGCTGATAGTTTGGGTACTAAAAATGTAAAAGTTTGATCAGGGGTAACTACTGCTGCTGTACCATTATTTGACCCATCAGTGAATATATTTGGAGCATTCATGATAGATGTTTTTCTTGTCAGTTTTGGAAAAACTACAGGATTGAAGACCAAAAAGACAACAAAGGATT
Organism: Marmota flaviventris; assembly: GCF_047511675.1. NCBI lineage: Eukaryota > Metazoa > Chordata > Mammalia > Rodentia > Sciuridae > Marmota > Marmota flaviventris. Next base: position 22,836,002 of record NC_092517.1, read on the forward strand.
AGAAGGTAAGTGATTATCAAATGAAACATTATATTTACACATGATTATTGCCCAAGTATTTAACTCATTAGCTTACTCATCAATTTGATCCATAGTATACAGAGTAATAATTTTATTGGGAGAAATCCCAAACACTCACTTTGCTGCTTTTATTCCTTTGAGTATTAATTGTCCTACAGCCTCAGGATACCTAGCAAGAATAGTGTTAGGAGAATAAGATAAATGTATCCACAATAATTGACCTTCTTGCCAAAATACTCCTGAAGGAATATTTTTTGTTAGTATTACAATAAATAATAAAGGCAAACTTATATCAATTCTATCCAAATGCATATTTTCCATATATGTTTCAATAATTTTTAATGCCTTTCTTGCTTTAGGCATTAACATTTGTGGTGAATTTGGATCTGATGGACCTTTTAGGATATCAAATAAAGGTCCCAACTCTCCTGTTGGTATGCCTAGATAAGGCCTTATCCAATTTATGACTGCTAATAACTTTTGAAAGTCGTTAAGTGATTTGAGTTGATCTACTTGTATTTGAATTTTTGGTGGACGGACCATGGTTGAGAATAATAGAACCCCTAAATAATTAATTTGAAAATTTAATTGTACTTTATCTCTTTCTATCTCTAGATTATAATTTTAATAAGTTTGTAAATGTGGCATAACATTCTAGAAATGTGTTTTTAACTTTGTGTGCTAATAGTACATCATCCATATAATGAAACATTTGTAGTTCAGTATTTTGATTTCTAAGTGGCTGGATTGCTTTGTTAACATAAATTTGACACATAGTTGGGTTGTTAGCCATCCCTTGAGGGAGTACTTTCCAGTCATATCTCTGATCAGGACCTTCATGATTCAGTGCAGGGATAGTAAATGCAAAACCTGGACTATCCTCAGGATGAATTGGAATTGAAAAAAAAATCTTTAATATCTATAGCTAAAACATACCTGGTTTTTGGCAAGGCAGACAATTGAGGAATCCCTGATTGAGCAGGTCCCATAATAACCATCTCATTATTAATGGATCTTAAATCTTGCAATAATCTCCATTTACCAGATTTTTTTTTTAATGACAAAAATGGGAGTATTATAGGGAGACACATAAGGTTGTATATGTCCCTCCACCAATTGTTGTTTGACCAGGTCATGGGCTGCTTGAATCTTTTCTTTAGTCAGGGGCCAGTGAGGAACCCATACTGGTCTTTCTGATTTCCAAGTAATTTTTATTGTGTCAGTGACCCCTTCTGAAAACCAAATCCATGTCTATCTGTTTCTTGATCTATTTGTATTGGTGCTGCTATTCCTTGTTCTTGTTCTCCTAATCTTTTTTCCTTCCTAAAACCTTGTCTAGCCCTAAAAGTGGGTGCATTTGGATTGATGTTATTTGTTAATGTCAAACCTAATTGATCTAGGACATCTTGTCCCCATAAATTTATAGGAAGATGATCCAATACATATGGCTCTATAGTTCCTTCACATCCTTCAGGATCCTTCCAATCTAATACCATTGCACTTCTATGGGGATTAGTCTCCACTCCTAGGCCTCGAAGCATTTGAATGGCTTGTTGTCATGGCCAATATTTTGTCCATTCTTGACGAGAGATGATACTAAGTTCTGCACCTGTATCCAGTAGCCCATTAAATTCATGTTCTTGAATATTTAGTTTTAGCATTGGATGAGAATCTAAATTTAAAGACATCATAGCCCAATCTACACCTGTGGAGCCTAATCCCCTGGAACCTCTTTCTATTGTACTACTGGAAAATTTATCATGTAGGCTGCATATTATTAATAACTGTACTATTCTATCTCCTGGTGAAATTACTAATATACCTTTTGGAGAACTAGCTATAATTTTTATTTCACCTTCATAATCAGGAACAATTACACCAGGACTTATCATAAGTCCTTTTAGAGTAAAATAACTGTGTCCTAACAATAAGCCTACTGTTCCTTGGGGAAGAGGTCCTTTTACTCCTTTGGGAATGATTTGATCTCCCATCTCTGGATTTAGTACTGCTCTAGCGGAGGTGCAGATGTCCAAGCCTGTGCTCCCTCTGCTTCGTCTGATGAGAGATCTGATGGATAATGTGTCCTGGGCACTACCCTGATGGTGTTGCTGGGTTCCTCCATGGTTTTTCTGGGTTCCTCCAGTTCCCCATATATTTGTGGTCATGGGCCCCAGAGCATTGGGCCCCCCTGTTTGTTTTTTGGCAATGGAACCCAATGCTTTTCTCCACAATATCATGGATAAACACATGGTCCTTGTCCATTTTTTGATAACAGTGTACCCCTATGGTGATTTGAGAATGGCATTTATTAGTCCAATGTCTCCCTCTATGGCATTGTGGGCAAATAACCAGTATTCTACTCCTTTGATACCTAGCTTTGTTAAACCCTCTTCCTATGGGGCAATTCCTTTTAAAATGTCCTGTTTGTTCACAATTGTAGGATGTTTTTGGCCTGGCATCTAAAGCCTGTTGTACTGCAGCTGCCAAGACTTGCCCTTGTTCATTAATGTCTCTACATAATTTAATATATGTGTTTAAATCTTCATGTTTCCATGGTCTAATGACCTCTCTGCACCAATGATTTGCTTGCTCATAAGCCAGTTTTTTTTTTTTTTTTTTTTTTTTTTTTTTTTTTTTTTATTAATGGCATTGCTTGTTCTGTATCCCCCAAAATTCTGGTAGCTGTTTGAATAAGCCTATCCACAAATTCAGCGTAAGGTTTATTAGCTCCTTAACTTAGATAGTTGACCTTGTAAATCTCCATGTCCTTGTAAAGTCTTCCATGCCCTAACTGCATCTGCAGCAATTTGTGAGTATATAGCAGGATCATATCTAATTTGTTGCTGCTGATCCTCATTAGGTCCTTTTCCTAACAACATATCTAGATTTCTCTGAGGAGAACTGGCTGCTGCATATCCCCTAGCCGTGAAAAATTCCTCATTGGCAACCTTCCATAGCAAATATTGCCCTCCATTTAGCACAGCTTTACACATGCTAGCCCAATCCGCTGGCGTCATGTCCAAGTTGGTAATGGATTCGACCATGCTTACAGTAAAGGGTGCTTTGGGACCATAGGTTGTTACAGCCTCCTTTAACTGCTCCACTGTTTTGAAATCTAGAGAAGGGTGAATTTGCTGCCCTCCTGCGTGCTCAATTACAGGGCATGCTAATCTTTGAGGTCGTGTCTCAGGATACCATCTATCAACTACGGGGGTTGGGGGCACCATAGCATATGTTGTCTCTATCGTTGGAGCAGTTGGTTGAACACTTATGCCCTCTGGTGATAGAAAGGTGTTAGTAGCAGTCTCCTGTTGTAACGTTTTCCCTGATAGTTCTTCCTCCTTTAAATTTCCTTCCTCTGTCTGACTAGCTCGAGAGACCTTCTATTTTACTCAATCTAAAATGTCTTTCTCCGTGGTCTGAACCTCTAACAATTTACTTAACACTCTTTCAATTTGTTTTTTTACTAATTTCTAATCTATTGTAAAGATAACACAACCCAACATGTTAACACAAAACAAAACTGAAACAGAATGAAACAAAAACGGAACAAAAAATCGTTGTATCAATTTTTCTATTTTCTTGACATGTGCATTTGTGGTCTATCTCTACCTCTTCCTAAGGGGCAAAAAACTTCAAACCTTGAGCCAACCATTTTTCCCAGTTTGCCTGAGAAAATTCTAGGGATAGTCAGCTTGAAACAAAAACAAAACAAATCAAAACAAGAACACATTGTTTTTTGAAATGGTCACCCATTCTCTCACCTTCCCTTAGGGGTGAACAATTTCACTTACCTCTGAGGTTCAGGCATTCCGCTCATGGGCTGCCAAATGCCGTAGTCTGGCTGAGCACAAATCACGAGCAGGAACAACTTTATTTCTGAACTCCACCAGCACACTCCACACACGCTCCCCGGGAACTCTCCCGAATGCCACCCACGCGGCTCCTCCAGGATCCACCAACCGGAAATCCCTCCTCCGGCACTTCCCCAACCAATGGGAACTCTCCGGGAATCCCCGCGAGAACTCCAAAGTAGCGTGAGAACTCCAAAGTAGCAGGCCAAGGTGGACAGCAGGGGTAAAATATACACAGCATAATATAACCATTATCATCTCAATGGCTTGCTGGTGTCACCTCTCAACCACTCCATTTTGGCAAAAATGCCATGCATCATTCGGACTTGGCTATGGCGCTCAGCACATATGGTACAGAAACTAGGGTAGAGGGGACTCGACCTCCGTATTGGAGACCCCTCCCACCTGGATATGGTGGGGGAGAGCTCCTATATCAACATTGCCAGGGTAGAGGGGACTTGTCCCTCCTTGCTGGACACACCTCCCATTTGGTAGTCTGCCACAGCTCCTATACAGCAGCAGCCAGGGGAGAGCCGACTGGTCCCTCCAGGTGGAAGAACCCTCCCACCTCGGTGTTAGGGGAAACTCATATACTACAGCAGCCAGGTAGAGTGGACACACTATCCAGGTAAGAGACCCCTTCCATCTTGGTGCCAGGGTGAGCTTCTATTCCACCTTAGCCAGGGTAGCAGGGACTCGCCCCTTAAGGCAGGAAACCCCTTTTAACTGTTTGTTAGGGGGAGCTCTTATCCCGCTGCAACCATTATAGAGGGGACTCACCACTCAAGGCAAGAAACCCCTCCCCCTGAGTGTGTGGGGGAGCTCCTATATTTCCAGAACCAGTGTGGTGGGGACTTGCCCATCCAGTCGGATGACCCCTCCCACCTGGGTGTCAGAGGAGCTCATATGCTACCACAGGCAGGATAGACAGAACTTGACCCTCCAGCAGGGGTGACCCAGTCTCACATGGGTGTCTGTGGGAGCTCATACAACACCACAGCCAGCGTAGAGTGGAGTCTCCCCTCCAGATGGGAGACCCCTTCAACCTGGATGTCTTGGTGAGCTCCTGTACTGCTGCAGGAAGGGTATAAGGCACTCTCCCCACCAGGCTGGAGATTCCTCAAACCTCGGTGTTAGGGGATCTCCTATACCATAGCAGGCAGGATAGAGGGGACTTGCTGCTTTATGTGGGAGACCCATCCCACCTGGGTGTCTGGGGGAATTGTATACCACTGCAGGCAGGTTACAGGTGTCTTGCCTCTATGGGCAAAAGACCCCTCCCACCTGGGTGTCAGGTGGAGCTGATATACTGCTGTAGGCAAGGTAGAGTGGAATGGCCCCTCTAGGTGGAAGTCCCCTCCCACCTGGGTGTTAGGTGGAGCACATACACCCCAGCAGCAAGGATAGAGGTGACATGCACAGCAGGTGAGAGACACCTCCCACCTGGGAATGGGGGAACCTCCTATGCCACCTTAGCCAGGGTAGAGGGGACTAGCCCCTCCAGGCGGAACACCTCTCCCACTTTGGTGTTAGGTGGAGTTCATATACCGCAGCAGCTAGGGTAGAGGTGACTCATACCCCCAGGCAACAGACACCTTCCACCTTTTAATGGGAGTAACTCCTATATCTCCTTAGCCAGGCTAGAGGGGACTCGCCCCTCCAGGCGGAAGACCCATCCCACATGGGTATCTGGAGCAGAGGGTTTCATATACAGCTGCAGCTGGAGTAGCAACAACTCGCCCCTCAGGGCTAGAGACCCTCCCTCCTGGAGACAAGTGGGGGCTCTTATACCCTCACAGCCAGGGTTGAGGGGACTTGCCCCTTCAGGTGAGAGAACCTCCCACCTGAGTATTGAGGGACAACTCGTATACCGCTGCAGCAATGGTAGTGGGGACTTGCCCCTCCTTGCGGGAGACCCGTCCAACCTGGGTGTCTGGTATAGCTTGTATATCTTCACAGCCAGGGAAGAGGGGACTTATTGCTCCAGGCAGAAGACCCCTCCTACCTGGGTATTGGGAGGAGCTCCTATACCACTGTAGTCAGGGTAGAGGGGACTCCCTTCTCCAGGCCGGAGACTCTCCCACCTTGGTGTCAGGGAGAGATCATTTACTGGTGCAGCCAGGGTCGAGGGAACTCACCCCTCCAGGCGAGAGCCCCATCCAACCTGCGTGTCAGGGAACGCTAGTATACTACTGCAGCATGAGTAAAGTGGGCTCACCCCATCAGGCTGGAAACCCCTCCCATCTGGGTATGGGGCCGGAATCTCATATAACACAGCAGCCAGAATAGAGGGCACTCACCTCTCCAGGCAGAAGACCTCTCCCACCTGGGTTTCTCGGGCAGCTGGTACACCCACTCAGCCAGTGTAGAGGGGACTTATTTCTCCAGGTGGAGGACCCTTCCCACCTATTAGGTGTTGGGCGAGCTCCAATATCCCTGCTGCCAAGGAGAGGTGACTTGCCCCTCCAGGGGGTAGACCCACTCCACCTCTTTGTCCAGAGGAATTCGAATACTGCATACAGAGTATTCAGGACCCACCCTTCCAGTCAATAAACCCCCTCCTGCCTGGGTGTTGGGAGGAGCTCCTATACCACCTCAGCCAGAATAGAGGGTACTCCTTGCTCCATGCTAGAGACCCCTCCTACCTGGGTGTCTTGGGGAGCTCATACCCAGCCACAGCCAGGGTAAAGGGGACTCACCACTTAAGGCAGGAGACCCCTCCCACCTGGGATTCAGGAGGAGCTCCTATACTGCTGCTGCCAGGGTAGAGTGTACTCACTCCTCCAGTGGGAAGACCCCTCCCACGTGGGGTGGGTGTCTTTTGGAGCTTATATACAGCTTGAGCCATGGTAGAGGGGACACAACCCTCCAGCCAAGGGACACCACCCAACTGGGTGTCAAGAAAGCTCATATACCCCAGAAGCCATGGTAGAGAGGAGTCACCCATCCAGGTGGCAGAACCCTCCCACCTAAGAATCTGAGCTAACTTGTGTACCACTGCAGCCAGGGTAGAGGGAACTTGCCCCTACAGTCGGGAGACCACTCCCACCTGGGTATTTGGGGAAGCTCCTATACTGCCAGAGCCAGGGTAGAAGGGTTCACCACTGCAGGTGGGAGACCCCTCCCACCTGGGTGTCAGGGGGAGCTTGTATACCGCCACAGCCAGGGTAAAGGGTTCTTGCCCCTCCATGTGAGAGACTCCTCCCACGAGGGTTTCTGGTGGAGCTCCTATACCACTTCAGCAAACATAAAGAGGACTCTCCTGTCCAGACACAAGACCCCCTCCAACCTGGATGTTAGGGGAAGCTTGAATTTGTCCAAAACAGGGTAGAGGGGACAGGACCCTCCACCCAAGATACTCCTTCCACCTGGGTGTCAAGAGAGTGGCATATATGGCCGAAGCCAAGAGAGAGGGTACTTGACCCTCTAGGCAGGAGACCCCTCCCACCTGGGTGTCCTGGGGAGCTCATATAACACCATAGCCACGGGAGAGGAGACTCACTCCTCCAGCCGGGAAACCCCTCCCACCTGGGTATCCAGGGGGAGCTTGTAAACCACTGCAGCCAAATTCAAGTAGATTCGCCCCTTCAGTCGGGAGACCTTTCCCACATGGGTGTCAGTGAGAGCTCTTACACTGACAAAGCCATGGTAGAGGGGACTCTCCGATCCAGGCAGGAGACCCCTTCCACCTGGGTGTCCTGGGGAGCTCCTATACTGCTGAAGCCAGGATACTGGGGACTCGCCCTTCCAGGTGGGAGACCCATCCCACCTGAGTGTCAGTGGGAGTTCTTATATCTTCAAGACCAGGGTAGAGGAAACTAGCCCCTCCAGGGAGGATACCTTCCTGCCTGGGTAAGGCGGGGGGAGCTCCTATACACCTGCAGCCAAGGTAGAAGTGACTTGCCCCTACAGTCGAGACACCTACCTGGTTGTCGGGGGGGGGGGAGCTTCTATACCATCCCAGCCAGGGTAGAGAGAACTCACCAGTCTAGGCGGGAGATCCCTCGCACCTGGATGACAGAGGGGTCTTCTATACCATGGCAGCCATGGTAGCAGGGACTCTCCCCTCCAGAGGAGAGACCCTTCCCCTCCTGGAAGTCTGGGGGAGATCATACATTACTGCATCCAGGGTATAGGGTACTCACCACAGAAATCAGGAGACTTCTCCCACCTGTGTGTCAGGGGAAGCTTGTATACTGCTAGCAGCCAGGGTAGAACATACTATCCCCTCCAGGTGGAAGACACGTTTCACATGGGTGTCAGGTGGAGATCATATACCTCCAATGCTAAGGTAGAGGGAACTTGCCCCTTGAGGCGGGGACCCCTCCCACCTGGGAGTCATGGGAGTTCATATACCCCAGCAGCCATGATAGAGGCAACTCTATTTTCCAAACGGGAAACCCCTCCCACCTGCGTGTGTGTGTGTTTGTGGGGGGGGACTCCTATACTGCTGGAGCAAGGATAGCAGTGACTCGCCCCTCCAGGGAAAGACCCCTCCCACCAGGGTGTTTGGGGAGCTCCTATACTTTGACAGCCAGGGTAGAGGGGTTTGCCCCTGCATGCCAAAGACCCCTCCCACCAGCCAAAGTAGTGCACCAGCCAAAGTAGAGGGGACTCTCCTTCCAGGTGGGAGACCCCTCCCACCCGGGTGTCAGGGGAAGCTCCAATACTACTGCAGCCAGTGTAGAGGAAACTCGCCCCTCCAGTCAAGAGAACAATCTAATCTGGGTGTGGGGGAAACTCCTATTCTGCACAGCCAGGATAGTGGGGACTCGCCCATGCAGGCGAAAGATCCCTCTCACCTGTACATTGCGATAGGGAGAGCTTGTATACAGCCTTAGCCAGGATAGAGGGGACTTGCCCCTCCATGAAGGAGACCCCTCCCGCCTGGATGTCTGGGGTAGCTTGTATACTGCTGCAGCCAAGAAAGGACATTTTTGTTCCAGGCTGGAAACCCCTCTCACCTGGGTGTCAGGGGAGCTTGTATCCTGCCACATCCAGGGGAGAGGGGACTTGCCCCTCCAGGTGGGAGACCTCTCCCACCTTGGTGTCAGGGAAAGCTTGAATACTGCCACAGCCAAGATAAAGGGTACTTGCCCCTCCAAACAAGAGACCCCTCTAGCCTGGGTGTAGGAGGGAGGTCCTATACCCCTCAGCTAGAATAGAAGGGACTCACCCCTCCATGAGGGAGACACCTCTCACCTGGGTGTCTGGGGGAGCTCATACACAGCCACAGCCAGGGTAAAGTGGAGTCACCACTGAAGGTGGCAGACCCCTCTCACCTGGGTGTCAGGGAAAGCTTGAATACTGCCCCAGTCAAGATAAAGGGTACTTGCCCCTCCAATCAAGAGACCCCTCTAACCTGGGTGTAGGAGGGAGGTCCTATACCCCCTCAGCTAGAATAGAAGGGACTCACCCCTCCATGAGGGAGACACCTCTCACCTGGGTGTCTGGGGGAGCTCATACACAGCCACAGCCAGGGTAAAGGGGACTCACCACTGAAGGCGGGAGACCCCTCTCACCTGGGTGTCAGGGGAAGCTTTTATACTGCTGCAGCCAGTGTAGAGCATTCTTGCCCCTCCAGGCAGAAGACCCCTTTCCCGTGGGTGGTGGGTGGAGCTGTTATATCTCTGCAGTCATGGTACAGGGGACTCACCCTTCAAGGGGAGGGACCCTTCCCACCTGGGTGTCATGGGAGCTCATATATCCCAGCAGCCATGGTAGAGGTGACTTGCCCCACCTGGCAGAAGACCCATCCCACCTGGGAATCAGCAGGAACTTGTGTACCAACACAGCCCAGATACCAGGGGGTGGTCTTCCAGGCGGGAGACCCCTCCCACCTGGGTGTTGAGTGGTGGGACTCCTATACCACCACAGGTAGGGTAGCAGGGACTCGACACTCCAGGGGAGATACCCCTCTTACAGGGGTGTTGGGGAAACTTCTATACCTATGCAGCCAGGGTACAAGGGGAAGCTCTAATACTATTGCAGCCAGGGTAGAGGGGACTCGCCCCTCCAGTCAAGAGAACCATATAACCTGGGTGTGGGGGGAGCTCATATACTGTGCAGCCAGGGTAGATGGGACTCGCCCATGCAGGCAAAAGAACCCTCTCACCTGTGCTCTGGGGTAGGGAGAGCTTGTATACAGCCCCTGCAGTCGGAGACCATTCCCACCTGGTTATGGGGAGAGCTGGAACACTGCTGCAACCAGGTAGAGGGGACTCACCCCCACTGGGAGGAGGCCCCTTTCACCAGGGTGTCTTTGGGAACTCCTATACTGCTACAGCTAGGGGAGAGGAGTTTGTCCCTGCAGGTGGGAGACCCCTCCCACCTGGATTTCCAGGGAGCTCTTATAGGAAACCAGCCAAAGTAGAGGGGACACACCCCTCCAGGCAGGAGACCCCTCCCACCTGTGTGTCAGGGGGAAGTTGTATATCGCCTTAGCCAGGGTAGAAGGGAGTTGCCCCTCTATGCGGGAGACCCTTCCCAGCTGGGTGTCTGGGGGGAGCTCGAATATTGCCACAGCCAGGGAGACACCTCCCATCAGGGTGTCCAGGAAGCACTTATATGCCATCACACAAAGTAGAGGAGACTCGCCCCTCAAGGCAGGAGACCCCTCAAACCTGGGTGTCAGGGGGAGCTCACATACTGCCATAGCCAGTTTGAGGGGACTTGCCTCTGCAGGCGGGAGACCCCTCCAACCTGGGTGTCCTGGGAGCTCTTGTATGGCACCAGCCAAAATAGAGGAGAATCACCCCACCAGGTGGCACACCCCTCCCACCTGGTTGTCTGGGTTAGCTTGTATACCTCCTCTTCCATAGTACAGGGAACTAGCTTCTTCAGGCGGGAGACTCCTCCCACCTGGGTGTTCAGGGGGCAGGGGAGCTCCTATACCACTGCAGCTAGGGTTGAGGGGAGTCACCCTTCCAGGCAGGAAACCACTCCCGCCTGGGTGTTCAGGGGGACCTCCTTTACCGCCGCAGCCAGTGTGGAGGGGACTCGCCCTTCCAGTCAAGAGACCACTAACTTTGGTGTCAGGGGAGTTCCTACACTGCAATATCCAGTGTAGAAGGGACTCACCACTCTAGGCGGGAGACCCCTCCCACTTGGGTGTCAGGGAGGGGAGGCTTATATACCACAGCCGCAGGATAGGGGGATTTGCCCCTCCAGGGGAGATATCCCTTCCACCTGGGTATCTGTGGAGCTCCTCTACCTCCACAGCCATAGTAAATGGGACTTGCCCCTCCAGTTGGGAGACCCCTTCCACCAGGGTGTCAGGGGAAGCCTCTATACCATGAAAATCAGGGCAGAAGTTTTCAGCCCTGCAGGCAGGAGACCCCTCCCACCTGGGTATCCAGGGAGCTTGGGTAGGACACCAGCAAAAGCAGAGGGGCTCGCCCTTCCAGGTGGGAGACCTCTCCAACCTGGGTTTCCGGGGGTGGGGGAGTTTGTATACTGCATTAGCCAGGGTAGAAGGGACTTGCCCCTCCATGCAGGATATCCCTCTTACCTGGGTGTCTGGGGGAGCTTGTATACCACCGCAGCCAGTGTAGAGGGGATGCCTACCACCAGGCTGGAGTCCCCTCCCCCACTGGGTTGTTGGTGGAGCTCATATAATGCTGAAGCCAGGGGACAGGGGACTGTCCCCTCCAGGAGGGAGACACCTCCCACCTGGGTGTTTGCTGGAGCTAGAATAACTCCGCAGTCAGGGCACAAGAGACTGGCCCCTACAGGATGGAGACCCCCTCCCACCTGAGTGTCAGGTAGAGCTCATATACTTACATAGCCAAGGTAGAAGTGTTCGCCTCTTTAGGCCGGAGACCCCTCCAACCTGGGTTTTCCTGGGGCTCTTATAGACCACCATCCAGGGTAGAGGGGAACTCGCGACTCCAGTGGAAGACCCCTCTCATCTGAGTGTAGGGGGCTTACATACTGCCTTAGCCAGAATAGAGGTGACTTGCCCCTCCAGACGAAATTCCCCACCCACCTGGGTTTCTGGGAGAGCATGTAAACAGTAGCAGCCAGGGTAGAATGGACTCTCCTCTCCAACGGGTACACCACTCCCACTGGAGTATCAGGGGAGCTCCTTTACCACCATAAGCAAGGTAGAGTGGATTCACCCCTCTAAGTGGGAGACCTCTTCCACCTAGGTGTAGGGTGGGGGTCTCATATCCCTCCCAAGCCAGGGTAGAAGGGACTCACCACTCCATGAGGGAGACCCCTCCATCTTGGGTGTCTGGGGGTAGCTTGTACACCCCTGAAATTAGGGTAGAGGGGACTCACCCTCTAGGCGGTAACCCCTCCCAACTGGGTGTTACAGGGAGCTCATATATCACTGCAGGCAGGTTAGAGTGGACTTGCCCCACCAGGCAGGAGACCCCTCCCACCTGAGTGTCTCAGGGGGTGGGGAGCTCCTATACCGTGGCAACCATGGTAATGGTGCTCAACCCTCCAAGCAAGAGACCCCTCCCACCTGGGTTTTGGGGGTGCTTATATACCACAGCAGCCAGAGTAGAGTAGACTCGCCCCTCCAAAGAGACCCCTCCCACCTGGGTGTCTCAGAGAGCTTGTATACCACCTTAGCCAGGGTAGAACCAACTTGCCCTTCCAGACAAAAGATCTCTCCCACCTGGGTGTCAAGGAAAGCTCCTATACTGCAGCAGCCAGGGTACCAGGGACTCAACCCTCCAGGTGGAGACCCCTCCCATCTGGGTGTTGGAGGGAGCCCATATACTGCTCCAGCCAGGGGAGAGGGGACTCGCCCCTTGAGGCAGGAGGTCCCTCCAACCTGGGTGTTCTGGGGAGCTCCAATATTGCTGCAGCAAGGGATCTCATGCATCCATGCGGGAGTCCCCTCCCATCTGGCTATCAAGGGATTCTAGCCTCCTGGTGGGAGACTCCTCCCAATTGGGTGTCATGGGAGCTCCTATACCACCACAGCCCGGGTAATGGGGACTCGCCCTTCCAGGCGGGAGACACATCTCACCAGTTTTTCAGGGGGAACTCTTATACCACTACAGCCAGGGTAGAAGGGACTTGCCCTTCCAGACGGGAGACCTCTCCCATCTAGGTGTCAGTTGAGGGTTCTCCTATACCTTGTATACCTCCGATGCCCTCCAGGCCAGAGAGCTTCCCATCTGGGATTCAGGGGGAGATCCTTTACTGCCACAACAAGTGTAGAGGGAACTCATGAATCCAGGCAGGAGAATCCTCCCACTTGGCTGTCACGGAAAGCTAGTATACCACTTCATCCGGGAAAAAGGGGATCCGCCTCTTCAGTTGGGAGACCCCTCCCACCTGCATGTCACAGGAAGCTTGTAGACCACTTTAGCCAGTTTAGAGGTGATTTCGCACTTCCAGGCAGGAGATCCTTCCCTCCTGGGAGTCCAGGAGCTTGTATACTGCATTAGACAGGGTGGAGGGTACTAGCTCCTCCAGGCAGGAGACCCCTTCCATCTTGCTTTCTGGGGGAGCTTGTATACCTCTGCAGCCAGGAGATAGGGGACTCACCCCACTAGGCGGGTGACCCCTAAACCCTGAATGTCAGGGGAGCTCATATACCACAGAGGCATGGAAAAGGGAAATCACCACTCCAGGTGGGATTACCCTCCCACTGTGTGTGTGGGGGGGGAGCTCTTATACCACTACAGCCAGGGTAGTGGGGACTCGACTCTCCAGAAAGGAAACCGCTCCCACCTGAGTGTCATGGGGAGCTTGCATACTACCTTATGCAGGGTAGAGAGGACTTACCACTCCAGGGGGGAGACGCTTCCCACCAGGGTGTCAGGGGGAAGCTCCTATACTATTCGAAGCCAGGATATAGTGTATATGCCACTCCAGGCGGGAGATCCATCCTGCCTGGATGTTAAATGGTGTTCTTATGCAGTTGCAGCCAGGGTACAGGGATTCGTCCCTCCAAGCTGAAGATGCCTCCCACCTGGGTATTGGAGGGGGTAGTATACCCCTGCAGCAAGGGTAGAGGGAACTCGCCTCTCTAGGCTGGAGAACCATCCCACCAGCATGTCAGGGTGAGGGAGTTCTTATACCATTGCCACCAGGGTATTGGGGACTCGCCCCTCCAGACAGGAAACCCCTCCCACCTGGGTGTCGCAGGGAGCTTGTATACCACCATAGCCAGAGTAAAGAAAACTCACCCCTCCAGGTAGGAGACCCCTCCTCCATGGTGTCAGGGAGAGTTCTTATACCAAAACAGCTAGGATAGAAGGGAATCACTGGAAGGCCACTCCCAGCTAGGTGTCTGGTGGGGGGGTGTTCATACACAGCCCTAGCCAGTATAGAGGGGAGTAGCCCCTACAAGAAGGAGACCTCTCCCACCTAGGTGTTGCAGGGAGCTTCTATACCATGTTAGTCAGGGTAGAGAGGACTGGAGGTGTGAATCCCCTCTACCATGGCTATGGGAGTATGTTATCTCCCTCCCCAAAACCCAGGTGGGTGGGGTCTTCTGCCTGGAGGGGCGAGTCACCTCTACCCTGGCTGTGGCTGTTTTGATTTCTCTCCAACCCTCAGGTATGGTGGGTCTCCCGCCAATAGGGGCGCATGCCCTCTACCCTGGGTGCAGCTGTTTTGGAGCTCCCCCCAAAACCCAGGTGGGAGTGGTCTCCTGCATAGAGGAGGGAGTCACTCTATCCTGGCTGCTGGGCTATAGGACCTTCCCAGAAATACAGGTAGGATTGGTCTTCCATCTGGAAGGGTGAGTCCCCTCTCTCCTGTCTGCAGTGGTACATGAGGAGAAAGAGGAGTAAGGGGAATGGGTGGCGGGGGGAGAGGAAGGACATGGCCCAGATTCAATGCAGGGTGTCAGAATTGAGAAGCAGGGCCCAGTATGAAGGAGGCCAAAGACCCCAGGCAAGGGTCACTGCTACTTTTCCCAAAAAAGACTGCAGGGTCAAACCTCCCAGTTCCATCCACTGGCTCTGGTGATAATCCTGGGAAATGGAACTGGAAAAGGAGCCCAGCACAGGCCAAAGGAGGGCAAGCATGAAGTACTTGAAGAAGGGTGTTTGTGGGGTGCAGGTAAGGATTGCAGAATGGAGCCCAGGCTAGGGACCTGGAGCAGGGCCCAGGCTAAGGGAGAACAGAGAAGGGTGGGGCCAGGCAGGAAGGGTTCTGAGAGGCAGAGAAGACAAGGAGAGCATGGAACTGCCTCCAGCGAGGCCCACAGTTCAAGATCAGAAAAGTTCAGAGCAAGAAGGATCCCCAGAGGCTCAAGAGAGGAGCCAGTCCAGGGAATGGAGAGTTAAGGGCCAGCGCAGGGGCAGGGGGCTCAGGACAGCAGACAGGCCTAGGGAAGGAAGGCAGGGGATCCATCAGAGGGGAGGCAGACTGGAGGCCCAGCACCACTGCCAGGTGTCAGGTATCCCCGTGCTTCCCCAAAGAAATACGGAGAGCAAGTAGCCCAGTTGAGGGTTAGGGTTCTGTTTCTCAAAAGGCACCCTGGTGCAGATGAGGATCAAGTGCCAGGGACTAGGCCAAACAGCCTGGCAAGGGATAGGGTCCAGGAGGAGTGCCATGTGAGGGCACAGTGGGGGTTCGTGGTGGGTGCAGAGAGGGACAAGAGCCAGGACGCAATCAAGGACCCCAGGTAAGGGACCAACCTCACCAAAAATATTAGGGACCCAATGATCAGGAGGCCCCTGATCCAGGAAAAAGCACTAGGGGAAAGAGAGGTAGGATCAGTGCTAGGATGAGGAGACAGAGTACTGTGCAAAAGACACAGAGGGGAACGAGCTTTGGGGCCAAATGAAGGGGCACCCAGGTCAGACACGACAGGAAGAGACATCACAGAAAGCAATGCAACTGGAGAAATGCAGTAAGGAGCTGAGGCTGGCAGCAGAGCCAGGGGAGTGTAGGGTGAAGGGTCAGGGGGAGGCGGGCCTGGGTTGGCTTAGGGACAGCTTGCAAGGCTAGAAGGCAGGAGAGGCAAGGGAGGGGATCGCCCAGGGCAATGTCATCACTAGGCCCATGTCCACTGCTAGTTGTCAAGTTTGGACAGCAAAAGGAGCCCATGCTAGGGAGAAGCAGGGGAAATGAAAGGTCCTGGAAGTGCCAGGATACCACAGCACCAGTGGAACAGAGGGGAGGCAGAGGATAGGATCTGTAAAAAGAGGCCTGAAACTAAGGTAAGGGAAAGGGACCTTGAGAAGGGATGCCAGGTTGTCAAGCAAGGAGCAGTGCCCAGTAATGGAGAGCCAGGTCCTAGCACCTTGGGCGGGTGAATCAAAACGGATATGGATGATGAGGGGAGGGAGGGTAGAAATCTGAGCAGGTAGCACAGGAGGCGGAGGGCTGAAAGCCGAGGTTCACTGCATAATGTCAGAATTGGTAGCAGGGCACGGGCTGAGGGAGGCCAAAGGGCCCAAGCAAGTGGCAGGTCTAAAAGGCCAGGTCAAGTACCTGGCGTGGTGAGCATTCTGGGGAGGGGATCAGAAAAGTGGGCCTGGGAGAGACAGATATGACAAGAGGGCCAAAGATGTGCACAGCCTCAAGGGCCGCAAGATGGGTCTGGCTGGGTTGGGGGCCAGGACCCCAGCAAAGAGACCAGGCAAGGGACCTAGAGGAGGACCCAGGCTGGGGAGAACAGGGAATGCCGTACAGGAAAACCAAGGGAAGCAGGGAAGTTACCCCAGCGAGGGGCCCTCAGACAATGCCCAGAAAAGCAATGAACAAGAAGGGCCATCAGAGGCTCAAGCGAGGACCCAGTCCAGGGAACTGAGAGCCAAGGGCCAGGGCTTGGGCAGGGGGCTCAGGACAGTGGACAAGATCTGTGAAGGAAGGCAGGGGATCCAGCAGGGTGCAGTCAGACTCCAGGCCCAGGGCCACCTCCAGGTTTCAGGGTTCCTGGTGCTGGACCAAGCACCCAGGGAAAGCAAGGGGCCCAGGCGAGGGGCAGGACATTGTTTCCCATAAGGTGCCTGGATCAGATGAGAATCTATGACCAGGGTCCTGGCCAAGGAGGCCAGCAAAAGTAAGGGGGCCAGAAGAAGGGTGACAGGAGGGCAAGGCAGGGTATCATGTGGGTGTGCATAGGAGCCAGACCCAAGACCCAAGCCAGGCCTCCAGACAAGGGACCCACCTGATCAATGGTGATGGGGGACCCAAGGAGCAGGAGACCTGTGAGCTCCAGGAAAAAAAGCACAAGGGGAAGGGGAGGAAGGGGCTACATGAGCACAAGGAGAAGCCAAGGGGCATCTATGGGAGCCTGCTTGTGGACCCACGCAAGGGGCCCCCAGGTCAGGCTCAACACGAAGAGACTCCTTGCTATGCCAAGAGCCATGAGGAACATGGTCAGGGACTCAGGTGGACGCCCAGACCCAGGGACTGTAACGCAAAGGTTCAGGTTTAGGGAAGGCTGGGTTGCTGCAAGGCTAGACAGAAGGGGAGGTAAGGGAGGGGATCGCTCAGGGCTTGGTTGGAGCAAGTTCATTTTAACTTCCAGGCCTCAAGGTTCAGGCAGTGAAGGGGACTCAGGTGAGTGGCAGGGCTGTGTTTCCCATAGGGAGCATTTAGGGCACAGAGGCAAGCCAATTCCACTCCTCTGCCCCAGGTGAGTAGAACCTCGGAGAGGGACCTGGACCAAGGAGCTGACAAAGAGAATTCTGTGAGGGGATACCTGGTTTGAGGAAGTGGGGGGAGTACACTGCCAGGATCCATTGGAGCAGCATAGGCTAGGGAGAAGCAGGAGAAGCAAAGGGTCAGGGCAGTGCCAGGATACCACAGCATAATGGAATCAGAGAGGAGTCAGAGGAGGGAGCTGTCAAATGGGGCCTAAAACCAATGGACAGGATCTGGGTCCTCGAGAAGGGCAGCCAGTGGCTCAAGAAAGAAGCTGGTGCCAGTAATGGAGGTCCAAGTGCTAGCACCTGGGCCTTGGTGAATGAAAAAGGACATGATTGTCTGTGGAATTCTTATACCTCTGCAGCCTCCATAGATTGGACTGGCTCCTCCAGTCGAGAGACCCCTCCCAACTTGGTGTCCAGACTAGTTTGTATTCTGGCTCAGTCCATATAGAGGGAATTCACCCCTACATTCATGAGATCCCTTCAACCTGGTTGCCCAGTGTGTGTGTGTGTGGGGGGGTCATGTACAGCTGCAGCCAGGGTAGCAGGGACTGGCACCTCCAGGCGGGAGACCCCTTTCACCTTGGTGTCTTGAGGAACTCATATACCTCCTCAGTCAGGATAGACAGGACTTGCCACTCCAGGAAGGAAATGCCTCCCAACTGGGTGTTGGGGGAGCTAGTACACTGCCCAAACCAGGGTAGAGAGTACTGACACCTCCAGGCGGAAGAACACTCCTACTTGAGTTTTGCAGGGATCTTGTATTCTGCTGCAGCCAGGTTAGAAGGGACTCGCCTCTCCTGGCAAAGACCCCTCCAACCTGGGTGTGAGGCGAGCTCATATGCCACCACAGCCTGGGTAGAGGGCATTTGCTCCACCAGGCTGGAGACCCCTCCCACCTGGGTATTTGGAGGGGGGCTCTTATACCACAGAGTCAGTTTAGCAGGGACTGGCCCTTCCAGGTGAGACCCCTCCCACCTGTGTAGCAGGGTAGCTCCTATACCCTGCAGCCAGGTTAGAGGGTGCTGGAATCTCCAGTAAGGAAACCCCTCCCGCTTGGGTGATTGGGGGAGCTCCTATACCTCCCAGCCAGAGTAGAGGGGACTAGTTTCTCCAGTTGGGATACACCTCCCACATAGGTGTCCTGGGAGCTCTTATATGGCACAACAAAGTAGAGGGGACTCGCCCCTGCAGGTGGGAGACACCTCCCCCTTGGGTGCTGGGATCTTATATAGCTGTATACCATCAATGCCAGCGTAGAGGGGACTTGACGTTCCAGTGGGGAGAATACACCCAACTGGGTGTCTGGGGGAGCTTGTGTACCTGCACAGCTAGGATAAAGGGGCCGCATCCCTCCAGGCGAGGGACCCTTTCCACCTGAGTGTCCAGAGGAGCTCCTATACCGCCATAGGAAGGATAGGGGAAACTTGCCAGTCCAGGCAGGAGACCCCTCCCACCTGGGTGTCAGGTGGAGTTAGTATACTGCACCATCCAGGGTAGAGGGGATTCTTGCCTCCAGGTGGGAGACCCGGCTCACCTGGGTGTGGGTGGAGGAGCTCATATACCACTGTAGCCAGGGTAATGGGAACTCCACCCCTCCAGGGAGCTGACTCCTCCCACCTGGGTGTAGCTGGGAGCTTATATAACGACTTGGCCAGTGTAGAGGGACTCAGCCCTTCAGGCGGGAGATTCCTATCTCCTGGGTGTCAGGAGAGCTCTTATACTGCAGCAGCCAGGGTAGAGGATTCTTGCACCTCCAGGAGGGAGACCCCTCTCATCAGGATGTCAGGTGGAGCTCACCCCTCCTTGCAGGAGACCCCGCCCACCTGGGTGTGGGTGGAGCTCATATACCACTCTAGCCAGGGTAGTGGGGACTCAACCCTCCAGGGAGGAGACCCCTCCCACCTACCTGGGTGTAGCTGGGAGCTTGTATAACACCTTAGCCAGGGTAGAGGGGACTTGCTCCTCCAGGCAGGAGACCCCTCCCACCAGGGTGTCAGGGGGAGCTCATATACTGCAGCAGCCAGGGTATAGGGGATTCACCCCTTTATATTGGAGACCCCTCCCATGTGGGTATGGTGGGGAGGGCTCATATACAGCCATATCCAGGGTAGAGGGGACTCACCCCTCCATGCAGGGAGACCTCTCCCATCTGGATGTCTGTGGGAGCTCCTATACAGCAGCAGCCAGGGGAGAGCCCACTAGCCCCTCCATGAGGAAGACCCCTCCCATCTGAGTGTCAGGGGAAACTCATATACTGCTGCAGCCAGGGTAGAGAAGACATGCTCCTCCAGGTGAGAGACCTCTCCCATCTTGGTGCCAGGCCAAGCTTGTATTCTGCCTTAGCCAGGGTAAAGGAGACTTGCCCCTCCAAGCAAGAGACTTTTCCCACCTGGGTTTTAGGGGGAGCTCTTATACTACTCAGCCAGGGTAGAGGGGACTCGCCCCTGCAGGCAGGAGAAGTCTACCACCTGGGTGTCCTGGGAGCTCTTATATGACACCAGCCAAAGTAGAGTGGACTTTCGCCCTTCCAGGAGGGAGACCCCTTCTACCTGGGTGTAGGTGGTAAGCTTGTATACCACCGCAGCCAGAATACAGGGTACTCACCTGTCAAGGCGAGAGACCCCTCCTATCTGTGTGTCAGGTTAGCTTGTATACCGCCCCTTTAAGGCGGGAGACCCCTCCCACATGGGTGTCAGGCGGAACTCTTATACTGCCTCAGCCAGGGTAGATGGGACTCACCCTTCCAGGGGTGAGACTCCTTCAACCAGTGTTTCCAAGGGAACAACTATACAGCCATGGGCAGTGTAGAGGGGACTCTACCATCGAGGCTGGAGACTCCTCACACCTGGTTGACAGGGGAATTCCTATACAGCAGCAGACATGGTGGAGGGACTCACCCCTCCAGGCGGGAGAGT
Source organism: Marmota flaviventris (assembly GCF_047511675.1). Classification (NCBI taxonomy): domain Eukaryota; kingdom Metazoa; phylum Chordata; class Mammalia; order Rodentia; family Sciuridae; genus Marmota; species Marmota flaviventris. The sequence continues at coordinate 22,856,372 of NC_092517.1, forward strand.
CCTGCCACCTGGGTGTGAGGGGTGAAGCTTTTATACCCCTGCAACCAGAGTAGAGGAAACTTACTCCTTTGGGCAGGAGACCCCTCCCACCTTGGTGTCAGGGGGAGATCTTATACCACCACAGCCATGGTAGAGGGTACTTTCCCCTTCAGGCGGGAGACCCCTCCCATATGGGTGGTTGGGGAGCTCCTATACCACTGCAAGTGGGGTAAAGGGAACTCTACCCTCCAGATGGAAGACCCCTTCCATCTGAGTGTCCTGGGGAGTGGCAATACTGCCACAGCAAGGCTAGAGGGAACACGCTCCTGCAGGTGGAAGACCCTTCCCACCTGGGTGTACTAGGAACTCTTATATGGAAAGAGCTAAAGTAGAGGTTGTATACTGCCACATCCAGAGTAGAGGGGACTCATTGCTCCAGATGGGAGACCTTATACCCTTGCAGCCAGTGTAGAGGGGACTCGCCTCTCCAGTCGGGAGACCCCATATCCTGGGTGTCAGGGGGATCTCCTATACCACCAGAGCCAGGGTACAGGGGACACGCACCTCCGGGCGGAAGACCCCTTCCACCTGGGTGTCAGGGAAAACTCATATACTGCTGTACCCTGGGTAGCAGTGACTCACACCTCCAGGTGGGAAACCCCTCCTACTGGGGTAGGAGGGGGCTCTTATACCCCCAAAGCCCAGGTTGAGTGGACCCGGCCCTTCAGGTGGGAGACCCTCCCACCTGGGTTGGGTGGGGAGTGCCTATATCGCTGCATTGAGTGTAATGGGGACTAACTCCTCCAGGCAGGAGACTCCACCCACCAGGGTGGCATGGGGAACTTTTAGACCACCTTTGACAGTGTAGAGGAGGCTTGCCCTTCCAGGCTGGAGACCCTCCAACCTGGTTGTCTTCTGGAGCTAATTTACCAACCCAGCCATGGTAGAAAGTATTTGCCCCTCCTTGCGAAAGACCCCTCCCACCAGAGTGTAAGTGGGACCTCATATACTGCCACAGACAGGATAGAGGGGACTCGCCCCTCCATGCAAGAGACACCTCCCACCTTGTTGTCTAAAGCAGCTTGTATACCTCCACAACCAGGGTAGAGGGGACTCGCTGCTCCAGTCGGGAGACCCTTCCCACCTATGTGTCAGGAGGATATCGTATACTCCCACAGCAAGAGTGGAGGGGACTTGCTTTATGTGTCAGGAGGATATCGTATACTGCCACAGCAAGTGTGGAGGTGACTTGCTCATCCAGGCAGGAGACCCCTCCCACCTGGGTATGTGAGGGGGAGATACTGTATCACCACAGCAAGGGTAGAGGAGACTCACCCCTCCAGTTCGGAGACCTGTCCAATCTGGGTTTCATGAGGAGCTATTATACTGCTGCAGCCAGGGTAGAGGAGACTCGCTCCTCCAGGAGGGAGACTCCATCCACCTGAGTGTCCTGGGTAGCTCCTATACCGCTGAAGTCAGGGTAGAGGGGACTTGCAACTCTAGGTGGGAGAACCTCCCACCTGTGTGTCTGGAGGAGTTCTGATACTGCTGCAGCCAGGGTAGAGCAAACTTGCCCTTCCAGTCAGGAGACCCCTCTTACCTGGGTGTCTGGTTGAGCTCCTATAAATTTGCAGCCAGGGAAGAGGAAACTTGCACCTCCAATCGTGGAGCCCCTCCCACCTGGGTGTCTGGGGGAGCTTGATTACTTCAGCAGCCAGGGTAGAGGGGATTCGCCCCTTTCACCTGGGTGTCAGGGGGAGCTCCTATACTGGCAAAGCCAGGGTAGAGGGAACACGCCATGCAGGCAGAAGACATTCCCTCCTGGGTGTACTGAGAGCTCTTATATAGCAAGAGCTAAGGTAGAGGGGACTCGCCCTTCCAGGCAGAATACCCCTCCCACCTTTACATCAGCAGCCATGGTTCAGGGAACTGGCCCCTCCAAGGGAGAGATCCATCCAACCTGGGTGTCAGGGAAAGCTAGTATACTACTGCAACCAGGGTAGAGGTGACTTGCCCCTTCAGGTGGGAGACTCCTACCATCTTGGTATGGTGGGGGAGTTCCTATACCACAGCAGCCAGAATAGAGGGGACTCGCCCCTCAAAGCAGGAGACCCCTCCAACCTGGGTGTCTGGGATAGCTGGTACATCAGGCAGGGTAGAGGGAAGTCACCACTCTAGGTGGGAGACCACTCCCACCTGGGTATCAGGGGAACCTCTTTAACTGCTGCAGCAAGGGTAGAGGGGACTTGCCCTCCAGGCAGTAGAACCCTCCCACCTGGGTGTCAGATAGAACTCAGATAGCCCAGCAGCTGGGATAGAGGCAACTCGCACCTTCAGGTAAGAAACACCTCCCACCTGGGAATTGGAGTAACTCCTATACAACCTTAGCCATGGTAGTGGGGACTGACCCTCTCCAGGCGGAAGTCCCCTCCCACCTGGGTGTCAGGTGGAGCTCATATACCCCAGCAGCCAGGGTAAAGGTGACTCACACCTCCAGGCGAGAGACACTTCCCACCTGGGAATGCTGGTAACTCCTATACTGCCTTAGTCAGGGTAAAGGGGATTCGCCCCTCCAGGTGGAAGACACCTCCCACATGGGTGTCTGATAAGAGGGGGATCTTTTACACTTGCAGGTAGGGTAGCAGCAAATCACCTCTCCAAGCGGGAGACCCCTCCTTCCTGGGGGTAGGAGGGCCTTCTTTTACCCTCACATCCAGGGTTGAGGGGACTCACTCCTTCAAGTGGGAAACCCTCTGACCTAGGTGTGGGGGTGGAGTTCCTATACCGCTGCTGCTAGGGTACTGGGGACTTGCCCTTTCAGGCAGGAGACCTCTCCTACCTGGGTGTCTGGGTGAGCTTGCATACCACTGCAGCCAGAGCAGAGTGGACTCACTTCTCCAGGAGGGAGATCTCTTCCACCTGGATGTCCTGGGGAGCTCCTATACTGTTGAAGCCAGGGTAGTAGGGACTTGCACCTATAGGGGGAGACTCTTCCCACCTGGATGTCAGGGGGAGTTCCTATACTGTTGCAGCCAGGGTAGGGTGGACTTGAACTTCCACTTGGGAGACTCCTCCCATCTGGGTGTCAGGGGGAGTTCCTATACCATTGCAGCCAGGGTAGAGGGGACTCGCATCTCCAGGCCCCATACCAACCCAACTGGGTGTCAGGGGGAGATCCTTTACTTCCCCAGCCAGGTTAGAGGAGACTCGCCCCTCCAGGCAAAAGACCCATCCAATTGTCTTGTCAGGGAAAGCTAGTATACCACTGCAGCCAGGGTAGAGGGAATCCAGCGGGAGACTCCTCCCATCTTGGTATGGGGCAGGAGCTAGTATACCACTGCAGCCAGGATAGAGAGGACTCGCCCCTCCAAGCAGGAGAGAGACCCATTTTACCAGGGTGTCTGGGAGAGCTGGTACCCTGACACACCAGGGAAGAGGGGTGTCACCTCTCTAGGTGGGAGACCCCTCCAACTTGGGACTCAGGGGGTCTGGTGTACCCCAGCATCTAGGTTAGATGAAACTTGCACCACCTGGTTAGAGACACCTCCCATCTGGGAATGAGGGTAACTCCTATACCGCCTTAGACAGGGTAGAGAGGACTCACCCCTCCAGGCGGAAGACCCCTCCCACTTGGGTATCAGGTGGACCTCATATACCCCAGCATCCAGGGTAGAAGCTACTGGCACCTCCAGGAGAGAGATACCTCCCACCTGGGAATGGAGGTAACTCCTATACCGCCTTAGCCAGGGTAGAGGGGACTTGCCCCTCCAGGCAGATAACCCCTCCCACAGGGGTGTCTGCTGAGGGGGTGCTTATAGAGCTGCAGCTGGGGATAGCAGCAACTCGCCCCTCTAGGCGGGATACCACTCTATCCTGGGCTTAGGAGGAGGCTCTTATATCCCCTGCAACCAGCGACTCGCCCCTTCAGGCAGAAGACCCTTCTATCTGGGTGTGGCGGGGGGAGCTCCTATTCTGCTGCAGCCAGGGTAGTAGGGACTCGCCCCTCCAGGCTGGAGATCCTTCCCACCTGGGTGTCACAGGGATCTTTTATACCACCTTAGCCAGGGTAGAGGAGACTCAACTATCCAGGTGGGAGACCCCTCCAACCCGGCTGTTGTGGGGAGCCCATATACCACCACAGCCAGGGTAGAAAATACTTGCCTCTCCTGGCGGGAGAACCCTCACACAAGAGTGTCCATGAGAGTTTGACTATTGTACCAGACAGGGTATGGGGGACTCACCCCTATAAGTGGGATATCTCTCAAACCTGGGTGTTGGGGGTGCTCCTATACTGCCACAGCCAGGGAAGAGTAAACATGCCCCTTCAGGCAGATGGCCTCTCCCACGTGGGTTCACTGGGAGCTCTTATATGGCAAGAGCTAAAGTAGGCAGGACTTGCTCTTCCCAGCTGGATATCCCTCCCACCTGGGTGTCAGGGGAGCTTGTATACCACCAAAGCCAGGGTAGAGGGGACTGGCCCCTCCAGGAAGGAGACCCCTTCCACCTGGGTGTCTTGGTGATCTCCTATACCGCTGAAGCCAGGGTAGAGGGGAGATCTACCTCTAGGCTGTAGAACTCATCCCACCAGGATGTCAGTGGGAGTTCCTACACTGCTGCAGTCAACTTAGAGCAGACATGCCATTCCATTCGGGAGACCCCCGCCTCCTGCGTGTCTGAATGAGCTCCTATTTCTCCACAACAAGGAGAGAGGGGGCTCGCCCCTCCAATGCGGAGACCTTTCACACCTGGGTGTCCAGGGAGGCTTGATTACTGCAGCAGCCAGGGTAGAGGGGACTTGCCCCTACAGGTGGGAGACCCCTCCCACCTGAGTGTCAGGGAAGAGGGAACACCCCTCTCCAGGTGGAAGACCCCTCCCACATGGATGTACTGGGCCTCTTATATGGCAAGAACTAAAGTAGAGGGGACTCGCCCTTCCAGGGGTGATACCCCTCCCACTTGGGTGTCCGGGGACCTTGTATACCGCGAAAGCCAGGGCAGAGGGGACTCCCCCTTTCAAATGGAAGACCACTCCCACCTGTGGGTAGGGGGGACACTTGTATACCGCCTTTGCCAGGGAAAAGAAAACTTGCCCCTGTGGGGGGGGGGGGCACTCCCATTTAGGTATCTGGGAGAGCGTGTGTCCCGCCATACCCAGGTTAGGGGGGACTCATTGCTCCAGGTGGGAGACTCCTCCCACCTGGTTCTCTGAGGAATCTCATATACCCCTGAGCCCAGTTTAGAGGGGTCACACCCCTCCAGTTGGGAGACCCAATAACCTGGGTGTCCGTGGGAGCTCCTATATAGTCAGAGACACAGGATAGGGGACTCGACCCTCCAGGGGGAAGATCTCTTCTACCAGGTTGTCAGGGGAGTTCATATACTGTCTCATGCAGGGTAGAGGGGACTCCCACTGGAGGTGGAAGACCCCTTTCACCTGGGTTTAGGGGGGAGCTCCTTTACCACTGTAGTCAGGGTAGAGGGTCTCGCTTCTCCAGGTTAGAGACCACCCACCTGGGTGTGAGGGGGAGATCCTTTATTGCAGTAGCCAGGGTAGAGGGGACTCAACCCTCCAGATGAGAGACCCATCCAACCTGAGTGTCAAGAAAATCTAGTAAACCACTGCAGCCAGGGTAGAGGGAACTTGCCCCTTTAGGCTGGAGACCCCTCCCATCTAGGTATGGGTGGGGAGCTCCTATACCACAGCAGCCAGAATAGAGGGGACTCACCCCTCCAAGCAAGGGGACCCCTCCCACCTGCGTGTCTGGGAGAGCTGGTACACCTCCTCAGACAGGGTAGAGGGAAGTCACCCTTCTAGGCGGGAGACCCCTCTTACCTGGGTGTTAGGGGAAGTTCCTTAACCACTGTAGCCAGGGTAGAGAGGACTCTCCCCTCCAGGCTGAAGACTCCTCCCACCTGAGTGTCAGGTGGAGCTCATATACCTCAGCAGCCAGAGTAGAGGCAGCTTGAATGTCCAGGCGAGAAACACCTCCAAACTTGGAAAGGGATTAAATTCTATACCGCCTTAGTCAGAGTAGAGAGGACTCATCTGTCCAGGTGGAAGAACTCTCCCACCTAGGTGTCAGGTTCAGCTCATATACCCCAGCAGCCAGTGTAGAGGAGACTTGCACCTCCAGGCGAGAGACACCTCCAACCTGAGAATGGGGGTAACTCCTATACCGCCTTAGCCAGGGTAGAGGGGACTTGTCCCTCCAGGCGGACCCCTCCCACATGGGAGTCTGCAGGGGAGGGGGGTCGTATACAGGTGCAGCTGGGGTAGCAGCTACTCACTTCTCCTTGGGTAAGGAGAGGCTCTTATACCACCACAGCCAGGGATGAGTGGACTCTTCCCTTCAGACAGGAGACCCTCCCTCCTGGGTGTTGCGGGGAACTTGTATACCACCTTAGCCAGGGTAGAGGAGAGTCACCCATCCAGATGGGAGACCATTCCAACTGGGCTGTCAGTGGGAGCTCATATACCTCAACAGCCAATGAAGAAAGTACTTGCCCCTTCTGGCGGTAGACCCCTTCATTCAGGGTGTCAGAGGGAGCTCATATATTGCCACAGCCATGATAGAGGGGACTCCCACATCCAGGCGGGAGACCCCTCCCACCTGGGTGTCAGAGGGAGCTCTTATACAACCTCAGCCATGGAAGATAGTACATTCTTTTCAGGCGGGAGAACCCTCCCACTGGGTTGTTGGGGAAGAGCTCCTATACAGCCGCAACCTGGGAAGACAAGACTCGCCCCTCCAAGCGGGAGACCCCTCCCACCTGGGTGTCGGGGGAGCTCCTATACCATTGCAGCCAGGGTACAGCAGACTTGCCCTTCCAGTCGGGAGACCCCTCTCACCTGGGTGTCTGGGAGAGCTTGTAAAAAGCCACAGCCAGGGTAGAGGGGACTCATTGCTCCAGGAAGGAGACGGTTCCCATCTGGGTATCTGGGGGAGATCCTATAGCCCCAAAGCCAGTGTAGAGGAGACTTGCTTCTACATTCGGGCTACCCCATATCCTGGGTGTTGGGGGAGCTCCTATATAGCCAGAGCCAAAGGAGTGGGGATTCAACCCTTCAGTCAGAAGATCTCTTCTACCTGGTTGTCAGCAGAATTCAGATACTGCCATAGCAGGGTAGAGGTGCCTCGCTATTGGAGGTGGTAGACCCCTCCCACTTGGGTGTAGGGGGGACCTCCTATACCACTGCAGCCAGGGTAGAGGGGACTTGCCTCTGCAGGCTGGAGAAACCCTCCCACCTGGATGTATTGGGACCTCTTACATGGCAAGAACTAAAATAGAGGGGACTCGCAATTCCAGGTGGGATACCACTCCTACCTGGGTGTCAGGGGAGCTTGTATACCCCAAAAGCAAGGGTAGTGGGGACTCGTCTGTCCATGAGAAAGACCACTCCGACCTGTGTGTGTGGGGGGGCACTTGTATACTGCCTTAGCCTGGGTAGAGAAGACTTGCCCCTCCAGGTGTGAGACCCTCCAACCTGGTTGTGTGGTAGAGCATGTATAACGCCACAGCCAGGGGAGAGGGGTCTCTCCCCTCCAGGCATGAGGCCCATTTTTCTGTCAGGGGGTTCTTGTATACCGCCAGAGCCAGGTACAGGAGACTGGCCCTTCCAGGCGGGAGACCCTCTTCCACCAGGAAGATCCTATACCACCACAGCCAGGGTAGAGGGGACTTGCCCCTCCAGGATGGAGACCCCTCCCACCTGGGTTTCTGGAGGAGCTCTTATTCTGTTGCAGCCAGTGTAGAGAAGACACGCCCCCTCCAGGAGAGAGAAGACTTCCACCTGGGTGTCCTGGGGAGCTGCTATACAGCTAAAGCCAAGGTGGAGGGAACTTGCACCTCTAGGCAGAAAACCCATCCCACCAGGATGTCAGGGGGAGTTTCTACACTGCTTCAGCCAGGGTACAGCAGACTTTCCCTTCCATTCAGGAGACCCCTCTCACCTGGGTGTCTGGGTGAGCTCCTATCCCTCCAGAGCAAGAGTAGAGGGGACTCGCTCCTCCAGTCGGGATACCCCTCCAACCTTGGTGTCAGGGGAGGTTTGATTAATGCAGCATCCAGGATAGAGGTGACTCGCCCCTACAGGCGGGAGACCCCTCCTACCTGGGTGTCCAGGAAAGCTCCTATACTGCCACAGCCAAGGTAGAGGGAACACGCTCGTGCATGCAAAATACCCCTCCCATCTGGGTGTACTGGGACCTCTTATATGAGAAGAGCTAAAGTAGAGATGACTCGCTCTTCCAGGCGGGATACCCCTCCCACCTGCATCTCAGGGGACCTTGTATACCGCCAAAATCAGGGTAGAAGGGACTCGCCCATCCATGCAGAAGACCACTCCCACCTGTGTGTAGTGGGGCACTTGTATATTGCCTTAGCCAGGGTGGAGAAGACTTGCCCAAACAGGCGGGTGACACTTCCACCTGGGTGTCAGTTGGAGGTCGTATACCCTGCAGCCAATGTAGAGGGTACTTGCCTTCCAGTTGGGAGACTCTGTAACCTGGGGTGTTGGGGGGAGCTCCTATAATGCCAGAGCAAGTGTGAGGGGGTATTTAACCCTCCAGCTGGAAGATCCCTTTCACTTAGTTGTCAAGGGAGTTCATATACTGCCACAGGCAGAGTAGAGGGGATTTGCCACTCGAGGAAGGAGACCCTTCCCACCTGGGTTAAGGGGGGGAGCTCCTATACCACTGCAGCCAGGGTAAAGATGACTTGCCTCTTCAGGCGGGAGACACCTCCCATCTTGGTATGGGAGAGAGCTTGCATACCACGAAAGCCAAAATAGAGGGAACTCGCCCCAACAAGCAGGACACCCCTCTCACCTGGGTGTCTGGGAGAGCTGGTAAACCCCTGCAACAGGGTAGAGGGAAGTCACCCTTCTAGTCAGGAGACCCCTCCAACCTGGGTGTCAGGGGGAGCCCCTTAACCGCTGAAGCCAGGGTAGAGGAGACTAACCCCTCAAGGCAGAAGACCCCACCCATCTGGGTGTCATGGGGAGTTCATTTACCCCAGCAGCCAGGGTAGAGGTTACTCATACCTCCAGGCGGGAGAACCCTCCCACCTGGGAATGGGGGTAACTCCTGTACTGCCTTAACCAGGGTAGAGGGGAGATGCCCCTTTAGGTGGGAGACCCATCCCATTTTGATATGAAGTGTGGAGCTTATATAACACAGCAGCCCAAATATAGGGGCCCTTCCAAACAAGAGGCCAGAATAGAGGGGCCCTTCCAAACAAGAGACTCCTTCAACATGGTTTCTGGGATAGCTGGTAAATCCCTGCAGACGGGGTAGAGGGAGGTCACCCTTCTAGATGGAATACCATACCTCTCCCACCTGGGTGTCAGGGGAAGCTCCTTAACCACTGCAGCCAGGGTAGATTGGACTCGCCCATCCAGGTGGAAGACCCCACCCACCTGGGTGTCAGGTGGAGCTCATATTCACCAGCAGCCAGGGTAGAGGCAACTCGTACCTCCAGGTGAGAAACACTTCCCACCTGGGAATGGGAGTAACTTCTATAACACCTTACCAGGGCAGAGGGGACTCACTCCTCCAGGCAGAAGACCCCATAACCTGGTTGTCAGGGGGAGCTCCTATACCATCAGAGTCAGGGGAGAGGGGACTCAACCCTCCAGGTGGAAGGTCACTTTCACCTGGTTGCCAGGGGAGTTCATATACTGCCACAGGCAGGATAGAGGGGACAAGCCACTCCAAGCAGGAGACCCCTCCCACCTGGATGTAGGGGAGAATTCCTATACCACTACAGCCAGGATCAAGGGGATTCACCTCTGCAGGCCAGACACCCTCCCACCTGGGTATCATCCTTTACCACAGCAGCCAGGGTTGAGGGGACTCGCCCATTCAGTTGGGATACCCGCCCAACTTGGTGTGTGTGGGGGAGCTCCTATACCACTGCAGCAAGGGTAGTGGGGACTCCTCCCTCCAATCAGGAGATCCCTCTCATCTGGGTATGGGGAAACTCATATAATGCAGCAGCCAGAGTAAAGGGGACTCACCCCTCAATGCAGGATACCCCTCCCACATGAGTGAGGGGGAGGGGGAGAGCTGCTATACCAGTAGAACCAGAGTAGAGCAGACTCGCCCCTCCAGGTGGAAGACTCCTCCCACCTGGGTGTCAAGGGGAGCTTCTATACCACTGTAGTCAGGGTATAGGGGACTTTCCTCTTTAGGCAGGAGACCCCTTCTACCTGGGTGTCCTGAGCGGGGGGGTTTCATATACATCTGCAGGCAGAGTAGTAGGGACTTGAAACCCCAGGCAGAACACCACTTTCACTTGGTTGTCCAAGGGAGTGCCTATCCTGCAGCAGCCATGGTAGAGGGTACTCGCCCCTCCATTAAAGAGTCCCCTCCTACCTGGTGGTTTGGGGGAGATCCTGTACTGCCCCAGTCAGGAGAGAGGGGACTTGCTCCTCCAGGCAGGAGACTCCTCCCACCTGGGTTCAGTGAAAGCTAGTATACCACTGGAGCCAGGAAAAAGGGGACTCCCACTTTCAGGCTGGAGACACCTCCCATCTGCTAATGGGGGTGGGTCATATACCACAACAGCCATGGTAGAGGGGACTCACCAATCCATGCGGGAGAACCCTCCTACCTGGGTGACTGGGGGGAACTTCTATACTGCCTTAGCCAGAGTGGAGGTAAGTCTCTCCTCCAGGTGGGAGACCCCTCCCATCTAGCTATGCAGGGGTGAGCTCATATATTGCTGCAGCCTGGATAGAGGGGACTCACTCCACTAGGCAGGAAACCCCTCAACACTGGTTGTCAGGGGAGCTCATATACCACCGCAAACAGGCTAGAGGGGACTCGCAATAAAGGGTGGGAGACCCCTCCCAACTTGATGTAGGGAGGAGTTCCTGTACTGCCACAGCCAGGGTAGAGGGTACTCGCCACTCCAAGCTGGAGACCACTACCACCTGGATGCCAGAGGGAGCTCAAATACCGCCCCAGCCAGGAGAGGGGACTCGCCTGTTTTTGTGGGAGACCTCTCCCACCTGGGATACTGGGGGGAGCTCTTACACCACTGACGCCAGAGTGGACTGTTCCCTCCAGGTGGGAGACTCCTCTCACCTGGGTGTCCCGGGCAGCTTGTATACCATATTAGCCAGGGTAGATTGGGCTTGCCCATCCAGACAGGAGATCTCTCCCACCTGGGTGTCAGGGAAAGCTCCTATACCGCAGCAGCCAGGGTAACAGGGATTTGCCTCATTAGGCGGGAGACTCCTCCCACCTGGGAATCCTGGGGCGGGGCAGGGGCTCCTTTGCACCTGCAGGCAGGGTAGCAGAGACTCATCCCCCATGGCAGAAGACCACTTTCACCTGGGTGTCCGGGAGCTCCTATCCCGCTGTAGCCATGGTAGATGGGACTGGCCCCTCCCGGCAAGAGACCCATAACACCTGATTGTCAGGGTAGAGTTCATATACCTCCGCAGCCAAGGTAGAGGGGACTCAACCCTCTAGGCCAGTGACCCACCTACCTGGGTGTATGGGGGAGCTCCTATACCTCTGCAGCTGGGGTAGAGGGGACTCATCCCTTCAGGCCAGAGACCCTCTGACCTGGGTTTCAGGGAAGTTGATAAACTGTGACAGCCAGTGTAGAGGGAACGCATGCCTCCAGGCTGGAGGTCCCTCTGACCTGGGTGTCAGGGAAAGCTAGTATACCCCTTTAGCCAGGGAAAAGGGAACTTGCCCCTCCAGGCGGGAGACCTCCTCCCTCCTGGGTGTCACAGGGAGCTTGTATACAACCTTATTTTTAAGATGTGTTACCAACTGGGCTCCATGGTAACAACTGGCAGGGAGAGGAAAATGGGGAAAAGAATCTCTCCCTACTCAGGTGTTGTCCTTGAAGACTTAACATGCCCAAAACAGTGAAAGAAAAAGCTGCTTTTATGTGAACTTCTGCAGACTGTGAAATGCTGAGCCTCTCCCCTTACATGCTGGGTATAAAATTCTGAAAGTGCCTGAAATCGGGGATTGATTGATTACAGCAAAATCTCTGCCCTCTCACCCTGGCTGCAGCCAAATAAAATTGTTTCCTGTTATGTTCAGTGTCTTGCCTCACTTGACCCTACAACAATACTGACTTCCCCCTGCTGGATCCCCTGCCTTCCTTCCCAAATCTTGTCCAGTGTCCTGAGCCCCCTGCCCAAGCCCTGGCCCTTGGCTCTCCGTTCCATGGCCTGGCTCCTAGCTTGAGCTTCTTGTGTCCATTCTTCCTCTGAGATTTTCTCATCTTTGTCTGTGGGCCCCTCACTGGGGCCACTTCCCTGCTCCCCTTGGCTTCCTTGTACTGGAGTACCATATTGCAATCCCACCTTCCTGTCCCTGTCCTTCCCTGCTCTTTCCTGGCCTGGGCCCTCCACTAGGTCCCTTACCTGGGCTCCTTGATGGGGTCCTGGCCCACACTGCACTCCCACCAATCCTGTGGCCCTTTAGGCTGTGCCCTCCTTAGGCCCTCCTGTAGTTTCTGTCTCTAACAGGCCCGCTTTCCTGATCCCCTTCCCAGGATGCTCACAAGTGCCAGGGGACTTGACCTGGCCACTTGCCCCTGCAGGCTTCCTTTGGGAAGTAGCCCTGCCCTTTTGCTAGATCATTTGGCCTTCCTCACCCAGGGCCCTGCTCCAGAACCCTGACTCTGCAGAGAATCTGGGCCTTCAGCCTCTATCCGCCTGTGCCACCCACTCCCCTTTCTCCCCTCTCTCACCTCCCATCCATGTCCCTATTCATTCATATAACCCCAGGTGCTAGCATTTGGCTCTTCATTACTGGACCCACTTCCTTGTTTGAGCCCCTGGCTGCCCTTCTCAAGGACCCTTTCCCTTCCCTTGTTTTCAGGCCTCTTTTTACAGACTCTATCCTGTGCCTTCCCTCTGTTCCACAGGTGCTATGGTATCCTGGCACTGCCGGGACCCTTCACTTTTCCTTCTTCTCCCTAGCCTGATCTCCTGGAAAGGTTCCTGGCTGCCAACCATTCACCCCCAAAACCTCCATGTGCCAGGTATCCCTTCACAGTGGCCTCATTTGGTACAGGTCCCTCTATGAGGATCTACTCACTTGGGCAGAGGAGCCAAATTGGCTGGCCTCTGCACCCTTAAGGTTCCCTATAGGAAACTAAGGCTTGCCTCTTGCCTGAGTCCCCTTTGCTGCCTGCACTTTGAGGCCTAGCAATTAACATGTGACTTGCTCCAACTCAGACCTGAGAGATCCCCTCCCTTCCCTCTCCTGCCCTCTTGCCATGCATGCTGCCCCTACCCCAACCCAGCCCTCCCTAACCCTGACCCTTTGTGCTTCAGTCCCCAGGCCTGGGCAGTCACATGAGCCCCTGACAGTGTTCCTCATGTCACTTGGTTTAGAATGAAGTCTCTGTCTGTCGTGTCTGACCTGGGGGCTTGGGACTGCAAGCTTGCTCCCCTATGTGCCCATTACACTTTTCTCTGTCTCTTGGTCCTTGCAAAGCCCTTCCTTCCTTTCCCCTCCTGCTTTCCACTGGTGCTTGCAGGTCTTCATCCATGGTCAGACATGTGGGTCCTTTTCCTGGGCACCTGTCTTGGGTCCTGGAACTTGACCCCTCACGCACCCATCAAGACCCCCCACTGTGCCCTCTCCTCACCCTCCTTGTGGCCCCCTTCACTTCCCAGGCCTACTTTGCCAGGTCCCTGTCCCTGAATTCTCATCTGTGCAAGGGCGCCTTATGGGAAATGGAGTATTTTCCCTTGCCTGGGCCCCTTGCTCTCTCTAAGCTTTGGTCATGCACCTGGAACACAGACACCTGACATTTACCCTGGGCCAGAAACCTACCTGTGAACTGCGGGATCCCTGGCCATCCCTTCAAAGTCTTTTCCACTGTCCTGAGACCCCTGACCAAGCCCTGGCAATTGGCTTTCCATTCCATGGCCTACCTCCTCACTTGAGTCGCTGGATACCCTTCTTGCTCCATGCTTCCTTGTGCTAGAACTGCGGGCCTAGCTTGGGCCAGTACCCTGCTCCCCTTGGTTTCCCTGAACCTCAGAACTCTATTGTCATCCACCTTCCTGGCCCCACCCTTCACTACCCTTTCCTGGCCTGGGCCTTCCTGTTGGTCCCTAGGGTTGGCTCCTTTCGGGAGTCTTGGCTCGCACCTCATTAACACCCTTCCTGTGGCATTTCATGCTGTAACCTTCTTCATCACTCCTGCTGTCCCTGTCTCTGCTGGGCCCTTTTTCAAGATCCCTTTCCCAGGATGCTCACCAGGTACAGGGGACTGGAAATGGGCATTTGGCCTTGTGGGCTCCCTTTGGGAAAACATAGCTGTGCACCTTGCTTGGGCCCTTTGGACTCTCTCACCCAGGCTCCTCGATCCTGACACCCAGCAGTGAACCTAGGCCTTGAGGCCTCCTCTTGCTTCACCACCAACTACCCTTGCTTCCCTTTCTCCACAACCTAGCCCTGTGTTTTCATGAGTCCCAGGACCAGGTCCTGGTACTTGGCTCCCCATTCCTGGGCCTGGCTCCTTGCTGGAATTCCCAGTCGCCCTTCTCCAGGACCCTGTCCCTGTTCTTTGATTTCAGGCCCCATGCTTGTCCCCCCTCCTATGCCTCCTCTCTGTTCCCCTTTTACTGTTGCATTTTGTCATTGTCAGGACCCTCTCCTTCCACTGCTTAACCCTAGCCTGGTCTGCTCCAATTGTTGCTGGCTCCCCATTGACACCGCCCCAATCTTGGACCAAAGGTATCCTTCATATTGCCCTCCTTTGGTCCTGGTCTCTCTCTGAGGATCTACTCAGCTGGGGAAGAGGAGTGGAATTGGGCCCTGAAGGATCACTATGGGAAACATAGCCCTGCCCCTCTCCTGGGCCCTGTTTGCTGCCCAAACTTGACAACTGGTAGTGGACTTGGTCCTAGTGATGACCTTGTTCTGGGAAATCCCCTGCCTTCCCTCTCCTGCCCTCTACCCTTGCAAGCTGCCCCTAAGACAACCCAGCCCTTCCTCACCCTACCCCTTCACCCTACAATCCCCTGGCCTGTCTGCCAGCCTGAGCTCCTTATCGGTTACTGGGGTTGCATTGCTTTCTGTGATATCTCTTCCTGTGTTGTCTGACCTGTGCACCCCTTGATTTGGCCTCCTTGCTAGTTCCCCTCTGTGCCCTTTGTGCAGCCATCTGTCTCCTCATCCTAGCGCCGATCCTACCTCTTCTTACCCTAGTGGATTTCCTGGAGCAGAGGCCTCCTTATCATTGGGTCCCTAATATCTTTGGGTGGGGTCCATCCCTTTCCTGGGCTCTTTCCTTGGGTCCTGACTCTTGCACCTCTCTGCACTCACCGTGACCCCCCACTGTGCCCTCACTTATGATCCTCATCTGGGCCAAGGTGCCTTACAGGAAACAGAACACTGACCCTTGACTGGGATACTTGCTCTCCCTAGGCCCTTGGGGAAACACCAGGAACCCTGAGACCTGGCAGTCACGCTGTGCCTCGAGCCTTCCTCCCCACTGCTTGATCCCCTGCCTTACCTCCACAGCAGTGTCCACTTTCCTGAGCCCCCTGCCTCAGTGCTGGCCCTTGGCTCTCCATTCCCTGGACTGGCTACTCTCTTGAGCCTCTGGGAGTCCTTCTACCTCCATGCTTCTCTGGGCTTGAACTGTAGGCCTTTCTTGGGCCACTTCCCCACTCCTCTTGGCTTCCCTGCATCTCACAACCCTAGTGCAGCCACTGCCTGCATGGCCCCACCCTTCCCTGCTCTCCCCTAGCTTGGGCACTCCTCTAGGTCCCTAGCCTGGTCTCCTTTCTGCTTTCCTGGCCCACACCCCACAAATACCCTTCTTCCAGAACTCCACGCTATGCCCTCCTTCAGCCCTCCTGTTGTCCTTGTCTCTGCTGGGCTTCTTTTCCAGATCCCTTTCCCAAGATGCTCACCAGAGTCAGGGGATATAATGCAGATGTTTGGCCCTTTGGTCTTCCTTTGGAAAAAGGTAGCAGTACCACTTGCCTGGGGGCTTTGGCCTCCTGCAGCCTGGGGCCTGCTCATGAATCCTGATAATCTGCAGTGAATCTAGGCTTTGAGCCCTCCTCTCCCTGTGCCACTCATTCCCCTTCCTCCCCTTCCTCCCCATATAGTGCCACAGCCAGGAGATCAGGGACTCACATTTCCAGATGGGAGACCACTCCCACCTGTTTGTAGGGGGAGCTGCTAAAGCCCAGCAGCCAGGGTAGAGAGGACTTTCTCTTCCATGCAGGAGACCCCTCCTACCTCAGTGTAGGGGGAAGCTCCTATACTGCTGCAGGGGTGGGGGTGTTGGAAGCTCCTATACCACTGCAGCCAGGGTACAGGGCACTCACCACTATAGGTGGGAGACCCCTCACATCTGGGGGTTGGGGGGAGCTCAAATACTCCACAGCCAGGGTAAAGGTGACTTGCCCTCCAGGTGGGAGACCCCACCCACCTGGGTTTTGGGAGGAGCTCATATATTACCACAGCCAGGGTAGAAGATATTCGCACTTCCGGTCCCCGCTACCCTGGCTAACTTGGTATACAGCTCCCTGCAACACGCAGGTGTGAGGGGTCTCCTTCCTGGAGGGGCAAATCTGGTCTACCCTGGCTAGGGCTGTATATGAGACCCCCAATGAACACCTAGGTGGGAGGGGTCTCCAGAGGTGTGAGTTTCCTCTACCTTGGCTGCGGAGGTATACTAGATCCCTCCAACACCCAGTTGAGAGGCGTCTCCAGCCTGGAGTGGCGAGTCCCCTGTACCCTGGCTGCAGCTGTATAAGAGCTACCTTTAACAACCAGGTGGTTTTTCTGCATCTATTGAGATGATCATATGGTTCTTATCTTTAAGTCTATTGATGTGGTGAAAAACATTTATTGATTTCCGTATATTGAACCATCCTTGCATCCCAGGGATGAATCCTACTTGATCATGGTGCACATGATGTGCCTTTGTATCCGATTCGCCAGGATTTTATTGAGGATTTTTGCATCTAGGTTCATCAGAGATATTGGTCTGTAATTTTCTTTCTTTGAGGTGTCTTTGTCTGGTTTCAGAGTCAGGGTGATGTTGGCCTCATAGAATGAATTTGGCAGAGCTCCCTCTTTTTCTATTTCCTGAAATAACTTTAAAAGTATTGGTATTAATTCTTCCTTAAAGGTTTTGTAAAACTCTGCTGTATACCCATCCGGTCCTGGGCTTTTCTTGGTTGGAAGTCTTTTGATTGCTTCTTCTATTTCATCTATTGATATTGGTCTGTTTAAGTTGTGAGTATCCTCCTGACTCAGTCTGGGCAAATCATATGACTTAAGGAATTTATCGATGTCTTCACTATCTTCTATTTTATTGGAATATAGGTTTTCAAAATAATTTCTAATTTTCTTCTGTATTTCGGTAGTGTCTGTTGTGATATTGCCTTTTTCATCCCGTATGTTAGTAATATGAGTTCTCTCTCTTCTTCTCTTCATTAGCATGGCTAAGGGTCTGTTGATCTTATTTATTTTTTCAAAGAACCAACTTTTAGTTTTGTTAATTTTTTCAATAGTTTCTTTTGTTTCAATTTCGTTGATCATCTCAATAGACACAAAAAAGCATTGACAAAGTACAACATCCCTTTATGTTCAAAACATTAGAAAAACTAGGGATAACAGGAACTTACCTCGACATTGTAAATGCTATCTATGCTAAGCCTCAGGCTAGCATCATTCTCAATGGAGAAAAATTGAAGGCATTCCCCCTAAAATCTGGAACAAGACAGGGATGCCCTCTATCACCACTTCTATTCAATATAGTTCTCGAAACACTGGCCAGAGCAATTAGACAGATGAAAGAAATTAAAGGCATACAAATAGGAAAGGAAGAACTTAAATTATCACTATTTGCAGGTGACATTATTCTATACCTAGAAGACCCAAAAGGGTCTACAAAAAAAAAAAAAAAAAAAAATACTAGAACTAATAAATGAATCCAGCAAAGTGGCAGGATATAAAATCAACACACATAAATCAAAGGCATTTCTGTATATCAGCAACAAAACTTCTGAAACAAAATGAGGAAAAACACTCCATTCACAATATCCTCAAAAAAAAAAATAAAATACTTGGGAATCAACCTAACAAAAGAGGTGAAAGATTTATACAATGAAAACTACAAAACCCTAAAAAGAGAAGTAGAAGAAGATCTTAGAAGATGGAAAAATATACCCTGTACATGGATAGGCAGAACTAACATCATCAAAATGGTGATATTACCAATGCCAATCAAAATCCCAACGGCATTTCTTGTAGAAATAGATAAAGCAATCATGAAATTCATATGGAAGAATAAAAGACCCAGAATAGCAAAATCAATTCTAAGCAGGAAGTGTGAATCAGGCGATATAGCGATACCAGATTTAAAACTATATTACAGAGCAATAGTAACAAAAACAGCATGGTACTGGTACCAAAACAGGCGGGTGGATCAATGGTACAGAATAGAGGACACAGAGACTAATCCACAAAGCTACAACTATCTTATATTTGATAAAGGAGCTAAAAGCATGCAATGGAGGAAGGATAGCATCTTCAACAAATGGTGTTGGGAAAACTGGGAATCCATATGCAACAAAATGAAACTGAATCCCCTCCTCTCGCCATGCACAAAAGTTAACTCAAAGTGGATCAAGGAGCTAGATATCAAATCAGAGACTCTGCGCCTGATAGAAGAAAAAGTTGGCTCTGATCTACATATTGTGGGGTCGGGCTCTAAATTCCTTAATAGGACACCCATAGCACAAAAGTTAATAACAAGAATCAACAAATGGAACTTACTTAAACTGAAAAGTTTTTTTTTTTTTTTTTTTTTTTTTTTTTTTTTTTTTTTTTTTTTTTTTTTTTTTCTCAGCAATAGAAACAATAAGAGAGGTAAATAGGGAGCCTACATCATGGGATCAAATTTTTACTCCTCACACTTCAGATAGAGCCCTAATATCCAGAGTATACAAAGAACTCAAAAAATTAAACAATAAGAAAAAAAAAATAACCCAATCAACAAATGGGCCAAAGACCTGAACAGACACTTCTCAGAGGAGGACATACAATCAATCAACAAGTACATGAAAAAATGCTCACCATCTCTAGCAGTCAGAAAAATGCAAATCAAAACCACCCTAAGATACCATCTCACTTCAGTAAGATTGGCAGCCATTATGAAGTCAAACAACAACAAGTGCTGGAGAGGATGTGGGGAAAAGGGTACTCTTGTACATTGCTGGTGGGACTGCAAACTGGTGCGGTCAACTTGGAAAGCAGTATGGAGATTCCTGGGAAACCTGGGAATGGAACCACCATTTGACCCAGCTATTGCCCTTCTCGGACTATTCCCTGAAGACCTTAAAAGAGTGTACTACAGGGATACTGCTACATCGATGTTCATAGCAGCACAATTCACAGTTGCTAGACTGTGGAACCAACCCAAATGCCCTTCAATAGATGAATGGATAAAAAAAAATGTGGCATTTATACACCATGGAGTATTACGCAGCACTAAAAAATGACAAAATCATGGAATTTGTAGGGAAATGGATGGCACTAGAGAAGATTATTCTTAGTGAAGCTAGCCAATCCCTAAAAAGCAAATACCAAATGTCTTCTTTGATATAATGAGAGCAACTAAGAACAGAGCAGGGAGGAAGAGCAGGAAGAAAAGATTAACAATAAACAGATACATGAGGTGGGAGGGAAAGGGAGAGAAAGGGAAATTGCATGGTCATGGAGGGAGACCCTCATTGTTATACAAAATTTCATATAAGTGGTTGTGAGGGGAATGGGAAAATAAACAAGGAGAGAAATGAATTACAGTAGATGGGGTAGAGAGAGAAGATGGGAGGGGAGGGGAGGGGGGTAGTAGAAGATAGGAAAGGTAGCAGAATACAACAGTTACTAATAGGGCATTATGTAAAAATGTGGATGTGTAACCGATGTGATTCTGCAATCTGCATTTGGGGTAAAATTGGGAGTTCATAACCAACTTGAATCTAATGTATGAAATATGATATGTCAAGAGCTTTGTAATGTTTTGAACAACCAAAAATAACAGCCAGGTGGGATGGATCTCCCAACTGAAGTGGCATATACCCTATACCCTGGCTTCGATGGTATAGGTGCTCCCCCATGACACTCTGGTGGAAGGGGTCTCTCGCCTGGAGTGGCAAGTCCTCTCTACCCTGGCTAAAGTGGTATACAAGCTCCTGATGACACCCTGGTGGGAGGGGTTTCCTGAGTAGAGCGGGGAGTCCCCACTTCCCTGGCTGTAGTGGCATAAGAGCTCCCCCCACACACACAGATGGCAGCAGTCTCTTGCCTTGAATGCCGAGTTCTCTCTTCCCGGCCTCTGCTGGTATATGAGATCCCCTGAAAACTAGGGTTTAGGGGTGTCCCTCCTAGTAGGGTGAGTCCCCTCTCTCCTGACTAGAACACTATATGAGACACCCCTCATAGCAAGATGGGAGGGGACTCATGCTTGGAGGAGAGTACCCTGCATCCTGGCTAATGCAGTATAGAAGCTCCAGGACACCCAGGAGGGAAGGGTCTCCAGCCTGGAGGTGCAAGTCACCTCTACCCTGGCTAAGGTGGTATACAAGCTCCCTGTGACACCCAGGTGGGAGGGGTCTCCCAAATGAAGGATTGAGTCCCCTTTGCCCTGGCTGAAGTAGTGTAGTACATTTCCATGACACCCAGGAGGGAGGGGTCTGCCACATGAGGTCTCTCTACATTGGCTGTGGCAGTAAAGGATTTCCCCCAACACCCAGGTGGGATGGTCTCTGGCCTGGAGGGGCTAGTCCCCTCTACCCTTGCTGCAGTGGTATAGGTGCTCCCACATACACCTAGGTGGGAGGGGCTCTGGCCTAGAGGGATGAGAACACTCTAACTTGGCTGCTAAGGTATAAGAACTCCCCAGACAATCCAGTGGGATGGGTCTTTCGCCTGAAGAGGCCATTCCCATCTACCGTGGCTACAGCAGGATAGGAGCTCCCCTGATACCCAAGTGAAAGTGGTCTTCCACTATGGGGGAAAAGTCCCTGCTACCCTGCCTGCAGCTGCATAGGAGCTCCCCCCAGGACACCCAGGTGGGAGGGGACTCCTGCCTTGAGAGGCGAGTCTCCTCTCCCCTGCCTGGGGTGATATATGAACTTCCTCCGACAACCAGGTTGGATGTGTCTCCTGCCTGGAGGAGAGAATTTCTGGTACCCTGGCTGCTGTGGTATAGGAGCTTTCCCTGAAACCCAGGTGGGAGAGATCTCCCGTCAGGAGGGGCAAGCCTACTCTACACTGGCTAAGGTGGTATACAAGCTCCTCATGATACCCAGGTGGGAGGAGTCTCCTTCCTTGAAGGAGAGTCCCCTCTCCCCTGGCTGGGGCGGTATATGAGCTCCCTAAAACACCGGGTGGGAGGGGTCTCTGCCTGGGGCGGTGAATCCCTGGTACCCTGGCTGCTGCGGTAGAGGAGCTGTCCCTGAGTCCCAGATGGGATAGATCTCCTGTCTGGAGGGGCAAGTCAACTCTACCCTGTCTAAGGTGGTATACAAGCTCTCTGAGACACCCAGGTGGGAGGGGTCTCCCGCCTTCGGGGGTGAAACCCTCTGTCCTGCCTGCGGTGGTATAGGAGCTCCTCCCGACACCCTGGTGGGAGGAGTCTCCCAACTGGAGGGGCGAGTCCCCTTTATTCTGACTGTAGAGTTATAAAAGCTCTCCCGACACCAAGGTTGGAGGGGTATGTCTCCTGGAGGGGCATGTCTCTGCTATCCTGGCTGCTGAGGTATATGAGCCTGCCAGGCCAACACCCAATTGGGAGGGGTCTCCCGCCTAGAGTGGTGAGTCTATTCTATTCTGGATGTGGCAGTGTAGGAACTGCCCTGACACCCACGTTAGAGTGGTCTCTTGACTGGAGAGGTGAGTCCCCTCCACACTGGCTGCAGCAGTAAAGGAAGTCGCCCTGAACAACCAGGAAGGAGGGGTTTCCCGCCTGGAAGGGCAATTCCCTTCAATCCTAGCGGCAGTGGTATAGGAGCTCCCCTGCCCCCCACGACACCCAGTTGGGAGGGGGTCTCCTGCCTGGAGCAGCCAGTCCCTTGTACCATAGATGAGGTTGTATAGAAGCTAACCCAGATGCCCAGGTGGGAGTGGTCTCCCGCCTGGTGGGGCATTCTCCTCTACTTTGGCTGGTGCCATATAAGAGCTCCCAGGACACCCAGATGGGAGGGGTCTCCCGCCTGCAGGGCAAATCTCCTCACCCTGGCTGTGGCAGTATGTGAGCTCCCCCTGACACCCAGGTGGGAGGAGTCTCCTGCCTTGAGTGGAGAGTCTCCTCTCCTTTGGATGGGGGCATATAAGACATTCCTGAACACCCTGATGGGAGGGGTCTTCCTGGCTGTGGCGGTATTCAAGCTTCCCTGGGACAACCAGGCAGAAAGGGTCTCCCGCCTGGATCAACAAGTCCCCTGTACCCTGGCTTTGGTGATATACAAACTCCCCCAGAAAACCAGGTGGGAAGGGTCTCCCACAAGGAGGGGCAATTCCCCTCTACCCTGGATAAGGTGATACACAATTTCCCCCTGACACACAGGTGGGAGAAGTCTCCCGCCTGGAGAGGCCTGCCCCCTGTACTTTGGCTGGTTTCCTATAAGAGCTCCCTGGACACCCAGGTGGGAAGGATCTCTGGCCTGCAGGGGAGAACTCGTCTACCCTAGCTTTAGCAGTAGAGGAGTTCCCCTGGACACCCTGGTGAAAGGGGTCTCCCGCCTGTAGGGGTGAGTCCCCTCTACCCTAGCTGCAGCAGTATTCGAGCTTCCCCCACAACCAGGTTGGAAGGGTCTCTAACTGGAGGGGTAAGAACTCTCTACCCTGGCTGCAGAGGTATAGAGGCTCCCCCAACACCCAGGTAAGAAGGTGTCTCCCATGAAGTGGCGAGTCCCTGCTACCCTAGCTGTGGCAGTATAGGAGTCCCACCCCCCCAACACCTACGTGGGAGAGGTCTCCAGCCTGGACAGGCTAGTCCCCTGTACCTGGGCTGTGGAGGTATACACGTTCCCACAGATTCCCAGATGGGGTAGTTCTTCCACCAGGAGGGGTGACTCACCTCTACAATGGCTGCTGGTGTATATGAGCTCCCATGACACCCAGGTGGGAAGGGTCCCCCCCTAGAGGGGTGAGTCCCCTCTACCATGGCTGCAGAGGTATAAGAGCTCCACCTGACACCCAAGTGAAAGGGGTCTTCCACGTGGAGGGGCAAGTATGCTCTACCATGGCTGCAGCAGAATAAAAGTTTCCTTTCACAACCAGGTGAGAGAGGTCTCCTGCCTTCAGTGGTGAGTACCCTCTACCTGGATGTGACTGTGGCTCAGTATGAGCTACCCAAGACATCCAGGTGAGAGGGGTCTCTCTCATGAAGGGGCCAGTCCCCTCTATTCTGGCTGAGGTGGTATAGGATCTCCCTGCTACACCCAGGTGAGAAGGGTCTCTTGATTGGAAGGGCGAGTACCCTTTACCCTGGATGTGGTAGTATTCAAGCTTCCCCCCACACCCAGGTGGGAGGAGTCTCCCACCTGGAATGGCAGTCCCCTCTCCCCTGGCTGTGGCAGGATACAAGCTACCCTGATACCTAGGTAAGAGTGATCTCTGGCCTGGAGCAACAAGTCCTCTCTACCCTGGCTGCAGCAGTATACAAGCTACCTCAGACACCCAGGTGGGAGGGATCTCCTGCATGGGGGGGCAAGTCTCCTCCACCATGGCTACGGCTGTATACAAGCTCGCCCTACCTCAAAGCACAGATGAGAAGGATATTTCTCCTGCATGGGCGAGTTGCCTCTACCCTGGCTGCATGGTATAGGAGCTTCCCCCACACCCAGGTTAGAGGGTTCACTTAACTGGAAGGGCGAGTCCCCTTTACCCTGGCTTCAGCAGGATTGGAGCTTCCCCTGACATCCACGTGTGAGGGGTCTCCCGCCTGGAAGGACAATTCCCCTCTACTTTGTCTGGTGCCCTATCAGGGCTCCCTGGACACCCAGGTGGGAGGGATCTTTCACCTACAGGGGCAAACCCCTCTACCCTGGCTGTCGCAGTATAAGAGCTCCCCAGACAACCTGGTGGGAGGGGTCTCTCTTCTGGAGGGGTGAGTCTCTGCTACCCTGGCTGCAGCAGTATAGGAGCCCACACACACACACACACACACACACACACACACACAGGAAGGAGGGTTCTCCCACTTGGAGAAGTGAGTGGCCCCTATCATGGTTGATGGGGTATATGATCTCCCATGAATCCCAGGTGGGAGGGGTCCCCCGCCTCAAGGGGCAAGTTCCCTCTACCATAGCATTGGAGGTATATGAGCTTCACATGACACCCATGTGAAATGGGTCTTCCATCTGGAGGGGTGAGTATGCTTTACCTGGCTGCAGCAGTATACAAGCTTCCCCTCACAAGCAGGTGGGAGTGGTCTCCTGCCTCCTGTGGTGAGTCTCCTATGCCCTGAATGCGGCAGTTTATGAGCTCCCCCAGACACCCAGGAGGGGAAGGGTCTCTCGTCTGGAGGGGAGAGTCCCTGCTACCCTGGCTGCCAAGGTATACAAGCCCCCTCTGACACCCAGGTGGGAAGGGTCTCCCGCTTAGACTCATGAGTCCTCTCTACCCTGGCTGGGGCAGTATAGGAGCTCCCCCGACACACAGGTGTGTTTCTCGACTGGAGGGGTGGGTCACTTCTACCTTGGCTGCAGATGTATCGGAGCTCCCCCCACCATACCCAGGTTGGAGGGTATCCTGCCTGGAGGGGCTAGTTCCCTCTCCCCTGGCTTTGAAGATATAAGAACTCCTTCTGACTCTCAGGTGGGAAGGGTCTCCTGCCTGGAAGGACGAGTTCCCAGTACCCTGGCTTCAGTGGTATAGGAGCTCCCCTGGACACCCAGGTGGAAGGGGTCTCCAGCTCAGGTTGGAAGAGTCCCCTCTAACATGGCTTTGTTAGTATAAGAGCTCCCCCTGACACACAGGTGGGAAGGGTCTTCCTCCCGGATTGGAGAGTCTACTCTCCTTTGGCTGCAGTGGTGTACAAGCTCCCACTGGATACCCAGGTGGGATAGGTTTCACGACTGGAGGTAGGAGTCCCCTCTACCCTGGCTATGGCAATATGTGAGCTCCCCAGGACATCCATGTGTCAGGGGTCTCCCGCCTAGATGGGTAAGTCCCCTCTCCCCTGGCTGTGGAGCTATATGAGCTCCCTCTGACACCCAGGTGGGAGGGGTATCTTTACTGGAATAGTGAGTCACCTCTACCCTGGTTTGGCCAAATTCAAGCTTCCCCTGACACCCAGGTGGAAGGCTTTTCACTTCTGGACAGGCGAGTTCCCATTTTGTTGCTGCAGTGGTATAGGAGCTCCACTGGACACACACTTGGGAGGAGTCTCCCACATGGAGGGCAAGTCCCCTCTACCCTGACTGTGGTGGTATACAAGCTCCCCCCTGAAACCCTGGTGGAAGGGGTCTCTCATCTGCAGTGGTGAACCCTCTACCCTGGCTTTGGTAGTATAGGAGCTTCCCCTAACACCCAGGGTGGAGGGGTCTCCTGCCTAGAGTGGTGAGTCCCCTCTACCCTGACTTTGGCAGTGTGTAAGCTCCCCCAGACACCCAGGTGGGATGAGTCTTCAGCATGGAGCAGCGAGTGCCCTCTATTCAGACTGAGGTGGTATAGGATCTCCTCCCAACACATAGGGTACAGGGGTCTCTTGACTGGAAGGCCAAGTCCCCTATTCCCTGTCTGCTGCAGTCTTCGAGTTCCTCTGGACACACAGGTGGTATTGGTCTCCCCCTCGAAGGGGCAAGTCACCTCTCCTTGGCTGCAGCAATATAGGAGCTTTCCCAACATCCAGGTGGGAAGGGTCCTACAACTGGTGAGAGGAGTCCCCTCTACACTGGCTGAGCGGGTATACCAGCGACTTGAGAAACCCAGGTTGGAGGGGTCTCCTGCCTGGAGGGGCGAGTCCCCTCTATTCTGGCTGCTGTGTTATACGAGATTCCCCCCTATACCCAGATGGGAGGGGTCTCCAGCCTGATGGGCGAGTCCCCTCTACCCTGGCTGCAGTAATATACTAGCTTTCCCTGACACCCAGGTTGGATGGGGCTCTCACTTGGAGGGGCGAGTCCCTTCTACTCTGGCTGCTTGGGTATAGGATCTCCCCCTGACACCTAGGTGGGAGGGTCTCCAGCCTGGAGAGGGGAGTCCCTTCTACCCTGGCTGCAGTGGTATAGAAGCTTCCCTCAACACCCAGGTTGGAGGAGTCTCCCGCCTAGAGCAATGAGTCCCCTCTACCCTGGCTGTGGCTGTATACAAGCTCTCCCAGACACCCAGGTAGGACGGGTCTCCCGCATGGAGGGGCAAGTCCCCACTACCCTGGCTAGAGCAGTATATGAGCTGCCCCCAAACACTCAGATGGGAGCATCTCCTGCCTGAAAGGGCGAGTCTCCTCAATCCTAGCTGCAAGGGTATAAGAGCCCACTCTTACCCCCAGGAGGGAGGGGTCTCTCCCTTGGAGGAGCGAGTTGTTCCTTCCTCAGCTGCAGTTGTATATGAAACCCACCTCACCAGATATCCATGTGGGATGGGTCTTTCACCTGGAGGGGCAAGTCCCTTCTACCCTGGCTAAGGCTGTATAGGAGTTTTCCCCATTCCCAGTTGTGAGGTGTCTCTTGCCTGCTGTGCAAGTCACCTATAACCTGGCTGCTGGGGTATATGAGCTCCACCTGACACCCAGGTGGGTGGTGTATCCCGCCTGGATGGGTTAGTCCCCTCTATTCTGGCTGAGGTGGTATAGGATCTTGCCATATAAGAGCTCCCAGTACACCCAGATGGGAAGGGCTTCTGCCTGGAGGGGAGTGTTCCCTCTACCCTGCTGTGGCAGTAGAGGAGTTCCCCCCACACACATACACCCATGTGGGAGAGGTCTCCTGCCTGTAGGGGAGAGTCTCCTCTACCCTGACTTCTGCAGCATCAAGCTCCCCCGACACCCACGGGGAGGGGTCTCCTGATTGAAGGGGCGAGTCCCCTCTAACCTGGCTGTGGAGGTATAGGAGCACACTCAGACACCCAGGTGAGAGGGGTCTCCCTTTGGAAGGGCAAGTCTGCTCTATCCTTGCTGCAGCGGTAGAGGAACTCACCCTGATACTCAGATGGGAGGGGTCTCCCGCCTAAATGTGGGATTCCCCTCTACCCTGGCTGCTTCAGTATAGGAACTCCCCTGACACTCATTGGGAGGAGTCTCCTGCCAGGAGGCTTGAGTCCTCTCTATCTTGCTGCAGTGGTACAGAGCTCCCCAGGACAACCAGGTGGAAGGGTCTCACATCTGGAGGAAGGAATTCCCTCTACACCACCTTTGGCCATATAGAAGCTCCCCTGACACCAATGTAGGAGGGGTTACCAGCCTGCTTGGGGCAGTCCACTCTTCCCTGGATGCTGCCGTATAGGAGCTCCCCCCCCCCCCCGACATCCAGGTGAGAGGGGTCTCCTGCCTGAAGGGGAAAGCACTCTCTTCCATGGGTGCTATGGTGTAAGAAGTCCCCTTATAACCAGGTGGGAGAGGTTTCTGCCTGGAGGGGTGAGTAACCAATACCCTGATTGCAGGTGTATACGAGTTCCACCCCCCCACACACCCAGGTAGGAGGGGTCTTCCCTCTGGAGGGGCGAGTCTGCTTTACCCTAACTACAGAGATACAGGAGCTGCATCCACACACAACGAGGTGGGAAGGTCTCCCGCCTGTAGGGGCTAGTCCCTTCAACACTGGCTGCAGTTGTATAAGAGCCCCCCTCCTACCTTCAGGAGGGAGGAGTCTCCCGCCTAGGGGAGTCGCTGGTACCCCAGCTTTATATGAACCTGCCCTCGCCAGACATCCCTGTGGGAAGTGTCTTCAGCCTGGACTGGCGAGTTCCCTCTACCCTGGCTAAGGCAGTATAGGAGTTACCCCCATTTCCAGGTTGGAGGTGTCTCTCGCCTGGAGGTTTGAGTTGCCTCTACGCTGACTGCTGGAGTATATGTGCTCCACCTGACACCCAGGTGGGAGGTTACTTCCACCTGGAGGGGCAATTCCACTCCACCCTGGCTGAAGCAGTATACCAGCTCCATCTGACACGCAGGTGGGAGGGGTATCCCATCTAGAGGGATTACTCCCCTCTACCCTGACTAAGAGGGTGTATCAGCTCTCCCAGGCACCCAGGAGGGACAGTTCTCAGGCTTGGAGGGGTGAATCCCCTCTATTCTTGCTGCTGTGTTATGCAA
Source organism: Marmota flaviventris (assembly GCF_047511675.1). Classification (NCBI taxonomy): domain Eukaryota; kingdom Metazoa; phylum Chordata; class Mammalia; order Rodentia; family Sciuridae; genus Marmota; species Marmota flaviventris. Next base: position 22,884,629 of record NC_092517.1, read on the forward strand.
GCTCCTCCCCCACCCAGATGGGATGGTTCTCCCGCCTAAAGGGTGAGTCACCTCTATTCTGGCTACAGTGATATACTAGATTTCCCTGACACACGGGTTGGATGGGTCTCTTGACTGGAGGGGAGAGTCCCCTCTACCCTGGATGCAATGGTATAAGAGCTTCCCCCTACACCCAGGTGGGAGGGGTCTCACACCTGGAGGGGAAAGTGTTCTATCCCCTGGCTAAGGCCTATACAAGTGCCCCCATACACACAGGCGGGAGTGGTCTTCCGCATGGACAGGCGAGTCCTCTCTCCCTGGCTCAGGTGGTATACAAGCTCCCCGCTAAACCCAGGTTGGAGTAGTCTCATGCCTGGAGGGGCAAGTCCCCAGTAACCTGGCTGCAGCCATATAAGAACTCCACCTCCCACACCCATATGAGTTGTGTCTCCAGCCTGGAGTTGCTAGTTCTCTCTATGTTGGCTGCAGGTGGATAAGAGACGCCTCTGACACCAAGGTGGGCGGGGTCTCTTGCAAGGAGGGGCAAGACTCCTCTATCCTGGCTGCTGCAGTTTAGGAGTTCCCAAGACAACCAGGTTTGAGGAGTCTCCTGCCTGGTGGGTAGAGTCCCCTCTACACTGCCTGAGGTTGTATAGGAGCTCCCATGGAAACCCAGGTCTCATGCGTGGAGTCCCCTGTACCCTGGCTGCAGCGGCATAAGACCCCCTGAAACACAGATGGGAGGGTTCTCCCGCCTGCAGAGGCAAGTTTCCTCTACCCTGTCTGTGGCAGTATAGGAGATCCCCCTGACACTCCAGTGGGAAGGGTCTCCCTACTGGAGCAGCGAGTCCCCTCTACCATGGCGGCGGAGGTATACAAGCTCCTTCAGACACCCAGGAGGGAGAGGACTCCCGCATGGAGGGGTGAGTCTCCTCTATACTGTCTGTGGCGGTATATGAGTTCCCCTGACACCCTGGTGGGAAGGGTCTTTAGCCAAGAGGTACAAGTACATTCTACTGTGGTTTTGGTGCTATATGAGCTCCCACATACATCCAGGTTGGAGGGGTCTCCAGCCTGGATGGGCGAGTCTCCTCTACACTAGCTAAGGTGGTATACAGATTCCCCACAACATCCAGGTGGGAGGGGTCTCCTGCCTTCAGGGGCGAGTCCCCCCTACCCTGGCTGCAGTGGTGTATGAGCTCGCCCCAACCCAGGTGTGAGGGTCTCCCACTTGAAGCGGAGAGTCCCCTCAACACTGGCTGCAGGGGTAAAAATGCCCCCTCCTTCCCCAAGGAGGGACAGATCTCCTGCCTGGAGGTGTGAGTTTGCTGCTATCCAGCTGCAGTTGTATACAAATCCCCCTCGCCAGTCACCCATGTGGGAGGGGTCTTTGGCCTGGAGGGAAAGACCCCTCTACCCTAGCTAAAGCTGTATAGAAGTTACCCTCATTTCCAAGTGGGAGGTGTCTCTGGCCTGGAAGTGCGAGTCGCCTCTACCCTGACTGCAGTGGTATATGAGCTCCCCTTGACACCCAGGTGAGAGTGGTCTTTGCCTGGAGAGGCAAGACCCCTCTAACCTGACTGTGCTGGTATACAAGATCCCCCAGACACCCAGGTGGGATGAGTCTCCTGCCTGACGAGGCGAGTCCTCTCTACCCTGGCTGTGATGGTATACAACCTTCCCCTGACAACCTGGTGGGAGGTGTCTCTCGCCTGGTGCAGCAAGTACCCTCTACACTGGCTGCAGTGGTACATGAGCTTCCCCCACACCCAGATGGGAGGGGTCTCCCGGCTAGAGGGGCAAGTCACCTCTACACTGGCTAAAGTGGTATACAATCTCTCTGAGACACCCAGGTGGAAGGGGTCTCCTTCCTGGAGGGGTGAGTCCTCTCTACCCTGGCTGTTGCAGAACAGGAGCTCTCCTGTCACCCAGTTGGGAGCTGTCACCCACAAGGATGGTAGAGTCCCCTGGACCCTGCCTGTGGTGGTATAAGAGCTCCCACTGACACTCAGGTTTTAGGTGTCTCCTGACTGGATGGGCGAGTCCCCTCCTCCTTGGATTTGTATATATATGAGCTCCCGGACACATCCATGGGGGACGAGTCTCTTGCCTTGAGGGAAGAATCTCATCTACAATGGTTGTGGTGTGGTGGGATAAGAGCTCCCCCTGACACCAGGCGAAAGGGGTCTCCCGCGTGGAGGGGCGAGTCTTGGCTACCCTGGCTGCAGCTGTATAACTGCCTTGTTCCAACACCCAGGTGGGAGGGGTCTCCCACTTGGAGGTGTATCTCCCCTCTACCCTAGCTAAGGCGGAATTCAAGCTCGCCCTGGCACCAAGATTGGAGGGGTCTCTCACCTGGAGGGGTGAGTGAGCTCTCCCCTGGATGCTGCTGTATATGAGCTTCCTGAGACACCCAGGTGGGAGGGGTCTCCTGCCTAGTGGTGCCAGTCCCTTCTATCCTAGCTGCAGTGGTGTAGGAGCTCCCCTGATAACCTGGTGGAGGTGGCAAAGTGGGGTGAGTCCCCTGTACTCTGGCTACAGCTGTATATGAGCTGCCCCCCACCATACCCATGTGGGAGGGGTCTCCAATATGCATGGGCGAGTCCCCTTTACCCTGGATGCTACAGTATATGAGCTCCCCCTGACACTCTGGTGGGAGGAGTCGCCCCCCTGGATTGGAGAGTTTCCCCTACCCTTCCTGTGGTGGTATAGGAGCTCCCTTGGACACCCAAGGGGAAGGGGTCTCTCACCTGGAGGGGCACCTCCCATATACACTAGCTACCGTGGTACAAGAGCTCCCCCCGATACCCAGTTGTGAGGCATATCCTGTCTGGAGTGGCGAATTTCCTCTACCCTGGCTATGGCAGTATCAGAGCTCCCACTGACACCCAGGTAGGTAGGGTCTCCTGCCTAGAGCACCAAATTCCCTCTACCCTAGCTGTGGAGGTATTCAAGCTTCCTCAGAAACCCAACGGGAGGGGTCTTCCACCTGGAGTTGCAAAACCCCTCTATCCTGTCTTTGGTGGTATACAAGCTCACTCCAGCAGCCAGGTAGGAGGGTTCTCCCACCTGGAGAGGAGAGTCCTCTCTACTTTAGCTGGTGCCATATAAGAATGACTGAACATCCCCATGGGTCCTGTTGGCCTAGTTGCTGTCTCTTCTTTTCCAACTGTTCTTGTACTTCATTACTCCCAGGGATGATTGTGTTTTGGCTTAACTGTTTTTGGTAGGTGTTTAAGAACAAGCTGGTTAAAATGGACTTTGTTTCTATGTATTATTAAGAGTCAGCTGAGTACCATAGGGGTCGCTCATGGGAGAACTTGAGAGCAGCTTCTTAGTTCTGCTAGTGCCATTTGCACTAGGATGTGTCCAAGTCTTGCTTGACCATGTGAATTCCCTTGGAAGCATCAGGGTCATCTCCTGTCTCCAGTGACTCTCCTATCACAGCAAGTGCACTTAATGGCTTTTCATTCTCTAGTGGTCTCATTAATCTCCTCAATCAGGAGGTTATGTGGCCCAGAGTTGCAAAGCTCTTTAGAGAAGTTCCCTGTTCCCTAGATTCAGACTGACTCAGAGGCTAAGAGCCAAATATTAGTTTTCTTGGCCATTTTAATTTAACTTTAAGTCTTGATCTTAAACATCCAGCAAAGTCAGTTTCACCAGTCTTAAATTAAGAGTACTGGGCTTTAGCTGAGTCTTGCCTACTTTGGAGTCATTCTGTCATGTGGTAAGCTGGGAGGCAGAGCCTTATCTCAGGTAAGGTGGGGGTCTTTATAAATCTTAGGTAATGTGTTCTAGTATTGAAGCTGATCTTTGCTTTAAAATATCATTTTATAGAGTTTACATATATTGTTGTTTGAGGTCACATGAATATGAGATAACACAATATAATATTACATTTGAATTGTACCCCAGTGTATAGAACTTTATATTAATCTTATTGCTAACAGGTCCAGTTATAGAAAATTAAATGATATAAATAAATCTCCAATATGCTACTTTTATAAGCCAAAAATTACTATGCAACTTTTGGGAAAACATCAGCTTGATATAATGTTTTTATTTTAAGCTTCTATCTTAAAGATTTTCATACCTGGAAAATATGAACACACTTAATATACAAAGAGTAATAGTACCACGATTGTTTTCACATTAAGTTTGATGTTTTCACATTAATCAAGTTTGGCTCTTAAAGAAATAACATATTAAAATATTGCAAAAAACAATTGTTGTTTAATGATAGTTTATGATGCTTAATTCCTTCAAGATTACTTGCTCAAAAATATATAATCAACTTACACAGACCTTCTTTATCACTTACTTAAACCTATATATCCAACGTATACAGACATTCCTTATCACTTGCTTAAACCCTCTTATTTATTTAATCATATCGACTTTCTTATCCAGAAACCTTTTTTCCTTTCTATTAAATCCATACATAGAACCTTTTAATTTCTCTTTCCTGTCTGTTAACACCTTCTTTATTCACATTTTGAAACAGTTCTTGTAAATTTCTTAATTTAGGCAAAATATTGCATTTTAGTAAGAGATATTTTGTTATTTGCAGTACACAATCACATCTGCTTACCATTTCATGAAAACATAAACAATGTTTAAGTATATAGAATTATACTATTGTAGGGACAGACAGGAGGCAAGGCACCTAAGATAACACCAAAGATAGGGAAACATTTTTATTTGTTTGCAGCCAGATTCAGAGGGCAGAGCTTCTGCTGTAATCAATTAATCTGGTGAACCGAACCCCAAGTTTAGGTAGTTTCAGAATTTTGTAACCAGGATGTAAGAGGTGGGGCTCAGAAATTCACAGTCTACAGAAGTTCACATGAAAGCAGTTTTTTTTTTTTTTCCCTCTCTTCTGGGCAAATTAAACTTTAAGGACACATGAGAAAGGGAGAGCTCCTTTTTCCCTTTCTTTCCTCCCCCTGCCAGCTGTTACTGTGGATCCCAGTTGGTAAATTCTCTTATCTTAGACATGTAGCCATCTCTGTGAAGCCCAGTGCAAGGCCACAGGCCTTGTTTACATATTTTTGTGAAAAACTAGTAAGAAGGTGTTCATCACCTGGAGTTCTGATTTTTTTTTTCTAGCCAATGGCCAAATAAAACAGAATAACAAGAAAAGAGGAAGTTTATCTACATTAAACTTTTCTGTAGAGACTCTTTGCTGACAGTTCTAAAATCAGTTATGGAGAAGATTTCTAGAGAAGGTCAGTTAAGAATTTTCCGTGGGCCTGGGTAGGGAGGGAGAAGATGAGAAAGTGAGGCTGACAGAAGCTAGGGCAGATCTGAGAATGAGAAAGGAGATGTAAAAGAATAATGGTAAAGGGGTTTGGGATTTTTCTCTAGCAAGGAAAACTTGAACAGTAAAATAGGTAGAGCAGAGGAGAGGACAGGAGTGAATATCCCAAAATGCCTGTAAGGGACTCTAAATTTTTAGTAACCTGTTTTTAGTGATGACAAAGCAACTTTAAAGGCCATTTTCACCAGATCTCAAATAGGGATCACAGGGCTCTCCTGAGCCAGTTTGAGATTTGGATTAACTGTAAGAGGATCTGGTGGGACCAAGTGTGGGAACTGACAGGAGAAGAGAGGAGTGAGTAAGTGGAGGGATAACTTCAGTACCTGCTACCTCAGCAAGGGGGCAATAGTTTGAGGAAGGGTGTGGGTTTGTGTTTTTGATCTAGTAATGGGGGGGGGGAAAGCAGGTTATTGAGGTGGGGGAGATGGTGGAGGTGCAGGTGCGGGAGCAGAAGGTTGAGGGTGAGGACCTATTTGAGCTAGGTGATAGGATGAAAGTTCATCAGCAGGGTCAAAAGTTGTGGATGAGTCCAGAGGTGGAGAAGATTGGGGATTGGTGGTTGTGGTGGTTGGTTTGCAAGCTACAAAAATTTGTAGAGGTTTCAAGAGGTGCAGAAAGCAGAATTGGATTGGGTGCAAGATGAAAGCTTGGACATAGTGGCTCTTTACCCATTTTTTGAATGCTTATAGTAATTAAAAAATATCCCTTAGAATGCAGGGATCCAGAGATCCAAAAGGGGTCAATTATTTTGGTTGTCTAGGGAATAAGTGGGCCAATCCTGGGTGCTATATTTGATCAGTTTTGGGGGTGTAATGTCTGATGTCAAGCAGAGGGTTTTGAGGTTATCCAAGAGGCATTGTAAGGGAGAGTCAAACAGCAGAGAGGACACATTACACATGTCGCAGACATAGTATAAGGGAGAGGGAAGGGGACGCAAACGTAGTATAGGGGAGAAGGAATGAGACACAAAGGTAGTGTAAGGGAGAAGGAGGAAACTGATTTAGTGTCAATATTATCCTCCCCACTAGAACCAAAAATCAGGTGTGCCTAGTGGCAGGTTCAAGCTGAAGAGATTGGTCATCACCAAATCCTGAGAGTTGAGGCTCCTGTCCTGGACAGGGTCAGAGCTGTGGGATACCTTGGCTAAGGGTTTTCAGGACCCCTGCTGGAGAGGCCAGTGACTTTCAGGGCTAGAAAGAGGGGAGAAGTAGAGGCAGGGGAAGAGAGAGAAAGGGGAGGGTAAGCTTATCTCTAGCAGCTGAGTCTTAAAGGTGTGAGGACTAGGACATTATGAGAGCCACCAGAACCGTGAAGGTCTGGGTGTAGTGTGATATTTTGTTCTCTGTTATGTGTTCCCAGAGGTTACAAGGTCCTTTGAGGGTGACCTACAAAACCTATGCTGGTAAACCAGCAGCTGCGAAGGGAAATGGAAATAATTTTGAACCCAATAGTGCAATCTTCCCAAGGAAAGAGTCCCTGAGGGCCACAGTGGCCTTGAAGGCTGTGATAGAGTGCTTTCCTCCCCACAGGTGGGCAAAGAGGTTTGCTGGAAGATCAAAGGTCAATTTGTCCTGACACCACCACTGGGCTTAGGACTCCAGGAAGGAGAAACTCACCAATTGAAGGCTGGGGTGCATGTAGTTCTGGCGGTTGAGATAATGCATTCAGGTCGTCTGGTGGGTGGCACTTCTGGAGGAAGAGAGACCCAAAAGTGAGTTTTAACCATCTTCCTGGGTATCAGCACCAATGAAAGCAAAGTGACCACAACATTGGGAGAGACCCCTGCTCTATTGTAGCAGTGCCAAAGAGGAGAAAAAAAAAGAGGAAGAGAGAGAGTGAGAGAAGAAAGAGAGAGAAGGAAGAATGAAAGCAAGAAAGGGAGATAGATAGAGAAAGAGAGGGGGGCCCAGTAGGAGGGAGTTTTTATAGCTAAATTCTAATGGGATCTCTGGGTCTGCAAACTGCCTTATTAGCGGACAATGATTGGATCACACAGTAGTAACTAAGGGTATCATCTTCTGCCTTCAGGCAGATGGGGCAGGGGTCAGATGTGGGTTTCTGTTGCACCAGACAGGTGGGGGTCAAGTGACCAGACTTGAGTGGGGTTGAGTATTCAGACTTGATGCAAACAGATGATAAAGGATCAGACAGAGTGTGGTTTGAGTGTATAGGTTATCCTGGAGATATCCTTTGTTCAGCCCATCCTACACCTAAGAAACTGGAGGGCATATACCACCACAGCCAGGATTGAGGGGAACTCGCCTATCAATGGGGGAGACCCCTCCCTCCTGGGTGAACTGGGGAGCTTGATTGCTGCAGCAGCCAGGGTAGAGAGGTAATGCCCCTATTGGCAGGAAAACCCTCCTACCTGGGTGTCAGGGAGGCCTGTACACTGCCTTAGACAGGGTAGATAAGACTTGCCATTCCAGGTGGGAAAACCCTCCCACCTGGTTGTCTGGGAGAGCTTGTATACTGCCACAGCTAGGATAGAGGGGACTCATTACTCCAGGCCTGAGACCCCTCCCATCTGGGTGTATGGGGGACCTTGTATACCCCCACAGACAGTGTAGACGGGACTTGCCCCTCCAGTCAGGAGACCCCATAAACTGGGTGTGGGGGTGGGAGCTCCTATACCGCCAGAACCATGGGAGAGGGGACTGGATCCCTTTCACCTGGCTATCAGGGGATTCATATACTGCCACAGGCAGGGTACAGGGGACTCACCACTTGAGGCTTTATATGCCTCCCACCTGGGTGTAAGGTGAAGCTCCTATACCACTACAGCCAGGGTCAAGGCAGGAGACCCTCCCACCAGGGTGTCAGGGAAAATCCTTTACCAGCGCAGCCAGGGTTGAGGGGACTTACCCTTCCAGGCCAGAGACCCATCCAACCTGGTGTCAGGCAAAGCTAGTAAACCAGGGCCTACAGGATAGAGAAGACTCATCTCTTCAAGTGGGAGACCAGCCCACCTGGGTGTGGGTTTGGAGCTCCTATACCACCAGAGCCAGGGTTGTGGGGGCTCCTCCCACTAGGCAGGAGAACCCTCTCATCTGGGTAGGGGGGGTTATATAACGCAGCAGCCAGAATAAAGGGGACTCGCCCCTCAATGAAGGATATCCCTCCTACCTGGGGGCGGGGTCTTCTATAGACTATAGTCTGTGTAAAGTGGACTGGGCCCTCCAGGCAGAAGACCCTCCCACCTGGGTGTCAGTGGGAGCTCCTATACCACTGTAGTCAGGGTAGAGGGGACTCGCCCCTTCAGGAACGAGACCCCTCCCACCTGATTTTCATGGAGGGGCTCCTATACAGCTGCAGGCAGGGTAGCAGGGACTCAAAACCCCAGGCGGAACACCACTTTCACCTGGGTGTCAGGGAAGTGCCTATCCTGCAGCAGCCATGGTAAAGGGGACTCGCCCCTCCAGGCAAGAGTCCCCTCCCACCTAAGGTCAGAGGGAGCTCATATACTGCCCCAGGCAGGAGAGAGGTGATTCGCCCTTTCAGACATGAGATCCCACCCACCTGGGTGTCAAGGAAAGCTAGTATACCACTGGAGCCAGAAAAAGTGGCTTTTTTCCCCTTTCAGGCAGGAAACCCCTCCCATCTTCTAATGGGGGGTGGCTCCTATACCACAGCAGCCAGGGTAGAGGGGACTCGGCCATCCATGTGGGAGACCCCTCCCACCTGGGTGTCTGGAGGGGGGAGCTTCTATACTGCTTTAGCCAGAGTGGAGGGTACTCTCTCCTCCAGGTGGGAGACCCCTCCCATCTGGCTATGGGGGGAGCTCATATAATGTTGCAGCCTTGATAGAGAGGATTTGCCCCAGTAGGTGGCAGACCCCTCAACCCTAGTTTTCAGGGGAGCTCATATACCACGGCAAACAGGCTAGAGGGGACTCGCCAAAAAGGGCGGGAGACCCCTCCCACCTTGGTGTAGAGGGGAGCTCCTGTACCACCACATCCAGGGTAGAGGGTACTTGAACCTCCAAGCTGGAGAGCCCTACCACCTAGGTGTCAGGGAGAGCTCTACCACCTAGGTGTCAGGGAGAGCTCATATACCGCCCCAGCCAGGAGAGAGGGGACTCTCCCCTCCTTGCGGGAGACCCCTACCACCTGGGTTACTGGGGGAGCACTTACACTGCTGAAACCAGGGTAGAGTGGACTCACCCCTCCAGACACCCACCTAGGTTTCACAGACAGTTTCTATACCACCTTCCTCGGAGTAGAGCAGGCTTGCCCCTCCAGAAGAGAGATCTCTCCCACCTGGGTGTCAGGGAAAGCTCCTATACCACAGCAGACAGGGTACTGGAGATTCCTTTCTCCAGGCAGGAGACTCCTACCACCTGGGTCTCCTGGGGGCGGGGGACTCCTATACAGCTGCAGGCAGGGTAGCAGGGACTCGTCCCCCATGTGGAAGGCCACTTTCACATGGGTGTTGGGGGGAGCTCCTATCCCGCTGTAGCCATGGTAGATGGGACTGGCCACTCCAGGCAAGAGATCCATCCCACCTGATTGTTGGGGGAGTTCATAAATCTCCACATCCAAGTTAGAGGGTTCTCACCCCTCTAGGCCACAGACCCTCCAACCTGGGTGTCGGGGGAGCTCCATTATTGCCACAGCCAGTGTAGAGGGAACTCATGCCTCCAAGCAGGAGACCCCTCCACCTGGGTGTCAGGGAAAGCTAATATACCACTTCACCCAGGGAACAGGGGACTCGCCCCTTCAGTAGGGAGGCCCCTCCCATCTGGATGTCACAGGGAGCTTGTACACCACATCAGTCAGGGTAGAGGTGACTCACACCTCCAGGCTGGTGACCACTCCCTCCTGGGTGTCTGAAAGCTTGTATACTGGATTAGCCAGGGTGGAGAGTGCTAGCTCCTCCAGACAGGAGACCCCTCTCATCTTGCTATGGGGGCGGAGCTTGTATACTGCTGCATCCAGGAGAGAGGGGACTCGCCCCACTAGGCGGGAGAATCCTAAACCCTGGTGCCTCAGCCCGGCTAGCTGGGCAAAATAACCGGGGGGTGAGGAGCAACTTGTGTACATTGATACAGCAGGAGAGGGAGCCCTTTATTGTAGGACAACAGAGGTATTTATACATTCCACACAGCTTATCTTAATTAGCATAAACTAGATACATCAGTCAACTAATAAGAAATCTCCACACTTAATGGCTTGCTGGTGTTACCTCACAAACCACTCCCTCTGGCATTTTGCCAGGCACCATCCAGACTTGTTTACAGACTCTAATATTTCTCTTGCAAAATGCCAGGCGCCATCCTGACTTGTTTACATACTCTAACATTTCCCCCTTTTGTTTGATTTAAATAACGACCATAGTGGTTTTTACAGAAACACCATAAATAATCTGCTACAAGCAGAAGGGGAGGATAGAAAATGTCACAATACCAAGCCAATTGATGGCTCCATGCAAGAAGCCCTTGGGAAAATTATACCAGCAATGACACCATTTGCAAAGATACCGAGTTACAATTTGTTGTAGATTACAGTTTGTTGTCTCAGTCCAGGTAAAGCAGTGTCTCAATAGATTAACTCACAGTCCTGGTAAATCACAGTCCAGGTAAGTTCTGCAGGCAGCTAGCTTAAATCACAGTCCAGGTAAATTCTGCAGGCAGCTAGCCTAAGCTGTAGCAGCAGAAACAGCAACAGCTCCGAAGTCTCTTCCGTTTCTCAGCCGAAGTTTTGTCCGGTTCTCAGCAACACTGGAAATTCTTCCACCCTCGTTTTCACCAGCACTGGGATGAAGGCAGGAACTCCAGCAATGATATTAAAGAAAATCCTGTAGCATTCCACTAAGAAAACAACCTTCTGAACAATTTAGTACATTATCTCAAGGTTTTTTACATTTGAAATAGGCCTTAATACTGGCCTTGGAAATGATCAAACTTCAGGGATGCAGGCCGTCTTCCACCTGCAGCGCTCCGGGCAGCCCCAGATGGCCCCAGAGAGAGTCCGGGGAGAGTCCCAGGGAGCGTGCACAGGGAGAAAGAGCCTTCGAGACTGTACCTCCGAGTCAGGTCTAGATTTGGGCTCTCGCAGTGGTGTCCCGCTCCTGGGGTGGTGGGCGGGGAAGAGCCCGCTGCCCACTTGGAAAAACCTTGCTGCGCCATGACCGGCTAGCCCACGTGGCAGCCGCCGCTCCGATTTATGCACCCTCCGGTAACGAAAAGTATTCAGTAATAGCCTTTTGCTGCAAATTTTTTCCTGATAATCCTTCTTCTTCTGAACTTTCTTTTTCTTTCTGACTAGAGTTCCTGGGCTTCCATCAACACATGTCCTAACTGCTCTTGGTTCCATTGGGGTGCCTTTTTCCCTTAGTGATTTACTTCTCACCCCTTCCATATTTTCATCACAAAGACAATACAACATTTCAAGACAAAACAAGACACAAACATACTATATCAATCTTCTCCATTTTCTCAAAATGGCCATTTTTCCTCTCGCCCTATCTGCCTAGGGAAGAGCAGATTTGCTCCCGTCCTATCTATGGACAGGCAGCTTTTTTTTCGTCACTTACCCCCAAGTGTCTCGGGGCTCCTCGTATGGGCCACCATCTGCTGCAGCCCAGCTGGCTGGGCAAAATAACCAGGGGGTGAGGAGCAACTTGTGTACATTGATACAGCAGGAGAGGGAGCCCTTTATTGTAGGACAACAGACCCTGGTTGTCAGGGGAGCTCATATACTGCAGAGGCAGGGAAAAGGGGATTCGCCACTCCCCACCGGGAGAACCCTCCCACCTATTTGTGTGTGGGGGGGAGCTCTTATACCACTATAGCCAGGGTACTGGGGAGATCCCCCTCCAGAAAGGAAACCCCTCCCACCTGGGTGTCATGGGGAGCTTGTAAACCACCTTAACCAGGGTAGAGCGGACTTGCCACTCCAGGCAGTAGACACATCCCACTAGGGTGTCAGAGAGGAGCTCCTATAACTTCAAAGCCAGGGTATAAGGTATATGCCAATCCAGGTGGGAGAACCATCCCACCTGGGTGTTAAAGGGAGCTCTTATACAGCTGCAGCTAGGGTAGAGGGACTCAACTCTCCAAGCTGGAGACGCCTCCCACCTTGGTTTTGGAGGGGGCTACTGTTTCCCCGCAGCCAGGGAAATCACCCCTCCAGGCTGGAGAAACTTACCACTAGGGTGTCAGGGTAGGGGAGCTTTTATACCTCTGCAGCCAGAGGGTGGGGACATGCCCCTTGAGATAGTAAACCCCTCCCTCCTGGGTCTTGCAGGGAGCTTGTATACCACCTAAGCCAGGGTAGAGTAGATTCACCCCTCCAGGAAGAAGACCCATCCCTCCAGGGTGTCAGGGAGAGCTTTTATACACAGCAGTCAGGGTAGAGGGAAATCTCCATCCGGGCAGAAGACCCCTCCCACATAGGTGTCCAGTGGGGGAGCTCGTATACAGCCCTAGCCAGGTAGAGGGGACTCGCCCTTCCAGAAAGAAGACCCCTCCTACCTGGGTTTTGCAGGGAACTTGTATACCAAGTTCGCCAGGGTAGAGGGGAATGGAGATGCAAATCCCCTCTACCCTGGCTGTGGTGGTATATGAACTTCTCCCAAAACCCAGGTGTGTGGGGTCTCCCGCCTGCTGGGGCGAGTCACCTTTATACTGTCTGTGGCTGTTTTGAGTTCCCCCCATCACCCAGGTGTGAGGGGTCTCCCGCATAATTGGGCAGGTGCCTTCTACCATGGCTGCAGCAGTATAGGAGCTCCTGCAAAACCCAGGTGGGGCAGGTCTTCTGAATAAAGGAGGGGTCCCTCTACCCTGGTTGTGGGGCTGTAGGATCTCCCCTGAAACCCAGGTAGTAGTGGTCTTCCATCTGGAAGGGAGACTCCCCTCTCTCCTGGCTGTGGCAGTATATAGAGAAAAAAGGGGAGTAAGGGGAACAGGTGGAATAAAGAGAGTAGGACTCATGGACCAGATTCACTGAAGGTGTCAGAATTGAGTATCAGGGCCCAGGCTGAAGGAGACCAAAGTCCTCAGGAAATGGGCACTGCTACCTTTTACCAAAGGAAGACCACAGGGCTAAACATCCAAGTTCCATCCCCTGGCTCTGATGAGCATCCTGGGAAAGGGATCTGGAAAAGGTGCCCAGAAGGGACAAAAGAGGGCACAGTGTGATTTGCTGGAAGAAGGGGATTTGTGGGGTTCAGGTCAGGACCTCAGAAAGGAGCCCAGGCTAGTGACCTAGAGGAGGGACCAGGCTTGGTGAGAGCAGGGAAGGGCAGACCCGGGCAGGCAAGGGCTTCATTAGGGTTGTAAAATTCAGGGAATACAAGGGGAATTGGGAAGCAGCCCCAGTGAGGGCCACTGTTCAAACCCAGGGAAGCACAAAGCAAGAAGGATCCCCAGAGGCTCAAGAGAGGAGCCAGTCCAGGGAATGGAGAGCCAAGGGCCAGCGCTGGAGCAGGTGGCTCAGGACACTGGACAGGGCTGGGGAGGGAAGGCAGGAGGTCCAGCAGATGGGAGGCAGTCTTGAGGCCCAGTGCCACTGCCAGATGTCAGGCTTCTTGGTGCTGCCCCAAGAGCCTAGAAAGAGCAAGTAGCCCAGTCGAGGGTCAGGGTTCGTTTCCCACAAGGCGCCCTGGTACAGATGAAGATCTAGGACCAGGGACCAGGCCAAAGGATCTGGCAAGGGCCAGGGGCCAGGAGGAGTGCAATGTGAGGGCACAGTGGAGGGTGAAAGTAGGTACAGAGAGGGGCAATTGTCATGACCCAATCAAGGAGTGCAGTTAAGGAACAGACCCCACCAAAAGGTATTAGGGACCCAATGATCAGGAGGCCCCTGCTCCAGGAAAAATTGGTAGGGGAAGGAGAGGTAGGAACAGCAATAATATGTGGAGACTGAGGGCTACATGAAGGGCACAGAGGGGAGCAACCTTGGTGGCCAAATCAAGGGTCTCCCAGGTCAGACACAAAAAGAAGAGACACCAGAGAAAGCAATGCAACCTGAGTAATGCAGTAAGAAGCTCTGGTGGGCAGCCAGGCCAGGGGACTGTAGGGTGAAGGGTCAGCGTGAGGAAGGGCTGGATTGGCTTAAAGGCAGCTTGCAAGGCTAGAGGGCAGGAGAGGGAAGGGAGGGGATCACTCAGGGAAAAGTCATCACTAGGCCCAAATCCACTGATAACTGTCATGTTTGGATAGCAAAGGGGGGCCCAAGCGAGGGGCAGGGCTGTGTTGCCCATATGGTTCCTACAGGGCCTAGAAGCTAGCCAATTTCACTGCAAGCCCAGGGAAGCAGGGGGGAGTCGGCCTCTAGGCCAAAGGCCACCTCCAGGTGTCAGGGTGCCTGGTGGAGAACCAAGCACCCAGGGAGTGCAAGGGACCCAGGCAAGGGCAGAGCTCTGTTTCACATAATGTGCCCTGGTTCATATTTGAATCCAGGGTCAGGGACTTGACAAAGGAGGCCAGATAAGGGAAGGGGGCCAGGAGGATGGCAATGATAGGTCACGGCTAGAGGTTGTGATGGGTGCACTGTAGGGTGAGACCCATGCCCAAGACAGGCCCGAGGAAAGGAACCCATCCAACTGTTTGTGATGAGGGACTCAAGGTGCAGGAGAAATGCCAGTGCCATAAAAAGGTGAGGGGATGGGTGGTAGAGGCTGTATGAGAATCAGGAGACAGAGAGAAGCACAAGAGGCACCTAGGTGGGCCCATTAGGGGGCCCAAGTAAGGGGTCCCCAGGTCAGACCCAACGTGAAGAGACTCCATGCTATGCCAAAGGACATGAGGAATGAGGTCAGGGTCTAGGCATGTACCCAGGCCCGGAGACTGGAGCACAAAAGATCAGGGTTAGGGAGGGCTGGGTTGGGGTAGGGGTAGAATGCAAGGTGAGAGGGCAGGGGAGGGAAGGGAGGAGATTGCTTGTGTCTGGGTTGGAACAAGTCCCATGTTAACTGTCAGGCCTCAAAGTACAGCCAGTGAAGGGGACTCAGGTGACTGGCAGGGCTGTATTTCCCATAGGGAGCATTTAGGGTGTAGATACCAGCTAATTTCGCTCCTCTGCCCCAGGTGAGTAAATTCTCAGAGATGGACCTGGAGCAATGGGAGGCAAAAGAGGGTACTCTGAGGGGATAGCAAGTGTGGGTAGGTTGGTTGGGGTTGGTGGGCTGCAGAACCCATTTGAGGAGCCTAGCTAGGACAAAGCAGGGGTAGCGGAGGCTCCAGACAGTGCCAGGATACCATAGCATGAAGGGAACAAAGGGGAGGCAAAGGAAGGGGCTGGCAAAAGGGGCCTGAAACCAAGAGACAGTGAAAAAAAGGGGAGTGGCTGGAACAGGGGGAGAAGTGCTTAAGGCCTGTATGCACTGTAGGGTGTCAGGGGTCCAGAGTAGGGCCCAGCTGAGGGAGGCCAAAGGGCCCAGGCAAGGGGCAGCACTATATTTTCCCAAAGGGAGTCCCCAGAGCCAAGAGGCCAGGCCAAGTCGCCTTGCCCAGGTGAGAATCCTGGGAAGGGATCAGGAAAGCAGGCATGGCAGAGACATAAAGGACAGGAGGGCTGGAGGATGGCACAGCCTGAAAGGCTGTAGGATGGGTATGGGTGGGCTAGGGGTCAGGTCCCCATCAAGGAGCCCAGGAAGGTACCTAGAGAAGGGCCCAGGCCAGGGGTGAATAGGGCACAACGGGCTAGGAAGGCAAGGGTGCTGAGGTACAGGAAAGACAAGGGGAGCAGGGAACAGCCCCAGCGAGAGCCCTCAGACAATGCCCAGAAAAGCAGTGAGCAAGAATGGCCACCAGAGGCTCAAGTGAGAAGCCAGGACTGGGAACAGAGAGTCAAGAGTCAGGGCTTGGGTAGGGGCTCAGGTCACTGGACAAGATTTGGGAGGGAAGGCAGGGGATCCATCAGGGGGTAGTCAAGCTCCAGGCCCAGGGCCACCTCCAGGTGTCAGGGTTCCTGGTGGAGTACAAGCACCCAGTGAGCACAAGGGGCCCAGGCGAGGGGCAGAGCTCTGTTTTGCATGAGGTGCTATGGTTCATATTTGAATCCAGCACCAAGGACCTGGCAAGGGAGGCCAGACAAGGGAAGGGGGCCAGGAGGAGGGGGATGAAACTGCAAGTGAGGGGCTCTGGTGGGTGCACTGTAGGGTGATAGCCATAACCCAAGGCAGGTCCCCAGGCAAGGGACCCACCTATCTGATTGTGATGAGGGACCCAAGGAGCAGGAGACCTGCAAGTGTCAGGAAAAAGCACAACGGGAAGGGAGGTAGGGGCTAGTGAGGACCAGGAGACAGAGGGAAGCACAAGGGGCACCTAGATGAGCTCACTGGAGGTCCATGTTAGGGGGCCCCAGGTCAGACACAACATGAAGAGATTCCATGCTATGTCAAGGGACATGAGGACATGGTCAGGGTCCTAGGTGAGTGCCCAGCCCTGGAGATTGGAGCACAAATGGTCAGGGTTAGAGAGGGCTGGGCTGGGGTAGGGACAGCATGCAAGGCCAGAGGGCAGGGGCAGGAAGGGAGGAGATCGCTCAGAGCTGGGTTGGAGCAAGTCCCATGTTAATTGCCTGGCTTCAAGCTACAGGCAGTGAAGGGGACTCAGGTGACTGGCAGGGCTGTGTTTCCAATAGGGAGCATTAAGGGTGCAGAGACCTACCAAATCCTCTCCTTTTCCAGGGTGAGTAGATCTTCAGAGAGGGACCTGGACCAATGAGGGGCAAAAGAGGGTACTGTGAGGGGATACCTGGCATGCAGAGATTGTGGGCATCAGTGCACTGCAGTACCCATTTGAGGAGCCTAAGCTAGAGCAAATCAGGGGTAGCAGAGTCTCTGGGCAGTTCCAGGATACTACAAAATTAGGGGAACAGAGGGGAGGCACAGTACAGGGCTGGGAAAATGGGCCTGAAAACAAGGAGCAGGAACAGGGTCCTAGAGAAGGGGCGGCCATGGGCTCAAGCATGGAGCCACGCCCAATAATGGAGAGCCAAGTGCTAGCAACTGGGCCTGGGTGAATGAAAAGAAACATGGATAGGGAGGGGCAGAAGGGGAGAAAGGGGAGTGGCTGGAACAAGGGGCTAAGTACTTAAGGCCTGGATCCACTGCAGGGTGTCAGGGATCCAGAGCAGGGCCCGGGGCTGAGGGAAGCCAAAGAACCCAGGAAAGCGGCAGGGCTACACTTTTCCAAAGGAAGCCCCCAGGGGCAAGAGGCCAGGCAAAGTGGCCTGGCCCAGGTGAGCATCCTGGGAAGGGGGTCAGGAAAGAATGCGTGGCAGAGACAGAAAGGATTGAGGGCTGAAGGAGGGCACAACCTGAAGGGCCTGAGGATGGGTTTGGGTGGGCTGGGGTCAGGACACCAGCAAGGAGCTCAGGACGAGACCTAGAGGAGGGCCCAGGCTAGAGGAGATCAGGGAATGTCGGGCCGGAAGTTAGGGCTGCACTATGAAACTGAGGTATAGGAAAGCTAAGGGAACAGGGAAGTGGCCCCAGGGAGGGGCCCTCACACAATGCCCAGAGAAGCAGTGAGCAAGAAGGGCCACCAGAACCTCAAGCCAGGAGCCAGGCCTGGAAACAGAGAGCCAAGGGCCATGGCTTGTATAGGGGCTCAGGATACTGGACAAGATTTGGGAGGGAAGACAGGGGATCCAGTAGGGGGCAGTCAGGTTCCAGGCCCAGAGCCACCTTCAAGTTTCATGCTTCCTCTTGGAGGACAAAGCACCAATGGAGAGCAAGGGACTCAGGTGAGGGGCAGAGCTCCGTTTCGCATAAAGTGCCCTGGCTTTTATTTGAATCCAGGGCCAGGAACCTGGCAAGGGAGGCCAGACAAGGGAAGGGGGCCAGGAGGAGGGGGCTGAAAGGGCTCCGCTGGGAGTCATGGTGGTACACTGTAGGGTGAGAGTCATGACCCAAGACAGGCCCCCAGACAAGGGACCCAGTCAACCAATTGTGATGAGGGAACCAAGGAGCAGAAGACCTGTAAATCCAGGAAAAATCACAATGGGAAGGGATGTAGGGACTGCGTGAGGACCAGGAGAGAGAGGGAAGTGCAAGGGGCACCTAGGAGAGCCCACTGGGGGGCCACGTTTGGGGCCCTTAGGTCAGATCCAACAGGAGGAGCCTCCATGCTATGTCAAGGGACATGATGAACACATGAGGAACACAGTCAGGGGCCTAGGTGAATGCCCATGTCCGGAGACTGGACCACAAAGGGTCAAGGTTAGGGAGGGCTAGTTTGGGATACAGGCAGTATGCAAGGCCAGTGGGCAGGGATGGAAAATGAGGAAATCTCTCATGGCTGGGTTTGAGCAAGTCCCATATTAACTGGCAGGCCTCAAGGTACAGACGGTGAAGGGGACTCAGGTGCCTGGGAGGGGTGTGTTTCCCATAGGGAGAATTCAGTGTGCAGAGACCAGCCAAATCTGCTCCTCTGCCCCAGGTGAGTAGATCTTCAGAGAGACACCCTAAACAATGATGGGCAAAAAAGGTTAATGTGAGGGGATTCCTGGCGAGCAGAGGTTGGGGAGGGCAGTGGGCTGCAGGACACATTTGAGGAGCCTAGGGTAGAGCGAAGCAGAGGTAGCAGAGACTCCGGGCAGTGCCAGGATACACAGCATGAGGCCAACAGACGGGAAACACAGGAGGAGGCTGGCAAAACGGGCCTGAAACTAAGGGACAGGGACAGAGTCCTCGAGAAGGGTGGCCAGGGGCTCAAGCATGAGCTGGGCCCAGTAATGGAGAGGGATGTGCTAGTACCTGGGCCTGGGTGGATGAAAGACATGGTAGTCTGTGGGAGCCCTTATACCTCTGCAACCAGGGGGATTTGCAGTTCCACTAGGGAGACACCTCCCACCTGGGTGTCTGGGGGTTCTCCTATACCTCCACAGCCAGGGCAGAGGGGCCTTGACCTTCCAGTTGGGAGGCACCGCCCACATAGGTATCCTGGAAGCTCTTATATGGCACCAGCCAATGTAGTGGGGATACAGCCCTCCAGGTGGGAGACCCCTCCCAACTGGGTGTCTGGGGAAACTTGTATACCTCCACAGCTAGGGTAGAGGGAATTTGCTGCTCTAATAGTAGGACCCTATACTGCCTCAGCCAGGGTAGAGGGGATTCGCCCCTCCAGGCGGGATACCCCTCCCACCTGGGTGTCAAAGAGAGCTCTTATATTGCCACAGCCAGGGTAAAGAAGACGCACCCCTCCAGGCGTGAGACTCTTTCCACCTGGGTGTCCAGGGGAACTCCTATACCATCACAGGAAGGGAATGGGAAACTCGCCACTCCAGGCAGGAGACAGGGGGAAGTAGTATACTGCCCCAGACAGAGTAGAGGGGACTCACCCCTGCAGGCGGGAGACCCCTTCCACCTGGGTGTCCAAGGGAACTCCTATTCTGCCACAGGAAGGGTAGGGGAAACTCGCATCTCCAGGCGGGAGATGCCGCCCACTGGGTGTCAGTGGGGGAGCTCATATACCTCTCTATCCAGGGTAGTGGGTCCTCACTCCTCCAGGGAGGAGAACCCTCCCACCTGGGTTTCATGGGGACTTTGAATAACACGTTAGCCAGGGTAGAGGGGACTCGCCCCTCCAGGCCAAAGACTCCTTCCACCTGGGTATCTGGGGAAATTATATACCACAGCAGCCAGGGTAGAGAGTTGTGCCCCTCCAGAGTGGGAGACTCCTCCCTCCAGGGTGTCAGGGGAAGCTCATATATTGCAGCAGCCAGGTTAGAGGGGACTCTCCCCTCCAGGCGGGAGACCCCTTCCACCTGGGTGTCCTGGTTAGCTCCTATACTGCTGCAGGAAGGTTATAAGGGACTCTTCACTCCAGGCAGGAGACTCCTCGCACCTCAGTGTCAGGGGAGCTCCTATACTACAGCAGCCAGGATAGAGGGTACTCGCACCTTATGCGGGAGAACCCTCCCACTGTGGTGTCGGTGAGAACCGTATACCACCACAGTCAGGTTAGAAGTGACTCGCTCCTTTGGGCGAAAGACCCCTCCCACCTGGGTGTCATTTGGAGCTCATATACCCCAGTAGCCAGGATAGAGGTGACTGGCACCTCCCACTTGGGAATGGGGTTAACTCTTATATCACCTTAGCCAGGTAGAGGGGACAAGCCTCTACAAACACCAAAGATCCCTCCCACATGGGTGACTGGCAAGGGAGGGTTCATATACAGCTACAGCAGGGGTAGCAGCCACTCACCCCTCCAGGTGGGAGATCCCTCGCTCCTGGGGGAAGAAGGGGGCATTTATACCCCTGAAGCCAGGGTTGAGGGGACTCGCCCCTTCAGGCAGGAGACTCTCACACCTGGGTGGGGGAGGAGCTCATATACCTCTCCAGCCAGGGTAGTGGGGACTCGCCCCTCGAGGCAGGAGAACCCTCCCTCCTGGGTGTTGCTGGGAACTTGTATACCACCGTAGCCAGGATAGTGGAGACTCACCTATCTAGGCTGGAGAACCCTCCAACCTGGCTGTCTGTGGGAGCTCATATACCACCAAAGCCACAGTAGAATGTACTTGCACCTATTGGCGAAAGACTTCCCCCTTCCACCAGGGTGTCAGGGGGAACTCACATACTGCCTCAGACAGGGTAGAGGAAACTTGTCCTCCATGCGGGAGACCCCTCCCACCTGTGTGTGGTAGGGGAGATACTAAACCGCCACAGCCAGGGGAGAGGGGACTTGCCCCTCCAGGTGTGAGACCCCTTCCACTGGGCTTCCGAGGGAGCTCCTATACAACCAAAGGTGGTAAACTCCTCAAACCTGGTTGTCATAGGAATTCCAAAACTGCAGAAGCCAGGTTAGAGAGGACTCGCCCCTCCTGGCAAGAGACCCCTCCCACCTGGGTGTCAGGGGCAGCTCTTATATACCTGCAGCCAAGGTAGAAGGGACTAGCAACTTCAGGTAGTAGACACCTCCCATATGGGTATGGGAGGTGGAGCTCCTATACTGCTACAGCCAGGTTACTGGGGACTTGCCCCTCCAGGCAGGAGGCTGCACTAGGCTACTGCAGTACAGGGAAGCCAAGGGGAGGAGAGAAGAGGCCCAAGTGAGGGGCCCTCAGACAAAACCCAGAAATTAAAGGAACAAGAAGGGGACCAGAGTCTCAAGGGAGGTGCCAGGCAAGGGAATGGAGTTCCAAGGGCCAGGGCTTAGGCAGGAGGCTTAGGACAGTGAACAAGACTTGGGAGGGAAGTCAGCAGATCCAGCATGGGGCAGTAAGGCTTCAGGCTCCAGGCCTAGTGCCACCTCCAGGTGTGAGAGTTCCTGGTGCAAGACCAAGTACCCAGAAAGAGTAAGTGGGCCAGGTGAGGGGCAGGGCACTCTGGCCCATGTGAGACTCCATAGAGAGGGACATGGCAAAGGAGCCCTGGCAATGGAAGGGGGCAAGAAGGAGGGATATGGGAGGGATATGGGAGGGCATGGCCAGGGCTCATGGTAGGTGTGTGGTTGGTGGAGAGCCAGGACTCTAGCCAGGTGCTCAGACAGTGTATCCACATGACCAACCTAGGACGAAGGACCCAAGGAGCAGGAGACTCATGAGCACCAGGGGAATTCACAAGGAAATAGGGAGGATGAGCTGCATGAGGGCCATGAGACAGAGGGAGCCATCTGGCAGGCCTAGGGGCACCCTCTAGCAGGCCCAAGCAAGGGGGCCAAGAGTTCATACCCAACATGAAGAGACTCCACACTTTGCTAAGGGACATGAGGAAAGCAGTCAGAGGCTCAAGGGAGCACATAAGACAGGGACAGGAACTCCAAGGGTCTGGGTTAGGGAAGGTTGGGATAGGGTAGGGGCAGCATTCAAGGCCAGAGGGCAGGGCTGGGTTGGAACAAGTACCATGTTAACTGCCCAGGCCTCAAGGTTCAGGAAGTGAAGGGGACTCAGGAGAGGGGCAGGGATGTGCTTCCCAAAGGGAGCATTCAGGGCACAGAGGGGAGCCAATTCCACTCCTCTGCCCCAGGTGAGTAGATCCTTAGAGAGGGACATGGAACAAAGGAGGTGGGGCCAAAGAGGGTACTGTGAGGGTATACCTGGTGTACGGAAGTGTGTGTGAGGGGGTCAGGCTTCCAGGACCCATTCAAGCAGCATAGGCTAGGGAGAAGCAGGGGTAGTGGAGGTTCCAGGCATTTTCAGGATACCACAGCATGAGGAGATCAGAAGGGAGGCACAGGAGGGGGCTGGAAAAAAGGGGCCTGAAACCTAAGGACAGGGAAATGTTCCTCAAGAAGGGTAGCCAGGGTATCATAAGGAGCTGGGCCCAGTAATGGAGAGCCAAGTGCTAGTACCTGGGCCTGGGTGAAAGAAAATAAATATGGAGGGGGAACAGTGGGAGGGGAGAAATTGGAGTGGATGGCACAGTGGGAGAAAGGCTCAAGGCCTGGGACCACTGCAGAGTATCAGGGGTCAGGATCAGGGTCTGAGGGAGGCCGAAGGGTCCAGGTAAGGGACAGGCCTACGTTTTCCCAAAAGGAGCCCCAGGGCCAAGAGTCCAGGTCAAGTTGCCTGGCCCTGGTGAGCAACCTGGGAAGAGAATCAGGAAAGCGGGCATGGCAGCGACAGAAAAGACAGGAGGGCCAAAGGAGGGCACAGCCTGAAGGGCCGCATGAAGGGTGTGGGTTTGGAGGGGGCCAGGAGCCCATCAAGCAGCCCACGCAAGGGACTTAGAGGAGGGCCCAGGCCAGAGGAGAGCAGGGAACACTGGACCAGGAAGGTGGGCCTGCTCTAGGGTACTGTAGTACAGGGAAGCCAAGGGGAGCAGGAAAGCGGCCCCAGCCAGGGGCCCTAAGACAATGCTCAGAAATGCACTGAGCAACAAGGGCCACCAGAGGCTCAAGCGAGGAGCCAGGCCATGGAATGGAGAGCCAAGGGCCAGGGTTTGGGTAGGGGGCTCAGGGCACTGGACAAGATTTGGGAGGGAAGGCAGGGTATCCAGCAGGGGGAAGTCAGGCTCCAGGCCAAGGGCCACCTCCTGATGTCAGGGTTCCTGGTGGAGGACCAAGCACCCAGAGAGAGCAAGGGGCCCATGTGAGGGGAAGAGCTCTGTTTTCCATAAGACACCTTGGCTCACATTTGAATCCAGGGTCAGGTACCTGGCAAATGAGTCCAGACAAGAGAAGGGTGTGAGGAGGAAGGCAAATAGAGGGCATGACAGGGGGTCATGGTGGGTGCACTGTAGGATGAGAGCAATGACCCAAGACAGGGCCCAAGGCAAGGGACCCACCAAATTGATTGTGATGAGGAACCCAAGAAGCAGGAGACCTGCAAGCCCCAGGAAAAAGCATGAGGGTAAGGGAAATTGGGGCTGTGTGAGCACCAGGAGATACAGGGAAGTGCAAGAGACACCTAGGTGAGCCGGCTGGGGGGGCCAAAGTAAAGGGCCCCCAGGTCAGACCCAACACGAAGAGATTCCATGCTATGCCAAGGGACATGGGGAACATGGTCACTGGCTCAGGTGAGTGCCCAGCCCCGGAGACTGGAGCACAAATGGTCAGGGTTAGGGAGGGCTGGGTTGGTTTAGGGGAAGCATTCAAATTCAGAGGGAAGGGGAGGGAAGGGAGGAGATCACTCAGGGCTGGGTTGGAGCAAGTCCCATGTTAACTGCAAGGCCTCAAGGTACATGCGATGAAGGGGACTAAGGTGACTGGCAGGGCTGTGCTTCCCATTGGAAGTATTCAGGGTGCAGAGACCAGCCAATTCCGCTCCACTGCCCCAGGTAAGTAGATCTTCAGACAGGAACCTGGACCAATGAGGGGAAAAAGAGGGTACTGTGAGTGGATAACTGGCATGTGGAGCTTGGCCGGATCGGTGGGTGGCAGGACCAAATTTAGCAGCCTAGGCTAAAGCAAAGTAGGGGTAGCAATGGGTCCAAGCAGTGCTAGGATACCACAGCATGAGGGAATTAGAGGGGAGGTACAGGAGATGGCAGGTAAAAGGGTCCTGAAACCAAGGGACAGGGACTGGTTCCTGGAGTAGAGCAGCCAGGCGCTCAAGCAAGGAGCCAGACCCAGTGATGGAGATCCATGTGCTACCACCTGGACCTGGGTGAATGGTAAAGACATGGTTGTCTGTGGGAGCTCTTATACTTCTGCAGCCTGGGTAGAGCCCATTGCCTCCTCCAGGTGAGAGACCCCTACCACCTTGGTGTCCAGGCGATCTTGTATTCTGCATCAGCACTTGTAGAGGGGACCCACCCCTACAGTTATGAGATCACTTACACCTCTGTGCCCAGTGGGGGGCGGCTAGTGTACAACTGCAGACAGGGTATCAGAAACGTGCCCCTCCAGACGGGATACCCCTTTCACCTGGGTGTCGGGGGAGCTCTTATCTTGGCACAGCCAGAGTAACAGGGACTCGCCCCTAAAGACAAGAGACCCCTCACATCTGGGTTTGTACAGCGGGCTCCTACATAGCTGCAACTAGGGTAACAGGGACTGACTCTCTCCTCCAAGCAAGAGACCCCTTTCACCTGGGTGTGGTGGGGAACTCGTATACCTCCACAGGCAGTGCAGAGGGGAGTCGCCCCTCCAGGAAGGAGACGCCTCCCAACTGGGTGTCCAGAGAGCTAGAACTCTGCCCCAACCAGGGTATAGGGGACTCCAGCTTCTAGGTGGGATACCCCTCCCACCTGAGTGTTGGGTCAACCACATGACCAGCACGCTGGTTTCATTAAAGAGGTTTATAGCATAGAAGTTAACTAGTGAGATCGAAATAAACACACAGACTCAATTACTTTTTCTATGACCAGGTGTGAGATGGCTCTCCCCCCTGGCTCTCACCTCGATCCACCCGGTGGGGCAGCAAGGCTTACTCAAGACTAGCAGGAGAGAGAGAGAGCATGCCAGGGAGTGGGCTTTTATTGGGCAACAAGAAATTCAGGGGAAAATTCCATCCAATGAAGGTTGAGGGGAGCAGCATTCCAAGGTCAGGGTCAGTGATTGGTCTCAGGGTCAATGGTCAATAACACCCCCACTCAGACAGGCTCTCACACCTGGAAAGAGTGGGGATAGCTCCAACACAGTTTGGTCAGAACACCTCACACCCAATCAGGGAGGTGCCCAATAACGTGCGAGAATGGCTTCCCACATATTCTCTCTTTTTTCTCTTAAAAATCAGGTGGTGGTTCACTCTTTCGAGTTCCTGCATTCTTGTTCTGAAGACTTGCCATCCTATAATTACAACACAAAAGAGAATTAACAGCAAAGAGAACAGTCCAATAATGTACCAGGCCAAGTGTTTAAGAATATTTCTAGGGTTAAATTCATTTAACTCCTTCAATATTTGGTTAGCCAAAGAAGAAGGATTTGAAAAATCTGCTCTATTATTTTGAATGTCTTGGATATGGTGATGAAATTCCAGAAAATCCAAGCTATTATTATTATTTTGCCAAATACCTAACAAATGGTTTGTAATCTTCTCCCAATCCCAGAGAGAAGCCTTGTACTTGGCAGCTGTAACACACACACACATTTATAATTTGAGTGGCATTTAATCATTTATTTAAATTTTAAAGCTGAAAGCTCATTACCTATGTCTATAACAGTCACCTCTAAGGTGTTTAATTTAGTCTCAATCCTTTCATCAATATTTACTTGATTACACAGAGCCTTGGAAGTATTTTGAGCTAAATTATTAAGAAATTTTGCATGCTGAATATTTTGAGACCATGTCAGAGATGCAGAAACAGTGGATGGAATGAAAGAGACTAATGCCAAAACACCAACAATTATAATTCCAATAGCACGTTTAGGTCTTGCTAGCTGGGCATGAATTTGCTGCAAGACTTGTAAACCAATATCAGCATACCATGGCTCTGAAATATTAGCAGGTAATAAAACAAAATTGGGTTGATGAAGTATCAGCACTCCTTTTCCTCCATTATTCCTAGTAATACAATTGGTTAGGTTACATTTGTTACATGTAACAACATATCTGTCATCTATCCATTTAACTTTTACATTTCCAATAATTAAAAAGAGATTGGACACAGGCTCATAAGCCATAGCAAGATCCTTCCTTACAGTTCTTGCCAACAAATTTTGGTAAAGGCTTGTCTGTAAAATGTAAGAATTCTGAGGCAGCAATTAAGCACCAAACATCCTTTTGAATTTCACCCTCACTCTAAGTCAAAATATTACTGAAAAATCCTGCAGGTGTCATAGCAGAATTTTTTCATAATTGTCTCTTATCAATTTTTGGAGACCAGTCTAAAATATACCCACTATCTTTAGACACCTTATGTTGTACAGGAAAAGTATTTACACAATCCATCCATCTAGGAAAGATGCCAATATCAATCGTAGAACTATTTGGACAGTGGGGTATCCATGGAGGTTTTGCAGAAATGACTGGCTTGTTATGGGAAAGTCCTATCTTAATTAATGATCTAGTATAAGGTTTTAAGTCTCCATAAATAGAATAATTAGTCAATCTAGGTCTACCAATCACTATCTTTTCCTCGAATGATACTTTCAGACAGCCAGCATGTTTATTGCGGGACCAACACAAAGGTAATTGGGCACTGTAACCAGAATAATTAAATCTAGTCACATGATTGGGAGCAATATGAGTATCTGTAAATCCTCCTATCATGAATGAGTCATTAGTAAATACTGGAATAGATTCTCCAGTCCACACAGCCGGGTGTACCAGGGGTGGATCTGGGAAATATGTCCAGTAAGTGTCTATCTGATTCCCCTTTACCTGACAGCTCAGCAGGGCAATTACTGTCACTACCATCAATACTGGGGTCCTGTTCTTTCCTAGGAGTTGAATTATTCGGGAAGCCTGTGTTGTTAACTTCTTCACGTCTTCCCATGAAATCAGCTTTTCGGCTGGGTCAATCTGGTTTCTTTTTGTCTCTTTCCGATATCTCTTACTTTTGGATGGGGGCTTCTCTGGGTCGATCTTCAGTCACTTGAATCTCGGCTCTATCTTTTCCATGTCTGATTGCGAGTTCAGGCACCCAGACAGGACAAAAAGCACCTTCTGGAAAAATACAAGCATGACCTCTGCCCCACATAATCACTGGGTCTGAGCCTTTCCATTGATCAGTCTGTAAATCATTCCACAAAACTCTTCCTAAAGGGCCTGTTACTGAGGGACACATTTGCCTCTCAATGGCAGTGTGACCTTCTACGTCACAGTTTAAAAAATTTAAAAGGAACAAGGCATGATTGAGGTTATTTTGGGGAGTCATAATGAGCTCGTTCCACAATGGCTTGACCTTGGGGGTTATAAGGAATTTCTGTTTTATTATTAATTTGAAACTCTTGGCAAAATTGTTGAAAAGAAGTGCTTACATAAGCTGGTGTATTATCTGTTTTAATCTGCGTAGGGCACCCTAACACAGAAAAAGCTGCTAGGCAATAAGAAATTACATGTTGATTATTTTCCTTAGTACGTGCTGTGGCAAAAATAAATCTGAAATATGTTTCCACTATGACATGTACATAATATTGCTTACCAAATTGAGGAATATAAGTTACATCCATTTGCCATATTTGATTTGGTTTTAATCAACAGGGATTTACCCCTGATGGTGGAGATGGAGTGTGAATAACACACTTAGGGCATTGGCTTACAATTTGACGAGCTTATTCTCTGGTAATATTAAATTTTTTATGTAAGCTTGAAGCATTTTGATGATGAAAGCAATGGGAAGCTTGTGCACAGTCATATGAAGACATCTGTTGACAAAAGCTACTAATTTATCAATTTTGTTATTACCTGAAACTAAAGGTCCTGGAAGATTAGTATGAGCCCGTATGTGTCCTATGAAACATAGGTATTTTCACATTAGAACTGCCTTCTGTAAATTATGAAATAATTCAAATAACTCTTGTGATGAAGTATACCCAATAACTGAAGTTTCAATATTTTTGTTAACTCCGACTGTATATAAGCTGTCAGAATAAATATTAATATGCTCATTTGAAAAGTAATTTAAGGCACAAATCAGAGCTTGAAGCTCTGCTCTTTGGGCAGAAGTATATGAAGTTTGCATTACCTCTGTGTGAACACGACTATAAAAACCTGCTTCACCTGAGCTTGAACCATCAGTGAACACTGATAAAGCTTCATCTATAGGATATGCACACACAATCTTTGGAAAAATAAGTGATGCTAATGATGCAAATTGGATAATCTTATCACTAGGGTAATGGTTATCTATCTGGCCAGGAAAATCAGCAAAAGCTATCTGCCATAAGCTAGAAGTTTGAAAAATCCAATTAGTTTTTGAACAGAATATGGAATAATTATGATATTAGGCTCAGATCCAGTTAATTGTAAAATCCTAGTTCTACCTTTAATTACTAATTGAGCAAGAGTCATGAAAAGGGATTAATGTTTTTTGAGGGGAGAGGGATAAATAAATCCAATCAATAACTCCTAATCTTTGTCATATGGCTCCTGTTGTGGTATGCTCAGTTGGAAATATTAATAAATACACTATTTCCTTAGGATCAACTCTAGTAAGTTGTGCATTTTTAATTGCATTTTCAAACCTTTTTAAGGCTGTTCTAGCCTCTAAGGTCAGCTGATATGGAGAGATTGGAGAAGGATTTCCTGTAATATCTGAAATAAAGGACTTAACTCAGAAGTAGTTAGTTTTAATGATGGCCTCAGCCAATTAATATCCCCTAATAGCCTTTGAAAATCATTAAGGGTTTGTATGGAAACTGTTTGTTCTGCTCCGGTAAAATAAAGATGGTGACCCCCATGGTGGGCACGATGACGTCAAATTGTGCAACCATCATCTACTTCCTCATTTTCTTCCCGGAGGAGGGCCGACAGGAAGTTTGTGTTCCAGCCAGGCGAAAATGATGACAAGAAGGCGGGCTCATCCATGCCACCTTGATCCACCACGTGGGGTTGAGCCCTGTAATATCTATTATCAACAGTAGATGGAGCCCTGAACTTAAAATTACGCGTGCGACATTTTCGCGCAAAATGATTATTTCTCCCGCAGAGATACCATCTTCCATGGGGTTTCCGAACAAATTCATGTGGTTTTAGGGTTTCTTTCAGGGCTGTGGCTAGCGTTACTGTCTGCAAATGGGTGGAATCAATCTCAGAACACAAGCGGATAAACTCAGAAACTGTTCTCTTTTTAGGATGCGGTCTAAGAACATCCTGACAATATTTATTCACATTTTCAAATGTCAATTGCTTAACAATAAACTCGCACGCCCCTGGGTCTCCAATAGAACTATTTGCTGTCTGATACAATCGGGCTACAAAATCCAAATATGGCTCACTGGCACCTTGCTTGACTCTGGTAAGAACTAATTTGGATTGGTCCTTGGAGACTATTTCTTTCCAGGCACATTTAGCACAGTTATCTGATCATACACTACAAATTCATAATTTAACTGTCTCTCCAAATCAGCAAATTCACACGTTCCTAAAAACATTTCTACTGGGGTCTGTAAATTTTGTTTTCTATTCCTTTCCGCTTCTTCAGTACAAAAATCAGCCCAATAAGAACACCAAAGTAAGAAATCCCCCCCACTCAAAGAAGATCTGGCTAACGAAATCCAATCACTCAGTGGAAGTGGTTGTGAGGATATAGTATCAATTAAGTTATGTACAAAAGGTGTATTCGGACCATATGTCTCACAAGCACTTTTCAAGACATTAGTGGTTTTCATCTTTTCCCAGTTTTTGAACAAGTTAATGACCAAGACCAGAGAGTTCGAGTTCATGCTGTAATTCCATTTAAAATTGTCAGGGGGAGCTCCTATACCCCTCAGCCACGAAAGTGGGGACTCACACCTCCAATCGGGAGACCCTACATCCAGGGTGTCTGGGGGAGCTTGATTAATGGAGCAACCAGGATAGAGGGGACTCGCACTTCGAAGAAAGATACCCCTACCACCTGGGAGTCTGGGAAAGATTTTATACAGCCATAGCCAGGGTAGAGGTGATTCATTTATCCTGGCAGGAGAACCCTAACACAGGGGTGTCTGGGGAGCTTGTATACCCCCAAACCAGTGTAAAGGGGACTCACCACTTCAGTCAGGAGGCCCCATAACCTAGGTGTCCAGGGGAGTACCTATACCACAAGAGCCAGGGGAGAGGGGAATAGAATCTTCAGGCGGAAGATTCATTCCACCTGCCTGCCAGGGGAGTTCATATACTGCCACAGAAGGTAAAAGAAACTCGCTACTGGAGGTAGCGATACCCCTCACACCTGGGTGTAGGGGGGACCTCCTATACCACTACAGCCAGGGTAAAGTGGACTTGCCTCTCCAGGCTGGAGATCCACCCAGCTGGGTGTCAGGGGAAGATCCTTTACAACAACACCCAGGGTGAAGAGGACTCGACCCTCCAGGGGAGAGACCCATCCAACCTGGGTGACAGGGAAAGCTAGAAAACCAGTGCAGCCAGGGTAGAAGGGATTTGCCCCTTTAGGCAGGAGAACACTCTCATCTGGGTATGGAGAGGAGCTTGTATACCTCAGCATTTTGAATAGAAGGGACTCGCCCCTCCAAGCAGGAGACCCCTCCCACCTGGGTGTCTTGGAGAGGTGGTAAACCTCCTCCTGGCTTGTGACCCCATAACCTGGTTGTCGGGGGAGCTCCTATACTGCCAGAGCCAGGAACAGGGGACTCAACCATCCAGGCAGAATATCCCCTCCACCTGCTTTTCAGGGGAGTGCATATACTCCCTCAAGCAGGGTAGAGGGGACTCGATGCTGGAGGTGGGAGACCCCTCCCACCTGATGTGTAGGGGGTACCTCCTATACCAATGCAGCCAGAGTAGAGGGGCCTTGCCTCTCCAGGCCAGAGACCCTTCTACCTTGGTGTCAGGGGTAGATAATTTCCCGCAGCAGCAAGGGAAGTGGGGACTCATCCCGCCAGGTGGGAGACCCCCCCACACCTGGGTTTCAGGGAGAGCTCTTATGCCGCTGCATCTAAGGTAGAGAGGACTCGCCTCTCCAGCCAGGACACCTCTCCCACCTGGGTGTCAGGGGGAGTTCCTACACTGCTGCAGCCAGGGTAGAGTGGACTTGCCTTTCAGTCGGGAGACCCCTCAACCTGGGTGTCTGGGTGAGCTCCTCTACCTCTGCAGCAAGGATAGAGGGGACTCACCCATCCAATCGGTAGACCCTTCCCACCTGGGTGTCTGAGGGAGCTTGATTACTGCAGCAGCCATTTTAGAGGGGATTTGCCTGTGAAGGCAGGAGACTCCTCCCACCTGGGTGTAGGGGAGACCTCCTATATCACTGCCGCCAGGGTAGAGGGCACTCACCACTGCAGGCAAGAGACACCTCCCTCTGGATGTCAGAGAAAGCTAGTAAACCACTGCAGCCAGGTAGAGGGGACTCGCCCTTTAAAGTAGGAGAGCTCTCCCCTCTGGGTATGGGGGTGGGCTGCTATATCAGAGCAGCCAGAATAGAGGGGACTCACCCCTCCAAGCAGGAGACGCCTCCAACCTGAGTGTCTGGGAAAACTGGTAAACCCTTGCACCCAGGGTAGGGGGAAGTCACCCCTGTAGGTGGGAGACCCCTCCACCCTGGAGGTCAGGGGAAGCTCCTTAACCTCTGCAGACAGGGAAGAGTGGACTCGCCCCTCCAGGCGGAAGACCCCTCCCACCTGGGTGTCAGGTGGAACTCATATATTCCAGCAGCCAGGAGAGAGGCAACTCCCACCTCCAGTCGAGAAACACCTCATACCTGGGAATGGGAGTAACTCCTATACCCCCTTAGCCCAGGTAGACTGGGATCGCCCCTCTAGGCAGAAGACCCCTCCCACCTGGGTGTAAGGTGGAACTAATATACCCCAGCAGCCCAGATAGAGGCAACACGCATCTCCAGGTGAGAGACACCTCCCACCTCTGAATGGCGGTAACTCCTATATGGCCTTAGCCAGGGTAGAAGGGACTTGCACCTCCAGTCGGGAGTCACCTCCCAAATGGATGTCTGGTAAGGGGATGTTCGTATGTAGCTGCAGCTTGGGTAGCAGCAACTCACACCTTCAGGAGGGAGACCCCTTCCTTCTAGGGTAAGAGGGGGCTCTTATTCCCCTGCAGCCAGGGTTGAGGGGACTCGCCCCTTCAGGTGGGAGATCCTCCCACCTGGGTGTCAGGGGTAACTTGTACACCACCTTAGCCAGGGTAGAGGAGACTTGCCCATCCAGGTGGGATACCCCTCCAACCTTGCTGTAAATGGGAGCTCTTATACCATCATAGCCAGGGAATAAAGTGCTTGCCCTTCTTGGTGGGAAACCATTCCAACCAGGGTGTCAGGGGGGATCATATTCCACCACAGCCAGGATAGAGGGGACTCACAACTTCAGGCAGGAGACCCCTCCCACCTGGGTGTCAGGGGGGAGCTCTTATACCACTGGAGCCACGGTAGATGGTACTTTCCCCTTCAGGCAGGAGAACCCTCCCACCTGGGTGTTGGGGGAGCTCTTATACCACTGGAGCCACGGTAGATGGTACTTTCCCCTTCAGGCAGGAGAACCCTCCCACCTGGGTGTTGGGGGGAGCTCCTATACCTCCAAAGCCAGGGAAGAGACAACTCTTCCATCCAGGAAGGAGACCTCTCACACCTGGGTGTTGGAGAAGCTCCTATACCACTTCAGGCGGGGTAGAAGGAATTCTACCCTCCAGGCTGGAGACCTCTTCCACCTGGGTGTCCTGGGGACCTCCTATACCACTGCAGCAGGGAAGAGGGGACTCTAGCTCCTGGCTGGTGGCTCCTCCCAATTGGATGTCAGGGGAGCTCCTATATGGCAGCAGCCAGAGAAGAGGGGACTCCACCTCTAGGCGGGAGACCCCTCCCACTTGGGTGTCTTGGAGAGCTGGTGCACCCCATAAACCAGGGAGGAGGGAAGTCACCCCTCTAGGTGGGAGACCCTTCCCACCTGGGTATCAGGCGGAGCTCATATACCTCAGCACCCAGGGTAGAGGCAACTTGCACCTCCAGGCGAGAGACACCTCCCACCTGTGAATGGGAAACTCCTATACTGCCTTAGCCAGGGTAGAGGGGACTCGCCCCTCTAGAAGAAAGACCCCTCCCACATGGGTGTCTGGCTCTGGGGGTTTCATATACAGCTGCAGCTGTAGTACCAGCCACTAGCCTTCCAGGCCGGAGACCCCTCCCTATTGAGGGTAGGAGGGGGCTCTTATACCCCCAAGCCAGGGTTGAGGGGACTCGCCCCTTCAGGTCGGAGGCCCTATCACCTGGGTGTCATGGGGAACTTGTATTACCACCTTAGCCAGGGTAGAGGAGACTTGCCCATCCAGGAGGGAGATCCCTCCAATCTGGCTTTCAGTGGAAGCTCATATACTACCACACCCAAGGAAGAAAGTGCTTGTCCCTCCTGGTGGGAGACACATCCTGGTTGGTGTCAGTGTGAGATCATATACTGCCACAGCCAGGATAAAGGGGACTCACACCTCCAGGAAGGAGGCCACTTCCACCTGGGCATCAGGGGGAGCTCTTATACATCTGCAGCCTTGGTAGAGGGTACTTTCCCCTTCAGGTAGGATACTCCTACCACCTGGGTGTCTGGGAGAGCTTGTATACAGCTACAGCCAGGGTAGAGGGGGCTCATTTCTCCAGGTGGGAGACCATTCCCATCTGGGTGTCTGGGGGAGCTCCTATACCCCCGCAACCAGTGTAGAGGAGACTCGCCCCTCCATTCAGGAGACTTCATGTCCTGAGTGTCAGGGGAGCTCCTATACAGCCAGAGCCAAGATAGTAGGGACTCGACTCTCCAGGTGGCAGATCCCTTCTACCTGGTTGTCAGTGGAGTTCATATACTGCCATAGCAGGGTAGAGGGGACTCGCCACTGGAGGCAGGAGAATCCTCCCACTTGGGTGTAAGGGGGACCTCCTATCCCACTGCAGCCAGAGTAGAGGGGACCCACTTCTGCAGGATGGAGACCTCCCACCTGGGTGTCAGGGGGATATACTTTACTTCTGCAGCCAGGATGAAGGGGTTGCGACCCTCCAGGTGAGAGACCCACCAACCAGAGTGTCAGGGAAAGCTACTAAACCACTGCACCCAGAGTAGTGGAGACTCGCCCATTCAGGCAGGAGACGTATCTCATCTGATTATGGTGGGGAGCTCATCCGAGTATGGGGGCGGGGGAGCTCGTATACCACAGAGACAGAATAGAGGTGACTCAGCCCTCCAAGCAGGAGACCCCTCCCACCTGGGTGTCTGGGAGGGTTGGTACACCCCCTCAAGCAGGGTATAGGGAAGTCACCCCTCTAGGCTGGAGTCCCCTCCCACCTGGGTATCCTGGAAGCTCCTTAACCACTGCAGCCAGGGTAGAGTGGACTCACCCTCCAGGCTGAAGACCCCTTCCACCTGGGGGTCAGGTGGAGCTCAAATATCCCAGCAGCCAGGGTAGAGGCAACCTGCACATTCACGTGAGAAACACCTCCCACCTGGGAATAGGAGTAACTCCTATATCACCTTAGTCAGAGTACAGGGGATTCGCCCTTCCAGATGGAAGACCCCTCCCAACTGGTTGTCAGGTAGAGCTCATATACCCCAGCAGCCAGGTTAGAGGAGACTCATACCTCCAGACGAGAGACACCTCCCAACTAGGAATGGGGTAACACCTATACCGCCTTAGCCAGGGCAGAGGAAACTTGCCCCTCCAGGAGGAAGACCCCTCCCACATGGGTGTCTGGTGAGTGCAGGGTTCGTATTCAGCTGCAGCTCGGTTATCAGCCACTTGCTTCTCAAGGCAGGAGACTCTTGCACCTTTGTGTGTGGGGGGAGCTCATATAACACTGCATCCAGGCTATTGGGTCTCGCATCTCCAGGCAGAAGACCCATCCCACCTGGGTGTTGTGGGGAACTTGTATACCACCTTAGACAGTGTAGAGGAGACTGACCCATCCAGGCGGGAGACCTCTCCAAACTGGCTGACAGCAGTAGCTCATATGCCACCACTGCCAGGATTATAAAGTACTTGCCCCTCCTGGTGGGAAATCCCTCCCACCATGGTGTCAGTGGGAGCTCATATACTGCCACATCCAGGTAGAGGGGACTTGCCCCTCCAAGCGGGAGAGCCCTCCCACCTGGGTTTCTGGGGGAACTTGTATACCTCTGCATTGAATGTAGCAAAGACTCACTCCTCCAGTCAGGAGACCCTTCCCACCTGTGTCAGGGGGATCTCACATACTGCCACAGCCAGGGTAGAAAAGACTGGCTCTTCCAGGTGGGAGAGCCCTCCCACCTGGGTGTGTGTGTAGGAGATCCTATACCACCACAGCCAGGGTAGAGGTGACTCGCTGCTCCAGGTGGAAGAACCCTCCCACCTGGGTTTCAGCGGGAGTTCTTATACCACTGCAGCCAGTGTGGAGGGGACTCGCCTCTCCAGCTGAGGACCCCTTCCACCTGGGTGTCCTGGGGAGCTTCTATACCTCTGAAGCCAGGGTAGAGGGGACTTTCACCTCTAGGCGGGAGACGCATCCCACCTGGATGTCAGGGGGAGTTCCTACACTGCTTCAGCCAGGGTAGAGCAGACATGCCCTTCCAGTTGGGAGACCGCCTCCCACCTTGGTGTCTGGGTGATCTCCTATACCTCCACAGCCAGGGTAGAGGGGACTTGCTCCTCTAAAAGGGAGACCAATCCGAAATGGGTGTGCTGGGTTTTATTACTGCAGCAGTCAAGGTAGAGGAGACCCCTATGGGCGGGTGACCCCTCCCACTTGGGTGTAGGGGGGATCTCCTATACTGCCACAGCCAGCATAGAGGAAAACAAGCCCCTGTGTGTAGAAGATCCCTCCAACCTGGGTGTACTGGGTGCACTTATATGGCAAGAGGTAAAGTAGAGGGTACTTGCCCTCCAGGGGAGATACCCCTCCCATCTGGGTGACAGGGGAGCTTGTATACCACCAAAGATTGGGTAGAGGAGACTCTCCCTTCCATGTGGAAAACCACTCCCACCTGTGTGTAGGGGGAGCACTTGTATACAGCCTTAGTTATGGTAGAGAATACTTGCCATTCCAGGCGAGAGAACACTCCCATCTGGGTGTCTGGGAGAGCTTGTATACCACCACATCCATGGTAGAAGGGACCCATTGCTCCAGGCGGGAGACCCCTCCCACTTGGGTGTCAGAGAGCTTGAATACCCCCGCAGCCAGTGTAGAGGGGACTCACCTCTCGAATCAAGAGACCCCATAACATGGGTGTCTGGGGGAGGTCCTATACCTCCACAGAGAGGGGACTCAACCCTTCAGGTGGAAGATACCTTCCACCTGGTTGTCAGTGTAGTTTATATACTGCCACAGTCAGGGTAGAGGGGACAAGCCATTGAGGCGTGAGACCCCTCCCACCTGAGTGTAGGTACAGGTCACTATACTACTGTAGCCAAGGTAGAGGGGACTCCCCTTTCCAGGTAGAAGACTCCTCACACCTGGGTATTGGTGGCAAATTGTATTCTGCCTTGGCCTGGGTAGAGTCCCCATGCAGGCCAAATATCCCTTCCACCTGGTTGCCACAGGCAGGGTAGTGGGGACTCGCCACCCATGTCGGGAGACGTGCCCCCCTGGGTGTCAGGGGGAGATCCTTTACCGCTGCAGCCATGGTAGAGGGGATTTGCCCCTCCAGGTGAGAGACCCATCCAAACTAGGTGTCCAGGAAAGCTAGTATACCACTGCAGCAAGGGTAGAGGTGCTTCCCCATTCAGGTGGGGGACCCCTCCCATCTTGGTAAGGGGGGATCTCCAATATGAAAGCTGACAGAATAGAGGGGACTTGCCCCTACAAGCAGGAGACCGCTCCCACCTGGTTGTCACGTGGAGCTAATATACCCCAACAGCCAAGGTTGAGGCCACTGGCACCTCCAGGTGAGCGACACCTCCCACCTTGGAATGGGGGTAACTCCTATACTGCCTTAGCCTGGGTAGAGGGGACTAGCCCCTCCAGGAAGAAGAGACCCCTCCCACCTGGGTGTCTGCTGAGAGGGGGGTTCTTATGCAGCTGCAGTGGGGGTAGCAGCGACTGGCTTCAAAAGGCGGGAGACCCCTTCCTCCTGGAGATAGGAGGGGGCTTTCATAACCCTCAGCCAGTGTTGTGTGAATTCGACCCTTCAGGTGGGAGACCCTTCCATCTGGGTGTGGGGCCTTAGCTCCTATACTGCTGCAGCCAGAGTACTGGGGACTGGCCGCTCCTGGCAGGATACCCTTCCCACCTTTTTGTCCAGAGGAATATGTATACCACTTTAGCCAGGGTAGAGGAGACTCACCCATCCAGGAAGCAGAACCCTCCAACCTGGCTGTCAGCAGCAGCACATATACCACCAAAGTCAGGGTACAAAGTACTTTCCCCTCCTGGGGATCCCTCCCACCAGGGTGTCAGTAACTCCTGCTTTATTGCAGCAGTGCCAAAGAGGGAGGGAGGGAGGGAGGGAGGGAGGGAGAGAGAGAGAGAGAGAGAGGAGGAGGAAGAGGAAAGAGAGAGCAAGGGAGAGTGAAAGCAAGAGAGGGAGACAGTGAGAACAAGAGAGAGGGGCCTCATAGGAGGGAGGAAGATTTTATAGCTAAATTCTAATGGGATCTCTGGGTCTGCAAGCTGCCTTGTTGGTGGACAATGATTAGACCACACAGTAGTTGCTAAGGGTGTCATCTTCTGCCTTCAGGCAGATGGGGCAGGGGTCAGATGTGGGTTTCTGTTGCACCAGACAGGAGGGGGTCAAGTGTTCAGCCTTGAGTGGGGTTTAATATACAGACTTGATGCAAACAGGTGATAAAGGACCAGACAGAAGGGTGTTTGAGTGCATGGGTTATCCTGCAAACAACTTAGTTCAGCCTGTCCTGCACCTAACATTCCTCCCATTTTGTTTTTCTTAGTTAACAAGGTTGGGGACAGTGCAGAATCCTTTGGTTACTTCCTGCTGAGAGGGGGTGGAATGGGGCCTACCTGGAAGAGCGGGGGAATGTTCAGGGACAGGCTGGGGAATACTAGGGCGGCTAGAGATAACATCCAGTGGCTATAGACAGTTATCTCAGAAGGGCAAAGTCCATAAAGTTTCCTTGAAGCCATAGGTTGTCACCTACATCAGACCATTTCTGAGTGGAGGAAATCCTTGGTATCAGCCCTTGGTCCTATCTAGGGACTCTAGGAAGTATCGTAGGTGGCTGGGTTAAATTCAGTAATGTTAAGGGTAGTTGAAGAGCAATCGCCTTGACCCATAAATTGACCCTGGTGCCAAGTGGCTTGGATGTTAAAGTGCCATCTGTGGTTGGGATAGAAAATGAAGATTAGGGTTTATGGGGAATTTAGAGCCTCTAGGTGATTTGAGGCCTTTGGAGACTAGTTGAAATATCTGAGAAGTGAAGTCTGGTCCATTGCCTGACTGGATGGTGGCTGGAAGTCCAAACGTGGGAATGATCTCCTCAATGAGGATTGAGGCGATGGTGTCAGCAATTTCCCTGGATGTAGGGAAGGCTTCTATCCAACCTAAAAAGTTTCAACAAAAGTAAATAGGTAGTGAAGCTTTTTGTGCCTAGGCATGTTAGTGAAGTTGATCTGCCAGTCTTCGTCTGGCTGGTAGCTCTTCATCTGATTTGTGGGGAATTTATGTTTGATGCTTCCTTGTGGGGATACTGTAGAGCAGACAGAACAAGGCAAGTAAACCTGCTGGACAGAAGTTCTCATTCCTACGAAGTTAAAGAGGGGTTATAAAAACTTTAAAAGGTGTTAGAGAGGGTTTTAGATGGGCACAGAGTCTCTGAAGCCAGAGGAGCTGGTCAGGAGTCATAGGTCTCCATCTTGGGCATCAGGGCTGGTAGTCTTAAAGAAGTAGTTGATTGACTGGCTATTTGGTGAATTCGTATATCTGATCTTGCAGGAACTTCTATATGCAATTTAATGGTCATGGTCCTCTTAGGTGAAACATAAGTTTGACTAAAATGGATCCTGGGAGGGTGAGGAGCCAAGGCCATACATGACTGAACGTTCCCCATGGAGCCAGCTGGCCTAGTTCCTGTCTCCTTTTTTCTAGCTGTTCTTGTCCTTCATTACCCCCAGGAATGACTGTGTTTTGACTTAACTCTTTTTCATATGTGTTTAAGATCAAGCTGGTCAAAATTTACTTTGTTTCTATCTATTGTTAAGAGTCAGCTGATTTCCCATAGGGGTCACTCGTGGGGGAACTTGAGATCACCTTCTTTGTTCTGCTAGTGCCATTTACGCTAGGATGGGTCTAGGTCTTGCTTGACCATGTGGCTTCCCTTGGAAGCATCAGGAATGTCTCCTGTCCCCAATGAACCTCCTATTCACCACAAGTGCACTGATTGGCTTTTCATTCTGCAGTGGTCTCATTAATCTTCCTGATCAGGAGGTTATGTGGCCTAGAGTTGCCAAGCTCTTTAGAGAAGTTCTCTGTTCCCTAGATACAGACTGACTCAGAGGGTAAGAGCCAAATATTGGTTTTCTTGGCTAATTTAAGACTAGATCGTAAACATCCAGCAAAGTCAGTTTTATCAGTCTTAAATTAAGAGTACTGGGCTTTAGCTGAAGTGTGGCCTACTTTGGAGTCATTCTACCATGTAGTAAGATGGGATATAGAGTCTTATCTCATGTAAGGTGGGGCTCTTTATAAATCTTTGGTAAAGTGTGCTAGTATTGAAGCTGATCTTTGCTTTTAAATATCATTTTTTAAAGTTTACATATATTGTTGTTTGAGGTACATATATATTAGATAACACAATATGATATTACATTTAAATTGTACCCCAGTTTATAGAACTTTATATTAATCTTATTGATAACAGGTCCAGTTATAGAAAATTAAATTATATAAATAAATCTGCAATGTGTTATTTTATAAGCCTAAAATTACCGTGCAACCTTTTGGAGAACGCCAGCTAGATATAATGTTTTTTTTTTTTTTTTTTTAAAGCTTCTATCTTAAAGATTTATATACCTGGAAAATATGAACACATTTAATATACAAAGAAGAGCAATAGTACCACAATTACTATTGATGTTTTTATATTAATCAAGTTTAGCTCTTAAAGAAATAACATATTACAATATTGCAAAATAACAATTGTTGTTTAACCATAGTTTTATAATGCTTAATTACTTCAAGATTACTTAAAAAACCTTACATATACAACCCACTTACACAGATATTCTTTATCACTTACTTAAACCCTCTTATTTACTTAATCATATAGACTTTCTTATCCAGAAACCCTCTTTCCCTTCTATTAAATCCATACGTAGAATCTTTGAATTTCTCTTTCCCATCTGACAACCCTTTCTTTATTCACATTTTGAAACAGTCCTTGTAAATTTCTGATTTTAGGCAAAATATTCCATTTTAATAAGAGATATTTTGTTATTTGCAGTAAAAAATTAATCACATCTGTTTACCATTTCATGAAACATAAACAATGTTTAAGTATATAGAACTATACTGTTGTAGGGATGGACAAGAGGCAAGGCACCTAAGATATTACCAAAATTAGGGAAATAGTTTTATTTGGTTGCAGCCAGATTCAGAGGGCACAGCTTCTGCTGTAATCAATTACTCCCATGAATCAGAAATTTAGGTACTTTCATAATTTTGTAAAAAGCATGTAAGGGGTGGGGCTCAGAAGTTCACAGTCTGCAGATGTTCCCAAAAAAGCAGTATCTTTCTCTGTTCTGGGTAAGTTAACCCTTAAAAGACACCTGAGAGGGGAGATCTTCTTTTTCCCTTTCTTTCCTCCCCCTGCCATCTGCTAGCATGGAGCCCAATAGGTAACTTTTCTGATCTTAGAAATTTAGCCATCTCTGTGAAGCACAGCTCAAGGCTACAGGCCTTGTTTACATATTTTTGTGAAAAACTAATAAGGGGGTATCCAGCACCTGAAGTGCTGATTTATTTTTTATCTAGTGGACAAGTAAAGCAGGGCAACATGAAAAGTGGAAGTTTATCTACATTAAATTTTTCTGTAGAGAATCTTTGCTGACAGTTCTAAAATCCGCCATGGAGAAGATTTCTGGAAAAAGTCAGTTAAGACTTTTTTGTGGGCCTGGGTAGGGAGGGGAAAGATGGGAATTTGGGTCTGAGAGTAGCTTGTGTGGATCTAAGAATAAGGAAGAAGACTTAAAGAAAAATGGGAAAGTTGTTTGGGATTTTCCCTATCAACCAAAACTTGAGCAGTAGAACAGGTAGAGCAGAGGGGAGGATGGGAGTGAATATCCCCAAAAGCCTGTAAGGGACATTAAATTCTTAGTAACATGTTTTCAGTGATGACAAAGCAACTTTAAAAGCCATTTTCACCAGATCTAGTAGGGGTCTGAGGGCTCTCCTCAGCTAGTTTGAGCTTTGAGTTGACTGGTAAGAGAATATAGTGGGACCAGGTGTGGGCACTGACAGGAGAAAAGAGGAGTGGGTGGGTGGAGGGATAACTTAAGTACCTGCTACCTCAGCAAGGGGGGAAAAGTTTGAGGAAGGGCAGTGGTTTTGGTTTTTGATCTAGTAATTGGAGGGGAGAAAACAGGTTATTGTGATTGGGGAAATGGTGGAGGGGCTGGAGCAGAAGTTTGAGGGTGAGGACCTATTCAAGCCAGGTGATAGGATGGAGGTTCATAATCAGGGTCAAAAGTAGTGGAAGAGTCTGGAGAAGAAGATTGGGAATCAGTGGTTCTGGGGTTTGGTTTTCAAGCTAAAAATAATTGTAGAGGTTTGAAGAGGTGCAGAGAGCAGAATTGGATTGGAGCAAGAAGAAATCTTGGACACAGGGGCTCTTTACCCATTTTTTGAAAGCTCACAGTAATTGTAAAGATCCCTTAGAATGGATTGATCCAGACCCAAAAGGGGGTCATTTATTTTGGTTGTCTAGGGGATAAGTGGGCCAATCCTGGGTGCTATATTTGATCAATATTTTGGGTTTTATATCTGGTGTCAAGGAGAGGGTTTTGAGGTTATCCAAGAAGCATTTTAATGGAGAGTTAACTGGCAGAGAGGACACATTACCCATTTTGCAAACATAGTATAAGGGAGAGGGAAGGGGTTGCAAATGTAGTATAGGGTAGAAGGAAGGAGACACAAAGGTAGTGTAAGGGAAAGTGAGGAAACTGATTTATTGGCAAAAGGGTCATCCCTGCTAGAGCCAAAAATCAGGAGTGCCTAGTGGCAGGTTCAAGTTGCAGAGATTGG
Source organism: Marmota flaviventris (assembly GCF_047511675.1). Lineage (NCBI taxonomy): Eukaryota > Metazoa > Chordata > Mammalia > Rodentia > Sciuridae > Marmota > Marmota flaviventris. The sequence continues at coordinate 22,927,015 of NC_092517.1, forward strand.
TTGTCACCAAATCCTGATAGTAGAGGCTCCCAAACTGGATGGGGCAGGAGCTATGGGAGACCTTGGCCAAGGATTTTTGGGACCCCTGCTGGAGAGGCCAGAGACTCTCAGAGCCAGAAAGAAGGAAGGGAGAGAGGAAGGGAATGGTAATGTATCTCTAGCAGCCAAGTCTTAAAGGTGTGAGGAGTAGGACTTTATGAGAGCCATCATAACTGAGAAGATCTGGGTCGAGTGTGATGTTTAGTTCTCTGTTATGTGTTTCCAGAGCTTACAAGGTCCTTTGAGGGTGACCTACAAAACCTCTGCTGGTAAAACAGCAGGTGGGAAGGGAAGGGAAATGATTTTGAACCAAAGTATCTAATCAGCCCAAGGAAGGAGTCCCTGAGGGCCACCATGGCCTTGAAGTGTGTGATGGGGTTCTTTCCTCCCCACAGGTGGGCAAAGAGGTTTGCTGGAAGATCAAATTTCAAATACTCCTGACACCACCATTGGGTTTAGGACTACAGGAAGGGGAAAATCACCAATCAAAGCCCCAGGATGCATGTAGTTCTGGCAGTTGGGAAAATGGGGTCAGGTCCTCTGGTGAGTGGCACTTCTGGAGGAAGAGGAACCCAAAAGTGTATATTAACCTTCTTCCTGGGTTTCAGCAACAGTGAAAGGAAAATGATCACAACAGTTAGCAGCGACCACTGCTATATTGTAGCAGTGCAAAAGAAAAGAAAAAAAGAGAGAGGAAGAGAGAGTGAGCGAAGAAAGAGAGACCAAGGGAGTGTGAAAGCCAGAGAGGGAAACAGAGCAAGAGAAGCGGGCCCAGCAGGAGGGAGTTTTTATAGCAAAATTCTAATGGGGTCTCTGGGTCTGCAAGCTTCCTTATTGGCAGACAATTAATAGATCACACTGTATTTGCTAAGGGTGTCATCTTCTGCCTTCAGGCAGATGGGGCAGGGGTCAGATGTGGGTTTCTGTTGCACCAGACAGGTGGGGGTCAAATGATCAGCCTTGAGTGGGGTTGAGTATTCAGACTTGATGCAAACAGGTGATAAAGGACCAAACAGAGGGGGGGTTTTAGTGTGTGGGTTATCCTGCAACTAGCATTTGTTCAGATGTCCTGCAGACAACTTAGATCAGCCTGTCCTGCAGCTAACAATGGGGAGTGGATATAGACCACAGCCAGGATAGAGGGAACTCGCCCCTTCATGCACAAGAACCCTCCCTCCTGGGTGACCTGGGAAGCTTGATTACTACAGCAGCAAAGCTAGAGGGGAAAAGACCCTACAGGCAGGAAACCCTTCCTACATGGGTATTTTTGGGGTGAGCTCCTATACTGCTAGAACTAGGGTAGAAGGAACACACTCTGGTAGGTTGAAGACCCCTTCCACAATGGTGTACTGGGAACTCTTATATGTCAAGAGGTAAAGTAGAGTGGACTCGCCCTTCTAGGTGGGATACCCCTCCCACCTGGTGTCAGGGGGCTTGTATACTGCCAGGGTAGAGGGGACTCGCCTGTCTGTGAGGAAGATCATTCCTACCTGTGTAGGATGCTTGTATACTGCCTTAGCTTGGGTAGAGAAGACTTGCCCCTCCAGGCAGGAGAATCTTCCCACCTTGGGATCTGGTAGAGATTGTATACTGCCACTGCCAGGCTACAGGGGACTCGCCCCTACAGTCAGGAGACCCCATAACCAGGGTGTTGGGGGGAGCTCCTATACCAACAGAGCTAGGGGAGAGGGGACTCGACCCTCAAGGTGGAAGATCCTTTCCACCTAGTTTTAAAGGGAGTTCATATACTGCTACAGGCAGGGTAAAGGGGACTCACCACTAGAGGCAAGACAACTCTCCCACCTGGGTGTAGGGGGGGTGTCCCTATACTACTACAGCCAGGATCAAGTGGATTTGCCTCTCCAGGCTAGAGACCCTCTCACCTGGGTGTCAGGGGAAGATCCTTTACTGCTGGAGGCAGGGTTGAGGGGACTTGCCCCTACAGGCGAGATACCCATCCAACCTGGTTATCAGGCACAGCTAGTAAACCAGTGCAGCCAGGTAGAGGGGACTCACCTCTTCAGTTGGAAGAGCTTCCCACCTGGGTGTGGAGGGGAGATCCTCTACCACTCCAGCCAGTAGTGGAGACTCCTCCCTCCAGGCAGGAGACCTCTCTCATTTGGGTATTGGGGGAGCTTTTATAACCCAGAAGCCAGAGTAAAGGGGACTCACCACTCCAGGTGGAAGACCCCACCCACCTGGGTGTCAGGAGGAGCTCCTATACCACTGTAGTCAGGGTAAAGAGGACTCGCCCCTTCAGGCAGGAGACCTCTCCAGCCTGGGTGTGAGGGGGAGCTCAAATACTGTCCTGGACTGTGTACAGGTGACTCATCCCTAAAGGTGAGAGAACCCTCACACCTGGGTCTCCTGGGAGGGGGTACTCTTATACAGCTGCAGGCAGGGTAGGAGGAACTTGAAACCCCGGACCGAACATCACTTTCACCTGGGTGTCCAGGGGAGTGCCAATCTTGCAGCAGCCATGGTAAAGGGGAATTGCCCCTAGAGGCAAGGGTCCCCTCCTACCTGATGGTCAGGGGGAGTTCATATACCTCCACAGCCAAGGTAGAGGGGTCTCACCACTCTAGGCCAGAGACCATCCCACCTGGGTGAATGAGGGAGCTCCTATACAGCTACAGCCAGGGTAGAGGGGACTCACACCTCCAGGCCAGAGACTGTCCCACCTGATTGTCAGGGGAGCTCCTTTACTGCCATAGGCAGTGTAGAGGGTACTCATGCCTACAGGCGGGAGACCACTCCCTCCTGGGTGTCTGGGAGCTTCTCTACTGCATTAGCCAGGGTCGAGGGTACTCTCTACTCCAGGCAGGAGACCCCTCCTATCTTGCTATTGGGGAGGTACTCGTATACCTCTGCAGCCAGGAGAGAGGAGACTCACCCTACAAGGTGGAAGACCCCTAAACCCTCGTTGTCAGGAGACCTTATATACCAGGAGAGGCAGGGAACAGGGGACTCGCAATCCCAGGTGAGAAACCCCTGCCACCTGTGTGTGTGGGAGGGAGCTCTTATACCACTATAGCCAGGGTAGTGTAGACTCCCCTCTCCAAACAGCAAACCCCTCCCACATGGGTGTCACGCAGGAGCTTGTATGAAATGTTAGCCATGATAGAGAGGACTAGCCGCTTCAGGCGAGACGCCTCCCACCAGGGTGTCTGGGGGGAGTTCCTATACTATCAAAGCAAGGGTATAGCGTATATGCCACTCCAGTTGGGAGATCCATTCCACCTGGCTATTAAAGGGAGCTCTTATACAGCTGCAGCCAGGGTACAAGGGACTTGCACCTCCAGACTGGAGATGCCTCCCACCTGGGTGTTGAAAGGATCTAGTATACCTGTGCAACCAGGGTAGAGGAAACTCGACCTTCCAGGTTGGAGACCCCTCCAACTTGGGTTTCAGGGTGGGGGAGCTCTTATACCACAGAAGCCAGGGTAGTGGGGACTTGTCACTCCAGATAGGAGACTCCTCCCACCAAAGTGTCAGGGGGAGCTCTTATACTATAGCAGCCAGGGTAGAGGGGAATTGCCCCTCCAAGTAGTAGACCCCTCCCACCTAGGTGTCCAGTGGGGGAGCTCGTATGCAGCCTTACCAGGGTAGAGGAGACTTGCCCCTCTATTCGGAAGAGCCCTTCCTCTTGGGTGTCAGGTTAGCTCCTATACCGCTACAACCAGGGTAGCGGGAACTCGCCCCACCTGGGTGTTACAGGGAGCTTGTATCCCAAGTTAGCCAGTGTAGAGCGGATTGGATTTGTGAGTCACCTCTACCCTGGCTGTGGATGTTTTGATCTCCACCAAACACCAAGGTGTGAGTGGTCTCCTACCTATAGTGGTGAGTGTCCTTTACCCTGGCTACAGTGGTATAGGGGATTCCCCAGGCACCCAGGTGGGATGGTTTACCTTCATGGAAGAGGGAGTCCTCTCTACCCTGGCTGCTGGGCTTTAGGACCTCCCCCGACACCCAGGAGGGAGTGGTCTTCCATCTGGAAGGGCGAGTCCCCTCTCTCCTGGCTGCAGTGGTATTTGGGGAAAAAGGGGAGTAAGGGGATAGGGTAGCACAGAGAGAGAAGGGCTCAAGGCCTGGATTCACTGAAGGATGCCAGGATTGAGGAGCAGGCCCCAGGATGAAGGAGGCCAAAGCCCCTAGGCAAGGGGCATTGCTACCTTTTTCCAAAGGAAGACCACAGGAACAAACATCCCAGTTTCAGTCCCTGGCTCTGGTCAGCATCCTGGGAAAGGGATCTGGAAAAGGAGCCCAGCAGGAACAAAGAAAACAGGAGGGCTGAAGGAGGGTACACTATGAAGTGCTAGATGAAGGGTGTTTGTGGAGTGCAGGCCAGGACCACAGAAAATAGCTCAGACTAGGGACCTAGAGGATGGCCTAGGATATGGGTGAGCAGAGAAGATTGGGGCCAGACAGGCAGGGGCTGCACTAGGGTTTTGAGACGCAGGGGAGCCAAGGGGAGTGGGGAAGTGGCCCCAGCAACATGCGCAGTTCAAGCCCGGGGAAGCATGGAGCAAGAAAGACCCCCAGAAGCTCAAGAGAGGAGCCAGTCGAGGGAATGGGCCAGCGCTAGAGCAGGTTGCTCAGGACAGTGGACAGTGCTGGAGAGGGAAGGCAGGGGATCCAGCAAGGGGGAGGGAGGCACAAGGCCCAGCACCACTACCAGGTGTCAGGGTTCCTGGTGCTGCCCCAGGGGCCTGGGGAGAACAAGTAACCCAATCAAGGTCAGGGTTCTGTTTCCCATAAGGTGCCCTGGCCCAGATGAGGATCAAGGGCCAGGGACCAGGCCAAAGGGCCCAGCAAGAAACAAGGGCCAGGAGGAGTGCAATTAGAGGGTATAATGGGGGGGGTCAGGGTGGGTGCAGAGGTGCAAGAGTAAGGACTCAATCAAGGATCCCAGGTAAGGGACCCATCCCACAAAAATGTATTAGGGACCCAATGATCAGGAGGACCCTGATCCAGGAAAAATCAGTTGGGTAAGGAGAGGTAGGATCTGTGCTAGGATGAGGAGATAGAAGACTGTGCAAAGGGCACAGAAGGGAGTGAGGTAGGGGGCCAAATCAAGGGGTGCCCAGGTCAGATACGACAGGAAGAGACACCAGTGAAAGGATCACAAACCGAGTAACGGATAAGGAGCTCAGGCTAGCATCCAGGCCAGGGGACTGTAGAGCAAAGGGTCAGGGTGAAGAAGGGGTGCATTGGCTTAGGGGCAGCTTGCAAGGCTAGAGGGCAAGAGAGGGAAGGCAGGGCGTTGCCCAGGGCAACGTCATCACTAGGCCCAACTCTACTACCATTTTTCAAGTTTGGGCAGCAATGCAGGCCCAGACTGGAGGCAGGGCTGTGTTGCCTATAGGGGTCCTTCAGGGACCAGAGGCCAGCAAATTCAACTTCTCTGCCTCAGATGAGTAGATCCTCAGAGAGAGACCAGGACCAAAGGAGGGCAATGTGGTGGATACATTTGGTTCAGGATTGGGTGCATTTCGTTGGGGAGCCAGAAACTATTGGAGCATACCAGGCTAGGAAGAAGCAAGAGTAGAGGAGGGTCCTGGCAATAGCAAAATACCACAGTACATGGGGAACAGATGGGAGGCACCATAGGGGTCCCAGCAAGGGGCCTGATATCAAGAGTCAGGGACAGGGTCCTGGAAAAGGATGACCGGGGGCTCCAGCAAGGAGCCAGGCCCAAGAATGGGGAGCCAAGTACCAGGACCTGGTCCTTGGTCCCATCAAAACAGACAGGGCTGGGGAGGGAAGAAAGGGGAGTAAGGGAGAGGAGTGCTAAAAGCCAAGGTTCACTGCTGGGTGTCAGGATGGAGGAGCAGGGCTTGGTATGCTATATTTACCCAAAGGGAGCCCACAGGGCCAAACACCCAGTTCCAGTCCCATGGACGTGGTGATCATTCTGGGAAAGGAATCTTGAAATGGGGCCCAGCAGGGACAGGGACAATAGGAGGGATGAAGGAGCATACATCGTGAAAGCCCAGAGGAAGGGTGTTGATGGGGTGCAGGTCAGGACTCCAGGAAGAAGCCCATGCTCGGGACCAACAGGAGTGCTTAGACCAGGAAATGGCAGGGAAGGGCGGGGCCAGGTAGGTGGATGACTGTAGGGTTCTGAGGTTCAAGGAAGCCAAGAACAGTAGGGTACTGGCCTAAGCGAGGCCCGTAGGCCAAGCCTAGGGAAGGACTGAGTAAAAAGGTCCCCCAGAGTCTCAAGCAAGGTCTCAGGCCAGGGAAAGGAGATCCAAAGGCCAGGTCTTGGGCAGGGAGCTCAGGACAGTGGACAAGACTTTGGAGGGATGGCAGAGGATCATTCAGGGGGCAGGCACGACAGTTGTGGGTGGTATGGAGGTCAGGACTCCAGAAAGGAGCCCAGGAAGGGACTTAGAGGAGGGCCCAGGCCAGGTGAGAGCAGGGAACACCTGGCAGGGAAGTCAGGGATGCACTAGGGTAGTGAGGTAAAGGAAAGCCATGGGGAGCAGGGAAGTAGCCTCAGCGAGGGGCCGTAAGACAATGCCCCAAAAAGCAGTGAGCAAGAATGGCCACCAGAGTCTCAAGCAAGGAGCCAGGCCAGGGAACTCAGAGCCAAGGGCCAGGGCTTGGGCAGGGGGCTCAGGACAGTGTACAGGGCTTGAGAGGGAAGGCTGGGATCCAGTTGGTGGGAGCCAGGCTAGAGTGCCAGTGGCCCTGCCACGTGTCATAGTGCAGGACCAAGTGCCCAGGGAGAGCAAGGGGTCCACATGATGGGCAGGGCACTGTTTCCACAAGATGGCCTGGCACAGATGAGAATCAAGGGGCAGGGACCAGGCCAAGTCGTCCCGGCAAGGGACTAGTCCAGTTGGACAGCGACCACAAGGCATGGCACAGGGTCACGGTTGGTACGGAGAGAGGCAAGATCCAGGACCCAATCAAGGATTCCAGGTAATTGTTTAACCCACCCAAAAAAGGACTAGGAACCCAAGGAGCAGGAAGCCCGCTCGCCAGGGGAAGGTGCTAGGGGAAGAAAGGAAGGGGCAGTGCTAAGATGAGCAGACAGAGGTCAGCTCAAAGGGCAAGGAGGAGAGCTCAATAGGGGACCCAAGCAAGGGGCCCCGAGGTCTGTCCGACAACAAGAGACCACACAGGAAGCAATGCGACACAAGGAACACAATCAGGGACTCAGTTGAGTGGCTGGTCCTGGAATTGGAGTGCAAAACATTAAGGTTATGAGGGCAGGGTTGGGGTAGAGGCAGCATGCAAGGCTAAAGGGCAGGGTATTGAAGGGTTGGGATTGGGCAGGGCAAGGTCGGCACTAGGCCTTCTTTCATCAGGCCAGCCAATTCCACTCCTCTGCCTCAGAAAAAAGTAGAACCTCAGAGAGGGACCTGGATCAAAGGAGTGCCAAAGGAGATCACAGTGAGGGGATACCTTGTTTAAAGAATTGTGGGGGTCAGTGGGGAGCCAAGACCCATTTTTGGAGCCCAGCCTAGGCTGAAGCAGTGGGAAGGGAGAGTCTGGGCAATGCTGGGTAAAATAGTAATGTTTGTAGGGTCAAATGAGGCATGGCACTGAACATAGCAGGAAACAATTTTGTTTGGCTGCAGCCAGGCTCAGAGGGGACAGCTTTTGCTGTAATCAATCAATCCCCTGAACCTTGATTTCAGGCAGTTTCAGAATATTATAACCAACATATAAGAGGAGGTGCTCAGAAGTTCACAGTCTGAAGAAGTTCACATAAAAGCAGCTTTTTCTTTCACTGTTTTGGGCAAGTTAACTCTTCAAGGACAACACCTGAGTAGGGAGAGCTACTTTTCCCCATTTTTCCTCTCTTTGCCAGTTGTTACCATGGATCCCAGTTGATAACATATCTTAAAATGTGGACATCTCCACCATGAAGGCAAGATCAAAGCCAGAGGATTTGTTTGCACATTTCTACAAAGTACTATACAGGATATGTTTGTGAAAAATAGTAAGTGGGTGCCCAGCACCTGGAGTGCTGGTATCTTCTCGGCCAGGGACCAAGTAAAAGAGGGCAACAGAAAAATAAGTTTATGTATTGAACTGTTTTGCAGAGACCCTTTTAGTAACAGTCCAAAAATCAGCCATGGTGAAGGTTTCTTTAGAATCTCAGGTAAGAATTTTCTGTGGAGGAAGGGAGCGGCACTTAAATTCCCCTCTTTAGTGATGCTCCCCATAAATTAATCCTTTAAATTTAAGAGCATCATTACCATTATATTGGCTTAAGGCCTTATATCATGCCAAAACCTTAGTTGTCATCTTTTCAAAAGCAGCTTCCATAGTGGACCCATTAGTTTTAATGGACAGTGGAGCCAAACATGGGAGCAATAAACAGGTTAACAGCAGAGTACCCACTATAGCAGTTAAGCTTTTAAATTTACCTATGGTTGACAACAATTTCCGAAAAGCATGTTTGTAACCCAAAGTTTAATGCTCTTCTAGGTATGCACTAGCACATGTGCTAGTTCTCTTGTGTTGTTGGTTGTATTCTTAACTGTTTGTCTATTGTCATCCAATTGGATGCAACAATCTGAGCTGTTGAACTCTCCACATATTTCTCTTTCTTCAGTCAGTAGGTAAACTCATGCCAAGTGGTTTTGATAGTGAGACACTTGCGTCGGGTCTGTTTTTTGGCTAGGAGGACTAAGGCTGTGGCAATTTGATTATTAATAATTTCCAGTAGAGCTTGTAAGTGAATAATTATTTTCAACAGGTAAAAAGGAGTTCTATAACTCGAAATGCCATTTTGTGTCCAGGTAGTACGACCATAAGTGGCAATGATCCTCTGGGTTGGCCAGTTATCTTCACCCCAAAATTGGTGACCTCCTAAATCACGTTACTTCCTAATGGACCTCTTATGTCTTTACAAACAGTCATTCATCCATTGCATTCCTCTGGCAGGACAGGTCTTTAATACATGTTTTACCACCTCTTGGTTATACTGGATTGTCTTGACATATGGTTCACATGATCTCAGTGGTTGGAATAGGAGTAGAACAGAACCTCTTAAGGTTATCAAACGAAACCAAACTAAATAATAGACTAGTGATTTGGTTAGCATAGGTCAAACAGCATAAATTAACAAAGTGAAACTAGTAACACCAAACAAATCCTAGAAAATTTATATAAGCCAGATTAAAAACCAAAAGTTACGTATAGACCCGTGGTGTGGTAGTTCAGTGAAGTCTACTTCCAAGTCTTCAAAAGATGCTCCAAAGTTTGGATTCCTGGTTGGAGCTCTGGCCCCTGAGAAGGATTGTTGTGAGCACAAGATTTATATTCTTTTCAGAATATCCAGGTGATGTTTGTGAGCCAGAAGACATTGAAATTTTGACTCAGAACTGTCTCAAGTGCTGTATATCCAATGTGTTCTCCTGTGGAACTGTTTGATAAAGACTGGTGCTAGATTCTCCAGGATGGCTATGCCGGCCATCAGAATATCTCCATCATCCTCCTCGGAGAAAATTTTCTTTTTCAGTCTTAAACCATTTACGTTCATGTTGGGAGTATGTTGGCTCCCATTCTGTTAAATAGTCGGCCAGGCAGAAGGGCAGCCTTTAAAGCTAGGACAGGATTTTCTTCTCATTTCTTGCAGACAGCTAACCTGGACTCTCTGTCAGCTCTCCACTTGCCCTGAGAAACCACAGAGTTTCCCTCTTGATGATCTTGGCAATATATAATCACAACTTTCCTGGGAGCCTACAGTGCATCCAAAAGTTTATGAATTTTTTTCCCATACATCATGCCATTTTTTTCTCCTGATTTAATGAGCCTCTTTTCCTTATATAAGGCCCTATGAACATGAAGGGTAGTGAACAGATATTTTGAGTCTATGTAAATATCTACAGACTCCTGCTTTAAAATGAGGAGCTTGAGTCAAAGCAGTAAGTTTTGCTTTTCGTGCTGAGGTTTCCTGAGGCAGACATTCTGCCTCAAGAGTGGAGTCCAGAGTGACCACTGCATATCCAGCAAAACATACCCCATCTTTTTAAAAACTGCTTCCATCTTTGAAGTACTCCACATCAGGGTCCCTGAGGACTTGTCTGGCAGGTGTGGTCTGCTGGAGAACATTTCATCCATGCCTTCAATACAGTTGTGATCAGGTTGTCCAGGTCCAATGGGCAGCAAGGTTGCTGGGTTCAGAGTCTGGATGACTTCCACATGGATAAATGGGTTTTCACATAACATGCCCTGGTATTGACCATTAGTCAACCAATATTGTTCTTCGTACTCTGCTAATGTCAACAGTGAATGAGGAACCCTGAAAACCAATATTTGTCCCATAGCCAATTTATCAGCTTCCAACACCAGAAGATCTGTGGTTGCAAGGGCCCGTAAAAAAGGTGGCCAGTCTTGGGCTACAGAGCCCAGCTCTTTGGACAGATGTCCATATTAAGACTCCTACAGCTATTCCAGACTGTCCCTAGACATACAGAAAGTAAAGTTTTGTGAGTTCGGTGAGCCCTAGTCCTAATGCACTGAGAGTGCTTGTTTAATGTCCTCAAAGGTCTTTTAGTTAGGTGTCCCCCATATCAAAGAATCCCATTCTCCTCCCTTTTTGGATTCACAGAGGGCTTTCCTATAACTGAAAGTTGGGGATCCATATATGGCTGAATATGGTAGCTCCAGGAATTCTCTAGTCTGATGGCAGGTTGAAACTATTTGAATTGTGCAAATTTCCTGTTTCTTTTGAGGCCCAGTGGCTATTGTCTCTTCTGTTGCTGAGTCAGATTGTAACCAAATTATTTGATGTTTTTTCTTGGTATATATGGGCTTTAAAGTCAGAGTCCAGTACTGTCCCCAGGATTGTGTCCTCAAGCCCCTGGGAGGAACTGTCATTTAGGGAAGGGGAGAGTACATAAATCCTCTGGCACTTTAAGATGCAGGAATTTTTTGTTGTTGTTGTTTTTATTTCCCAGTATAGGATCTTGGCTGCTAGGATTCTCCAACTCTCAAATCTAATGAAAATGTTAGCAGAGTTTGATGACCTGGGACATCATTTATATAAAAGACGCCTATGTCAATCTTGGCATGGGCCGTCTGCCATGGTTGGAGGGCAGCTTCCCTGCAGGTCCTGGTATGACAGCCACATTGTGGTCACCTAGGTGTTGCTCTTTGTCTGCATGGCTTTCTCCTCTTGACAGGTGGGAGCCTGCTCTAATTGTGTATAGTAGCTGCCTCACTTATGTTTTTGTTCACTATGCCTTGGTGCATGTGGCTCTGTGTCCCTTCCTGTTGATGGCTCACAGCGTGTGGCTTGAAACCAGGGTGGCATGTCCTTTTGGAGTGTGCACAGTATGGCCCACTATCATTTTGAGCTTGTAGCATCTGTGCCCTCCTGAGGTGCTGGGTTCCATGTATAATATAAAGTAGAGTGTGTCTATCAGACCCCTGCCATATTTGTCAATCATCAATTTCCAATCAAGTGGGAAGAAACTGAAAGTAGGGGTTGGGGCCAAAGGCTGGGGAAAAGCATTCATTACTTCTCTGTTCAAGGCTTAGAATTTGAGAATGGCAGTAGGTGCTTGCCTGCTGGGGCCACTTAAGCCTTCTACTTTTTTCTGGCCATGTTTTTTTTTTTTTTTTTTTTTTTTTTTTCCCTTATAAACATTTGGACCATTGGCTTTGTTCAAGTGAGGCAACCCCTTTGAGTGAACTCTGGGTTTGTGGTGAGGGCAGGTGTAAGGAGATCCATCATCCTCTTTATCTTTTTGGTCTGCCTGTCTTTGAGCCTTTGGGTCTCCTTTGAGGAAAATTCTTGTGGTCATCTTCATCAGCTATCTGGCACACTTCTCAGCAAAGCCAGTTTGTAATTTTTGGCAAATGTCACTCTGAGCCTGTTCCACAAAGGCTTCATTGGTCACCTGTTGCTTGAGCCTCTGCATCTCTTCCATGACAAACTTTCATTGTGGCAGCTATGCTTGTATAGTGCCCTTCTTCTCCCAGGCACCTCTGGGCAGGGAGAGGGGCAGCAGTGGCAGAGGCCCGGCCACTTAGCTCTGAGTAAGTTGGGCACAATTCTTTTGATCATTACTCTTTTGATCAGTTTCTTAAGGCAGAGGGGCCTTAGGCAGATGTGGGGTCCAGAGAAATGTTCAGGGCTATCAAAGATGCAAGAGAAAAGATGCTAGACCAGCGGGATGATTGCTTGGCTCTATTTGTCTGCCGATGTGCTCTGGCTTAAACAAGGGCTTAGGCTCCAATTCTTCCTAACTCTTGGGCACAGTTTCTTTCTTACATTTTTCTCTTAGAATTCCTATGAGGGGTTCTTGATATCTCTTTATTTTTATCCCTTCTTCAAATCTAATGAAATTTCTTGGGGACCACTCCTAGGTCTTGATAATAGGCCACATCAGGTCAGTCATGGTCCAGGTTTTCCCCTTGTAGCAGGAAGTATTATGAGTGCAATGGTGGTGAGAGACTGGCAAACAAAACTGCCTTGTCTCCCTCAGGTGTTTCTCTGGTCAATATGGGCAGGTCCTTTAGTCCCTTGCAGGGGCATTTTGAGTGCTCTCATCTGGGTTGTGGCTCTGGTCTTGGGACACACCCACCTTAATCTTAGAAAGTGAAAGATTCTTTGGTTCTAGAAAACCTTTGACTCTGAGGACACAAAAGAGGAAGGAATAGCCAGTATTGGGGGCCATCATTTGTTGCTTCTGAGGATGCCAAGGATGAGGGGACAGTTTGTTGTCCCAGTGGTCTTGGCAAAGTTGGGTAGAGTGACACAAAAGTGGTGGGTCCTCTTCTGGCTTATGCAGAAAAAACTGTTTTTATTTCTGTTTTTCCTGCATCAGGTATTCTGGTTATCTCCTTTCCACTGGGTCTTAGAGACCACTAGGCTCTTAGCTAACATCAGCTTGGACTGTCTATATAGACAGGCTATATCAACCAAGGTTGCTGTTTCTGTACTATCTCTTGACAGCAATCAATGTAAGAGAAATGGTTCAGGTACTCAAAATGTCCTCAGCAATGACTCTCTTGTCTGAAGATCCTTCTGGTGCCCAGCCCACAACTTGGGTGGACAATTCTAATTCAAAGAATATGCTACATTTGTGAACTGAGTTTCACCCCATAGTTCCAGGACAACCTTCCTAAAGGTTTCTAACAAACATTTCAGAAGACTCATTTTTTTTTGTGTGTGCCTCCTATGTTCCAGCCTGCATTGGCATCACACATTTAGGTCAAGACTCTCTTTGTCCATCTCAGCCTGTTCCCCTTGCAGGGACTTAGGGCCCTGTTTGAATTGTGGGTTGGCATCAACCACCAACCTGGAGTTTTCACCTAGATGTTGGTTGGTGAAATTCCACCATAGACTGCATGAGGTGCCATGGAACCTTGGATCAGGACTCCACACTTGCTTCGGCCCTGAGATTAGGTAGGAAACTTTCCCTTCATCTGTCTCATTTGCGTAATTTTCCCACAGACATGGTCAGAAAAAAAATTCTATACTGCTCATATTCCAACATTTCCAAACCAAACCAAAAGAGCCTCATGGTTTCCCCTCTGCTCACTGAACCAGAACACAGTTTACTTGGGCGACTTCCCAGGTCTGTTTCAGCTGCAATCATTTTGGAGAATACTCAGGATCCAACAGATGCTGATCAAGCCTCTATTTCACCCTCAAAGGGGAAGTATTGTGGGCTTCAAAACAAATGGACCCAGGTCCTAAGTGTTCATTTAGGCAGTGCTCTAAAACGCTAATTCTGTTTTCTGCTGCCTGTGGATCCCTTTGTGCTCTGGTGTGGCAACCCCAGGGTGCTTGGTCAGTCACTCCTCCTTCATGCCAAGAGTTGCCTGGATATGACAAGGGGAATGCTGTCACCCACTGACACAGGGAAGTGGGTCGCCAGATACAAGAGAGGCACAATACCCTTCCCTACCTCCTCTGTCACATCTGGGTCCCCACAAAAGTTGTATTGACAAATTAGGCAAGGCACTGAACATAGCAGGAAACAGTTGCATTTGGCTTCAGCCAGGCTCAGAAGGCACAGCTTTTGCTGTAATCAATCAATCCAATGAAACCCGAGTTCAGGTAGTTTCAGAATTTTATACCCAGCATTTAAGAGGAGGGGTTCATAGTCTGAAAAAGTTCACATAAAATCAGCTTTTTCTTTCACTGTTTTAGGCAAGTTAACTCTTCAAGCATAACTTCTGAGATGTGAAAAACTTTTTTTCCCTATTTTTCCTCTCCCTACAAGTTGTTACCATGGAGCCCAGTTGGTAACATATCTTAAAAAGGTAGACTTCTCTATGCAGCCCAGCTCAAGGCCACCAGCCTTATTTGCAAATTTCTACAAACTATTATACTGGATATGTTTGTGAAAACTAGTAAGGGATGCCCAGCACCTGAGGTGCTCGTTCTTTTCAGCCAGTGGCCAAGTAAAACAGGGAAATAGGAAAACAGGCAACATTGAACTCTTTTGCAGAGAGTCTTTTGCTGACAGTCCTAAAAACAGCCATGATGAAGAATTCTGGAGAAGCTCAGTTAAGACTTTTTGTGGAGGAAGAGTATGACACTTCAATACAAGGAGAACAGAGGGGAGGAAAAGGAGGTGGCTCCATAAAGGGGTTTGAAATCAAGGGAAAGGGATGGGGTTGTGGAGAAGGGGGGCCTCAAGCAAGTAGCCAGGCCCAGGAATGGAGATCAAAGTGCCTTGGCCCAGGAAAGGGTCCCATGGAAATGGACAGGGCTAGGAAGGAAAGGAAGGATATAAAGGGACATGGGTGGTGAGGGAGACGAGGTCTTAAGGCCCTGGTCCACTGATGAGTGTGAGGGTTGGGAAGCAGCGCCCAGGCCGAGGGAGGCTAAAGGGTCCAGAAAAAGTGGAAGGGCTACATTTTCCTAAAGAGAGCCTGTAGGGCCAAAGTCAGGTCCAGCACATTGCCCCTGGTGAGCATCCTGGTAAATTGATCAGGAAAAGGGGCACAACAGGAACAGTGACAACAGGAGGACCCAAGGAGGGCATAGTAAGAAGTGCCAGAGGATGCCTGTTGATGGGGGGGCACGACCCCAGCAGGGATACCAGGCTAGGAACCTAGAGGAGGACCCCATCCTGAAAGATCAGGGATGGGCGAGGCCTGCACATGAAGGCAGAATTAGGGTTCTGCCATTCTGGGAAGCCAAGGGGAGCAAGGATGCAGCCCAAACAAAGGGCAAGCACAGAGCAAGAAGAGCCATCAGAGGCTCAAGTGAGGTGACAGACCAGGGAATTGAGAGAAAAGGAACAGGTTTGGGGCCAGGGTATCAGGACAGTTGACATGGCAGAGGAGGGAAGGCAGGAGATATGGCAGTTGGGAAGCAGGCAGCAGGCCCAGGGACATTGCCATGACTCAGTTTTCCAAGAGTAGGACCAAAGTCCCAGGGATAGCAAGAGGCCCAGGCTAGGGACAGGGCTCTCTTTCTCATAAGGTGCCCTGCCCAGACACGGTCCTGGCAAGGGAGGGGGGCCATGAGGAGGATGATGGGAAGACAGGGTGGGGGGTTGCAATTGGTGCGGAGAGGGGCAAGAGTCAAGACCCAAGCCAGGATCCCAGGCAAGGGACCGATCCCAATAACAGAGCATTATAAACCCAAAAAACAGGATGCCAGCACTCCAGGGGAAATCACTAGTGGAAAGAGAGGCAGGGTTGGTGCTAGGATGTGGAAACAGAGGGCAGAGCAAAGGGAACCCAGTGAAGTGCATTAAGGGGCCTGAGCAAGGGACCCCAGGTAATCACCAACGCAAATTGACATGTTGAGATGCCCCGCAACAAGAGGAATGCAGTCCTGGGCTCAGGAAAGCAGTGAGTTCCAGAAACTGGAGTGTGAAACGTCAGGGTTAGGGAGGACTGGGTTGGGGTAGGGCATCATGCAAGGATAATGGTACCAGAGAAAAGGGAGATGATTACACAGGGCAAGGTCAGCAGATGGCCCAAGTCCACTGCCAGGTGTCAAAGTTTGGAAGTGGAAGGGGGCCAATGCGAGGGGCGGGGCTACATTGTCATAGTGAGCCTTCAGGGCCCAGAGGACAATAAATTCCACTTTTCTGCCCCAGTGAGTAGAACATCACAGAGAGACCAGAACCAAAGGAGGGCCAAAGGAGGGCACTGTTAGGGGATACCTTGCATGGGGAATTGGGGGCGGGGTTGGTGGTGAGGCAGGACCCTTTCAAGGATCCCAGGCTAGGAAGAAACAGTGGGAGGGGAGGATCAGGACAGTGACAATATATCACAGTACAAGGAGAATAGAGGGAATCCCTGGCGGGGGTTGGAAAATGGGCCTGAAATCTTGGGACAGGGACAGGATCCTTGGGAAGGGCAGCCAGGGATTCAAGCAAGAGATAAGGCCAAGAAATGGAAAGCCAAGTGGCAGAACCTAGGCTGGTGTCTCATGACAATAGAGGGGGCTAGGGAGGGGAGGGAGAATAGAAATGGGATTGGGTGGCCCAGGGAGAAGAGGGCTCAAAGCCCAGGTCCACTGCTGGGTGTTTAGGTTGGGAGTAGGGTGCCACAGTCCGGCTGGGCAAAATAACCAGGAGGTGACAAGCAACTTGAAGGTTGAAGCAGGAACTGCTTTATTGCAGAGCAGCAGAGGTATATATACCTAACTGATTATATACAGCTTGACTCAATTAGCATCATCTAGATACAGCAGTCATCAAATAAAAAATCCCAACCATCTTAATGGCTCAGTGGCATTGACTCACAAACCACTCCTCCTGGCAAACTGCCAGGCACCATCTTGACTTGATTGCGGCCCCCAACATCTCCCCCCTTTTGGTTTATTAAACAACAAGTATGTGGTTTAGGGACCATGCCTGTTTTAGGTTGTCCAATACTACATACGGTCCTTACCCATCATTGGATGGTCTGACCTCAAATCGTCAACCTCCTGGCTTAGGTTGGTACCATTGTAATTGGATCTTACTCGTCTTTGACTACTGGCCCAATATATTTAGCCATACTTGTGGATCTGTGTAATCTATACAAACACCATAAACAACCTGCCACAAGAAGAAGGAGGAGAATACAAAATGCCACAATTCCAAGCCATTGACGGCTCCAAGTGAGAAGCCCTTGGAAAAATTGTACCACCGATGACACCATCAGCAAAGATACCCTGGTACTATTACAATTATCAATAGATTAGTTCATAATTCATATAAGTGATACACAGTCCAGGTAAGTTCTGTAAGCAGCTTAAAGCAGAGAAATCCATTAATATGTCTATTCCTTCTTGAAGTATTGATGTACAGTTTGTGTGATAGCTGTCACAGAATTTGCAGCAGCAGCAGCAGAAACTGCAACAGCTGTGATGATGGTGGCTGTAACTCCGAAGTCTCATTTGGTTCTACAGTAAAACTGAAAATTCTTCTATTTTTGTTTTCACTGGCACTGGGATGAAAGTAGGAATTCTGGCAATGATGGCTAAAGAAAATTAAGTAGCATTCCAGCAGGCACTAAGAAAACAATTTTCTGAAAAATTTAGTACATTATCCTGAACAGAATTATAAGATATAAAGAAAAGGAAAGGTGAAAGTAAACAGAAATATCTGTTAACCTCCTTTTTTGTTTACATTTTAAAACAATCCTTGTAAATTTCTGAATTTAGGTAGATTATTTCATAGACATCAACATTTTATTAGTTTTTTGTTTGTTTTTTGAACACCTAGAAAAACTTGTAAGCTTAATTTTAAACACATCTTTACTTTCTTCTGTTTACCCAATTTAAACTAAACTGTTTAAATCACGTGAATAAAAGATATTTGGATCCATTTAAAAAAAAATTTTCATGAGTGCTTATCATATATGATATATGGACATATGCACAGACACACATACAACACATGACACAAGTGTGCACACATAACACAATAGTAGAGGCCTTATAGCTTTTTCACAGGTGAAATCTCCATTGCAATATTTTAAAACTCCACAGTTGATCAAAAAATATAACTGATCAGAAAAACATTAACCTAGGTCTGTATGAACTCAAAAAATAAAATAGAACTTCATAACGTGGGAGAGGGCATAATAAAATAGATATTGAAAAAAGCATCCTGGCTACCACCTGGGTTTGACTCTTCTTTTGATATCCCATCTTTTATCCTGTAACTTGCATATGGGTTTGAAGGTATTCCCACAAGTAAGCCTCAAGGTTGTTTTACATTTGGAATGGGCCTTAATGGTGCTCATTATTCATTAGTCTTCAGGTGTGGAAGAACCATCATCACAGATGTAAGGATGGTTAAACTGGAGTACTGGATATCAGCTGTTATGGATTTGAGCCAAATCATCTTCTTTTTGGTCTGTAAAAATCGCTTTGTTAGTCTTTCTGGAATCCAAATTGGCTGTTGTTCTCCCTGTGTAAACACACAAACAGACCCCCAACTCCAGACAATCACTGGATCAGGACCTTTCCATTGTCCAGTCAAAATATCCTCCCAAAGTATCTTGGACTTATGTACATTTTTTTGGACACATGTGTCTTTCGGCAGCACTGAGCCCTGATAAATCCAAATTTAAAAAAGTTTAAAGTAAAATCTTTATGTTAAGTTTATCTTTGGGGGATATATACCCCTTTCCAATTCCCCCTTTTTGTTTTAGTAAGTACATTTTAATAGTTTGATGAGCTCTTTCAACTATACTTTGTCCCTGTGGATTATACGGAATTCCTGTTATATGAGTAATGCCAAATGATGAGCAAAATTTTTTGAAAGAATTAGAAGTATAGCCAGGGCCAATATCTGTTTTTAACTGTTTTGGAATGTCCATAGTGGCAAAGTTTTGTAAACAATGAGATGTAATATCTTTAGTTTTTTTTTTTTTTTTTTTTTTTTTTTTTTTTTTTTTTTTTTTCCTCTGGCAAGAAGGGAGCCCATCAAATATCTGGACGAAATATCAAGTGTAACAAGCAAATATTTTAATTTTCCAAATTCTGGCAAATATGTGACATCCATTTGCCATATATGTGAGTTATCAGTCCTCTAGGATTGACTCCAAGATTAACTTGAGGTAAAATTGTCACACAATTTTGACATTGTTTTACTATACGTCTAGCTTGTTCCTTAGTTATTTTAAAATGCTTTTGTAAAGTACTAGTATTGACATGGAAGGATTTGTGAAATTTTGTAGCTTCTTCTAGTATTGAAAAAACATGTATGTCATGTATAGTATTATAAGCTAAATCATTGCCTAATCTAAGGGGTTCAGGCAATCCTGTATGCACCCTGATATGTCCTATGAAGAATGGATCTTTTCTGTCCTAGATTAGACTTTGTATAGTGGAAAGAAAAGAGAAAACGGTAGAGGAAGGGGATATCCTACCAGCATCTTCAAGGGATATTATAGCATTAACTATATATTGACTGTCAGAAAATAAATTAAATACAGAATCTTTCAACATCACAAAATCTTGTAGTACTGCATTAAGCTATACCTTTGGAGCTGATTGTTTGGATACTAAAAATGCAAAAGCATGAGCAGGGGTAACTACTGCTGCTGTACCATTATTTGACTCATCAGTAAATATTATTGGAGCATTCATGATAGGTGTTTTTCTTGTCATTTTTGGAAAAAACTATAGGATGCAAGGACCAAAAAGACAACAAAGGATAAGATGGTAAGTGGTTATCAAATGAACAAATATATTTGCACATGATTATGGCCCAAGAATTTAACTCATTAGCTAACTCATCAATTTGGTCCATAGTATATGGAGTAATAATTTTATTAGCAGAAATTCCAAACACTCACTTTGCTGCTTTTATTTTTTTGAGTATTAATTTTCCCACAGCCTTAGAATACCTAGTAAGAATAGTGTTAGGGGAATAAAATAAATGTATCCATAATAATGGAACTTCTTGCCAAAATACTCCTGTAGGAATCTACTCGTATTTGAATTTTTGGTTGGTGGACCATGGTCAAGGATAGTAGAACTCCTAAATAATTAATTGGAAAATTTAATTGTAATTTATCTATTGCTATCTCTAGATTATATTTTTTATTAAGTTTGTAAGTGTAGCATAACATTCTAGCAATGTATTTTTATCTTTATGTGCTAATAATACATCATCCATATAATGAAATACTCGTAGTTCAGGATTTTGATTTCTAAGTCGCTGGATTGCTTTGTCAACATAAACTTGACACATAGTAGGACTATTAGCCATCCCTTTAAGGAGTACTTTCTATTCATATCTCTGATCAGGACCTTCATGATTCAGCACAGGGACAGTAAATGCAATACGTGGACTATCCTCAGGATGAATTGGAATGGAGAAAAAACAATCCTCAATATCTATCATTAAAACATACCAGGTTTTTGGCAAAGCAGACAATTGAGAAATGCCCCATTTAGCAGGTCCCATGATAACCATCTCATATTAATAGCTCTTAAATCTTGCAATAGTCTCCATTTGCCAGATTTCTTTTTAATAACAAAAATGGGAGTATTATGGGGAGATACAGAAGGTTGTATATGTCCTTCCACTAATTGTTGATTGACCAGGTCATGGGATGCTTGTATCTTTTATTTAGTCAGGGAACCCATACTGTCCTTTCTGATTCCCAAGTAATTTTTATTGTATAATTGACCCCTCCCGAAAACCCAATCCATGTCTATCTGTTTTTTTGATCTATTTATATTGGTGCCGCTATAACTTGTCCTTGTTCTTCTAATACTTTACCTTTCCTAAAACCTTGTACAGCCATAATAGTGGGTGCATTTGGATTGATATGTGAAATGTTATTTGTTAATGTTAATCCCAATTGACCTAGAACATCTCATCCCCATATATTCATAGGAAGATGATCCAATACATATGGCTGTATAGTTCCTTCACATCCTTCAGGATCTTTCCATTTAATACCATCACACTTCTATGGGGATTAGTCGCCACTCCTAGGCCTCAAAGCGTTTGAGTGGCTTGTTGTAAGGGCCATTCTTTTGGCCATTCTTGATGAGAGATGATGCTAAGATCTACTTCTGTGTCTAGCAGTCCATTAAAATCATGTCCTTGAATGGTTAACATTAACATAGAACGAGAATCTAAATTTAAAGAAAGCATAGCCCAATCTATACCTGTGGAGCCAAATCGTTTGGAACCTCTTTCTACAGTATGAGAAAATTTGTCATGTAAACTGGGTAGTATTAATAACTGTGCAATCCTGTCTCCTGGTGAAATTACTGAGATACCCCTGGGAGAACTAGCTATAATTTTTATCTCACCTTCATAACTGGGATCAATTACCCCAGGACTTATCATAAGTCCCTTTAGAGTAGAAGAACTGTGTCCTAATAATAAGCCCACTGTTCCTTGGGAAAGAGGCCCTTTTACCCCTGTGGGAATGATTGGACTCCCATCTCTGGACTTAGTACTACTCTGGTGGAGGCAAAGATGTCCAATCCTGAGCTACCTCTGGTTTGTCTGATAAGGGAGTTAACAGATAATGTGGCCTGGGAAGTACCCTGATGGTGTTGCTGGGTTCCTCCAATGCCCCGCATATTTGTAGTTGTGGGCCCTGGGGCATTGCCCCCCCCGTCCGTTTTTTGGCAAAGGAGTACTCTTTATAGTAGTCTGAGAACAGCATTCACTAGCCCAAAGTTTTCCTCCATGACATCGTGGGCAAACACCTGGTATTTTTCCTTTTTGATCATCCCAAGTTTTGCTACTTGTTTTAAACCCTCTTCCTATGGGGAAACTCGTTTTAAAATGTCCTGCTTGACCACAATTATAACATGTTTTTAGTCTGGCACCTAAAGCCTGCTGTACTACCCTGGTTACTGCAGCTGCCAAGACTTGCCCCTGCACCACTGGTTCACCAGTATCTCTACACAATTTAATGTATGTATTTAAGTCTTTATATTTCCAAGGTCTAATAGCCTCCCTACACCATTTATTGGTTTGTTCATATGCTAGTTGTTTTATTAATGTCATCGCTTATTCTACATCTCCAAAGACTCTGCTTGTCGTTTGCATAAGCCTATCCACAAACTCAGCATAAGGTTCATTAGATTCTTGTATTACCTTAGAAAATTGACCTTGTAAATCTTCTTGTCTTGTAAAGTCTTCCATGCCTTAACTGCAGCTGAAATGATTTTGTAAGTATATGGCAGGATCATATCTATCTTGTTACTGCTGACCCTCATAAGGTCCCTCTCCTAGCAACATATCTAGATTTCTCTGAGGAAAACTGGCTGCTGCATTTTGCTTTGCAGCCTCCACACACAATTCCTGATTAGTAACTTTCCATAACAGATATTGTCCTCCATTTAGCACAGCTTTGCATATGCTAGCCAAATCTGTTGGTGTCAAGTTTAAACTTGCAATGGATGCAGCCATGCTTATGGTAAAGGGGGCTTGAGGACCATAGGCTGCTACAGCTTCATTTAACCGCTTTACAGTTTTAAAATCCAAATCCTGGTGATATCGCTGCCCTCCTGCATCTTCAAGTACAAGGCATGCTAATCTTTGAGGTCCTGTCTCAGGATCCCATCTATCAACTATGGGGGGTGGGGGCCACTCAGCGTATGTCGTCCCCATATACATAGGTGGAACTGTTGGTTGGATATTTATGCCCTCTGGTGATAGAAAGGTGTTAGTAGCAGCCTCCTGTTGTAACTCATCCCCTGATAGCCCTTTCTCCTCTAAACTTTCTTCCCCTTTCTGACTAGCTCGAGAGACTTCTTCTTTTACTTGATCTAAGATGTCTTCTCCTTCCTCTACCATAGTCTGAAATGAAGGCTTTGGACTAAGTAAACAAGATCGTATCAAAGCCCATAACGGTAATGTGCCAACTGGCAGAGTTCCTGGGCTTTTCTTTTCTATCTTTTTTTAAAATCTTCACGATGATGGTCCCATTGTGATATATTTAATAACCCCTCCTTAAAGACCAATGGGCTACATTTTTGTATCGTATCAACGTATGCCCTAACTGTTCTTGGTTTTACTGTGGTGCCTCCTTCCTTTAACAAAGTACTTAACACCCTTTCGGTTTGATTTTTACTAACTTCTGATCCTATATTTCCATAATAAAGATAACACAACAGACTAAGATAACACAAAACAAAAATGAAACAAAAAAACTTTGTTTCAATTTTTCTATTTTCTTGAAATGGCCATCCGTCCTCTCACTCTATCTGTTCCTCAGGGGTGAGCAGCTTTCCTCCTGTCCTATCTATTTCTAGGGACAGGCAGCTTACCTTGTCACTTACCCCCGAGAGTCCCAGAGTTCCCCGTGTGGTCCACCATTTGCCGCAGTCTGGCTGGGCAAAATAACTGGGAGGTGACAAACAACTTGAAAGTTGAAGTGAGACCTGCTTTATTGCACAGCAGCAGAGGTATATATACCTAACTGATTACACACAGCTTGACTCAATTAGCATCATCTAGATACAGCAGTCATCCAATAAGGAATCCCCACCATCTTAATAGCTCTGTGGCATTGCCTCACAAAACACTCCTCCTGGCAAACTGCCAGGCACCATCTTGACTTGATTGCGACCCCCAACAATAGGGCCCTGGATAATGGACGCCAAGGGACCCAGGCAAGGGGTAGGGCTACATTTTCCCAGAGGGAGCTTGAAGGGCCAAAAGTCCAGTGAAGTCCCCAGCCCTGGTATGCATCCTAGTAAAGGGATCAGGAAAAGGGCGGCAACTGGGACAGGGACAAAGTCAAAGCCCAGGGATGCTGGGAGCAAGAAGGGGCACAGGAGTCTCCAGGGAAGAGCCAGGCTAGAGAATTCAGAGCACAGGGCCAACACTGTTGCAGGGGACTCAGGACAGTATACAGGGCCTTGTAGATAAGGCAGGGGATCCAAGAGGCAATAGGCAGCCTCGAGGCCAAGGGCCACTGCCAGGTGTCCAACTTCTGTGTTCAGGACCAAGGGCCAAACGGGAGTAAGCAGCCCAGATGAGGGGCAGGGCTCTCTTCACATAAGGTGCCCTGGCTCAGATGAGAATCTAGGGCAATTGAACAGGCAAAGGGGGCCTAGCAAGGGACGGTGCCCAGGAAGAGGACAATAGGATGGCACGGCGCAGGGTCATGATAGGTGTGGAGAGGGCCCATAGCCCTGACCCAAGGAAGGAGCTCAGGCAAGGGTCTCATCCAACCGACCAAAAATGAGGAACACAAAGAGCAGGAGGCTCCTGGGTGTGCCTAGTTAAAACACAAGGGGAAAAGGGGCGACAAGAGAAGGAGGAGTCAGCTGGAAGCACAGGGCAAACTAAGAAAAGCACACTAGGAGGCCTAAAACAGAATGACACCAGGCAAAGCCACATGATGCCATGGGACTCAGGCATGCAGTCAGGGGCTCAGTTGAAGGTTCAGGGTCAGGGAGGCTGGGTTGGATTTGTAGCAGCACTGAAGGCTAGAGGCCAGGTGAGGGAAGGGAGGGAATTGTGCAAGGCCTGTCTGACCATGTCTTCCCCTTCCTCTACCATAGAGGAACTTCCCCTGCCAGGTTTCAAGTTTCTGGCAGAAAAGGAAATCAGGTGAGGGGCACAGCTGTGTTTCCATAAGGAGATTTCAGGACACAGAGGCCAGTAGTCTGCCCTGGAGGAGTAGATCATCAGAGAAAGTCCAGAAGTAAAGGAAGGCAAAAGGAGGGGTCTGTGAGGAAATGCCTTTCAACCAGACGTTGGGGGGAAATTGGTGGGGAGCAAGGATCCAATCAAGAAGCCCAGTCTTGGCAGAAGCAGTGGTGGGAAGGGTCCAGGCAGTGCCAGGGTACCACAGCAGAAGGAAAACAGAGGGGAGGCATATCAGGGCCCCAAGTAAGCATCTCAAATCAAGGTACATGAGCAAGGTCCTTGAGCAGGGCAGCCAGGGTCTCAAGCAAGGACCCAGGCCTAGGAACAGAGAGCCAAGTGCAAGGGCCAGAGCCCAGGGCATATGAAAATTGACAGGGCTGGTGAGGGGAGGCAGGCAATGGAGGGAGCTGGTGGTGCAAAGGAGGGAGGTTCAAGGTCCAGACCCACTGCAGGGTTTCAGTGTCTGGGAGCAGGGCCAGGGTTGAGGGAGGCCAAATGGCCTGTGCAAGGGGAAGGGCTATGTTTATCAAAATGGTGCCCAAGGGGCCAAGAGGCCAGGTCCATTCTTGCCCCCGGTGAGTATCCTTGGAAGGGATCAGGAAAAGGGGCCTGGCAGCGACTGGGACAAGAGGAGGGCCAAAGTAGGGCACAGCCTGAAGTGCCAGAGGACCCTGTGGGTGGAATGTGGGCCATTAATACAATCAAGAATTCAAGGTTAGGGACCTAGTGGAGGGCCCAGGTCAGGGGAGTACATGGAAAGGTGGGGCTGGTAAGGTAGGGCTGCACTAGAGTACTGCAGTACAGGGAATCCAAGGGGAGCAGGAAAGCAGCCCTAGAGAGGGGCCCACACACCAAACCCAGAGAAACACTGAGCAAGAAGGGCCACCAGAGGCTCAAATGAGGAGCCAGGCCAGGAATGAAGAGCCAAGGGCTGGGGCAGGGGCCTCAGGTAAGTGGACAAGGGTGTGGAGAGAAGGCAAGGGATCCAGCAGGGTGCAGACAGACACCAAGCCCAGGGCCACTGCCAGGTTTGAGGGGGTTCTGGGGACCGAACCAAGACTCCAGGGAGAGCAAAGGGCCCAGGCCAGGGACAGGGATCTGTTTCCTATAAGGCACACTGGCACAGATGAGAATCCAGGGCCAGGGCCTCGTCAAAGCTGGCTGGCATGGGAAGGGGGCCAGTAGGAAGGCGAGGGGAGGGATCGACCCCAGGTCACAGTGGGTGTGGACAGGGGTGAGAGCCAGTAACCAAGCAAGGAGTCCAGGTACGGGACCAACCGGACCCAAGATGATAAGAGACCCAAGAAGCAGAGGACCACGCAAGGGGAGAGCAGGGAAGGGGAGAAAGGGGTGACACTAGAATGATGAGACAGCTGGTGTGTGGGTGGTTCAAGGGGCACTGAGGGGAGTGAGGTAGGTGGCACGAGAAAGGGGCCCCCACATCCGACCCCACAAGAAGAAATGCCACGTGAGGCCATGCGAAACTACCCCACATGGCAAACGAATGTAGTCAGGCCCAAAGAATGGAGCACAAAGGATCAGAGTTCTGGAGTACTGGGTTGGGGTAGGGGCAGCATGCAAGTGAAGAGGACAAGGGAGGGAAGAGAGGGGATCGAGCAAAGCAAGGTCCACAAAAGGCCCACGTCCACTGCCAGTTGTAAGGTTCAGGTACCCAAAGGGGCCCAGGCGAGGGGCTGGGCTCTCTTTTTCATAGGAAACTTCAGGTCATAGAGGCCAGCCAATTCCACTCCTCTGCCTCAGGTAAATAGATCCTCATGGAGGCACCTGGACCAGAGCATGGTTGTGGAGGTTAGAGAGAGGAGATAGGGGAGATGGTGGCACACAGGGAGGAAGGCTCAAGGCCCAGGTGCACGGATAGGTGCCAGGGTTGGGGAGCAGGACCCAGTCTGAAGGAGGCCAAAGAGCCCAGGCAAGAGGCTGGGCTACTTATTCCTTAGGGATCCAGGAGGGCCAATAGGCCAGGTCCAGTCCACTGGCATGGGTGTGAATCCTGGGAAAGGGATCAGGAAAGGGGGCTGGGAAGGGACAGGAATGAAAGGAGGGCCAAAAAAGGGCACAGCACAAAGGGCTAGAGGACGGCTGCTGGTGGAGTAGGGCCTGGACCCCAACAAAGAGCCCAGGTTATACAGTGAAGGGTACACAGGTAAGTGGCAGGGCTGTGTTTCCCACTGGGAGCATTCAGGGTGCAAGGGCCAGACAATTTCACTCCTCTACCCCAGGTGAGTAGATCCTCAGAGAGGGATCTGGTCCAAAGGAGGGGCAAAAGCGGATATTGTGAGTCGATACCTGTGGTGCTGAGTTTGAGGGAGGTTGGTGTACAGCCAGGACCCATTTGAGGAGCCCAGACTAGAAAGAAGCTGGGGGACCAGAGGGTCTGGGCAGTGCCAGGATACCTCAGCATAAGGGGAACAGAGGGGAGTCACAGCAGGGGGCCGTAAATGGGGCCTGAAACCAAGGGAAATGGATAGGGTCCTCAAGAAGGGCGGTCAAGGGCTCAAGCAAGGAGCTGGGCCCAGAAATGGAGAGCCAAGTGATAGCACCTGGGCCTGGGTGAATGAAAAGGGAAATGTTGTTTGTGGGTACACTTATACCTCTGCATACTGGGTAGAGCATACTGGCTTCCCCAGGCAAGAGACCCATTCCAATTTGGTGTCCAAGCTAACTTGTATTCTGCCTCAGCCAGTGTAGAGGGGACTTACCTCTCTAGGCAAAAGACCTCTCCCACCTTGGTTTGTTGAGGGGGCTCCTATACAGCTGCAGCCAGGGTAACAGGGATTTGCCCTTCCAGGCCGGAGGCCACTTTCACCTGGATGTCTAAGGGAATTCATATATCTCCACATTCAGGGTGGAGGGGACTTGCTCCTCAATGTGGGAGACCCCTCCCACCTGGGTGTCTGGAGAAGCTTGTTTCCTCCACACCTAGGGGAGAGGGGATTGGCTGCTCTAGGAGGGGACCCATTCTGCCTGGGTGTCAGCGGGAGCTCTTATACAGCCACAGCCAGGGTAGAGGGGATTTGCCCCTCCAGGAGGGACACCCCTCCCACCTGGGTGTCAGAGGGAGCTCTTATACTGCCTAAGCCAGGGTAGATGGGATGCACCCTTCCAAGCGGGAAACCCCTTCCACCTGCATGTCCAGGGGAACTCCTATACCACCACATGAAGGGTAAGGGAAACTTGCCACTCCAGTCAGGAGACCCTTGCTCCT
Organism: Marmota flaviventris; assembly: GCF_047511675.1. Lineage (NCBI taxonomy): Eukaryota > Metazoa > Chordata > Mammalia > Rodentia > Sciuridae > Marmota > Marmota flaviventris. The sequence goes on from NC_092517.1 coordinate 22,954,798, forward strand.
GGCTGTCAGGGGGAGCTCATATACTGTCCCAGCCAGGGTAGAGGGGACTCGCCCCTCCAGGCCAAAGACCTCTCACACATGGGCGTCTGGCAAGAGGGTGTTCCTATACAGCTGAGCTGGGGTAGCAGCGACTCACCCCCCAGGTGGGAGATCCCTCCCTCCTGAGGGAAGGAGGGGGCATTTATACCCCCACAGCCACTGTTGAGGGGACTCACCCCTTCAGGACTAAGACCCTCACACATGGGTAGGGGGGGAGCTCATATACCGCTGCAGCCAGGGTAGTGGGGACTCGTCCCTCGAAGCAGGAGACCCCTCCCACCTGGATGGTGGGGAACTTGTATACCACCTTAGCCAGGGTAGAGGAGACTTGCCCATCCAGGCAGGAGACCCCTTCCACCTGGGTGTCCCGGGGAGCTCCTTTATTGCTGAAACCAGGGTACTGGGGATTTGCCCTGCCAGAAGGAGACCTCTCCCACCTGAGTGTCAGGGGGAGTTCTTATATCACCAAAGCCAGGTTAGAGGGTACTAGCCACTCCAGGCGGTATACTCTCCCACATAGGTATGGGGGGGCGGGGAGCTCCAATACAGCTGCAGCCAGTGTAGCAGGGACTCACCCCTCCAGTGGAGAGACCCCTCCCACCTGGGTGTTGGGGGAGCTTCTTTACCCTGCACCCAGGGTAGAGGGGACTTGCCCCTCCAGGTGGGCGACCCTCCCATCTGGGTGTTAGGGTGTGGGACTCTTATACTGCCACAATTAGGGTAGCAGGGACTCGCCACTCCAGGTGGGACACCCCTCTTACCTGGGAATTGCCCCTCCATGTGGGAGACACTTCCCACATGGGTGTCTGAGGGAGCTTGCATACTGACAAAGCCAGGGTACATCAAGCCTGGACCTTGATGCTCCAGGCGGGAGATCACTCCCACCTTGTTGTCCAGGGTGAGCTGGAATACTGCTTCAGCCCAGGAGACCCCTCACACCAGGCTGTCCAGGGAGCTCTTATATGCCACCACCCAAATAGAGGAAACTCGCCCCTCAAGGCAGGAGAACCCTCCCATCTGGGTGACAGGGGGAGCTCACATACTGCCACAGCCAGGATGAGGGGACTTGCCCCTGCAGGAGAGAGACACCTCATACCTGGGTGTACTGGGAAGTCTTATATGTCACCAGCCAATGTAGAGGAGAATCACCTGACTAGGCGGTAGACCCTTCCCTCCTGGGTGTCCAGGGAAGATCCAATACTGCTGCAGCCATGGTAGAGGGGACTCACCCCTCCAGTCAAGAAACCCCTCTATCCTGGGTGTGGGGGGCACCTATACTGCCACAGCCAGGGTAGTGGAGACTTGTAAATCTAGGCAGGAACCTATTCCACCTGGGTGTTGTGGGAAGCTTATATTGAACCTTAGCTGGGGTAGAGGGGAATAACCCCTCCAGGCGGCTGATGCCTCCCACCTGGTTGTAGGGTTAAGTTCTAATACCACCAAAACTAGGGCAGAGAGTACTTGCCCCACCAACAGGAGACCCCTTCCACCTGGTGTCAGGGGGAGCTCATATAGCATAGCAGGCAGGGTAGAGGTGACTCACCTCTCGGGTGGGAGACCCCTCCCACCTGGGTGTCCAAGGTGGCTCCTACACCCCCATAACTAGGGTAGAAGGGATTCACCCCTCCAGGTGGGAGACCCCTCACAAATGGGAATGTGGGGATGCTGGTATACTCCTGCAACCAGGGTAGTGGGGACTCGCCCCTCCATGCAGGAGATCCTTTCCACCTGGGTGTCTTCGGGAGCATGTATACCACCTTAGCCAGGTTAGAAGGGACTCACCCCTCTAGGCTAGGGACCACTCTCATATTGCTGTCTGGGGAGCATGTATTCTGCTGCAGCAAAGGTAGAGGTGACTCACCCCTCCAGGCGGGAGACCCCTCTCACCTGTGTGTCAGGGGGAGCTCCTATACTGCTGCATCCAGGGTAGAGCAGACTCCCCGCACCAGGCGAAAATCCCTCTCACCTGGGTGTTGGAAGAGCTCTACTACTGCCACAGCCATGGTAGAGGAGACTCGCCCCTCCAGGTGGGAGACCCTTCCCACCAGGGTTTCAGGGGGAGCTCTTATACCTCTGCAGCCAGGGTAGAGTGAACTTGCTTCTCCAGGCAAGAGATACCTCCCCCATTTGTGTTAGGGTGAGCTTGTATTATGCCCTGATATAGGGGACTAACCCCTCCAGGTGGAGACCCCTCCTACAAGGGTGTGTGTGGGGGGACGATAGTATACTGCTGCAGCCTTGTAGCGCAGGGATTCACCCCTCAAGGCGGGAGAAAACTTTCACCTGGGTATTGGGGGGAGTTTGTAACCTGCCTTAGCCAGGATAGAGGGTTCTCACCCCTTCAGGCAGGAGACAACTCTCATCTGCGAATGGAGGGGCAGCTCCTATGCCACCACAGCCAGTGTAGAGAGGACTCACCTACTCCATGCGGGTGACCCCTCCCACCTGAGTGTCTCACAGAGCTCCTATACCCCACAGCCAAGGTAGAGTGGACTCACCCCTTCACTCGGATGACCCAGCCCACCTGGGTGATGAGGGGGGGATCGAATAACTCCACAATTAGGGTACAGGTGATTCGCCCCTACCAGATCAAGACCCCTCCCATCTGGGTGTCGAGGGAAGCTCGTATAGTGCTACAGACAGTGTAGAGGGGTTTGCCTTTTTAGGTGGGAGAGCCCTCCAATCTGGATGTTCCTGGAGATCTTATAGTGCACCAGCCAGTGTAGAGAGGCTCGCATCTCCAGCAGGAGACCCTTTTCACCTGAGTGTAGGAGGTGGCTTGCATGCCGCCTTAGCCAGGGTAGAGGTGACTTGACCCTCCAGGCGAAAATCCCCTCCCACCTGGGTATCTGGGAGAGCATGTACACAGCAGCAGCCAGGGTAGAGGGGACTCTCCCCTCCAGCTGGGATACCCCTCCCACTAGAATGTCAGGGGAGCTCCTTCACCGCCACAGCCAGGGTAGAGTGGATTCACCCCTCCAAGCCGGAGACCTCTCCCACCTAGGAGTAGGGTGGTGGGGCTTGTATTCTGCCCAAGCCAGGGTAGAAGTTACTTGCCTCTCCATGAGGGCAACTCCTCCAATTTGGGTATCTGGGGGTAGCTTATACACCCTCAAATCCACGGTAGAGGGGTCTCGTCCCTCTAAGCGGGACATCCCTCTCAATGGGTGTTGGAGGGGATCTCATATACCACTGCAGGCAGGTTATAGTGGACTCACTCCTCCAGGTGGGACACCCCTCCCACCTGAGTGTTGGAGGGAGCTCCTATACTGTGGCAACTATGGTAAAGGTGCTTGCCCTTCCAGGCAAGAAACCCCTCCCAGCTGAGTATGGGGGGGCTTGTATACCACAGCAGCCAGGGAAGAGTGGACTCACCTCTCCTGGAGGGAGAACCCTCCTACCTGGGTGTCTGTGGGGAGCTCTTACACTGCTGAAGCCAAGATAGAGTGAACTCGCTCCTCCAGGCAGGAGACTCCTCCCACCTGGGTGTCATGGGGAGTTTGTATACCACCTTAGCCAGGGTAGAATCAACTTGCCATATAAGATGGGAACTTTTCCACCTGGGTGTCAGGGAAAGCTCCTATACCACAGCATCCAGGGTACTAGGGACTCACCCCTCCTGGCGGAGACCCCTCCCCCCTTGGTGTCAAAGGGAGCTCATATACCACCCCAGCCAGGGGAGAGGGGACTTGTCCCTCAAGGCAGGAGACTCCACCCACATGGGTGTCCTTGGGAGCTCCAATATTGCTGCAGCAGAGTAGAGGGAATTCTAGCCTCCTGACAGGAGACTCCTCCTAACTGGGTGTTAGGGGAGCTCCTATACCACCACAGCCAGGGTATAGAGGACTCGCCCCTCCAGGCTGGCAGATACATCGCACAGGTTTTCCAGGGGGAGCTCTTAAACCGCTGCAGCAAGAGTAGAGGGTACTTGCCACTCCAGATGGTGTCAGTTGGGGGTTCTCGTATGCCTCATATACCTCTGCAGCCAGGGTAGAGGGGACTTGCCCCTCCAGGACAGAGACCCTCCCACCTGGGTTTCAGGGGGAGCTCCTTTACTGCCACAGCCAGTGTAGAGGGCACTCATGCATTCAAGTGGGAGACCCCTCCCACCTGGCTGTCAGGGAAAGCTAGTATACAACTTCAGCCAGGGAAAAGGGGACTCTCCTCTTCAGTTGGGAAACCCCTCCCACCTGCTTGTCACAGGGAGCTTGTAGACCACCTTAGCCAGGGTAGAGGTGAATTCTCACCTCCAGGTGGGAGATCCCTGCCTCCTGGGTGTCCAGGAGCTTGTGTACTGCATTAACCAGGGTAGAGGGTACTAGTTCCTCCAGGAAGGAGACACCTTCCATCTTGCTATGGCTGGGGACCTGGTATACTGCTGCAGCCAGGAGAAAGGGGACTCGCCCCACTAGGCTGGAGACCCCTAAACCCTGGTTGCCAGGGGAGCTCATATACTGCAGAGGCGAGAAATATGGGACTCTCCATTCCAGGCAGGACACCCCACCCAACTGGGTGTCTGTGGGAACTCTTATACCACTACAGCCAGGGCAGTGGGGACTCATCCCTCCAGAAAGGGAACCCCTCCCACCTGGGTATCATGGGAAGCTTGTATACCAACTTAGGCAGGGTAAAGTGGACTCCCCACTCCATGCATGAGACCCCTTCCACCAGGGTGTCATGTGGGAACTCCTATACGATCAAACCAGGGTATAGAGTATATCCCACTGAAGCAGGAGATCCATTTCACCTGGGTGATAAAGGGAGCTCTTATACAGCTGCATCCAGGATACAGGGACTTGCCCCTACAAGCTGGAGATGCCTCCCACCTTGATGTTGGAAGAGGCTAGTATACCCTTCAGCCAGGGTAGAGGGAACTTGCCCCTCCAGGCTGGAGAACCTTCCCACCTGGGTGTCAGTGTGGGGGAGCTCTTATACCACTGCAGCCAGGGAAGTGGGTACTGCCCCTCCATACAGGAAATCCTTCCAACCTGTGTGTGGTGGGGAGCTTGTATACCAGCTTAGCCAGGGTAGAGAAGACTTGCCCCTCCAGGCAAGACACTCCTCTCTCCAGGGTGTCAGGGAGAGCTCTTATACCACAGCAGCTGGGGTAGAGGGGAATCGCCCCTCCAGGCAGAAGACCCCTCCCACCTAGGTGTCTGTTGGGTGGCACATATACAGCCCTAGCCAGGGTAGAGGGGACTCGCCCCTCGAGGAAGGATAACCCTCCCACCTGGGTGTTGCAGGGAGCTTGAATTCCAAGTTAGCCAGGGTAGAAGGGATTGGGACCCCACTACCTGGCTGTGGTGGTATATGGGGAGAAAGGGGAGTAAGGGGAATAGTTGGAACCCGGAGAGCAGGGCTCATGGCCCAGATTCACTGTAGGGTGTCAGGATTGAGGAGCAGGGCCCAGGATGAAGGAAACCAAAGCCTCCAGGCAAGGGGCATTGCTACCATTTCCCAAAGGAATACTGCAGGGCCAAACATCCCAGATCCATTCTCTGGCTCTGATGAGCATCCTGGGAATGGGATCTGGAAAAAAAGCCTAGCAGGGACAAGGACAGAAGGACGGCCAAAGGAGACCACAGCGTGGAGTGCTGGAAAAAGCGGGGTTTGTGGGGTTTGGATCATGACCACAGAAGGGAGCCCAGGCTAGAGATCTAGAGGAGGGCCCAGGCTAATTGAAAGCAAGAAATGGAGGGACCCAGCAGGCAGGGGCTGCACTGGGATTCTAAGATGCAGGGAACAAAATCGAGCAGAGAAGCGGCCCCAGTGAGGCCCACAGTTCAAGCCAGGGAGGCACAGAGCAAGAAGGATCCCCAGAGGCTCAAGATAGGAGCCAGTCCTGGGAATGGAGAGCCAAGGGCCAGCACTGGGGCAGGGTGCTCAGGACAGTGGACAGTGCTGGGAAGGGAAGGCAGGGGATCCAGCATGGTGGAGGCAGACTCAAGGCCCAGTGCCACTTCCAGGTTTCACTTTTCCTGGTACTGTCCCAAGGGTCGAGGGAGATCAAGTAGCCCAGTCTAGGGTCAGGGTTCTGTTTTTCATAAGGCACCTTGGCCCAGATGAGGATCAATGGCCAAGGACCAGGCCGAAGGGCCTGGTAAGGGACAAGGCTCAGGAGGAGTGCAATGTGAGGGCACAGTGGGGGGTCACGGTGGGTGCAGAGAGGGGCAAGAGCCAGTATGCAATCAAGGACCCCAGGTAAGGGACTGACCCCACCAAAGGTATTAGGGATCCAATAAGCAGGAGGCCCCTACTCCAGGAAAAAGCACTAGGGGAAGGAGTGGTAGGATCAGCGCTAGGATGAAGAGAGAAAGGGCTGCGAAAATGACACAGAGGGGGGGGAGCTTGGGGCCAAATCAAGGTCAGACACGACAGGAAGAGACACCACATAAAGCAATGCAACCAGAGAAATGCTTTAAGGAGCTCAGGCTGACAGCCAGGCCAGGGGACTCTAGGGAAAATGGTGAGGATGAGGAAGGGCTGTGTTGGCTTAGGGGCAGCTTGAAAGGCTAGAGGGCAGGAGATGGAAGGTAGGACATCGCCCAGGATAAGGTCACCACTAGGCCCAATCCAGTGCCAGATGTCAAGTTTGGATGGCAAAAAGGGCCCAAGCAAGAGTCAGGGATGTATTGCCCACAGGGATCATTTAGAGCCCAGAGGCCAGCCAATTTCACTCCACTGCAAGGAACAAAGGAGGGCAATGTGAGGGATATGTTTGGTCCAGGATTGGGGGGGGGTGTTTGTTGGTAGCCAGCAACCATTGAAGGAGACAAGGGTAGCGAGAAGCAGGAGGAGGGCAGTGTCCTGGCAATGATGAAATTTCTCAGTACAAGGGGAACAGAGGGGAGTAACAGGAAGAGGCCAAGCAAGGGGCCTGAAATCAAGGAACAGGGACAGGGTCCTTAAGAAGCATGAACAGGGCTTCCAGCAAGGAGCCAGGCCCAAGAATGGGGAGCCAAGTGCTGGGACCCAGTCCTGGGTCCAATGAAAACTGACAAGTCTGGGGAGGGGAGAAAAGGGTGAAAGGGTAGTGGATGACATAGGGAGTGGAGGGCTCAAGGCCCAGGTTCACTGCTGGGTATCAGGATCAAGGAGAAGGGCCTGGGCAGAGAGTCCAAAGTCCCAAGCAAGGGGCACAGCTACGTTTTCCCAAAAGGAGCCCACAGGACCAAATGTCCATTTCCAGTCTGCTAGACCTGGTGAACATCCTTGGAAAGGGATCTTGGAAAGGGACCCAGCAGGGACAGGGACAACAGGAGGGATGAATGAGGGTACAGTGTGAAAGGCCAGAGGAAGGGTGTTGATGGGGTGTGGGCCAGGAATCCAGAAAGGAGCCCAGGCCAGGAAAGGGCAGGGAAGAGTGAGGCTGAGGAGGTTGGTGCCAGTAGTGTTCTGAGGTTTAGGGAAGCCAAAAGGAGTAGGGTACAGGCCCCAACAAGGCCCGCAGTCCAAACCCAGTGAAGCACAGAGCAAGAAAGGCCCCCGGAGGCTCAAGAGAGGAGGCAGGCCAGGGAATGGAGATCCAAGGGCCAGGTCTTGGGCAGGGGGTTCAGGACAGTGGACAAGACTTTGGAGAGATGGCAAGGGATCCAGCAGGGGGCAGTCAGGCTCCAGGCCCAGGGCCACTACCAGGTGTCAGGGTTCCTGGTGGAAGACCAAGCACTCAGAGAGAGTAAGTTGCCCAGGTGAGGGGCAGGGCTCTGTTTTTCATACGGCACTCTGGCCCAGTTGAGAATCCATGGATAACGACCTGGCAAAGGAGACCTGGCAATGGAAGGGGGCCAGAAGGATGGCTATGGGAGGGAATGGCCTGGGGTCTTGGTTAATGCATGGTGCACTAGAGCCAGGACAGTAACCAGGTGCTGAGACCAGGAACCCACCCTACCAACCTAGGACATGGGATCCAAGGAGCAGAAGCCTCACGAGCACCAGGGGAATTCATGAAGGGATGGGAAAGATGAGCTGCACAAGGACCATGAGACAAAGGGAACTCAAGGGGCACCTAGGAGAGCCCTTTGGCGGGCCCAAGAAAGGTGCCACCACTTCAGATCCAACATGAAGAGACTCCACGGTATGCAAAGGGACATAAGAAAAGTGTAAGGGACCCAAAGGAGCACACAAGATAGAAATAGGAGTGCCAAGGTCCTGGTTTAGGGAAGGCTGGGTTGGGATAGAGGCAGCATGCAAGTCCAGATGGCAGGAGAAAGAAGGGAGGGGATCTCTAAGGGCTAGATGGAGCAAGTCCCATGTTAACTGCCAGGCCACAAGTTTCAGGCAGTGAAGGGGACTCATGCAAGTGGCAGGGCTGTTTCCCATAGGGAGCATGCAGGGTGCAGAGGTGAGCCAATTCTGCTCCTCTGCTCCAGGTGAGTAGATCTTCAGAGTCGGACCTGGACCAAAGGAAGGGCCAAAGACAGTACTGTGAGGGGATACATGGTGTATGGTTGTGGGGGTGTTCGGGCTTCCAGGACCCATTCAAGCAGCATAGGCTAGGGAGAAGCAAGGAGTCCACAGGGTCCGGGAAGTGCCAGGATATCACAACATGAGGGTATCAGAGGGGAGGCACAGGAGGGGACCGGCAATAGAGTCCTGAAACCAAGGGACAGGGAAAGGGTCCTCAAGAAGGATAGCAAGGGTCTCAAGCAAGGAGCCAGGCCCAGTAATGAAGAGCCAAGAGCCAACACCTGGACCTTGGTGTATGAAAAGAAAAAAGAGGGGGAGTAGTGGGAAGGGAGAAAGTGGAGTGGGTGGCAGAGAGGGAGAACGGCTCAAGGCCTGGGTCCACTGTAGGTTGTCAGGCATCAGGAGCAGGCCCCGGCTGAGGGAGGCCAAAGGGCCCAAGCAAGGGGCAGGGCTATGTTTTCCAAAAGGGAGCTCCCAGGGCCAAGAAGCCATGTCAAGTTGCCTGGCCCAGGTGAGCATCCTTGGAAGGCGATTAGGGAAGCAGGCATGACAGAGACAGAAGTGATGGGGGGCGGCAAATGAGGTCACAGCCTGAAGGCCGCAGGACAGGTATGGGTGGGGTGGGGGCCAGGACCCCAGCAAGGAGCCCAGGTAAGGGACCTAGAGGAGGGCCCAGGCCAGGGGAGTGCAGGGAACACTGGGCCGTGAAGGTGGGGCGGCACTAGGGTACTAAAGTACAGGAAAGCCAAAGAGAGCAGAGAAGTATCCCCAGTAAGAGGCCCTCACACAATGCCCAGAAAAGCAGTGAGCAAGAAGGGCCACCAGAGGCTCAAGCAAACAGCCAGGCCAAGGGCCAGGGCTTGGGGAGGGGTCTCAGGACAGTTGATTGCATTCAGGAAGGAAGTCAGGTGATCCAGCAGGGGGCAGTCAGGCTCCAGGCCCAGGGCAACTTCCAGGTTTCAGGGTTCCTGGTGCTGCACCAAGTACCCAAGGTGAGCAAGCGGCCCAGACGAGGTCCAGAACATTGTTTCCCATAAGGCGCTCTGGATCAGATGAGAACCTATGGCCAGAGTCCTGGCAAAGGAGGCCCGGAAAAGGAAGGAGGCCAGAAGGAGGGTGACAAAAGAGCACACAAGGGGGTCGGGTGTGTGCTCATAGGGGTGAGACCCAGGACTCAACCCAGGCACCCAGGCAAATTACCCACCAAATTAATGGTGATGGGGAACACAAGGAGCAGGAGACCAGCCAGCGCAGAAAAAGGCGTAAGGGGGAAGGGGAGGAAGGGGCTGCATGAGGATCAGGAGAAGCAAATGAGCACCTAGGGAAGCTCGCTGGTGGGCCCAAGCAAGAGCCCCCAGGTCAGACCCAACATGAAGAGACTCCTTGCTATGCCAAGGGCCATGAAAATGTGGTCAGGGGCTCAGGAGAATGCCCAGGCACAGGGACCCCAGCACAAAGGTTCAGGGTTAGGGAGTGCTGGGTTGCAGTAGGGGCATCATAGAAAATAGAGGGAAGGGAGTGGATCACTCAAGGCTGGGTTGGAGCAAGTCCATGTTAACTGCTAGGCCTCAAGGTGCTGACAGTGAGGGGAACTCAGGTGAGTGGCAGGGGTGTGTTTTCCATAGGGAGCATTCAGGGCACAGAAACAAGCCAATTCTGCTCCTCTGCCCCAGGTGCATAGATCCTCAGAGAAGGACATGGACCAAAGGAGTGGGGGGAAAAGAAGGTACTGTGAGGTGATATCTTGTGTGTGGAAGTTGGCGGGGTGGGCTGAAGAACCCATTTCAGCAGCACAGCGTAGGAAGAATCAAAGGGAGTCGAGTGTCTGGGCAGTGCCAGCATACCACAGCATGAGGGGATCAGCGTGGAGGCACAGGTGGGGCTGGCAACAGGGGCCTGAAACCTAGGGATAGGGAAAGGATCCTCAAGAAGGGGGAGAATGGCTCAGGGTCTCAAACAACGGGCTGTGCCCAATAATAAAGAGCCAAGTGCTAGCACCAGGGCCTGAGTGAATGTAAAGAAACATAGTGGGGGAGCAGTGGGAGGGTGAATGTGGAGTCAGTGGCACAGTGGGAGAACGGCTCAAGATACAGATCTACTTCAGGGTGTCAGGGGTCAGGAGCAGGGCCCCAATTGAAGAAGGACAAAGAGCCCAGGCAAGGGGCAGGGCTGTTTTCCAAAGGAGCCCCCAGGGCCAAGAGGTGAAATCAAGTCACATGGTCCAGGTGAGCATCCTGGAAGGGTATCAGGAAAGTGGGCATTGCAGAGACAGAAAGGACAGGAGGGCCAAGGCAGGGCACAGCCTGAAGGGCTGCAGGAGGTGTGTGGATGAGGTGAGGGCCAGAACCCCAGCAATAAGCTCAAGCAAGGGAACTAGAATAGGGCCCAGGCCAGCGAAGAGCAGAAAATGCCAGGCCAGAAAGGCAGGGCTGCACTAGGGTACGGAATTACAGGGATGCCAAGGGGAACAGGGAAGAGGCCCCAGCAAGGGGCCCTCAAACAATGCCCAGAAAAACAGTGGACAAGAAGGGCAGCCAAAGGCTACAGCAAGAACCCAGGCCAGGGAACAGAGAGCTAAGGGCCAGGTATTGGGCAGAGGGCTCAGGACAGTGGATTTTATTTGGGAAAAAAATGCAGGGGATCCAGCAGGGGGCAGTCAGGCTCTAGACCCAGAGCCACCTTCATGTTTCAGGGTTCCTGGTGCCAGACCACACACCCAGGGAGTGCGAGAGGCCCAGGCAAGGATCAGGGTATAGTTTCTCATAAGGCACCCTGCATCAGATGAGAATCTATGGCCAGTGTCCTGGCAAAGGAGGCCAGGGAATGTAAGGGGGCCAGATGAAGGGTGATGGGAGGGTATGCAAGGGGGTCACGGTGGGTGCGCATAGGCAAGAGATCCAGGCCCCAAGCCAGCACCCAGGCAAGGGACCCAACCAATCAATGAAGATGGGGGACACAAGGAGCAGGAGACCTGTGAGCATCAGGAAAAAAAAAAAAAAAAAAAAACAGCACAAGGGGAAGGGATGGAAGGGGCTGCATGAGGACCAGGAGAAGCCAAGGGGCACAAAAAAGAGCCTTCTGGCAGGCTCAAGCATGGGGACTGCAAGTCAGACAAAACAAGAAGAGACTCTTGCTATGCCAAAGGCCATGATGAACACAATCAGGAGCTCAAGTGAACGACTAGGCCCCAGGTCCAGAGCAAAAAGGGTCAGGGTTAGGGAGGGCTGGGATGCTGTAGTGGCAGTATGAAAGGCTGGAGGGAAGAGAGAGGATAATTCAGGGCTCGGTTGGAGCAAGTCCATGTTAACCGACAGGCCTCAAGGTTTAGGCAGTGAGGGGGACTCAGGCAAGTGGCAGGGCTGTGTTTTCCATAGGGAACATTCAGGGCACATAGGTAAGCCAATTCGGCTCCTCAGCCCTAGGTGAGTAGATCCTCAGAGAGGGATCTGGACCAAAGGAGGGGGGGACAAAGAGGGTACTGTGAGGAGATACCTGATGTGTGCAAGTGGGGGAGGGCTGCAGGACCCATTCTAGCAGTTCAGGTTAGGAAGAAGCAGGGGGAGCAGTGGGTCTGGGCAGTGCAATCATACCACAGCATGAGGGGATCAGTGGGGAGGCACAAGAGAGGGCAGGCAACAGAGTCCTGAAACCAAGGGAAAGGGAAAGTGTCCTCAAAAAGGGGGAGAATGGCTCAGGGTCTCAAGCAAGGAGCTGGGCCCAGTAATGTAGACCCAAGTGCTAGCACCTGTGTCTTGATGAATGAAAAGAAACATGGAGGGTGAAAATGGGAGGGGGGAAATGTAGTCGGTGATACAGTTGGAGAACAGCTCAAGGCCCAGATCAACTGCAGGGTGTCAGGGGTCGGGAGCAGGGCTCTAGCCGAGGGAGACCAAAAGGCCCAGATATGGGGCAGTGCTACATTTTCCAAAGACAGCCCCCAGGGCCAAAAGGCAAAATCAAGTCACCTGGCCCAGGTGAGCCTCCTGGGAAGGGGATCAGGAAAGCGGACATGGCAGAGACAGAAAGGACAATAGGACCAAAGCAGGGCACAGCCTGAAGGCACGCAGGATGGTTGTGGGTGGGGTCGTGTCCAGGACTCCAGCAAGGAGCCCAGGAAAGGGTCCTAGATGAGGGCCCAGGCCAGGAGAATGTAGGAAATGCTGGTCTGAAAGGCAGAACTGCATTAGGGTGCTGCAGCACAGGAATGCCAAGGGGAACAATGAAGCAGCCCCAGCAAGGGGCCCTCAGAGAATGCCCAGAAAAACAGTGAGCAAGAAGGGCCAGCAGAGTGTCAAATGAGAAGCTAGGCCAGGGAATGGAGAGCCAAGGGCCAGGGCTTGGGCAGGGGGCTCACGACAGTATATTATATTTGGGAAGAAAGGCAGGGGATCCAGCAGGTGACAGTCAGGCTCCAGGCCCAGGGCCACCTCCAGGTTTCAGGGATCCTGGTACCAGACCAAAAACCCAGGGAGAGTAATGCACCCAGGCAAAGGCCCGGGCATTGTTTTCCATAAAGCACCCTGGATCAGATGAGAACCTACAGCCAGAGTCCTGGCAGGAAGCTAGGAAAAGGAAGGAAGCCAGATGGAGGACTATGGGAGGATACGCAAGAGGATCACAGTGGGTGTGCGTAGGTGCAAGACGCAGGACCCAATCTAGGCACCCAGGCAAGATACCACCAGATCAATGGTGATGGGGGACCAAAGGAGCAGGACACCTGCGAGCGCCAGAAAAATGCAGAAGGGGAAGGGGAGGAAGGGGTTGCATGAGGACTAGGAGAAGCCAAGTGGCATCAAGTGGAGCCCGCTGGCATGCCCAAGCAATGGTCCTCCAGGTAAGACCCAAAACAAAGAGACTCCTTGCTATGCCAAGGACCATGAGGAACACGGTCAGGGACTCAGGCGAATGACCAGTCCCAGCGTTCAGAGCCAAAAAGTCAGGGTTTGGGAGGGCTGGTTGTATTAGGGGCAGCATGGAAGACCAGAGGGAAGGGAGGGGATCACTCAGGGCTGGGTTGGAGCAAGTTCATGTTAACCATCAGGCCTCAAGGTTCAGGCAGTGTGGGGGACTCAGGTGAGTGACAAGGCTGTGTTTCCCATAGGGAGCATTCAGGTGCAGAGGCAAGCCAATTCTGCCCCTCTGCCCCAGGTGAGTAGATTCTCAGAGAGGGATCTGGACCAAAGGAGGGGGGGCAAAGAGGGTACTGTGAGGAGATACCTGATGTGCGGAAGTGGGGGAGGGCTGCAGGACCCATTCCAGCAGCTCACCTTAGGGATAAGCAGGAGGATTGGTGGGTCTGGGCAGTGTAATCATACCACAGAATGAGGGGATCAGTGATGAGGCATATGAGGGGGCAGGCAACAGGGTCCTGAAACCAAGGGACAGGGAAAGGGTCCTCAAGAAGGGGGAGAATGGCTCAGGGTCTCAAGCAAGGAGCTGGGTCCAGTAATGTAGAGCCAAGTGCTAGCACCTGTGCCTTGGTGAATGAAAAGAAACATGGAGGAAGAACAGTGGGAGGGGAGAAAATGGAGTCGGTGACACAGTTGGAGAACAACTCAATGTTCAGATCAACTGCAGGGTGTCAGGGGTCAGGAGCAGGGCCCTGGATGAGGGATTCCAAAGGGCCCAGACATTGTGCAGTGCTACATTTTTCAAAGAGAGACCCAGGGCTAAGAGGCAAAATCAAGTCACCAGGCCCAGGTGAGCCTCCTGGGAAGGGGATCAGGAAAGCGGACGTGGCAGAGACAGAAAGGACAGTAGGACCAAGCGGGCTCAGCCTGAAGGGATGCAGGATGGGTGTGGGTGGAGTGGTGGCCAGGACTCCAGAAAGGAGCCCAATAAAGAGTCATAGATGAGGGCCCAGGCCAGGGGAATGCAGGAAATGCTTGGTCGGAAAGGCAGAACTGCATTAGGGTGCTGCAGCACAGGAATGCCAAGGGCAACAGGGAAGCATCCCCAGCAAGGGCCCCTCAGAGAATGCCTAGAAAAACAGTGAGCAAGAACGGCTAGCAGAGTGTCAAACGAGAAGCCAGGCCAGGGAATGGAGAGCCAAGGGCCAGGACTTAGGCAGGGGGCTCAGGACAGTATATTATATTTGGGAAGGAAGGCAGGGGATCCAGCAGGGGGCAGTCAGGCTCCAGGCCCAGGGCCACCTCCAGGTTTCAGGGATCCTGGTATTGGACCAAAAACCCAGGGAGAGTAAAGGACCCAGGAAAAGACCCGGGCATTGTTTGCTATAAGGCGCCCTGGATCAGATGAGAACCTACAGGCAGAGTCCTGGCAGAAAGCTAGGAAAAGGAAAGGGGCTAGATGGAGAGCTATGGGAGGGCACGCAAGGGGGTCTCAGTGGGTGCGCATAGGTACCAGACCCAGTACCCAAGCTAGGCACCCAGGCAAGGTACCACCAGATCAATGGTGATGGGGGATGAAAGGAGCAGGAGACCTGGGAGCACCATAAAAATTCACAAGGGAAAGGGAGGAAGGGGCTGTGTGAGGACTAGGAGAAGCCAAGGGACATCAAGTGGAGCCTGCTGGTGTGCCCAAGCAATGGTCCTTCAGGTTAGACCCAAAACAAAGAGACTCCATGCTATGCCAAGGACCATGAAGAATGCAGTCAGGGACTTAGGCAAATTACCAGTCCCAGGGTTCAGACCCAAAAGGGTCAGGGTTAGGGAGGGCTGGTTACAGTAGGGGCAGCATGGAAGGCCAGAGGGAAGGGAGGGGATTGCTCAGGGCTGGGTTGGAGCAAGTCCAAGATAACTGCAAGGACACAAGATTCAAGCAGTGAGGGGGACTCAAGCAAGTGACAGGGCTGTTTTTCCCATAGGGAGCATTCAGGGTGCAGAGGCAAGCCAATTCCGATCCTCTGCCCCAGGTGGGTAGATCCTCAGAGAGTGACCAGTACCAAAGAAGCGGGGGATAAAGAGGGTACTGTTAGGAGATAACTGGTGTGTGGAAGTGGGAGTGCACTGCAGGACCCATTCCAGCAGCACAGAGTAGGGAGAAGAAGGGGGAACGGAGGTTCTGGGCAGTGCCAGCATACACAGCATGAGGGGATTAGTGGGGAGGCACAGGTGTGGCAGACAACAGGGGCCTGAAACTAAGGAACAGGGAAAGGGTCCTCAAGAAGGGGGAGAAGGGCTCAGGGTCTCAAGCAAAAAGCCAGGCCTAATAATGGAGAGCCAATTTCTAGAACCTGGGCCTGGGTGAATGAAAACAAACATGGAACAGAAACAACAGTAAGGGACAAATTGGATTTGGTGGCACAAGGGGACAACAGCTCAAGGCCCAGATCCATTTTAGGGTGTCAGGGGTCGGGAGAAGGGTCCGGCTGAGGGAGGCCAATGGGCCCAGGCAAGGTGCAGGGCTATGTTTTCCAAAGAGTGCTCCCAGGGCCAAGAGGCCAAATCAAGTCGCCTGGCTTGTGTGAGCCTCCTGAGAAGGGCATCACGAGAGCGGGCTTGGTAGGGACAGAAAGGACAGGAGGGCTGAAGAAGGTCACAGCCTGAATTACCCCAGGACATGTGTTGGAGGGGTTTGGGCCAGGACCCCAGCAAGGAGCAAAGGCAAGGGACCTAGAAGAGTGCCCATGCCAGGGGAGAGAAGGGAATGCCAGGCAAGGAAGGTGCTTCAGTACGGGAATGCCAAGGGGATCAGGGAAGTAACCCCAGCTAGGAGCTCTCAGACAATGCCCAGAAAAGCAGTGAACAAGAAGGTCCACTAGAGGCATAAACGAGAAGCCAGGCCAGGGAACGGATAGCCAAGGGCCAGGGCTTAGGCAGGGGGCTCAGGAGAGTAGATTATATTTGGGAAGGAAGGCAGGGGATCCAGCAGGGGACAGTCAGGCTCCAGGCCAAGGGCCACCTCCAGATTTCAGGGATCCTGGTATTGGACTAAAAACCCAGGGAGAGTAAAGGACCCAGGCGAAGGCCTGGGCATTGTTTTCCATAAGGCGCCCTGGATACGATGAGAACTTAAACCAGGGTCTTGGCATTGGAAGCTAGGAAAAGGAAGGGGGCTAGATGGAGGGCTATGGTAGGGCACACAAGGGGTTGTGATGGGTGCACATAGGTGTGAGACCCAGGACCCAAGCCAGGCACCCAGGCAAGGTACCACCTGATCAATGGTGATGGGGGACCCAAGAAGTAGAGACCTGCGAGTGCCTGAATAATGTGCAAGGTGAAGTGGAGGAAGGGGCTGCGTGAGGACAAGGAGAAACCAAGTGGCATCAAGGGGAGCCCTCTGGCGGGCCCAAGCAACGAGACCCCAGGTAAGACCCAACACAAAGAGACTCCTTGCTATGTCAAGGACCATAAGGAATGTGGTCAGAGACTCAGGCAAATGACCAGGCCCACTGTCCAGAGCCAAAATGGTCAGTGTTAGGGAGCTCTCGTTGTGGTAGGGGCATCATGGAAGGCAGCAGGGAAAGGAGGGGATCGCTCAGGGCTGGTTGTAGCAAGTCAAAGTTAACTGTAAGGTCTCAAGGTTCAGGCAGTGTGGGGGACTCAGGCGAGTGGCAGGGCTGTGTTTCCCGTAGGAAGCATTCAGGGCACAGAATGGAACCAATTCCACTCTTCTTTCCCAGGTGAGTAGATCCTCAGACAGGGACCTGCAACAAAGAAGGGAAGGCTGAGAGGGCACTGTGAGGAGATAACTGGTGTGCAGAAGTGGGGGTGGGATGCAGGACCCATTCGAGCAGCATAGGTTATGGAGAAGCAGGGGGAGAGGTGGGTCTGGGCAGTGCCAGTATACCACAGCATGAGGGGATCAGTGGGGAGGCACAGGAGGGGCAGGCAACAGGGGCCTGAAACCAAGGGACAGAGAAAGGGTCCTCAAGAAGGGGTAGAAAGGCTGAGGGTCTCAAGCAAAGATCCAGGCCCAGTAATGGAGAGCCATATTCTAGTACCTGGTCCTGGGTAAATGTAAAGAAACATGGAGTGGGAGCAGTGGGAGAGAAGATTGTGGAGTCAGTGGCACATTTAGAAAATATCTCAAGGCCCAGATCCACTGCAGTGTGGTCCCTGGGTCGGGAGCAGGGCTCTGGCTTAGGGAGGCCAATGCGCCCAGGTCAAGGGGCAGGGCTACGTTTTCCAAAGAGAGCCCCCAGGGCCAAGAGGCCACATTAAGTTGCCTGGCCTGGCTGGGGTGAGTCTCCTGGGAAGGGGATCAAGAAAGCAGGCCTGGTAGAGACAGAAAGGACAGGAGGGCTGAAGCAGGTCACAGCCTGAATTACCACAGGACATGTATTGGAGGTGTTGGGGCAAGGACCCCAGCAAGGAGCCCAAGCAAGGGACCTAGAAGAAGGCCCAGGCCAGGGGAGAGCAGGGAACACCTGACCAGGAAAGCATGGATGCAGTAGTGTACTGCAGTCCAGGAATGTCAAGGGGAGCAGAGTAGCAGCCCCAGCAACAGGCCCTCAGACAATGCCCAGAAAAGCAATGAGCAAGAAGGGCCACCAGAGGTTCAAACGAGAATCCAGGCCAGGGAATGCAGTGCCAAGGGCCTGGGCTTTGGCAGGGGACTCAGGAAAGTGGATTACATTTGGGAAGGAAGGGAGAGGATCCTGCTGGTGCAGACAGGCTTTAGGCCCAGGGACACCTCCAGGTTTAAGGGTGCCTGCTGCCAGACCAAGCACCCAGGGAGAGCAAGCGACACAGGCAAGGGCTAGGGCATTGTTTTCCATAAGGCGCCCTGGATCAGATCAGAACCTATGGCCAGGGTTCTGGCAAAAGAGGCCAGGAAAAGGAAGGGGGGCATGTGGAGTGGAATGGGAGGGTACTCAAGGGGGTCGGGGTGGGTGTGCATAGGGGCGAGACCCAGAACCCAAGCCAGGCACCCAGGCAAGGGACCCACCTGATCAATGGTGATGGGAGACCCAAGGAGCAGGAACTGTGAGCGCTAAAAATTGCAAAAGTGAAAGGGGAGGAAGGGGCTGCATGAGGACTAGGAGAAGACAAGTGGCATCAATGGGAGCCCACTGGCAGGCCCAAGCAACAGGCCCCCAGGTAAGACCCAACAGGAAGAGACTCTTGCTATGCCAAGGACCATGAGGAACAAGGTCAGGGGCTCAGGTGAAGGACCAGGCCCAGGGACTGGAGCTCAAAGGGTGAGGGCTAGGGAGGGCTGGTCATGGTAGGGGCAGCGTGGAAGGCTGGAGGAAAGGGAATGGATCACTCAGGTCTGGGTTGCAGCAAGTCCATGTTAACTATCAGAACTCAGGCAATGAGGGCCACTCAGGTGAGTGGCAGGGCTGTTTCCCATAGGGAGCATTCAGGGTGCAGAGGCTAGCCAATTCCGTTCCTCAGCCCCAGGAGAGTAGATACTCAGAGAGGGACGTGGACCAAAGGAGGGGAGGCCAAAGAGGGTACTGTGAGGAGATACCTGGTGTGCAGAAGTGGGGGGGGGTGCTGCAGGACCCATTTCAGCAGAACAGGGTAGGGAGAAGCAGGGGGAGCAGAGGGTCCAGGTAGTTCCAGCATACCACAGCATGAGGGCATAAGAGGAGAGGCACAGGCATGGGCAAGTAACAGGGGCCTGAATCCAATACACAGGGAAAGGGTCTTCAAGAATAGGGAAAGTGGCTCAGGGTCTAAAGCACAGAGCCTGGCCTAGTAATGTAAAGCCAAGTTCTAGCACCTGGGTCTGGGTGAATGCAAAGGAACATGGAGAGGGAGCAGTGGGAGGGGAGAAACTGGAGTCAGTGGCACAGGGGGAAAATACCTCAAGGCCAAGATCCATGCTGAGGGAGGCCAAAGGGCTCAGGAAAGGGGCAGGGCTATGTTTTCCAAAGAGAGCTCCCAAGGCCAAGAGGCCAAAACAAGTCACCTGGCCCTGGTGAGCATCCTGAAAAGGGGATCAGGAAAGTGGGCATGGCAGAGACAGAAAGGTCAGGAGGACCTAAGCAGGGCACAGCCTAAAGGGGCACAGAAATAGTGTGGGTGGGGTGGGGGCCAGCACCACAGCAAGGATCCCAGTCAAGGGACCTAGAAGAGGGCCCAGACCAAGGGAGAGCAGGGAATGCTGGGCCTGGAAGGCTTGGCTGCATTAGGGTGCTGCAGCACAGGAAAGCCAAGGGGAGCAGGGAAGCGTCCCCAGTGGGGGCCCTCAGACAATGCCCACAAAAGCAGTGAGCATGAAGGGCAAGCAGAGGCTCAAACGAGAAGCCAGGTCAGGGATCAGAGAGCCAAGGGCCAGGGCTTGGGTATGGGTTTCAGGACAGTGGATTTCATTTGGGAAAAAATGCAGCAGATCCAGCAGTGGGCAATCAGGTTCCAGGCCTAGAGCCATCTCCAGGCTTCAGAGTCTGGTGCCCGACCAAGCACACAGGGAAAAAGCAAGGGGCCCAGGCAAGGGCCAGGTCATTGTTTCCCATAAGGCACCCTGGATCAGATGAGAACCTATGGCCAGGATCCTGGCAAAGCAGGCCAGAAAAAGGAAGGGGGCCATGTAGAGGGGGATGGTGGGCATGCACGGGGGGTCAGAGTGGGTGCACATAGGGGCAAGACCCAGGGCCCAAACCAGGTGCCCAGGCAAGGGAACCACCCAATCAATGGTGATGGGGGACCCAAGGTGCAGTGCCAGAAAAAGGCACAAGGGGAAGGGGAGGAAGGGGCTGTGTGAGGATCAAGAGAAGCCAAGGGGCACTTTTGGAAGCCCAATGGTGGGCCCAAACAAGGGGACCCCATGTCAGACCCAACACGAAGAGACTCCTTGCTGTGCCAAGGGCCATGATGAACACAGGGACTCAGGCGAACTCTTAGGCCAAGGGACACTATCACAAAGGGTCAGGGTTAGGGATAACTGGTTTTGGTTGGGGCAGCATAGAAAGCTGGAGGGAAGGGAGGGGATTGCTCAGGGCTGGGTTGGAGCAAGTCCATGTTAACTGCAAGGCCTTAAGTTTCAGGTATTTGAGGGGGACTCAGGCGAGTGGCAGGGCTGTTTTTTTCCATAGGAAGCATTCAGGGCACAGAGGCGAGCCAATTCCTCTACTCTGCCCCAGGTGAGTAGATCCTCATAGAAGGATGTGGAACAAAGGTGTGGGGGTAAAAGAGGGTACTGTGAGGGGATACCAGGTGTGCAGAACTGAGGGGGGATGCAGGACCCATTCCAGCAACAAAGGGTAGGGAGAAGCAGGGGAAGCAAGATTGGGGATTAGTGTTTTTTTTTTTTTTTTGCAAGCTAGAAAAATTCCTTGAGGTTTGCAAGAAGTGCAGAGAGCAGAATTGGATCGGACTAAGAAGAAAGCTTGGACATATCGGCTCTTTACCCATTTTTTGAATGCTCACAGCCTCTTGTTGGGTCCCCTGCCTTCCCTCCCAAATCTTGTCTATTGTCCTGAGAACCCTGTCCAATCCCTGGCATAGTTCCTTGCTTAAGCCTCTGGTGTCCGTTCTTCCTCCCTGATTTTCTGGGCTTTGACGGCCCCTCACTGGGACCTCTTCCCTGCTCCCCTTGGCTTCCCTGTACTGCAGTACATTAGTTAAGCCCCATTTTCCTGGCCTTGGGCTTTCTGCTCTACCCTGGCCTTGGAACTCCACTAGGTCCCTTAACTGGGCTCCCTGCTGGGGTCCTGGCCCACATCCCACTCACACCCAGTCTGTGGCCCTATATGATGTGTCCTCATTTGGCCCTCCTGTAGTTTCTGTCTCTGCCACACCCCCTATATTGATCCCCTTCCCAGGATTCTCACAATGGCCAGGGGACTTGACTTGGCATATTTCTTTCCCCTGCAGGCTTCCTTTGGGAAGACGTACATCTGCCTCTTGCCTGGTCACTTTGGCCTCCCTTAGCTAGGGCCCTGCTCAAGAACCCTAACACCATGTAGTGGATCTGGGCCTTCATCCTTTCTCCTCCTGTTTCACTGGCTCCTCTTTCTCCCCTCTATCACCTCCCCAACCATGTCCCTTTTCATTCATCCAACCCCAGGAGCTAGTACTTAGCTATCCATTACTAGGCCTAGTCCTTGCTTGAGCCCCTGGCTGCCCTTCTCAAGGACCATTTCCCTTTCTTTGTTTTCAGGCCTCTTTTTACAGGCCCTATGCTGTGCCTACCCTCTGTATCACTGGTGCTATGGTATCCAGGCACTGCCAGGACTCTTTACTTTCCCTTCTTCTCCATAGCCTGGGCTCCTAGAATGGGTATTGGCTGCCAACCAACCACCCCTACAACCTCCAGACACCAGGTATCCCCTCAACATGTCCTCTTTTAACCCTCCTTTGGTCCAGGTCTCTCTCTGAGGATCTACTCACCTGGACAGAGGAGCCAAATTGGCTGGCCTCTGTGCCCTTAAGGTTCCCTATGGGAAACACAGCCCTGCCACTTGCCTGAGTCCCCTTTGCTGCTTGAACCTTGAGGCCTGTCAGTTAACACGTGAATTGCTCCAACCCAGCCCTGAGAGATCCCCTACATTCCCTCCACTGACCTATCACCTTGCATGCTGCCCCTATCACAACCAAGCCATCCATAACCTGACCCTTTGCACTTCAGTCTCCAAGCATGGGTTCTCATATGAGGCCCTGACAGTGTTCCTCATGTCACTTGGCATAGCATGGAGTATCTTCCTGTTGGGTCTGACCTGCAAGCCCCTTGCTTGGGAATGCCAGCATGCTCCCATAGGTGCCCCTTGCACTTTCCTCTGTCTCCTGTTTCTTGACAAGTCCTTCCTCACCTTCCCCTTGTGCTTTCCACTGGCTCTTGCAGGTTTCCTGCTCCTTGGGTTCTTCATCCATGGTTGGTCAGGTTGGTCCTTTGTCTAAGCACCTTGCTTTGGTCCTGGATCTTGCTCCCACATGTACTCACTGAGACCCTCTGCCATTCCCTCCCATCGCCCTCCTCCTGGCCACCTTCAATTGCCAGGTCCCTGTCCCTGGATTCTCATCTGAGTCAGAGTGCCTTATGGGAAACTGAGTCCTGCCCCTTGCCTGAGTCTCTTGCTCTCTCTGGGCCTTTGGTACTGCACCCGGAACCCTGACACCTGGCAGTTGTCCTGGGCCAGGAGACTGCATGCCCCCTGCTGGATCCCTTGCCCTCCCTCCAAAGTCTAGTCCACTGTCTGAGTCCCCTGCCCAAGTCTGGCCCTTGGCTCTTCATTCCCTGACCTGCCTCCTCCCTTGAGCCTCTGGGGGCCCTTCTTGCTCCATGCTTCCCTGAGCTTGGACTGCGTTTGTCTCTGGGGCCAGTACCCTGCTCCCCTTGGCTTCCCCTAACCTCAGAGCCCTACTGCTGCCCGCCTGCCTGGCCCCGCCCTTCACTGCCCTTTCCTGGCCTGAGTCCTCCTGATGGTCCCTAGTGTGGGCTCCTTTCGGAATCCTGGCCCACATCCTGTCAAAACCCTTCCTCTGCCCTTTCATGCTGTACCCTTCTTCATCCCTCCTTTTGTCAGTGTCCCCACTGCACCCCTTTTCATTATCCCTTTCCCAGGATGCTCACCAGGTCTAGGTGACTGGAACTGGGTGTTTGGCCCCGAGAGCTCCCTTTGGGAAAACAGTTTTGTCCCTTGCCTGGGACTTTGGACTCTCTCTGCCCAGGCCCTGCTCCTCGATCCTGACAGGATCCCTATGGGCAACACAGCACTGCCTCTCCTTTGGGCCCCCTTTGCCACCCAAACTTGACATCTGGCAGTGGACTTGGGCCTGGTGATGATATTGCCCTGTGTGATCCCCTGCCTTCCCTCTCCTGCTCTCTGGCCTTGCAAGCTGCCCCTAAGCCAACTCAGCCCATCCTCACCCTGACCCTTTGCCCTACAGTCCCCTGGCCTGGCTGCTAGCCTGAGCTCCTTACTGCACTACTCCGGTTGCTTTGCTTTCTGTGGTATCTCTTGCTGTTGTGTCTGACCTGGGCAATCCTTGATTTGGCCCCCTAGCTCGCTCCCCTCTGTGCCCTTTGCAAAGCCCTCTGTCTCCTCATCCTAGTGCGGATCCTAACTCTCCTTCCCCTAGTGCTTTCTCCTGGAGCAGGCAGGGTCCTCCTGATAATTGGGTCCCTAATACCTTTCATTGGGGTCAGTCCCTTACCTGGGCTCCTTGATTGGGTCCTGGCTCTTGCCCCTCTCTGCACCCACTGCAACCCCACACTGTGCTCTCGCATGGCACTCCTCCTGACCTCTGTTCCTTGCCAGGCCCTTTGGCCTGGTCCCTGGCCCATGATCCTCATCTGGACCAGGGAGCATTATGGGAAACAAAACACTGACCCTTTACTGGGCTACTTGCTCTCCCTAGGCCCTTGGGGCACCACCAGGAACCCTGACACCTAGCAGTGGTGCTGGGCCTCAAGCCTGCCTCCTCCCTGCTGGATCCCCTGCTTTCCCTCCCCAGCCCTGTCCACTGTCCTGAGTCCCCTGCCCCAGCACTGGCCCTTGGCTCTCCATTTCTTGGACTGGCTCCTATTCTGAGCCTCTGGCGATTCTTCTTGCTTGCTCCATGCTTCCCTGGGCTTGAACTGCGGGCCTCGCTGGGGCCCCTTCCCTGCTCCCCTTGGCTTCCCTGCATCTCACTAGTTATGCCCCTGTCTGCCTGTCCCCACCCTTCTGTGCTCTCTTCTAGCCTGAGCTCTCCTCTAGGTCCCTAGCCTGGGCTCCTTTTGGTGGTCCTGACCTGCATCCCACAAACAATCTTCTTCCAGAACTTCATGCTGTGCCCTTCTTCAGTCCTCCTGATGTCTTTGTCCCTGCTGGGTTCTTTTCCCAGATCCATTTCCCAGGATGCACACCAGAGCCAGGGGCTGGAACTGGGAATTTTGGCCCTGAAGGCTTCCTTTGGGAAAAGGTAGCACTGCCTCTTGCCTGGGGGCTTTGCCTCTTTCAGTCTGGGGCCTGCTCCTCAATCCTGAAAACCTGCAGTGAATCTAGACCTTGAGCTCTCCTCTCTGTGTGCCACCTGTTCCCCTTACTCCCTTTCTCCCCATATACTGCTGCAGCTAGGAGAGAGGGCCTTGCCCTTCCACATGGGAGACCACTCACACCTGGCTGTTGGGGAACCCTTGAAGCCCAGCAACCAGGGTAGAGGGGACTCCCTCTTGCACGTGGGAGACCTCTCCCACCTGGGTGTTGGGGGGAGCTCCAAACATCCACAGCCAGGATAGTGGTTACTCGCACCTCCAGACCCCTCTACCCTGTATAACTTGGTGTACAAGCTCCCTGCAACACCCAGATGGGAGGGGTCTCCCGCCTGGAGGGGGAAGTCTCCTCTACCCTGGCTACAGTATATGAGCACTCCCTGACACCCAGGTGAAAGGCGTCTCTGGCCTATAGGGGCGAGTCCCCTCTAGCATGGCTACCACCGTATATGAGCCCCCCACTGGAAACCTAGGTGTGAGGGGTTTTCTGCCTGGATGGGAGATTCCCCTCTACCCTTACTGCTGTAGTTTAAAAGCTCGAGTCTTCTCGACCCTAGCTAAGGTGGTATACAAGCTCCCTGCTACACCCGGCAGGAGGTGGTTTCTATCTGGGAGGTGAGTCACCACTACCCTGAATGCAGTGGTATAAGAGCTCCCCCACCCTGACGCCCAGGAGGGAAGGGTTTCCAGCCTGGAGGGGCAAGTTTCCTGTACCCTGGAAGCGGAGGTATACTAGATCTCTCCAACAATCTCCAGCCTGGAGGGCGAGTCCCCTGTACCCTGGCTGCAGCTGTATAAGAGCTTCCTTTAACTGTGAGGTGGAATGGATCTCCCAACTGGAGTGGTGTATACCCTGTACCCTGGAATGATGGTATAGGAGCTCCCCGCTGACACCCTGATGGGAGGGGTCTCTCCCTTTGAGTGGCGAGTCCTCTCTACTCTGGCTAATGTGGTATACAAGCTCCCTAATGATCCCCAGGTTGGAGAGGTTTCCTGTCTTGAGGGGGGAGTCCCCTCTATCCTGGCTGTATTGTTGTAAGAACTCCCCCCAACAGACACACAGGTGGGAGGGGTCTCTGCTTGGAATGGAAAGTCCCCTCTTCCCTGCTTCTGCTGGTATATGAGATCCCCTGACGACCAGTGTTTAGGGGTCTTCCACCTAGTGGGGCAATTCCCCTGTCTCCTAGCTGCAGTGGCACAGGCGTTCCCCCGCAATAGTAAGATGGGAGGGGTCTCCTGCCTGAGGTGAAAAGCGTCCCTGCCTGGAGGAGAGAGTACCTTCCACCCTGGCTAATGCAGTATAGAAGCTCCCTGACACCCAGGAGGGAGGGGTCTCCTGCCTGGAAGTGGGAGTCATTTCTACCCTAGCTAAGGTGGTATAAAATCTCCCTGTGACACCCTGGTGGGAGGGGTCTCCCGGCTGAAGGGGCAAGTCCCCTTTTCCCTGGCTGAAGGGGTATACTAGCTTTCCCAGACACCCAGGTAGGAAGGTCTCTGGCCCAGAGAGGTGAGTCCCCTCCACCTTGGCTGCAGAGGTATATGAACTTCCTCCTCCCAACAATCAGGTGGGACGGGTCTCTTGCCTAGTGGGGCAAGTCCCATCTACAATGGCTACAGATGGATAGGAGCTCCCCCGACACCCAGTTGAAAGTGGTCTTCCCCCATGGGGGACCAGTCCCTGCTACCCTGCCTGCAGCTGTATAGGAGCCCCATCCCTGCCCCCAGGACACCCAAGTGGGAGGAGTCTCCCGCCTTGAGGGGCAAGTCCCCTCTCTCCTGGCTTGGGCAATATATGAGCTGCCTCTGACACCCAGGTATGATGAGTCTCTCACCTGGAGGAGCGAATCCCTGGTACCCTGGCTGCTGCACTATAGGAGCTTTCTCTGATACCCAGGTGGGAGAGATCTCCCACTGGAGGGGTAAGTCCACTCTACCCTGGCTTCTGTGGTGTAAAATCTCCCCCCAGTATCCCAGGTGGGAGGGGTCTCCAGCTTGGAGTGGTGAGTACCCTCTACTTTGACTGTGGCGGTACAGGAGCTTCCCCCCCACTATATGAAGTTGGGAGGGGTCTCCCGCCCTTTGTGGTGAGTCCCCTCTAACCTGTCTGTGGGCAGTATATGAGCTCCCGTGACAACCAGTGTTGGTCTCCCGCATAGTAGGGCGAGTCCCCTCTATCCAGGCTGCAGCAATATAGGAGCTCCCCCTTGAATAGCTAGATGGAAGGGAACACTCCCCCCCGGAAAAGAGAGTACCCTCCACTCTGGCCAAGGCAGAATAGAAGCTCCCCACAGACACCCAGGTGGGAGGGGTCTCCTGCATGGATAGGTGAGTCCCCTCTACCCTGGCTTCTCTGGTATATGAGCCACCCCCATTAGCAGATGGGAGGGATCTCCTGCCTGAAAGATGGAGTCCCTTTTTTCCTAGCTCCAATGGTATACTAGCTTACCCTGATACCCAGGTGGTAGGGGCCTTTTGCCTGGAGGGGTGAGTTCCCTCTCTCCTGCCTGGGGCATTACTGGATTTCCCCCAGACCATCTGGTAGGATGGGACACTTGCCTAGAGGGGCAAGTCCCTTCTAACATGGCTGCTGCATGGTAGGCACTCCCCCCAACACCCAGGTGAAAGTGGTGTTGTTCCTGGAGTTTTGAGTCCCTACTACCCTGCTTGCAGCTGTATAGGAACCCCACCTGCCCCCGCCGCAGGACACCCAGGTGGGAGGGTTCTCCTGCCGGAAGGCACAAGTCCCTATACTCTGACTACAGTGGTATAGAAGCTCCCCCTGACAGCCAGGTGGGAGGGGTCTTCTACCTGGAGGAGCAAGTCCGCTCTACCCTGGCTGTAGTGGTATAGCAGCTCTCCACCCCACACCCGGCACCCAGGTGGGTGGGGTATCCCGCATTGAGGATTTAGTTCCCTTTATCCTTGCTGCTGCTTTATATGAGCTCCCACACCTTACCAAGTTGAGAGGGGTCTCCTGCCTGGAGGGAGGAGTCCCCACTACCCTGGCTGCAGTGATATAGGAACTCCCCTCCCACACCAAGGTGGGCGGGCATCCCAATTGAAGGGGTGAGTCCCCTTAACCCTGGCTGCTGTGGGAAATGATCTTCCCCTGAAACCCAGGTGGGAGGGTGTCCTGCCTGGAGAGGTGAATCCCCTTGCCCCTGGCTGTAGTGGTATAGGAGCTCCCCCCGACACCCAGGTGGAAGGGGTCTCCTGCCTCTAGTGGCTTGTCCTCTCTACCCTGCTTGTGGCAGTATATGAACTCCCCAGACAAACAGGTAGAAGGGACCTTCCACCTGGAGCGATGAGTCCCCTCTACCCTGGATGTGGCTGTATATAAGCTCTCCCAGACACCAAGGTGGGAGGGTTCTCCCGCATTGAGGGGCAAGTCTTCACTACCGGGGCTAAGGCGGTATACAAGTACTCTGGTACACACAGGTAGGAGTGGTCTTCCGCATGAAATGGCAAGTCCCTTCTACCCTGACTTTGGCAGTATACAAGCTCCCTGACACCAGGTGGGAGGGGTAACACACTTGGAAGGGCAAGTCCCCTCTACTTTAGTTCTTGACTATATGTTCCCAGTACACACAGGTGGGAGAAGCCTTCCACCTATAGGGGCATATTCCCTCTACCCTTGCTTTGGCAGTATAGGAGCTCCCTCCCAAAACCCAGTTGGGAGAGGTTTCCTGCCAGTAGGGGTATGTCCCCTTTATCCTGGCTGCTGCAATAATCAAGCTCCCCAGGTCAGCCAGGAGGAAGGGCTTTCCCGTATGGAGGCGCGGGTCCCCTCTATCTTGGCTGTGGGGGTATATGTGCTCCCCCTTGTTAGGTGCAGGACAGGTTGAATTAAGTTTTTTGCAGGACAGGCTGAACAAACGTTAGCTACAGGATAACCCACACACTCAAAACCCCTCAGTCTGGTTCTTTATCATCTGTTTGCCTCAAGTCTGAATACTCCCGCTCAAGGATGATCATTTGATCCCCACCTGTCTGGAGCAACAGAAACCCACATCTGACCACTGCCCCATCTGCCTGAAGGCAGAAGATGACACCCTTAGCAACTACAGTGTGATCCATTCATTGTCCACCAACAAGGCAGCTTGCAGACCCAGAGACCTAATTAGAATTTGGCTATAAAACTCCCTCATGCCAGGCCCTGTCTCTTGCTCTCTCTGTCTCCCTCTCTTGATTGCACACTGCCTTGTTCTCTCCTTCCTCTCACTCTCCCTCTTTCTCATTCTCTCTCTTATTTTCCTCTTTGGCACTGCTGCAATAAACCAGTGGTCACTCCAAGAGTTGTGGTCACTTTCCTTTCACCCCTGAAACCCTGGTGGGAGGGGTCTCCCACCAAGAGGGGCAAGCACTTGCTACCCTGGCTGTGGTGGTATATGAGCTCCCACTGACAGCCAGGTTGGAGGGGCCTGCCGCCTGGATGGGCAAGTCTCCTGTACTCTGGCTAAGGTGGTATACAAGTTGCCCTTGACAACAAAGTGGGAGGGGTATCCTGCCAGGAGGGGCAAGTCCCCACTACCCTGGCTACAGTGGTATACCAGTTTACCACCCACATCCAGGCAGGAGGGTCTCCACTTGAAGTGTTGAATCCCCTCAACTCTGGCTGCAGGGGTGTAAGAGCCCCCTCCTATCCCCAGGAGGGAGTAGACTCCCCCCTGGAGGGGCGAGTCACTGCTACCCCAGCTGCAGCTGCATAAGAACCCCCCTCGCCAGTCACCCAGGTGGGAGCGGTCTCCTGACTGGAGGGGCCATATTCCTCTACCCAGTCTAACACGGTAGAGGAGTTACCCCCAATCCAAGGTGGGAGGTGTGTCTCACCTGGAGGTGCGAGTCACCTCTACCCTGGCTGCTGGGGCATTTGAGCTTCACCTGACTTCCAGGTGGGACGGGTCTATCCCCTGGAGTGGCGAGGCCTCTCTACCTTGGCTGAAGCAGTTAAGGAGCTTCCCCAGATACCCAGTTGGGAGGGGTCTCCCGCTTAGAGGGGTGAGTCTCCTCTATTCTGGCTGCTTTGGTATTCAAGATCCCCCACTTACCCAGATGGGAGAAGTGTTTTCTCTGGAAGGGCGAGTCCCCTCTACTTTAGCTCTTGCCATATAAGAAGTCCCAGTACACCCAGGTGGGAGGGGTCTTCTGTCTGCAGGGGCGTGTTCCTTCTACCCTGTCTGTGGCAAAATAGGAGTTCCCCCAGACATCCAGGTGAGACTGGTCTCCCACCTGTAGGGGCGAGTCCCCTTTACATTGGCTGCTGCAGTAATCAAGCTCCCCCAGACACCCAGGTGGGAAGGGTCTCCAGATTGGAGGGGTGAGTCCCCTCTGTCCTTGCTGCAGAGTTATAGGAGCTCACCCAGACACCCAAGTGGGAGGGGTCTCCCAACTGGAAGGGCAAGTCCACTTTACCCTGGCTGTAGCCATACAGCTATAGGAACTCCCCGTGACACCCAGATGGGAGGCATCTCATGCCTAGAGGTGCGATTCACCTCTACCCTGGCTGCAGCGGTATAAGAGCTTCCCCTGAAGACCAGGTGGGAGGGGTCTCTCACCTGGAGGGGCGACTCCCCTCTTCGCTGGCTTTGGCAGTATAAGAGCTCCCCCCAACACCCAGTTTGGATGCGTTTCCCGCCTTAAGGAGAAAGTACCCTCTACCATGGCTGCAGTGGTATAAGAGCTCCCCCTGACACCCAGGGGGGAGGGGTCTCCTGCCTGGAGGGGCAAGTCCCTACTACTCTGGCTGTGGCGGTATATAAGATCCCCCTGACATAGTTGGCAAGGGTCTCCAGGGTGGAGCTGTGAGTCTCCTCTACCATGGATGCAAAAGTATACAAGCTCCCCCAGACACCCAGGTGGGAGCAGTCTCCTGATGTAGGGGCGAGTCCCCTTTCTCCTGGCTGTGGCGGTATATGAGCCCCCCCCTGACACCCTGGTGGGAGGTGAACCCCAAAAGGAGGGGTAAGTACTTTCTACCCTGGCTGGGGTGGTATATGAGCTCCCACCGACTGCCAGATTGGAGGGGTATTTTGCCTGGATGGGCTAATCTCCTCTACCCTGGCTAAGGTGGTACACAAGTTCCATGTGACATCCAGTTGGAAGAGGTCTTCTGACTGAAGAGATGAGTCCCCACTCCCTGGTTGCAGCGATACACTAGCTCCCCTTCAAACACCCTGGTGGGAGGGGTCTTCCGCCTGAAGGGCAAGTCCCCTCTACCCTGGCTGTGCCAGTATAGGAGAACCCCGTGATGCAGAGGTGGGAATGGTCTCCTGAGTGGAGCTGCAAGACTCCTCTACCCTGGCTGAGATGGTATTCAATCTCCCCAGACACCCAGGTGAGAGGGGTCTCCTGCCTGAAGGGGAATGTACCATCTACCATGGCTGTGATGGTATAAGAGCTCCCCCAGACACTCAGGTGGGTGTTGTCTCCTGCCTGGAGGGGCGAGTCCCCACTACTCTGGCTGCAGGGGTATAGGAGCTCTACCCCCCACAGCCAGGTGGGAGGGGTCTCCCTCCTGGAGTGGTGAGTTCCCTCTACCCTGGCAGCTGCAGTATAGGAGTTCCCCTGAGATGCACGTTTGAGGAGTCTCCATCTTGGAGAATGGAGTCCCCTCTACTCTGCCTGTGGCTGTATAGGTGCTCCTCTGGACATCCAGGTGGAAGGGGCTCACGTCTGTAGGGGCGATTCCACTCTCTTCTTGCTGTGGCATTATACAAGCTACACTAGACACTCAGGTGGGAGGATCTCCCGCCTGGAGGAGCAACTCTTCTCTACTCAAGCTAGGGCAATATACAAGTGCCCCCTCCACACAGGTGGGAGGGTCTTCCGCTTGGACAGGGAAGTTCCCTCTACCCTGGCTTTGGCTGTACACAAGCTTCCCTGACAACCAGGTTGGAGAGGTATCCCGCCTAGAAGTGGGAGTCACCTCTCTTTTAGCTCTTGCCATATAAGGGGTCCCAGTACATCCAGGAGGGAGGGGTCTTCTGCCTGCAGGGGCATGTTCACTCTACCTTGACTGTGGCAGCATGGAGCTCCCCATGACACCAAAGTGGGAGGGGTCACAAGTTTGGAGGGCCGAGTCCCCTCTACCCTGGCTGTATAGGAGCTCACCAAGACACCCAGGTGGGAGGGGACTCAGGACTGGAAGGGAAAGTCCAATCTACCCTGGCTGCAGCCGTATAGGAACTCCCCCTGATACCCAGGTGAAAGAGGTCTCACACCTAGAGGTGCGAGTCCCCTCTACACTGGTTGCTGAAGTACAGGAGCTGTCCTGACACTCAATTGGGAGGAGTCTCCCACCGGAATGCTAGAATCCCCTCTAACCTGCTGCAGCGGTGTGGGAGGGATCTCCCTCCTGTAGGGGCGAGTTCTCTGTACCCTGACTGCAGATTTATTCGAGCTCCCCCAAACAACAAGTTGGGAGGGGTCTCCTGCTTGGAGGGGTGAGTCCCCTCTACTTTGGCTGGTGCCTTATAAGAGTTCCCAGGACAACCAGGTGGTAGGGGTCTCCCACGTGCAGGGGTGAGTCCCCTCTACCCCGGCTGTGGCAGTATAGGAGCTGCCCCCCATACCAAGATGTGAGGGGTCTCCTGCCTGAAGGGGGGAGTCACCTCTATGCTGGCTGCTCCAGGATACAAGCTCCTCCCTACACCCAGGTGCAAGTGTTCTCCCGCCTGAAGGGGCCAGTTCATGATACCCGGCTGCAGTTGTATAGAACCCCTCTCCCGCCCTGCACATACACTCAGGTGGGAGGGGTCTACGACCTGAAGGTGTGAGTTTCCTATACCCTGGCTAAGGCAGAATACAAGCTCGCCCTGACAGCAATGTGGGAGGGGTCTCTCGCCTGGAGGAGCAAGTCCCCTCTACCCTGGCTGCGCCTGGTGCAGGGAGTCCACTCACCTTGGCTGCAGTGGTATAGGAGCTCCTCCTGACACCCAGGTGGAAGTGATCTCTCGCCTTGAGGGGTGATTCTTTTCTACTCTGGCTGCAGTGGTAATTGAGCTCCCCCGACCCCCAGGTGAGAGGGTTCGCCCGCCTGGAGGTGCGAGTCCCCTCTATCCCAGCTATGGGGGTGTAGGAGTCCCCTTGGACACCCAGGTGGGAGGGGTCTCCCTCCTGGTGGGGCAAGTACCCTCTGCCCTAGTTTTGGTGGTATTAAAGCTCCCCCTGAAAACCAGGTGGGAGGCATCTTCCCCCTGGAGGGGTGATTCACCTGTACCTTGACTAAGGTTTTATATAAGCTCCCCATGACACCCAGATGGGAAGGTGTTCTGCCTGGATGCGCGAGTCTCCACTACCCTGGCTGCAGAGGTATTCCAGCTTCCCCAAACATCCAAGTAGAAGTGGTCTCCCACCTGGAGGAGCAAGTCCCCTCTCCCCTGGCTGCAGAGGTATATGAGCTCTACCAACAACCAAGTGCGTGGGCCTCGGGCCTGGTGTTAGGAGTCCCCTCTACACTGGCTGCGGCAGTATACAAGCTCCTCCAGACACCCAGGTGAGAGGGGTATCCTGCAGGGAGGGGCAAGTCCCTTCTACCCTGGCTAATGCGGTATACAAGCTACCCCGACAACCCAGGTTGGAGAGGTCTCCTGCCTGTAAGAGTGAGTCCCTCTACTTTGGCTGGTGCTCTATGAAAGCTCCCTGAACACCCAGGTGAGAGGGGTCTCCCACCTGCAGGGGTGAAACCCTCTGCCCTGACTGTGATGGTATAGGAGCTCCCCACAACACCCTGGTGGGAGGGATCTCCCAACTGGAGAGGTGAGTCCCCTTTACTCTGGCTGCAGAGGTATAGGAGCTCCCCTGACACCCAGGTGGGAGGGGTATCTACCCTGGAGAGTTGAGTCCCTGCTACCCTGGTTGCTGAGGTATATGAGCCACTTCCCGCCGAGACCTAAGTGGGAGGGGTCTCCCACCTATAGTGGTGAGTCCATTGAAGTGTAGGACTCCTCTGACACCCAAGTTAGAGTGGTCTCTTGACTGGAGGGTCGAGTCCCCTCCACACTACCTGCGGCGGTAAAGGAGGTCCCCATGAACACCCAGGAGAGAGGGGTTTCCCTCCTGGAAGGGCGATTCCCCTCAAACCTAGCTGCCGTGGTATAGGAGCTCCCCCCCCCCCCCGTGACAACAAGGTGGGAGGGCTCTCCCGCCTGGAGCAGGGAGTCCCCTGTGCCACAGAAGAGTAGGTATACAAGCTAACCCAGACAACCAGGTGGGAGGGGTCTCCCGCCTGGTGGGGCGATTCTCCTCTAATTTGGCTGGTGCCATATAAGAGCTCCCAGGACACCCAGGTGGGAGGGATCTCCTGCCTCCAGAGGCAAGTCCCCTTTCTCTGGCTGTGGTAGTATGTGAGCTCCCCCTGACACCCAGGTGGAGGGGTCTCCTGCCTTGAGGAGCGAGTCTCCTCTACTTTGGGTGGTGGCATATAAGAGCTTCCTGGACACCCTGATGGGAGGTGTCTCCCTGGCTGCGGTGGTATTCTAGCTTCCCCTGGAAAACCAGGTGGGAGGGGTCTCTCACCTGTAGCAACAAGTCTCCTGTACCCTGGCTTCAGCGGTATACAAGCTCCCCCAGAAACCCAGGTGGGAAGGTTCTCCAGCATGGAGGGACAATACCCCTCTACCCTGGCTAAGGCGATATACAACTTCTCCCTGACAAAGAGGTGGGAGGAGTCCCCCCCCATGGAGGGGCGTGTCCCCTCTAGTTTGGTTGGTTTCCTATAAGATCTCCATGGACACCCAGGTGGGAGGTCCTCCTGCCTGCAGGGGCAAACTCCTCTACCCTAGATCTGGCAGTATGGTATAGACCCCTGGTGAAAGGGGTCTCCCGCTGTAGGAGTGAGTCCCCTCTACCCTGGCTGCAGCAGTATTCGAGCTCCCCCCACAACCAGGTGGGAAGGGTCTCCGACTGGAAGGGCGAGTCCCCTCTACCCTGGCTGCGAAGGAATAGAAGATCCCCCAACACCCAGGTAAGAGGGGTGTCTCCACTGGTGTGGCGAGTCCCTGCTACCCTAGCTGTGGCTTTATAGGAGTCCCACACCACAAAACCCAGGTGAAAGGGGTCTCTCACCTGGAGGGTCTAGTCCCCTGTATCCAGTCTGTGGTGGTATACAAGTTCCCGCCAATTCTCAGGTGGGATGGATCTTCCGCCATGTGGTGCAAGTCACCTCTACCATGGCTGCTGTGGTATATGAATTCCCATCACACCCAGGTGGGAGGGGTCCCCTCCCAGGGGCAAGTCCCCTCTACCATGGCTGCAGAGGTATATGAGCTCCACCCGACACCCACGTGAAAGGGGTCTTCTGCCTGGAGGGGCAAGTATGCTCTACTCTGGCAGCTGCAGTATAAAAGCTTCCCCTGACACCAAGGTGGGAGGGGTCTCCCGCCTTCCCTGGTGAGTCCTCTTTACCCTGGATGTGGCTGTGTATGAGCTACCCCAGACCCCCAGGAGGGAGGGGTCTCCCTCATGGAGTGGCGAGTCCTCTTTATTCTGGCTGAGGCAATATAGGACCACCACCCTACACTAAGGTTATAGGGGTCTCTTGACTGGAGGGGCGAGTACCCTTTACCCTGGCTGTGGCAGTTTTTAAGCTTGCCCTGACACCCAGGTGAGAGGTGTCTCCCACCTGGAGGGGCTAGTCCCCTCTCCCTTGGATGTGGCAGAATACAAGCTCCCCTGTTGCAGGTGAGAGCAGTCTCCGGCCTGGAGCAACAAGTCCTCTCTACCCTGGCTGCAGCAGTTATATAAGCTCCCCCAGACACCCAGGTGGGAGGGGTCTCCCCCATGGAGGGCAAGTCCCCTCTACCCTGGCTTGTATACAAGCTCGCCCTACTGCAAGGCACAGGTGAGAGGGGTTTTTCGCCTGCGTGGGCAAGTCTCCTCTACCCTGGCCTCATGGTAGAGGAGCTTCCCCCACACCCAGGTTAGATGCTTCTCTTGACTAGAGGGACGAGTCCCCTCTACCCTGGCTGCAGCAGTATTGGAGCTTTCCATGATACCCAGGTTGGAGGGGTCTCTCACCTGGAAGGACTAGTCCCCTCTACTTTGACTGGTGCCCTATAAGGGCTCCCTGAACACCCAGGTGGGAAGGGTCTTCTGCCTGCAGGGGCAAACCTCTCTACACTGGCTGTCGCAGAATAGGAGCTCCCAAGACACCCAGGTGGGAAGGGTCTCTCCCCTGGAGGGGCGAGTCCCTGCTACCCTGGCTGCAGCAATATAGGAGCATTCAGGTGGGAAGTGTCTCCCGCTTGGAGAATCAAGTTGCCTCTATCATGGCTGCTGGGTTATATGAGCTCCCATGACTCCAGGTGGGAGTGGTCCCCGGCCTGGAGGGGCAAGTTCCCTCTACCTAGGCATTTGAGGTATATGAGCTCCACATGACTCCCATGTGAAAGGGGTATTCCACCTGGAAGGGCAAGTATGCTCTACCCTGCATGCAGCAGTATACAAGCTTCCCCTGACAAGCAGGTGGAAGGAGTCTCCTGCCTTCTGTGGTGAGTCCCCTATACCCTGGATGCTGCAGTGTATGAGCTCCCACAGACACGCAGGAGGGGAAGGGTCTCTTCTCTGGAGGGGAGAGTCCCTGCTACCCTGGCTGTCATGGTATACAAGCCCCCTCTGGCACCCAGGTGGGTGAGGTCTTCCGCCTAGACTGGTGTGTCCTCTCTACCCTGGCTGGGGTGATTTAGGAGCTCCCCCCGACACCCAGGTAGGTGTCTCGACTGGAGGGGCAAGTCCCTTCTACCTTGGCTGCAGCTATATAAGAGCTACCCCCCCTTACCCAGGTGGTAGGGTATCCTGCCTGGAGGGGCTAGTTCCCTCTATTTTGGCTTTGATGATATAAAAACTCCCCCTGACACTAAGGTGGGACAGGTCTCCCGCCTGGAAGGGCAAGTGCTCAGTACCCTGGCTTCAGTGGTATAGGAGCTCCCCAGGACACTCAGGTAAAAGGGGGGGGGGTCTCCCACCTGGATGGGAGAGTCCACTCTAGCATGGCTTTGTCAGTATAAGAGCTCCCTCTGACACCCAGGTGGGAAGGGTCTCCCACCTGCAGGGGCAAGTATGCTCTACTTTGGCTGTAGTGGTGTACAAGCTCCCACTGGATACCCAGGTGGAAGGGGTTTCCCTACTGAAGGGGCGAGTCCCCTCTACCCTAGCTATGGTGGTATATGAGCTCTCCAGGACACCCAGTTGGGAGGGGCCTCCCGCCTAGAGGGGCAAGTCCCCTCTCCCCTGGCAAGGGTGGCATATGAGCTCCCTCTGACACCCAGGTGGGAGGGGTATCTTGACTGGAGGGGCAAGTCCCTCTACCCTGGTTTGGACCAATTCAGGCTTCCCCTGACACCTAGGTGGAGGGGTCTGGTGTCTGGACATGTTAGTCCCCTTTATGTTGGCTGCAGTGGCATAGGAGCTCCATTGGACACTCACATGGGAGGAGACTCCCACATGGAGGGACAAGTCCCCTCTACCCTCGCTGTGGTGCTACACATGAGGGTGGGAGGGGTCTCCCGCCTGAAGTGGCAAGTCCCCTCAACACTGACTGCGATGGTATAAGAGCACCCTATTACCCCTAGGATGGAGGGGTCTCTCCCCAGAGGGGCGAGTTGTTGCTACCCCAAATGCAGCTGTATACATAACCCACCTCGCCAGATACCCACGTGGGATGGGTCTTCCACCTGGAGTGGCGAGTCCCCTCCACCCTGGCTAAGGTGGTATAGGAGACTCCCTCATTCCCAGGTGGGAGGTGTCTCTCGCCTGCTGTGCGAGTCTCCTCTAACCTGGCTTCGGGGTATATGAGCTCCATATGACACCTATGTGGGAGGGGTATCCCGTCTGGATGGGTGAGTCCCCTCTACTTTAGCTTTTGCCATGTAAGAGTTCCCAGTACACCCAGGTGGGAGGGGCTTCGGCCTGGAGGGGCAGTTTCCCTCTACCCTGCTGTGGCAGTATAGGGGCCCCAACACACACACACATCCAGGTGGGAGGGGTCTCTGCCTGTAGGGCGAGTCCCTCTATCCTGGCTGCTGCAGTAACCAAGCTCCTCCTCCGGACACCCAGGTGGAAAGGGTCTCCCTATTGAAGGGGCGAGTCCTCTCTACCCTGGCTGTGGAGATATAGGAGTACACCCAGACACTCAGGTGGGAGGGGTATCCCCTTGTAAGGGCAAGTCCACTCTACCCTTGCTGCATCAGTAGAGGAACTCCCCCTGACATGCAGATGGGAGGGGTCTTCCGCCTAGAGGTGGGATTCCCCTCTACCCTGGCTGCTTCAGTATAGAAACTCCCCTGACACCCCATTGGGAGGAGTCTCCTGCCAGGAGGCTAGAGTCCTCTCTATCTTGCTGCAGCAGTATAGAAGCTCCCCAGGACTTCTAAGTGGAAGAGTCTCCCATATGGAGGGTAGAATTCCCTCTACATCGCCTTCAGCGGTATAGGAGCTCCCCTGACACCCAGGTAGGCAGGATCACCACCCTGGAGGTGTAGTCCACTCTTCCCTGGCTGCTGCCGTATTCGAGCTCCCCAAGACACCAAGGTGAGAGGGGTCTCCCGCTACCATGGCTGCTGTGGTATAAGAGCTCCCCCTTATACCCAGGTGGGAGGGGTCTCCTGCCTGGACGGGTGATTACCCTATACCCTGGTGCAGAGGTATAGAGCTCCACCCCCCACACCTAGGTATGAGGGGTTTCCCCCCTGGAGAGGTGAGTCTGCTTTACCCTAACTGTAGAGATATAGGAGCTCCCCCCCACACACACACACACACAGAGGTGGGAGGGTCTCCTCCCTGTAGGAGCATGTCCCCTCTACCCTGGCTGCAGGGTTTTAAGAGCCTCCTCCTATCCTCAGAAGGGAGGGGTTTCCCACCTGGATGCAAGAGTCGCTGCTGTCCCAGGTGCAGCTGTATATGAACCTTCCGCCTCCACCAGACATTCCTGTGGGAAGGGTCTTCAGCCTGGAGGCGGGAGTCCCCTCTACTCTGGCTAAGGCGGTATAGGAGTTACCCTCATTCCCAGGTGGGAGGTGTCTCTCGCCTGGAGGTTTGAGTTGCCTCTACCCTTGGCTGCTGGCGTATATGTGCTCTACTTGACACCCAGGTGGGAGGAGACTTCCTCCTGGAGGGGCAATTTTACTCTCCCCTGCCTGCAGCAGTATACCAGGTTCACCTGACACCCAGGTGGGACATGTCTCCTGCTTAGAGTGGTGACTCCCCTCTAGGTGTGAATCACCTCTACCTTGGCTGCTGGGGTATATGAGCTCCACCTGACACACAGTTGGGAGGGGTCTTATGCCCAGATGGGCGAGTCACCTCTAACCTGGCTGCATCCATATACAATTCCCCCAGACACCCAGGTAGGAGGGGTCTCTTATATAAAGGGGTGAGTCCCCTCTATCCTGGCTGCTGTGGTATAGGAGCTCCCCTGACACTGAGGTGGGAAGAGTCTCCCACCTAGAGAGGAGAGTGCTTTATACACTTCCTGCATAGGTATTGGAGTTCACCAGGATATCTAGGTGGAAGAGGTTTCCCGCCTGGAGGGGAGAGTCCCCACTACCCTGGCTGTGGTTGTGTATGAGCTCCCACAGGCAGCAAGGTGAGACGGTTCCCCAGCCTGCAGGGGCGAGTTCCGTCTATTCTGCCTGTGGCAGCATATGAGCTCCCTGACACCCAGGTGGGAGGAGTCATCCGAATGGAGGGGCAAGTCCCCCCTACCCTGTCTGCCCTAGTATATGAGCTACCCCTGACACCCATGTGGGAGGGATCATCAGCCTAGAGGGGTGAGTCCCCTCCAATCTGGCTTTGGAGATATAGGATCTCTCCCCCACACCAAGGGGGGAGGCGTTTCTTGCCTTGAGGGGCGAGTCCCCTCTACAATGTTTGCTGTGGGATAAGAGCTCCCTCTGACAACCAGGTAAAAGGGATCTCCTGCCTGGAGGGGTGGGTCCCTGCTACCCAGGCTAAGGTGGAATACAAGCTCTCCCTGGCACTAAGATGGGAGGGGTCTCTTGTCTGGAGGAGTGTGTCCATTCTACCTGGGCCACTGCTGTTAGGAGCTCCCCCAGATACCCAGGTGGGAGGGATCTCCAGCAAGGAGGGGCGAGTCCCCTCTACCCTGGCTACAATGGTATACCAGCTCCCACCCACCACACCCACGTAGGAAGGGTCTCTAATATGGAGGGGCAAGTTCCCCCTACCCTTTCTGTGGTGGTATAGGAGTTCCCCTGGATGCCCAGGTAGAAGGGGTCTCCCATCTGGAGGAGCGGGTCCCCTCTACCCTGGCTGTAGAAGTATAAGAGCTCCCTTTGACACCAATATGGGAGGGGTATCCTGCCTGGAGGAGAAAATCCCTTCTACCCTGACTGTGGCAGGGTAAGAGCTCCCCCTGACACTCAGGTAGAAAGGGTCCCCCTCCTAGACCAGCGAATCCCCTCTACCCTAGCTGTGGAGGTATACAAGCTTCCCTAGACACCCAAGTGTTAGAGGTCTCCCCCTTGAGGGTCAATTCCCCCCTACCCTGGCTTTAGCAGTACACAAGCTTACCCCAACACCCATGTGGGAAGGGTCTCCCATCTGGAGGGACGAGTCCCCTCAACTTTGGTTGGTGCCATATAAGAGGTCCCAGGACCCCCATGTGGGAGGCATCTCTGGACTGGAAGGGTGAGGAAGCTCTACCCTTACTGCAGAGGTATGGGAGCTCCCCCAGACACCCAGGTGGGAGGGGCATCCCTACTGGAAGGGCATCTCCCCTCTAACCTGGCTGCAGCTGTATAGGAGATCCCCTGACACCCAGGTGGAAGGGGTCTCTCACCTGGAGGGGCGAGTCCCTGATACCCTGGCTGTGTTGGTATATGAGCTCCCCTTGACACCCAGGTGGGAGTGGTCTTTGCCTGGAGAGGCTATACCCCTCTAATCTGGCTGTAGCAGTATACAACCTCCCCAACACCCTGGTGAGAGGTGTCACTAGCCTGGTGCAGCAAGTACCATCTATACTGGCTGCAGTGGTATATGAGCTCCCCCCACACCAGGTCTGGAGGGGCAAGTCGCCTCTACCCTGGCTAAATTGGTATACAAGCTACCTTAGATACCCAGGTGGAAGGGATTTACAGCCTGGAGAGGCAATTCCTCTGTACCTTGGCTGCTGCAGTACAGGAACTCTCCTGACACCCAGTTGGGAAGAGTCTCCTGCCTAGAAGGTGGAGCCCTCTGGACCCTCCCTGTGTTGTTATAGTAGCTCCCACTGAAACCCAGGTTTTAGTTGTCTCCTGACTGAAGGGGTGAGTCCCCTCCACCCTGACTTTGGAGATACAGGAGATCCCACACACACCCAGGAGGAAGGGGTCACTTGCCTTGAGGGGTGAGTCCCATCTACAATGGTTGCAGCTGAATAAGATTTCCCCATGACAACTAGGTGAAATGAGTCTCCCGCCTAGAGTGATGAGTCCCCTCTAACCTGGTTAAGGTGTAATTCAAGCTTGCCCTGGCACCCAGATGGGAGGTGCCTCTCACCTGAGGGGCGAGTTGGCTCTCCCCTGGCTGCTGTTGTATAGGAGCTCCCTGAGACACACATGTGGGAGTGGTCTGCTGCCTAGAGGTATAAGTCCCTTCTACCCTGAAAGCAGTGGTGTAGGAGCTCCCCCTCATACCCAGTTGGAAGTGTTCTGCAGCAAGGAGGAGCGAGTCCCCTCTATCCTGGCTACAGCAGTGTCAGAGCCCCCCCAAATCCACATTGGAGGGGTCTCCAAAATGGACAAAGCCCTGCCCCTTGTCTAGGCCCATGATCTTTTGGTGCTTAATCCTGTACCCAGAACCCTGAAACCTGTCAATGGCCTTGGGCCTGTACCTACCTTCCCCTGTTGGCTCCCCTGCCTTCTCACCCAAGTCTTGTCCACAGTGGACAAGACTTGGGTGAGAAGTATTTCCTGATACTCCTCCTAGCCCCCTGCTCCAGCCCCAGCCCTTGGCTCTCCATTCCCTTTCCTGGCTCTTTGCTTGAGCCTCTGATGGCCCTTGTTTCCCAGAGCTTGCCTGGGCACTGACTGTGGGCCCCTTGCTTTGGCTGATTCCCTTGGTGTTTCTTCACTGCAGTCCACTAGTACTGCCCACCTGCCCAGCCCTTTCCTTCCCTGTTCTCTCCTGGCATGGGCCCTCCTGTAGGTCCTAACCTGGGCTCCTTGTTGGGTTCCGGACCCTAGCCCACCAGCACCCATCCACTGGCCCTTCCCACTGTGCCCTTCTTTGACCTTCCTTTCATTCCTGAACCCTTTCCTGATCCCTTTCCCAGCATTCACACCCACGCCAGGGGAGTGGACCTGGTCTATTGGCCCCCTTGGCTCCCTAAGGGAAAAAGTAGCCCTGCCCTTTGCCTGGGCCCTTTGGGCTCCTTCAGCCTGGGTCCTGCTCCCCAATTCTGAAACCTATCCATGGACCTGGGCCTTGAGCCTTCCTCTCTGTGCACAATCAACTCCCCACTCTCCTCTCCCTAACCTCCCTAGCCCTACTCTGGTCCAGGTGCCTCCCTGAGGATCTACTTACCTGGGACAGAGGAGTGAAATTGGCCCGGCTCTGTGACGTGAAGTTTCCTATGGGAAACAGAACCCAGCCCCTCACTTGGGCTCCTTTGGCTGCCAGAACCCTGAAAGCTAGCAGTGGACATGGGCCTTGTGTGAACCTTCCTCTGCTTAATGTCCTCCCTTCCCTCCCCTGTCCTCTCACCTTGAATGCTGCCTCTAACTGCTGTAGTCAGGCTGGGCTATCTAAGACTGGCTGGACAAAATAACTGAGAGGTGACAAGCAACTTGAAGGCTGAAGCAGGAACTACTTTATTGCGAGTGAACTCAGCAGGAACTGAGAACTCAAAGTAGCGGGGACCCAAGGTAGCAGGAGCCGCTT
This sequence comes from Marmota flaviventris, assembly GCF_047511675.1. Taxonomy (NCBI): domain Eukaryota; kingdom Metazoa; phylum Chordata; class Mammalia; order Rodentia; family Sciuridae; genus Marmota; species Marmota flaviventris. Next base: position 22,996,951 of record NC_092517.1, read on the forward strand.
TTCTGCCAGACTGCAGAGGTACATATACCCAACTAATTACACACAGCTTAACTTAATTGAAACCACGTAGACACAGCAGTCAGTCATTAAGGTATCCTCATCATCGTAATGTCTCACTGGGGTTGGCTCAGAGACCACTCCTCCTAGTATACTGCCAGGCGCAATGAAGTAGTTTGTGCTTCAACCTTCAACTTGCTTGTCACCTCTTGGTTATTTGGCCATGCCGGACTTAGGCAGCCCAGCCAGACTAGAGCACCTAACCCAACCTAGCCCTCCAGAACCCTGACCCTTTGTGCTCCAGTTTTCAGTCCTGGTTTCTCTCCTGGGCCCCTGACTGTGTTCGTTTGTCGTGTGGGGTAGTGTCACATGGCTTTACATGGCATCTCTTCATGTGGGGCCAAATGCGGGGGCCCCTTTTTTGTGATATCTACCTCACTCCCCTGGTGCCCCTTGTGCCACCCCCCCATCCTCCAGCTATCTCCTCATCGTCACGTCACCCCTTCACTTCCCTTCTTTCCCTTTGTGCGGTCCCTTGCTTCTTGCGTCTCTCATCATCTTGGGTCAGGTCGGTAGTTTGCCTGGACTCCTTGCTTGGTTCCTGGCTCTCGGCCGCTCTCACACCCACTGTGACATCATTTGAAGCCCTCCCATTGCCTTCTTCCTTGCCCCCTTCTCTTGCTAGCCACCTTTGCCCAGTCCCTGGTCCTGGATTCTCATCTGTGCCAGTGTGCCTTATGGGAAATAGAGCCCTGCTCCTGGCCTGGGGCCTTTGCTCTCCCTAGGCCCTTGGTCCTGCCCCCAGAACCCTGAAACCTGGCAGTGGCCCTGGGCTTGGAGCTTGTGTCTGCCTTGTTAGATCCCCTGCCTTCTCTCCCCACCCTTTTCCACTTACCTGAGACCTCTGCCCTAGACCTTGGCTCTTTATTCCCTTGACTGGCTCCTCACTTGTGCCTCTGGTGGCCCTTCTTGCTCAGTGTTTCCCTGGGCTTGGTGTGCGGGTCCCTCTATAAGGTTGTTTCCCTGCTCCCCTTGGGTTCCCTGGGGAGCAGTACCCTAGTGCAGCCCCACCTTACAGGCCCTGCCCTTCCTTGCTCTCCCCTGACCTGGGCCCTGCTCTAGGTCCCTAACCTGGGCTCTGTGTTTGTATTCTGGCCCACATTCCACCCACACCAGTCCTCTGGCCCTTCAGGCTGTGCCCTCCTTTGGCCCTCCTATTTCTCCTGTTACTGCTAAGCTCCTTTGCCTGATCTCTTTCCTAGGATACTCAAACTGGCCAGGAGACTGGACCAGGCCTCTTGGCCCTGCAGGCTCCATTTTTTATAAACCTGGCCCTTCCACTAGCATAGGCCATTTGGCCTCCCTCAGCCTGGGTCCTGCTCCCAGATGCTGACACCTTGCAATGGGCCCGAGCCTTGAGCCTCCCTCCTTTACACCACCAGACCCCTGCCTTGCCTCCCTCCCCTCACCAGGCCTGTCCATTTTTATGTGCCTATGGCCCCAGCCCTTGCACTTCGCTCTCCATTCCTGGGCCTGGCTCCTTGCTTGAGCCCCTGTCTGCCCTTCTCGAGGACCCTGCTCATGTACCTTGATTTCTGGCCCCCTACTCTGGGCCCTGATATGCCTCCCCTCTGTTTTCCTTCTTCTGTGGTATCCTGGCACTGCCTGGACTCTTCCCTTCACTGCTTCTGCCTTGAATGGGCTCCTTGATTGGGTCCGTCTTCACATTGATTTTTCCCAAATCCAGATGAAAAGCATTTCCTCACAGTCTCCTCCTTTGGCCCACCTTTGCTTCTGATCACTCTCTGATGATCTCCTCAGCCAGGGCAGACTACTGGCCTCTACATCCTGAAATATCCCTATGGAAACACAGCCCTTCCACTCACCTGATCACCCTTGCTGCCAGAAAACTAACACCTGTTATGGAACTGTGCTTTGCACCAGATATTCCCTGCATCATTCCCTCCCTTTGCTGACCTGTCCTCTGGCCTTCAATGCTTCTACAATACCAACCCAGCCCTCCCTGACCCTGAAAATTCAACTGAGCCCCTGACCATTTGCCTGAGTCACGTGGCATCTTTTGCCTTTGCCTTCTGTCATTCTGTATTGGGCCCCCTAGCATGTTTCTCTTGCTTTGTCCTGTTCTTCCAGCTGACTCCTCCTTCTCATATCACCCCTTTCTTCCCATCCCCTTTTGTTTTAACTCGATGCACCCAGGAGCCTCCTGCTCTTTGGGTCCCTCATTTTTGGTCAGCCGGGTGAGACCCTTGCCTGGGTTCCTTGCTTGGGTCATGGCTCTGGTACTTCTATGCACCCACCGTGACCCAGCACCATGCCCTCCCACTTCCTGGGCCCTGTCCTTTGTCATGCCCCTTTGTCCGATCAATGGCCCTGGATTCTCATCTGGGCCAGAGCACCTTTTGGAAAACAGAGCTCCGCCTCTCACCTGGGCCCCTTGCTCTCCTTTGGCCCTTGGTCTTGAAAATGGAGCTTGGACACCTGGCAGTGGCCATGGGCCTTGAGCCTGCCTGTCACCTCTAGGATCCCTTGCCTTCCCTCCCTGGCCCTGTATACTGTCTTTAGCTGCCTGCCACAGCCTGACCCTCAACTCTCACTTCCCTGGCCTGGCTCCTCCCTGGAGCCTCTGGTGCCCCTTCTTGCTCCCAGCGTCCCTGGGCTTTGACCTTGCGCCCCTCACTTGCACCGATTTTCTGCTTCCCTAGAATTACCTTCCTTGCGGAACCCTAGCTCTGCACACCTGCCGAGTCCTGCTCTTCCCTGCTCTTCCCTGTCATGGTACCACATCTAGGTCCCTAGCCTGGTCTCCTTTGGGGTCCTGGCCCCCATTCTAACAAGGCGCATTCTCTGGTCTATTCTGCTGTGCCCTTCTTTGGACCTCCTGTTGTCCCTGTCCCTGCCGTGCCCCTTCTCTTGATCCCTTTACTAGGATGCACACCACGGCAAGGGGCTTGACCTGGCCTTTTGGCCCTTTGAACTCCCTTTGGGAAAATGTAGCACTGCCACTTGCCTGGGCCATTTGGCCTCCATCACCCAGGCCCTACTCCTCATTCCTAACACCCAGCAGTGGGCCTGGTCTTTGAGCCCTCTAGTCCCTACGCCACCTGCTCCCATTTCTATTCTCCTTTCCCTCCCAAGTCCTGTCTGTTTTCATGAGACATCGGCCTAGGTCCTGCCTCTTGGCTTTCCATTCTTTGGTCTCTTCCCTTGCTTGAACCCCTGGCTGCCATTCTGGAGGATCCTGTCCCTATCCCGTGTTTTCAAGACCATTTTTTTTTGGCCCACTCCTGGGCCTCCCTTCTGTTCCCCTTGTACTGTAGTATTCTCACACTTCCCGGACCCTCCCTTCCCCCTGTTTCTCCCTAGCCTGGGAACCTTGAAGGGATCCTGGCACCTCACTGACCCCAACCCCAATTCTGGATGCAAGGTATCCCCTCACAGTGCCCTCCTTTGGCCCTCCTTTGGTCTGGGTCTCTCTGTGAGGTTCTACTCACCTAGGGCAGAGGAGTGGAATTGGCTGGCCTCTGGGCCCTGGAGGCCTCCTATGGGAAATGCAGCCATGCCTCTTGCCTGGGCCCCCGTAGCCTTCCAAACCTTGACACCTGGCAGTGGACTTGGGCCTTCCACTAACATTGCCCTGTGTGATCATCTCCTTTCCCTCCCCTATCATCTAGCCTTGCATGATGTCCCTACATCAACCTAGCCCTCTCTAACCCTGAGGTTTGGCACTCCAATTTCTGAAACTGGCTGCTTGCCTGAGCCCCAGTCCCTGTTCATTGTGTTGTGTGGCATCACAGGTTGTCACTTCACGTTGAGGAGTACCTGGGGTTCTTTGATTGGAGCTCTTAGTGCACTCCACTGAGTGCCCTTTGCTCTGTCCTCTGTTTCCACATCCTAGCACCAACCCTTCCTCTGCTTCCACTCGCACTTTCCCCTGGAGTGCTGGCCTCCTGGTGCTTGGGTTTCTAATTCTCTGTTGGTGGGATCGGTTCCTTGCCTGGAATCCTGGCTTGGGTCCTGGCTCTTGCCTATCTCTGCACCCACCGTGACCCCCCACCCTGCCCTCCTATCCTTCTTCTCATAGCTCCAATCCCTTACCAGGCCCTCGTCTGGGCAGGGCACTTCATGGGAAAGAGAGCCCTGTCACTAGCCCGGGCCTCTTGCTCTCCCTGGGCCCTTGGTCTGACTCTTGGAAAACTGAGTCCTGGAAATGGCCTCAGGCCTGGAGCCTGCCTCCCCACTGCCATAACCCCTGTCTTCCCTCCTCTACCATGTCCACTGTCCTGATTCCCCAGCCCCAGGCCTGGCCCTTGTATCTCGATTTCCTGGCCTGTCTCCTCACTTAGCCTCTGTGGATCTTCTTGCCTTATGCTTCCGTGGGCTTGTATTGGGGGCCCCTTATTTGGGCTGCTTCCCTACTCCTTTGGCTTCCCTGCATGGCAGAACCCTACTGCCACCTTCGTGCCCAGCCCCACCCTTCCCTGCTTTTTCAGGATGGGGCCCTTCTCTAAGTCCCTAGCCTGGTATCCCTGCTGGGGTCTTGGCCCCCACCCCATCAACAGGCATCCTCTGGCACTTCCTGTTATGCACTCTTAGGGACCTCTTATTGTCACTGTCCCTGTTGTGCCCCTTTTCCTGATCCCTTTACCAGGAGGTTCACCAGGACCAGGGGACTAAATCTGGCCTTTGGCCCTGAAGGCTCTCTTATGGAAAATGTAGCCATTACCCTTTTTCTTGACACTTTGCCCTCCCTCAGCCCAGGCCCTGCTCACCAAACCTGAAATCCATCAGTGGACCTGGGCCTTAAACCCTCATCTCCCTGCACTACCTGCACGCCTTCCTCCCCTCCCTCCCATCTCTGGCCCTGTCTGTTTGCATGGAACCCCTGCTGAGGCCAACACACTCAGATCTTCATTACTGGGCCTGGCTCCTTATTTGAGGCCACCCTTCTCCATGACCCTGACTCTTTCTTTTGATTTCAAGCCCTTTTATCGAGCTCCCTCCTTTGCTCCCCCCACTATTCTCCTTGTCTTGAAGTGTCTCCCCTTCCTCCAAAGAAAGGTCTAAATTGGTTTTCTCCAGAATTCTTCACCATGGCTGTTTGTAGGACTGTCAGCAAAAGAGTCTCTGAAAAAGAGTTCAATGTAGATTAACTTCCTATTTTCCTATTGTCATGATTTACTTGGCCACTGGCCAAGAAGATACCAGTACTCCAGGTGCTGGGCACCCCTTACTAGATTTTCACAAACATATCCAGTATAGTAGATAGTAGAAATGTGCAAACAAGGCCACTGTCTTGAGCTGGGCCTCACAGAGATTTCTGCATGTTTAAGATATGTTACCAACTGGGCTCCATTGTAGCAACTGGCAGGGAGAGGAAAAATGGGGAAAACAAGCTCTCCCCATCTCAGGAGTTGTCCTTGAACAGTTAACTTGCCCAAAACAGTGAAAGAAAAAGCTGCTTTTATGTTAACTTTTTCAGACTGTGAACTTCTGAACCCCTCCCATTACATGCTAGGTATAAAATTCTGAAACTGCCCGAAATTGGGGTTCAGGGGATTAATTGATTACAGCAAAAGCTGTGCCCTCTGAACCTGGCTGCAGCCAAATAAAACTGTTTCTTGCTATCTTTGGTGCCTTGCCTAATTTTCCCCTACAACATTGGTCCCTAGTGTGGTGTTCTTTCTGGAGTCCTGGCCTGTACTTCATCAACACCCTTCCTCTGGCCTTTCACGCTGTACCCTCCTTTATCCCTCCTATTGTCCCTGTCTCTCTGGGTCCCTTTTAAGATGACTTTCCCAGGATGCTCACAAAGTTCAGGGGCCTGGAACTGGGCATTTGGCCCTGTGATATCCCTTGGGAAAACGTAGTTGTGCCCCTTGCCTTGGACTTTGGACTCTCTGCCCAGGCCCTGGTCCTCAATCCTGACACCCAGCAGAGAACTGGGGCCTTGACCCTTCCTCTCGCTGTGCCACCCACTACCCTTCCTCCCCTTTCTCCCCTCCCCAGCTCTGTCTGTTTTCATGGGACCCAGGAACTGTCCTGGTACTTGGCTCCCCATTCTTGGGCCTGGCTCCTTGCTGGAGCAACACTCAACTTTCTCCAGGACCATGTACCTGTCCCTTGATCTCACTCCCCTTGCTTGGCCCCCTTCCTGTGCCTCCTCTCTGTTCCCCATGTACTGTGGTATTTTTTTTTTTTTTCATTTCCAGAACACTCCCCTTCTCCTGCTTCACCCTAGCCTGGTCTCCTCCAATGGTTGTGGTCCCCACAAACAACCCCCCATCCTGGACCAAAGGGAATTGTCACATTTCCCTCCTTTGATTCTTGTCTCTCTCTGAGGATCTGCTTATCTGGGGCAGAGGAGTGGAATTGGCTGGACTCTTGGCCCTGAAGAATTCCTATGGGCAACACAGCCTTTCCTCTGGCTTGGGGCCCCTTTGCCGCCCAAACTTGACAAATGGCAGTAGATTTGGGCCTAGTGATAACCTTGCCCTGGGTGATACCCTACCTTTCTTCTCCTGCCTTCTAGCCTTGCAAGCTGCCCCTAATCCAACCCAGCCCTTCTTCATCCTGGCAATTCACCCTACAGTCCCCTGGCCTGGCTGCCAGGCTGAGCTCCTTAATCCATTACACATGTTGTATTCCTTTCTGTGGTGTCTCTTCCTGTAGTGCCTGACCTGGGTGCCTCTTGATTTGGCCCGCTAGATCGCTCCCCTCTGTGCCTTTTGTGCAGCCCTCTATCTCCTCATCCTAGTGCCAATCTTAACTCTCTTTCCCTTAGCGCTTTTTCCTGGAGCAATGGCCTCCTGATCATTGGGTACCTAATACCTTTTGATGGGGTTGGTCCCTTACCTGGCATCCTTGATTGGGTCCTGACTCTTGACCCTCTCTATACACACTGCAACCTCCACTGTGCCCTCACATTGCACTCCTCCTGGTGCTGCAGTCTGGCTAGGCACAAAATCACGAGCCACTCAAGCAGGAACAAACTTTATTTCCAAAACTCCCGCAAATGCCATGCACACGGCCTTCTCCTGGGACACACCACCTCAACAGGAAATCCCTCTTCCAGAATTCCCTCCAACTGCACTTCCCCAACCAATGGGAACTCTCTGGGAGTCCCACAAGAGCTTCAAAGTAGCAGGCCAAAGCAGACAGCAGGGGTCTAATCTCCAATTGAATGCACATCTTAAGATAATCATTATCATCTCAATGGCTTCCTGGTGTCACTTTTCAACCAAAAATTCCATGCATCATTCCTACTTGGCTATGGCTCTCAGCATCTCCCCCCTTCTGTTTAACTAAGCACCAATCATGTGGCTTAGGGATCTTGCCTGTTAGGCTGTCCAATACTACATATTGCTCTTACCTGTCATAGGAGGAGCTGATCTCAAGGCGTCAGCCTCCTGTCTTAGGTTGGTACCACTGCAATTGGATCATACCCATCACTGACTACCGGTCCAGCATATAGCCATATTTGTGGATAGGCCTATGCATCAGTGGGGGGGGAGTTCTTTGCCTCACCTCTGTTGGCCCCCAAATTTGGCCTTCGTACCAGTGGGGGGGTGAGGTTCTTTGCCTCACCTCTTTTGGCCCCCAAATTTGGGCTTGGTGCCAGTGGGGGGGATGAGGTTCTTTGCCTCATTTCTGTTGGCCCCCAAATTTTAGACCATCACTAGCAGAAGGGAGGAGGGTATAGAAATGCTACGACACTAAGCCAATTGACGGCTCCTTTGAAAAATTGTACCACCGGTGACACCATCAGCAATGATACTCTAGCATTACCACAATTTGCTCCACCAACAGATAGTTCAAAATGCATACAAGTGATACATAGTCCAGGCAAGTTCTGCAAGCAGTTCAAAGCAAAGGAATCTATCAATATGTTCATTTTCTCCCAAAGTAAGTCAACTCCTTGATTGAGCATTACTTGTTGAGTTATTATTCATTGATGTATCAGTTTATACAGTTTGTTGTGATAACTATTGAAGAAGCTGTAGTTTGGTTTTATCTTTGTCTTCACTGGCCCTGGGATGAAGATAGAAATTCTGGCAATGATGGCTAAAAAAAATTATGTAACATTCCAACAGGTACTAAGAAAACAATTTTCTGAACAATTTACATTATCCTGAACAGAATTATTAAATATAATGAAAAGGAAAGGTGAAAGTAAAAAAAAAAAAAAAAAAAAAAAAAAAAAAAACAGATCTGTTAATCTCCCTATTTGTTCACATATTAAAACAATCCTCAACAGATATTTACCCAATTTAAATTAAACCATTTAAATCATGTGAATAATAAAAATATTTGGATCCATTTTTTCATGAGCGCTCCTCATATATGATATATGGACATATGCACATACAGAATACAACACAAAACACAAGTGTGCACACATAACATACAACACATAAGACAATAGTAAAGGCCTTGTAGCTTACACAGGTTAAATCTCCATTGCAATGTTTAAAAAGTCCACAGTCAAAAATTAATAACTGATCAGAAAAACATTAACCTAGGTCTGTATGAGCTCAAAAAATAAAATAGAACTTAATGATGTGGGAACAGGCAATAATAAAATAGATATTGAAAAAAGCATCCTGGTTAATCACTGTCGCAGATGTAATAATAACCAAGCTAGAGCTCTGTATATCAGCTGTTATGGACTTGAGTCAAATCATCTTCTTTTTGGTCTGTAGATATCGCTTTGGTTAGTCTCTCTGGAATCCAAATCGGCTGCTGTTCTTCCTGTGGAAACACACAAACAACCCAAAGTCCAGTCAATCACTGGGTCAGGACCTTTCCATTGTCCTGTTAGAATATCCTTCCAAAGTACCTTAGGCTTATGTACATTTTTTGGATATATATGCCTTTCCACAGCACTAAGCCCTGATGAATGCAAATTTAAAGTTTAGAGTAAAAAGGATTATTTTAAGTTTATCTTTGGGGGATATATACCCCTTTCCAATTCCCTATTTTTGCTTTAATAAGTACATTTTAATAGTTTGATGAGCTCTTTCATCTATGCCTTGTCCCTGTGGATTGTATGGAATTTCTGTTATGTGAGTAATGCCAAATGATGAGCAAAATTGTTTAAAAGAGGTAGAAGTATAATCCAGACCATAATCTGTTTTTAACTGTTTTGGAATGCCCACAGTGGCAAAATTTTGTAAGCAATGAGCTATAATATCTTTAGTTTTTTTCTCCAATATGAAGGGAGCCCATCAAAAATCAGGAAAATGTATCAACTGTAACATGCAAATATTTTAATTTTCCAAATTCTGGCAAGTGTGTGACATCCATCTGCCAAATATGGTTAGGTATCAGTCCTCTAGGATTGACTCCAAGATTAACTTGTGGTAAAAAGGTCACACAATTTTGACATTGTTTATTATATGTCTTGCTTGTTCCTTAGTTATTTTAAAATGCTTTTGTAAAGTATTAGCATTGACATGGAACCTTTTATGAAAATTTGTACCTTGTTCTAGTGTAGAGAAAATATGTATGTCCTGTGTAGTTTTATCTGCTAAATCATTGCCCAAACTAAGGGCTCCAGGCAATCCTGTATGTACCCTGATATGTTCTATAACGAATGGATCTTTTCTGTCCCAGATTAGACTTTGTATAGTGGAAAACAAAGAGAAAACAGTAGAGGAAGGAGAAATCCTACCAGCATCTTCAAGGGATACTATAACATTAACTATGTACGGACTATAAGAAAATAAATTAAATACAGAATCTTTAAACATCACAAAAGTTGTAATACTGTATTAAGCTCTACCTTTTGAGCTGATTGTCTGGGTACTAAAAATGTAAAAGTTTGATCAGGGTTAACTACTGCTGCTGTACCATTATTTGACCCTTCAATGAATATATTTGGAGCATTCATGATAGGTGTTTTTCTTGTCATTTTTGGAAAAACTACAGGATGTGAAGTCCAAAAAGACAACAAAGGATTAGATGGTAAGTGATTATCAAATGAAACATTAGATTTACACATGATTATTGCTCAAGTATTTAACTCATTAGCAACTCATCAGTTTGATCCATAGTATATGGAGTAATAATTTCATTGGGAGAAATTCCAAACACTCCCTTGGCTGCTTTTATTCCTTTGAGTATTAATTGTCCTATAGCCTCAGGATACCTAGTAAGAATAGTTTTAGGAGAATAAGCTAAATGTATCCACAATAATGGACCTTCTTGCCAAAATACTCCTGTAGGAATATTTTTGTTGGTATTACAATAAATAATAAAGACAAACTTATAAAATTCTATCCAAATGCATATTTTCCATATATGTTTCAATAATTTTTAATGCCTTCTTGCTTCAGGTGTTAACATGCATGATGAATTTCGATCTGATGGACCTTTTACAATACCAAATAAAGGTCCCAACTCTCCTGTTGGTATGCCTAGATAAGGCCTTATCCAATTTAAGTCTCCTAATAACTTTTGAAAATCTTTAATTAATTTGAGTTGATGTACTCGTATATGAATTTTTGGTGGATGGACCATGGTTGAGGATAATAGAACTGCTAAATAATTAATTGGAAAATTTAATTGTACTTTATCTATTGCTATCTCTAGATTATAAATTTTTAATAAGTTTGTAAGTGTGGCATAACATTCTAGCAATGCATTTTTATCTTTGTGTGATAATAATACATCATCCGTAAAGTGAAATATTTGTAGTTCAAGATTTTTATTTCTAAGTGGTGGATTGCTTTGTTAACATAAATTTCACACATAGTTGGGATGTTAGCCATTCCTTGAGGGAGTACTTTCCATTCTTATCTCTGATCAGGACCTTCATGATACAGCCCAGGGACAGTAAATGCAAAACGTGGACTATCGTCAGGATGAATTGGAATGGAAAAAAATAATCTTTAATATCTATAACTAAAACATACCAGGTTTTTGGCAAAACAGACAATTGAGGAATCCCCGATTGAGCAGGTCCCATGATAACCATCTGGTTATTAAAAGCTCTTAAATCTTGCGATCATCTCCATTTGCCAGATTTCTTTTTGATAACAAAAATCGGAGTATTATGGGGAGATACAGAAGGTTGTATATGTCCCTCTGCTAATTGTTGTTTGACCAGGTCATGGGCTGCTTGTATCTTTTCTTTAGTCAGGGGCCACTGAGGAACCCATACTGGTCTTTCTGATTTCCAAGTAATTTTGATTGTCTCAGTGGCACCTTCTGAAAACCCAATCCATGTCAATCTATTCCTTGATCTATTTGAATTGGTGCTGCTATACCTTGCTCTTGTTCTCCTAATCTTTTTTCTTTCCTAAAACCTTGTGTAGCCCCAGTAGTGGGTGCATTAGTATTGATGTTATTTGTTAATGTAAAACCTAATTGATCTAGGACATCTCGTCCCCATAAATTTATACTAAGATGATCCAATACATATGGCTGCATAGTTCCTTCACATCCTTCAGGATCCTTCCAATGTAATACCATTGCCCTTCTATGGGGATTAGTCGCCACTCCTAGGCCTCAAAGCATTTGAGTGGCTTGTTGTAATGGCCAATGTTTTGGCCACTCTTGACGAGAGATGATTCTAAGGTCTGCACCTGTATCCAGTAGCCAATTAAATTCATGTCCTTGAATATTTCGTTTTACAACTGGGCAAGAATCTAAATTTAAAGACAGCATTGCCCAATCTATGCCTGTGGAGCCTAATCCAAAGGAACCTCTTTCTACAGTATGACTGGAAAATTTATCATGCAAGCTGGGTAATATTAATAACTGTGCTATTCTATCTCCTGGTGAAATTACTGATATGCCTCTTGGAGAACCAGCTATAATTTTTATTTCACCTTCATAATTGGGATCAATTACCCCAGGACTTATCATAAGTCCTTTTAGTGTAGAAGAACTGTGTCCCAATAATACGCCTACTGTTCTTTGGGGAAGAGGTCCTTTTACTCCTTTGGGAATGATTTGAACTCCCATCTCTGGAGTTAGTACTGCTCTGGCAGAGGTGCAGATGTCCAACCCTGCATTCCCTCTGGTTTGTCTGATGAGTGATTTAAAGGTTAATGTGTCCTGGGTACTACCCTGATGGTGTTGCTGGGTTCCTCCATGGTGTTTCTGGGTTCCTTCAGTGCCCCGTATATTTGTGGTTGTGGGCCCCAGAGCATTGGCCCCCCCTGTCTGTCATTTGGCAATGGAGCCCAATGCCTTTCCCTATGACATCGTGGGTAATCACCTGGTCCTTTTCCGTTTTTTGATAACGGAGTACCCTCTATGGTGATTTGAGAATGGCATTCATTAGCCCAATGTCTCACTCTATGGCATTGTAGGCAAATACCCGGTGTTCTACTCCTTTTATACCTAGCTTTGTTAAACCCTCCTTCTATGGGGCAATTCCTTTTAAAATGTCCTGTTTGTTCACAATTGTAGGATGTTTTTGGCCTGGCATCTAAAGCCTATTGTACTGCAGCTGCCAAGACTTGCCCTTGTTCATTAATGTCTCTACATAACTTAATATATGTGTTTAAATCTTCATGTTTCCATGGTCTAATGACCTATCTGCAGCAATGATTTGCTTGCTCATAAGCCAGTTTTTTTGGTTTTTTTTTTTTTAATTATTAATGGCATTGCTTGTTCTGTATCCCCAAAAACCCTGGCAGCTGTTTGAATAAGCCTATCTACAAATTCAGTGTAAGGTTCATTAGCTCTCTGTATTACCTTAGATAATTGACCTTGTAAATCTCCATGTCCTTGTAAAGTCTTCCATGCCCTAACCACATCTGCAGCAATTTGTGCATATATAGCACAATCATATTCAATTTGTTGTCATTGACCTTCATAAGGTCCTTTTCCTAACAACATATCTGGATTTCTTTGAGGGTAACCAGCTGCTGCATTTCACCTAGCTGTCACTGTGGAGAAATTCCTCATTGGCAACCTTCCATAACAAATATTGTCCTCCATTTAGCACAGATTTACACATGCTAGCCCAATCTGCTGGCGTCATGTCCAAGTTGGTAATGGATTCGACAATGCTTACAGTGAAGTGTGCTTGAGGACCATAGGTTGTTACAGCCTCCTTTAACTGCTTCACTGTTTTGAAATCTAGAGCACGGTGAATTCGCTGCCCTCCTGCCTGCTCAAGTACAGGGCATGCTAATCTTTCAGGTCCCGTCTCAGGATCCCATCTATCAACTAGGGGTTGGGGGCCCCATAGGATATGTTGTCTCTATAGGTGGAGCTGTTGGTTGGACACTTACGCACTCTGGTGATAGAAAGGTGTTAGTAGCAGCCTCCTGTTGTAACTGTTTCCCTGATAGTTCTTCCTCCTTTAAATTTTCTTCCTCTGTCTGATTAGCTCGAGAGACCTTCTCTTTTACTTGATCTAGAATGTCTTTATCCATGGTCTGAACCTCTAACAATTTATTTAACACTCTTTCAGTTTGTATTTTACTAATTTCTAAGGTAACGCAACCCAACAAGATAACACAAAACAAAACTGAAACAGAATGAAACAAAAACGGAACAAAAAATCGTCATATCAATTTTCCTATTTTATTGAAATGTATTTTCGTGGTCTATCTCTATCTTCCTCAGGGCCGAACTACTTCAAACCTTGAGCCAACCATTTTTTCCACTTTGCCTGAGAAAGTTCTAAGGATAGGCAGCTTGAAACAAAAACAAAACAAATCAAAACAAGAACACATTGTTTTTTGAAATGTTCACCCATTCTCTCGCCTTTCCTCAGCGATGAGCAATTTCACTTACCTCCAAGCTTCAGGCGTTCCCCGTACGGGAAGCCAAATGCCATAGTCTGGCTGGGCACAAAATCACGAGCCACTCAAGCAGGAACAAACTTTATTCCTAAAACTCCCACGAATTCCATGCATGCGGCCTTCTCCCGGGACACACCACCCCAACAGGAAATCCCTCCTCCGGAATTCCCTCCTACCACACTTCCCCAACCAATGAGAACTCCATGGGAGTCCCGGGAGAGCTCCAAAGTAGCAGCCAAGGTGGACAGCAAGGGTTTAATCTCCAATTGAATGCACATCTTAACATAATCATTATCATCTCAATGGCTTGCTGGTGTCACCTTTCAACCCAAAATGCAATGAGTCATCCCTACTTGGCTATAGCTCTCAGCATCCTGGTCCCTCTCACTTGCCAGGCCCTTTGGCCGAATCCTTGGCCCTTGATCCTCATCTGGGCCAGGGCACCTTATGGGAAACAAAAGCCTGACCCTCGACTGGGCTACTTGCACTCCCTAAGCCCCTGGGGCAGCACCAGGAAACTTGACAAATGACAGTGGCACTGGGCCTCGTGCCTCGCCCCACCCTGCTGGATCCCCTGCCTTACCTCCCCAGCACTGTCCACTGTCCTAAGCCACCTACACCAGCTCTGGCCCTTGGCTCTATATTTCCTGGACTGGCTCCTCTCTTGATCCTCTGGGGGTTCTTCTTGCACTGTGCTTCCCTGAGCTCTAACTGTGGGCCTCACTGGGGCCACTTCCCCACTCCACTTGGCTTCACTGCATCTCACAACCCTAGTGCAGCCCCTGCCTGCCTGGCCCACCCTTCCCTGCTCTCCCCTAGCCTGGGCCCTCCTCTAGGTCCCTAGCCTGGGCTCCTTTCTGCAGTCCTGGCCTGCACCAAAAACAACCTTCTTCCAGAACTTCACACTGTGCCCTCCTTCAGCCCTCCTGTTGTCCTTGTCCCTTCTGGGCTCCTTTTCTAAATCCCTTTCCCAGGATGCTCACAAGAGCCAGGGGATGTAACTGCAATCTTTAGTCCTGTGGGCTTCTTTTGGGAAAAATTAGCAGTGCCCCTTGCCTGGGGTTTTTGGCCTCCTTCAGTCTGGGGCCTGATACTCAATCCTGACACCCTCCAGAGAATCCAGGCCTTGAGTCCTTTTCTCCCTGTGCCACAGGTTCCCTTACTCCCCTTTCTCCCCATATACCACTGCAGCCAGGATAGAGGGGACTCTCCCTTCCAGATGAGAGACCACTCCCACCTGGGTGTAGGGGAAGCTCTTTAAGCCCAGCAGCCAAGGTACAGAGAACTTCCTCTTCGATGCGGGAGACCCCTCCACCTTGGTGTCTGGAGAAGCTTCTATAATGCTGCATCCAGGGTACAGGACACTCACCAATATAGGAGGGAGACCCCTCACACCTGGGTGTTGGGGGAAGCTCAAAATATCCACAGCCAGGGTAGAGGTGACTCACACCTCCAGTACCACTCTACCATGACTAACTTGGCATATAAGCTCCCTGTAACACCCAGATGGGAGGGGTCTCCCACCTGGAGGGGCAAGTCCCCTCTACCCTGGCTGCGGGGGTATAGGAGTACACCCTGATACCCAAGTGAAAGGCATCTCTGGCCTAGAGGGGCTAGTCCCCTCTAGCCTAGCTGCACCTGTATAAGAGCTTTCTTGACACCCAGGAGGAGAGTCACTTCCAACTAGAGGGGCGAGTCCCCTCTACCCTGGCTACATGGGTATACAAGCCCCAGCACCAGACACCTAGGTGGAATGTTTTTCCTGACTGAAGGGGCTAGTCCCCTCTACCCTGATTACAGTTGTATAGGAGCTCCCCTTGACACCCAGTTGGGGTATTCCACCTGGAGGGTCGAGTCCCCTCTATCCTGGCTGGATTGATATAGCAGCTCCCCCCCATGCCCAGATGAGAAGGGTCTCTTGCCTGGAGGGAGGAGTCTCCACAACCCTAGATGCAATGGTATAGGAGCTTCCACTCCACACCTATGTGCATGGGTCTCCCACCTGAAGGGGCAAGTCCCCTCTACCCTGGCTGCACTGGTTTACTATCTTTGCCTGACACAGATGTTGGATTGGTGTCTTGCCTGGAGGGGTGAGTCCCCTCAACACTGGCTGCGGCAGTGAAGGATATTCCCCTGACACCCAGGTGGGAGGGTCACCAGCCTGGAGAGGCAAATCCCTCTGACACTGACTGTAGTGCTATAGGAGCTCCCAGCTACACCCATGTGGGAGGCATCTCCCGCCTCAAAGGGTGAGTCCCCTCTACCCTGGCTGTGGCTCTATATGAACTCCCCTGACAATCAGGTGAAAGGGATCTTCCTCCTGGAGAGTCGAATCCCCTCTCTCCTGGCTCTGGAGGTATAGGAGCTCCCCTGACACCTAGGATATGTGGTCTCCTGACTGGAGAGGCAAGTCCCCTCTATACTGGTTGTGGGGGTATACAAGCTCCCCCCGACACCTAGGTGGGAGAGATCTCCCGCCTGGAGCAATGAGTCCCCTCTACCCTGGCTGTGGCAGTATACAAGTTCTCCCAGACACCCAAGTTGGAGGGTTATCCCGCCTGGAGGGGCAAGTTTTCTGTACCCTGGCTAAGGTGATATACAAGCGCCCCCCTACACACAGGTGGGAGTGGTCTTCTGCATGGAGTGGTGAGTCCCCTCTACCCTGGCTTTCGCAGTATACAAGCTCCCCGACACCAGGGAGGGGTATCCTACCTGGAATGGCGAGGCCCCTCTACTTTAGCTCTTGCTATACAAAATTTCCCAGTACATCCAGGTGGGAGGGGTCTTTCACCTGCAGGGACATGTTTCCTCTACCCTGGCTGCTGCAGTAATCAAGCTACCCTGGACCCCCAGGTGGGAGGGGTGTGCCAGTTGGAGGGTTGAGTCCCTTCTACCCTGGCTGCAAATGTATAGGAGCTCACCCAGACACCCAGATGGGACAGGTCTCTCGATTGGAAGGGAAAATCTGCTCTACCCTGATTGCAGTGGTATATGAACTCCCAATGAAACCCAGGAGAGAGAGGTCTCCCCCTTAGAGGTGCAAGTCCCCTCTACCTTGGCTGCTATGTTATAGGAAATCCCTTGACACCCAATTGGAAAGAGTCTTCAGCCAGAGGGCTAGAGTACCCTGTACCCTGCTGCAGTGGGATAAGAGCTTCCCAGGATACTCAGGTGGAGGAGGACTCCTGTCTGGAGAATAGAGTTCCCTCTACCCTGCTGCAGCGGTATTGGAGCTCCCCTGGTGGAAGAGGTCTCCCGTCTGGAGGATAGAGTTCCCTATACCCCAACTGGAGTGGTATAGGAGCTCCCACCCACTACACCCAGGTGAGAAGGTTCTCCAACCTAGAGGGATGACTTCCCTGTACCCTGCCTGAGGGGTTGTACCAGCTCTCCCAGATATCCAGGTGGGAGGGGTCTCCCACCTGTAGGGGTGAGTCCCCTCTACCATGGCTGTTACAGTAATCAAGCTCCCCCGGAACCCCAAGTGGGAGGGTTCACCTGACTGGAAGGGCAAGTTGTCTCTACCCTGGCTGCAGTGGCATAGGAACTCCCTCTGATATCCAAGTGGGTGAGTTCTTTTGCCTAGAAAAGGGAGTCCCCTCTACCCTGGCTTCAGCAGTGTAGGTGCTCCACAGGACACTCAGGTGGAAGGGGTCTCTCTCCTGGAGGGGTGAGTCTCCTCTACCTTGGCTGCATCAGTATAATAGCTCCCCCTGAAACCCAGGTGGGAGAGGTCTCCCGTATGGAGGGGAGAGTCCCCTCAACCCTGGCTGTGGCTGTATAGGATCTCTTCCACACTCACCCAGGTGGGTAGGGGTCTGAAACCTGGAAGGGCAAGTCCCCTCTACACTTGCTGTGGTTGTATAAAATATCCTCCTGACACACAGGTGGGAAGGGTCTTCCAACTGGTGCAGTGAGTCCCCTCTACCCTGGTTGTGGAGGTATACAAGCTGCCCCAGACCCCAGGTGGGAGAGGTCTCCTGCATGTAGGGGCGAGTCCCCTCTATCCTGGCTGTGGCAGTATATGAGCTCCCACTGACATCCTGGTGAGAGGGGTCTCCTGCCAGGAGGGGCAAGTACTTTCTACCATGGCTGGAGTAGTATATGAACACCCAGATGACACCCTGGGAGGGCTCTCCTTCCTGGAAGGGCGAGTCCCCACTACTCTGGCTGCAGTGGTATAAGCACTGTCCCCCAACCAGGTGGGAGGGTCTCCCACCTGAAGGGGCGAGTCCCCTCAACCCTGTGTTCAGGGGTATAAGAGCCCCCTCCTACCCCCAGTAGGAGCGGTCTCCCTCCTGGAGGGGTGAATCACTGCTACCCAGGGTTCAGGAGTATAGGATACCCCCTCTCCAGACACCCATGTGGAAGGGGTCTTTCACCTGGAGAAGCAAGTCCCCTCTACCCTTGCTAAGGCAGTATAAGAGTTAACCCCATTCCCAGGAGGGAGATGTCTCTTGCCTGGAGGTGTGAGTCACCTCTACCCTAACTGTTGGTGTATATGAGCTTCACCTGATACCCAGGTGAGAAGGAAAATCCGCCTGGAGGGGCGAGTCCCCTCTAGCCTGGCTAAGGGTATATAGGATTTATTCTCTTTCTCCTCTACCTGGGCTTTCTCGCCTGGAGATGCGAGTTCACCTCTACCTTGGATGCTGGGCTATATGAGCTCCACCTGAAACCTAGGTGGGCGGGGTCTTCCACCTGGAGAGGCCAGTCCACTCTACCCTGGCTGGGAGGGGTCTTCAATATAGAGGGGCTAATCCCCTCTACCCTTGCAGCTGCAGTATATGAGCTCCCCCTGACACTCTGGTTGGAGGGGTCTCCCTCCTGGTGGGGCAAGAACCCTCTACCCTGGCTGCTGTAGTGTATGATCTCCCCTGACACCCAGGTGGGAGGAATCTCCCTCCTGGTGGAGCAAGTCCCCTCTACCCTAGCTAAGGTTTTATACAAACTCTGTGGTACACCCAGGTGGGAAGGGTCTCCTTCCTAGAGGGGCGAGTCCCCACTATCCTGACTACAGTGGTATATGAGCTCCTTCACCCACACCCAGGTGGGCGGGGTCTCCTGCCTGGAGGGGCAAGTCCCCTCTACCCTGGCTAGCCCAGCATACTAGCTCCATCTGACACCTAGGTTGGAGGAGTCTCCCACCTGGAGTGGCGAGTTTACCATACCATTCCCGAGGCTGTATAGAAGCTCCTTTGGACACCCAGGTGGCAGGAGCCTGGAGGGGCACATCCCCTCTACTCTGGTTGTGGAGGTATAAGATCTCCCCCTGACACCGAAGTGGGAGGGTTATGCTGCCTGGAAGGGCGAATCTCCTCTACCTGGGCTTTGGCAGGATAGGAGTTCCCCTGACACCCTGAAGGAAGGGTCTCTCACCTAGAGCAGGGAATCTTCTCTACCCTAGCTGTGCAGGTATACAAACTTCCCCAGACACCAAGTTGGGTGTGGTTTCCCAACTGGAGGCGCGAGTCCCCTCTACCCTGGCTTTAGTGGTATTCAAGTTATACAAGACCCCAACACCCAGGTGGAATGGGTCTCCCACCTGGAGGGACTAGTCCCTTCTACTTTAGCTGGTGCCATATAAAAACTCTCAGCACCCCCCCACATGGGAGGCCTCTCCCAACTGAAGGAGCAAGTCCCCTCTACCCTGGATGGGAAGTATTGGAGCTGCCCCAGTCACCCAAGTGGGAGGGGTTTCCCGACTGGAGGTTTGAGTCCCCTCTAACCTGGCTGTAGTTGTATGGGAGCTCCTCAGACACCCAAGTGGAAGGAGTCTCCACTCTGGCAGGGTGAATGCCCTCTATCCTGGTTGTGGTGGTCTATGAGCTTCTCTCTGCACCCAGGTTGGAGGGGTCTTCACCTGGAGAGGCATGCAGGTGTGTATAAGATCCCCACAAAACTCAGGTGGGAGGGGTCTCCTGCCTGGAGGCATGAGTCCCCTGTAACCTAGTTGAAGTGGTGTACTAACTTCCTGGACACCCAGTTTGGAGGCGTCTCCTTCCTGGCTGTGCGAATCCCCTCTACCCTGCCTGTGGAGGTATACGAGTTCTACCAGACACCCAGGTGAAAGGGCTATCCCTCCTGGAGGGGTGAGTCCCTGTTACTCTGGCTCCAGCTTTATAGGAGCCCCCTGTACAAACCCAGGTGTGAGGGGTCTCTTGCCTATAGGGGCGATCCCCTGCTATTCTGGCTGCGCCTATATATGAGCTCCCCCTGAAACCCAGGTGAAAGTGGTATGCTGCCTGGAGGGGCGGGTGCCTCCTACCCTTGCTGCAACTGATTACGAGACATGCCTCTATGGGCACCCAGGTGGAAGGGATTTCATGACTGGAGGGGTGAGTCCCCTCTGCATGGGCTGAGGCACTATACAAGGTAGCCTGGACACCAACGTGGGTAGGGACTTTCCCCAGGAGGAGCCAGTCCAATCTACCCAGGCTGCAGAGGTATAAGAGCTTCCACAGACAACCATGTCCTATTTCAGTCACCCGGGCCTAGGTGCTAGCACTTGGCTCTCCATTACTTGGCCCACCTCCTTTTATGAGTCCCTGGCTGCCCTTCTCGAGGTCCAGTCAATTGGTTTCAGGCCTCTGTTACCAACCCCCTTTTGTGCGTCCCCTCTGATTCCCTCATGATGTGGTTTCCTGGCAATGCCTGGACCCTCTGCCCCGCTACTTCTCTGAAGCCTATGCTGCTCAAATGCATCCTGGCAGCCTGACCCACCCCCACTTCCGCACACAACAGATATCCCATCACAGTACCCTCTTTGGCCCCTCCTTTGGTCCTTGTCCCTCTCTTAGGATCTGTTCACCTGGGGGTAGAGGAGCAGAAATGGCTCCCCTCTGTGCCCTAAATGCTCCCTATGAAAAACACAGCCCTGCCACTTGCCTGAGTCCTATTCAGTGCCTGAAGCTTGAGACCTGGGTTTTAAGATGGACTTGCTCCAACCCAGCCCTGAATATTCCCCTTCCTTTCCTCTGGCCTTCCATGCTGCCCCTAATGCAACAAGGCCTCCCTAACCCTGTTACTTTGTGCTTCAGTCCCTGGGCCTGGGCATTCACCTGAGCCCCTGACCGCCTTCCTCCTGGCCCTTGGCAGAGTGTTGAGGGCCGCACCCAAGTCAAGATGGTGCCTGGGAGTTTGCCAGGAGGAGTGGTTTGTGAGGCAATGCCACCAAGCCATTAAGATGATGAGGATTTTTTATTGGATGACTACTGTATGTAGATGATGCTAATTGAGACAAGCTGTGTGTAATCAGTGACGTATATATACCTCTGCTGTACCGCAATAAAGCGGCTCCTCTTACCTTAGGTGCCCACTACCTTGAGTTCCCGCTGAGTTTCCCTGCAATAAAGCAGTTCCTGCTTTAACCTTCAAGTTGCTTGTCATCTCCTAGTTATTTGCCCAGCTGGATTGCGGCATATGGTGTCCCATACGGGGCAGCTCCAGGACGCTTGGGAGTAAGTGACAAGGTAAACTGTTCGCCCCTGAGGAGAGGATGGGTGACCATTTCAAGAAACAGTGTGCTATTGTTTCATTTTTTTATTTTTTTCATTTTTAAGCTGCCTGTCCCTAGAAATAAATAAGACTGGAGAAAAGCTGGTCTCCCCTGAGGAAGGCACTTGTGTGGCCACGCCCCGAGGGATGCGTCCCCCTTCAGCGAGCAGTGGGATGCCACGGTGTTGTCCACCATCGTGCATGCCCCTCCAGGGTGGGGCTCACGTGGTGGGAGAACAGATAGGGAGGGAGGACGGAGAGATATTTCAAGAAAATAGAAAAATTGATACAATGTGTTTTTGTTCCGTTTTTGCTTCATTTTGTTTTGGCTTTGTTTTGTGTTATCTTAGTGGGTTGCATTATCTTTGTTATGGAAACATGGGATCAGAAGTTAGTAAAAACCAAACCAAAAGGCTGTTAAATAAATTGCTAAAGTAAGGAAGCACCCCAGTGAAACCAAGAACAATTAGGGAATATATTGATACGATACAAAAAAAAAAAAAAAATAGCCCCTGGTCCTTTAAAGAGGGGTTGTTAAATATATCATAATGGGAACATAGTGAAGATTTTAAAAAGATAGAAAAGAAAAACCCAGGAACTCTGCCAGTTGGCACATTACCATTATGGACATTGATATGATCTTGTTTGCTTAATCCAAAGCCTTCAGTTCAGACTATGGTAGAGGAAGGAGAAGACATCTTAGATCAAGTAAAAAAGGAAGTCTCTCGAGCTATTCAGAAAGGGGAAGAAAGTTTAGAGGTGGAAGGGCTATCAGAAGATAAGTTACAACAGGAGGCTGCTACTAACACCTTTCTATCACCAGAGGGTGTAAGTATTCAACCAACAGCTCCACCTATGGAGACAACATATGCTGGGTGGCCCCCAACCCCCATAGTTGACAGATGGGATCCTGAGACCAGACCTCAAAGATTAACATGCCCTGTATTTTAGAATGAGGGAGGGCAGTGATATAACCAGGTTTTTCATTTACTGTCCCTGCGCTAAATCATGAAGGTCCTGATCAGAGATATGAATGGAAAGTACTCCCTCAAGGGATGGCTAACAGCCCAACTATGTGTCAAATTTATGTTAACAAAGCAATCCAGCCACATAGAAATCAAAATCCTGAACTACAAATATTTCACTATATGGACGATGTATTATTATCACACAAAGATAAAAATGCATTGCTAGAATGTTATGACACACTTACAAACTTATTAAAAACTATAACCTAGAGATAGCAATAGATAAAGTGCAGTTAAATTTTCCAATAAATTATTTAGTAGTTCTATTATCCTCGGCCATGATCCACCCACCAAAAATTCAAATACGAGTGGATCAACTTAAAACACTTAACAACTTTAAAAGTTGTTAGAAGACATAAATTGGATAAGGCCTAATTTATGCATAACAACAGGAGAGTTGGGTCCTTTATTTGATATCCTAAAAGGTCTATTGAATCCAAATTCAACCCATATGTTAACACCTGAAGCAAGAAAGACATTAAATCTCATTGAAATATATATGGAAAATATGCATTTGGATAGAATTGATATAAGTTTGCCTCTGTTATTTATCATATTACCAACTAAAAATATTCCTACAGGAGTATTTTGGCAAGAAGGTCCATTATTATGGATACATTTATCTTATTCTCCTAACACTATTCTTACTAGGTATCCTGAGGCTGTAGGACAATTAATACTCAAAGGAATAAAAGCAGCAAAGGGAGTGTTTGGAATTTCTCCTAATAAAATTATTACTCCATATACTATGAGTCAAATTGATGAGTTAGCTAATGAGTTAAATACTTGGGCAATAATCATGTGCAAATTTTCTTGTTCATTTGATAATCACCTACCATCCAATAATTTGTTGTCTTTTTGGTCCTCACATCCTGTAGTTTTTCCAAAAATGACAAGAAATACACCTATCATGAATGCTCCAATAATATTTACGGATGGGTCAAATAATGGTACAGCAGCAGTAGTTTCCCCTGATCAAGATTTTACATTTTTAGTACTCGAACAATCAGATCAAAAGGTAGAGCTTAATGCAGTATTACAAGCTTTTGTGAAGTTTAAAGATTCTGTATTTAATTTATTTTCTGACAGTCAATATATAGTTAATGCTATAAATTCCCTTGAAAATGCTGGTAGGATTTCCCCTTCCTCTCCTTTTTTACTCTTTGTTTTCCACTATACAAAGTATATTCTGAGACAGAAAATATCCATTCTTTGTAGGACATATCAGGGCACATACAGGATAGCCTTGAGCCCTTAGTTTGGGTAATGATTTAGCAGATAAAACTACACATAACATACATATTTTTTCTTTACTAGAAGAAGCTAAAAATTTTCACAAATCCTTCTAAGTCAATGCTAATACCTTGCAAAAGCATTTTAAAATAACTAAGGAAGAAGTTAGACATATAGTACAACAATGTCAAAATTGTGTCAACTTTTTACCACAATTTAATCATGGAATCTATCCTAGAGTACTGATACCTAATCATATATGGCAAACGGATGTCACACATTTGCCAGAATTTGGAAAATTAAAATATTTGCATGTTACAGTTGACACTTCTTCCGGATATTTGATGGGCTCCCTTCATACTGGAGAAAAAACTAAAGATATTATATCTCATTGTTTACAAAATTTCGCCACTGTGGGCATTCCAAAACTGTTAAAAACAGATAAGGGCCCTGGCTATACTTCTACTTCTTTCAAGCAATTTTTGCTCATCATTTGGCATTACTCATATAATAGGTATCCTGTATAAGCCATAGGAAAAAAAGTATAGTTGAAATAGAGCATCAAACTATTAAAATATAGTTACTAAAACAAAAAGAGGGAATTGGGAAAGGATATAAATCCCCCAAAGATAAACCTAACATAAACCTTTTTACTTTAAACTTTTTAAATTTGGATTCATCAGGGCTTAGTGCTGTGGAAAGGCACATATGTTCAAAAAATGTACATAAGCCAAAGGTACTTTGGAAGAATATTCTAACTAGACAATGAAAAGGTCCTGACCCAGTGATTGTCTGGAGTCAGGGGTCTGTTTCTGTGTTTCGACAGGGAGAACAGCAGCTGATTTGGATTCCAGAGAAACTAACTAAAGCAATTTCTACAGACCAAAAAGAAGATTATTTGGCTCAAATCCATGGCAGCTGATATCCAGAACTCCAGTTTAGCTATCCTTATATCTGCGATGATGGTTCTCCCACACCTGGAGGCTAATGAATAATGAGCACAATTAAGGCCTATTTCAAATGTAAAAAAAAAAAAAAAAACCTTAAGGTTTACTTGTGGGAATACCTTCAAACCCATATGTAAGTTACAGGAAGAAGGATGAGATATCAAAAGAAGAGTCAAACCCAGGTGTTAGCCAGGACGCTTTTTTCAATTTTATTTTTTGAGCTCATACAGACCTAGGTTAATGTTTTTCTGAACAGTTTTATTTTTGGTTCAAGTGGAGTTTTTAAACATTGCAATGGAGATTTCACCTGTGAAAAGCTACAAGGCCTCTACTATTATGTTATGTGTGCTTATTTGTGTTATGTGTTGTATGTTATGTGTGCACACATGTGTTATGTGTTGTATGTCTGTATGTGTGTATGTCCATATATCATTTATGAGGAGCGCTCATGAAAATTTTAAAAATGGATCCAAATATCTTTTATTCACGTGATTTAAACAGTTTAATGTAAATTGGGTAAACAGATGAAAGTATAGATATCTTTAAAATGAAGCTTACAAGTTTTTCTAGGTGTTAAAATGTTGATGTCTATGAAATAATCTACCTAAATTCAGAAATTTACAAGGATTGTTTTAAAATATAAACAAAAAGAAGGTTAACAGATCTGTTTGCTTACTTTTACCTTTCTTTTTCATTGTATCTAATAATTCTGTTTAGGACAATGTACTAGATTGTTCAGAGGATTGTTTTCTTAGTGTCTGCTGGAATGCTACATGGTTCTCTTTATCCATCATTGCCAGAATTCCTACCTTCATCCCAGTGCCAGTGAAGATGAAAATAAAGGAATTTCCAGTATTATTGAAAAACCAAATGAGACTTCGGAATTACAGCTACCATCATCATAGCTGTTGCTGTTTCTGCTGCTGCTACTACAGCTTCTGCTATGGCTATCACAACAAACTCTATAAACTGACGCATCAGTGAATAATGTAACTCAACAAGTAATGCTCAATCAAAGAGTCTATTTACTTTAAGAAGAAATAGATATATTAATGGATTCCTCTTCTTTAAGCTGCTTACAGAACTTACCTGGACTGTGTATCACTTATATGCATTATGAACTAATCTATGGATGATTGCAATAGTACCAGCATAACTTTGTTGACAGTGTCATTGGTGGTACAATTTTTCCAAGGGCTTCTTACTTAGAGCTGTCAATGGCTTGGTATTGTGGCCTTTTGTATCCTCCTATTTCTGCTTATGGCAGGTTGATTATGGTGTTTGTGTAAAAAACACTATGGTCATTTATCCACAAGTATGGCTATGTTGGGCCGGTAGTCAAAGATGGGTAAGATCCAATTACAATGATACAAACCTAAGCCAGGAGGCTGACGATTTGAGGTCAGACCATCCAATGACGGATAAGGACCATATGTAGTATTGGACAACCTAAAACAGGCACGGTCCCCAAACCACATACTTGTTGTTTAATTAAGCAAAAGGGGGGATATGTTGAGGGCCACAACCAAGTAGAGATGGCGTCAGGCAATTTGCCAGGAGGAGTGGTATGAGAAGCAAGCCTTTTAGATGATGAGGATTCCTTATTGGCTGACTATTGTATGTAGATGATGCTAATTGAGACAAGTTGTGTGTAATCAGTAAGGTATGTATACCTCTGCTGTACTGCAATAAAGCAGCTCCTGCTACCTTGGGTGCCCACTACCTTGAGTTCCCGCTGAGTTTCCCTGCAATAAAGCAGTTCCCGCTTCAACCTTCAAGTTGCTTGTGACCTCCCAGTTTGCAGCAGCAGAGCAAGGAGTTTCTTTTTGTTTGGTCTGACCTGGGGCCCCTTGCTTGAGACTACCAGCGGACTCCCTTAGGTGCCCCTTGGTTTCTCCTGGTCCTCATGCAGCCCCTTCTTCCCCTTCCCATTGCACCTTTTTTCTGGCATTCGCAGGTCTCCTGCTCGTTGGGACCTCATCACCATTGATCAGGTGAGTCCCTTGCCTGGGCATCTGGCTGGGTGCTTATATGGGCACCCACCATCTGGGTGGTGCCATATGGGCACCCACCCCACCAGCTTGCATGCCCTACCATCATCCTCATTCTGTCCCCCTTCCTTTTTCTTGCCTCCTTCACCAGGACCCTGGCAGTAGATACTTATCTGCTCCTGGGCGCCTTATGTGAAACAATGCCTGGACCTCACCTGGGGCCCTTGCTCTCTCTGGGTCTTGGTCCGGCACCAGGAACCCTGAAACCCGGAAGTGGCCCTGGGCCTGGAGCCTAAATGCCCCTTCTGGATCCCCTGCCTTTTTTCCCGAATGTAATCAACTGTACTGAGTCCCCTGCACAAGCCCTGGCCCTTGGCTCTCTTTTCCCTGGTGTGGCTTCTCAATTGAACCTCTGGTGGCCTTTCTTGCCCACTGCCTTTCTGGGCATTGTCTGAGGGCCCCTTGCTGGGGCCCCTTCCCTGCTCCCCTTGGCATTCCTGGACTTCACTACCCTAGTGCAGCCCTGCCTTCCCGGCGCAGTGTTCCCTGCTCTCCCCTGGCCTGGGCCCTCTTCTAGGTCCCTTGCCTTGGTTCTGTTCTGAGGTTCTGTCCCTCACTCCACCCACACCCATCCTGCCGCCTTTCACGCTATGCACTGCTTCATCCCTCCTATCCTTTAGGTCTCTGCCATGCCCTCCTTTCTGATCCCCTTCTCATGATGATCACCTAGGCCAGGCGACTTGATTTGGCCTCTTGGCCATGGGGGCTCCCTTTGGAAAACATAGCCCTGCCCCATGCATGGGCTCTTTGGCCTCCCTCAGTCAGGATCCTGATCACCACCCCTAACACCCAGCAGTGGATCTGGGCCTTGAGCCCTTCCCTCCCTGTGCCACAAACTCCACTTTCTCCCCTCCCGCTGCTCCCCCTCCAAGTTTCTTTTCATTCACTAAGGCCCAGGTGATAGCACTTTGCTTTCCTATATGCTGGGAGCCATTAGCCAAGTAGTTATGACAATTTCCTTGCCAGCGTACCGTACCCCATGTTGCTTAGTGGAAGGACTCGTGTAAATAGGACATTTTGCAGTGACATTGCATGTAGGTGACCTTGCTCAAGGACCAAGGCGGATCCGAGTTTAGGGTGTTCCGGGTTTAGGATAATCGGGTTTAGGGAGTTCCAGGTTTAAGATTATTCCTGCTGGGAATAGGGCGTATCCTGCTGCCTGAGTTCCCCTTGAGTTCTCACGGGATTCAGACAGTATTTTTTTTGGGAGATAGAAGCCCAGTGGAGGTGGATTTGGGCAGAGAACGTGGATTTCCCCAGAACGTGATTGTAGACGGCTGGTGTGAGTTCGGGAATAAAGAGTTGCTGTTTGAATCTACAAGCTGTGTGGTGGCTCGTGATTTTGTGCCCAGCCAGACTGTGGCACCTATACTGGGCGCAACTCCTTGATTGAGATGCTAAGCCATTCTCCCCCTTCTTGAGAACTCTTCTCTCTCCCTTGGTTTTAGTCCCCTTTTGCCAGCCCCCTCCTGTGCCTCCCCTCTGATCCCCTCATGCTGTGGTATGCTGGCACTGCCTGGATCCTCCACTCCCTCTGCTTATCCCTACCCTGTTCTGCTGGAATTGGTCCTGCAGCCCACCCTCCCTCTTCTGAACATCAAGTATTCCCTCACAGTACCATCTTTGCCCACCCCCCCAAACACCGTAATTTGGCTCAGGTCCCTCTCTGAGGATCTACTCACCGGGATAGAGGAGCCAAAATGCCTCGACTCTGTGCCCTGAATGCTCCCTATGGGAAACACAGCCCTGCCACTTGCCTGAGTCCCCCTCACTGCCTTAAACTCGAGGTCTGGCAATTAACATGGACTTGCTCCAATCAAGCCCTGAGCAATCCCCTTCCTTTCCTCTAGCCTTCCAGGCTGCCGCTACTGCAATTCAGGCCTCCCTAACCATGTCCCTTTTTGCTTCAGTCCCTGGGCCTGGGCGTTCGCCTAAGCCCCTGATCGTGTTCCTCATGGCCCTTGGTAGAGCAGGGAGTCTCTTCGTGTTAGGTCTATCCTCAGGGCGCATAGCTTGGGCCTGCCAGCAAACTCCCCTAAGTGCCCCTTGGCTTCTTCTGGTCCTCATGCAGCCCCTTCCTCCCCTTCTCATTGTGCCTTTTTCTCGCATTCACAGGTCTCCTGCTCCTTGGGTCCCCCATCACCATTGATTGGGTGGGTCCCTTGCCTGGGCACCTGGCTTGGGTCCTCGGTCTTGCCCTTATGGGAACTCACCCCGACCCCCTTATGTGCCCTCCTGTCACCCTCATTCTGGCCCCCTTCCTTTTTCTGGCCTCCTTCATCAGGACCCTGGCAGTAGATTCTTATCTGCTCCTGGGCGCCTTATGGGAAACAATGCCTGGCCCTCACCTGGGGACCTTGCTCTCCCTGGAGGATTGGTCTGGCATCAGGAACCCTGAAACCTTGAAGCAGCCCTGGGCCTGGAGCCTAAATGCCCCCTTCTGGATCCTCTGCCTTCCATCGCAAATATAATCCACTGTCCTGAGCCTCCTGCACAAGCCCTGGCCCTTGGCTCTCTGTTCCTTGGCGTGGCTTCTCAATTGACCCTCTGGTGGCCCTTCTTGCCCACTGCTTTTCTGGGCATTGTCTGAGGGCCCCTCACTTGGGCCGCTTCCATGCTCCTCATGGTATTCCTGGAGTGCAGCCCTGGCTTCCTGGCAAAGCATTACCTGATCTCCAGTGTCCTGGACTCTCTTCTAGGTCCTTTGCCTGGGCTCCTTGCTGGGGTCCTGGCCCACAGCCCTCCCACACCCGTCCTGTGGCCCTTCAGGCTGTGCCCTGTTTAGGCCCTCTTGACCTTTCTGTTTCTGCCATGCCCGCTTATCTCATCTGCTTCCCAGGATGCTCACCCAGGCCAGTCAACTTGATTTTGCCTCTTGGTCCTGGGTGCTCCCTTTTGAAAATGTAGCCCTGCTCTTGCCTGGGCCCTTTGGACTCCCTCAACCAGGGCCCTGCTCCCAACCCCTGACACCCTGCAGTGGATCTGGTCCTTGAGTTGTTCTCCCCCTCTGCCACCTACTCCACTTTCCTCCCATCCCACTGCTCTCCCTCCATGTTTGTTTTCATTCACCCAGGCCCAGGTGCTAGAATTGGGCTCTCCATTACTGGGCCCGGCTCCCTTCTTGAGATCCTGAGCTGTTCTCCTTCTTGAGGATACTATCCTGCCCCTTGGTTTCAGGCCCCTGTTGCCTGCTCCCTCCTCTTCCTCCCCTCACATCCTCTCATGCTCTGCTATGCTGGCACTGGCCAGCCCCTCCGCTCCTCCTGCTTTTCCCACCCTATGCTGCTGGAATGAGTCTTGCAGCCCACCCACCCCCACGTCCTCACACCAGGTATTTCCTCACAGTACCCTCTTTGGCTTCTCCTTTGATCCAGATCCCTCTTTGAGGATCTACTCCCCTGGGGCAGAAGATCGAAATTGTCTTGCTGCCTATGGGAGACAGAGCCATGCCACTCAAATGCGTCCTTTCACTGCCTGAACCTTGAGGTCTGACTCTTATCATGGACTTGCCCCAACCCAGTACTGAGCGATCGCCTCCCTTCCCCACCCCCACGGCCCTCTGGCCTTGCATGCTTCCCCTACCACAACAACAGCCCTCCCTAAGCCTGATCCTTTGCGCACCGTTCCCTGTGCCTGTGCATTCGTCTGAGACTCTGACCATGTTCTTCTTGGCCCTTGGCATAGTAAAGAGTCTATTGGTATTGGTTCTGACCTGGGGGCCCCTTGCTGGTACCTGCCAGTG
Source organism: Marmota flaviventris (assembly GCF_047511675.1). NCBI lineage: Eukaryota > Metazoa > Chordata > Mammalia > Rodentia > Sciuridae > Marmota > Marmota flaviventris. The sequence continues at coordinate 23,027,230 of NC_092517.1, forward strand.
AGCTCCCTTAGGTGCCCCTTGGCTTCTCCTGGTCCTGACGCTGCCCCTTCCTCCCCTTCCCCTCATGCTTTTTTTCTGGTGCTTGCAGTTCTCCTGCTTCTTGTGTCCCCCATCACCATTGATCGGGTGGGTCCCTTGCCTGGGCACCTGGCTTGGTCTTGGGTCTTGCCCCTATGTGCACCCACCCCAACCCCTTGCATGCCCTTCCATTGCCCTTCTTTTGGCTCCCTTCCTTTTCCAGGCCTCCTTTACCAGGACCCTGGCTGTACATTCTCATCTTATCCAAGGTGCCTTATGAGAAACAATTCCCTGCCTCTCCTCTGGGCCCCATGGTCTCCCAGGGTGCTTGGTCCAGCACCAGGAATCCTGAAACCTGGAGGTGGCCCTGGGCCTGGAGCATGACTGCCCCCTTCTGGATCCCCTGCCTTCCTTCCCAAATGTAATCCACTTTCCCGAGCCCCCTGCCCCAGCCCTGGCCCTTGGCTCTCTGTTACTTTGACTGGCTTCTCGTTTGAGACTCTGGTGGCGCTTCTTGCTCACTGATTTTCTGGACATTGTCTGAGGTCCCCTTGCTGGGGCCGCTTCCCTGCTCCCAATGGCTTCACTATACTACAGTACCCTAGTGCAGGCCCACATTCCTGGCCCATCATTCCCTGCTGTCCCCTGGCCTGGGCTGTCCTCCTGGTCTCTTGCTTGGGCTCCTTGCTTGAGGCCTGGCTCCCAACCCACCCACACCAGTCCTGCTGCCATTCAGGCTGTGCCTTCCTTCTGCCCTCCTGTCCTTTCTATTTCTGCCATGTCCAATTTTCTGATCCCCTTCCCAGGATGCTTACCTGGGCCACAGGATATGACCTTTGGGAAAACGTAGCCCTTCCCCTAGCTTGGGCACTTTCACCTCCCTCAGCCGGGGCCTTGTTCCTGAAGCCTGAAACTCTGCCTTAGACCTGGACCTTGAGCCTTCCTCCCCTTGTGCCAGCCACTCCCCTTTCTCCCCTCCTATTCCATGTTTCTTTTCATTCACCCAAGCCTAGGTGCTAGCACTTTGCTCTCCATTACTGGGCCCTGCCCCTTGCTTGAGTCCCTGGCCATCAGAGGATTTGACATTTGAGAAAACATAGCCCTGCTTCTTGCCTGGGCACTTTTGCCTCCCTCAGCCCCAGCTCTACTCCTGATCCCTGACACTCTGCACTGGACCTGGGCCTTGAGTCCTCCTCCCCCTGTGCCAGCCACTCACCTTTCTCCCCTCTTGCTCCTCCTTATGCACGTTTCTTTTCATTCATCCAGCCCCAGGTGCTAGAACTTGGCTCTCCATTACTGGATCTGTTTTCTTGCTTGAGTCCCTGGCTGCCCTTCTCGAGGAACTAATCCCTATCCCTTGGTTTTAGGCCCCTTTCTCCAGTCCCCTCCTGTGCCTCCCCCTTGCTTCCCCCCTGTTCCCCTCATGCTGTGGTATCGTGGCCCTGCATGGACCCTCAGCTATCCCTATTCACTCTAGCCTAGTCTCCTCAAATGGGTGCTACTTAACACTGACCCGCCCCAACCTGCTCATGGCAGGTATCCCCTCACAGTACCCTCTTGCCCCTCATTGGTCGAGGTCCCTGTCTGCGGATCTACTCACCTGGGGCAGAGGAGTGGATTTGGCTGTTCTCTGCACAATAAATGATCCCTATGGGAAACACAACCCTACCAGTCACTTGAGTCCCCTTCACCACCTGTACCTTGAGACTGGTAGTTAATATGTGACTTGCTCCAACACAGCCCTGAGTGATCTCCTCCCTTCCCCCCCCTTCCCTCTCCCCTTGCATGCTGCCCCTACCCCAACCCAGCCCTCCTTAACCCTGCCATTTGCTCCATTCTCCAGGCTTGGGTGCTCGCCTGAGCCCCTAACCACATTCCTAATGTTCCTGGGCATAGCATAGAGTCTCTTCGTGTTGTGACTGACCTGGGGCCCCTTACTTGGGAAACCAAGTAGGCTCACCTAGGTGACCCTTGCACTTCCAACTGTTTCCTGGTCCTCAAGTATCTCTTACCTCCCTTCCCCTTGAGCATTTTCCTGGCACTTGCAAGTATCCTGCTCCTTGGGTCACTCATCATAATCAGTTGTGTGGGTCCCTTGCCTGGGGGCCTGTCTTGGGTCATGGCTTTTGCAGTACAGTGCACTCACCATGACCCCCCACTATGAACTTTCATCCCCTTCTTCCTGGCCTCCTTCCCTTTTCTTGATTTTTTTTTTTTTTGCCAGGTCCCTAGGCCTTGATTCAAATATAAGCCAGGGTGCCTTATGGGAAACAGAACTCTTCCCTTCACCTGGGCCCCTTACTCTCACTGGGTGCTTGGTTCTCCTCAAGGAATCCTGATACTTGGAGGTGGCCCTAGGCCTGGAGCCTGACTGCCCCCAGCTGGATCCCATGCCTTCCCTCCAAAATCTTGTCCAGTGTCCTGAGCCCCCTGCCCAAGCCCTGGCCTTTGGCTCTCTTTAACTTGGCCTGGCTGGTCGCTTGAGCCTCTGGTGGCACTTCTTGCTCACTTTTCTCTGGGTATTGTTTGAGAGCCCCTCGCTGGTGCTGCTTCCCTTCTCCCCTTGACATTCCTGGACTGTAGTACCCTTGTGCAGCCCTGCTTTACCAGCCCGGCATTCCCTGCTCTCCCCTGGCCTGGGTCCTTCTCTATGTGATATCCTGGCACTGCCCAGACCCTCTGCACCCTTGCTGGGGTCCTGGTGCCCATCCCACCCACACCCATCGTGCGGCCCTTTTGACTGTGCCCTCCTTTAGCCTTCCTGTCATTTCTGTCTCTGCCATGCCTGCTTTCGTGATCTCTTTCCCAGGATGCTTACCTGGGCCAGGCGACTTGACCTGGCCTTTTGGCCCTGGGTGCTCCCTTTGGGAAAACGTAGCCCCGCCCCTTGCTTGGGCCCTTTGACCTCCCTTAGACGGGGCCCTGCTCCGGATCTCTGACACTCTGCAGTGGACTCGGGCATTGAGCCCTTCTCCCCCTGTGCCACCCACTCCACTTTCTCCCATCCCACTAGTTCCCCTCCATGTTTTTTTTTTCATTCACCCAGGACCAGATACTAGCACTTGGCTTTCCATTACTGGGCCTGGCTCCTTGCCTGAGACCCTTGGTACACTTCTTTAGGACCCTTTCCTTGTTCCTTGGTTTCAGGCCCTGTTGCCAGCCCACTCCTATGCATCCCCTCTGATACTTTCACTTTGTGATATCCTGGCACTGGCCAGACCCTCTGCACCGCCTGCTTCTCCATAGCCTGTGCTGCTTGAATGGGTCCTGGTAGCCTGACTCACCCCCCACAAACTACCATAAACCAGGTATCCCCTCACAATACCCTCTTTGGCCCCTCCTTTTGTCCAGTACCCTCCTTGTGGATCTACTTACCTGGGGCAGAGGAGCGAAATTAGCTCGCGTCTGCACCCAGAATGCTCCCTATGGGAAACATAGCCTTGCCACTCGCATGAGTCCACTTCACTGACTGAAACTTGTGGCCTCACACTTAACATGGGATTTGCTCTAACCCAGCCATAAGTGATCCCCTCCCTTCTCTCCCCTGCCCTCTGGCCTTGTATGCTGCCCCTACCCCAACCCAGCTTTCCCTAATGTAGGCCCTTGGCATTCCTGTCCCTGTCTTGTTCACCCCCTTGAACCCCTGACTCTTTCCTCATGTCCCTTCGCATAGTGTGGTGTCTCTTCATGTTGGATCTGAACTGGGGGTTCCTTGCTTGGGTGCGCCAGAGGGCTCCCCTAGGTGCCCCTTGAGCTTCCCTCTATCTGATGGTCCTTGTGCAGCTCATCCTCTCCATACCCATGCGAATTCCCCTGGTGCTCATGAGACTTCTGCTCCTTGGGTTCATCGTCCTAGGTTGGTCATGTGGGTACCTTGTCTCAGCACCTGGCTATAGTCCTGGCTCTTCTCCCACCACGTATCTAGCAGGACCTCTTTCTTTGTCCTCCCATAGCCATCCTTCTGCCCCCCTTCAATTGCCTGGCCTCCTTTGCCAAATCCCTCTCCATGGATCCTCATCTGGACCACAGTGCCTTATGAAAAACAGAGCCCTACCCCACGCCTGGACCACTTACTTTCCCTGGGTGCTTGGTCCTCCACCAGGAACCCTGACACCAGGTAGTTGCCCTGGGCCTGGAGCCTGACTGCCCCCTGCTGGATCTCCTGCCTTCCCTCCCAAGTCTTGTCCACTGTCCAAAGCCCCTGTCCAAGCCCTGGCTCTTGCACTCCAATTCCTTGCCTAGCTCCTTGATTGAGCATTCGATGGCCCTTGTTGTTCCTTTCTTTTCTGGGCTTTGTCTGAGGGCCCCTCACTCCAGCCACTTCTCTTCTCCTGGTGGCTTCCCTGTACTGCAGTACCCTAGTGCAGCCATGCCTTACTGGCCCCGTCCTTCCCTGCTCTCCCCTGGCTGGGCCCTTCTCTAGGTCCCTTGTCTTTGCTCCTTCCTGGGGTCTTGGCTCCCACCCAACCCAGACCCATCCTGTGGCCCTTAAGACTTTGCCCTCCATTGGCTCTGTTGTCTTTTCTGGCTCTCCCAGGCCCATATTCCTGATCCCCTTACCAGGATGCTCATCAGACCAGGTATTTGACCTGGCCTGATGGCCCTGTGGGTTCCCTTTGAGAAAATGTAGCCCTACCCCTTGTCTGGTGCCCTTTGGCTTCCCTCAGGCCATGCCCTGCTACCAAATACTGACACAGTGCAGTAGACCTGGCCTTCATCATTCCTCCTGCTGTGCCACCTGCTCAGATTTCTCCCCTCCCTCCCCTCCACCTTCATATCCGTTTTCATTCATCCTGCCCCAGGTGCTAGCACTTGCCTCTCCATTCCTGGGCATGGCTCATTGCATGGCAGCCCTTCTTGAGGACCCTTTCCTTTCCCTTGATTTCAGGCCTTTTTTTGTAGACCCCATCCTGTGCCTCCCCTCTGTTCCACTGGTGCTATGGTATCCTGGCACTGCTGGGACTTTTGGCTTTCCCTGCTTCTCCTTAGTCTGGGCTTCATGAATGGATCCAGGCTGTCAACCAATCCCCCCCACAACCTCCATATGTCAGGTATCCCATCATAGTGGCCTTTTTTGACCCTCCTTTGGTCCAGGTCCCTCTCTGAGGATTTACTCACCTGGGCAGAGGATCCAAATTGGCTGGCCTCTGCACCCTTAAGGCTCCCTATTGGAAATACAGCCCTGCCTCTTGCCTGAGTCCCCTTTGCTGCCTGATCTTTGCGGCCTGGCAGTTAACATGCGACTTGCTTTAACTCAGCTCTGAGAGATCCATTCCCTTCCTGCCCCCCTGCCCTCTGGCTTGTCATTCTTCTACCCCAACCAAGCCCTTCCTAATGCTGACCATTTGCACTTCAGTCCCCGGGCCTGGCTATCACATGAGCCCCTGACAGCGTTCCTCATGTCACCTGCCATAGCATGGAGTTTCTTCCTGTTGGGTCTGACCTGGGAACCACTTGCTTGGGACTGCCAGCGTGTTCCCTTAGGTGCCCATTGTGCTTTTCTCTGTCTCCTTGTCCTTGTGAAGCCCTTCCTCCCCTTCACCTTGTGCTTTCCTCTCACACTTGCATGTCTCCTTCTCCTTGGGTCATTCATCCATGGTCTGTTACTTGGGTCCTTTGCCTGGGCACCTGGCTTGAATCCTGGAATTGCCCCTCAATGCCCCGACCTAGACACCCCACCGTGCCCTCCCATTGCCCTCCTCCTGGCTGCCTTCACTTGCCAGTCCTCCTTTGCCAGGACCCTGTCCCTGGATTCTAATCTGGGCCAGAACACCTTATGGGAAATTGAGTCCTGCCCCTTGCCTGGGACCCTTGCTCTCTCTGGGCCTTTTTTCCTGCACCCAGAACCCTGACACCTGGCAGTCACCTTGCCTGGGCCATGAGCCTTCTTGCCCCCTGCCAGATCCCCTGCTATCCCTCCAAAGTCTTGTCCACTGTCCTAAGCCCACTGCCCAAGCCCTGGCCCTTGGATCTACATTCCCTGGCCTCCCTCCTGGCTTGAGCTTCTTGGGCACCTTCTTGCTCCATGCTTCTTTTGGCTTGGACTGCAGGCCTCGCTGGGGCCAGTAACCTACTCCGCTTGGCTTCCCTGGACCTCAGAATCCTACTGTCACCCGCCTGTCCAGCCTCACCATTTCCTGCCCTTTCTTGTCCTGGGCCTTCCTGTTGGTCCCTAGTGTGGGCTCCATTCTGGAGTCCTGGCCTGCACCCCATGAACACCCTTTCTTTGTCCTTTCACACTTTACCATCCTTCATCTCTCCTTTTGTCCCTGTCCCTGCAGGGCCCTTTGTAAGATCCCTTCCCCAGGATGCTCACAAGGTCCAGAGGACTGGAACTGGGAGTTTGGCCCTGTTGGCTCCCTTTGGGAAAATGTAGCTGTGCCCATTCCCTGGGACTTTGGATTCTCCCTACCCAGACCCTGCTCCTTGATTTTGACACCCAGAAGTGAACCTGGGCCTTGAGCCCTCCTCTCCCTGTGCTACCGACTACCCTTGCTCCCTTTTCTCCCCTCTCCAGCCCTGTTTTCATAGTCCCAGGACTGGGTCCCGGCACTTGGCTCCCCATCTTTGGCCTGGCTCCTTGCTGGAGGCCCTGGTTGCACTTCTTGAGGAACCTGTCCCTGTTCCTTGATTTTAGGCCCCTTACTTGGTCCCCTCATCCCCTCTGTTTCCCTTGTACTGAGATATTTTGCCATTGCCAGGATTCTGCCTTCCCCCTGCTTCTCCCTATCCTTATCTCTTCCAATTGTTGCTGGCTCTGCATTGACACTCTCCCCAATCCTGGGCCAAATGTATCCTTCACATTGCCCTTCTTTTGTCCTGGCTGAGGAGTGAAATCAGCTGGCCTCTGGGCCCTGAAGGATCCCTATGGGCAACACAGCCCTGCAGCATGCCTGGGCCCCCTTTGCTGTCCAAACTTGACAACTGGCAGTGCACTTGAGCCTAATGAAGACCTTGCCCTGGGCGATCCCCTCACTTCCCTCTCCTGCCCTCTAGCCTTGCAAGCTGCCCCTAAGCCAAATCAGCCCTTCCACACCCTGACCCTTCACCCTATACTCCCCTGGCTTGGCTAAAAGCCTGAGGTCCTTACTGCATTACTTGGGTTGCGTTGCTTTCTCTGGTGTCTCTTCCTGTCATGTCTGACTTGGGCATCCCTTGATTTGGCCCCAAGCTCGATTCCCTCTGTGCCCTTTTCACAGCCCTCTCTCTCCTCATCCTAGCACTGATCCCAACTCTTCTTCCCCTAGCACTTTTTCCTTGAGCAGGGGACTCCTGGTCTTTGCATCCCTAATAAATTTTGGTGGGGTCAGTCCCTTACCTGGGCTCCTTTATTGGGTCCTGGCTTTTGCCCCTCTTTGCTCCCACCGGGACCCCCACTGTGTCCTCACATCACACTCCTCCTGGCCCCTGGCCCTTGCCAGGCCCTTTGGTATGGTCCCTGGCCCTTGATCCTCATCTGGGCCAGGGCACCTTATGGGAAACAGAACCCTGACCCTCAACTGGGTTACTTACTTCCCCTAGGCCCTTGGGGAAGCACCAGGAACCCTGACACCTGGCAGTGGCACTGGGCCTAAACCTGCTGGATCCCCTGCCTTTCCTCCAGAATCCTGTCCACTGTCCTGAGCTCCCTGCTCCAGTGCTGGCCCTTGGCTCTCCATTCCCTGGACTGGCTCCTCTCTTGAGCCTCTAGGTGGTTCTTCTTGCTCCGTGCTTCCTTAGCTTGAACTGTGGGCCTCACTGGGGCTGCTTCCTCACTCCCCTTGTCTTCCCTGCATCTCATAAACCTAGTGCATCCCCTGCCTGATGGGCCCCACCCTTCCCTGCTCTCCCCTAGCCTTGGCCCATCTCTAGGTCTCTAGCCTGGGCTTCTTTCTGAGGTCCTGACCCACACCCCACAAACCCCCTTCTTCCAGCACTTCACGCTGTGCCCTACTTTGGCCCTCCTGTTATTCTTGACCCTGCTGGGCTCTTTTTCCATATCCCTTTCCCAGGATGCTCATCAGAGCCAGAGAATGGAACTGGGATGTTTGGCCCTGTGGTCTTCCTTTGGGAAAAGTTAGCAGTGCCCCTTGCCTGGAATCTTTGGCCTCCTTTATTCTGGGCCCTGCTCCTCAATCCTGAAACCCTGCAGTGAATCTGAGCCATGAGCCCTGCTCTCCCTGCTCCAACCATTCCCCTTATTCTTCTTTCTTGCCATATACCACCCCCGTCAGGGTAGTGGGGATTCACATCTCCAATCCCCTCTACCCTGGATAACTTGGTATACAAGCTCCTTGCAACCCCTAGGTGGGAGGGGTCTCCTTCCTGGAGGAGCAAGTCCCCTCTACCCTGGCTAGGGCTGAATATGAGCCCCCCCACCAGACACCTAGATGGGAGGGGTCTTCAGCCTGGAGGGGCGATTTGCTTTATCCTGGCTGCTCTAGTATAAGAGCTATCCCTGACACATGGAGGGAGGGATCTCCTGCCTGGAGGGGAGAGTCTTCTCTACCCTGGCTAAGGTGGTATACAAGCTCCCTGGGACACCCAGGTGGGAGGGGTTTCCTGTCTGGAGGAGCGAGTCTCCACTACCCTGGCTGCAGTGGTATAAGAGCTCCCCCACCCTGACACCCAGGTAGGAGGGATCTCAAGCCTGGAGGGGTGAGTTCCCTCTACCCTGGCTGTGGGGGTATACTAGCCCCCTCCAACACCCAGATGGGAGTTGTCTCCAGTTTGGAGGGGCAAGTCTCTGTACCCTGGCTGCAGCTGTATACAAGCTCCCCTTATCACCCAGCTGAGATGGATCTCCTGCCTCAGTGGCATATACCCTATACACTGGCTTTAATGTATAAGAAATCCCCCCTGACACCCTGGTTGGAGGTGTCTCCTGCCTGGATTGGGGAGTCCACTCCCACACTGTCTAAGGTGGTATAAGATCCCCATGACACCCAGGTTGGAGGAGTTTCTTTTCTGGAGGGGTGAGTCCCCACTACCCTGGCTGTAGTGGTATTAGAAATCCCCCAATACACATTTGGGTTGGGTGTCCCACCTAGAGTGGCAAGTCCCACTTTCCCTGCCTCAGCAGCATATGAGCTCCACTGACAACCAGGGTTGAGGGGTCTCCCGCCTAGTGGGGCAAGTCCCCTCTTTCCTGGCTGGAGTGGAATACCAGCTCCCCCTCCCATAGCAAGATGGGAGGGGTCTCCTTCCTGGAGGAGCTAGTACCCTCCACCATGGCTAATGCAGTATACAAGCTCTCTGACACCCAGGAGGGAGGGATCTCCCACCTAGAGGTGAGAATTCACCTCTACCCTGGAAAAGGTGGTCTACAAGCTCCCTGTGACATATAGGTGGGAGGGATCTCCCAAGTGAAAGGGGAAGTCCCCTTTTCCCTGACTGAAGGGATATACTATCTTTCCCTGACAGCCAGGTGGGAGGGGTCTTCCGCCTGGAGGCATGAGTTCCCTCTACACTGGCTGTGGCAGTAAAGGAGCTTGCCTGGACACCCAGGTAGGAGGGACTCTTGCCTGGATTGGCGAGTCCCTGGTAACCTGCCTGAGGAGGTATAGGAGAACCCCAAACAGACACCAAGATGGGAGGGGTCTCCCGTCTGGAGGGGCAAGTCTCCTCTACCTTGGCTGCAGCGGTATAAAAGCTCCCCCTGGAAAACTGGTGAGATGTGTCTCCTGCATGGAGGGACGAGTCCCCTATACACTGGCGGTGGTATAGCATCTCCCCTGACACCCAATTGGAAGGAGTCTCCCGCCAGGAAGCTAGAATCCCCTCTACCCTGCTGCAGTAGTATTGGAGCTCCAAAAGACACCCAGGTGGGAGGTGTCTCCTGCCTTGAGTGGGGAGTCCCCTCTCCCCTGGCTGGGGCAGTAAATAAGCTCCTTTGGCACCCAGGTGGGAGGGGTCTTGGCCTGGAGGGGTGAGTCCCTAGTACCCTGGCTGATGTGGTATAGGAGCTTTCCCTGACACCCAGGTGACAGAGATCTCCCGTCTGGAGTCTGTTCTACCCTGGCTAAGGTGGTATACAAGCTCCCTGTGACATCCAGGTAAGAGGGGTCTCCCACCTGGAGGCGTGAGTCCACTCTACCATGGCTACTGTGGTATTGGAGCCCCCCCCTATAATCAGGTGGTAGGGGTCTCTTACCTGGAGGGCTGAAAACTTTTACCATCATTGCCACAGTATAGGAGTTCCCCTGACATTCAGGTGGGAGGGGTTTCCCTCCTGGAGGGGTGAGTCCACTTTAACCTGCCTGCAGTGGTATTTGAGCTCCCCAACACCCAGTTTGGAGGAGTGTCCGGTCTAGAGGGGCAATAACCCTCTATCCTGGATTCAGGGGTGTATGAGCTACCCCCTGACACCCAAGTCAAAGGGGTCTCCCTCATGGAGTGGTGAGTCCCTTCTACCCTGGCTTGGGCGTGATACTAGTCCCCCCACCCTACACCTAGGTGGGAGAGGTCTACTGCTTAGAGAGGTGAATCCACTCTACCCTGGCTGTCGCAGTAAATGAGCTCCCCTGACACTCCAATGGGAGGGGTGTCCCGGCTGGAGGGGAGAGTCTCCTCTACCCTGCCTGCTGCTGTGTACATGCCCTCCCTGACACCCAGGTGGGAGGGGACTTTTGTCTGGAGGGGCAAGTCACCTCTACCTTGGCTAAGGCAGTATGCAAGCCCCCCACCTACACTCAGGTGTGAGGGGTCTCCTGATGGAGTCGCGATTCCCCTCTACCCTGGCTAGTGCTCTATAAGATCTCCAGGAACACCCAGGATGGAGGCATCTCCCGCCTAAACTGGGGAACCCCTCAACAGTGGCTGTAGCAGTATACAAACCCCCCCAATACCCAGGTGGGAGGGGTCTCCCTCCTGTAGGGGCAAGTTTCCTGTACCCTGATTGCGGAGTTATTCAAATTCCCCCTAACACCCAGGTGGGATGGTTCACCCTGGCTGCAGAAGTATAGGAGCTCTGCCAGACACCCAGGTGGGAGCAGTCGCCCGCTTGGAGGGGCAAGTCCCCTCTCCTTTGGCTGGTGCCTTATAAGAGTTTCCCGGGACTACCAGGTGGGAGGGGTCTCCCGCATGCTGGGGAGAGTCCCCTGTACCCTGGCTGTGGCTGTATACAAGCTGCCCCCCCCCCCATACCCAGCTGAGAGAGGTCTCCTGTCTGAAGGGGTGAGGCCCCTCTATACTGTCTATGGCAGGATATGAACTCCACCCAACACCCAGGTGAAAGTTTTCTCTTGCCTTTAGGGGCCAGTCCCTGCTACCCCACTGCGGTTGTATACTATCCCCCCCAACACACACCTAGGTAGGAGGGGTCTCCCACTTGGAGGGTTGAGTCCCGTATACCTTGGCTAAGCCATAATACAAGCTTGCCCTGACACCAATGTGGGAGGGGTCTCTTGCCTGGAGGAGCAAGTCACCTTTACCCTGGCAACAGAGGTATAAGAGCTCCCCCTGACACCCTGGTGGGATGGGTCTTCCGTCTGGAGGGGCTAGTCTCCTCTACCATGACTATGGTAGTAATCTAGCTTCCCCAACACCCAGGTGAGAGGGCTTTTCACTTGGTGCCAGGAGTCCACTCTACCCTGGCTGCAGTGGTAATTGAGCTCCCATGACACCCAGGTGAGATGGGTCTCCCACCTGGAGGGGTGAGTCCCCTCTACCCTTGCTGCAGCAGAATACATGCTCACCCAGATACCAATATGTGAGGGGTCCCCAGGCTAGAGGGGCGAGTCCCTTCTAAGCTAGCTAAGATGGTATACATACTCCCCACAACACCCAGGTGGGAGGGGTCTCCTGCTTGGAGGGGCAATTTCTCTCTACCCTAGCTATGGGGGTATAGGAGCCCCCTTAGACTCCCAGGTGGGAATGGTCTTCTGCTCAGAGAGGCGAGTCCCGTCTACCCTGCCTATATGATCTTCCCCTGACACCTGGTGAGAGGGGTTGCCTGCCTGGTGGAACAAGTACCCTCTACCCTAGTTTTGGTTGTATTAGAGCTTGCCCCAACAACCAGGTGGAAGGCGTCAGCCACATATTAGGGTGATTCCCTCTACCCTGGCTAACGTTAAATATAAGCTCCCCACGACACCCAGGTGGGAAGGAGTCCTGCCTGGATGGACGAGTCTCCACTACCCTGGCTGCAGCGGTATAGGTGCTCCCCCCACACCCAGATTAGAAGGGTCTCTTGACTGGAGGGGCGAGTCCCCTCTACCCTGGCTGCAGCAGTACTGGAGCTTCCCCTGACACCCAGGTGGGAGGGGTCTCCAGCCTTGAAGGACGAGTACCCTCTAATTTGGATGGTGCCCTATAAGGGCTCCGTGCACACCCAGGTGTGAGGAGTCTTCTGTCTGGAGGGGCGAACCCCTCTACCCTGGCTGTGGCAGTATAGGAGCTTTCCCAGACACCCTGGTGGGAGAGGTTGCCCGTCTATAGGGGCGAGTTTCCTCTACCCTGGTTGCAGTGGTACTCAAGCTCCCCCTGGCAAACAGGTGGGAAGTGTTGCAGACTGGAGGGGCAAGTCTCTGCTACCATGGCTGCAGCTGTATAGGAGTTTCCCCCCATACCCAGGAGGGAGCATATGCCACCTGGAGGGGCTAGTCCCCTCTACCCTGGCTTTGGTGATTTAAGAACTACCCCCGACACTCAGGTGGGAGGGTTCTCCCACCTGGAAGGGCGAGTCCCCAGTACCCTGGCTTCAGGGGTACAGGAGCTCCCCAGGACACCCAGGTGGAAGGGGTATCCAGCCTGGAGGGGCAAGTCCACTCTACTTTGGCTGCAATGGTGTACATGCTCTCACTGGACACCCAGGTGGGAGGCATTTCCCGACTGGAGGGGCAAGTCCCCTCTACTCCTACTATCGTGGTATATGAGCTCCCCAGGACACCCAGGTGGGAGTGGTCTCCCACCTAGAAGAGCAAGTACTCACTCCTCTGGCTGCAGCAGTATATGAGCTCCCTCTGACACCCATGTGGGAGGGATATCTTGAGGGGCGATTCCCCTCTAACATGGTTTGGCCGAATTCAAGATTCCCCTGACACCCAGATGGGAGGGGTCTCCCAACTGCACAGGCGAGTGTCCTCTATGGTGGCTGCAGAGGTATAGGAAATCCACTGGACACCCATGTAGGAGGAGTATCCCACATGGAGGGACAAGTCCCCTCTACCCAGGATGTGGTGGTATAAATCTCCCTCTGATACCCAAGTGGGAGGGATCTCCTGACTGGAGGGGGGAGTCCCCTCTACATTGGCTGGTGCCTATAAGTGCTCCCTGGACACCCAGTTGCGACATGTCTCCCGCTTGCAGTGACGAACACCTCTACCCTGGCTCTGGTAGTATAGGAGCTTCCCATAACACCCTGGTGGCAGGGGTCTCCTGCCTGTAAGGGTGATTCCCCTCTACCCTGGCTGCAAATGTGTAGGAGCTCCCCAGAACCTAGGTGGGAGGGGTCTCTCCCCTGGAGGGGCGAATTCCTGCTACCCTGGCTGGAACGGTATATGAACCTTCACCCAGGACCCAGGTGGGGTGTCTCTTGCCTGAGGGGGGGCAAGTCCCCTCTATTCTGGCTGTGGTGGTACACCAGTTCCCTCTGATTCCCAGGTGGGAGGTGTCTGGCCCTGAATGGGAGACTCGCCTCTACCATGGCTGCTGGGTTTTATGAGCTCCCTTGACACCCAGGAGGGAGGTGTCACTTGCCTGGAGGTTCGTGTCCCCTCTACCATGGCTCAAGCTGTATATAATCTCCAAAGGACACTCACGTGGGAGGGGTCTTGCCACTGGAGGAGTGAGTCTACTCTATCCTGGTAGCAGTAGTATAGGAGCTCCCCCTGACACCCAAGTGGGAGGGTTCTCCCGCCTAGAGTTGTGAGTCCCCGCTACCCTAACTTTGGCGGTGTACAAGCTCCCACAGACACCCAGGTGGGAGGGGTCTCCAGCATGGAGAGGCGAGTCCCCTTTATTTTGGCTGGTGTGATATATGAAATTTCTCTCCATACCCAGATGGAAGGGGTCTCCCATCTTAAGGGGCAAGTCCCCTCTACCCTGGCTAAACCGATATAGGAGTTATCCCCATTATCAGGTGGAAGGTGTCACCTGGAGGTGCGAGTCGCTTCAAACCTGGCTTCTGAGGTACATGAGCTCTACATGACATGAAATTGAGAGGGGTGTTCTACCTGGAGGGGCAAGTCCCCTCTACCCTGGCTAAAGAGGTATAGTTTCCCCCATTCCCAGGTGGGGGTGTCTCTCGCCTGCTGTGCAAGTCCCTTAAAACCTGGCTGCTGGGGTATATGAGCTCTACCTCAAACCCAGGTGAGAGGGGTAACCCGCCTGGGTGGGCGAGTCCCCTCTACTTTAGCACTTGCCATATAAGAGTTCTCAGTACACCCATTTGGGCGGGCCTTACACCTGGAAGGATGTGTTCCCTCTACCCTGCTGTGGCAGTGTAGTTGCTCCCCCACCCACTCAGGTTTGAGGAGTCTTCTGCCTCTAGGAGTGAGTTCCTTCTACTCTGGGTACTGCAGTAATCAAGTTCCCCAGACACCCTGGTGGGAGGGGTCTCTCAATTGAATGGGTGAGTCCCCTCTACCCTGGCTGCGGAGGTATAGGAGCTCACCCAGACACCCAGGTGGGAGGGGTCTCCCCTTGGAAGGGCAAGTCCACTCTACCCTTGCTGCAGTTGTAAAGGAACTTTCCCTGACATGCAGATGGGAGAGGTCTCCCGCTTAGAGGTTGGGGTCCCCTCCACCCTGGTTCCTTCAGTATAGGAACTCCCCTGATACCCCATTGGGAGGAGTCCCCTGCCAGGAGGCTAGAGTCTTCTCTACCCTGCTTCAGTGGTGTAGGATTTCCCAAGGACACCTGGGTGAAAGGGGTCTCCAATTAGGAAGTTAGAGTTCCCTCTACAACACCTGCGGCGCTATAGGAGCTCCCCTAACACCAGGTAGGAAGGGTCACCAGCCTGGAAGGGGGAGTCCACTCTTCCCTGGCTGCTGCCATATAGGAGCTCACCCTGACACTCAGATGAGAGGGGGTCTCCCATCTGAAGGGGAAAGTACCCTCTACTATGGTTGCTGTGGTATAAGAGCTCCCCCTTATACCCAGGTGGGAGGGGCCTCCTGCCTGGAGGGGCGAGTACCCAATACCCTAGCTGCAGGCGTATAATAGCTCCACCCCCCACACCCAGGTACGAGGGGTCTTCCCTCTGGAGGGGCGAGTCAGCTTTACCCTAACTGCAGAGATATAGGAGCTGCCCCCACACACACCCAGGTGGGAGGGTCTCATGCCTATAGGGGTGAGTCCCCTCAACCCTGGCAGCAGAGGTATAAGAGCCCCTTCAAAACCTCAGGAGGGAGGGGTCTCCCGCCTGGATGATGGAGTCACTGCAACCCCAGCTGCAGCTCTATATGAACTCCTGCTCACCAGACATCCCTGTGGGAAGGGTCTTCAGCCTGGAGGGACGAGTCCCCTCTACCCTGGCTAAGGCAGTATAGAAATTACCCCCATTCCCAGGTGGGAGGTGTCTCTTGCCTGGAATTTCCAGTTACCTATACCCTGGCTGCTGGGGTATATGTGCTCCACCTGACACACAGGTGGGAGGGAACTTCCGCCTGGGGGGGTGATTCCACTCTACCCTGGCTGCAGCAGTATACCAGCTCCACCTGACACTCAGGTGAAAAGGGTCTCCCGCTTAGAGGAGAGACCCCCCCCACCCTGCCTGAGGAGGTGTACCAGCTCTCCCAGGCACCCAGGTTGGAGGTGTCTTCTACTTGGAGGGGCGAGTCCCCTCTATTCTGGTTGCTGTGGTATACAAGCTCCCCCACATACCCAGATGGGAGCGGTCTCCCGCCTGAAGGGGAGAGTCCCCTGTACCATGGATGCAGTGGTTTACTAGCTTTCCCTTACACCCAGGATAAATGGATCTCTCGTCTGGAGTGGTGAGTCCCCTCTGCCCTGGCTGGGGTGGTATAGGAGCTCCCACTGAAACCCAGATGGGAGAGGTCTCCCGCTTGGAGAGGAGTGTTCCCTCTTCTCTGGCTGTGGCGGATTAGTATCCCCCCCCACACACACACACAGGTGTGAGGGATCTCCCGCCTGGATGGGCAAGTTTCATCTACCTTGTCTGTGGCGGTATAGGAGACCCAACTGACACACAGGTGGGAAGGGTCTCCTGACTGGAGCAGTGAGTCTTTTCTTCCCTGGCTGCGGAGGTATACAAGCTCTCTCAGACACCCAGGTGTGAGGGGTCTCCCTCATGAAGGAGTGAGTCCCCTCTATCCTGTCTGTGGCGGTATATGAGTTCCTCCTGACACCCTGTTAGGAGGGGTCTTTCACCAAGAGGTGCAAGTACATTCTACTGTGGCATTTGTGGTATATGAGCTCCCACAGACAGCCAGGTTGGAGGAGTCTACAGCCTGGATGGGCGAATCTCCTCTACTCTGGCTAAGGTGGTATACAAGTTCCCCACGTGACACCCAGGTGGGAGGGGTCTCCTGCCTTGAGAGGCCAGTCCTCACTACCCTGGCTGCAGTGGTGTATGAGCTCCCCCCCACCCAGGTGTAAGGGTTTCCTGCCTGAAGGGGCGAGTCCCCTCAACCCTGGCTGTGGGGATATAAATGCCCCCTCCTTCCCCCAGGAGGGAGGGATCTCCTGTCTGGAGGGGTGAGTAATTTCTACCCCAGCTTCAGTTGTATATGAACACCCCCTAGCCAGACACCCATGTGGGAAGGGTCTTTGTCCTGGATCAGCAAGTCCCCTCTACCCTGGCTAAGGTGGTACAGGATTTACCCCAATTCTCAAGTGGGAGGTGTCTCTGGCCTGGAGGAGCACATTGCCTCTACCCTGGCTGCTGGGGTATATGAGCTCCACCTGACAACCAGGTGGGAGGGGTCACCCGGTTAAAAGGGCAAGTCCCCTCTATCCTGGCTGCTGTGGTATAGGAGCTCCCCTGACACTGAGGTGGGAGGAGTCACCCGCCTGGAGGGGAGAGTCCCTTATACCCTTCCTGCAATGGTATATGAGCTTACCAGGACATCCAGGTGGAAGGGATCTCCTGCCTGGATGGGAGAGTCCACTCTACCCTGGACGTGGTGGTGTATGAGCTCCCACAGACACACAAGTGTGATGGGTCCCCCTCCTGGAGGTGTGAGTTCTGTCTTTCTTGGTTGTGGCAGCATATGAACTCCCCCTGACACCCATGGGGGAAGGGTCACCAGCCTAAAGAGGCAAATCCCCTCTATCCTGGCTGCTGTGGTACAGGAGCTCCCCTGACACCCAGGTGGGAGGTGTCTCCTGCCTAGAGAGTTTTGTCCCCACTACCCTGGCTGCAGTGGTGTACTAGCTCCCCTCCCCAACCCAGATGGGAAGTGTCTCCCGCCTGAAGGGGCAAGTACTACCTTTACCTGACACCCAGGTGGGAGGATTATTCTGCCTGGAGAGCAAAGTCCCCTCTACCATGGCTTTGGTTGTCTACAAGAACCCCCAGACACTGAGGTGGGAGGGGTCTCATGCCTGGTGAGGTGAATCCCCTGTACCCTGGCTGTGGCAGTATACAACCTCCCCCTGAAACCCTGGTGGGAGGAGTCTCTCACCTGGTGTAGCAAGTACCTCTACACTGGCTGCAGTGGTATATGAGCCCCCCCACCCAGGTGGGAGGGGTCTCCTATCTGGAGGGTAAGTCGCCTCTACCCTGGCTAAGGTGGTATACAAACTCTCTGGGACACCCAGGTAGAAGGGTTCTCCCGCCTGGAGGGGTGAGTCCTCTCTACCCAGGCTGCTGCAGTACAGGAGCTCTCCTGACACCCAGTTGGGAGGAGTCTCTCTCCTGGAGAGTAGAGTCCCCTGGACCCTGCCTTTGGTTTTATAGGAGCCGCCCCTGACACCTAGGTTTTATGTGTCTCCCTACTGGAGGGGCAAGTCGCCTCCACCATGCATGTGAAGGTATATGAATTCGCTCAGACATCCTGGTGAAAGGGGTCTCCTGACTGAAGGGGCGAGTCCCTGTTACCCTGGCTGCAGCTGTATAGGAGCCCCCTCTATAAACCAAGGTGTGAGGGTCTCTTGCCTGGAAGGGCAAGTCTCCTCTACACGGGCTGCGGAAGAATACAAGCTAGCCTGGACACCAAGGTGGGAGAGGACTCTGTCATGGAGGAGCCATTCTGTTTACCCAGGCTGCAGAGTTATAAGAGCTCCCACAAACAATCATGTTCCTTTTCATTAACCCTGGCCCAGGTGCTAGCGCTTGGCTCTCCAGTACTGGGCCCATCTCCTTGCTTAAGCCCCTGACTGCCCTTCTTGAGGACCCTGTTTATGTCCCTTGGTTTCAGGCCCCTTTTACGGGCTCCCTCCTGTGAATCCCCTCTGTTCCCCTTATGCTGAGGTATCCTGGCACTGCCCAGAGTCTCTGCTCCCCCCTCTTCTTTCTAGCCTGGGCTCCTCAAATGGGTTCTGGCTGCCCAACAACACCACCTTAAACTCTGCACCACAGGTATCACCTCACATTGCCCACTTTTTCCCCTGCTTTGGTCACTCTCTGAGGATCTACTCTCCTGGGGCAGAGGAGGGGAATTGGCTGGCCTCTGCACTCTGAATGCTCCCAGTGGGAAACACAGTGCTGCCACTCTCCTGTGTCCCCTTCACTGCCTGAACCTTGATGCCTGGCAGTAAATATGTGACTTGCTCCATCCCAGCCCTGAAAAATCCCCTCCCTTCTATCCAGTGCCCTCTTGCCTTGCATAATGTCCCAACCTCAACCCAGCTTTCCCTAACCTTGTTCTGTTGCGCTCCAGTCCCAGGGTCTGGCTGCTTGCCTGAACCCCTGACCCCTTTCCTCATGTTCTTTAGTGTACCATGGAGTATCTTTGTGTTGGGTCTGACCTAGGGTCCTCTTGCTTGTGCACCCCAGCGGGCTCCCGTCGGTGCCCTTTGTGCTTTTCTCTGTCTTCTGGTCTTCATGCAACGCCTTCCTCACCTTCCCCTCACAAATTCCTTTGGCACTTGTGCCTCTCCTTCTCTTTGGGTCTCTCATCCAAGAATGGTTGGGTTGGTCCCTTTCCTGGACTGCTGGCTTGGGTCCTGGCTCTCACCCCTCTGAGCACCCACCAGAAACCCCCACCATGCCCTGCCATCGCCCTCCTCCTGTTCCCCTTTCCTTCCTAGGCCTCCTTTGCCAGGTCTCTGGCCCTGGATACTAATCTGGGCCTGGGCGCCTTATGGGAAACAGAGCCCTGCCTTTCACCTCGGCCCCTTGCTCATTCCGGGTACTCAGTCCTGCACTCAGAACACTAACAGCTGGCAGTGACCCTGGGCCTGTATGTGCCTGCCCTTGTAGGATCCCCTGCCTTCCCTCCCAAGTCTTGTCCACTGTCCTGTGCCTCCTGCCCCAGCCCTTGGCTCTCAATTCCCTATCCTGGATTCCTGCTTGAGCCTGTGATGGCCCTTGTTTCTCTGAGTGTGACTGGGCATTGACTGTGGGCCCCTTGCTTGGGCTGCTTCTCTGCTTCTTTTTGTGTTCCTGCACTGCAGCCCACTAGTGTCGCGTGCCTGCCCAGTTCTACGCTTCCCTATTTTCCCCTAGTATGGGCCCTCGTCCAGGTCCCTAACCTGGGCTCCTTGTTGGGGTCCAGGCCCTACCGCACCAGCACCCATCCTCTGGCAACTTCCCGCTGCACCCTTCTTTGGCCCTCCTTTGTTCCTGTCCCTACCAAGCCCCCTTTCCTGATTCCTTTTCCAGTATTCACACCCATGCCAGGGGAGTGTACCTGGCATATTGGTACTCCTGGATCCCTAAGGGAAAAAATAGCCCTTCCCCTTGTCTGGGCCATTTGTTCTCCCTGGGCCCTTGGTACTGTCTCCAGAACCCTAAAACCTGGCAGTGCCCCTGGGCTTGAAGCCTGCCAGCACTCTGTTGGATACCCTGCCTTCTCTCCCCATCTTTGTCCACTTATGTGAGGCCCTGCCCCATCCCTTGGCTCTGCATTCTCTGGCGTGGCTACTCACTTGAGCCTCTGGTGGCCTTTCTTGCTCATTGTTTCCCTGGGCTTGGTGTGTGGGCACCTCTCTAGGGCTGCTTCCCTGCTCCCCTTAGATTCCCTGTAGTACCCTAGTGCAGTACCCTAGTGCACCCCCACCTTGCTGGCCACACCCTTCTCTGCTCTCCCCTGACTTGGGCTCTCCTCTAGGTCCCTTACCTGGGCTCTGTGCTTGTATTCTGGCCCACATTCCACCCACACCAGTCCTCTGGCCCTTCAGGCTGTGCCCTCCTTTGGCTCTCCTGTCATCCCAGTCCCTGCCAGGCCCCTTTTCCTAATCCCCTTCCAGGATACTCACCCAGACCAGGAGATTGGACTTGGCCTCTTGCTCCTGTGGGCTACATGTTGTTAAATGTAGCCCTTCCCTTGCATAGGCCATTTGGACTCATTCAGCCTGGGCCCTGCTCCTGGACACTGACACCCTGCAGTGGCCCTGGGCCTTAAACCTGCCTCCTTTGTGCCAAAAGCTCCCTCCCTTGCCTCCTTCCCCTAACCAGCCCTGTCCATTTTCATGCACCCCTGGCCCAGGTCCTTGCACTTGGCTCTCTGTTCCTAGGCCTGGCTCCTTGGTTGAGACGCTGGCCACCCTGCTTGACGACCCTGCTCCTGTACCTTGGTTTCAGGCCCCTTACTCGGGGCTCTGATATGCCTGTCTTCTGTTTTCTGTGTGCTGTGGTATCCTGGCACTACCTGGACCCTTCCCTCCACTGCTTCTGCCTAGCTTGGGCTCCTTGATTGGGTCCATTATCCCCCCAAATTCCCCCCCAGGTCTGGATGAAAGGAATTTCCTCAGAGTCCCCTCCTGTTGTCCCTTTCCCTACTGCACCCCTTTTCCTGATCCCTTTACTAGGATGCACACCTGGGCCATGTACTTGACCTGGCATTTTAGCCTTTTGTACTCCCTTTGGTAAAATGTAGCCCTGCCCCTTGCCTGGGCCTTATGGCCTCAATCAGCCTGGGCCCTACTCCCCTGTCCTAACACCCAGCAGTGTACCTGGTTTTTGAGCCCTCCTCTCCCTGCGCCACCCACTCCCATTTCTATTCTCCCTCGCCTCCCCAGCCCTGTCTATTTTCATGAGACACTGGCCTATGTCCTGCCACTTGACACTCCAATCCTTGGTCTCGTGTCTTGAACCCCTGGCTTCCCTTCTCAATCATTCTGTCCTTGTCCCAGGCCCATTTTTCTGGCCCCCTCCTTGGCCTCCCCTCTATTTTCTTGTACTATGGTATCCTAGCACATCCTGGACCCTCCCTTCCCCCTGTTTCTCCCTAGCCTTGGATCCTCAAAGGGGTCCTGGCTACCCACCGTCCCCGCCTCCAATTCCAGATGCAAGGTATCCACTCACAGTTTCCTCCTTTGGCTCTCCTTTGGCCTGGTCTCTTTATGAGGTTCTACTCACCTGGGGCAGAGGCCTCTGGACCATGAAGGCTCCCTATGGGAAACCCAGCCCTGTTCCTCACCTGGGCCTCCTTTGCCTTCCAAACGTTGACACCTGTTAGTGGACTTAGGCCTTCTGCTGACCTTGCCCTGCTCGATCATCTCCCTTTCCTCCCCTACCATCTCGCCTTTCATGATGCTCCTACCCCAACCCAGCCCTACCTAACCATGATGTTTTGAACTCTAGTTTCTGGACTGGCTGCTTGCCTGAGCCCCAGACGATGTTCATCGTGTTGCATGATATCGCAAGGTGTCAGATCACCTTGGGGATTACCTGGGATTCCTTGTTTGGGCCCCTTAGTGCACTCCACTGGTTGCCCTTTGCTCTGCCCTCTTTTTCCACATCCTAGCACAAATCTTTCCTCTCCTTCCACTAGCACTTTCCCTTGGAGTGCTTGCCTCCTGCTTCTTGGGTTTCTAATGCTCTGTTGTTGGGATCAGTCCCTTGCCTAGGATCCTGGCTTGGGTCCTGACTGTTGTCCCTCTCCACACCCACCGCAACCCCCTGCCCTCCCATCCCATCATCCTCCTCATGGCCCTGATCCCTTGCTAGGCCCCTGTCTGGGCAGGGCATTTCATGGGAAAGACAGCCCTGTCCCTAGCTTGGGCCTCTTGCTCTCCCTGGGCCCTTGGTCCTATTCTTGGAAACCTAAGTCCTGGCAGTGGCCCTGGGCCTGGAGCCTGCCTCCCCACTGCCATATCCCCAGCCTTCCCTCTTCTGCCATGTCCACTGTTTTGATTCCCCGGCCCCAGCCCTGGCCCTTGTCTCTCGATTCCCTGGCCTGTCTCCTCACTTGAGCCTCTGGTGCCACTTCTTGCTCTGTGCTTCCTTGGGCCTTGTACTTGGGGCCCCTCTTTTGGGTAGCTTCCCTACTCCCCTTGGATTCCTTGGATGGCAGAACCCTATTGCTGCCTTCCTACCAAGCCCCACTCTTTCCTGCTCTTTCAGGAAGGGGCCCCCCTCTAGGTCCCTAGCCTGGTATCTCTGCAGGGGTCCTGGCCCCCACCCCAACAACATGCATCCTCTGGAACTTCCTGCTGTGCCCTGATTTGGAGCTCCTGTTGTCACTGTCCCTGTGGTGCCCCTTGTCCTGATGCCTTTACCAGGATACTCACTCGGGTCAGGAGACTGGACCTGGTCTTTCACCCTGCAGGCTATCTTTGGGAAAATGTAATCCTTCCCCTTTTTCTGGTCCCTTTAGCCTCCCTCAGCCTGGGCCCTGCTCCCCAATCTTGATACCCATCAGTCGACCTGGGCCATGAGCTCTCCTCTCTCTGTGCCACCCGGGTCCCCTTTCTCCCCTCCCTCCCCTCCCTAGCTTTGTCTGTTTTCATGGGACCACTGCCTGGTCCACGCACTTGTATCTTCATTCCTGGACCTGGATCCTTGCTTGAGGACACCCTTGTCCAGGAGCCTGTACCTTTCCCTTGATTCCAAGCCCCTTTTTGAGCCCCCTCCTGTGCCTCCCCTCTGTTCTACTTGTATTGAAGTGTCACCTCCTTTCTCCACAGAATAGTTTTAACTGGGCTTCTCCAGAATTTTTCACCATGTGGAAACTTACTCCACTAAGATGGCATTCTCTCTGAATTAAAACTGTCAGAAGAAGAGTCTCTGAAAAAGAGTTCAATATTGATTAACTTTCTATTTTCCTATTGCCCTGATTTACTTGGCCACTGGCTGAGAAGATACCAGCACTCCAGGTCTGGGCACACCTTACTACTTTTTCAAAACATATCAAGATTTTAATACTATGTAGAAATGTGCAAACAAGGCCACTGGCCTAGAGCTAGGCTCCACAGAGATGACTACATTTTTAAGAAATGTTACCAAATGGGATCCATGGTAAAAATTGGCAGGGAGAGGAAAGATAGGGAAAAGAAGCTCTGCCCTTTTCAGGAGTTGTCCTTAAAGAGTTAACTTGCCCAAAACAGTGAAAGAAAAAGCTGCTTTTATGTGAACTTCTTCAGATTGTGAACTTCTGGACCTTTCCCCTTACATGCTAGGTATAAAATTGTCAGGATTCCTGGGATTGATTGATTCTAGCAAAAGCTGTGCACTCTGAGCCTGGCTGCAGCCAAATAAAATTGTTTCCTGCTATGTTCGGTGCCTTGCCTCATTTGTCCCTACAACATTTGTTGGGACCCAGATGAAACAGAGGAACTAGGGAAGGCTATTGTGCCTTTCTTGTCTCTGTGGACCCACTTCCCTGGGGCTGTGGGGGAGAGTGTTCCCATTGTCACACTCAGGCAACTCTTGGCCTGAAGGAGGATTGACTCACCCAGAACACTGGGGCTGCCACCCCAGACTACAGAGGGACCCACAGGCAGCAGGATCCAGAATTAGGGTTTTGGAGCACTGCTCAACTGAAGAGTTAGGACCTGGGTCCATTTGTTTTTGAAGACAACCTGACTTCCCTTTTGAGGACTAAGCTGGTGGAAAAGAGGCTTGACATCTGTTGGGTCCCGAGTATTCTCCAAAAATGTTGGAGCTGAAACAGACCCAGGGAGTCACCCAAGTAGACTTTGTTCAGGATCAGAGAGCAGAGGGGAAACTGTGACACCCATTTTTTTTTTTTTTTGGTTTGGAATTGTTGGAATTTGTGCAGCATAGAAATTTTCTTCTGACCATGTCTGTGTAAAAAGTATGTGAATGACAGGGACAAAGGGAAGGTTTCCTACCCAATCCAAGGGCCAAAGTGAGTGTGGAGTCCTTAACCAAAGTTTCATGGCACCTAATAAAGTCTATGGTGGAATTTCACCAACTAACCTCTAGGTGAAAGCTTCAGGTGGATACCGACCTGCAAGGTTAAGAGGGCCCTAAGTCCCCAAAAGGGGTACAGCCAGACATGGACAAAGCAAGTCTTGTCCTAAATGTGTGACACCAATGCAAAGTGAAACATAGGAGGCACACAAACCCAGTCCTGTCCTAAATGTGCGAAGACAATGCAGATGAAACATGTGAGGCACACAAAGAAAGCTGAGCCTTCTGAAATGTTTGTCAGAAACCTTTAGGAAGGATTTTCTGGTAACTGTAGGGTGAAACTTACTCCACTAAGATGGCATTCTCTCTGAATTATAATGGCCCACCCACGATGTGGGCTGGCCACCAGAAGGATCTTTAGATGAGAGAGTCATTGCTGAGTCCTTCTGATTATTGTTGGAGATGCTGAACAATTTCTCTTACATTGATGGCTGTCAAGAGATAGTACAGAAACAGCCCCCTTGGTTGAGAGCCTGTCTAGATGGACAGTCCAAGCTGATGTTAGCCAGGAGACTAGTGGTTTTAAGACCCAGCAGAAAGCAGCTAACCAGAATAACTGATGGAGGAAAAACAGGAAGGGAAACAGTTTTCCCCATGAGCCAGAAGAGGACCCACACCTTATGTGCCACTCTACCAAAATTTGCCAAGAGCACTGGGATAGAAAACTGTCCCCTCAGCCCCATATTCCTCAGAAGCAACAAATGATAGCCCCCAATACTGCATATTCCTTCCTCTTTGGCGTGCTCAGAGCCAAAGGCTTCCTAGAAGCAAGACTATTTCACCTCCCAAGATTAAGGTGGGGGATTTGTCGAAGACCAGAGACACAACCTAGATGAAAGCACTCCAGGTGCCCCTGCAAGGGACTAAAGGACCTGCCCATACTGTCCAGAGGGAAACACCTGAGGGAGACAAGACAGTTTTTGTGCCAGCCTTTCACCACCATTGCACTCATAAGCAGTAAAAATCATACATCTTCATCCATGGAGAAACCCTTGAACATGCACGATCTGATGCAGCCCATAATCCAGATCTAGGATGGGGCCCAAACAAAGAAAAAGGGCTAAAAAATAAAGAGATATCAAGAAGCCCTCGTAGGAAGTTTAAGAGAAAAACAAATAAGAAAGAAACTGGGCCCAAGAGTTAGAAGAAATCAGAGCCATCCCTAAGCCCTAGCCTAAGCCAGAGCACATCTGCAGACAAACAGAGCTGACCAAATCCTCCTGCTGCTCCAGCATCTCCCCTCTTCCACCTTTTATAACCCTAAATATTTCTCTGGACCCCATGTCTGCCTAAGGCCCTTGTGCCTTATGGAACTGGCAGTAATGATCAAAAAAGTTGTACCCTTGGGCTGGGGATGTGGCTCAAGAAGTAGCGAGCTCCCCTGGCATGCTTGTGGCCCATATTCGATCCTAAGAACCACATACAAAGATGTTGTGTCCACCGAAAACGGAAAATAATTATTAAAAAATTATCTCTCTTCTCTCTCTCTCTAAAAAAAAAAAAAAAAGGTTGTACCCAACTGACTCAGAGATGAGTATCCAGGCCACTGCCACTGCTGCTCAACTCCCTGCCCAGAGGTGTCCAGGTGAGGAGGGGCACCACAATGCAAGTTTGTCAGGGAAGAGATGCAGAGTCTCAAGCAACAGGTGACCAATGCTGCATTGTGGAACAGGCTCAGAGTGATATTTGCCAAAAATTACAAAATGGCTTTACTGAGAAGTATGCCAGAGAGCTGACAAAGATGGTCACCACAGTTTTCCTCAATGGAGACCCAGAGGCTCAAAGACAGGCAGACCAAAGAGATAAAGATGAGGATGGATCTCCTTACAGCTGCCCTCATCACAAACCCATAAGTCACTCAAAGTTGGAGTCTCACTAGAGCAAAGCCAAAGGTCCAGATACTTATAAGGGAAAAAAAGCATGGCCAGACAAAAGGAGAAGGCTCCAGTGACCCTGGAGGGCAAGAAACCACTGCTATGCTCAAATGCTAAGCCTTGAACAGAGAAGGAATAAATTCTTTCCCCAAGCCTTTATCTCCAACCCCTCCTTTCATTTTCTTTCCACTTGCTCAGAAGTTGATGATTGATGAATATGGCAGGGGTCTGATAGACACACACAACTATATCTGATGTAAGGGACCCAGTGACTCAGGAGGGCTCATCTGCTAAAAGACTCAAAATGAACCAGAAATATATTCATGTTAATACTCTATAGAGGGCCATAGGGTACACACTCTAAAAGGATTTGCCACCCTGGCTCCAAGCCACAAGCTGTGAGCCACCAACTGAAAGGGACAAAGAACCCCATGCACCAAAGCATAGTGAACAAAAACACAAGCAGAACAGCACCTCTCAAGAGGAGAAAGCCATGTAGACAAAGATCATCAAAATGTGGGTACAATGTGGCTGACATATCAGGACCTGCAAGGAACCTGCCCTAAAACCTTGGCAGATGGACCAGGACAAGATTGACATAGGTGACGTTACACAAGTGATGTCATAGGAAACATTCTCTGCTAAGATTTACATTAGATTTGAGAGTTGGAGAATCATAGCAGCCAAGATCCTACACTGGGAGATAACAAAAAAAAAAAAAAAAAAAAAAAAAAATCATGTGCTTAATGATGTACTGTTGATATTGGGAACTGTTAACATTGTCTTTCTCTGAAAAAGAGGGATTTTGGAGCTATACAAGAACAATACAAATATATAAGGGGAAAAACATTAACACAACAGTTTCACAAAGATAGAAAGAATCATGAGCAGTATGAAAAGACAAGGAAAGAAAGGACCACAAATAATACAGGTCAATTCAACATTAGATGAAGTAATTTCTGCAGCTGATGGAATGTCAGATAAAGAGTTCAAGATATACATGCTTCAGATGATCTGGAGTCTCAAGGAAGACATTATACAGCAAATTCAGACAATGAAAGATCACTTTGACAATGAATTACATAAACAAATGCAAGAAGCAAAAGATCATCTCTATAGGGAGATAGAGGATATAAAAAACAAACAAACAGAAATCCTGGAAATGCAGTAAACAATAAAATAAATTTAAAACTCAAATGAGAGTATTACCAGCAGAGTAGAACACTTAGAAAATGGAACTTCAGACAACGAAGACAAAGTTTCTCAACTTGAAACGAACATAGACAGCTCAGCGAGAATGTTAAGAAATCATGAGCAGAACATCCAAGAATTATGGGATAACATAAAGAAACTAAACCTAAGAGTTATTGAGATACAAGAGGGTATAGAGGTCCAAACCAAGGGAATGAGCAATATATTTAATTAAATAATACTAGAAAACTTCCCATTCTTAAAGAATGAAAAAGAAATCCAAATACTAGAAGCCTACAGGACACCGAACGTACAAAATCATAAGACATCCACACCAAGACACATAATAATGAAGATGCCCAACATACAGAATAAGGAGAGAATCTTAAAAGCCACAAAAGATAGGAAGCAGATTACATTTAGGGGTAAACCAATCAGGATAACTGCTGATCTTTCAATAAAGACTCTGAAAGGTAGAAGATCCTGGAACAACATATTTCAAACGCTGGAAGAAAAAGGGTTCCAACCAAGAATCATGTATCCACCGAAATTAAGCTTCAGGATTGAAGATGAAATAAAAATCTTCCACAATAAACAAAAGTAAAAAGAATTTGCAGCTAGAAAACCAGCTCTTCAAAACATCCTTGGCAAAACATTACAGGGAGAGGAAATAAAAAAAAAAAAAAAAAACAATGAAAACCAACAGTGGGAGGTAGTACAGTAAAGGAAAAATTAATCATAGAGGAAAAACAAATCATAAGTAACATACATAATCAAATATGGCTGGAAATACAAACCATATCTCAATAGTAACCCTAAATGTTAATGGCTTAAATGCATCAATCAAAACACATAGGCTAGTAGAATAGATTAAAAAGAAGATCCAACAATATGCTGCCAAAAGGAGACTCATCTGATAGGTAAAGACATACACAGACTGAAGGTGAAAGGTTGGGGAAAAATCCTATCACTCATATGGACCCTGGAAACAAGCAGGGGTGTCCATTCTTGTATCAAATAAAATAGACTTCAAGCCAAAGTTAACCAAAAGGGATAAACAAGGACACTACATACTGCTCAACGGAACCATACACCAACAAGACTTGATGATCATTAATATATATGCCCCAAACAATGGCGTAGCTACGTTAATCAAACAAACTCTTCTCAACTTCAAGAGTCAAATAGACCACAACACAATAATCATGGGAGATTTTAACACACCTCTCTCACCACTGGACAGATCTTCCAAACAAAAGTTGAATAAAGAAACCATAGAGCTCAATAATACAATTAAAAATTTAGACTTAATTGATATATACAGAATATACCACCCAACATCAAGTGGATACACTTTCTTCTCAGCAGCACATGGATCCTTCTCAAAAATAGACCATAAATTATGTCACAGGGCAAATCTTAGCAATTACAAAAGAGTAGAGATACTACCATGCATTTTATATGATCATAATGGAATGAAATTGGAAATCAATAATAAAATGAGAAAGGAAAAATCCTACATCACATGGGGATTAAACAATATGCTACTGAACGAACAAAGGGTTACAGAAGACATCAAAAAGGAAATTTAAAAAATTCTTAGAGGTAAATGAAAACTCAGACACAACATATCAAAATCTCTGGGACACTATGGAAGCAGTACTAAGAGGAAAATTCATTTCATGGAGTTCATTCCTTAAAAGTAAGAAAAGCCAACAAATAAATGACTTGACACTACACCTCGAAGCCTTATAAAAAGAAGAACAAATCAGCAGCAAATACAGTAGAAGGCAAGAAAAAATTAAAATTAGAGCTTAAATCAATGAAATCGAAACAAAAGAAACAATAAAAAATTGACAAAACTAAAAGTTGGTTCTTTGAAAAAATAAATAAGATTGATCGACCACTAGCCATGCTAACAAAGAGAAGAAGAGAGAGAACCCAAATTACTAGCTTACGGGATGAATAAGGCAACATCACAACAGAAAAGTCAGAAATACAGAAGATAATTAGAAATTATTTTGAAACCCTACACTTTAATAAAATAGAAGATAGTGAAGGCATCGATAAATTCCTTAAGACATATTAACTACCCAGATTGAGTGAGGATGATATAAACAGACCAATATCAAGTGAGAAAATAGAAGAAGCCATCAAAAGACTACCAACTAAGAAAAGCCCAGGACCGGACAGATATACAGCAGAGTTTTACAAGAACTTTAAAGAAGAACTAATACCAATACTCCACAATCGATTTCAGGAGATAGAAAAAGAGGGAGAACATCCAAATTCATTCTATGAGGCCAATATCACCCTGATTCCCAAACCAGATAAAGACACCTAAAAGAAAGAAAACTACAGACCAATATCCCTAATGAATTTAGATGCAAAAATCCTCAATAAAATTCTGGCAAATCAGATACAAAAACATGTCAAAAAGATCATGCACCATGATCAAGTAGGATTCATCCGTGGGATGCAAGGCTGGTTCAATATAAGGAAATCAATAAACGTTACTCACCACATCAATAGACTTAAAGATAAAAACCATATGATCATTTCGATAGATGCAGAAAAAGCATACGACAAAGTAGAGCAACACTTTATGTTCAAAACACTAGAAAAACTAGGGATAACAGGAAATTACCTTAACATTGTAAAAGCTATATATGCTAAGCCTCAGGCTAGCATCATTCTAAATGGAGAAAAACTGAAGTCATTCCCTCTAAAATCTGGAACAAGACAGAGATGCCCTGTCTCACCACTTCTATTCAATATAGTTCTCAAAATACTGGCCAGAGCAATTAGACAGACAAAAGAAATTAAAGGCATTAAGATAAGAAAAGAACTTAAATTATCACTATTTGCAGGTGATATGATCCTATACCTAGAAGACACAAAAGGGTCTACAAAGAAACTACTAGAGCTAATAAATGAATTCAGCAAAGTGGCAGGATATAAAATCAACACGCATAAATCAAAGGCATTCCTGGGACAAATCTTCTGAAACGGAAATGAGGAAAACCACCCCATTCACAATATCCTCAAAAAAAAAAAAAAAAAAAAAAACAAAACTTGGGAATCAACCTAACAAAAGAGGTGAAAGATTTATACAATGAAAACTACAGAACCCTAAAGAGAGAAATAGAAGAAGATCTTAGAAGATGGAAAAATATACCCTGTTCATGGATAGGCAGAACTAACATCAACAAAATGGCGATATTACCAAAAGTTCTCTATAGGTTCAATGCAATGCCAATCCAAATCCCAACGGCAATTCTTGTAGAAATAGATAAAGCAATCATGAAATTCATATGGAAAAATAAAAAACCCAGAATTGCAAAAGCAATTCTAAGCAGGAAGTGTGAATCAGAAGGTATAGCGATACCAGATTTCAAACTGTACTACAGAGCAATAGTAACAAAAACAGCATGGTACTGGTACCAAAACAGGCAGGTGGACCAATGGTATAGAATAGAGGACACAGAAACCAATCCACAAAATTACAACTATCTTATATTCCATAAAGGGGCTAAAAGCATGCAATGGAGGAAGGGTAGCATCTTCAACAAATGGTGCTGGGAAAACTGGAAATCCATATGCAACAAAATGAAACTGAATCCATTTCTCTCACCATGCACAAAAGTTAACTCAAAATGTATCAAGGAGCTTGATATCAAATCAGAGACTCTGCGTCTGATAGAAGAAAAAGTTGGCTCCGATCTACATATTGTGGAGTCGGGGTCCAAATTCCTTAATAGAACACCCATAGCACAAGAGTTACAAACAAGAATCAACAAATAGGACTTACTCAAACTAAAAAGATTTTTCTCAGCAAGAGAAACAATAAGAGAGGTACATCCTGGGAACAAGTCTTTACTCCTCACACTTCCAATAGAGCCCTAATATCCAGAGTATACAAAAAACTCAAAAAATTAAACAATAAGAAAACAAATAACCCAATCAACAAATGGGCCAAGGACCGGAACAGACACTTCTCAGAGGAGAATATACAATCAATCAACAAGTACATGAAAAAATGCTCATCATCTCTAGCAGTCAGAGAAATGCAAATCAAAAACACCCTATGATACCATCTCACTCCAGTAAGATTGGCAGCCATTATGAAGTCAAACAACAACAAGTGCTGGTGAGGATGTGGGGAAAAGGGTACACTTGTACATTGCTGGTGGGACTGCAAATTGTTGCGGCCAATTTGGGAAGCAGTATGGAGATTCCTGGGAAAGCTGAGAATGGAACCATCATTTGACCTAGCTATTGCCCTTCTTAGACTATTCCCTGAAGACCTTAAAAGAGGGTACTATAGGGATACTGCTACATCGATGTTCATAGCAGCACAATTCACAATAGCTAGACTGTGGAACCAAC
The DNA here is from genome assembly GCF_047511675.1 of Marmota flaviventris. Lineage (NCBI taxonomy): Eukaryota > Metazoa > Chordata > Mammalia > Rodentia > Sciuridae > Marmota > Marmota flaviventris. The sequence continues at coordinate 23,058,907 of NC_092517.1, forward strand.
TTAGATGCCCTTCAATAGATGAATGGATTAAAAAAATGTGGCATTTATACACAATGGAGTATTACTCAGCACTAAAAAATGACAAAGTCATGGAATTTGCAGTGAAATGGATGGCACTAGAGCAGATTATGCTAAGGGAAGCTAGCCAATCCCTAAAAAACAAATGCCAAATGTCTTCTTTGATATAAGGAGAGCAACTAAAAATAGAGCAGGGAGGAAGAGAATGTGAAAAAGATTAACATTAATCTTTTTAAACAGGGATGAGAGGTGGGAGGGAAAGGGAGAGAGAAGGGAAATTGCATGGAAACGGAAGGAGACCCTCATTGTTATACAAAATTACATATATGAGGATGTGAGGGGAAAGGGGAAAAAACAAGGGAGAGAAATGAATTACAGTAGATGGGGTAGAGAGAGAAGATGGGAGGAGAGGGGAGGGGGGATAGTAGAGGATAGGAAAGATAGCAGAATACAACAGTCACTAGTATGGCAATATGTAAAAACGTGAATGTGTAACCAATGTGATTCTGCAATCTGTATATGGGGTAAAAATGGGAGTTCATAACCCACTGGAATCAAATGTATGAAATATGATATGTCAAGAGCTTTGTAATGTTTTGAAAAACCAATAAAAAATAAATAAATATAAAAAAAATTCCTGCATCTTAAAATGCCATAAGATCTATGTATGCTCCCCTTCCCTAAATAACAGTTCCTCCCAGGGGCTTGAGGATACCATCCTTGGGACAGTACTGGACTCTGGCTTAAAAACCCATATATATCAAGAAAAAGGTCAAATATTTTGGTTACCAACTAACCCAGTAAAAGAACAGACAGTAGCCACTGAGTCTAAAAAGAAACAGGAAATCTGCTCAATTCTATTCCTTACAACCTGCCATCAGACTAGAGAATTCTTAGGGGGCAAACAGATTCAGCCATATATGGATACCCAACTTTCAGTTATAGCCAAACACTCTGTGAAGCCACAAAGCAGAGAGAATGGGATACTTTAATATGTGGGCCACCTAAGCAGAAGACCTTTGAGGACATTAAACAAGCACTCCCATTGCATCTGGACTAGGGCTCCCTGACCTCACAAAGCTTTACTTTCGGTATGTCTAGGAACAGTGGGTAATCACTGTAGAAGTCTTGACATGGATATCTGTCCAAAGAGCTGGGCTCTATAGCCCAAGACTGGCCACCTTGTTTACAGGCCCTTGCAGCCACAGATCTCCAACACATAAGATCTCTGTTGGAACCTGATAAACTGGTTATAAGACAAAAATTGGTTTTCAGGGTTTCTCATTCAGTGTTGACATTGGTAGAGTACAAAGGAAAATATTGGTTGACCAATGGTCACTACCAGGGCATGTTATGTGAAAACCCATGTATCCATGTGGAAGTAATCCAGACTCTGAACCCAGCACCCTTGCTGCCCTTTGGACACAGACAACCTGATCATAACTGTATTGAAGTCATGGATGAAATGTTCTTCAGCACATCACACCTGGCAGACCAGCCCTCAGGGACCCAGATGGGGAGTACTTCACAGATGGAAGCAGTTTTATAAAAGATAGGGTATGTTTTGCTGGATATGCAGTTCTCATTCTGAACCCCACTATCAAGGCAGAACCTCTGCTTCAGGGAATCTCAGGACAAATAGCAAAACTTATTGTTTTGACTCAAGCAACTCAGTTGACCTCAGGAGTCTGGGTGAATGTTTACATAGACTCAAAATATGCATTCACTACCCTTCATGTTCATAGGGGCTTGTGTAAGGAACAGGGACTCATTAACTCAGGATAAAAATAAAAGGTATGATGTATGGGCAAGAAATTCTTAAACTTTTGGATGAACTGTGGGCTCCCAGGAAAGTTGTGATTATATATTGCCAAGGTCATCTAGAGGGAAACTCTGTGGTTTCTCAGGGCAACTGGAGAGATGACAGAGAGTCCAGGTTAGCTGTCTGCAAGAAATGAGAAGAAAATCCAGTCCTAGGTTTAAAGGCTGCCCTTCTGCCTGGCCGGCTATTTAACAGAATGGGAGCCAACATACTCCCAACATGAATGTAAATGTTTTAAGACAGAAAAAGAAAATTTTATCCCAGGAGGAAAATGGAGATATCCTGATGGCTGGCATAGCCATCCTGGAGATACTAGCCCCAGCCTTTATCAAACAGTTCCACAGGAGAACATGTTGGACATACAGCACTTGAGACAGTTCTGAGTTAACATTTCTATGTCCCCTGTCTCACAAACGTTACTTGGATATTCTGAAAAAAAATGTGAGGTTTGTGCTCACAACAATCCTTGTCAGGGGGCAGAGCTCCCACCAGGAATCCAAACTATATGAGAAGCACCATTTGAAGACTTGGAAGTGGACTTCACTGGACCATGCTCATGGGGCTATAAGTAACTTTTGATCTTTGTGTGTTCCAACTCTGACTGAGTGGAAGCCTTTCCCACCTGCCCTGAAAAGGCTAGGGAGATAATGAGGATGCTTCTCTGGGAAATGATTCCATATTTTTTATCCCAATCAGTATTGGCTCAGACAATGGGTCAGCTTTTGGGCAGAGGTGATGTGATTACTGACCAAGAGTTTAAACATCAGATGGAAGTTGCATACTACCTATAGGCTGTGGAGTTATGGTAAAGTTCAAAGGATGACCAGGCCTTTAAGTCTCAATTGCATAAGCTGTGTCAGGAGACTCAGTTACATTGTGATGAACTTCTCCCTACTACACTTTTGAGGATTAGATCCATGCCCATTAGGAGGACTGGATTCTTTCCTATAAGATAATGCACGTGAGGCCCCCATCTTATTAGGGGACCACTGGGAGAATTAAGAGAGATAGGAGAATTCACCCTGAGATGACAGCTATAGGTCTTAAGGAAAACTTTACAGGTTCTCAACCAATGGGTTAGAGAAGGTTTGCCACTAAGTTTGATCAAAGGTGCATACTCCTTTAAGCCTGGAGATTGATTCTGGGTCAAAGAATGGAATAACAAACACCAAAACTTCTTTGGGAGGGCAATTCCCCTCTTATTTTATCCACCTCAACAGCAGTCAAGTTTGCAGAAATAGGTCACTTGATTGACTACACCAGAATCAATCCTGCAGCTGTGCACTGGGCGTTCACTCCAGATGCTCCTACACCCTTGAAGTTGACTGTCTAGAAAATGGATCACCAGAGAAGCTTGATGGTCATAAGGACAGCAGCCCTGCTCCAGTTACTCTGGAAGCTGACTGGTGTATGCACATCCGAAGCTTGAGAAGACTATGGCCCTGCTTCAGCCACATGGGAGAGACTGGCTGATCAATGCACCATGAAAGATAAACTTCCCACCAGTGTTTATTACACTTTCAACTCCTACGATAGTTCTTATACTATAATGCATTTCCAATCCTTGCTTCTAGATATATACATAATTCTATGGTTTTTGCTACTGGTTTGATAACAGTAGCTCCTACAGACTGAATACTGGGTAAAAAAAATCATTTATATATTTTATCTTGCTCATGTACTTTTTCTAGGTTTTGTTGTGTTTTATTAGTTTTGCTTTGTTAATTTATGCTGTTTAACTTTTGCTAATCAAAATGTTAGTCTATTATTTAGTTTGGTTACCTTTGATAACCTTAAGAGGTTCTAATCTATTCCTATTTCAACCGTGGAGATTATGTGAAACATTTGTCAAGACAATCCACTATAACCAAGAGGTTGTAAAACATATATTTAGGACATGTCCGGCCAGAGGAATGCAATGGATGGATTACTGTTTAGAAAGACAAAACTGGTCCATTAGGAAGTAACTTGATTTAGGAGGTCATCAATCTTGGGGTGAAGATAAGTGGCCACCCCAGAGGATCATTGGCACTTATGGTCCTGCTACCTGGGCACAAAATAGCCGTTGCAATTATAGAACTCCTATTTACTTGTTAAACAGAATTATTAACTTACAAGATCTACTAGAAATTATTATTAATCAGACTGCCACAGCCTTAGATCTCCTAGCTAAAAAAAACAGACCCGATGCTAGTGGCTAATTGTCAAACCCACTTGGCATTAGATTACCTACTGGCTGAGGAAAGAGAAATATGTGGAGAGTTCAACAGCTCAGATTGTTGCATCCAAATGGATGACAATAGACAAACAGTTAAGAATATAGCCAACAACACAAGAGAATTAGCACATGTGCTAGTGGACACCTAGAAGGGCATTAAACTTTGGGTCCCAAACGTGCTTTTGGGAAATGGTTGTCAATCCTTGGTAGAATTAAAAGCTTAACTGGTATAGCGGGTATTCTGCTGTTAACCTGTTTATGGCTCCCATATTTGGCTCCACTGTGCATTAAAACTAATGGGTTCACTATTGAAGCTGCTTTTGAAAAGATGAAAACAACTAAGTTGTTGACATTATATAAGGCCTTAAGCCAATATAATGTTAATGAGGCTCTTAAATTTAAAGGATTAATTTATGGGGAGCATCGTCAAAGGGGGGAATTTAAGTGACACCCCCTTTCTCCACAGAAAAGTTTTATCTGGATTCTAAATAAATCTTCACCATGGCTGATTTTAGGACTGTCAGCAAAAGAGGCTCTGCAAAGTGTTCAATGTAGACAAACTTAATATTTTCCTGTCGCCTTGTTTTACTTGGCCATTTTCTGAGAAGATAGCAGCACTCCAGTTGCTGGGCACCCCTTACTAGTTTTTCACAAACATATCGTGTATAGTAGTTTGTAGAAATGTGCATGCAAGGCTTCTAGCCTTGAGTTGGGCTTCACAAAGATGTCTATATTTTTTAGATATTTTACCAACTGGGCCCCATGGTAACAACTGGCAGGGAGAGGAAAAATGGGGAAAAGAAGCTCTCCCCTTTTCAGGTGTTGCCCTTGAAGAGTTAACTTGCCCAAAACAGTGAAAGAAAAAGCTGCTTTTATGTGAACTTCTACAGACTGTGAACTTCTGAGCCCCTCCCCTTACATGCTGGGTATAAAATTCTGAATCTGCCTGAAATCGGGGTCAGTGGATTGATTGATTATAGCAAAACTGTGCCCTCTGAGCCTGGCCTGAATCCAAATAAAATTATTTCCTGGTATGTCCGGTGCCTTGCCCATTTGAACCTACAACAATAGTGTGCTATCCTGGCATTGCCAGGACTCTCCCCTCCCACTGCTTCTCACTAGGCTGGGCTCCAAGAGTAGGTCCTGGTTTCCCACAGACCCCCCATTTCTGGACACAAGTTATCCCCTCACTGTGCCCTCCTTTGGTACTCCTTTGATCCGAGTCTCTCTCTCTGAGCATCTACACATCTGGGGCATAGGAGTGGAATTGGCTGGTCTCTCCCCACTGAAGGCCTAGTGCTGACCTTGACTTACCAGAGCCCCTCTCTTCAATCCCCTGCCCTCTAGCCTTGCATACTGCTCCTACCCCAACCCAGCCCTCCTAACCCTGACGTTCTGCGCTCTTATTCCAGGACCAAGATGCTCACCTTAGCCCCTGATCGTTCCTTGTGTCCTTTGGCTTCTCGTGGGGTTTCTTTTTGTCAGGACAGACCTGGGGACCCATTGCTTGGGCCCCCTATTGAGCTCCCCTCCTTGCCCTTTGCAGTGCCATGTGTCTCCTCTTCTTACCACTGCCCCTTCCTCTCCTCCCCCTAGTGCTTTCCTATGGAGAATGGGCCTCCTGCTCCTTGGGTTCCTAATTCTCTTTTTTGGCAGGTTGGTCCCTTACCTGGAATCCTGCCTCTTGTTCCTCTCTGCACAGACTGCGATTTTGTGCCATGCCTTGCAGTTCCTGTCCTCCTGGACTTGTCCATTGCCAGGCCCCATTGGCCTGGTCCCTGGCCCTTGATTCTCATCTGTGCAAGGGCATCTTGTGGGAAACAGAGCCCTGCTTCTCATGTGGGCCCCTTGTCCTCCCTGGGGCCTTGGTCCTGCACCAGAAACCATGACACCTGGCAGGGGCACTGGCACTCGAACCTGGCTCCCACCGACTGGATCTCAGCCTTCTCTCCACAGACCTGTCCAGTGTAATGAACCACTCACCCCGGCCTTGGACCTTGGCTCTCTGTTCCGAGGCCTGGCTCCTTGGTTGAGTCTCTTGTGGCCCTTCTTGCTGACTGCTTTTCTGGGCATTGTCTGAGGGCCCCTCACTGGGGCCACTTCCCGGATCCCCTTGGCATTCCTCTACTGCAGTTCCCTAGTGCAACCCGTCTTCATGGCCCAGCGTTGCCTGCTCTCCCTGGCCTGGGCCCTCCTCTAGGTCCCTTGTCTGGGCTCCTTACTGGAGTCCTGGCCCCTACTCCACTGACACCCATCCTGTGGCCCTTTAGGCTATGCTCTACTTCAGCCCTCCTGTTCTTTGTGTCTTTGCCACACCCACTCTCCTGATCCCCTTTCCAGGATGCTCACCTGGGCCAGGCGATTGATTTGGCCTCTTGGCCCTGGGGGCTCACTTTGAGAAAACATAGCCCTGCCCCTTGCCTGGGCCCTTAGGCCTCCCTCAGCCCAGGCCCTGCTCCCAACCCCTGACACCCTGCAGTTGAACAAGGCCTTGATATCTTCTCCCCCTGTCCCACCCACTGCTCTTTCCCCCCTCCCAATGATCCCCCTCCATGTCTCTTTTCATTCACAAAGGCCCAGGTGCTAGCACTTGGCACTCCCTTACTTGGCCAGTCTCATTGCTTAAGACCCTGGCTATCCTTCTTGAGGACCCTTTCCCTGTACCTTGGTTTCAAGCCCATTTTGCCGGCCCAAACCTGTGCCTCCCCTCTGATCCCCCTCATATTGTGGTATCCTGGCACTGCCCGGACCCTCTTCTACTCCTGCTTCTTTCTAGCCTGGGCTTCTTGAATGGGTCATGGATGCCCACCAACCCCATCTCCAACCTACACATACCACATATCCCCTCACAGTGCCCTCTTTTGCCCCTCGTGTTTTCCAGTTTCCTCTCTGAGGATTTACTCACATGTTGTAGAGGAGTGAAATTGTCTGGCCTCTGCTCCCTTAATGTTCCCTATGGAAAACACTGCCCTGACCTCAGCTATATCCCCTTCACTGCCTGAAACTTGAGTCCTGGCAGTTAATATGTGAGTTCCTCCAACCCAGCCCTGAGAGATCCCCTCCCTTCGCTCCCTTGCCGTCTGTCCTTGCATGCTGCCCCTACCCCAACTCAGCCTTCCCTAACCCAGACCCTTGGTGCTACTATCCCCATGACTGTGCGCTTCCTTGAGCCCCTGACTGCTTTCTTAACATCCCTTCACATAGTGTGGAGTCTCTTCATGTTGGGTCTGTACTGGAGCCCCCTTGCTTGGGCCAACCAGAGGTCTCCCCTAGGTGCCCCTTAAGTTTCCCTCTGTCTACTGGTCCTTGTGCAGCTCATCCTCCCCATCCCCTCACTAATTCCCCTGGTGTCCGTGAGTCTCCTCCTCCTTGGGTCCCTCATCCTAGGTTGGTCGGGTTGTCTGAGCAATTAACTATGGTCCTGGCTCTCCTCCCACCATGATCCCCAGCCGTGCCATCCCATAGCCTACCTTCTGGCTCCCTTCCATTGCCAGGCCTCCTTTGCCAGGTCCCGCTCCACAGATTCTCATCTGGGCCAGGGCGCATTATGAGAAACAGAGCCCTGCCCCCCATCTGGGCCAATTACTGTTTCTGGGTGCTTGATCCTTCACCAGGAACACTGACATGTGGATAGTGGCCCTGGGCCTGGAGCCTGACTGCCCCCTGCTGGATCCCCTGCCTTCTCTCCCATCTCTTGTACACTGTCCTAAGTCCCTTGCCCAAGCCTTGGCCCTTGGCACTCCATGACTTTGCCTAGCTCCTCACTTGAGCATCTGGTGGCCCTTCTTGTTCCTTTCTTTTCTGGGCTTTGCCTGAGGGACCTTCACTGGGGCTGCTTCTCTCCTCCCCTTGGCTACCCTGTACTGCAGTACCCTAGTGCAGCCACGCCTTACTGGCCCCGCCCTTCCCTGCTCTCCCCAGGCCTGGGGCCTCCTCTAGGTCCTTTGTCTTAGCTTCTTGCTGGGGTCCTGGCCCCTACCGCACCCAGACCCATCCTGCAGCACTTGAGGCTGTGCCCTTCTTTGGCCTTCTTGTAGTTTTTGTCTCTCCTAAGCCAACTTTCCTGATCCCCTTTCCAGGAATCTCACCAGGCCAGGTACTTGACCTGGCCTTGTGACCACATGGGTTCCTATTGGGAAAATATCACCCTGCCCCTTGTCTCGGCCCTTTGGTCTCCCTCAGCCCATTCTCCGCTACCCAATCCTGACTCCCTGCAGTTGACCTGGGCCATCAGCCTTGCTCCCCCTCTGCCACTTGCTCAGATTTCTCCACTTGCTCCCTTCCTCATCCATATCCATTTTCATTCACCATGCCCCAGGTGCTAACACTTGGCTCTCCATTACTGGGCATGTCTCCTAGCTTGAGCCCCTGACTGCCTTCTGGAGGATCCTTTCCCTTCTGTTGGTTTCAGGCCTCTTTTTATAGACCCCCTCCTGTGCCTCCCCTCTATTCCACTGGTGTTATGGTATACTTGCACTGCCAGGACCCTTTGCTTTCCCTGCCTCTCCCTAGGCTGGGCTTCTCGAATGGGTCCAGGCTGCCAATCGACCACCCCCACAATCTCCATACACCAGGTATCCCCTCACAGGGCCATCTTTTGACTATTCTTTGGTCCAGGTCCCTCTCTGAGGATCTACTCACCTTGGCAGAGCAGCCAAATTGGCTGGCCTCTGTGCCCTTAAGGCTTCCTATGAGAAATACAATCCTGCCTCCTGACTGAGTCCCCTTTGCTGCCTGAACCTTGAGGCCTGGCAGTTAACATGTGACTTGCTTCATCCCAGCCCTGAAAGATCCACTCCTTTCCCTCCCCTGCCCTCTGGCCTTGCCATGGTGCCCCGACCCCAACCAAAATCTAGCCCTCCCTACCTCTGACATTTTCTGCTTCAGTCCCCAGGCCTGACATTCACATTGGCCCCTGACAGTGTTCCTCATGTCAATTGGCATAGCAGGGAGTCTCTTCCTGTTGTGTCTGACCTGGGGACCCCTTGCTTGGAACTTCCAGCATGCTCCATTAGGTGCCTGTGGCACTTTTCTCTGTCTCCTTGTCTTTGTGCAGCCCTTCCTCCCCTTTCCCTTGAAATATTCTCTGGCACTTGCAGGTATCCTGATCCTTGGGTCACTCATCCATGGTTGGTCAGGTGGGTCCTTTGCCTGGGCACCTGACTTGGGTCCTGAATCTTGCCCCCCCACCCACCCACCAAGACCCCATTCCTTGCCTTCCCATCATCCTCCTCCTGGCCACCTTCACTTGCCAGGCCTCCTTTGCCAGGTCCCTGTCCCTGGATTCTCACCTGAACCAGGTTACATTATGACGTACTGAGTCCTGCCCCTTGCCTGGGACCCTTGCTCTCTCAGGGTCTTTACTCCTGTACCCCAAACCCTGAAATCTGCCAGTCTCCCTGTGCCAGGAGGCTGCCTGCCCTCTGCCAGATTCCCCGCCATTCTTCCAAAGTCTTGTCTACTGTCCTGAGGCCCCTGTCCAAGCCCTGGCCCTTGGTTCTTCATTCCCTGGCCTGCCTCTTCGCTTCAGCTTATGTGGGCCCTACTGGTTCCCTGGGCTTGGACTGCAGGCCTCGCTGAGGCCAGAACCCTCCTCCCCTTGGCTTTCCTGAACCTCAGAACCCTACTGTCACCGAATGCCCAGCCCCACCCTTCCCTGCCCTTTTCTGGCCTGGGACCTCCTGTTGGTCCCTAGCCTGGGCTCCTTTCTGGAGTCCTGTCCTGTACCCCATCAATAGCCTTCCTCTGGCATTTCACACTGTACCCTCCTTCATCCCTCCTGTTGTCCCTGTCCTTGCTGGGCCCCTTTTCAAGATTCCTTTCCTAGGATGCTCACCAGATCTATGGGACTGGAACTGGACTTTTGGCCCTGTGGGCTCCCTTTGGGAAAACATAGCTGTGCCCCTTGCCTGGGACTTTGGACTCTGCCCAGGCCCTGCTCCTCCATCTGGACACCTAGCAGTGAACCTAAGCCTTGAGCCCTCTGCTCAATGCACTGGAGGCATGAATTCCCTCTACACTGGCTGTGGCAATAAAAGAGCTCCCTGGCGACACCCAGGTTGGAGGGTCTCTGGCCTGGAAGGCTAATCCCCTCTACCCTGGATGTGGAGGTATATGAGAAAAGGGGAGTTGCCACTCCAGGCGTCTCCCTGGCTGTGGCGACACTCGAGCTCCCCTGGACAACCAGGGGGAGGGGTCTCCCACCTGGAACAACAAGTCCCCTGTACCATGGTTTTGGCGGTATACAAGCTACCTCAGACACCCAGATGGGAAGGGTCTCCCGCATTGAGGGGCAATTCCCCTCTATGCTGACCAAGGCTATATAAAACTTTCCCCTGACACGCAGGTGGGAGGGGTCTCCTGCCTAGAAGGGCATGTCCCATCTACTTTGGCTGGTGTCCTATAAGACCTCCCTGGACACCCAGGTGTGAGGGGTCTCCCACCTGCAGGGTCGAGTCCCCTTTACTTTGGCTAGTGCCCTGAAAGAGCTCCCTGGATACCCAGGTGGGAAGGTCTCCCGCCTGGAGGGGCATGTCCCCTCTACTTTGTCTGGTGTCATATAAGAGCTTCCTGGACACCTAGGTTGGAGGGGTCTCCCGCCTGCAGGGGGGACTCCTCTACCCTAGCTGTGGTTATAGGAGTGACCCCAACTCCCTGGTGAAAGGGGTCTCAAGCCTGTAGGGATGACTCCCTTCTATCCTGGCTGGAGCAGGATTCGAGCTCCCTCACAACCATGTGGGAAGGGTATCCAACTGAAGGGGCAAGTCCCCTCTACCATGGCTGCAGAGGAATAGAATCTCTCCCAACACCCCTGGAGTGGCGAGTCTCTGCTACCCTAGCTGTGGGCAGTATAGGAGTCCCACCCCCCAACACCAGATGTGAGGGGTCTCCCGCCTGGAGGGGCTAGTCCCCTCTACTCTGGCTAAGTTGGTATACAAGTTCCCACCGATTCCCAGATGGGATGGGTCCTCCGCAAGGAGGGTCGAGTCACCTCTACCATGGCTGCTGTGGTATAGGAGCTCCCATGACACCCAGGTAGGAGGGTTCCTCCGCCAGAGGTGTGAGTCCCCTCTACAGTGGCTGCAGAGGTATAAGAGCTCCACCTGACACCCACGTGAAAGGGGTCATGGGCCTAGAGGGACAAGTATTCTCTACACTGGATGCAAAAAAAAAAAAAGCTTCCCCTGACACCCAGGTGAGAGGAGTCTCCCACCTTCAGTTGTGAGTCCCCTCTACACTGGCTGTGGCTGTGTATGAGCTTTACTAGACTCCCAGGTGGGTGGGGTCTCCCACATGGAGGGGAGAGCCCCTCTATTCTGGCTGAGGCACTATAGGACCTCCCCACTACACCAGGTTAGAGTGGAGGGGTAAGTTCTCTAGAGGGAGGGGTGATTAGCCTCTACCCTGGGTGTGGCAGAATTCAATCTTCCCCTGACACTCAGGTAGAAGGGGTCTCCCACCTGGAGGGGCGAGTCCTCTCTTCCCTGGCTGTGGCAGGATACAAGCTCCCCTGATACCCAGGTGAGAGGAGTCTTCAGTCTGGAGCAACAAGTTCCCTCTTCCCTGGCTCGGCGATATATTAGATACCCCAGGTGGGAGGGGTCTCCTGCATGGAGGGGCAAGTCTCCTTTACCCTGGCTAAGGCCGCATACAAGCTCACCCCTCCCCAAAGCAAAGGTGGGAGGAGTCTTTCAGCTGCATGGGTGAATCCTTTCTACCCTGGCTGCCTGGTATAAGAGCTTCCCCCACACCCAGGTTAGAGGGTTTTCTTGACTGGATGGGCAAGTTCCCTCTACCCTGGCTGCAGCAGTATTGGAGCTCCCCCAGACACCTGCTGGGAGGGGTCTCCTGCCTATAGGGGCCAGTTTCCTCTACCCTGGGTGCTGCGGTATTTGAGCTCCACTTGACACCCAGGTAGGTGTCTAGACTTGTGGGGTGAGTCCTTTCTACCTTGGCTGCAGCTATATAGGAGCTCCACCCTCATACCCAGATTGGAGGGTATCACGCCTGGAGGGGCTAGTCTCCTCTACCCTGGCTTTGGCGATATAAGATCTCCCCCTGACACTCAGGTGGGAGGGTTATGCCGCCTGGAAGGGTGAGTCCCCAGTACCCTGGCTTCAGTTGACAGGAGCTCCATAGGACACCCAGGTGAAAGGGGTCTCCCTCCTGGATGGGAGAGTCCCCTCTACCATGGCTTTGTCAGTATAACAGCTCCCCCTTACACGCACGTGGGAAGGGTCTCCCGCCTGGAGGGGCAAGTCCGCTTTACTTTGGCTGCAGTGGTGTACAAGCGCCCACTGGACACCCAGGTGGGAGGGGTCTCCCGACTAGATGGGCAAGTGTCCTCTTCCCTGGCTGAGACGGTATATGAGTTCCCTCTGACACCCAGTTAGGAGGGGAATTTGACTGGAGGGGCGAGTCCCCTCTACCCTGGTTTGGCTGAATTCAAATTCAGGCTTCCCCCAACACCCAGCTGGGAGGGATCTCCCACCTGGATAGGTGAGTACCCTCTATGGTGGCTGCAGCAGTATAGGAGCTCCACCAGACACATACGTGGGAGGATCCTCCTACTTACAGGGGCAAGTCCCCTCTATCCTGGCTCTGGTGGTATAAAGCTCCCCCAGACACCCAGGTTGGAGGGGTCTCCCACCTGGAGGGGGGAGTCCCCTCTACTTTGGCTGGTGCCCTATAAGAGCTCCCTGGACATCCAGATGGAAGATGTCTCCCGCCTGCAGTGGCGAACACCTCCACACTGGCTTTGGTAGTATAAGAGCTTCCTCCAACACCCTGATGGGAAGGGTCTCCCCCCTGTAGGGCATATTCCCCTCTACCCTAGCTGCAAAGGTATAGGAGCTCCCCTGCACCCAGGTGGGAGGGGTCTCTCCCATGGAGAGACGAATTCCAGCTACCCTGGCTGGAGCGGTATAGGTGCCCCACCCTAGGACACCCAGGTGGGAGGGCTCTCCCACTTAGTTGGGGGAGTCCCCTCTACATTGGCTGGTGCCCTATAAGAGCTCCCTGGACCCCCAGGTGGGAGATGTCTCCTGCCTGCAGTGGCAAACACCTCTACTATGGCTCTGGTAGTATAGGAGCCTCCCCAAACATCCTGGTGGGAAGGGTCTCCCCCCTGTAGGGGCGATTCCCCTCTACCCTGGCTGCAAAGGTATGGGAGCTACCCAGAACTCAGGTAGGAGGGATCTCTTCCCTGGAGGGGTGGATCCCTGCTACTCTGGGTGGAGCAGAATAGGAGCCCCCACCCCAGGACACTCAGGTGGGAGGGATCTCCCTCCTGGAGGGGCGAGTCCCCTCTACCCTGGCAGCAGAAGTATAGGAGCTCCCCCTGACACCCAGGTGGGAGGGGTCTCCTGCCTAGAGTGGTGAGTCCCCTCTACCCTGGCTTTGACAGTGTATAAGCTCCCCCAGACACCCAAATGGGAGCTTTCTGCAGCATGGAGGGGAGAGTACACTCTATTCTGGATGAGGTGGTATAGGAGCTCCTCCTGACACCCAGGTTAGAGTGGTCTCTTGACTGAAAGGGAAAACCCGTATACCCTGTCTGCTGCAGTATTCAAGTTCCTCTGGACACACAGGTGGGAGGGTATCCCGCCTGGAGGGTCAAGTCACCTCTTCCTGGAAGCAGTGATATAGAGGGTCAAGTCACCTCTTCCTGGAAGCAGTGATATAGAAACTCGCCCAACACCCAAGTGGGAAGGGTCCTCTGCCTGGAGCAATGAGTCCCCTCTACACTGGCTGAGGGGGTGTACCAGCTACCCATGAAACCCAGGTGTGGGGGATCTCCTGTCTGGAGGGGTGAGCCCCCTCTATTCTGCCTGCTGAGATATACAAGATTCCCCCCCCCCCATAACCAGATGGGAGATGTCTCTCGCCGGAGGGGGTGAGTACTCTTTACCCTGGCTGCAGTAGTATACTAGCTTTCCCTGACAACCAGGTTGGATGGGGCTCTTGCCTGGAGGGGCGACTGTCCTATACCTGGCTGCAGTGGTAAAGGATCACCCCCTGACACCCAGGTGGGAGGGTTTCCGGCCTAGAGTGGGGAGTCCCCTCTACCCTGACTGCAGTGGTATAGGAGATCCCCCCTCCACTCAGGTAGGAGGAGTCTCCTGCCTGGAGAGGGGAGTCCCCACTACCCTGGCTGTGGCGGTATATGAAGTGTCCCCCCAACACTCAGGTGGGAGGGTCTCCTGCATGAAGTTGCGAGTCCCCTCAACCCTGGCTGTGAGTGTATAAGTGCCTCCTCTTACCCCCAGGAGGGAGGGGTCTCCTGCCTGGAGGGTCGAGTAACTGCCACCCCAGCTGCAGCCGTATTCGAAACCCACCTGGCCAGATACCCATAGGGGATGGGTCTTCCACCTTGAGGGGCGAGTCCCCTCTACGCTGGCTAAAGCAATATAGGAGTTACCACCATTATCAGGTAGAAGGTGTCTGTCGACTGGAGGTGCAAGTTTCTTCTACCCTGGCTGCTGGGGTATTCTACCTTGGCTGTTGGGGTATATGAGCTCCACATGACACTAGGTGGGAGGAGTGTTCCAAGTGGAGGGGCAAGTCCCCTCTACACTGGTTAAGGCGTTATAGGAGTTTCCCCCATTCCCAGGTGGGAGGTGTCTCTTGCCTGCTGTGCAAGTTGCCTCTAACTTGGCTGCTGGGGTATATGAGCTCCACCTGATACCCAAGTGGGAGGGGTATCCTGCCTGAAAGGGCGAGTCCCCTGTTCTTTAGCTCTTGCCATATAAGAGGTCCCAGTACACCCAGGTGGGAGGGTCTTCCTCCTGGAGGGGGATGTTCCCTTTACCCTGCTGTGGCAGTTTAGGAGCCCCCACACACACCAAGGTTGGAAGGGTCTCCCACCTGGAGGGACAGGTCACTTCTACCCAGGGTCCAGGTGTATAGGATCTTCCATCACCAGACACCCATGTGTGAGGGGTCTTCCTCCTGGAGGGGTGAGTCCCCTCTACCCTTGCTAAGGTGGTATAGGAGTTACCCCCATACCCAGGTGGGAGGTGTCTGTCGCCTGGAGAGGCGAGTCCCCACTACACTGGCTACAGTGGTATGTGAGCTCCTTCACCCACACCCAGGTGGGTGGGGTCTCCAGCCTGGAGGGGAGAGTCCCCTATACCCTGACTGGCCCAGTATACTAGCTCCAACTGAAACCCAGGTGGGAGAGGTCTGCCGCCTGGATTGGTGAGTTTCCTCTACCATTCTTGTGATGGTATAGGAGCACCCCTGGACACCCAGGTGGAAGGGGTCACATGCCTAGAGGGGCATGTCTCCTCTACTCTGGCTGAGGCGGTATAAGAGCTCCTGCTGACACCAAGGTGTTGGGGGTATGCTGCCTGGAAAGGCGAACACCCTCTATCCGTGCTGTCGCAGGATAAGAGTTCCCCCTGACACCTTGGTAGGAAGGGTCTCTTACCTAGAGCAGGAAATATTCTCTAGCCTGGATGCAGTGGTATACAAGATCCCTGCAACACTCAGGTGGGAAGGGTCTCCTGCATGAAGGGGAGAGTCCCCTCTATCCTGTCTTTGAAGGTATATGAGTTCCCCCAGACACCCAGGTGAAAGGGGTTTCCCACATGGAAGGGCGAGTCCCTGTTTCCCTGGCTGCAGCTCTATAGGAGCCTGCTGTAGAAACCCAGGTGTGAGGTGTCTCTTGCCTAGAGTAGCGAGTCCCTGGTACTCTGGCTGCACCTAGATATGAGCTCCCCCTGACACAGGTGAAAGGGGTATCCCACCTGGAGTGGCAAGTCCCTGCTACCTTGGCTGCAGCTTTACACAAGCCCCCCCCACACACACACACTGGGCACCCAGGTGGAAGGGATCTCATGACTGTAGGGGTGAGTCTCCTCTACATTGGCTGAGTCAGAATACAAGCTATCATGGACACCAAGGTGGGAGGTATCTCTCACCTGGAGGAGTCAGTCCAATCTACTCAGGCTGCAGAGGTATAAGAGTATCCACAGATAACCATTTCCTGTTTCATTCACTCAGCAGGCTCTCCTAGGTGCCACTTTGCTTCTTCTGGTCCACACGCAGCCCCTTCCTCCCTTGGCTCTCCATTACTGGGCCCCACTCCATTCTTGAGCCCCTGGCTGCCTTCTAGAGAACCCAGTCCCTTTCAGGCCCCTATTACCCTTCCCCTCCTGTGCCTCCCCTCTGATGCCCTCATGCTGTGGTATCCTGGCATTGCCCGGACCCTCTGCTCCCCCTGCTTCTCTCTAGCTATGCTGATAGAAAGGGTCGTGGCAGCCCGACCCCTCCCACTTCTGCATACCAGGTATCCCTTACAGTACCCTCTTTGGCCCCTCCTTTGGTCCAGATCCGTCTCTAAATATCTACTCACCTGGGACAGAGGAGCGGAATTGGCTCACCTCTGAGCCCTGAATGCTCTCTAGGGGAAACACAGCCATGTCACTGGCTTGAGTCATCTTTACTGCCTGAAACTTGAAGACTGGCAGTTAACATGGAATTGCTCCAATCCAGCCCTGACAGATTCCATCCCTTCCTTCCCCTGCCCTCTGGCCTTGCATGCTGCCCCTACCACAACCAAGCCCTCCCTAAATAACCCTGACTTTTTGCTCTCCTGTCCCTGGACCTGGGCATTCACCTGAGCCCCTGACCATATTCCTCATGGACCTTTGCAAACCAAAGAGTCTCTTCATGTTGGGTCTGACCTGGGGACCTCTTGCTTGGGCCTGCCAGCGGGGTCTCCTAAGTGCCACTTTGCTTCTTCTGGTCCTCACGCAGCCCCTTCCTCCCCTTTCCCTTGTGCTTTTCTCTGGCGTTTGATGGTCTCCTGTTCCTTGGGTCCCCTATTACCATTGATCCAGTGGGTCCCTTGCCTGGGAGCCTGGCTTTGGTCCTGGGTCTCGGCCCTAAGTGCACCCACCCCGACCACCTGCCATGCCCTCCCATTGCCCTCCTTCTGGCCCTTTTCCTTTTCCTGGCCTTTTTTGCCAGGAACCTGGCCATAGATTCTCATCTGATCCAGGGTGCCTTATGGGAAACAAAGCCCCGCCCCTCGCCTGGGCTCCTTGCTCTACCTTGGTGCTGTGTCAGGCACCAGGAACACTGAAACTTGGAGGTGTTCCTGGACCTGGAGCCTGACTCCCCCCTTCTGGATCCCCTGCCTTCCTTCCCAAATCTTGTCCACTGTCCTGAGCCCCCTGACTAAGAACTGTCAACTGGATCTCCATTCCCTGACCTGGTTCCTTGCTTCAGCCTCTGGTGCCCCTTTTGCTCACTGCTTTTCTGGCATTGTCTGAGGGCCCCTCATTGGGGCTTCTGCTTTGCTCCCCTTGGCTTCGCTGTACTACAGTACCCTAGTGCAGGCCTGCCTTCCCTGCCTGGGGTTCCCTGCTCTCCCCTGGCCTATAGGCCCCTTTCGGTCACTTGCCTGGGCTCCTTGCTGGGGTCCTGGCCCCCACTCCACCCACAACCAACCTGCAGACCTTCAGGCTGTGCCCTCCTTTGGCCCTCCTGACCTTTCTGTCTCTGCCACTCAAGCTTTACTGATTCCCTTCCCACAATGCTCACCAGGGACAGGGGACTTGACCTGGCCTCTTGGCCCTGGGGGCACCCTATGGGAAAACATAGCCCTGCCCCTTACCTGGGCCCTTTAGCATCCTTTAGACCTGACTCTTCTCCCAACCCCTGCTCCCAACCCCTGCTCCTGACCCCTGACACATGCAGTGTACCTGAGCTTTGAGCCCTTCTCCCCTTGTGCCACCCACTCTACTTTCTCCCCTCCCGCTGCTCCTCCTCCATGTTTCTTTTCATTCACCCAGGCCCAGGTGCTAGCACTTGGCTCTCCATTACTGGACCCAGGTCCTTGCTTGAAACCCTGCCTACCCTTATTAAGGATCCTTTCCCTGTCCCTTGGTTTCAGGCCCCTTTGGACAGGCCCCTTTTGTGCCTCCCCTCTGATCCCCTCATGCTTTGGTATCCTGACAATTATGGGACCCTCTGCTCCCCCTGCTTCTCCCTAGCCTATGCTGCTCGAATGGGTCCTGGCAGCCTAACCCCCACTAATTCTGCACACCAGGCATCCACTCACAGTACCCTCTTTGGCTCCTCCTTTGGTCCAGGTTCCTCTCTGAGGATCTACTCACATGAGACAGTGGAGCAGAATTGTCTCGCCTCTGCGCCCTGAATGCTCGCTATGGGAAACACAGCCCTGCCACTCGCCTGAGTCACCTTCACTGCCTGAAACTTGTGGCCTGGAAGTTTACCTGGACTTGCTGCAACCCAGCCCTGTGCAATCCCCACCCTTCCCTCCCCTGCACACTGGCCTTGCATGCTGCCCCTGCAGCAATCCAGCCCTCCATAACCCTGACCCTATGTGCTCCAGTCCCTGGTCCTGAGCTTTCGCCTGAGACCCTGACAATGTTCCACATGGCCCTCGGCATAGCAAAGAGTCTCTTCGTGTTGGGTCTGACCTGGGGTCTGCTTGCTTGGGCCTGCTATTGGGCTCCTCTAGGTGCCCACTGGCATCTCCTGATCCTCATGCAGCCCCTTTCTCCCATTCCCCTCGCACATTTTTCTGGCACTCACAGGTCTGCTGCTTCTTGGTTCTGCCATCATCATTGATTAAGTGGGTCCCTTGCATGGGCTACTGGATTGGATACTGGATCTTGCCTCTATGCTCACCCACCCCGACCCCTGCCGTACCTTTCCATCACCCTCCTTCTGTCCCCCTTTCTTTTCCTGGCCTCCTTTGCCAGGAACCTGGACATAGATTCTCATCTGATCCAGGGTGCCTTATGGGAAATAATGCATTTTCCTTCACCTGGGCCCCTTGCTCTCCCTGGGTGCTTGGTCCAGCACAAGGAATCCTAAAACCTGGAGGTGGCCCTGGGCCTGGAGCCTGACTGCTCCCTGCTGGATCTTCTGCCTTCCTTCCCAAAACGTGTCCACTGTCCTTAATCCCCTACCCAAGCACTGGCCTTTGGCTCTCAGTTCCCTGGCTTGGCTCCTTGCTTGAGCATCTGGTGGCCCTTGTTGCTCATTACTTTTCTGGGAATTGTCTGAAGGACACTCACTAGGGCCATTTTCCTGCTCTAATTGGCTTTCCTGTACTGTCATACCCTATTTCAGTGCTTCCTGCATGGTAGAGTATTCCCTGGTCTCCCCTGGCCTAGCCCTCTTCTAGGTCCCTCTCCTGAGCTTCTTGCTGTTGTCATGGCCCCCACCCCACCCACACCCTTCCTGCAGCCCTCCAGGGTATGCACTGCTTTGGCTGTCATATCCTTTCTGTCTCTGCCACACCCATTTTCCTGGTCCCCATCCCAATATGCTCACCTGGGCCAGGCAACTTGACCTGTCTTCTTGGCCCTGGGGGCTTCCTTTGGAAAACCTATCCCTGCCCCTTGCCTAGGCCCTTTGGCCTCCCTCAGTCTGGGCCCTGCTAATGACCCCTGACACCCTGCAATAGACATAGAACTTCAGCCCTTCTCCCCCTGTGCCACCTACTGCACTTTCTACCCTCAAGCTCCTCCCCTTCCATGTTTCTTTTCAATCACCAAAGCCCAGGTGCTAGCACTTGGCTCTCAATTACTGGGCCAGGCTCCTTGCTTGAGACACTGGCTACCCTTCTTGAGGACCCTTTCCTTGTCCCTTGGTTTCATGCCCCTTTTGCCAATGCCCTCCTATGCCTACCCTCTGATCCCCTCAAGTTCTGGTATCCTGGAAGTGCCTGGACCCTCCGCTCCCCCTGCTTCTACCAAGCCTATGCTGCTCCAATGGGTCATGGCATCCTGACCCCCCCCCCCCCAAATTCCACACACAGGTATCACCCCTCAGTACTCTCTTTGGCCCCTCCTTTGGTCCAGGTCCCTCTCTGAGGAACTACATAACTGAGGCAGAGGAGCAGAATTGTCTGGTGTCTGCGCCCTGAATGCTCCCTATGGGAACACAGCCCTGCCACTCACATGAGTCCCCTTCATTACATAGCAGGTTACATGGACTTGCTCCCACCCAGCCCTGAGCAATCCCCGCCCTTCCCTACCCTGCCCTCTGGCATTGCATGCTACCCCTACTGAAACCCAGCCTCCATAACCCTGACCCTTTGCACTCCAGTCCCTGGGACGGGGCTTTTGTCTGAGCCCCTGACAGCATTCCTCATGGCCATTGTCATAGCAAGAAGTCTTTTTGTGTTGTGTATGAACTGGGAACCCCTTGCTTGGACCCCCCCAGTGGGCTCCCCTAGGTGCCCCTTGGCTTCTCCTGGTCCTCATGCAGCCCCTTCCTCCCCTCCCCTCATACTTCATTCTGAGTCTTGCAGGTCTCCTGCTCCTTGGGTACCCCATCATCATTGATCGGGTTGGTCCCTTGCCTGGGTACCTGGCTTGGGTCCTGGGTCTCTCCCCTATATGCACCCACCCCGACCCCCTACCATGCCCTCCCATTGCCCTCCTTCTGGTGCCCTACATTTTCCTGGCCTCCTTTGCCAGGACGATGGCCATAGATTCTCATCTGATCCTGGGCGCCTTTTGGGAAACAATGCCCTGCCCCTCGCCTTAGCCTCTTGCGTTCCCTGGGTGCTTGGTCCTCCACCAGAAACGCTGAAATGTGGAGGTGACCCTGGGCCTGGAGACTACTGAACCCTGCTAGATCCTCTGCCTTCTCTCCAAAAACGTGTCCACTGTCCTGACCTCCCTGTGCAAGCCATAGCCCTTGACTCTCATTTCCTTGGCATGGCTCCGCACTTGATTCTCTGGTGGCCCTTCTTGCTCACTGTTTTTCTGGGCATTGTCTGAGGGCCCCTTCTGGGGCCGCTCCCCTGAACCTTTGGCATTCCAGTACTATAGTACACTAATGCAGCCCTGCCTTTCTGGCCCAGTGTTCCCTGCTCTCCGCTGGCCTGAGCCCTCTTCTAGGTCCCTTGCCTGGGCTCCTTGCAGGGGTCCTGGCCCCCACCCCACCCACACCCATCCTGTGGCCTTTCAGGCTGTGGCCTCCTTTGGTCCTCCTGTCTTTCTGTATCTGCCATTCCCTCTTTCCTCATCCCCTGCCCAGGATGCTAAAACAGGTGAGGTGATGTGACCTGGCCTCTTGGAACTGGGGGCTCTAATTGGAAAACGTAGCCCTGCCACTTGCCTGGGCTCTTTGGCCTCCCTCAGCTGGGGCACTGCTCCCAACCCCTGACATCCTGCAGTGGACCTAGGCCTTGAGTCCTGCTCCCCCTGTGACACCCACTCCACTGTCTCCCCTGCCGCTGCTCCCCTTCCATGTTAGTTTTCATTCACCCAGGTCCGAGTGCTAGCACTTGCCTCTCAATTACTGGACCCAGCTCCTTGCTTGAGCCCCTGGATACACTTCTCAAGGACCCTTTCCCTATCCCTTTGTTTAAGTCCCCTTTTGCCAGCCCCGTCCTGTTCCTCCACTCGAGTCCCCTCATGTTGTGGTTTGCTGGCCCTGACCAGACCCACTGCTCCCCCTGCTTCTCCCTAGCCTATGCTACTTGAAATGTTTCTGGCAGCCTGAACCCCCCTTCCACACACCAAGTATCCCCTCACAGTACCCTCTTTGGCCCCTCCTTTGATCCAGGTCCCTCTCTGAGGATCAATTAAATTGGGGAAGAGGAGCAGTATTGGCTGGTCTCTGTGCACTGAATGCTCCCTATGGGAAATGCAGCCCTGCCACTCCCCTGAGACCCCTTCACTTTCTGGCACTTAACATGGACTTGCTCCAACCCAGCCCTTAGGGATCCCCTCCCTTCCCCCCATGCCTTCTGGCCTTGTATGATGTCCCTACCACAATCCATCGCTCCCTAACCCTGACCATTTGTGCTCCAGTCCCTAGCCCTGGGCATTTGCCTGAGCCCCTGACTGTGTTCCTCATGGCCCTTGTCATAACAAGGAGTCTCTTCGCTTTGGGTCTGACCTGGGGGCCTCTTTCTTGTGTCCCCCAGTGGGCTCCCTTGGGTGCCCCTTGGCTTTTCTCAGTTCTCAAGCAGCCCCTTCCTACTCTTCCCTTTGTGCTTTTTTTCTGGTGCTCGCAGGTCTCCTGATCCTTGGGTCCCCCATCACCACTGATTGGGTGGGTCCCTTGACTGGGCACCTGGCTTGGGTCCTGGGTCTCACCCCAATGCGCACCCACCCCAAACATCTGTTGTGCCTTCCCATTGCCTTCCTTCTGGCTCCATTCCTTTTCCTGGCCTCATTTGCCAGGACCCTGGCAGTAGATTCTTATCTGATCCAGGGTGCCTTATGGGAAACAATGCCATGCCCCTCGCCTAGGTCCCTTTTTCTCCCTGGTTGCTTTGTCTGGCACTAGGAACCCTGAAACCTGGAGGTGGCCCTAGGCCTGGAGCCTGACGCCCCCTGATGTATACCCTGCCTTCCTTCCCAAATCTTGTCCACTTTCCTGAGCCCACTACCCAAGCCCTGGCCCTTAGATCTCCATTCCTTGCCCTGGCTTCTCACTTGAGCATTCTTGCTCACTGCTTTTCTTGGCATTGTCTGAGGGCCCCTCTCAGGGGCCACTCCCCTGCTCCCCTTGGCATTCCTGTACTGCAGTACAGTAGTGCAGCCCTGCCTTCCCGGCCCGGCATTCCCTGCTCTCCACTGGCCTGGGCCCTCCTCTAAGTTCCTTGCCTGGGCTCCTTGCTAGTGTCCTGAACCCCACCCCACCCACACACATCCTGAGGCCCTTCAGCCCTCCTGTAATTTCTGTCTCTGTCAAAACAACTTTCATGACCTCCTTTCTTGTATGCTCACCCGGGCCAAGAACTTCTCCTGGCGTCTTGGCCCTGCGGGCTCCCTTTGCGAAAACATAGCCCTGCCCCCATTGCATGGGCAAATTTGCCTCCCTCAGCCAGAGATCTGCTCCCAAACCCTGACACCCTGCAGTGGACCTGGGCCTTGAGCCCTCCTCCCTCTGTTCCACCAGCTTCCCATTCTCCCCTTCTGACCCTACCTAATCATGTTTGTTTTCATCAAACAGGTCCAGGTGCTAGCACTTGACTCTCCATTACTGGGCCCAGTTCCTTGCTTGAGGCCCCAGCTACCCTACTTGAAGGACCCTTTTCCTGTCCCTTGTTTTCAGGCCCCTTTTGTCAGCCCCCTCCTGTGTCTCCCCTCTGATCTCCTCAGCCTGTGGTATCATGGCACTGCCCAGACCTTCTGCTCCCCCTGCTTTTCCCTAGTCTATGCTGCTCCAATGGGTCCTGGAAGAACAACCCCCCCGAATCCACACACCAGGTATCCCCTCACAGTACCCTCTTTGGCCCCTCCTTTGGTCCACTATCTGAAGATCTACTCACATGGGGCAGAGGAGCAGAATTGTCTTGCCTCTGTGCCCTGAATGCTCCCTATGGGAAACAGAGCCCTGCTACTACCCTGAGTCCCCTTCATTGCCTGAAACTTGAGGCCTGGCAGTTACCATGGACTTGCTTCAACTGAGCCCTGTGTGATCCCCTCTTTTCCCTTTCCTGCACACTGGCCTTGCATGCTGCCCCTACCGCAAACCAACTCTCCCTAACCCTGACCCTTTGCCCTCCAGTCTCTGGGCTTGGTCATTCCCCTGAGCCCCTGATTGCATTCCTCATGGCCCTTGGCATAGCAAGGAGATTCTTTGTATTGGGTCTGATCTGGGGGTCCCTTGCTTGGGCTCCGCTAGGTGCCCCTTGGCTTCTCCTGGTCCTTATTCTGTCCCATCCTTCCCTTCCCCTCATGCTTTTTTCTGGCCCTCATGGGTGTCCTGATCCTTGGGTCCCTCATCACCATTGATTGGGTGGGTCCCTCGTCTGGGCACCTGGCTTGGGTCCTGGCTCTTGCCCCTCAGCGCATCCACCACGAACCTCTG
The DNA here is from genome assembly GCF_047511675.1 of Marmota flaviventris. Classification (NCBI taxonomy): domain Eukaryota; kingdom Metazoa; phylum Chordata; class Mammalia; order Rodentia; family Sciuridae; genus Marmota; species Marmota flaviventris. Next base: position 23,082,786 of record NC_092517.1, read on the forward strand.
CCCTGCCCTCCCATTAACCTGCTTCTGGCCCCCTTCCATTCCCTGGCCTTTCTTGCAATGACCATCACCACAGATTCTCATCTGATCCAGGGCACCTTATGGGAAACAATGCCCTGCCTCTCCACCTGGGCCCCTTGCTCTCCCTTGGTGCTTGGTCCAGAACCAGGAACCCTGAAACCTGGAGGTTGCCTTGGGCCTGGAGCCTGACTGCCCCCTACTGGATCCCATGCCTTCCCTCCCAAATCTTGTCCACTGTCCTGAGCCCCCTGCCCAAGTTCTGGCCCTTGCCTCTCAGTCCCCTGTTCTGAGGCTCTGGTGGACCTCCTTGCTCACTGCTTTTCTGGGCATTGTCTAAGGGGCCTTCACTGGGGCCGCTTCCCTGCTCCCCTTATCTTCCCTGTACTGCAGTAACCTAGTGCAGCCCCGCCTTCCTGGCCCTGGTCTTCTCTGCTCCCCCCTGGCCTGGGCTCTCTTCAAGATCCCTTGCCTGGGATCCTTGCTGGGTTCCTGGGCCCCACCCCACCCCCACCCATTCTCCGGCCCTTCAGGCTTTGTCCTCCTTCTGCCCTCCTGTTGTTCCTGTCTCTCCCAGTCCGGCTTTCCTGATCCCCTACCCAGGATGCCCTCCAGGGCCAGGGTACTTAACCTTGCCTCTTGGCCCTGTGGCCTCCTTTTGAGAAAACATAGCCCCTTGTGTTTCCCTCTGTATCATGGCCCTCCTTGTGCAGCCCATCCTCCCCAAAGTCTTGCGAATTCCCCTGGTCCTCCTGAGTCTCATGCTCCTTGGGTCCCTTGTCCTAGGTTCGTCGGGTAGGTACTTTGTCTGAACACCAGGCTAGGGTCCTGGCTCACCTCCCACCATGCACCCACCATGACCAGAGTCTGTGCCCTCCCAAAGCCCTTATTCTGTCCCCCTTCCATTGCCAAACCTCCTTTGCCAGGTCCCTGTCCATGGATTCTTATCTGGGCCAGATAGTCTTATGAGAAACAGAACCCTGCCCCTCACTTGGGCCACTTACTATTTCTGGGTGCTTGGTCCTGCACCAGGAACCCTGACACCCCGTTGTGGCCCTGGTCCTGGAGCCTGACTGCACCCTGCTGGATCCCCTGCCTTCCCTCTTTAGCCCTTGCCATATAAGGGGTGCCAGTACACCCAGGTGGGAGGGGTCTTCTGCCTGCAAGGGTGTGTTCTCTCTACCCTGGCTGTGGCACTATAGGATCTCCCCCCAACACGCAGGTGGGAGGGGTCTACACCTTAGGGATAAGTCCCATTCTACTCTGGCTGCTGCACTAATCAAGCCTCCCCTGACACCCAGGTGGGAGGGGTCTCCTGATTGGAGGGGCGAGTCCCCTCTACTCTTGATGCAGATGGATAAGAGCTCACCCAGCTCACCCTGGCTAAGGTGGTGTACAAGTTTCCCTCGAACCCTAGATTGGAGGGGTCTCTTGAATATAGGGGCAATTCTGCTCTATCCTGGCTGAAGCAGTGCAGGAACTCCCCCTGACACCTAGAAGGGAGGGTTCTCATGCCTAGGGGTGCCAGTCCCCTCTACCTTGGCTCGAGCAGTATAGGAGATCCCCAGGACACCCAGGTGAAAGGTCTCCCTCCTGAAGGGGAGAGTACCTCTAAACTGGCTGGAGCAGTATAAGAGCTCCCCCTGAAACCCAGGTGGGAGAAGTCAACCACCTGGAGGGATGATTCCCCTCTACCCAGGCTGTGGCGGTATAGGTTCTTCCCCCCACACACCCAGGTTGGAGGGTTCTCCCGCCTGGAAGGGCCAGTCCCCTGTACCCTGGCTGCAGCGGTATAGGAGATCCCACTGACAAACAGGAGGGAAGGGTCTCTCGAAAGGAGTAGCGAGTCCCCGCTACACTGGCTGCTGAGGAATAAAAGCACCCCCAGACACCCAGGTGGGAGGGGTCTCCCTCATGTAGGGGCGAGTCCACTTTATCATGGCTGTGGTGGTATATGAGCTCCCACTGACACCCTGGTCAGAGGGGTCTCCCGCCAGTCCGGGCAAGTACTTTCTACCCTGGCTGTGTTGGTATATGAGTTCCTGCTGACAGCCAAGTTGGAGGAGTCTCCCGCCTGGATGGGTGAGTCTCCTTTACCCTGGCTAAGGTGGGGCACAAGTTCCCCTAGACCCCCAGGTGGGAGGGGTCTCCTGCCTGGGGGAGGGCGAGTCCCCAATAGCTTGGCTGCAGTGGTATACAAACTCCCCCCTATACACCCAGGTTGGAAGGTCTCCCTCCTGAAGGGGCGAGTCCACTCATCCATGGCTGCACGGGTAGAAGGGCCCTCTCCTACTTGGAAGGGAGAGTCCCCTCTTCCATGGCTAAGGCCGTATAGGTGTTACTTCCATTCCTATGTGGGAGGTGTCTCTCGCCTGGAGGTGCGAGTCGCCTCTACCCTGGATGCTGGGGTATATAAGATCCACCTGACACCAAGGTGGGAGTTGTCTTCCACCTGGAGGGGCAAGTCCCCTCTACCCTGGCTAATGTGATAAAGGAGTTATCCAATTCCCAGATGGGAAGTGTTTCTCCCCTGGACGTGTTAGTTTCCTCTACCCTGGCTGCTGGGGTATTTCAGCTCCACCTGACACCCAAGTGGAAGGGGACTTCAGCCTGGAGGGGTGAGTACAATCTACCCTGGCTGCAGTGGTTAAGGTGCTTCCCCTGATACCCAGGTGGGAGGTGTCTCCTGCCTGGAGGTGTGACTCCCCTCCAACCTGGCTGCTGCAGTATAAGAGCTCCTCTGACACCCAATTGGGAGGAGTCTCCATCCAGGAGGCTAGAGTCCCCTTTACCCTGCTGCAGCGGTATAGGAGCTCCCCAGGACACCCAGGTGGAAGAGGTCTCTGTCTGGAGGGTAGAGTTCCCTCTACCCTGACATCCAGGTGGGAGGGGTCTCCCACCTGGAGGGGCGAGTCCCCTCTTTCCTGGCTGTGGCAGTATAGTAGCTTCCCCCTAAACCCAAGTGGGAGGGTTCTCCCTCCTGAAGGGGCTAGTCCCCTCTATCCTGGCTGTGGCGGTATATGAGCTCCCCCTGACACCCTGGTTGGAGGGGTCTCACCCCAAGAGGTGCAAGTAATTTCTTCCCTGGCTATGGTGGTATAAGAGCTCCCACGGACAGCCAGGTTGGAGGGGCATCCCACCTGGATTGGCGAGTCTCCTCTACCCTGGCTAAGGTGGTTTACAAGTTCCCTGTGACACCCAGGTGGGAGGGTCTCCCACCTGAAATGACGAGTCCCCTGAACACTGGCTGCAGGGTTATAAGAGCACCCTCCTACCCTCAGTAGGGAGAGATTTCCCACCTAGTGGGGTGAGTCGCTGCTACCCCAGCTACAGCTGTATATGAACCACCCCTCACCAGACACCCATGTGGGAGGCATCTCCCTACTGGAGGGGCCAGTCCCTCTACCCAACCTGCAGTGATATACTAACTCAGGTGGGAGTGGTGTCCTGCCTGGAGGAGAGAGTCCCCTCTTCCCTGGCTGTGGCGGTATAGGAGCTTCCCCCATACACAAATGGGAGGGGTCTCCCTCCTGAAGGGGAAAGTAACTCTACCATGGCTGCAGTGGTATAACAGCTCCCCCTGACACGGTGGGTGGGGTCTTCTGCCTGGAAGAGCGAGTCCCCTTTATCCTGGTTGTGGTGTTATATGAGATCCCACTGAATCCCTTGTTGGAGGGGTCTCCCGCTAGGAGAGGCAAATACTTTCTTCTGTGACTGGGGTGGTATATGAGTGCCTGCTGAAAGCCCGGTTGGAGGGGTCTCCCGCTTGGATGGGCGAGTCTCCTCTACCCTGGCTAAGGTGGTATACAAGTTACCCATGACACCCTGATGGTAGGTCTTCCGTCAAAAGGGGCAAGGCCCCTCAACCCTGGCTGAGGGGATATAAGAGCCCATCCTACCTTCAATAGGGAGGGGACTCCCACCTAGAGGGCGAGTTGCTGCTACCCCAGCTGCAGCTGTATATAACCCTCCCCTCATCAGACACCCATGTAGGAGGGGTCCTCCGCCTGGAGGGACAAGTCCCCTCTACCCTAGCTAAGGCAGGATAGGAGTTACCCCCATTCCCAGATGAGAGGTGTCTCTCACCTGGAGGTTCTAGTTGCCTCTACCCTGGCTGCTGGGGTATATGAGCTCCACCTGACAACCAGGTGGGAGGGGTCTTCTGCCTGGAGGCGCGAGTCCACTCTACTTGGGCTAAGGGGGTATAGGAGTTACTCCCATACCCTGGTGGGAGGTGTTTCTTACCTGGAGGTGCAAGTTGCCTTTACCTTGGCTCCTGGGGTATATGAGCTCTACCTGACACCCAGAAGGGAGGGGTCTTTCACCTGGAAGGGCGATTTCTTTTTACCCTGGATGCAGTGGTTAAGGAGCTTCCCCTGACACCCAGGTGGGAGGGGTCTCCTGCCTAGAGGGGTGACTTCCCTCTATCCTGACTGAGGGGTTGTGCCAACTCTTCCAGAAACTCAGGTGGGAAGGATCTCCTGCTTGGAGGGGCGAGTACTCTCTATATTGACTGCTGTGGTATACGAGCTCCCCCCCATACCCAGATGAGAGAGGTCTCCCACCTGAAGGGGCTAGTCCACTCTACCCTGGCTGCAGTGTTCACTATCTTTTCCTGACACCCAGGATGGATGGGTCTCTCTCCTGAAGGGGCAAGTCCCTTCTATCCTTGCTTCTGCGGTAAATTATTTGCCCCTGACACCCAGTTCGGAGGGACTCTGGCCTGGAGAGGTGAGTCCCCCTTACCCTGGCTGCAGTGGTATAGGAGATACCCCCTACACTCAAGTGGTAGGGGTCTCCTTCCTCCAGTGGTGAGTCCCCTCTACCTTGCTTGTGAGAGTATATGAACTGCCCTGACAACTATGTGGAAGGGAAATTCCACCTGGAGGGTTGAGTCCCCTCTCCCCTGACTCTGGTGGTATAGGACCTCCCCATACACCCTGGTTATGGGGTCACCCGACTGGAGGGGAGAGTCCCCTCTACCCATGCTAAAGTAGTATAGGAGTTACCCCCTTTCCAAGTGGTAGGTGTCTCTTGCCTGGAGGTTTGAGTCACCTCTACCATGGCTGCTGGGGTATATGAGGTTACCTGACACCCAGGTGGAAGGGATCTTCTCCCTGGAGGAAGAGTCCACTCTACCCTGGCTGCAGCAGTTAAGTAGCTTCCCCTGACACCCAGGTGGGAGGGGTCTCACACTTAGAGGGGCTACTTCCTTCTACCCTGGCTGAGAGGGTGTACCAGCTCTCCCAGACACCAAGGTGAGAGGGGTTTCCTCCTTGGAGGACTGAGCCCCCCCTGTTCTGGCTGCTTTGGTATACAAGCTTCCTCCCATACCCAGATGTGAGGGGTCTCCCACCTGAAAGGGTGAGTCCCTGGTAACCTGGCTGCAGTGATTTACTAAATTTCCCTGACACCCAGGTTGGATGGGTCTCTCACCTGGAGGGGCGAGTCCCCTCCACCCTGGCTAAGAAGGTAAAGGATCTCCCCTTGACACCCAGGTGGGAGGGTCTCCAGCCTGGAGATGTGAGTCCCCTCTACCCTGGCTGCAGTGGTATAGGAGGTTCCCCCTACACCCAGATGATAGGAGTCTCCTGCCTCCAGTGGCATGTCTCCTCTACTCTACTTATGGCAGTATATGAACTCCCCTGACAATCAGGTGGAAGGGATCTTCTGCCTGGGGGATTAGTCCCCTCTCCCCTGGCTCTGGTGATATAGGAGCTCCCCCAACACCCAGATTATGGGGTCTCCTTACTGGAGTGCCAGTGCCCTCTACACTGGCTGCTGGGTATATGACCTCCCACTGACACCCAAGTGGAAGGGTCTCCCGCCTGGAGCAATGAGGACACTTTACCCTGGCTGTGGCAGTATATATGCTCTCCCAGACACCCAGGTGGGAGGTGTCTCCCGCCTGGAGTGGCAAGTCTTCTCTACCCTGGCTAAGGCGGTATACAAGCACCCCACTACACTCAGGTGGGAGTGGTCTTTTTCATGGATGGCGAGTCCCCTCTACCCTGGCAGTGGCAGTATACAAGCTCCCCTAGACACCTAGGTGGGGTGGGTCTCCCGCCTGGAGGGGCAAGTGTTTTCTACCCTGGTTAAGGCCGTATAGGAGTTACTACCATTCCCAAGTGGGAGGTGTTTCACCCCTGAAGGTGCGAGTTGCCTCTATCCTGGCTGCTGGGCTATATGAGCTCCACCTGACACCCAGGTGGGAGGGGTCTTCTACCAGGAGGGGAGAGTCCACTCTACCCTGTCTGTAGTGGTTATGAAGCTTCCCCTGACACCCAGGTTGGAGGGGTCTTTCACATACAGGGGTGACTTTCCTCTATTCTGCCTGAGGGGATGTACCAGTTCTCCTAGACACCCAGGTCAGCGAGGTCTCCTGTTTGAGGGGTGATTCCCCTCTACTCTGGCTGCAGTGGTATACTAGCTTTCCCTGACACCCAGGTTGGATGGGTCACTCCCCTGGAGGGGCAAGTTCCCGGTACCATGGCTGCTCTGGTAAAAGATCTCTCCCTGACACCCAGGTAGCAGGGGTCTCCTACCTGGAGCAATGAGTCTCCTCTATCCTGGCTGTGCTGGTACACATTGCCTCTCAGACACCCAGGTGGGTCTCCCACCTTGAGTGGCAAATCTTCTCTACCCTGTTTAAGGCATTATAAAAGTGCCCCACTATGCGCAGGTGAGAGTCATCTTCTACATGAACAGGCGAGTCCCCTCTACCCTGGCTTTGGCGGTATACAAGCTCTCCAGACACCCAGGTGGGAGGGATCTCCCACCTGGAAGGGCGAGTCCCCTCTAAGCTCTTGGTATATAGAGCTCTCAGTACACCCAGGAGGGAGTGGTCTTCCACCTGCAAGTGTGTGTTTCCCCTACCCTAGCTGTGCCAGTTTAGGAGCTCACCTGGACACCTAGGGGAAAGGTGTCTCCCGCCTATAGGGGCGAGTCCTCTTTACCCTGGCTGCTGCATAAATCAAGCTCCCCTGACTCCCAGGTGGGAGGGGTCCCATGATTGGAGGTGTGAGTCCCCTCTTCCCTGGCTGTGGAGGTATAGGCGCTCAACAAGACATGCAGGTTGGAGGGGTCTCCCAATTGGAAGGGAAAGTCTGCTGTAGCCTGGCTGCAGCGTTATAGGAACTCCCCCCTGACACCCAGGTGGGAGGGTTCTCCCGCCTAGAGGAGCAAGTCTCCTCTTCCCTGGCTTCAGCGGTATAGGAGCTCCCAAGGACACCCAGGTGGAAGGGGCCTCCCTCCTGGAGGGGAGAGTCCCCTCTACCCTTGCTGTGGCGGTATAGGATCTCCCACACACACAACCAGGTGAAAGGGGTCTGGTGCCTGGATGAGCAAGTCCCGTCTACCCTTGCTGTGGCAGTATAGGATATCCCCCTAACAGGTGGGAAGGGTCTCCAGACTGGAGCAGTGACTCCCCTCTCTGCTGGTTGTGGAGGTATACAAGCTGCCCCAGACACCCAGGTGGGAGGGGTCTCCTGCATGGAGGGGTAAGTCCCCTCTATCCTGGCTGTGGTGGCATATAAGCTTCCACTAACACCCTGATGGGAGGGGTCGCCTGACAGGAGGGGCAAGTACTTTCTACCATGGCTGGAGTGCTATATGAGCTCCAGATGACAGCCAGGTTGGAGAGGTCTCCCGCCTGGATGGGCAAGCCTCCTCTACCCTGTCTAAGGTGGCCTACAAGTACCCCGCCACATCCTGGTTGAAGGGGTCTCCTGCCTGGAGGGGTGAGACCCTACTTCTGTGGCTGCAGCGCTATAAGTGCTCCCCAACACCAAGGTGGGAGGGTCTCCCGTGTGAAGGGAAGAGTCCCCTCAAACCTGTATTCGGGGGTATAAGTGCCCCCTCCTACCCCCAGTAGGAGGGGTTTCCCACCTGGAGGGGCGAGTCACTGCTACCCAGAGTACAGGTGTATATGATCCCCCCTCGCCAGACACACATGTGGGAGGGGTCTTCCACGTGGAGGGGCAAGTCCCCTCTATGCTTGCTAAGGCAGGATACGATTTAACCCCATTCCCAGGTGGGAGATGTCTCTCGCCTGGAGGTGCGAGTTGCTTCTACCCTCGTTGCTGGGCTATATGAGCTTCACCTGACACCTAGGTGGGCGGGGTCTTCCGTATGGAGGGGCAAGTCCACTCTATCCTGGCTGCAGTGGTTAAGGAGCTTCCCATGAAACCCAGGAGGGAGTGGTCTCCCGCCTAGAAGGGTAACTTTCCTCTACCCAGCCTGAGGGGGTTTACCAGCTCTCCCAGATACCCAGATGGGAGGGGTCTCCTGCTTAAAAGCCTCTATTCTGACTGCTGTGGTATACAAGATACCCGCTACATACCAAGATGGTAGGTTTCTCCCAACTGAAGGGCCGTGTCCCCTTTACCCTTGCTAAGGCGGCATAGGAGTCACTCCCATTCCCAGGTGGGAGATATTTCTTGCCATGAGGGGCGAGTTGCCTCTACCCTGGCTACTGAGCTATATGAGCGCCACCTGACAGCCAGGTTGGCTTGGTCTTTCACCTGGAGGGGAGAGTCTCCTCTAACCTGGCTGCAGCATTTAAGGAGCTCCCCTTGACAAGCAGGTTTGAGGGGTCTCCCACCTAGAAGTGTGCCTTATTCCTACCTGGCTGCAGGGGTTTACCAGCTTTCACAGAGACCCAGGTTGGAGGTTTATCCCACTGGAAGGGGCAAGTCCCCTCCACCCTGGCTCTGAATATACAAGAGCTCTCCCCCACACCCAGGGGTGTGGGGTCTCTTGACTTGAGGGGCGAGTCCCCTCTACAGTGGCTGCAGCAGGATAAGAGCTCTCCCTGACAATCGGTTAAAATGGTCTCCCGCCTGGGAGGGGCGAGTCCCAGTTACCCTCACTGCAGCTGTGTATCTGCGCCCCCAAACACCCAGTTGGGAGGGGTCTCTTGCTTGGAGGGTCGAGTCCCCTCTATCCTAGCTAAGGCGGAATACAAGCTCCCCTGACACCCTGGTGAGAGGGGTATCCCACCTAGAAGGGCAAGACCCCTCTAATTTAGCTCTTGTCATTTAAGAACTCCTAGTACACTCAGGTGGGTGGGGTCTTCCGCCTTCAGGGTAGTGTTCCCTCTATCCTACTTGTGGCAATATTTGAGGTCCCCCTGGTACCCAGGTGTCAGGGACTCCCGCCTGTAAGAGCAAGTTTCCTCTACCATGGATGCCGATGTAATCAAGCTCCCCTGGACACCCAGGTGAGAGGGGGTATCCAGATTGGAGTGGTGAGCCCCTCTACTCTGGCTGCAGTGGTAGAAGAAATCTCCCTGACACCCAGGTGGAAGGGGTCTCTATTCTGGAGCTGTGAGTCCCCTCTACCCTGGCTGCAGCATTATAGGAGCTCCCCAGGACACCCAGATGTAAGGGGTCTCCTGTCTGGAAAGTAGAGTTCCCTCTACCACAGGTATCCAACCTGAAGGGGAAAGTACCCTCTACCATGGCTGTGGTGGTATAAGATCTCCCCCTGACACCCAAGTGTGAAGGGTCTCCTGTCTGGAGGAGCAAGTCCCCACTACACTGGCTCCAGGGGCATAAAAGCTTCACCCCCCCACCCAGGTTGCAGGCATCTTCTGCCTGGAGGGGCAAATCCCCTCTATCCTGGCTGCTGTGGTATAGGAGTTCCCCTGACAACTAGGTGTGAGAAGTCTCCAGCCTGTATGGTAGAGTCCCCTCTATCCTGCCTGTGCCTGTATAGGTGCTCCCCCGGTCACCCAGGTGAAAAGAATCTCAAACCTGGAAAGGCAAGTACACTCTACCCTGGCTGAGGCAATATAAGAGCTCCCCCTGACTCCCACGTGGGAGGGGTCTCCTGCATGAAGGGGCGAGTCAACTCTACCCTGGCTGTGGTGGTATACAAGCTACCCTGACATAGAGGTAGGAGGGTTTTCTTGGCGAGTCCCCTGTATCCTGGCTGCGGTGATATACAAGCTCATCCCCACACCCAGGTGGAAGGGGTCTCTCGCCTAGAAGGGCTAGAGTCGACTCTAATTTGGCTAGTGCCATATAAGAGCACCAAGACCACCCAGGTGGGAGAAGTTTCCCGCCAGCAGCGCGAGTCCCCTCTACCCTGGCGGCAGCAGTATAAGTGCTCCCCCTCAAAACCAGGTGGGAGAAGTCTCCCACATTGAGGGGCAAGTCTCCTTACCCTGGCTAAGGCGGAATACAAGCACACCCAGGCACCAAGAAGGAAGGGGTCTCTCACCTGGAGGAGCGTGTCCACTCTACCCTGAATGCAGCACTATATGAGTTTCTCCTAACACCCAGGTGGGAGAGGTGTTCCTCTTGGAGGGGCAAGTGGGCTCTCCCCTGGCTGCTGCTGTATAGGACCTGCCCCAGACATCCAGGTGTGAGGGGTCTCATGCCTAGAGGGCCAAGTCCCCTCTACCCTGGCTGCAGTGGTGTAGGAGCTCCCTCAGATACCCGTGTGGGAGGGGTCTCTGGCAAGGAGGAGCGAGTCCCCTCTACCCTGGCTATGGTGGTATACAAACCCCCCCCCCCAATACAGTGGGGTGAGTCCCCTCTACCATGGCTGCTGCAGTATATGAGCTCTGCCTGTCACCCTGGTTGGAGGGTTCTCCCACCTGGAGGGGCAAGAACCCTCTACCCTGGCTGCTATAGTATATGAGCTCCCCTGACACCCAGGTGGGAGGAGTCTCCCACCTGGAGGGGTGAGTCGTCTCTACCCTGGATAAGGTGATATATGAGCTCCCAGCTACACCCAGGTGGAAGAGATCTCCCTGGAGGGGCTAGTTACCATGACCCTGGCTAAAGTCTTATATGACCTCCTACATCCACACCCAGGTGGGCAGGATCTCCCGCCTGGAGGGGCGAGACCCCTCTACCCTAGCTGGCCCAGTATACTAGCTCTCCATGACACCCAGACAGGAGACAGTGCTCTCCCACCTGGGTGGGAGAGTTTTCCCCTCCTACCTGTGGTGGTATAGGAGATCCCCTGGACACCCAACTGGAAGGGGTCTCCCACCTGGAGGGGCACATCCCCTCTATTTTGGCTCTGGCGGTATAGGAGCTCCACCTGACATCGAGGTGGGAGGGGTATGCTGCCTGGAAGGGCAAATCCCCTCTACCTGGGCTGTGGCAGGATGAGAGTCCCCCTGACACCCTGGTAGGAATGGTCTCCCACCTAGAACAGAGAATCCCCTCTACCCTAGGTGTGCAGGTAAAAAAGCTTCCCCAGACACCCAGTTGGGTGAGGTCTCCTGCCTGGAGGGGCGAGGCCCCTCTACCCTGGCTTTGGTGGTATATGATCTATACAAGACCCCAGCATGCAGGTGGGAGTGTTCTCCCAACTGGAGGGATGAGTCCCCTCTTCTTTGGCTGTTGCTATATAAGAGCTCCGAGGAAAACACGTGGGAGGCATCTCCCAACTGGAGGAGTGAGTCCCCTCTAACCTGGCTGGGAGGTATAGGAGGTCCCCCAGTCCCCCAGGTGGGAGGGGTTTCCCAACTGGAGGTTCAAGTCCCCTCTAATCTTGCTGCAGTTATATGAGAGCCCCTTTAGACACCCAGGTGGGAGGAGTCTCCAGCCTGGCTGGGCAAGTGCCCTACACCTTGGCTGCGGTGGTATATGAACTCCCCTCAACACCCAGGTTAGAGTGGTCTTTGCCTGGAAAGGCGAGTCCCATCTAACCTGACTGCAGCGGTATAGAAGATCCCCACAACACTCAGGTGGGAAGGGTCTCCCGCATGGAGGAGTGAGTTCCCTCTACCCTGGTTGGGGCGGTGTACTAACACCCGGACATCCAGTTGGGAGGTGTCTCCTACCTGGAGGGGTGAGTCCCCTCTACCCTGCCTTCAGAGGTATTTGAGTTCCTCCAGACACCCAGGTGAAAGGGGTCTACCGCCTGAAGAGACACGTCCGTGTTACCCTGGCTGCAGCTCTATAAGAGCCCCCTTACAAATCCAGCTGTGATGGGTCTCTTGCCTGGAGTGGCAAGTCCCTGCTACTCTGGCTGCGCCTAGATACAAGCTCCCCCTGACATCAAGGTGAAAGTTGTAACCTGCCTGAAGGGGCAAGTCCCTTCTACCCTGGCTACAGCTGTACACGAGACCCCACCTCACTGGGCACCCAGATGGAAGTGATCTCATAACTGTAGGGGTGAGTCCCTTCTACATGGGCTGATGCAGAATACAAGGTAGCCTGGACACCAAGGTGGGAGGGGTCTCTCGCCTGAAGGAGTCAGTCTGCTCTACCCAGGCTGCAGAGGTATCAGAGCTCCCACAGACAACCATGTCCTTGTTTATTCATCCAGGTCCAGGTGCTAGCACTTGGCTCTCCATTACTGGCATGGCTCTTTGCTTGAGACCATAGCTACACTTTTTGATGGCCATTTCCCTGTCCCTTGGTTTCAGGCCCCTTTTACTGGTCCCCTCCTGTGCCTCCCCTCTGATTCCCTGAGGCTGAAGTATCCAGGCAGTACCCGTACCCTCCACTCCCCATGCTCTCCCTAGCCTATGCTGCTCAAATGGGTGCTGGCAGCCCTATAGCCCCACATTTACGCACACCAGGAATCCCCTCACAGTATCCTCTTTGACCCCTCCTTTGGTCCATGTCCCTCTATGAGGATCTACTCACCTGGGACAGAGGAGTGAAATTGGCTTGCCTCTGTGCCCTGAATGCTCCCTATGGGAAACAAAGCCCTGCCACTCACCTGAGTCCTCTTCACTGCCTGAACCTGGAGGCCTGGCAGTTAACTAGGAATTGCACCAACCCAGCCCTGATCGATCCCCTTCCTTCCCTCCCCTCCCCTCTGGCCTTGCATGCTGCCCCTACGCCAATCCACCCTCTCTAACCCTGACCATTTGTGCTTCAGTCTCTGGGCCTGGCGCTCACATAAGTCCCTGACAGTATTTCTCATGTCAATTCGTGTAGCATGGAGTCTCTTCCTGTTGGGTCTGACCAGGGGACCCCTTGCTTGGGACTGCCAGCATGCTCCGTTAGGTGACTGTTGTGCTTTTCTCTGTCTCCTCGTCCTTGTGCAGCCCTTCCTCCCCTTCTCTTTGGGCTTTCCCCTCATGCTTGCAGTTCTCCTGCTACAGTTCTCCCTCCAAAGTCTTGTCCACTGTCCAGAGCCCCCTGCCCAAGCTCTGGCACTTGGCCCTCCATTCCCTGGCCTGCCTCCTCGCTTGAGCCTCTGGGTCCCTTTTTCTCCCTGTGGGCTCCCTTTGGGAAATCATAGCTGAGCCCCTTGCATGGGAATTTGGACTCTCTCTGCCCAGGTCCTCCTCCTCGATTCAGATACCCAGCAGTGAACATAGGCCTTGAGCCCTCCTCTCACTGTGCCACCCACTACCCTTGCTTGCTCCCCTTTCTCCCCTCCCCAGTCCCGCCTGTTTTAATAGGACCCAGGACTGGGTCCTGGCACTTTGCTCCCAATTCTAGGACCTGGCTCCTTGCTGGAGCCCCAGGTTGTCCTTCCTGAGGACCCTGTCCCTGTTCCTTGATTTCAGGCCCCTTGCTTGTCCCACCTCTTTTGCCTCCCCTCTGTTCCCCTTGTACTGTGGTATTTTGTCATTGCCAGGATCCTGCCTTCCTCCAGCTTCTCTTTAGCCTGATCTCCTCCAATGGTTGCTGGCTTCCCACTGACACCCCCCAAACTTGCACCAAATGTATCCCTCACATTGCGCTCCTTTGGTCCTGGTCTCTCTCTGAAGATCTACTCACCTGGGGAAGATGAGTGAAATTGGCTAGCCTCTGGGCCCTGAAGGATCCCTATGGACAACACAGCCCTGCCTCTCACCTGGGCCCCCTGTGCTGTCCAAACATGACAACTGGCAGTGGACTTGGGCCTTGTGATGACCTTGCCCTGAGCGATCCCCTGCCTTCCTTCTCCTGCCCTCTAGCTTTGCAAGCTTCCTCTAAGCCAACCCAGTCTTTCCTCACCCTGGCCCTTCACCCTATAATCCCCTGGCCTGGCTGCCACCCTGAGATCCTTACTGCATTACTCTGGTTGCTTTGCTTTCTGTGGTATCTCATTCTGTTGTGTCTGACCTGGGCACCCCTTGATTTGGACCCCTAGCTCGTTCCCCTCTGTGCCTTTTGTGCAGCCCTCTGTCTCCTGATCCTAGCGCTGATCCTACCTCTCCTTCCCCTACCACTTTTTCGTGGAGCAGGGGCCTCCTGATCATTGGGTTCCTAATACCTTTTGGTGGGGTCTGTCCCTTACCTGGGCTCCTTGATTGGTCCTGACACTTGCTCTTCTCTGCACCCACAGTGACCCCCCCACTGTGCCCTCACATCACACTCCCCCTGGCCCCTGTCCCTTGCCAAGCTTTTTGGCCTGGTCCCTGGCCCTTGATCCTCATCTGGGCCAGGGCACCTTATGGGAAACAAAACGCTGACCCTCCACTGGGCAACTTGCTAAGGTGATCTACCAGCTGCCTGAGACATGCAGGTGGGAGGAGTCTCAAAACTGGAGGGGCTAGTCCCTTTTTCCCTGGCTGAAGTGGTATACTAGCTTTCCCTGAAAGCCAGGTGGGAGGGGTCTCCTTCCTGGAGGCATGAGTTCCTCTACACTGGCTGTGGCAGTAAAGGAGCTCCCTGTGACACCCAGGTGGGAGGGTCTCTGGCCTGTAGGGGCGAGTCCCCTCTAACCTTGCTGCAGAGGTATACGAAAACCCCCAAAGGACACCTAGATGGGAGGGGTCTCCCATCTGGAGGAGCAAGTCCCCTCTACCCTGGCTGCAGTGGTATAAGAGCTCCCCCTGAAAAACTGGTGAGATGTGTCTCCCGCCTAGAGGGGCGAGTCCCCTATACCCTGGCTGCAGTGGTATAGGAGCTCCCCTGACACCCAATTGGGAGAAGTCTCCTGCCAGGAGGCTAGAATAACCTCTACTCTGCTGCAGCAGTATTGGAGTGCCCCAGAACACCCAGGTGGGAGTGGTCTTCTGCCTTGAGGGGCGAGTTCCTGGTACCGTGTCTGCTGCGGTATAGGAACTTTCCCTGACACCCAGATGGGAGAGATCTCCCATCTGCAGGGGCAAGTAGGCTCTACCCTGGCTAAGGTGATATTCAAGCTCCCTGCAACACCCAGGTGGGATGGGTCTCCCACCTGGAGAGGTGAGTCCACTCTATCTTGGCTTCAGCAGTGAAAGAGCTCCCCCCAATCACCCAGGTGGCAGGGGTCTCCTGCCTGGAGGGGCGAGTCCCCTCTACACTGGCTGTCATGATATAGGAGCCCCCACCATACCCAGGATGGAGGGGTCTTTAGACTGGATGGGTGAACAAATTTACCATGGTTGCTGCCGTATAGGAACTACCCCCGACACTCAGGTGAGAGGGGTCTCTTGCCTGGAGGGGCGAGTCCATTTTAACCTACCTGCAGTAGTATATGAGCTCCCCTTGACACCCAGTTAAAAGGGGTGTCCCGCCTAGAGCGGTGAGTCCCGTTTGACCTGGATTTGGGGGTGTACCAGCTACCCCCAGACACCCAAGTCACAGTGGTCTCCCTCATGGAGGGGCCAGTCCCTTCTATCCTGCTTGGGTCGGATACGAGACCCCTCAATCTACACCTAAGTGGGAGAGGTCTTCCACTAGGAGAGGTGAATCCACTCTACCGTGGCTGTGGAGGTAAAGGAGCTCCTCTGACACTCCAGTTGGAAGGGTGTCCCAGCTGGAGAGGAGAGTCCCATCTACCGTGGCTGCTGCTGTGTACATGCTTTCCCAGAAACCCAGGTGGGAGGAGACTTTCGCCTGGAGTTGCAAATGTCCTCTACCCTGGCTGGCGCTCTATAAGAGCTCCAGGAACACCCAGGTTGGAGGGGTCTACTGCCTTAACAGGAAAACCCCTGGAGAGATGAGTCTGCTCTACCCTAGCTGCAGCAATGTACACCCTCCCCCACACACCCATGTGGGAGGGGTCTCCCGCCTAGAGTGATTAGTCCCCTGCACCATGGCTGCTGTGGTGTATGAGCTCCCACAGACACCCAGGTTGGAAGGTCTCCCTCATGGAGGGGAAAGTCCCCCCTATTCTGGTTGAGGTGGTTTAGGAGCATTCTGGACACTCACATTACAGGGTTCTCTTGACTGGAGGGGAGAGTCCCCTCTCCCCTGGCTGCAGCAGTATATGAGCTCCAACAACAACCAAGTGGGCAGGGCTCCAGCATAGTGTTATGATTCCCCTCTACACTGGCTGCGGCGACATACAATCTCCCCTAGACACCCAGGTAAGAGGGGTCTCCCGCATGGAGGGGAAAGTCCCTTCTACCCTGGGTAAGGCGGTATACAAGCTCCCTCGGAAACCCAGGTTGGAAAGGTCTCCTGCCTGGAATGGTGAGCTCCTCTATTTTGGCTGGAGCCTTATCAAAGCTCCCTGGACACCCAAGTGGGAGGGGTGTTGTAATAGTATACGAGCTCCCCCAGACACCCTGGTGGGAGTGGTCTCCCAACTGGAGGGGCGATTCTCCTTTACCCTGGCTACGGAGGTATAGGAGCTCCTCCAACACCCAGGTGGGAGGGGTATCTCCCCTTGAGGGGTGACTCTCAGCTACCCTGGCTGCTGAGGTATATGTGCCTCCACCTGCAGACACCCAGGTGGGAGTGGTCTCCCGTCTAGAGTGGTGAGTCCCTTCTACCCTGGATGTTGCAGTATAGGAGCTCCCCTGACACCCAGCTCAGAGTGGTCTCTTGACTGGAGGGGCGAGTCCCCTCCACACTGGCTGCAGCGGTAAAGGAGCTCCCACAGAATTCGCACTCTGCCTGGAAGTGCAAATCCCCTCAACCCTAGCTGCAGTGGTATAGGATCTCCCCCTATAGGTACAGAGAGCAGCGAGTCCCCTGTACCATGGATGAGGAGGTGTACAAGCTCACCCAGACACTCAGGTTGGAGGGAGGTCTATTGCTTGGTGGGGCGATTCTCCTCTACTTTGGCTGGTGCCATATAAGAGCTCCCAGGAAACCCAGGTGGGAGGGGTCTCCTGCCTTGAGGGTTGACTCTCCTCTATTTTGCGTTGTGGCATATAAGAGCTCCCTGGACACCCTCTTGGGAGGGGTCTCCCTGGCTGCAGCAGTATTGGAGCTCCCCCTGGACAACCAGGTGGGAGGGATCTCCCTCAAGGAGTAAAAAGTCCCCTGTACCCTGGTGTCAGCGGTATATAAGCTCCCCCAGATACCCAGGTGGGAAGGTTCTCCCTCATGGAGGGGCAATTCCCCTCTACCTGGCTAAGGCGATATACAATTTCCCCCTGACATAGGTTGGAGGGGTCTCCCACCTGGAGGAGTGTGTCCCCTCTACTTTGGCTGGTGCCCTATAAGAGCTCCCTGGATACCATGGTGGGAGGGGTCTCCCACCTGCAGAGGCGAACTCATCTACCCTAGCTGTGGCAGTATAAGAGTTCCCAGAAACACACTGGTAAAAGGGGTCCCTCGCCTGTAGGGGCGAGTCTCCTCTACTCTGGCTGCAGCAGTATTAGTGCACACCCCACAACCAGGTGGGAAGAGTCTCCGACTGAAGGGGTGAGTCCCCTCTACCCTGGCTGCAGAAGTATAGAAGCTCCCCCAACACCCAGGTAAGAGGGGTGTCTCCCCTGGAGTAGTGAGTCCCTGCTACCCTAGCTGTGGGTGTATAGGAGTCCCACCCCCCAACACCCAGGTGGTAGGGTTCTCCCGCCTGGAGGGGCTAGTACCCTCTACCCTGGCTGTGGCAGTATACAAGTTCCCACTGATTCCCAGGTGGGATGGGTCTTTCACCAGGAGGTGGGAGCTGCCACTTCTATGGCTGCTTGGGTATAGGAGCTACCATGATTCCCAAGTGGGAGGGCCCTCCCATGGGCAAATCCCCTCTACCATGGCTGCAGAGGTATAAGAGTTCCCAGAGCTCTACCATACACCCATGTGAAAGGGGTCTTCTGCCTGGAGGGGCAAGTACACTCTACCCTGGCTGCAGCAGTATAAAGGCTTCCCCTGACACCTAGGTGGGAGAGGTCTCCCGCCTTCAGTGGTGAGTCCCCTGTACCCTGGCTGTGGCTGTGTATGAGCTTCCATAGACACCCAGGTGGGAGAGGACTCCCGCATGGAGCAGCGAGTCCCCTCTATTCTATCTGAGGCAGTATAGGGCCTCCCTCCTACACCCAGGATGGAGGGGTCTCTTGACTGGAGGGGCAAGTAGCCTCTACTCTGGCTGTGGCAGTATTCAAGCTTCCTCTGACACCCAGAGGGGAGGAGTCTCCCACCTAGAGGGGCGAGTCCCCTCTCTCCTGGTTGTGGCAGGATACAAGCTTTTCTGATACCCAGGTGAGAGGGGTCGCCAGCCTGGATCAACAAGTCCCCTCTACCCTGGCTGCAGCGGTATACAAGTTCCCCGAGACACCCAGGTGGGAGGGGTCTCTCGCATGGAGGGGCAAGTCTCCTCTACCTTGGCTAAGGCTGTATACAAGCTAACCCAACCCCAAAGCACAGGTGGGAAGGGTCTTTCGTCAGCATGGGCGAGTACCCTCTACCCTGGCTGCAGCAGTATTGGAACTTTCCCTAACACCCAGGTGGGAGGGGTCTCCTGCCTGAAAGGTCTAATCCCCTCTACTTTGGCTGGTGCCCTCTAAGGGCTCCCTGGACACCCAGTTCAAAAGTGTCTTCCGCCTGCAGGTGCAAAGCCCTCTACCCTGACTGTCACAGTATAGGAGCTCCCCCACACACAATGGTGGGAGAGGTCTCCCGCCTATAGGGGCGAGTTTCCTCTAACCTGGCTGAGGCGGTATTCAAGCTCCCCTTGTCAACCAGGTGGGAAGGGTCTCCTGACTGGAGGGCCAAGTCCCCTCTACCATGGCTAGGAAGGTACAGGAGCTCCCCCAACACCCAGGTGGGAGGGGTCTCTCCCATGGAGGGTCAAGTCTCTGCTACCCTGGCTGCAGCAGTATGGGAGCCCCACAAAGACATGCAGGTGGGAAGGGTCTCCCGCTTGGACAGGAAAGTTGCTTCTATCATGGCTCTGGGGTATATGAGCTCCCATGACTCTCAGGTGAGAGGGGTCCCCCTCCTGGAGGGGCAAGTTCCCTCTACTATGGCTTTGGGTGTGTATGAGTTCCCCCAGACACCCAGGAGGGGAAGGGTCTCCCCTCTGGCTGGTAGAGTCCCTGCTACCCAGGCTGTCTTTATATAAAAGCCTCCTCTGACAACCAGGTGGGAGGTGTCTCCCTCCTAGATTGGTGAGTCTTCTCTACCCTGGATGGGGGCTGGTATAGGAGCTAACCCTGACACCCAGGCAGGTATCTCGATGGGAGGGGCGAGTCCCTTCTACATTGTCTACAACTGTTTAGGAGCTCCCCCTCCATACCTATGTGGGAGAGCATGCCGCCAAGAGGGGAGAGTCCCCTCTACCCTGGCTTTGGAGATAAAAGAACTCTCCCAACACACAGGTGGAAGGGGTCTCCCGCCTGGAAGGATGAGGCCCCAGTACCCTGGGTTCAGCTATATAGGAGCTCCCCAGGACACCCAGGTGGAAGGGGTCTCCCGCCTGGATGGGGGAGTCCCCTCTACCATGGCTTTGTCAGTATAAGAGCTCCCCCTGACTCCAAGGTGGGAAGGGTTTCCTGCCTGGAGGGGCAAGTCCGTTCTACTTTGGCTGCAGTGGTGTATGTGCTCCCAGGTGGGAGGGGTTTCCAGACTGGAAGAGTGAGTCCCCTCTACCCTGGCTATGGCAGTATATGAGCTCCCCAGGACTCCCACATGGGAGGGTTCTCCCACCTAGAGGGGAAAGTGCCCTTTCTCCTTGCTGCAGTGTTATATGAGCTCCCTCTGACAAACAGGTGGGAGGAGTCTCCCACCTGGACAGGCGAGTCCCCTCTATGGTGGCTGCAGCGGTATAGGAGCTCCCTAGGACACCCATGTGAGAGGAGTCTCCCACATGAAGTGGCAAGTCCCCTCTAACCTGGCTGTGGTGGTATACAAGCTCCCCCTGACACCCAGGTGGGAGGGGTCTCCCGTCTGGTGGGGGGAGTTCTCTCTACATTGGCTGGTACCCTATAAGAGCTCCCTTGACACCTATGTGGGAGGTTTCCCCCGCATATAGTAGCAAACTCCTATACTCTGGCTCTGGTAGTATAGGAGTGTCCACCAACACCCTGGTAGGAGGGGTCTCCCGTCTGTAGGGCGACTCCCCTTTACCCTGGCTACAAATGTATAGGAGCTCCCCCGAACCGAGGTGGGAGGGGTTTCTTCTCTGCAGAGGTGAATCCCTGCTACCCTGGCTGGAGCTGTATAGGAGCCCCCACCCCAGTACACCCAGGTGGTAGGGTTCTCCCGCTTGAATGGGTGACTCGCCTCTACCATTACTACTGGGATATATGAGTTCCCTTGGCACGCAGGTGGGAGGTGTCCCATGCCTGAAGGGTCGTGTCCCCTCTACCATGGCTTAAGCTGTATATAAGCTCCAAAAGACACCCACGTGGGAGGGGTCTTCCCATTAGAGGTGAGAGTCCAGTCTACCTTGGCAGCAGCAGTATAGGAGCTCCCCCTGACACCCCGGTGGGAGGGGTCTCCAGCATGGAGGGGCAAGTACCCTCTATTCTGTCTGAGGTGGTATAGGAATTCCTCCCAAAACCCAGGTTAGAGGGGTCTCTTGACTGGAAGTGTGATTTTCCTAATCCTGGTCTGCTGTAGTATTCTAGTTCCTCCAGACACACAGGTGGGAGAAGTCTCCCACCTTGAGGAGTGAGTCACCTCTCCCTGTCTGCAGCCATATAGGAGCACCTCCAATACCTAGGTGGGAAGGGTCCTCCTCCTGGAGCATGAGTCCCCTCTACACTGGCTGAGGGGTTTACCAGCTACCTGAAAAACCCAGGTGGGAGGGGTCTCCTGCCTGGATGGGTGAGTCCCCTCTATTCTGGGTGCTGTGATATAAGAGCTCCCCTCTATTACAAGATGGGAGGGGTCTCTCACCTGAAGGGGCGAGTACCCTCTACCCTGGCTAAGGCAATATATGAGTTACCCCCATAATCAGATAGAAGGTTTCTGTCACCTGAAGGTGCGAGTCACCTCTACCCTGGCTTCGAGGGTATATGATTTCCACCTGACACGCAATTGAGAGGGGTGTTCCGCCTGGAGGGGCAAGTCCCCTCTACCCTGGCAAAGGCGGTATAGGAGTTTTCCCATTCCCAAATGGAAGATGTCTCTCGCCTGCTGTGCAAGTCTCCTCTAACTTGGCTGCTGGGGTATATGAGCTCCCCCTGACACCCAGGTGGGAGGGGTATCCCGCCTGGATGGGTGAGGCGTCCCCTCTACTTTAGCTCTTGCCATATAAGGGATTCCAGTACACCCAAGTGTGAGAGGCTTCCATCTGGAGGGTTGTGTTTCCTCTACCCTGCTGCACAGTATAGGAGATCTCCCCCTACACCCCTTCTGTAGGGGCGATTCCCCTCTACCCTGCATGCTGCAGTATTCAAGCTCCCCTGGACACCCAGGTTGGAGGGGGTCTCCTGAATTAAGAGATGAGTCCCCTCTACCCTGGCTGCAGATGTATAGGAGCTTACCCAGACACCAAGGTGGGAAGGGTCTCCCCTTGGAAGGGCAAGTTCGATCTACCCTTGCTGCAGCCATAGAGGAACTCCCTGTGGCACGCAGATGGGAGAGGTCTCCCGCCTAGACATGGGATGAATCCCCTCAACCCTGGCTTCAGGGGTACAAGAGCCCCCTCCTAACCTCAGGAGGGAGAGGTCTCCCACCTGGATGGGGGAGTCACTGCTACCCCTGCTGCAACTGTATATGACCCCCCCTCACCAGGCATCCCTGTGGGAAGTGTCTTTAGCCTGAAGGGGAGAGTCCCCTCTACCCTACCTAAAAAGGGATAGGAGTTACCCCTTTCCCAGGTGGGAGGTGAATCTTGCCTGGAGGTTCCAGTTGCCTCTAGCCTGGCTGCTGGGGTATAGGTCCTCCATCTGACACCCAGGTGGGAGGGGACTTCACCTGGAGGGGTAATTCCACTGTACCATGGCTGCAGTGGTATACCTTCTCCACCTGACACCCAGGTGGGAGGGTTCTCCCGCCTAGAGGGATAACTCCCCTCTTCCGTGGCTGATGGGGTGTACCAGCTCTCCCAGGCAACCAGGTGGGAGGGGTTTCCTGCTTGGAGGAGCAAGTCCCCTCTACTCTGGCTATGGTGTTTTAAGTGATCCCCCCCACCCATATGGGAGGGTTCTCCCACCTGAAGGGCGAGTCCCCACTATACTGGATGCAGTGATATACTAGCTTTCCCTGACACCCTGGTTGGAGGGGTCTCACGCCTGGAGGGGCAAATCTTCTCTACCCTGGTTAAGGCGCTATATAAGCAACCCCCTACACACAGGTGAGACTGGTATTCCGCATGGACAGGCGAGTCCGCTCTACCCTGGCTAAGGTGGTATACAAGCTCCCCATGAAACCCAGGTGAGATAAGTCTCCTGCCTGGAGATGCAAGTCCCCAGTAACCTGGCTGCAGTGGTATGTAAGCTCCACCTCCCACACCCATATGGGAGGTGTCTCCCACATGGAGTTGCTAGTCCTCTATACTTTGGCTGCAGGTGTATAAGAGCCACCTCTGAAAACCACATGGGAGGGTTCTCTTGCCAGGAGGGGTGAGTCCCCTCTACCATGACTGTAGTTGTATATGAGCTCCCTCGGAAACCCAGGTGGAAGGGGTCTCACTCCTGGATGGGAAAGTCTCTTCTACTTTGGCTGCAGTGGCATAAGAGCTCACCCCCTGAAGCCCAGGTAGGAGGTGTCCCCACATGGAGACAAGAGTCCCCTCTATCCTGCCTGTGGCAGTTTTTTATATCTCCTCACACACCCAGGTGGGAGCGGTCTGCTACCTGGAGGAGTAAGTTTCCTCTACCTTGTGTGTAGAGGTATAGAAGATCCTGCTGACACACAGGTGGGAATGGTCTCTGCTGGACTAAGCACCCAGGGAGAGCAAGATGCTCAGGCATGTGCCAGGGCATTGTTTCCCATAAGGTACCCAGAATCAGATGAGAATCTACGGCCAGGGTCCTGGCAAAGAGGCCAGGAAAAAAAAAAAAAAAAGGAGGGTGACAGGAGGGCACACAAGGATGGTGGAATGGGTGTGCATAGGGGTGAGACAAAGGAACAACCCAGGCACTCACTCAATGGACCAAACTGATCAATGGTGATGGGAGACCCATGAGCAGGAGACCTGCGAGTGCCAGGAAAAGACGCAAGGGGATGAGGAGAAAGGGGCTGCGTGAGGACCAGGAGAAGGCAAGGAGCACCTATGGGAGCATGCTAGCAGGCCCAAGCAAAAGGCCTCCACGTCAGACCTAACACGAAGATACTCTTTGCTATGCCAAGGGCCATGAGGAACGTGGCCATGGGCTCAGGCAAATGCCCAGGACAAGGGACCAGAGCGTAAAGGGTCTGGGTTAGAGAGGGCTGGGTTGTGGTAGGGGCATCATGAAAGGCTGGATGGAAGAGAGGGGATCACTCAGGGCTAGCTTGGAGCAAGTCCATGTTAAATTCCAGGCCTCAAGGTTCAGGCAGTGAGGGGGACTCAGGTAAAGGGCAGGGTTGTGTTTCCCATAGGGAGAATTCAGGGTGCAGAGGCAAGCCAATTCCATTCCTCTTCCCCAAGTGAGTAGATCCTCAGAGAGGGACCTGAACCAAAGGAGGAGCCAAAGAGGGTACTGTGAGGGGATACCTGCTGTGCAGAATTAGGGTGATGGTGTGGGCTGCAGGACTCATTCCAGCAGCACAGGTTAGGGATAAGCAGGGGGAGAGGAGGGTCTGGAGAATTCCAGGACACCTCAGCATGAGGGGATCAGAGGGAAGGCAGAGTAGGGGGCAGGCAAGAGGGGCTTGAAACCAGGAGACAGAGAAAGGGTCCTCAAGAAGAGTAGCCAGGGTCTCATGCAAAGAGCTGGCCCAGTAATGGAGAGCCAAGTGCTAGCACCTGGGCCTGGGTGAATGAAAAGAAACATGGAGGGGAGCAGCAGTAGGGGAGAAAATGGATTGGGTGGCACAGGGGGAGAACAGCTCAAGGCCCAGATTCACTGCCAGCTCTCAGGAGTCTGGAGCAGGGCCCCAATGAGAAAGGACAAAGGGGCCAGGCAGGGGGCAGGGCTACCTTTTCCAAAGGGAGCCCCCAGGGCCAAGAGGCCAAATCAAGACACCTGGCCCAGGTGAGCATCCTGGGAAGGGAATCAGGAAAGCGGGTGTGGCAGAGACAGAAAGAATAGCTGGGCCTAAGCAGGGCACAGCCTGAAAGGCCTCAGGATGGGTGTGGGTGAGGTGGGGGCCAGGACCCCAGCAAGGAGCCCAGGCAAGGGACATAGAAGAGGGCTTACGCTACGGGATAGCAGGGAACAACACGCAGGAAAGTCAGGGCTGCACTAGGGGACTGCAGTACAGGAATACCAAGGGGAGCATGGAAGCGGCTGCAGTGAGGGCCCCTCAGAAAATGCCCAGAAAAGCAGTGAGCAAGAAGAGCCACCAGAGGCTCAAACGAGGAGCCAGTCCAGTGAACGGAGATCCAAGGGCAAGACTTGGCAGGTGACTCATGACAGTGGATAAGATTTGGGAAGGAAGGCAGGAAATCCATCAGGGTACAGTCAGGCTCCAGGCCCAGGGCCACCTCCATATTTCAGGATTCCTGGTACCAGACCAAGCACCCAGGGAGAGTAATGAGCCCAAGCAGGGGCCAGGGCATTGTTTCCCATAAGGCACCATTTATCATATTAGAATCGATGGCCAGAGTTCTGTCAAAGGAGGTCAAGAAAAGAAACAAGGCCAGGAATGAGATGGGAGGGCACAAAAGGGGGTCAGGTTGGGTGCATACAGAAGTAAGACCCAGGACCCAAGCCAGGCATCCAGGCAAGGGACCCAGCCAATCAATGGTAATTGGGGACCCAAGGAGCAGGAGACCTGTCAGCGCCACAAAAAGGCACAAGCTGAACGGGAGAAAGGGGCTGCGTGAAGTCCAGGTGAAGCCTAGGGGCACGTTGGGGAGCAAACTGACAGGCCCAAGCAAGGGGACACCAGGTCAGACCCAATACAAAGAGACTCTTTGATATGCCAAGGTCCATGAGGAACATGGTCAGGGTCTCAGGCAAATGCACAGGCCCAGGGAACAGAGCATAAAGGGTCCATGTAAGGAAGGACTGGGTTGCAGTAGGGGCAACATGGATGGCTGTAGGGAAGGGAGGGGATTTCTCAGGGCTGGGTTGGAGCAAGTCCATATTAATTGCTGGCCTCAAGAGTCAGGCAGTGAGGGGGACACAGGCAAGTGGCAGGGCTGTGTTCCACATAGGGAGCATTCAGGGCTCAGAGGCGAGCCAATTCTGCTCCTCTGCCCTAGGTGAGTAGAACTTTAGAGAGGGTCCTGGACCAAAGGAGGGGGCAAAGTGGGTACTGTGAGGGCATAACTGGTGTGCAGAAATGTGGGGGTGGGTTGGGCTGCAGGACCAATTCCAGCAGCAGAAGGTAGGGAGAAACTAGGGGAGTTGAGGGTCCAGGAAGTGCCAGGATACCACAGCAATGGGGAGATCAGAAGGGTTGCAGAGGAGGGGACAGGCAAGAGGGTTCTGAAATCAGGGACAGGGAAAAGGTCTTCAAGAAGGGTTGCCAGGGTCTCAAGCATGGAGCTGGGCCCAGTAATGGAGAGCCAAGTGCTAGCATCTGGGCCTGAGTGAAGAAAAAGGAACATGGAGTGGGAGCAGCAGGCGTGGAGAAAGTGGAGTGGGTGGCACAGGAAGAGAAGGACTAAATGCCCAGGTCTACTGCAGGGTGTCAGGGGTCTGGAGCAGGGCCTGGGCTTAGGGAGGTCAAAGGGCCCAGGCAAGTGGCTGGGCTATGTTTTCCCAAAGGTCTGTGTTTCCCCAGGATGCTCACCCAGGGCCAAGAAGCCAGGTCAAGTCTGCTGGCCCAGTTGAGCATGCTGGAAATGGGGATCAGAAAGTGGGTGTGGCAGAGACACAAAAGACAAGAGGCCTGAAGCAGGGCAGAGCCTCAAGGGCTGCAGGATGGTTGTGGGTGGGGTGGGGGCCACGACCCCAGAAAGGAGCCAGGCACAGGACCCAGAAGAGGGCCCAGAAGAGGATATAGTAGGGAACACGGGTCCAGGAAGGCAGGGCTGCACTAGGGGAATGAATTACAGGAATTCCAAGGGAAGTAGAAAAGCAGCCCCAGTGAGGGTCTCTCAGACCATGCCCAGAAAATCAGTGAGCATGAAGGGACACTAGATGCTCAAGGGACGAACCAGGCCAGGGAATGGAGAGCCAAGATCCAGGGCTTGGGCAGGGGTCTTAGGACAGTGAACAAGATTTGGGAAGGAAGGCAGAGGTCCAGCAGGGTGTAGTCAGGCCCCAGGCACAGGGCCACCTCCAGGTTTCAGGTATCCTGCTGCAAGACCAAGCACCCAATGAGAGCAAGGGGCCCAGGCAAGGGCCAGGGCATTGTTTCCCATAAGGCACCCTGGATCAGCTGAAAATGTATGGCCAGGGTCTTTGCAAAGGAGGCCAGGAAAAGAAAGGGGGCCAGAAGGAGGGCGACAGGAGGGCACAGAAGGAAATTGGGGTGGGTGCACATAGGGGCAAGAACCAGGACCAAGCCAGGTGCAGAGGAAAGGGACACACCTGGTCAATGGTGATTGGGAACCCAAGGAGAAGGAGACCTATGAGGGCCAGGAAAAGGCCCAAGGAAAGGGGAGGAAGGGGCTGCATGAAGTCCAGGAGAAGCCAAGGGACACCTTGTGAAGCCAAATTGCAGGCCTACGCAAGTGGAACCCAGGTCAGACCCAACACGGAGATAGTCTTTGCTATGCCAAGGGCCATGAAGATTGTATTCAGGGGCTCCAGCAAACGTAGAGGCCCAGGGACCAGAGCACAAAGGGTCAGGGATAGGAAGGTAAGGTTGCAGTAGGGGAAGCATGGAAGGCCAGAAGGAAGGGAGGGGATCACTCAGTACTGGGTTGGAGCAAGTCCATGTTAACTGCCAGGCCTCAAGTTTCAGGCAGTGAAGGGGACTCAGGCAAGTGGCAGGGCAGTGTTTCCCATAGGGAGCATTCAGGGCACAGAGGCAAGCCAATTCCGCTCATCTGCCCCACATTAGTAGATCCTCAGAGAGGGTCCTGGACCAAAGGTGGGGCCAAAGAAGGTAAAGTGAAGGGATACCTGGTGTTCAGAAATGGAGGGTAGTGTATGCTGCAGGACCCATTCCAGCAGCACAGGGTAGGGAGAAGCAAGGGGAGTGGAGTTTCCGGAGAGTTCCAGAATACCACAGCATGTGGGAATCAGAGGGGAGGCACAGGAGGGTCCTGAAGCCAAGGGACAGGGAAATGGTCCTCAAGAAGAGTAGCCAGGGTCTCAAGCAAGGAGGTGGACCCAGTAATGGAGAGCCAAGTGCTCACACATGGGTCTGGATGAATGACAAGAAACATGGAGGGGGAGCAGCACCAGGGGAAAAATTTGATTGGGTGGCACAGGGGGTCAAAGTTTCAAGTCCCAGGGCCACTTTGGGCTGTCAGGATTCGGGAGCAGGGCCCCAGCTGAGAGAGGCCAAAGGACCCAGGCAAGGGGCAGGGCTACATTTTCCAAAGGGAGCCCCTAAAGGCAAGAGGTCAAATCAAGCCACTTGAACCAGGTGAGCATCCTGTGAAGGGGATCAGGAAAGTGGGCCTGTCAGAGACACAAAGGACAGTAGGACCGAAGCAGGGCACAGCTTCAAGGGCCACAGGATGGGTATGGGTGTTGTGGGTATCAGGATCCCAGCAAAAAGCCCAGGCAAGGGAACAAGAAGAGGTCCCAGTCCAAGGGAGAGCAGGGAACAACACACAGGGAAGGCAGGGCTGCACTAGGGTACTGCAGTACAGGAATGCCAAGGGGAGTAGGGAAGGGGCCCAGAGAGGGGCACTCAGACAATACTCTGAAAAGCAGTGAGCAATAAGTATCACCAGAGGCTCAAGCAAGGAGCCAGAACAGTGAACAAGAGAGCCAAGTATCAGGATTTGGGCAGGGGCCTCAGGACAGTGGAAAAGATTTGGGAAGGAAGGCAGGGGATCCAGCAGGGTACAGTCAGGCCCCAGGCCTAGGATCATTTCCAAGTTCCAGGGTTCCTGGTGCTGGATCAAGCACCCAGGGAGAGCAATGGGCCCATGCAAGGGCCACGGCCTTGTTTCCCATAAGGCGACCTAGATGAGATGAGAAACTATGGCCAGGGACCTGGAAAAGGAAGCCAAGAAAAGGAAGGGCACCAAAAGGAGTGCAATTGGAGGTCACAGAAGGAGGTCGGGGTTCTTGCACATAGCAGCGAGACCCAGGACACAAGCCAGGTGCCAAAGAGAGTGACCCACTTGATCCATGGTGATTGGGGACCCAAGGAGCAGGAGACCTGCGAGCGCCAGATAAAGGTACAAGGTGAAGAGGAGTAAGGGGCTTCATGAGGACCAAGAGAAGAAAAGAGACACCTAGCATAGCCAGCTGGCGGGCCAAAGAAAGAGGCCCCCAGTTCAGACCTAACACGAAGAGACTCCTAGCTATGCCAAGGGCTATGAGTAACATGGTCAGGGGCTCAGACAAATGCACAGGACCAGGGACCAGAGCACAAAGGGTCCATGTTAGGAAGGGCTGGGTTGTAGTAGGGGCGACATGGAAGGCTGGAGAAAATGGAGGGGATCGCTCAAGGCTGGGTTGGAACAAGTCCATAATAACTGCCTGGCCTCTAGGTTCAGGGAGTGAGGGGGACTCAGGCAAGTGGCAGGGCAGTTTTCCACATAGGGAGCATTCAGGGCCCAGAGGTGAGCCAATTCCACTCCTCTGCCCCAGATGAGTAGATCCTCAGAGAGGATCCTGAACCAAAGGAGGGGCAAAAGTGGGTGTTGTGAGGGGATACCTGGTATGCAGAAGTGTGGGAGTGGGTTGGGCTGCAGGACCCATTCCAGCAGTACAGAGTAGGGAAAAGCTGGGGGAGTGGATAGTTTGGGCAGTGACAGCATACCACAGCAATGGAGGGATCAGAAGGGTGGCACAGGAGGGGGCAGGCAAGAGGGGCCTGAAACGAGGGTCAAGGAAATGGTCCTCAAGAAAGATTGTCAGGGTCTCAAGGAAGGAGCTGGGCCCAGTAATGGAAACCCATGTTCTAACACCTGGGCCTTCATGAATGAAAAGAAACATGAAGTAGGAGCAGTGGGAGGGGAGAAAGTGGAGTGGGTGGCACAGGAAGAGAAGGATTCAAAGCCCAGTTCCACAGCAGGGTGTCAAGGGTCTGGAGCAGTGCCTGGGCTGAGGGAGGCCAAAGGACTCAGGCAAGTGGCAGGGCTACGTTTCCCAAAGTCTATGTTTTCCCAGGATGCTCACCCATGGCCAAGAGGCCAGGTCAAGTCGTGTGGCCTGGTTGAGCATCCTGGGAAGGGCATTAGGAAAGTGGGAGTGGCAGAGACACAAAGGACAGGAGGCCTGAAGCAGGGCAGAGCCTCAAGGCATGCAGGATGTTTGTGGGTGGGGTGGGGGCAAGGACACCAGCAAGGGGACCTAGAAAAAGGCCCAGGAGAGGGGAGATTAGGGAATGCAGGGCCAGAAGGCAAGGCTGCACTAGGGTACTGAATTAAAGGAATGCCAAGGGGAGTAGGGTAATGGCCCCAGCAAGGGTCCCTCAGACCATGCCCAGAACAGCAGTGAGGATGAAGGGCCAGCAGATGCTCAAGTGAAGAGTCAGGCCAGGGAATGGAGAGCCAAGGGCTAGTGCTTGAACAGGGGGCTCAGGACAGTGGACAAGTTTTGGGAAGGAAGGCCAGAAATCCAGAAGGGTGCAGTCAGGCTCCAGGCCCAGAGCCATCTCCAGGTTTCAGGTTTCCTGCTGCCAGAGCAAGCACCCAGGGAGAGCAAGGGGCTCAGGCAAGGCCAGGGTATTGTTTCCCATAAGGCACCCTGGATCAGATAAAAATATACTGCCAGGGCCCTTGCAAAGGAGGCCAGGAAAAGAAAGGGGCCCAGAAGGAGGGTGACAATAGGGCACGGAAGGTTGTCGGGGTGGGCGCACATCAGGGCAAGACCCAGGACCAAGCCAGATGTCCAGGCAAGGTATCCACCTGATAAATGGTGTTTGGGGACTCAAGGAGCAGGAGACCTGGGAGCGCCAGAAAAAGGCCCAAGGGGAAAAGGAGGAAGGGGCTTGTGTGGTCCAGGATAAGCCAAGGGGCACCTTGTGGAGACAACTTGCGGGCCCAAGCAAGGGGACCCCTAGTCAGACACAACAGGAAGAAACTCCTTGGTATGCTGAGGGCCATGAGGAATGTGATCAGGGGCTCAGGCAAATGCACAGGCCCAGGAAACACAGCACAAAGGGTCAGGGGTAGGAAGGGCCAGGTTGCAGTAGGGGCAGCATGGAAGGCCAGAGGGAAGGGAGGGGCTCACTCAGGGCTGGGTTGGAGCAAGTCCATTTTAACTGCCAGGCCTCAAGTTTCAGGCAGTGAGGGAGACTCAGGAGAGTGGCAGTGAAGTGTTTCCCACAGGTAGCATTCAGGGCACAGGGGTGAGCCACTTCTGCTCCTCTGCCCCATGTGAGTAGATTCTCAGAGAGGGTCTTGGACCAAAGTTGGGGCCAAAGAGGGTATTGTGAGGGGATACCTGGTGTGCAGAATTCGGGGGGTAGGGTGAGCTGCAGGACCCATTCCAGCAGCACAGCTTAGGATGAAGCAAGTGGAGTGGAAGTTCCGGAGAGTGCCAGGATACCACAGCATGAGGCGTTCAGAGGGGAGTCGCAGGAGGGGGCAGGCAACAGGGGCCTGAAACCAAGGGACAGGGAAATGGTCCTCAAGAAGAATATCCAGGTTCTCAAGAAAGGAGCTGGGCCCAATAATGGAGAGCTAAGTGCTAGCACCTGGGCCTGGGTGAATGAAAGGAAACATGGAGGGGGAGTAGCTGGAGGGGAGAATGTGGATAGGGTGGCACAGGGGTACAATGGCTAAAGGCCCAGGGCCACTGCAGGCTGTCATGGTTTTGGAGCAGGGCCCCAGCTGAGGGAGGCCAAAGGGCCCAGGCAAGGGGCCCTGCTACATTTTCAAAAGGGAGCCCCTAGGGCCAAGACGCCAAATCAAGCCATTTGTCCCAGGTGAGCATCCTGTTAAGGGGATCAGGAAAGCAGGTGTGGCAGAGACACAAAGGAAAGGAGAGCCAACACACGACACAGCTTGAAGGGCCACAGGATGGGTGTGGGTGAGGCGGGGCCAGGACCCCAGTAAGGAAACTGGAAAAGAGCCAGGTCAGGGGAGAGCAGGGAATGAAGGGACAAGAAGGTAGGGCTGCACTATGGTACTGCAGTCCAGGATGCCAAGGATAGCAGGCGAACAGCCCCAGTGAGGGACCCTCAGAAAATTCTCATAAAACAGTGAGAAAGAAGGGCCACCAGAGCCTCAAGCAAGGAGCCATGCCAGTGAATGCAGATCCAAGTGCCAGGGTTAGGTCTGAGGGCTCAAGACAGTGGAAAACATTTTGGGAAAAAGGCAGTGGATCCAGCAGGGTGCAGTCAGGCTCCAGGCCCAGGGCCACCTCCAAGTTTCAGGGCTCCTGGTGCTGGACCAAGCACCCAAGGAGAGCAATGGGCCCAGGCAAGTGCCAGTGCATTGTTTCACATAAGGTGCTCTGGATCAGATGAGAATCTATGGCCAGGGACCTGGCAAAGGATGCCAACAAAAGAAAGAGCCACAGAAGGAGTGCGATGGGAGGGCATGGAAGAGGGTTGGGGTAGGTGCGCATAGGGGCAAGACCCAGGAACCAAGCCAGGCATCCAGGAGAGTGATCCACCCAATCAATGGTGATTGGGGACCCAAAGAGCAGGAGACCTGTGAGTGCCATAAAAAGGCACAAGGTTAAGGGGAGGAAGGGGCTGCTTGAAGACTAGGAAAAGCCAAGGAGGACCTAGGGGAGCCCACTGGTGGGCTGAAGCAAGGGGTCCCCAGGTCAGACCAAACATGAAGAGACTACTTGCTATGCCAAGGGCCATGAGGAAAGCGGTTTGGGGCTCAGGCAAACGCACAAACCCAGGGACCAGAGCACAATGGGTCCAAGTTAGGAAGAGCTGGGTTGCAGTAGGGGCAACATGGAAGCCCAGAGGGAAGGGAGGGGATAGCTCAGGGCTGAATTGGAGAAAATCAATATTAACTGCCTGGCCTCAAGGTTCAGGCAGTGAGGGGGACTCAGGCGAGTGGCAAGGCTGTGTTCTGCGTAGGGAGCATTCAGGGCTCAGAGGGGAGCCAATTCCACTACTCTTCCCTAGGTCAGTAGAACCTCAGAGAGGATCCTGGACAAAAGGAGGGGCCAAAGTGGGTACTGTGAGGGGATACCTGTTGTGTAGAAGTTTGAGGGTGGATTGGGATGCAGGACCCATTTCAGCAGCACAGGGTAGGGAGAATCTAAGAGCAGAGGGTCCGGGCAGTGCCAGGATACCACAGAAGTGGGGAGATCAGAGGGGTGGCACAGGAGGGGGCAGGCAAGAGGGGCCTGAAATCAGGGGACAGAGTAAGGGTCCTCAAGAAGAGTTGCCAGTGTCTCAAGCAAGGAGCTGGGCCCAGTAATGGAAACCCATGTTCTAACACCTGGGCCTTTGTGAATGAAAATAAACGTGGAGTGGGAGCTGCCTGCAGGGATAATGTGGAGTTAGTGGCACAGGAAGAGAAGGAGTCAATACCCAGGTCCACTGGAGGGTGTCAGGGGTCGCGAGCAGGGCCTGGTCTGAGGGAGGTCAAAGGGCCCAGGCAAGTGAGAGGGCTATGTTTTCCCAAAGGGATATGTTTTCCCAGGATACTCACCCATGGCCAAGAGGCCAGGTCAAGTCGCCTGGCCCAGGTGAGCATCCTGGGAAAGGGACCAGGAAAGTGGGTGTGGTAGAGACACAAAACACTGGAGGCCTGAAGCAGGGCAGAGCCTCAAGGGACACAGGATGGTTGTGGGTTGTGTGGGGCCAGGACCCCAGCAAGGAGCCCAGGCATGATCCTAGAAGAGGGCCCAGGAGAGGGGAGAGAAGAGAATGTGGTGCCAGGAAGGCAAGGCTGCACTAGGGTACTGAAATAAAGGAATGCCAATGGGAGTAGGGAAGTGGCCCCAGCAAGGGTCCCTCAGACCATGCCCAGAATAGCAATGAGCATGAAGGGCCATCAGATTCTCTATTGAGAAGCCAGGCTGGGGAACGGAGAGCCAAGGGCCAGGGCTTGGGAAGAGGGCTCAGGACAGTGAACAAGGTTTGGGAAGGAAGGCCAGGGATTCAGAAGGGTGCAGTCAGACTCCAGGCCCAGGGCCACCTCCAGGTTTCAGGTTTCCTGCTCCTGGAGCAAGCACCCAGGGAGAGCAACGGGCTCAGGCAAGGCCAGGGCAGTGTTTCCCATGAAGTGCTCTGGATCAGATGAAAATCTACAGCCAGGGTCCTTGCAAAAGAGGTCAGGAAAAGGAAGGGGGCCAGAAGGAGGGGTGACAGGAGGGCACGGAAGGAGATCTGGGTGGGTGCACATCTGGTGAGACCCAGGACCAAGCCAGGCACCCTGGAAGTGGTCTTACCTGATCAATGGTGATTGGGCACCCAAGGAGCAGGAGACCTGCAAGTGCCAGAAAAGGGCACAAAAGGAAGGGGAGGAAGGAGCCATGTGAAGTCCAGGAGAAGCCAAGGGGCACCATGTGGAGCCAACTTGCGGGCCAAAGCAAGAGGCCCCATGGTCAGACCCAAAAGGAAGAAAGTCCTTGCAATGCCAAGGGCAATGAGAAATGCGGTCAGGTGTCAGGCAAACACACAGGCCCAGAGACCAGAGCAAAAAGGTCAGGGTTAAGAAGGGCCAGGTTGCAGTTGGTCATATAAAAAACATAAACTGGAGGGAAGGGAGGGGATTGCTCAGGGCTGAGTTGGAGCAAATGCATGTTAACTGCAAGGGCTCAAGTTTCAGGCACTGTGGGGTCTCAGGGGAGTGGCAGGGATGTATTTCCCTTAGGGAGCATTCAGGGCACAAAGGCGAGCCAATTTTGCTCCTCTGCCCCTCGTGAGTAGATCCACAGAGAGGGTCCTGGACAAACGGTGGGGCCAAAGAGGTTACAGTGAGAGGATACCTGGTGTGGAGAAGTGGGGAGATAGGTGGTCTGCAGGACCCATTCCAGCAGCAGTGGTAGGATGAAATAAGTGGAGGGTAGGTTCTGGAGAGTGCCAGGATACCACAGCATAAGGGGATCAGAGGGGACTCACAGGAGGGGGCAGGCAACAGGCGCCACTGGAAACAAAGGGACAGGCAAAGGGTTTTCAAGAAGGGGGAGAACAGCTCAAGTTCTCAAGCAAGGAGCCAGGCTTAATAATGGAGAGCCAAGTGCTAGAACCTGGGCCTGGGTGAATGAAAAGAAACATGGAGGGGGCACAGCAGGAGGGGAAAAAGTGGATTGGGTGGCACAGGTAGACAACGGTTCAAGGACCAGAGACATTTCATGGTGTTAGGGTTTGGGAGCAGGGCCCCAGCTGAGGGAGGCCAAAGAGGGCAGGGAAGGGGCAGGGCTTCATTTTCCAAAGGGAGACTGAAAGGCCAAGTCTCGTCATCAGAGGTTAAAACGCACACACAGAGAGCAGTGACAAAGATGAAGCACTTTATTGTAAACTGGTGCTAGCTTATATAAAAGTGAAAATCAGTTATATTAAACCAGGAGGCTCCTGGGGCCCATCATAGTAAAGGTCAGGTCATCACCTACGGTGCACACATGTCCACCCTGCATATGATTCATGAGGATCACGAACTGTTCACGAGCACAGAAGACGGGAGGACCAATTAGAAATTTTAAAAACAACTTTTTATCCGTTCACTGGCAATTTTCCCGCCACAATGATGCATTAGGGGCTCCTTATCTGAAAGGCCCAGGGAGCTCTTAGCCACCCACTGGCAATTTGCCCGCTGCCATTTCTGAAAGGCCCGGGGAGTTCTTAGGGAAAATCCCTACATTCCCTCTTTTTTGTTATTATATGGAAAGGGATGTCAATTCATTCTAGCTACTTCCTGCTTAGTGGGGATGTCACTGGGGAAGGGGTCTGAAGGAGTGAAGTTAGGAGTCCCCATAGGAGAGCTACTAAGATTGGTATTAGGTCAGATGTGACATCACAAAATGTTCCCTGTAGCCAAAGTCCATTATCACTTCAGTCCAGTGGGTATAATCTCTATGGCAGGTACAAGCCAGGCATCATCAGGTATCACTCTCAAGAAGGTATCCCAGGAATTTTTGAAGGGTTTTTCAGCATTTTGAGGGAAGTTCTCTGGAGAAGGCAGTTGATTCATCTGTGGCTAGAAGCTGATAATTTCTAATTAGAAGCTGGTTATAAGTTTGGTTATATATTTTACCTACTTGAGTTTGAATAAACTTTATAATACATGGTAAAAACAGACACATTAAAAAGATTACACATAGTAGTTCAAGGATAGGCCATACCCATGCCAGAAGGGGAGTGGACATTAAGAAAGAGAAAAGGTTTTGACGTGTTGGGGTCCTTAAGGTGGCTGCCAGGTCAGTAAGCTTAACAACATTGTCTTCTACAAGACCCGATTCATTGATATAATAACAGTATTCTTCCATAAGGAAAAGACAGGTTCCGCCCTTTTCGGTGGTGTGTAAATCTAGGGCCCAATGATTCTGAAGGCTGACTTGTGCCAATGAGGTGAACTGTTTTTGAAAGGATGTTAGAGATTCTGCTGTGGAAGTAAGTGCTCCTTCAAGTTTTGAATGAATGTCCTTGACAGCCCATAGGGAATGACCTAAGTCTCCTCTCGATAACCCTGCACTTGTCGCTGAGGCTGTTAAAGAAATGCCTACCACTAATGGAAGGAATGCAGCCCGATTTCTACATTTTAGAGGGTTAAGAATGGATTTTACTTCAGAGTTGCTATAGAAAGTGAGCTGTTGGACTATGGTGACTAATAAAAATGGGCTAGATATGTTGGAGTGTATAATGGCAGTGAGAGTGCCATTGCACCAGAAGAAGAGACCCGGTGGGGAATAAGTGGTATGGTTGACGGTTAGGTTATGGTGGCAAAAACCTACCAGAAGGGAATTGGGAGTTGCGGATCCCAGAAGGCAAACCCGAGGAATTATGGTGTGGTTATTTTCCTTGGGTTCCCTTAAAGGAACATTCTGCAGGGATTTGTTTAATAGAATCCTTTTTGTGGGATGAGTTTGGCAAGCTGGAAACATCCACGCTGGAAACTTTTATTGGGACTGTGGCAAGTAAGGGCCATGCAAGGGAAGTGCACAGATAGCAATTTGCTGGACTTGCAGTGGGGAAAGTTTGGTTTAGGTAGGACAATGTGTCAGTGATGATCTGTAACCAGGTATAGATTGGTGAAGCCTGAGAGTCAGAAGTGCATTGACTTTCTAGGGATGTGAGCAACCATTGTTCTGAGTGTTTATGTTGGTTGAGACAAAAGAGATTGGGGACTCTATGGAAACATGTTCCCAGGTAATGAATAAGGAACCACAGGGAGTGGAAGCATACTTACCTCAATCAAAGGAAGCTTTTACTCCTGCTGCCTAGTGTGGGTTCCCAGGGTCATTGATGGTCTACTTGTATTGGTGGGAGGCAGACTCAAGTTTGAATCTTCCTATATTTAATTGCCCTGAAAATGCATCATGAATTCTGCATGATCAATAGGGGCAGCCTCCAGAGGTTTCTGGCCACTGTTTGCAGTAATCCTTATTGTGGTCATGTAAAAAACATAAGTAAAGGCGCTGGCTTGCTTAATGATCTCAGAGGAAGAGGAACAGAGTACAATATAGGTGGCTGAGGAGCACCCTGTTAGGGGACAGTCAGAAGTGGTAGCCAAGCGGGTGGTCCAGGTGTTTTTTTTTTTTTTTTTTTTTTTTTTTTTTTTTTTTTTTTGTGTGTGTGTGTGTGTGTTTCTCTCACCTTGAATCTCCAGACATATGATGGTGAAGGCATTACCCTTGGGGTGAGGATGAGGATGAGGATCAGAAAAATTAAGGTACATTTTTGGATATGTTCTCAGCTATGGGTGTAAGGGCAAAAACACGAGAGAGACGAAGTTTTAAAGGGTCACTAGGGTGGGGAGTGCAAGAGTATGTAGGTGTGGATTTTTGCCAGAATCAGTTTCCCTGATGAATGATTTGAGCCTGGAAATGTGAATCCATGGAGTTAATTGATTATTTGTGAGTTTGATTTTTGCTGCCAAGGGAGTGCACATGATGACCGAGGTGGGGCACTCCTATTTGGGGTGCAGTTGGGGTCTTTCGCCTGGCGGGCAGTAATATACTTGTTGTCCGGGCGTTAGGGTGAGGGGGTTTTCAGTAATGGTTGAGTCAGGTAAAAACCAGTCCTGTTATTTCCAAAGTTCAGAGCATAGATGGAAAAGGAGAGGTAGAGTGTAGGAATCAGGTATAGGTAATTGTTCAGTCTGTATTCCGGGGGGTAAGAATGAATGGCCGTACATAACCTCAAATGGGGAAAGGTTGGATGGTTTCTTTGGTAAAGCCCCGAGACGCAA
Source organism: Marmota flaviventris (assembly GCF_047511675.1). NCBI lineage: Eukaryota > Metazoa > Chordata > Mammalia > Rodentia > Sciuridae > Marmota > Marmota flaviventris. The sequence goes on from NC_092517.1 coordinate 23,120,256, forward strand.
CAGGGCGAAGGGGAGGACCTTAGTCCAGTCTAAGCTTAATTCCATGGTGAATTTGGTGGGGGTTTCTTTGAGAGACCAATTAATTCTTTCAACTTTCCCAGAAGCTTGGGGATGGTAAGGTCAATGGAAATGCCAAGGGAGTGATAGTGCACTAGCTCACCCCTGAGTTGTCTGCGAGGTAAATTCTGGGCCATTATCCAATTGGATGGAAGTGGGCATCCTGAAATGAGAGATATGTCAGATATCAACCGATCCACAACCGTGGATGCCCGCTTATTGGATGGGGGAAATGCCTCTATCCAACTTGAGAATGTGTCCACCAGTACTAAGAGATGTTTGATGGTTTTTTTTTTTTTTTTTTTTTTTTTTTTTTTTTTTTTTTTTTTTTTTTTTTACCGGGGGCATGTTAGTGAAATCAATTTGCCAATCAGCTCCTGGGGTGTGACCACAGGCTTGATGAGAAGGATAGGGTCTGGATTTTAAGGGGGTGTTGGTATTGGTCCTCTGGCAGATCTGGCATGTGGATGTAACCTGTTGCAGAAAGTCTGATCGTCTGAGGAAAGAGGGAATAAAGATTGAAGGAAAGTCATTAAGCTCTGGGAGCTGGAATGGAACAGTGAATGGAGAAATCTAATGAGCTGGTGAGGGTCAGGAGGTCGCTCCTCAGAGGAAAGATGGAGTAATGAAGAAGAGGATGGGCCTGTAGGGCGGCTGACCAGGCTGCCTGGTCAGCTTTAGAGTTGCCCACTCTGGCAGGAGAAGATGCGGTCTGATGGGTTTTACAATGGACTATTCCCAGGCTGTAAAGGCAGTGTGTAAGCTCGTAGAAGATTAGAAATAAGGCTGGCAAGTATAATAGCAGTTCCTTTAGTAGTTAGGAGTCCCCTTTCCTTCCAGATAGCCACATGAAAAACCAGTATATGAAAGACATATTTTGAATCAGTGTATAGAGAAAGCTTTTTCCCCTCTTGATAATTCACATGCTCTTGTGGCAGTTATACGTTTTTGCTTGTTGGTTGGTTGTGTTAGGCAGCAAAGGATTAGCCTCAATGACGGAAGAGAGGGAGACAACAGCATAGCCTGCTACTTTAATATCCCCATGAAATTAGGAGCTGCCGTCGAAAACCAGATGAGATCTGATGAGGGAAGGGTCCCTTCAGAAATAGTGGCTGGATGGGGCAGGCTTGCCTCTAGTACTTCAGAACATTTATGGCTAGGAGGCTCTAGAGGGGCACATGGAAGGAGCAAAGCAGGGTTGGCGAGAAACCTTTGAGTTTGGTGGGCATGGTGGAAGTCCAGGACTGGACATTTGGAATAGGTGTCTTTTTAAGGTTGGAGACACGGTACCAGGGATAGTGCCTAAAAGCTTGGCCACCATTGGGGTAGTAAGTACCCCATCCAGTGAGATTCCAACAATTGAGAATTCAGTTCCTGAGATAAGACTGAGTCACCCAGTTGAATAGAGTCCAATTCAGTTTGTGGTTGTGCTGGGATTGAGGCAATGAATAGCACAGAAAAGCATCAGTCTGCATGTTCCCTTAGGAGTTTGTGTAGAAGTGTAAGACAGGATAGGTAGCACACAAGGGAAGGAGGAGTGATTGAAAATATTTTGGTGGTTAAGAAAGGGCACCCATAGAGTTGTTCAAAGGGCCTAAGGCCTGAGGGGGCCCTTGTGGCTGCCTGAATTCAGGTGATGGCCAACAGCAGGAGATTGGGCCAGAAGAGTCTAAGTTCAATAGCAAATATAATGAGATGATCCTTGAGAATGCATTAGGCTTCTCAACCTTACCCAAGTATTGGGGTTGGTAGGAGATGTGGAGCCTCAAAGTGTTGTTGAGGCCTTTGTAGACTAGTTTAACAACCTGAGAAGTTAAAGACAGACTGTTGTCTTACTGGATGGAGGCAGGAAGTTCGAATCTGGGAATGATCTGCTCAATTAGGAGGGAGGCAACAGTGTCAGCAGTTTACCTGGATGTAGGGAAAGCTTCTATCCAACCTGAAAAAGTATCAACAAAAGTAAGTAGGTTGTGAAGGTTTCTGTGCCTAGGAATATGAGTGAAGTTGATCTACCAGTCTTTGACTGGCTAGTGTCTTCTCATCTGAGGTGTCGGGAGTTTAGGTTTGATGCTTCCTTGTGTGGATACTGTAGAGCAGACAGAATAAGCAGAGTGGACCTGCTGGAGAGTAGTTCTCATTCCTAGGAAGTGAAAGAGGGGTTGAGAAAACTGGAAAAAAGGGGGTTAGAGAGGGTTTTAGATGGGCACAGGGTCTCTGGAGCCAGAAGAGTTGGTCATGAGTCATAGGTCTCCATCTTGGGAATCAGGGCTGGTAGTCTTTTTTTTTTTTTTAATTTTTTTTTTTATTGGTTGTTAAAAACATTATAAAGCTCTTGACATATCATATTTCATACATTAGATTCAAGTTGGTTATGAACTCCCAATTTTACCCCAAATACAGATTGCAGAATCACATCAGTTACACACCCACGTTTTTACATATTGCCATACTAGTGACTGTTGCATTCTGCTACCTATCCTATCCTCTACCATCCCCCCTCCCTCCCCTCCCATCTTCTCTCTCTACCCCATCCACTGTAATTCGTATCTCTCCTTGTTTATTTTCCCATTCCCCTCACAACCTCTTATATGTAATTTTGTATAACAATGAGGGTCTCCCTCCATTACCATGCAATTTCCCTTTTCTCTCCCTTTCCATCCCACCTCATCTATCTGTTTAATGTTAATCTTTTCTTCCTGCTCTTCCTCCCTGCTCTGTTCTTAGTTGCTCTCATTAATCAGGGCTGGTAGTCTTAAAGAAGTAGTTGATTGACCAGCTTGTTGGTGAATGTGTGTATCTGATCTTGCAGGAACTTCTGTAGGCAATTTAATAGACATGGTCCTATTAGGAGAAACATAAAGAAGACTAATTGGGGTCCTATGAGGGGGAGAAGCCAAGGCAAAATTTGACTGAAAATTCCCCATGGAGACTGTTGGCTAGTTGCTGTCTCCTCTTTTCTAGCTGTTCTTGTCTTTTATTACTCCTAGGAATGACTTTTTGGCTTAACTGTTTTGGGTAGGTGTTTAAGATCAACCTGGTCAAAATTGACTTTGTTTCTATCTATTGTTAAGAGTCAGCTGAGTTCCGATAGGGGTAGCTCATGGGGGTACTTGAGAGCAGCTTCTTAGTTCTGCTAGTATCATTTGTGCTAGGATGGGTCCAGGTCTTGCTTGACCATATTCATTCCCTTGGAAGCATCAGGGATGTCTCCTGTCTCCAATGACCCTCCTATTCACAGCAAATGCATGGATTGGCTTTTCATTCTCCAGTGGTCTCATTAATCTCCCTGATCAGGAGGTTATGTGGCCCAGAGTTGCAAAGCTTTTTAGAGAAGTTCCTTGGATTTCAGACTGACTCAGAGGGCAAGAGCCAAATATTGGGGTTTTTTTGGCTATTTTAATTTAATTTTAAGTCTTAATCTTAAACGTCCAGCAAAATCAGTTTCACCTTAAATTAAGAGTAGTGGGCTTTAGATGAAGTCTGGCCTACTTTGGAGTTATTCTTACATGTATTAAGATGAGAGGCACAGCCTTATCTCAGGTAAGATAGGGGTCCTTATAAATCTTAGGTAAAGTGTTCTACTGTTGAACTGATCTTTGTTTTTAAATATCATTTTGTAAAGTTTATATACATTGTTGCTTGCTGTCACATGAATATTAGGTAATAAAATATATTACATTTAAATTGTACCCAATGTATAGAACTTTATATTAATCTTATTGATAACAGGTCAAGTTATAGAACGCATACAGAAGTTTTGCTTTCTAATCAGAAGTGACCCACTTCTCATGGCTTAATCTATTATTTTTTTTGCCCAGAGCATGTTGAGCTCTGCTCTTTGTTAAGAATAGATAAAAGTTTTCTCAGCACCCTCCTAGCCCACTTGGCAGAACATCCTGTTTGCGAGCAAGTCCTCCCAAAGACAACAAAACATCTCATGTGCAAGAATGATCTGTCATCACCTTATCTACACCTTGACAGAATATCCTGTTTGCAGGCAGACTCCATCAAGGACAGTAAAATTACATTTTCAAACTAGAAGTCACATCTGATTCTCTATACAGCATGTAAGGGGAGAGACTCAGAAGTTCACAGTCTGCAGAAGTTAACAAAAAGCAGTTTTTTTTTTTTTTCTATTCTGGGCAAGTTAACCCTTCATGGACATTTGAGAAGGGGAGAGCTTTTTCTTTCCTTTTTTTCCTCCCCCTGCCAGCTGTTACCATGGAGCCTACTTGGTAACTCCCTTATCTTAGAAATGTAGCCATCACTGTGAAGCCCAGTTCAAGGCCAGAGGCCTTATTTACAAATTTTGTGAAAAACTAGTAAGAGGGTGTCTAGCTTTTGGAGTGCTAATTTTTCCAACCAGTGGCCAGGTAGAACACGGCAATATGAAAAGAGGATGTTATATACACTGAACTCTTTTATAGGGATTCTTTTGCTGAAAGTCCTAAAGTCAGCCATGGTGAAGATTCCTGGAGAAGGTCAGTTAAGATATTTCTGTGGGCCTGGTAGGGAGGGGGAAGACTAGAAGGCAGGGCTGACAGTAGCTCTGGTGGATCTGAGAATGAGGAAGGAGAGATGTAAAAGAATAATAGGAAAAGGCTTTTGGGATTTTCCTAGCAACAATAACTTGAGCAGTAGAACAGGTTGAGCAGAGGGGAAGATGGAAGTGAGTATCCCAAAAAGCCTTTAAGGGACTTTAAATACTTAGTAACCTGTTTTCAGTGATGACAAAGCAACGTTAAAGACCATTTCACCAGATCTTGAATAGGGGTCTGAGGGCTCTCCTCAGCTTGTTTGCACTTTGGGTTAGCTGGTAAGAGTACCTGGTGGGACCCAGTTTAGGCACTGACAGGAGAAGAGAGGAGTGAGTGGGTGGAGTGGTACCTCAGTACCTGCTACCTCAGCTAGGGGGCAATGGTCTGAGAACCTGCGGAGGTTTGGGTTTTTGATCTAGTAATTGGAGAGGAGAAATCAGTTTGCCAAGGTAGGAATGACAGCAGAGAGTCTGGGGCAGAAAGATGAGGGTGAGGATCTATTGAAGAAGCATAGTTCAGGGTAGGAGTGAAGGAGGGAAAAGAACTCAACATAGGGGGATCTCCTTCCACTTTTTTGAGCACTCGCAGAACTTAAAAAGGTCACACAGAATTTGAGGATCTAGAGACCCCTCTGGGTGCCATCGGTTTTGGTTTTCTAATTGGTAATATGGCCAATTTTCTGAACTAAATTTGATGAGGAGTTTGGGTTTGATGTCAGGAGTGAGAGACAACCGGTTTAAATTAGCCAGGAAGCATTTGAGAGGGGAATCAGTGGGGAGGGAAGAAGAGGCTCTCATAATGACTCTTGACATGAAGAAAAGAGGTTAATGTCCTCGACTGGAGCAGATTTTGTTTGAGTTTCCTACAGGCGTCACTGAAAGGAGAAGTTAACCCAAGAGACTCTGGAGAGTTGGGGTCGGGAGGGCAAATGAGTCGTCACCCAAGAGCCCAACCAAGGAGACACTGGAAGGCCTGGAGTCATGGCCACCTGATGTCAGGGTTTTTACCAGGAGAGGAGAAGGAAAATTTAGATAAAGAGAGTCAGAGAGTGCCTATTCTTCTCTCCCTTATATCTCATCAACCATGAAATGGGCATCCAGAGAATCCACCATAACTGTGAAAGTTGTGGTGGGGTGCATTCTCTCCTCCAAACTAGGAGTCAAGGGCCTTGCTGGACGTTCACAGTCAAGGCCTTTGCATATAGCTGTTTGGAGATGGATTCTCAAAGAGGGGGAAGGGGACTCACCAATTGTCGATCAGAAGGAATTACCTATTGGAGAGCCAATGTTAGGTCGAATGTAGCAGCACTCAAAAAGTTGAACAAGGAAGGCGAACTTTGAGAGGGGGGTCCTCAGAATGAGGAATAAACCCTCCCAGGTTTTGGCACAAATGAAAGGCCAAGGCTCCTCATCGGAGATTAAAATGCACACACAGATAGCAGTGACAAAAATGAAGCACTTTATTGTAAGCTGGTGTTAGATTATATAGAAAGTAAAAGTCAGTTATCTTAAACCAGGAAGCTCCCGGGGACCATCATAGTAAAGATCAGGTCATCACCTATGGTGCATGCATGTCTGCCCTGCATAAGATTCATGGGGATCACAAACTGTTCACAAGCATGGAAGATGGGAGGACCAATTAGAAAATTTTCAAAACAACTGGTTATCCTCACACTGGCAAATTGCCCACCACGATGTTGCATTAGTGGCTCCTTATCTGAAAGGCCCAGGGAGCTCTTAGCTGCCCACTGGCAATTTGCCTGCCACCATGTCTGAAAGGCCCAGGGAGTTCTTAGGGAAACTCCCAACAGAGCCCCTAGGGCCAAGAGGGCAAATCAAGCCACTTGGCCCAGGTGAGCATCCTGGGAAGGACATCAGGAAAGTGGGCATGTCAGAAACACAAAAGACAGGAGGCCCAACACAGGGCACAGCCTGAAGGGCTGCAGGATGGGTGTGTCTTGGGTGGGGGCCATGACCCCAGCAAGGAGCCCAGGCAAGGGAACAAGAAGAGGGTCCAGGCCCGGGGAGAGCAGGGAACTATGGACCAGTAAGACAGTGCTGCACTGGGGTAATGCAGTGCAGGAATGCCAAGGGGAGCAGGGAAGCAGCCATAGCAAGGGGCCCTCAGACAATGCCCAGAAAATCAGTGAGCAAGAAGGACCACCAGAGGCTCAAGAAAGGAGCCAGGCCAGTGAATGGAGAGACAATTGCCCTGTTTTGGGCAGGGGGCTCAGGAGAGTGGAAAAGATTTGGAAAGGAAGACAGGGGACCCAGCATGGTGCAGCCAGGCTCCAGGCCCAGAGCCTCCTCCAAGTTTCAGGGTTTCTGATGCTGGACAAGCACCCAGGGAGATAAATGGATCCAGGCAAGGGCTAGGACATTGTTTCCCACAATTCACCCTTGATCAGATGAGAATCTACTGCCAGAGTCCTAGCAAAGGAGGCCAAGAAAAGAAAGAGCGCCAGAAGGAGGGCGATGGGAGGACACAGAATGGGGTTGGCGTGTTTTTGCATAGGGGCCAGACCCAGGGCACAAGCCAGTCGCCCAGGCAAGGGACCCACCTGATCAATGGTGATTGGGGACCCAAGTAACAGAAGACCTGCATGCTCCAGAAAAAGGCGCAAGAGGAAAGGGATAAAGGGGCTATGTGAGGATCAGGAGAAGCCAAGGAGCACCTAGGGGAGCCCACTGGCAGGCTGAAAGAAGGGGCTCCCAGGTCAGACCCAACATGAAGATAGTCCTTGCTATGCCAAGAGCCATGAGGAATGTGGTAAGTGGCTCAGACAAACGCACAGGCCCAGAGACCAGAGCACAAATGGTCAGGGTTAGGGAGGTGTGAGTGGTGGTAGGGGCAGCATGGAAGGCAGGAGGGAAAGGATGGGATTGCTCAGGGATTGGTTGAAGCAAGTCCATGTTAACTGCCAGGCCTCAAGTTTCAGGCAGTGAGGGAGACTCAGGTGAGTGGCAGGGAAATTTTTCCCCACAGGAGCATTCAGGGCATAGAGGTGAGCCAATTCAGCTCCTCTGCCCCACGTGAGTAGATCCTCAGAGAGGGTCCTGGACCAAAGGTGGGGCCAAAGAGGTTACAGTGAGAGGATACCTGGTGTGGAGAAGTGGGCGGATAGGTGGGCTGCAGGACCAATTCTAGTAGCACAGGGTAGGGAGAAGCAGGGGAGCAGAGAGTCCAGGCAGTGCCAGCATACCACAGCATGAGGTGATCAGAGGGGAGGCACAGGAGGCGGTAGGCAACAGGGGCTTGAAACCAGGGGACAGGGAAAGGATCCTCAAGAAGGGTATCCAGGGTCTCAAGCAAGGAGCCAGGCCCCATAATATAGAGCCAAGTGCTAGCCCCTGGGCCTGGGTGAATGAAAAGTAATATGGAGGGGGAGCAGCAGGAGGAGAAAAAGTAGAGTCATTGGCACAGGGAGAGAATGGCTCAAGGAGAAGATTCACTGCAGGTTGTCAGGGGTCAGAAGCAGGGCCCAAGCTGAGGGAAGCCTAAGGCCCAGGCAAAAGGCAGGGCTACATTTTCCAAAGGGAGCTTCCAGGGCCAAGTGTCCAAATCAAGTGCCTGGCCCAGGTGAGCATTCTCGGAAGGGGATAATAAAATCAGGCGTGGCACAGACACAAAGTACAGGAGCGCCAAATCAGAGCACAGCCTGAAGGGTGGCAGGATGGGTATGGGTGGGGTGGGGGTCAGAACCCCAGAAAGGATTCCAGGCAAGGGACCTAGAAGAGGGCCCAGGCCAGGGGAGAGCAGGGAACACCGGGCCAGAAAGGCAGGGCTGCAATTGTGTACTGCAATACAGGAATGCCAAGGGGAGCAGTGAAGTAGCCCCAGTGAGGTGCCCTTAACAATGTCTAGAAAATCAGTGAGCAAGAAGGGTAACTAGAGGCTCAAGTTAGAAGCCAGGCCAAGGAATGGAGAGCCAGGTGCCAAGGCTTGGGCAGGAGGCTCAGGAAGTGGATTACTTTTGGGAAGGAAGGCAGGGGATCCAGCAGGGGGCAGTCAGGCTCCAGGCCCAGGGCCACCTCCAGGTTTCAGGGTTCCTCGTGCCAGAACAAGCACCCCGGGAGAGCTAGGGTCCCAGGCGAGGGCCAGGGTATTATTTTCCATATGTCACCCCAAGATCAGATGAAAATCTTACCAGGGTCCTGGCAAAGGAGGGAAAGTGAAGGAAGGGAGCCAGAAGGAGTGCAATGGGAGGGCATGGAAGGGGGTTGGGGTGTGTGTGCATACAGGCTAAACCCAGGACCCCAGCCAGGTGCCCAGGCAAGGGACCCACCCAATGAATGGTGATGGGGGACCCAAGGAGCATGAGACCTGAGACCACCAGAAAAAAAGGTGCAAGGGGAAGGGGAGGAAGGGGCTGCATGACAACCCGGAGAAGCCACAGGGAACCTACGGGAGCCTGCTGGCATGCCCAAGCATGGGGCCCCAAGGTCAGACCCAACACGAATTGACTTCTTGCTTTGCCAAGTGCCATGAAGAATGTGGTCAGGGGCTTAGACAAATGCACAGCCCCAGGGAGAGGAGCAAAAATGGTCAGGGTTAGGGAGGGCTGGGTTGTGGTAGGGGCAGCATGAAAGGCCAGTGGGTAGAGAGGGCATCTCTCAGAGCTGGGTTGAAGCAAGTCCATGTTAACTGCCAGGCCTTAAGTTTCAGCCAGTAAGAGGGACTCAGGCAAATGGCAGGGCTGTATTTTCCATAGAGAGCAATCAGGGCACAGGGGTGAGCCAACTCCACTCCTCTCCCTGGGTGAGTAGATCCATGGAGAGACCTGGACCAAAAGAGGGGCCAAAGATTGTACTCTGAGGGGATACCTGGAGTGCAGAAGCAGGAGAGTAGGGTAGGCTGCAGGACCCATTCCAGCATCCCATGGTAGGAAGAAGCAAGGGGGGTTGAGAGTCTGCAGAGTGCCAGGATACCACAGAATGAGGGGATCAGGAGGGAGGCACAGGAGTAGGCAGACCAAAGAGGCTTGATACTAAGGGACAGGGAAAGGTTCCTCAAGAAGTGTAGCAAGGGTATCATTCAAGAAGCCAGGCACAGTAATGGAGAGCCAAGTGCTAGCACTTGGGCCTGGGTGAATGAAAAGAAACATAGAGTGGGAGCAGTTGGAGGGGAGAAGGTGGATTGGGTGGCACAGGGGAACAATGGCTCAAGGCCCAGAGCCACTTCAGGGTGTCAGGGGTCGGGAGCAGGGCCCCAGCTGAGAGAGGCCAAAGGGCCCCGGCAAGGGGCAGGGCTACATTTTCCAAAGGGAGCCTCAAGGGCCAAATCAAGCCACTTGGCCCAGGTCAGTATCCTGGGAAGGGGATTAAGAAAGTGGGCGTGGCAGAGACACAAAAGACAAGAGGGCTCTAGCAGGCCACAGCATAAAGGGCCGCAGGATGGGTGTGGTTGGGATGGGGGCCAGGACCCCAGTAAGGAGCCCAGGCAAGGGACCTAGAAGAGGGCCCATGCCAGGGGAGAGCAGCAAACGCTGGGCCAGGAAGGCAGAGATGCACTAGGGTACTGTAGTACAGGAATGCCAAGGGGAGCAGGGAAGCAGCCACAGTGAGAAGGCCTCAGACAATGCCCAGAAAAGCAGTGAGCAAGAAGGGCTACCAGATGCTCAAGCAAGGAGCTGGGCCCAGTAATGGAGGGCCAAGTGCTAGAACCTGGGCCTAGGTGAATGAAAAGAAACATGGAGTGTGAGCAGCAGGCAGGGGGAAAATGGAGTTGGTTGCACAGGAAGAGAAGGACTCAATGCCCAGATCCACTGAAGGGTGTCAGGGATCGGGAGCAGGGCCTGGGCTGAGGGAGGTCAAAGGGCCCAGGCAAGTGACAGGGCTGTTTTTTGCAAAGGGCTGTTTTCCCAAGATGCTCACCCAGGGCCAATAGGACAGGTCAAGTTGCCCGGCCCAGGTGAGCATCCTGGAAAGGGGATCAGGAAAGCAGGCATGGCAGAGACACAAAGGACAGGAGGCCTGAATCAGGGCACAGCCTCAAGGGCCACAGGATGGTTGTGGGTGGGGTGGGGCCAGGACCCCAGGAAGGAGCCCAGGCATGGGACCTAGAAAAGGGTTCAAGAGAGAGGAGAGTAGGGAATGCGGGGTCAGGAAGGCAAGGCTACACTAGGGGACTGAAATATAGGAATGCCAAGGGGATTATGGAAGTAGCCACTTCGAGGGTCCCTCAGACCATGTCCAGAAAATCAGTGAGCATGAAGGGCCAACAGATGATCAAGCGAGGAGGCAGGCCAGGGAATGGAGAGCCAAGGGCTAGGGCTTGGGCAGGGGGCCTAGGACAGTGGACAAGATTTGGGAAGGAAGGCCGGGGATCCATCAGGGTGTAGTCAGGCTCCAGGCCCAGGGCCATCTCCAGGTTTCAGGTTTCCTGCTGCCGGACCAAGCACACAGGGAGAGAAAAGGGCCCAGGCAAGGGCCAGAGCATTGTTTTCCATAAGGCGCCCTGGATCAGATGAAAATGTACGGCCAGGGTCCTTGCAAAGTAGGCCAGGAAAAGGAAGGGGGGCAGAAGGCGGGTGACAGGAGGGCACAGAAGGGGGTCGGGGTATGTGTGCATAGGGGTGAGATCCAGGACCAAGCCAGGTGCCCAGACAAGGGACCCACCTGATCAATGGTGATTGGGGACCCAAGGAATAGGAGACATGTGAGGGCCAAAAAAAGGTGCAAGAGGAAGGGGAGAAAGGAGCTGCTTGAGATCTAAGAGAAGCCAAGGGGCACCTTGTGGAGCCAACTGGCTGGCCCAAGCAAGCAGCGCCCTGGTCAGACCCAACACACAGATCCTCCTTACTATGCCATGGGCCATGAGGATTGTGTTCATGGGCTCAGGCAAACGCACAATCCCAGGGACTAGAGCACAAAGGGTCAGGGAGAGGAAGGGCCAGGTTGTGGTAGGGGCAGCATGGAAGGCCGGATGGAATGGAGGAGATTGCTCGGGCTGGGTTAGAGCAAGTCCATGTAAACTGTGAGGCCTCAAGTATCAGGCAGTGAGGGGGACTCAGGCAAGTGGCAGGGCAGTTTTTCCCATAGGGAGCATTCAGGGCACAGAGGCGAGCCAATTCAGCTCCTCCACCCCTTGTGAGTAGATCTTCAGGGAGGGTCCTGATCAAAGTTGGGCCAAAGAGGGTACAATGAGGGGATATATGGTGTGCAGAAGTAGGGGGTAGGGTAGGCCAAAGGACGCATTCCAACAGCAGAGTGTAGAAAGAAGCAAGGGGAGTGGAGTTTCCGGAGAGTGCCAAGATACCACAGCATGAGGGGATCAGAGGGGAGGCACAGGAGGGGGCAGGCAACAGGGGCCTGAAATCAAGGGACAGGGCAAGGGTCCTCAAAAAGTGTAGGAAGAGTCTCAAGCAAGGAGCCAGGCCCAGTAATGGAGAGCCAAGTGCTAGCACCTGAGCCTGGGTGAATGAAAAGAAACATGGAGGTGAGGCATCAAGAGGGCAGAAAGTGGATTGGGTGGCACAGGGGGAGAAAGGCTCAAGGCCCAGATACACTTCAGGGTTTCAGGGGTCAGTAGCAGGGCCCAAGCTGCGGGAGGCCAAAGGTCCAAGACAAGGTTCAGGGCTACATTTTCCAAAGGGAGCCCCTAGGGCCAAGAGGTCAAATCAAGCCCCTAGGCCCAAGTGAGCATCCTGGGAAGGGGATCAGGATAGTTGGCATAGCAGAGACACAAAGGACAGGAGGGGTGAGGCAGGGAACAGCCTGAAGGGCTGCAGAATGAGAGTGGTTTGGGTGGGAGCCAGGAACCCAGCAAGGAACACAGGCAAGGGCCTAGAAGTGGGCCCAGGCCACGGGAGAGCAGGGAAGGCCAGGCTAGGAAGACAGGACTGCACTAGGGTACGGCAGTACAGGAATGCCAAGGGAGCATGAAGCAGCCTAGCGAGAGGCCCTCAACAATGCCCAGAAAAGCAGTGAGCAAGAAGGGCCACCAGAGGCTCAAGCAAGAAGCTAGGCCAGGGAACAGAGAGCCAAGGGCCAGGGCTTGGTCAGGGTGCTCAGGGCAGTGGATCATATTTGAGAAGGAAGACAGGGGATCCAGCAGGGGGCAGTTAGGCTCCAGGCCCAGAGCCACCTCCAGGTTTCAGGGTTCTTGGTTCCACAGCAAGCACCCCGGGAAAGCAAGGGCCCAAGTCAAGAGCCAGAGTATTTTTTCCCATAAGGCTCCCTGGATCTGATGAGAATCTACATCCAAGGTCCTGGCAAAGGAGGCCAAGAGGAGGAAGGGTGCCAGAAGGAGGGTGATGGGAGGGCACAGAAGGGGTTGGGGTTGGTGCGCATAGGGGCGAGACCCGACCCAAGCCAGGTGCCCAGGCATGGGACCCATCTGATAAATGATAATTGGGGAACGAATGATAAGGAGACCATTGAGGACTCCAGAAAAATGTGCAAGGGGAAAAGGAGGAAGTGGCATGTAAGGACCAGGAGAAGCCAAGGGGCACCTAGGGGAGCCCACTGGTGCACCGAATCAAGGGGCCCCCAGGTCAGACCCAATACAAAGAGACTCCTTACTATGCCAAGGGCCATGAGGAATGTGGTCAGGGGCTCAGGCAAATGCACAGGCCCAGGGACAGGAGCAAAAAGAGTCAGGGTTAGGGAGTGTGGGTTGTGGTAGGGGCACTTAGAAGCCAGGTTGAAAGGAGGGGATCACTCAGGACTTGGTTGGAGCAAGTCCATGTTAACTGTCAGGTCTCAAGTTTCACGCAGTGAGGGGGACTCAGGGGAGTTGCAGGGCTGTGTTTCCCATAAGGAGCATTCAGGGCACAGAGGTGAATCAATTCCGCTCCTCTGCCCCACATGAGTAGATCCTCAGAGAGTCCTAGAGCAAAGGTGGGGCCAAAGAGGGCAGAATGAGGAGATAACTGGTATGCAGAAGTGTGGGCTGGGTTGGGCTGCACTATCCAACCAGCAGCACAGGGTAGGGAGAAGCAGGGGGAGCAGGGGTCCAGGCAGTGCCAGGATACCACAGTATGAGGGAATCAGAGTGGAGGCACAGGAGGGGGGAAGCAACAGGGGCCTGAAACAAGGGACAGGAAAATGGTCCTCAGAAAGGGTATCCAGGGTCTCAAGCAAGGACCCTTCCCAGTAATGGAGAGCCAACTGCTAGCACCTGAGCCTGGGTGAATGAAAAGAAACATGGAGAAGAAGCAGCAGGAGTGGAGAAAGTGAATTGGGTGGCAATTTCACCCTGGAGAATGGCTCAAGGCCCAGATTAACTGAAGGGTGTCAGGGGTCGGGAGCAGAGCCCCAGGTGAGGGAGACCAAAGGGTCCATACAATGGGCAGGGCTACATTTTTCAAAGGGAGCCCCAAGGGCCAAGATTCCAAATCACGTGCCTGGCTCAGATGAGCATCCTGGGAAGGGGATCAGAAAAGCAGGTGTGGCAGAGACACAAAGGACTGGAGGGCTGAAGCAGAGCACAGCTTGAAGGGAGGCAGGATGGGTGTGGGGGTGTTGAGGGCCAGGACCCCAGCAAGGAGCCCAGGCAAGGGTCCTAGAAGAGGGCCCAGGCCAGGGGAGAGCAGGGAACGCTGGGCTGGGAAGGCATGGCTGCACTAGGGTACTGCAGTCCAGGAATTCCAAGGGGATAAGGGAAGTGGTCCAAGCCAGAGGCCCTCAGACAATGCCCAGAAAATCAGAGAGCAATAAGGGCAACCAGAGTCTCAAGAGAGAAGCCAAGCCAGGGAACAGAGAGGAATGGGCCAGGGCTTGGGCAGGGGGCTCAGGACAGTGGATTATATTTGGGAAGGAAGGCAGGGGATCCAGCAGGGGGCAGTCAGGCTCCAGGCCCAGGGCCACCTCCAGGTTTCAGGGTTCATGGTGCCAGACAAAGCACCCTGAGAGAGCTAGGGGCACAGGCGAGGGCCAGGGTACTGTTTCCCATAAGGCGCTCTGGATCAGATTAGATTCTAAGGCCAGGGTCCTGGCAAAGGAGGCCAGGAAAAGAAAGGGGCCCAGAAGGAGGGTGATGGGAGCCCATGGTAAAGGGTCAGGTTTGGTGCACATAGGGGCAAGACCCAGGACCCAAGCCAGGCACCTAGGCAAGGGACCCATAGGATCAATGGTGATTGGGGACCCAAGGAACAGGAGACCTGCAAGCACCCAGAAAAAAGTGGCAAGGGGATGGGGAGGAAGGGGCTGTGTGAGGACCAGGAGAAACCAAGGGGCACCTAGGGGAGCCCACTGGCAGGCTGAAGCCAGGGGCCCCCAGGTCAGACCAACATGAAGAGACTTCTTGCTATTCCAAATGCCATGAGAAACGAGGTCAGGTGTTCAGGCCACCACCCAGGCCCAGTAACCGGAGCACAAATGGTCAGGGTTAGAGAGGTCTGGTTTGTGGTAGGGGCAGCATGCAAGGGAATAGGTCAGGGGAGGGAAGGGAAGGAATCGCTCAGAGCTGGGATGGAACATGTCCATGTTAACTGCCAGGCCTCAAGGTTCAGGCAGGGAAGAATACTCAGGCCAGTGGCAGGGCTGTTTTTCCCATAGGGAGCATTTAGGTTGCAGAGGTGAGTTAATTTTGCTCTTCTGCTGCAGGTGTGTAGATCCTAAGAGAGGTACCTGGACAAAATGTGGGTCCAACTGTGAGGGGAGACCTGTTGTGCAAAAGTGGGGGGTATTGGGCTGCTAGGACCCATTCACATAGCATAGGCTAGGAAGAAGTAGGAGGAGCAGAGGTTCCTGGCATTGCCAGGATACCACAGCATGAGGGAATCAGAGGGGAGGCACAGGAGGGGGCTGGTAAAAGGGGCGTGATACCAAGGGACAGGGACTGGGTCCTCGAGAAGGGCAGCCTGGGGCTTAGGAATATAGCCAGGCCCAGTAATGGAGATCCAAGTGCTAACATCTGGGCCTAGGTGAATGAAAATTGACTTGGTTGTCTGTGGGAGCTCTTCTACCTCTGCAGCCTGGGTAGATTGGACTGGCTCCTTCATGTGAGAGACCCCTCCCAACTTGGTGTCCAGGCTAGATTGTATACTGCCTCAGTCCATGTAGAGGGGACTCTCCGTTACAGTCATGAGATCGCTTCCACCTGGATGCCCAGTGTTGTTGGTGGCACCTGTACAGCTGTAGCCAGGGTAGCAGGGAATAGCCCCCCTTGGCGGGATACACCTTTCACCTGGGTGTCAGGGGCAGCTCATATCTAGGTGCATCCAAAGTAACAGGGAGTCGCCACTCTAAGCAAATGCCCCCTCACACCTGGGTATGTATGGGGGCTCCTATAGAGCTGCAGCCAGGGTAAGAGGGAGTCACCCCTTTAGGCCGAAGATTCCTTTCACCTGGGTGTATGGGGGAACACATATACCTCCGCAGGAAGGGTAGATGGGACTCGACCATCCAGTCAGGAGACGCCTCCCAACTAGGTGTCCACTGAGCTAGTACACCGCCCCAACCAGGATAGAGGAGACTCTCGCCTCCAGACAGGAGACCCCTCCCACCTGATTGTTGTGGGGATCTTCTATACTGCTGCAGCCAGGTTTGAGGGGACTTGCCTCTCCAGGCAAAGACCCCCTCCAAACTGGGTGTCAAGGGCAGCTTTTATACCACCACAACCAGGGTAGAGAGCACTTGCCTTGCCAGGCTGGAGACCCCACCCACCTGTGTGTCTGGGTGGGCTCTCATACCTCTAAGTCAGGGTAGCAGGGACTTGCCCCTCCAGGTGAGAGAACCCACCTACCTTGGTGACTGGGGAAGCTCCTATACCTCTCAGCCAGGTTAGATGGGACTCACTCCTCCAGTTGGGAGACACCTCCCACATGTGTGTCCTGGGTTCTTTCATATGGCACCAGCCAAAGGAGATGGGATTAATAGGGAGATCCCACCCAACTGGGTGTCTGGGGAAGCTTGTATACCTGCACAGCTAGGTTAGAGTTAATTCCCTGGTCTAGGCAGGAGACCGTTCCTACCAGGGTGTCAGGGGAGACCCTTATCCTGCCACAGCCCAGGTAGAGGAGATTCACCCTTCCAGGCAGGATATCCCTCCCACCTGGGTTTCAGGGGAGCTCATATACTACAGCAGCCAGGGTAGAGTGTGCTTGCCCCTCCAGGTGGGAGACCCCTCCCACCAGGATGTCAGGGAAAGCTCATGTACTGCAGCAGCCAGGGTAGCATTAGCCCATCCATCTATATTGGAGACCCTTCCCACGAGGGTACTGTGGGGGAGGCTCATATACTGCAATATCCAGTGTAGATGGGACTCGCCCCTCATTTGGGGAGACCTCTCCCACCTGGGTGTCTGGGAGAGCTCTTACACAACTGCAGCCAGGGTAGAAGGGACTCACCTCTCTAGGCAGGATACCCCTCCCACCTGGATGTCTGGGGAAGCTCCTATATAGCGGCAGCCAGGGGAGAGCCGACTCGCCCTTTCAGGAGGAAGACCCTTCCCACATGGGTGTCAGGGGAATCTCATATACTGGTACAGCCAAGGGACACTGGATACGCTCCTCCAGGGGAGAGACCCCTCCCATCTTGGGGCCAGGTAGAGCTTGTATTCAATCATAGCCAGGGTAGAGGGGACTTTCACCTCCAAACGGGAGACCCCTCCCACCTGGGTGTTTTGGGGTGCAGGTATGCAGTCCCAGTGTAGCTGGGACTCAACCCTCCATATGGGAGACCCCTTTCACCTGGTTGTCAGGGGGAGCTCTTAACCCACCACAGCCATTTTAGAGGGTACTCGCCCCACATGGCAAGAGACCACTCCGCCCTGGGTTTGTGGGGTGGAGCTCATGTATCTCGAGAGCTTGGGTGGAGGGAACTCGCGCCTTCGAGTGTGAGACACCTCTCATCTTAAGTCGGGGGAGCTCCTATATCACAGCAGCCAGAATAGAGGGTACTCGCCCCTTCTAGCAGGAGACCCCCCTACCTGGGTCTCTGGGAAACCTGGTAAACCCCTGCAGCCAGGGTAGGGGAAAGCCATCCTTCTAGGCTGGAAACCCCTCCAACCTGGGAGTCAGGTGGAGCTCCTTAACCACTGCAGCAAGGGTAGAGGAGACTCAGCCCTCCAGGCAAAAGACCCCTCCAACCTGGGAGTCAGGTGGAGCTCATATTACCCAGCAGCCATGGTAGAGGCAACTTGCACCTCCAGCAAGATACACCTCCCACCTGGGAATGGGAATAAATCCTATACAGCCTTAGCCAAGCTAGAGGGGACTCACCCCTCCAGGTGGAATTCCCTTTTCACCTGGGTATCCAGTGGAGCTCATATAAACTAGCAGCCAGGGTAGGGGTGACTCACACCTCCAGGCAACAGACACCTCCCACCTGGGAGTGGGGTTAACTCCTATACTGACTTAGCAAGGGTAGAGGGGACTCGCTGCTCCAGGCGGAAGACACTCCCACATGAGTGGCTGGCGAGGGGTGATCATATACACCTGTACCCTGGGTAGCAGTGACTCACCCCTCCAGGCGAGAGACCCCTACTACTGGTGATAGGAGGGAGCACTTATACCCTTGAAGACAGAGTTGAGGGGACTCACCCCTTCAGGCAGGAGATCCTCCCACCTTGGTGGGGGGGTGCCTATACAGCTGCAGCCAGAGTAGTGGGGACTCACCCCTCCAGGCAGGAGACCCCTCCCACTGGGGTATTGTGGGGAACTTGTAGAACACCTTAGACAGTGTAGAGAAGGATTGCCCATCCGAGCAGGAAACCCCTCCAACCTGGCTGACATCTGGAGCTCATACACCACCCCAGACATGGTAGAAAGTACTTGCCCCTCCTGGCGGGTGTCCCCTCCCACCAGGGTGTAAGTGGGAGCTCATATACAGCCACAGCTAGGGTAGAGGGGACTCACCCCTCCATGAAGGAGACCCCTCCCTCCTGGGTGCCTGGGGCAGCCTTCATAGCTCCACAACCAGGGTAGAGGGGACTCACTGCTCCAGTCAGGAGACACTTCCCACCTGTTTGTCAGGGGATATTGTGTACCATCACAGCAAGGGTAGAGGGTACTTGCTTATCCAGGCTGGAGACCCCTCCCACCTGGGTGTGTGTGTGGGAGATCCTATACAGCCACAGCCAGGGTAGGGGGGGGGGGCTCTCCCCTCCAGGAGGGAGACTCTCCCACCAGGGTTTCAAGGGGAGCTATTATACAGCTGCAGCCAGGTTAGAAAAGACTCGCCCCTCCAGGAGGAAGACCTCTTCCACCTGGGTGTCCTGGGATCTCCTATACTGCTGAAGCCAGGGTGGAGGGGATTCCCTCCTCTAGGTGGGAGAACCCTCCCACCTGGGTGTCAGGGGGAATTCCTATACCACTGCAGCCAGGGTAAAGACAACTTGCCCTTCCAGTCAGGAGACCCTCCCACCAGGTATCCAGAGGAGCTTGATTAATGCAGCAGCCAGGGTAGAGGGGAATCACCCCAACAGGCGGGGGATCAGGGGGAACTCCTATACTAGCACAGCCAGGATAGAGAGAACACGCCCCTGCAGGCAGAAGACCCCTCCCTCCTGGGTGTACTGAGAGCTCTTATATAGCAAGAGCTAAAGTAAAGGGGACTGGCACTTCCAGGTGGGAGACCCCTTCCACCTGGGTGTCAGGAGAGATTTTATACCACCAAAGCCAAGGTAGAGGGGACTTGCCAGTCCATGCAGAATAAAACTCCCATCTCTGTGTAGTGGGGCATTTATATATTGCCTTAGCCAGGGTAGGGAAGACTCACCACTGCAGGGGTCTCCCACCTGGGTGTCTGAGAGACACTGTATATCGCCACAGCCAGGGTGGAGGGGACTCATTTCTCCAGAAAGGATTCCCCTCCCACCTGGGTGTCAGGGGAAATCCTTTACCACAGCAGCCATGGTACAGGGAATTCTCCCATCCACGGGGGACACTCATCTATCCTTGGTGTCAGGGAAAGCTTGTATACCACTGCAGCCAGGGTAGAGGAGACTTGCCCTTTCAGGCAGGAGACCCCTCCCATCTTGGTATTGTAGGGGAGTTCCTATACCACCGTACCAGAATAGAGGGGACTTGCCCTTCAAAGCAGGAGACCCCTCCCACCTGTGTGTCAGATGGAGCTCATATACCCCAGCAGCCAGGATAGAGAAAATTCACACCTGGGAATGGGGGTAATTCTTATACTGCCTTAGCCAGGTTAGAGAGGACTAGCCACTCAAGGTGGATGACCCATCCAACCTGGGTGTCAGGTGAGCTCATATACCCCAACAGCCAGGGTAGAGGCAACTCCCACCTCCAGGTGAGAGACACCTACCACTTGGGGATGGGGGTAACTCCTATAACGCCTTAGCCTGGGTAGAGGGGACTTGCCCCTCTAGTCTTGTGACCCCGTAACCTGGGTGTCAGGGGAGCTCCTATACACCAGAGCCAGGGGAGAAGGGACTCGACCCTCCAGGTGGAATATCCCTTCAACCTGGTTGTCAGGGGAGTTCATATACTCCCACAAGCAGAGCAGAGGGGATTTGCCACCGGAGGCTGGAGACCCCTCCCACCTGCGTGTTGGAGGTTGTTCCTATACACCCATAGCCGGTGTACAGGACTCTCCCCTCCAGGCAGGGGACCCCATAACTTTGGTGTCACGGGGAGCTCCTATGTCGCCAGAGCCAGGCGAAAGGGGATTCAATCCTCCAGGCGGAAAATCCCGTGCACCCGGTTGTCAGGGGTGTTCATATATTGCCAGAGGCAAGGTAGAGAGTACTTGCCACTCCAGGTTTGAGACCCATTTCACCTGGGTGTGGGAGAGTGCTCTTATACCACTGCAGCCTAGGTAGAGGGGAATCATAACTCTAGGCTGGATACCCTCCCACCTGGGTGTCAGGGGGAGATCCTCTACTTGCCACAGCCAGATTAGAGGGGACTTTCTCCTTTAGGCAAGAGACTCATCCAACCTGGGTGTCAGGGAAAGCCAGAATACCACTGCAGCCAGGTCTCCCCTTCAGGCGGGAGACCTCTCCCATCTTGGTATAGGGGGGAGCTAGTATACCACAGCAGCCAGAATAGAGAGGACTTGCCCCTCCATGCAGGAGACCCCAATCACCTGGGTGTCTGGGAGAGCTGGTACACCACCTCACCAGGGTAGAGGGGAGTCACCCCTTTAGGTGGGAGACCCCTCCAACCTGGGTCTCAGGGGAGCTGGTGTACCCCAGCAGCCAGGTTAGAGGAGACTTGCTCCTCCAGGCGAGATACACCTTGCACATGGGAATGGTGTTAACTCCTATACCGCCTTAGCCAGGGTGGAGGTGACTCACCCCTCCAGGCAGATGACCTCTCCCACAGGGGTGTCTGCCAAGGAAGGGTCTGTATACAGCTGCAGCTGAGGTAGCAGCGACTCGCACCTCCAGACGGGAGACCCCTCCCTCCTGGGATTAGGAGGGGGCTTCTTAAACCCCTGCAACCAGGGTTGAGGCGAATAGCCCCTTCATGAAGAAGACCCTCCCACTTGGGTATGGCCGGGAGGAGCTCCTATACTGCTGCAGCCCTGGGTAGTAGGGACTCGCCCCTCCAGGCTGGAGACCCCTCCCACCTGGGTGAAGCAGGGATATTTTATATCACTTTAGCCAGGGTAGAGGAGATTCACTCAACCAGGTGGGAGACCCCTCCAACCTGTCTGTTGGTGGGAGCTCATAAACCACCACAGCCAGGGTAGAAAGTACTTGCCTCTCCTGGTGGGAGAACCCTCCTACAAGGGTGTCAGTGTTAGCTCATATACCACCACATCCAGGATAGAGAGGATTTGACCCTCCACCCGGGAGATCCCTCCCCCTTGGGTGTCTGTGGGAGATTTTATACCTCTACAGACAGGGTAGAGGGCACTTGCCACTTCAATTGGGAGACCCATTCCACCTGGGTGTCCATGGGAGCTTGACTACTGCAGCAGACAGGGTATAGGGGACTCACCCTTACAGGCAGGAGAACCCTCAATCCTGGATGTTGGCAGTGCTCCTATACTGCTACAGCCACGATAGAGGAAACATGCCCCTGGAGGCGGAAAACCCCTCCCAGCTGGGTTCACTGGGAACTCTTATATGACAAGAGCTAAAGCAGAGGGGTGTCGCCCTTCCAGGCTGGATACCCCTCCCACCTGTGTGTCAGTGAACCTTATATACTAGCAAAGCCAGGGTAGAGGTGACTCGCCTGTCCATGCAGAAGACCACTTCCACCTGTGTGTAGGGGTGCTCTTATATACCGCCTTAGCCAAGGTAGAGAAAACTTGCCCCTCCAGGGGGAAAACCACTCCCATCTTCTTGTCTGGGAGAGCATTTATACCGCCACCGCCAGGGTATGGAGGACTCATTGCTTCAGGTGGGAGATCCCTCCCACCTGAGTGTCAGGGGGAGCTCCTATATATCTAAAGCCAGTGTAGAGGGAACACACCCCTCCATTCAGGAGACCCCATAACCTGGGTTTTGAGGGAAGCTCCTATACCGCCAGAGCCAGGAGAGAGGGGACTCGACCCTCCAGGTGGAAGATCCCTTCCACCTGATTGTCAGGGCTGTACATATACTGCCATAGAAAGGGTAGAGGGGACTCCCATTGAGGCAGGAAACCCATCCCACCTGGATGTAGAGGATATCTCCTTTACCACTGCAGCCAGGGTAGAAGGGACTCGCCTCTACAGGCTGGAGACCCACCCACCTTGAAATCAGGGGGAGATCTATTACCGCAGCAGCCAGGGTAGAGTGGACTCACCCCTTCAGGCTAGAGACCCATCCAACCTGGGTGTCAAGGAAAGCAAATAAACTACTGCAGCCAGAGTAGAGGGGACTCACCCCTGCAGGAGGGAGACCCCTCCCATCTGGGTATGGGTGGGTAGCTCCTATAACACAGAATCCAGAAGTCCTGCTTGGACTCGCCCCTCCAAGCAGGAGACCCCTCCCACCTGCGTGTCTGAAAGAGCTGGTACACACCCTCAGGTATAGGGAAGTCACCCCTGTAGGTGGGAGACCCCTCCCACCTGAGTGCAGGAGAGAGCGCCTCTACCACTGCAGCCAGGGTAGAGAGGACTAGCCCCTCCAGGCAGAAGACTCCTCCCACCTGGGTGTCAGGTGGAGCTCATATACCCCAGCAGCCAGGGTAGAGGCAACTCGCACCTCCAGGTGAGAAACAACTCCCACCTGGGAAAGGGATTAACTCCTATACCACCTTAGTCAGAGTAGAGAGGACTCGCCCCTCCAGATGGAAGAACCCTCCCACCTGGGTGTCAGGTTGAACTCATATACCCCAGCAGCCAGGGTAGAGGCAACTCACACCTCCAGGCAAGAAACATCTCCCACCTGGGAATGGGGGTAACTCCTATCCTGCCTTAGCCAGAGTAGAGAGGACTTACCCCTCCAGGTTGAAAACCCCTCCCACATGGGTGTCTGCAGGGGGGGGCGGTTCATATACAGCTGTGGCTGTGGTAGCAGCAACTCGCCTCTCCTGGGGGTAGGAGGGGGATCTTATACCACTGAAGCCAGGGTTGAGTGGACTCACCCCTTCATGCAGGAGACCCTCCCTCCTGGGTGTTCCTGGGAACTTGTATACCACCTTAGCCAGGGTAGAGGAGACTTGCCCATCCAGGTGGGAGACCCGTCTAACCCAGCTCATATACCTCCACAGCCAAGGAAGAAAATACTTGCCCCTTCTGGCGGGAGACCCCTCCATCCAGGGTATCAGGGGATGCTCATATATGGCCACAGCCAGAATAGAGGGGACCCGCCCCTCCAGGCAGGAGATCCCTCCCACCTGGGTGTCATGGGGAGCTCTTATACCACTGCAGCCATAGTAGAGGGTTAGTTCCATATCAGGCAGGGGAACCCTCTCACCTGGGTGTCAGGGTAGATCTGCTGTACCCACTGCTGTCAGGGTAGAAGGAACGCTATCCTCCAGAAGGAAGACCTTTTCCACCTGGGCAGCTCAAATACCACTGCAGCAGGATAGAGGAGACTCTAGCCTCCTAGCCAGAGACTCCTCCCAATTGGGTCGCAGGGGAGCTCCTATATTACAGCAGCCAGGGTAGAGGGGACTCGCCCCAACAGGCGAGAGACCCCTCCCACCTGGGTCTCATGGGGAGCTCCTATACTTCCACAGCCAGGGTAGAGGGAACATGCCCCTGCAGGTGGAAGACTCCTCCCACCTGTGTGTACTGGGACCTCTTGTGTGGCAAGAGCTAAAGTAGAGTTGATGTGCCCTTCCATGTGGGAAACCCCTCCCACCTGGGTGTCTTGGAGAGCTTGTATACAGCTACAGCCAGGGTAGAGGGGACTCATTGCTTCTGGTGAGAGACCCCTAATACCTGGGTGTCTTGGGAACCTCGTATACCCCTGTACCAGTGTAGAGGGGACTCTCCATTCCAGTCGGCAGACCCTATAACTTGGTGTTGGGGGAGGCTCCTATGCTGCCAGAGCCAGAGGAGAGGAGACTAGACCCTCCAAATGGAAGATCCCTTCCACCTGGTTGTCAGGGGAGTTCATATACTGCCATAGCAGGGTAGAGGGGACTTGCCATTTGAGGGAGTAGACCCCTCCCACCTGGGTGTGGGGGGGACCTCCTATACCATTGCAGCCAGGGTAGAGGGGAATCACCACTGGAGGCAGGAGACCCCTCCCGCCTGGATGTAGGGGGAACCTCCTATACCACTGCAGCCAGAGTAGAGGGGACTTGCCTCTCCAGGATGGAGACCCTCCCACCTTGGTGTCAGGGGGATATCCTTTACTTCCTCAGCCAGGGTGGAGGGGACTTAAACTCCAGTCGAGAGACCCATCCAATCTGTGTGTCAGGGAAAGCTAGTAAACCACTGCAGCCAGGTAAATGGGACTCGCCACTTCAGGCAGGAGACTCCTAACATCTGGGTAATGGGGGGGTCTATTGTGTAACAGCTACCAGAATAGAGGGGGCTCGCCCCTCCAAGCAGGGGAGCCCTCCCACGTGGGTGTATGGGAAAGTTGGTACACCCTCTCAGCCAGGGAAGAGGGAAGTCACCCCTTTAGGCGGGAGACCCCTCCACCCTGGGGGTCAGAGGAAACTCCTCAACCTCTGCAGCCAGGGTACAGTGGACTCTCCCCTCCAAGTGGAAGAGCCCTTCCACCTGGGTGTCAGGTGTAGCTCATATACCCCAGCATCCACTATAGACACAACTCATATCTCCAGGCAAGAGACACCACCCAACTGGTAATGAGAGTAACTCCTATACTGGCTTAGCCAAGGTAGAGGGGACTCGCCCATTCAGTTAGGAGAAGCCTCCCACATGGGTGTCTCGTGAGGGGGGGGGGTTCATATACAGCTGAAGGTGGAGTAACATCGACCCATCCCTCCAGCAGAGAGACCCCTCCTTACTGAGGGTAGGAGGTGGCTCATATACCCCTGAAGCCAGGGTTGAGGGGACTCACCCCTTCAGGTGAGAGACCCCCCCAGCTGGGTGTCATGGGAAACTTGTATACCAACTTATCTAGGATACAGAAGACTCTCCCATCCAGGTGGGATACCCCTCCAACCTGGATGTCAGCAGGAGCTCTTATACCACCATAGCCATGGAAGAAATGTACTTACCCCTCCTGGTAGGAGACCCCTCCAACCAGGGTGTCAGGGGGAGGTCATATACTCCCACAGTCAGGATAGAGGGGATTCGCCCCTCCAGGCAGGAGACCCATCTCACCTGGGTGTCAGGGGTAACTCTTATACCACTGCAGCCATGGAAGAGTGTACTTTCACCTTCAGGTTTGGAGAACCATCCCACCTCACTTTGGGGGGAGATTTCATACTGCCACAGGTGGGGTAGAGGGAACTCTAGCCCCCAGATGGGAGACCTCTTCCACCTGGTTGCCCTGCAGAGCTCTTATAGGGCTGCAGCAGGGTACAGGGTACTCTAGCCTCTTGGCAAGAGACTCCTTCCAGTTGGGTATCAGAGGAGGTCCTATACCAGAGCAGCAAAGGTAGAGGGGACTAGAACCTGTAGGTGGGAGACCCCTCCCACCTGGGTATCACTGGAAGTTCATATACCACTGCAATCAGGGTAGAGTGGACTTCCCCTTCCAATCGGGAGACCCATCCCTCCTGGGTGTCTGGGTCAGCTCCTATACATCCGCACACAGGGTAGTGGGGAATCACCACTCCAATCAGGAGAAATCTCCCTCCTGGGTGTCCAGGAGAGCTTCATTACTGCAGCTGCCAGGGTAGAGGGAACTCGCCCCAACATGTGAGAGACCCCTCCCACCTGGGTCTCAGGGGGATCTCCTATTCTGCCACAGCCAGGGTAGAGGGAACATGGCCCTGCAGGTGGAAGACCCCTCCCACCTGTGTGTACTGGGAACTCTTGTATAGCAAGAGCTAAATTAGAGGGGACTCACCCTTCCAGGTGAGCTACCCCTCCCCCCGGTGTAGGGAGAGTTTGTATACTGCCAAAGTCAGGGTGGAGGGGAATTGCCAGTCCATGAAGAAGAAGACCACTCCCCCCGTGTGTAGCGGGGCACTTGTATACTACATTAGCCAGGGTAGAGAATACTTGCCCTTCTGGGCGGGAGAACCCTCCCACCTGGGTGTCTGGGAGAGTTTTGTACTGCCACAGCCAGGGTAGAGGGGACTCATTGCTCCAGGGGGGAGATCACTCCCACCTGGGTGTCAGGGGGAGCTCATATACCCCTGCAACCAGTGTAGAGAGGACTCGAAGCTCCAGTCAGGAGACCCCATATCCTGGGTGTCGTGGGGAGCTGTTGAGAGCCACAGCTGAGCCGAAATGGCACCTGTCATTTTACCAGAAGGAATGGTTGAGAGGTGACTTCCAGGGAGCCATTAAGATGATGATAATTAAGATAAGCTGTGTATAATTGCTGTGACTGGATGATACTGGATTGAAACAGGCTGTGTATTCAGTTGTATATGGACCCCTGCTGTCTGGCAATGTGGTGGCTCCTGCTGCCTCAGGCGCCCATTGAGTTCCCCTTGAGTTGAGTTCTCACAGAGCCGGTGGAGGGTGTTGGGAGTTCAGGCAAAAAAATAGTTCCTGTTTGAACCTCCAAGTGCCTAGTGGCAGCTCAGTTATTTTGTGCCCAGCCAGACTGCAGCAGGGAGCTCCTATACCGCCAGAACCAGGGGAGAGAGGACTCGACCCTCCAGGTGAAAGATCCCTTTCACCTGTTTGTCAGGGGAGTGTATATACTGCCACAGGCAGGTTAGAGGGTCTCACCCTTTGAGGTGGGAGAACCCTCCCACCTGGGTGTAGTGGGGAGCTTCTATACCACTACAGCCAGGGTCAAGTGGATTTGCCTCTCCAGGCTGGAGATCCTCCCACCTGGGTGTCAGGGGAAGATCTTTACCACTACAGCCAGGGTTGAGGGGACTTGCCCCTCCAGGAGAGAGACTCATCCAATCTGGGTGACAGGAAAAATTAGTAAACCAGTGCAGCCAGGGTAGAGGGGTCTCGCACCTTCAGGTGGGAGACCCGCCCACTTGGGTTGGGGGGGTCTCATATACCATTATAGCCAGGGTTGTGGGGACTCCTCCCTCCAGGCAGGATACCCCTCTTATCTGGGTATGGGGGGGAGCTGCTATACAACTAAAGCCAGGGTAGTGTGGACTTGCCCCTCCAGGCAGAAGTCCCCTCTACCTGGGTGTCAGGGGGAGCTCCTATACCACTGTAGTCAGGGTAGAGGGCACTTGCCCCTTCAGGCAGGAGACCTCTTCAATCTGGGTGTCAGGGGTAGCTCATATACTGCCCCAGAACGGGTAGAAGGGACTCATCCCTAAAGGTGGGAGACCTCTTTTACCTGGATGTCCTGGGGAGGAGGGGGGTCATATACAGCTGCAGGAAAGGTTGTAGGGACTTGAAAGCCTGGCAGAACAACACTTTCATCTGGTGTGTGGGGTAGTGCCTATCTTGCAGCAGCCATGGTAGAGGGGACCCGCCCCTCCAGGCAAGAGTCCCCTCCCACCTGATTGTCACGGAGAGCTCATATACTGCACCAGGAAGGAGAGAGGGGACTCGCCCCTCCAAGCAGGAGACCCCCCTCCTACCTGGGTGTCATGGAAAGATATTATACCACTGGAGCCAGGGAAAAAGGTACTCCCCCTTTCAGGCAGAAGACCCCTTCCTTCTGCTAATGGGGGTGGCTCATATACCACAGCAGCCAGGGTAGAGAGGACTTACCCATCCATGTGGGAGACCGCTCCCACTTGGGTGTCTGGGGGGAGCTTCTATACTTCCTTATTCCAAAGTGGAGGGTACTCTCTCCTCCAGGGGGGAGACCCCTCCCATCTGGCTATGTGTGGGGCAGAGTTCATGTATCACTGCAGCCTGGATAGAAGTGATTCATCCCACTAGGTGGGAGACCCCTCAACCCGCATTGTCAGGGGAGGTCATATACTGATGCAGACAGAATAGAGGGGATTCACTACAAAGGGCGGGAGACCCTTTTCAACTTTGTGTAGGGAGGAGCTCCTGTACTGCCAAAGCCAGGGTAGAGGTTCCTCGTCCCTCCATGCTGGAGACCCCTACCTCCAAGGGAAGCTCATATACCACCCCATCCAGGAGAGAGGCAACTCAGCCCTCCTTGTGGGAGACCCATCCCACCTGGGTGTCACAGGGAGCTTAATACCACCTTAGCCAGGGTAGAGGTGACTCGCACCTCCAGGCGGGAAACCCCTCCCTCCTGGGAGTCTGGGAGCTTGTATACTGCATTAGCCAGGGTGGAGAGTACATTATCCTGCAGGCAGGAGACCCTCACCTTGCTATAGGGGGGAAAATCATATACCACTGCAGCCAGGAGAGAGAACACTCGTCCCACTAGTTGGGAGACACCTAAACACTGGTTGTCAGGGGATCTCATATACTGGCAGAGGCAGGGAAGAGGGGACTTGACATTCCAGGTGAGAGACCCCTCCTACCTATTTGTATGTGTGTGGGAGCACTTAAACCACTACAGCCAGGGTAGTGGGGACTTCCCCCTCCAGACAGGAAACCCCTCCCATCTGGTTGTAATGCTGGAGCTTGTATACCACCTTAGATAGGGTTGAGATGACTTGCCACTCCAGGCGAGAGACCACTCCCACCAGGGTGTCAGAGGGGAGCTTCTATACCATCGATGCCAGGGTATAGGGTATATGCCACTCCAGTTGGGAGATCCATCCCACCTGGCCATTAAAAGGAACTCTTCTACAGCCGCCGACAGGATACAGGGGACTCGCCCTCCAGGCTGCAGATGCCTCCCACCTGGTTGTTGGAGGGATCTAGTATACCACTGCAGCCAGGGTAAAGGAAACTTGCCCCTCCAGGCTGGAGACCCCTCCCACCTGTGTGTCCAGAGGAACTCAAATACTGAAGCAGACTTGGTATATGGGACTCGCCCTTCCAGTCAAGAGACCTCTCTAACCTCGGTGTCAGCAGGAGCTCCTATAACAACTCATCCAGAATGGAGGGCACTCGCTCTCCATGCTGGAGACCCCTCCCACCTGGGTGTCTGGGGGAGCTTATACACTGCCAAAGCCAGGGTAGAGGGGACTCACCACTCCAGGTGGGAAACCCCTACCACTTGGGTGTCAGGGGGAGCTCCGATACTGCTGCTGTCAGGCTTCAAGGTACAGGCATTGAAGGGGACTCAGGTGACTGGCAGGGCTGTGTTTTCCATAGGGAGCATACAGGGTGCAGAGACCAGCCAATTCCACTCCTCTAGCCCAGGTGAGTATATCCTAAGTGAGGGACCTCTACCAATGAGGGGAAAGAGGGTATTGTGAGGGGATTCCTAGTGTTAGGAGATTTGGGGGGGTCAGTGGGCTGCAAGACCCATTTGAGGAGCCTAGGCTAGAGTGAATAGGCCTAGATGAAGGTCTGGATAGTGCCAGGATACCATAGCACCAATGGAACAGAGGGGAGGCAGAGGATGGGGTCTATTAAAAGAGGTCTGAAACCAATGGAAGGGAAAGTTTCCTCCAGAAGGACAGTCAGGGGCTCAAGCAAGGGGCCATGCCCAGTAATGGAGAGCCAAGTGCTAGCACCTGGGCCTGGGTGAATGAAAAGAAACATGGAGGGGTAGCAGTGGGAGGGGAGAAAGTAGAGTGGGTGGCACAGGGGAGGAAGGGCTCAAGGCTCGGGTCCACTGAAGGGTGTCAGGGGTCAGGAGCAGGGCCCGGGCTGAGGGAGACAAAAGAGCCCAAGCCGGGGGAAGGGCTATGTTTTCCCAAAGGGAGTTCCCAGGGCCAAGAGGCGAGGTCAAGTCACCTGGCCCAGGTGCATATCCTGGGAAAGGGATCAGGAAAGCAGGAGTGGCAGAGACAGAAAGGACAGGAGGGCTGAAGGAGGGCAGAAACTGAAGGGCCACAGGACGGGTGTGGTTGGGGTGGGGGCCAGGACACCAGCAAGCAGCCCAGGCAAGGGATGTAGAGGAGGGTGCAGCCAGGGGATAGCAGGGAATGACGGGCCAGGAAGGAGGGGCTGCACTAAGGTACTGAGGTACACGAAAGCCAAGGGGAGCAGGGAAGTGGCCCCAACAAGGGGATCTCAGAC
This sequence comes from Marmota flaviventris, assembly GCF_047511675.1. NCBI lineage: Eukaryota > Metazoa > Chordata > Mammalia > Rodentia > Sciuridae > Marmota > Marmota flaviventris. The sequence continues at coordinate 23,150,281 of NC_092517.1, forward strand.
AATGCCCAGGAAAGCAGTGAGCAAAATGGCCATCAGAAGCTCAAAAGAGGAGCCAGGCCTGGGAAGAGAGAGCCAAGGGCCAGGGCTTGGGCATGGGACTCAGGACAATGAACAAGATTCGGGAGGGAAGGCAGGGGATCCAGCAGGGAGTAGTCAGGATCTAGGCCCAGGGCCACCTCAAGGTGTCATGGTTTTTGGTGGAGGACCAAGCATCCACTGAGAGCAAGGGGCCCAGGTGAAGGACAGAGCTCTGTTTCCCATAAGGCGCCCTGGCTCTTATTTGAAACCAGGGCCAGGGACCTGACAAAGGAGGCCAGACAAGGGAAGGGGACCAGGAGGAGGGTGAAGGGAGGGCACAGCAGAGGGTCATGTTAGGTGCACTATAGGGTGAGATCAATGACCCAAGACAGGCCCTCAGGTAAGTTTCCCACCCAACCTATTGTGATGAGGGACACCAGGAGCAGGAGACCTGCAAGCGCCAGGAAAAAGCACAAGGGGAATGGAGGTAGGGGCTGCATGAGGACCAGGAGACAGAGGGAAGTGCAAGAGGCACCTAGAGGAGCCGTCTGTGGGGCCTAAGCAAGGGGCCCCCAGTCATTCCCAACATGTAGAGACTCCATGCTATGCCAAGGTACATGAGGAACACCATCAGGGCCTCAGGAGAGTGCTCAGGCCAGGAGACTAGAGCACAAAGGGTCAGGGTTAGGAAGGGCTGTGTTTGGGTATGGGTAGCATGAAGTCCAGTGGGCAGGGGAGGGAAGGGAGGAAATTGCTCATGGCTGGCTGGAGCAAGTCCCATGTTAACTGCCAGGCCTCAAGGTACTGGTGATGAATGAAACTTAGGTGACTTGCAGGGCTGTGTTTCTTATAGCGAGCATATAGGGTGCAGAGACCAGCCAATTCTCCTACTCTGCCCCAGGTGAGTTAATCCTCAGAGAGGGACCTGGATCAATGGGGACAAAAGATGTACTGTGAGGGTATACTTGGTGTTACGAGGTTTGGGGGGATCAGAGGGCTGCAGGACCCTTTTGAGGAGCCTAGGCTAGAGTGAATAGGGGTATCTGAGGGTCTGGAGAGGGCCAGGATACCACAGCATGATGGGAACAGAGAGGAGGCACAGAAGAAGGCTGTCAAAAGGGGCTTAAAAACAAGGGATAGAAACTGTGTCCTTCAGAAGCCTGGCCAGGGGCTCAAACAAGAAGCCAGGCCCAGTAATGGAAAGCCAAGTGCTTGATCCTGTGCTTGGATAAATGATAAAACACATGGATAGGGAGGGTAGAAGGAAGAAATGGGAGCATGGGAGCGGCTGACACAGGGAGAGGAAGGATCAAGCCCCAGGTCCACAGCAGTGTATCAGGGTTCAGGAGTAGGGCCCGGGCTGAGGGAGATAAAAGTTCCCAGGCAAGGGGCAAGGCTAAATTTTCCCAAAGGTCAAATCTTCTGGCTGCCAGGGGTTGAAGAAAGGAGCGGGGCCCAGTAATGAGAGTGAAATGCTAGCACCTGGGCCTGGGTGAATGAAAAGAAACATGGATATGGAGGGGCCGGAGGAGAGAAAGGGTCACAGCCAGCACAGGAAGAGGAGGGCTCAAGGCCCAGGTCCACTACAGGGTGTCCAGGTTCTGGAGCAGGGCCCAGGCTGGGGGAGGCTAAAGCTCCCAGGCAAGGAGAAGAGTTACTTTTTCCCAAAGGTCATATCCTCTGTCCCAGATAACCATACTGCAAAAGAGATCATGAAAGCGGGCATAGCAGAGACAGAAAGGACAGAAGGGCTGAAGGCAGGTTGAAGGGCCACAGGATGGGTGTGGTATGGGTGGGAGCCAGGACCCCAGCAAGGATCCCAGGCAAGGGACCTAGAGGAGGGCCCAGGGCAGGAAGAGCAGAGAATGCTGGGCCAGGAAGCCGGGCCTGCTCTAGCGTATTGTAGTACTGGGAAACAAGGGGATCAACGAAGCAGCCCCAGCAAGGGGCCCTTAGACAAGAAAAGCAGTGAGCAAGAACAGCCATCAGAGGCTCAAGCGAGGAGCCAGGCCATGGAACTGAGAGCCAAGGGCCAGGGCTTGGGCATGGGGCTCAGGACAGTGAAGAAAATGTGGGAGAGAAGGCAGGGGATCCAGCAGGGTGTAGTCAAGCTCCAGGCCCAGGACTGCCACAGTCTGGCTGGGCACACAATCACGAGCCACGACACAGCTTGTAGATTCAAACAGCAATTCTTTATTCCCGAACTCACACCAGCCGTCTACAATCACGTTCTGGGGAAATCCACGTTCTCTGCCCAAATCCACCTCCACTGGGCTTCTATCTCCCAAAATATACTGTCTGAATCCCTTGAGAACTCAAGGGGAACTCAGGCAGCAGGATACGCCCTATTCCCAGCAGGAATAATCTTAAACCTGGAACGCCCTAAACCCGATTATCCTAAACCGGGAACACCCTAATCCTGGATCCGCCCTGGTCCTTGAGCAAGGTCACCTAACTGCAATGTCACTGCAAAATGTCCTATTTCCACGAGTCCTTCCACTAAGCAACATGGGGTACACTGGCAAAGAAATTGTCATACCTACTTGGCTAATGGCTCCCAGCACAGGACCACCTCCAGGTTTTAGGCATCCTGGTGCTGGACCAAGCACCCAGGGAGAGCAAGGGGGCATTGGGAAGGGCAGGGCATTGTTTCCCAAAATGAGCCATGGATCAGATGAGAATGTAAGGCCAGGGTCCTGGCAAAGGAGGTCTGGAAAAAGAAGGGGCCAAGAAGGAGGGTGATGGGAAGGCAAAGCTGGGGTCAGAGTTGGTGTGTGGAAGGGCGAGAACCAGGACCCAAGCCAGGCACCCAGGCAAGGGACCCACCCAATCAATGGTGATGAGAGACCCAAAGACCAGAGACCCACTAGCGCCAGAAAAAAAGGACAAGGGAAAGAGAAGAAATGGCCTCCAGAAGGACTAGGAGAATCCAAGCAGCACCTAGGGGAGCCCGCTGGTGGGCCCAAGCAAGTGGCCCTCAGGTCAGACCCAATATGAAGAGACTACATGCTATGTCAAGGGCCATGAGGAATGCATTCAGGGTCTCAAGTGAATGCCCAGGCCCAGGGAATGGAGTGTAAAAGTTCCGGGTTTGAAAGGGCTGAGTTGCAGTAAGGGCAGCAAGCAAGGTGAGAGGGCAGTGGAGGGAAGGGAGGGGATCACTCAGGGCTGGGTTGGAGCAAGTCCATGTTAACTGCCAGGCCTCAAGGTTGAGGGAGTGAAAGGGACTCAGGGGAGTGGCAGGGTTGTGTTTCCCATAGGGAGCATTCAGGGTACAAAGCCCAGCCAATTCCACTTCTTTGCCCCAGTGGAATAATCCTCCAAGGGGGACCTGGACCAAAGGAGGGGCCAAAGAGGGTACTGTTTGAGGATATCTGGTTAGCGGACATGGTGGGGGGTTAGGCTGCCAGGACCCATTCGAGGACCTGAGGGCCAAAGGAGGGCACAACCTGAAGGGCCACAGGTCAGGTGTGAGTGGTATGGGGGCCAGAATTTCAGCAAGGAGCCCTGGCAAGGAACCTAGATGAAGGCCCAGGCCAGGGAAGAGCATGGAATGCTGGCATGGGAAGGCAGGCCTGCACAAGGGTACTGTAGTAAAGGGAAGCCAAGGGGAGCAAAGAAGTGGCCCCAGAAAGAGTCTGGGATCAAAGGAATGCCAAAGGAGAGTGCTGTGAATGGATACATTTTGTCCAGAATTGGGGGTTCGGTGGAGAGCCAGGACCCATTATTGGAGCCGAGCCTAGGGAGAAGCAGTGGGAGGGGAGAGTCCTTGCAATGCCAGGATAGCACAGTACTGTTGTAGGGTCAAATGAGGCAAGGCACCAAACATAACAGGAAACAGTTTTATTTGACTGCAGCCAGGCTCAGAGGACATAGATTTTGCTGTAATCAATCCCCTGAACCCTGATTTCAGGAAGTTTCACAATATTATACCCAGCATGTAATGGGAGGGGCTGAAAAATTCACAGACTGCAGAAGTTCACATAAAAGTAGCTTTTTCTGTCACGGTTTTGGGCAAGTTAACTCTTCAAGACAACACCTGAGTAGGGAGAGCTACTTTTTCCCATTTTTCCTGTCCCTGCCAGTTGTTACCATGGAGCCCAGTTGGTAACATATCTTAAAACATGTAGATATCTCTGTGAGGCCCAGCTCAAGGCCAGCTGCCTTGTTTGCACATTTATACAAACTACTATACAGGATATGTTTGTGAAAAACTAGTAAAGGGGTGCCCAGCACCTGGAGTGCTGGTATCTTCTCGGCCAGTGGCCATGTAAAACATGGCGACAGGAAAATAGGAAGTTTATCTACATTGAACTCTTTTGCAGAGCCTCTTTTGCTGACAGTCCTAAAATAAGCTGTGGTGAAGTTTTCTTCAGAATCCAAAGTAAGACTATTCTGTGGAGAAAGGGGGCATCACTTAAATTCCCCCTTTTTATGATGCTGACCATAAATTAATCCTTTAAATTTAAGAGTATCATTACGATTATATTGTCTTAAGGCCTGCCGCAGTCTGGCTGGGCACAAAATCACGAGCCACCACACACCTTGTAGATTCAAACAGCAACTCTTTATTCTCGAACTGTCACCAGCACTTTACACACACGTTCTGGCAAATCTACATTCTGGGCAAAATCCACGTTCTGGGCAAAATCCACACACTCCACCGGGCTCTGAATCCCAAATACTCTTTGAATCCTGTGAGAACTCAATGGGAACTCAAGGAGCGGGCACACCTGAGGCAGCAGCATACGCCCTATTCCCAGCAGGGTACACCTTAAACCTGGAACCGCCCTAAACCCTGGAACACCCTAAATCCCGATCCACCCTAAACCCTGATCTACCCTAAACCTGGATCTGCCCTGGTCCTTGAGCAAGGTCACCTTTCATGCAAAGTCACTGCAAAAGCTGGGTCCACCATGGAGAGTCCTTCCTCTAAGCAACATGGAGTAGGCTGACAAAGAAATTGAGATGTGTCATTCCTACTTGGCAATGGCTCTCAGCAAAGGCCTTATATAATGTCAAAACCTTAGTTGTTGTCATCTTTTCAAAAGCAGCTTCCATAGTGGACCCATAAGTTTTAATGCACAGTGGAGCTAAATATGAAAGCAATAAACAGGTTAACAGCAGAATACCCACTAGAGCAGTTAAGCATGTAAATCTACCAAGGGTTGAAAACCATCTCCCAAAAGTGTGTTTGGGACCCCAAGTTTAATGCCCTTCTAGGTATGTACTAGCATATGTGCTAGTTATCTTGTGATGTGACTATATTCTTAACTGTTTGTCTATTGTCATCCATTTAGTTGCAACAATCTGAGCTGTTGAACTCTCCACATATTTCTCTTTCCTCAGCCAGTAGATAATCTAATGCCAAGAGGTTTTGATAGTTAGCCACTCATGTCAGCACTGTTGTGTGGCAAAGAGGTCTAAGGCTGTGGCAGTCTGATTAATAATAATTTCTAGTATAGCTTGTAAGTGAATAATTCTGTTTAACATGTAAATAGGAGTTCTATAACTCCAACTGCCATTTTGTGCCCAGGTAGCAGGACCATAAGTGGCAATCATCCTCAGGGGTGGCCAGTTATCTTCACCCCAAGATTGATGACCTCCTAAATCAAGTTACTTCCCAATGGACCTCTTTTCTCTTTCCAAACAGTCATCAATCCATTGCATTCCTCTTGCATGACAGGTCCTAAATATATGTTATACCACCTCTTGATTACAGTGGATTGTCTTAACATATGGTTCACATGATCTCCATGGTTGGAATAGGAGTAGAACAGAACCTCTTAAGGTTATCAAAGGAAACCAAACTAAATAATAGACTAACGTTTTGGTTAGCATAGTTTAAATAGCATAAATTAACAAAGCAAAACTAATAACAACAAATACATCTTTGAAAATTTATATAAGCAAGATAAAAAAGTAAAGTGATTTTTTTTTACCCAGTGTCCAGTCAGTAGAAATTACTGTTATAAAACCAGTAGCAAAACCCAGAGAATTATGTATATATCTAGAAGCAAGGGGTGGCAATGCATTATAGTATAAGAACTATCATAGGGGTTTGCAAGTGTTCTTTAATCCTGGTGGGAAGTTTATCTTACATGGGACATTGATCAGCCAGTCTCTTCCATGTGGCTGAAGCAGGGCAGTATTCTCTTCAAGCTTTGGCTGTGCATACACCAGTCAGCTTCCGGAATGACTGGAGCAAGGGTGTTGTCCTTCTAACCCTCAAGCTTGTCTGGTGCTCCTTTTTTTCTAGACAGTCAGCTTTAAGGGAGTAGCAGCATATGAAATGCACACCCAGTCTGCACCTGCTGGCTTGAGTCTGGTGTAGTAAATCAAGGGACCTATTTCTGAAAAACTTGACTGCAGTTGGGATGGATAAAATGAAAGGGAAAGGGCCCTTCCAAAGAAGTTTAGGTTTTTTAATATTCCATTCTTTGACCATGAATCAATCTCCAGGCTTGAAGGAGGAGTGTGCACCTGTGGTCAAAATTAGTGGCAATCTTTCTCTAACCCATTGGTTGAGAACCTGTAAAGTTTTCCCTAAGGCCTGAAGCTGTCATCTCAGGATGAATTTTCCTATCTCTCTTAAATCTCCAAAAGGTCTCCTAATAAGAGGGTGGCCTCTTGTACATTATCTTATAAGAAGAGAATCCAATCCTCCTAGTGAGAGTGGATCTAATCCTCAATAGTGTAGTAAGGAGAAGTTCATCACAATGTAAGTGGTCTCCTGAAACAGCTTACCCAATTGGGGCTTAAAGTCCTGCTCATCCTTTGAACTTTAACAGAACTCAACAGCCTATAGGTAGTATGTAAATTCCATGTGATGTTTAAATCCTTGATCAGTAATCATATCACCTCTGCCCAAAACCTGGCCCATTGTCTGAGCCAATAGTTATTGGGATAAATAATCTGGAAACATTTCCAAGACAAGCATTCTGGTTATCTCCCTAGCTTTTTCAGGGCGGGTGAGAAAGGTTTCCACTCATTCAGAGTAGGAACACACACACACACACACACACACACACACACACACACACACACACAAAAAGTTAGTTATAGCCCCGTGAGTGTGGTAGTTCATTGAAGTCTACTTCCAAGTCTTCAAAAGTTGGTCCTCATATAGTTTGGATTCCTGGTGGGAGCTCTGGCCCCTGACAAGTATTGTTGTGAGTACAAACATCACATTGTTTTCAGAATATCCAGGTGAAGTTGGGAGCCAGGAGACATAGAAATGTTGACTCAGAACTGTCTAACGTGCTCTATGTCCAATGTGTTCTTCTGTGGAACTCTTTGATAAAGGCTGGGGCTAGAATCTCTGACTATGCCAGCCATCACAACATTTCCATCATTCTCCTGGGAGAAATTTTTTTTTTTTTTTTTTCAGTTTACGTTCATTTTGGGAGTATATTGGCTCAAATTCTGTGACATAGTTGGCCAGGTAGAAGGGCAGCCTTTAAACCTGAAACTGGATTTTCTTCTCATTCCTTACAGACAGCTAACCTGGCCTCTGTTTCAGCTATCCAGGTGCCCTGAGAAACCACAGTGTTTCTCTTTCAATGACCTTGGCTATATATAATCACAACTTTCCTGGGAGCCCACAGTGCATCCAAAAGTTTAAGAATTTCTTGCCCATACATCATGCCTTTTTTATTCTCCTGAGTTAATGAGCCCTTTTTTCTTACATAAGGCCCTATGAACATGAAGGTTAGAGAACGATATTTTGAGCTATGTAAATATTAACACAGACTGCTGCTGTCAACTGAGGTGCTTGAGTCAAAGCAATAAGTTGTGCTTTTTGTGCTGAACTTCCTTGAGGCAGAGATTCTGCCTCAACTGTGGAGTCCAGAGTGACCATGCATAACCAGCAAAACATACTCAATCTTTTACAAAACTGCTTCAATCTGTGAAGTACTCCATATCAGGGTCCCTGAGGGATGTTCTGCCAGGTGTGGTCTGCTGGAGAACCTTTCATCTATGACTTCAATACAGTTTTGATCAGGTTGCCCAGGTCCAAAGGGCAGCAAGGTTTCTGGGTTCAGAGTCTGGATGACTTCCTCATAGATACATGTGTTTTCACATAAAATGCCTTGTTATTGACCATTAGTCAACCAATGTTGTCCTTTGTACTCTACCAATGTCAACACTGAATGAGGAACCCGGAAAACCAATTTTTGTCCCATAGCCAGTTTATTCGCTTCAAACACCAGATGATCTGTGGCTGCAAAGGCCCGTAAACAAAGTGGCCAATCGTGGGCTACAGAGCCCATTCTTTGGACAGATGTCCATGTCAAAGATCCTACAGCCATTCCACACTGTTCCTGGACATAAAGAAAGTAAATCTTTGTGAGGTCAGGGAGCCCTAGTCCAGATGCACTGGGAATGCTTGTTTAATGTCCTCAAAGGACATTTGCTTAGGTGACCCACATTTTAGAGGATCCCATTCTTCTTCCTTTGTGGCTTCACAGAGGGTTTTGCTATAACTGAAAGTTGAGGATCCATGTATAGCTGAATCTGGTAGCCCCAAAGGATTTTCTATTCTGATGTCAGGTTGAAAGGAATGGAATTGAACAGATTTCCTGTTTCTTTTGAGGCCCAGTGGCTATTGTATGTTCTGTTTCCGAGTCAGATGGTTAACCAAATTATTTGAACTTTTTCTTGATACGTATGTGTTTTTAAGTCAGAGTCCAGTACTATTCCAAGGATGGTGTCCTCAATTCCCTGGGGGAACTGTCATTTAGGTAAGGGGAGCATACATAGTTCCTCTGGAACTTTAAGATGCAGGCATATTTTGTTATCTCCCAGTGTATAATCTTGGCTGCTGGGATTCTCCAACTCTCAAATATAATGTAAATCTTTGCAGAGATTTACTTCTGCCTGGAAGGGTGAGTCTTCTCTACCCTGGCTACAGCGGTATACCAGCTCCACCTGATACCCAGGTAGGAGGGGTCTCCTGCCTAGAGGGGTGACTCTCCTGTACCCTGGATGAGGGCGTGTAGCAGCTCTTCCTGGCACCCAGGTGGGAGTGGTCTCCTGCTTGGAGGTTGACTCCCCTCTACCCTGGCTGAGGGGGTGTACCAGCTTTCCCAGGCACCCAGGTGGGAGGGGCTCCTCCTTGGAGGGGGAGTCCCCTCTATTCTGGTTGCTGTATTATATGAGCTTCCCCCCACTACTCAGAAAGGAGGGTTCTCCTTCCTGAAGGGGCAAATCCCCTGGCTGCTACATTATATGAGCTCCCCCTGACACCCTGGTTGGAGGGGTCTCTCGCTAGGAAGGTAAGAACCCTCTACTGTGGCTGCTGTGGTATATGACCACCCTGACCCCCAGGTGGGAGGAGATTTTGGCCTGGAGGGGCAAATTCCCTATACTCTGGTTAAGGTGTTATACAAGCTCCCTCTGATACCCAGTTGGGAGCGGCCTCCTCCCTGAAGGGGTGAGTCCCCACTACCTGGCTACAGTGGTATATGAGCTCCCCCACCCACACCCAGGTGGTTGGGTCTCCCACCTGGAGGGGTGAGTCCCCTCTACCCTGGTTGGGGCAGTATACTAGCTCTCCCTGACACCCAGTCAGGAGGGGTCTCCCACCTGGAGTGGCGAGTTTCCCCTAACATTCCAGTGGCAGTATAAGAGCCCCCTGGACACCCAGTTAGAAAGAGTCTCTCCCCTAGAGGGTCGCATCCCCTCTACCCTGGCTATGTTGGTATAAGAGCTCCCCCTGATACCCAGGTGGGAGAGGTATCCTGCCTGAACGGGTGAATACCCTCCACCCTAGCTGTGCAGGGATAGAAGTTTCCTCAGACACCCAGGTGGGAGGAGTCTCCCACCTAGAGGGGCAAGTCTCCTCTACCGTGGCTTTGGTGGTATAGAAGCTCACCACAGCAGCCAGGTGGGAGTATTCTCCCACCTGGAGTGCAGATCCCCTCTACTTTAGCTGTTTCCATATAAGTGCTCCCAGGACACCCACGTGGGAGGCATCTCCTGACTGGAGAGGCGAGTCCCCTGTACACTGGCTGGGAGGTATATGAGCTCCCTCATACACCCAGGTGGGAGGGATTTACTGACTGGAGGGGTGAGTCCTCTCTAAATTGGCTTCCTGTGTATAGGAGCTCAGCTAACACACAGGTAGGAGGAGGGGTCTCTCGCCTGGAGAAGCAAATCCCTGCAACCCTGGCCGTGGCGGTATACGAAGCTCCCCTAACACCCAGGTGGGAGGAGTGTCTAGCCTGGATGGGTGAGTCCCCTCTACCCTGGCTGCAGTGGTATACAAGATCCTGCAGATACCCAGGTGGAAGGGTTTTCCCACCTGGTGGTACCAGTAACCTCTACCCTGGTGAGGGTGGTGTACTAGCTTGTCTGACACCCAGTTGAGAGGTGTCTCCTGCCTCGTGGGGCGAGTCCCATCTACCCTGCCTGCGGAGTACAGGAGTTTCCCCAGACATCCAGGAGGGAGGGGTATCCAACTGGAGGATCGAGTCCACTTAAGCCTGCATGTGGAGGTATGTGAATTCCCTCAGACATACATACAATAGGGGTCTCCTGTCTGGAGGGGTGAATCCCTTTTACCTTGGCTGCAGCTGTATAGGAGCCCACCCTACAAACCCAGGTGGGAAAGGTTTCTTGCCTGGAAGGACAAATCCCCTCTACACAGGCTGAGGCAGAATACAAGATAACCTGGACACCAAGGTGGGAGGGGTCTCTCACCTGGAGGAGCCAGTCTGCTCTACCCAGGTTGCAGAGGTATAAGAGCTTCCACAGACAACCATTTTCCTTTCATTCACCCAGGCCAAGGTGCTAGCCCTTGGCTCTCCATTACAGGGCCTGTCTCCTTGCTTGAGCCCCTGGCCACTCCTCTCAAGGACCCTGTCCCTGTCGCTTGGTTTCAGACACCTTTTACCAGCCCCCTCCTATTACTCCCCTCTATTTCCCTTATGTATGCTGAGGTATCCTGTCACTGCCCAGAAACTCTGCTCCCCCTGCTTCTTTCTAGCTTGGGCTCCTCAAATGGGTCCTGGCTGCCCAATGACCCCACCCAAATCTCTGCACCACAGGTATGACATCAGAGTGCCCTCTTTTGACCCTCCTTTGGTCCAGGTCTCTCTCTGAGGATCTTCTCACCTGGGGCATAGGAGAAAAATTGGCTGGCGTCTGCACCCTGAATGCTCCCAGTGGGAAACACAGCCAGTTCCAGGGCCTGGCTGCTCGCCTGAGCCCCTGACCGCTTTCCTCATGTCCTTTAGCATAGCATGGAGTCTCTTTGTGTTGGGTCTGACCTGGAGGCCTCTTGCTTGTGCCCATCAGCAAGCTCCCCTAGGTGCCCCTTGTGCTTTTATCTGTCATCTCATCCTTGTGTAACCACTTCCTCGTCTTCCCCTCAAAAATTCCTCTGGTGCTTGTGGGTCTCCTTCTCTTTGGTTCTCTAATTCATTATCAGTCAGGTGGGTCCCATTACTGGGGTACTGGCTTGAGACCTGGGTCTCACCCCTCTGAGTCTCCACCACAAGCCCCCAACATGAACTCCTGTCACACTTCTCCTGTCCCCCTTCCCTTGACAGGCCTCCTTTGCCAGGTCATAGGCCCCAGATTCTAATCTGGGCCAGAGCACCTAATGTGAAACAGATCCCAGCCCCTCACCGGAGTCCCTTGCTCTTTCTGGGTGCTTGGTCCTACACCTGGAAATGTGACACCTGACAGTGTCCCTGGCGTGTACCTGCCTGCACGTTTTGGATCCCCTGTCTCCCCAACCAAGTCTTGTCCACTGTCCTGAGCTTCCAGCCCCAGCCCCAGCACTTGCCTCTCCATTCCCTGTTCTGGCTCCTTTCTTGAGCCTCTGATGTCCCTTGTTGCCCAGAATGTGCCTGGGCATTGACTGTGTGCCACTTGGTTTGGCTGCTTCCCTGTTCCCTTTGGTGTTCCTGCACTGCAGTCTACTAGTTCCGCCCACCTGCCCAGCCCTGCCCTTCCCTGTATTCCCCTGGCATGAGCCCTCCTCTAGGTCCCTAACCTGGGATCCAAGCCCTACCCCACCAGCATCCACCCTCTATCCCTTCCCACTGTGTGCTTCTTTGGCCCTCCTTTCGTTCCTGTCCCTGTGAAGCCCCCTTTTTTATTCCTTTCCCAGGATTCCCAACCACGCCAGGGAGGTGGTCCTGTCCTATTGGCGATTCTGGATCCCTAAAAAAAAAAGTAGCCCTGCCCCTTGTGTGGGCCCTTTGGCCTCCTTCAACCCGGGTCCTGCTGCCCAACCTGACACCTAGTCATGGACCTGGGCCTTGAGCATTCCTAACAATGCACCACCATCTCACCTCTATTTCCTTACCTCTCTAGCCCTGCCCTGTTCCAGGTGCCTCCCTGAGGATCAACTTACCTGAGGCAGAGGAGTGGAATTAGCTGGCCTCTGCACCCTGAAGGCTCCTATATGAAACAGAGCCCAGCCCATTGCCTGGGCCCCTTTGGCTGCCTGAACCCTGACACCTGGCAGTGGACATAGGCCTTGTGCAGACTTTGCTCTGCTAGATCACCTTCTTCCCTTCTCTGTCCTCTCCCATTGCATGCTGTCCCTACCCCAACCCAGCCCTCTAGAACCCTGACCATTTGCACTACAGTCTTCAGGCCTGGCTCTTAGCCTGGGCCCCTGACTGTGTTCATTCATCCTGTGGCATACAGTCACTTGGCTTAACGTGGTGTCTCTTCATGTTGGATTGGATTTGGGGGCCCCTTTCTTGTGCCCCCTACATTGCTCCCCTAAGTTCCCCTTGCACTGCCTGCCCTCCCTCTGTCTCCTCATCCTCACATCGCCCCTTCTTCCCCTTCACTGCTTTCCCCTTGTGCAGTAACCTACTTCTTGGGTCTCTCATCATCTTGGGTCATGTCGGTCCCTTGCCTGGACTCCTTGCTTGGTTCCTGGCTCTTGCCCCTCTCCACACCCATTGTGATCTTGCTTCAAGCCCTATTGTAGCCTTCCTCTTGGCTCCCTTTTCTTGCCAGCCAACTTTGCCTAGTCCCTGGCCCTGGATTCTCATCTGTGTCAGTGAACCTTATAGGAAACTGAGCCCTCCCCCTTGCCTGGGCCCATTGTACTCCCTGTGTTCTTTGTACTGCCTACAAAATCCTGAAAGCTGGCCATGGCCCTGGGCTTGGAGCCTGCCTCCCCACTGCTTGATCCCCAGCCTTCCCTACCCACCCTTGTCCACTTACCTGAGACCCCTTCCCTAGCCCTTGGCTGTTCCTCTGTCCCTTCAGGCTGTGCCCTCCTTTAACCCTCTTATAGTCCCTGTTGCTGCCAGGCCCCATTTCCTGATCCCTATCCAGGATACTCACCCAGGCCAGGGGACTGGACCTGGCCTTTTGGCCCTGTAGGCCCCATTTTGTTAAATGTAGCCCTTCCCCTTACATAAGCTATTTGGCCTCCCTCAGCCCAGGCCCTGCTCCTGGACACTGACACCATGCAATCAGCCTGGGCCCTGAATCTCTCTCCTTTGCACTACCAGCACCCTTCTTTCCCTCCCTCCCCTAACCAGCCCTGTCCATTTTCATGTTCCCCTGTCCCTGGCCCTTGCACTTGGCTCTCTGTTCCTAGGCCTGGCTCCTTGCTTGAGACCTTGTCTGCCCTTTCGAGGACCTTGCTCATGTACCTCAATTTCAGGCCCCTTACTTGGGGCCCTGTTATGCCTCCCTTCTGTTTTCCTTGTACTGTGGTATCCTTCCACTTCCTGGACCCTTACCTCACTGCTTCTGCCTAGACTGGGCTCATTGATTGGGTCCTTGCTCCCCAGCCAGTCCTCAAGGTCCGGACAAAAATAATTTCCTCACAGTCCCCTCCTTTGTTCCTCCCTTGCTTCTGGACCCTCTCTGATGATCTACTCACTGAGGACAGACTACTAGCCTCTACGTCCTGAAATCTCCCTATGGAAACACAGACCTGCCCCTTGCCTGATCCCCCTCACTGCCAGGAACATGACACCTGGCAGTTGAAATATGCTTTGCGTCAGATATGCTCTGCACCATTCCCTCCCTTCCCTCACCTGCCATCTAGCCTTCAATGCTGCTGCAACCGCAATAAGGCCTCCCTGACCCTGAACCTTCAACTGAGCCCCTGATTGCATACATGAGTTGCATGGCATCTTGTGTGGCTTCTCATGGTGTCATTCTCTTTTGGTTCCCCTAGCGTGCTTCTCTTGGTTTGCCCTGTGCTTTCAGCTGACTCCTCCTTCTCGTGTCTCCCCTTCCTTCAATACCCTTGTGTTTTACCTGGATTCAACCAGGAGCCTCCTGCTCTTTGGGTCCCTTATTTTTGGTCAGTCAGGTGAGACACTAGCCTGGGCTTCTTGCTTGGGTCCTGGCACTGGGCCCTCTCCGCTCCCGCTGTGACCCCACGCCATGCCTTCTGTTGCCCTCTTCCTGGGCCCCGCCCCTTGCCAGGCCCTCTTTGCCCATTCAATGTCCTTGGATTCTCATCTGGGCCAGGTACCTTTTGGGAACAGAGCCCTGCCCCTTGCCTGGGCCCCTTGCTCTCTTTTGGCCTTTGGTACTAAATATGGAACTTGGGCACTTGGCAGTGGCCCTCATCCTCGAGCCTCTTTGTTGCCTCTCGGATCCTTTTAAAATCCCTCTCCGGCCCTGTATACTGTCCTGAGCTCCCTGCAAAAGCCTTGGATATTGCCTCTCAATTCCCTGGCCTGGATCATCCCTGGAGCCTTCAGTGCCCCTTCTTGCTCCCAGGATCCCTAGGCTTTGACTTTGCATCCCTCGCTTGGGCAGATTTTCTGCTTCCCTTCCTTGCAGAACCCTAGTGCTACCCACCTGCCTGGTCCTGCCCTTCCCTGCTCTGTCATGGCATGGTACCACATCTAGGTCCATAATCTGGTCTCCTTGCTGGGGTCCTGATCCCCAACCCCAAAACACACATCCTCTGGTCTATTCTGCTGTGCCCTTTTTTGGACCTCCTGTTGTGATTGTCCCTTCCTTGTACCTTTTCCTGTCACCTTTGCTAGAATGCACACCAGGGCCAGGGACTTGACCTGGCCTTTTGGCCCTTCCAGCACCCTTTGGGCAAATGTAGCCCTGTTCCTTGTCTGGGTCCTTAGGCCTCCATTTGCCCAGGCCCTACTCCCCAATGCTGACACCCAACTGTGAACGTCTAGAGTATTCGGGTCCCTGGGTAATGGTCGCGAAGTAACCAGGACACAGGGGATGCAGAGCCAAGGCAGCAATTGCAACTGCATGCTGACGTTTATTTGCAAGTTCCTTTTATATTCTTCTTCTGACAAAGCAAGCAATTCTTCAATAACACTTTACCCACATTGCCCAAATATCATGCCTCAGCGGATACACAGAGCTAGATTCAGACTGTTCCTTTTCATTTGATAAGTACCCTCTTAAAGTTCTTTGTAGACATTATCTAATCCCCTGAGGATGCATTTGTTTCTTTAGAATGTACCCTTCCCAGGATAAGTATGCAGGAAGCTTCTTCCTCTTGGCCAAACCATGCAGAACTTGTGCATTGCGATAAGGGGAAGAGAATGTTTCCTCCTCCTAACTGAGGTTTGCCTCAGCTGACCTAAATCACAGCCACAGCTCTTGCAAAAAGTCAGGCCTGAGGGAGCTAAACTCTGCACACTTAAACCCCAACACCCAACTGTGGACCTGGTCTGTGAGCCCTCCTCTCTCTGCACCACCTGCTCCCATTTTTATTCTGTCTCACCTCCCCAGCCCTGTTTTCATGAAACACTGGCCTAGGTCCTGCCACTTGGCTCTCCATTCCTTGGCCTTGTTTTTTTGTATGAACCTTGGATGCCCTTCTGGAGGATCCTGTCCCTGCCCACTGATTTCAGGCCCATTTTTCTTGCACCCTCCTGGGCCTCCCCTCTGTTACCCTTGTACTGCGGTATCCTGGCACTGCCCAGACCCTCCCCTCTCCCTGTTTTTCTCTAGCCTGAAATCCTTGAAGTTGTCCTGGCTACCCACTGACCCCAACCCCAATTCCAGACACAAGGTATCCCCTCACAGTGCCCTCTTTGGCCCTCATTTGATCCTTGTCTTCTGTTAGGTTCTTCTCACCTGGGGCAGAGGAGTGAAATTGGCTGGCCTCTGGGCCCTAATGTCTCCCTGTGTGAAACCCAGCCCTGTCCCTCACCTGTGCCCCTGTCCCCTTCCAATCTTTGACACCTTGCAGTGGACTTGGGACTTTGCTGCAGTCTGGCTGGGCAAATAACTGGGAGGTGACTAGCAACTTGAAGGTTGAAACGGGAACTACTTTATTGCGAGTGAACTCCTATACCCCATTAGCCCTGTTACAGGGGACTAGCCCCTCAAGGCCGAAGACCCCTCAAACCTGGGTGTCAGGTGGAGCTCATATACCCCAGCAGCCAGGATTGAGGCAACTCACACCTCCAGGCAAGAGACACCTCCAACCTGGGTATAAGGGTAACTCCCATACCTCCTTAGCCAGGGTAGAGAGGACTCGCCCTTCCAGTTAGAAGATGCCTCCCACATGGGTGTCTGGGGAGGGGGTGTTCATATACAACTGAAGCAGGGGTAGCAGCTACTAGCACCTCCAGGTGGGGACCCCTCCCCACTGAGGGTAAAAGAGGGGTCTTATACCCCAACACCCAGGGTTGAGGGGACTCACCCCTCCATGCAGGATACCCTCCTACCTGCATCTTAGGGGAGCTCTTATACCACTGAAGCCATAGTAGAAGGTACTTTCCCCTTCAGGTTTGGAGAACCCTCCCACTTCAGTTTCTGGGAAGCTTTTATACCACCAGAAGTGGGTTAGAGGAAAGTCTACCCTCCATACAGGAGAGATCTTCCACCTGGCGGTCCTGGGGAGCCCTTATACCACTGCAGCAGAGTACAGGGTACTCTAGCCCCCTGGCTGGAGACACCTTCCAATTGGGTGTTAGGGGAGTTTCTATACCAAAGGAGCAATGATGCCCCTCTACCCTGGCTGTGGCTGAAAACAAGCTCTCCAAGACACCCAGGTTGAAGAGGTATCCCGTATGCAAGGGTGAGTAAACTCTACTTTAGCTCTTGCCATACAAGAGCTCCCAGTACAACCAGGTGGGAGGGGTCTTCCGCCTGCAGGAGCATGTTCCCTCTACCCTGGCTTATAGGAGCTTCCCCCAAGACCCAGGTGGTAGGGGTCTTTCCCCTGTTTGGGTGAGTCCCCTCTACCCTGGCTGCTGCAGTAATCAAGCTCTCCTGGACACCCAGAAGTGAGTGGTCTCCCGATTGGAGGCCCGAGTCCCCACTACCCTGGGTGCAGATGTGTAGGAGCTCACCCAGACACCCAGGTGGGAGGGGTTGCCCGACTGGAAGGGCAAGTCTGCTTTATCCTGGCTGCAGTGGTGTAAAATCTCCCCCTGACACCCAGGTGGGAGAGGTCTCCCTCCTAGAGGTGGGAGACCACTCTACCCTGGATGCTGTGGTATAGGAGCTCCCCTGACACCCAACTGGGAGGAGACTCTGGCCAGGAGACTAAAGTCCCCTCTACCCTGCTGCAGCAGTATTGGAACTTCCAAGGTGGAAGAGGTCTCCTGTCTGGAGGATAGATTCCCTCTACCCCAACTGCAGTGGTATAGGAGCTCTCCACTACACCCAGGGGGAGAGGTCTCCTGCCCTCTACCCTGCCTGAGTGCGTGTACCAGCTCTCCCAGACATGCAGGTGGGAGGGGTCTCCTGCTTGGAGGGGAGAGTTTCCTCTATTCTGGCTGCTGTGGTATAGGAGCTCCCCACCCATACCCAGATGGGAGGTGTCTCCCAACTGAAGCGGCGAGTCCTCTGTACCATGGCTGCAGTGGTTTACTAGCTTTCCTTGACACACTGGTTTGATGGGTCTCTTTCCTGGAGGGGTGAATCCCCTATACTCTGGCTGCTGTGGTAAAGGATCTCACACGAACTTCCTGTGAATGGGTCTCTGTCCTGAAGAGGTGAGTCCCTTCTACACTGGCTGTAGTGTTAAAGGAGCTCCCCGCTACACCCAGGTGGGAGGGATCTCCTGCCTCCAGTGGGAATCCCCCCTACCCTGCCTGTGACAGTATATGAACTTCCCTGACAACCAGGTGGAAGGGATCTTCTCCTGGAGGGACGAGTCCCCACTCCGCTGGCCCTGACAGTATAGGAGCTCCCCCCGACACCCAGATTATGGGGTCTTCTACAATGGCTGCAGAGGTATATGAGCTCCCCCTGGCACACAAGAGAGAGGGGTGCCCCATACCCTGGCTGTGGCGGTATACATGCTCTCCCAGACACCCAGATAAGAGTGGTCTCCCCCCCCCCCGGAGGGGCATGTTTTCTCTACCCTGGCTAAGGCGGTATACAATTGCCCCACACACAGGTGCAAGTGGTCTTCTGCATGGGGGACGAGTCCCCTCTTCCCTGGCTGTGGATGTATAGGAGCTCCCCCCCCCACACACACACACACAGGTGGGAGGGGCCTCCCACCTGGAGGGCAGAATCCCCTCTACCCTGACTGCTGCAGTAATCAAGCCACTCTGGACACCCAGTGGGGAGAGGGTCCCCTCTACCATTGCTGCGCAGGGATAGAACCTCACTCAGACAAGCAGGAGGAAGGGGTCTCCCGCATGGAAGGGCAAGTCTGCTCTACCCTGGCCGCAGTGGTGTAGGAACTCCCACTGATGCACAGGTGAGATTGGGTCTACCACCGAGAGATGTGAGTCCCCTCTACCCTGGCTTCAGTGGAATAGGAGCTCCCCAGGACACACAGGTGGAAGGGGTCTCCCTCCTGGAAGGGCGAGTCCCCTCTACCCTGGCTAAGGTGACATAGGAGTTACCCCCGTTCCCAGGTAAGAGGTGTCTCTCCTCTGGAGGTGCAAGTCTCCTCTAACCTGGCTGCTAGGATACACCAACTCCCCATGACACCCAGGTTGGAGGGGTCTCCCACCTAGAGGGGTGACTCCCCTCTACCCTGGTAAGACAGTGTACCAGCTCTCTCAGATACGCAGGTGAGATGAGTTTCCTGCTTGGAGGGGCGAGTCCTCTCTATTCTGGCTGCTGTGATATATTAGCTCCCCCCATACCAAGATGGGAGTGACTGTGGCCTGGAGAGGCGGGGCCCCTCTACCCTGGCAGCAGTGGTATATGAGGTCTCCCCCTTCACCCATATGGAAAGGGTCTCCCACCTACAGTGGGGAGTCCCCTCTACCCTGCTTGTTGGAGTATATGAACACCCGTGACAACCAGGTGGAACAGATATTCTGCCTGAAGGGTCGAGTCCCCTCTCCCCTGACTCTGGTGGTATAGGAGCTCCACCGACACCCAGGTTATGGGGTCAGAAGACTGAAGGGGTGAGTCCCATCTACCTGGGCTAAGGCGGTATAGGAATTACTCCCATCCCCAAGGGGTAGGTGTTTCTCACCTGTAGGTGCGAATCGCCTCTACCCTAGCTGCTGGGGTATATGAGCTCACCTGACACCCAGGTGGGAGGGGTCTTCTGCCTGGAGGGGTGAGTCCCCTCTACCCTGGCTAAGGCGGTATAGGAGTTAATCCCATTCCCATGTGGGAGGTGTTTCCCGCCTGGAGGTACGAGTTGCCTTTACCCTGGCTGCGCTATATGAGCTCCACCTGACACCCAGGTGGGAGGGGTATCCCGACTGGAAGGGCGAGCCCCTCTACTTTAGCTCTTACTATATAAGAGCTCTCAGAACACCCAGGAGGGAGGGGTTTTCTGCCTGCAGGGATGTGTTCCCTATACCTAGGCTATGCCGGTATAGGAGCTCCCCTGACACCCAGGTGAAAGGTGTCTCCTGCTTGTAGGGGTGAGTCCCCTCTACCCTGGCTTCTGCAGTAATGAAGCTCTCCCATACACCCAGGTGGGAGGGGTTTCCTGACTGTAAGAGCAAGTCATCTCTACCCTTGCTGCAGCGGTATAGGTAATCCCCCTGACAACCAGGTGGAAGGGTTCTTCCTCCTAGAAGACGGAGTCCCCTCTACCCTGGCTTCAGCAGTATAGGAGCTCCTCAGAACACCCAGGTGGAAGGGGTTTTCCTCCAGGAGGGATAAGTCTCCTCTACCTGGGTGTGGCTGTATAGGATCTCCCCCCCACACACCCAGGTGGGTTCTCCCACCTGTATGAGCAATCCCTCTCTACACTTGCTGTTGCAGTATACAATCTTCCCAAGACACACAGGTGGGAAGGGTCTCCCTACTGGAGTAGGGATTCCCCATTACCCTTTTTGTGGAGGTATAAAAGCTGCCCCAGATAACCTGGTGGGAGTGGTCTCCTGCCAGAAGGTGCAAGTACTTTCTACTATGGCTGGGGTGGTATATGAGCTCCAGATGACAGCCAGGTTGGAGGGCTCTCCTGCCTAGTTGTGCAAGCCTCCTCTACCCTGTCTAAGGTGGTCTGCAAGTTCCCCAGGACACCCTGGTGGGAGGGGTCTCCTGCCTGGAGGGGCGAGCCCCCACTACTCTGGCTGCAGCAGTATAGGCACTCCCCCACCACCCAGGTGGAATGGTCTCATGCCTGAAGGTTACAGTCCCCTCAACTCTGTTTTTGGAGGTATAAGAGCCCCCTTCTACCACCAGGAGGAGGGGTCTCCCGCCTGGAGTGGTGTCACTGCAACCCAGGGTGCAGATATATAGGATCCTCCCTCGCCAGACACCCATGTGGGAGGGATCTTTCCTATGGAGGGGCGATTCCCCTTTACCCTTGCTAATGTGGTATAGGAGTTAACACCATTCCTAGGTGGGAGGTGTCTCTTGCCTGGAGGTGGGAGTCACCTCTACCCTAGATGCTGGTGTATATGAGCTCCACGTGATACACAGGTGGGAAGGGAATTCTGCCTGGAGGGGCGAGACCCCTCTAGCCTGGCTAAGGCTGAATAGGATTTATTCCCACCCCCAGGTGGTAGGTGTTTCTCTCCTGGAGATGCGAGTTGCCTCTACCCTGGCTGCTGGACCATATGAGCTCCATCTCCCATCTGGAGTGGAGATTTTCCCCTACCCTTCCTGTGGTTATATAGGAGCTCCCCTGGACATCCAGGTGGAAGGAGTCTCCTGCCTGGAGGGGCGCTCCGCTGTAATTTGGCTGTGGCTGTATAAGAGCTCCCCCTGACACCGAGGTTGGAGGGTATCCTGCCTGGAAGGGTAAATCACCTCTACCTGGGCTGTGGCAGGATAAGGGTTCCCCCTGACATCCTGGTGGGAATTAACTCCCACCTAGAGCAGGGAATACCCTCTACCCTAGCTGTGCAGGTATACAAGCTTCCCCAGACACCCAGTTGGATGTGATATCCCAACTCGTAGGGTGAATCCCCTCTACCCTGGTTTTGATGGTATACAAGCTATAAAAGACCCTAGCACCCAGGTGTGAGGGGTCTCCCACCTGGATGGGCGAGTCCCCTCTAATTTGGCTGGTGCCATAAAAGAGCTCCCAGGACACCCACGTGGGAGGTATCTCCCAACTGGAGGAGTGAGTCCCCTCTACCCTGGCTGGGAGTTATAGGAGCTTCCCCAGTCACCCAGGTGGGAGGGGTTTCCCGACTAGAGGTTTGAGTCCCCTCTAACCTGGCTGTAGGGTATAGGAGCTCCCCTGACACCCAGGTGGGAGGGGTTTCTAGCCTGAAGGGGTGAGTCCCTGCTACCCTGACTCAGTGGTATAATAGACCCCCCAGACCCCCACGTTGGAGGGGTCTCTAGCATGGCAGGGCGAGTTCCCTCTACATTGGCTGCGGTGGTATATGAGCTCCCCTTGACACCCAGGTTGCAGGGGTCTTTGACTGGAGAGGTGAGTCCCATCTAACCTGACTGCAGTGGTATACAACACTCAGGTGGGGGGGGGGTCTCCCGCCTGGAGACACAAGTCCCTTCTACCCTGGTTGGGGCGATGTACTATATCCCCAGACACGCATTTGGGAGACATCTCCTTGAGAGGCAAGTCCCCTCTACCCTGCCTACTGAGGTATACGAGTTCCCCCAGACACCCAAGTGAAAGGGTTATCCCTCCTGGAAGGGTGAGTCCCTGTTACCCTGGCTGCAGCTCTATGGGAGCCCTCCATACAAACACATGTGTGAGGGGTCTCTTGCCTAGAGGGGTGAGTCCCTGCTCCTCTGGCTGCGCCTACATACGAGCTCCCTCTGACAACCAGATGAAAGGGGTATGCGGCCTGGAGGGGCAAGTGCCTGCTACCCTGGCTCCAGCTGTACATGAGCCCCACTCCCCACTGAGCACCAAGGTCGAAGGGATCTCATGACTGTAGGGGTGAGTCCCCTCTACATGGGCTGAGGCAGTATACAAAGTAGACTGGACACCAAGGTGTTAGTGGTCTTTTGCCCAGAGGAGCCAGTCCAATCTACCCAGGCTGCAGAGGTATAAGAACTTCCACAGACAACCATGTCCTTTTTTATTCACCCAGGCCCAGAATCTAGCACTTGGTTCTCCATTATTGGGCCAGCTCCTTTCTTGAGCCACTGGCAGCCCTTCTCCAAGACCTGACCGTTGGTTTCTGGCCCCTTTTACCAGCCCCCTCCTTTACCTCCTCCCTGATTCCCTCACAATGTGGTATCCTGGCAATGCCTGGACCCTCTGCCTCCCCTACATCTCCCTAGACTATGCTGCTCAGATGGGTCTTGGCAGCCCAACACCCCTCCACCCCACTTCCACACACCAGGTATCTCATCAGTGTACCTCTTTGGCCCCAACTTTGGTCCTTTTCCCTCTCTTAGGATCTACTCACCTGGGGCACAGGAGCAGAATTGGCTTGTCTTTGCACCCTGAATGCTCACTATGGGAAACACAGTCCTTCCCCTTGCCTGAGTCCTCTTCACAACATGAAGGTTGAGACCTGGTATTTAACATGGAATTGCTCAAACCCAACTCTGAGCAATCCCTATCTTTCTCTCCACTGCCTGCTGACATTCCATGCTGCCACTACCACAACCCAGCTCTCCCTAACCCTGACCCATTGTGCTCCAGTTCCTGCACCTGGGCATTTGCATGGGCCCCTGACCATGTTCCTCATGGACCTTGGCAAAGCAAAGAGTCTATTTGTGCTGGGGCTGACCTGGGAGCCCCTTGTTTGGGCCCTCTAGTGGGCTCCCCTAGGTGCCCCTTGGTTTCACCTGCTCTTCACACATCCCATTCCTCCCATTCCCTTTGCACCTTTCTCTGGCACTCACAGGTCTCCTACTCCTTGGGTCTCCCATCATCACTGATTGGGTGGATCCCTTGCCTGGGCATCTGGCTTGGGTCCTGGGTCTTGCCCCTATGCGCAACCACCCCAACACCTTTGCGTGCCCTTGCCTCATCCTCCTTCAGGCCCCCTTCCTTTTCCTGGCCTCCTTTGCCAGGACCCTGGCCATAGGTTCTCATCTGATCCAGGGTACCTTATGGGAAACAATGTCTTGGCCTTCACTGTGGCCTCTTGCTCTCCGTGGGTGGTTGGTCCTGCACCAGGAACCCTGAAACTGGAGGTGGCCCTGGGCCTGGAGCTGGATTGCCCCCTATTAGATCCCCTGCCTTCCTTCCCAAATGTAATACACTGTCCTGAGCCCCATGCCCAAGCCCTAGCCCTTGACTCTCTGTTCCCCAGCCTGGCTTCTCACTTGAGCATATGGTGGCCCTTCTTACTCATTGCTTTTCTGGGCATTTTCTGAGGGCTCCTCCCTGGGGCTGCTTCTCTTCTCCCCTTGGCATTCCTGGACTGCAGTACCCTAGTACTGGTCCCCACCCCACCCACACCCATCCTGCCGCCCGTCAGAGTATGCCCTGTTTCGGCCCTCCTGTCCTTTCTGTCTCTGCCATGCGTGTTTTCCCGATCCTATTCCCAGGATGCTCAACTGGGCTAGGCGACTTGATTGGGCCTCTTGTGCCTGGGGGCTCCCTTCGGAAAATGTAGCCCTGCCCCTTGCCTGGGCCCTTTGGCCTCCTTCAGCCAGGGCCCTGCTCCCAATCCCTGACACCCTGCTGTGGATCTGGGCCTCGAGCTCTTCTCCTTGTGCCACTGATGCCACTTTCTTCCCTCCCGCTGCTCCCCTTCCATCTTTTCATTTACCCAGGCCCAGATGCTAGAACTTGGCTTTCCATTACTGGGCCCGGCTCTTTGCTTGAGACCCTGAACCATTCTCCTCCTTCTTGAGGACCCTTTCCCTATCCCTTGATTTCAGGCCCCTTGCCTTCCCCCTCCTTTGCCTCCCTTCTGATCCCTTCATGCTGTGATATGCTGGCACTGCATGGACCCTCCACTCCCCCACTTCTCCCTATCCTGTCCTGCTGGAATGGGTCCTGCGCTCTCCCCTACTTCTGCACACCAGGTATACCCTCAAAGTACCCTCTTCAGCACCACCTCCTTTGCTCCAGGTCCCTCTCTGAGGATCTACTCACCTGGGGCCGAGAAGCAGAATTGGCTGGCATCTGCGCCCTGAATGCTCCCTATGGGAAACAGAGCCCTGCCACTTACATGAGTCCCCCTCACTGCCTTAACCTTGAGGCCTGGCAGTTAACATGGACTTGCTCCAACCCAGCCCTGAGAGATCACATCCCTTCCCTAGAGGCTTCCATGCTGCCTCTACTGCAACCCAGAGCTCCCTAACCCTGACCATTTTGCTCAAGTCCCTGGGCCTGGTTAATCACCTGGGTCCCTGACTATTGTCCTCATGGCCCTTGGCATAGCAAGCTGTCTCTTCATGTTGGGTCGGACCAGGGGGCCCCTGCTTTGGCCTGACAGTGGGCTCCCCTAGGATCCCCTTGACTTCTCCTCATACTCAGACAGCCCCTTCCTCCCAGTCTCCTTGTGCCTTTTTCTGGCACTCACAATTTTCCTGCTCCTTGGAGCCCCCAACACCATTGATTGGATGGGTCCCTTGCCTGGGCGCATGGATTGGGTCCTGGGTCTCGCCTCTATGCGCACCCAACCCACCACAGAGCATGCCCTCCCATTGCCCTCCTTCTGGCCCCCTTCATTTTCCTGGCCTTCTTTGCCAGGATCCTGCCCATAGTTTCTCATCTGATCCAGGGCGCCTTATAGGATAAAATGCTCTGGCCCAAGCGTGGGCCCATGGCTCTCCCTGGGTGCTTGGTCCAGCACTAGGAACCCTGAAACCTGAAGGTGGCCTTGGGCATGGAACCTGACTGCCCCCTGCTGGATCCCCTGGCTTCATTCCCAAATGTAATCCACTGTCCTGAGCCCCCTGCTCAAGCCCTGGCCCTTGACTTTCTGTCCCCTGGCCTGGTTTCTCATTTGAGACTCTGGTGACACTTCTTGCAAACTGCTTTTCTGGATATTGCCTGAGGGCCCCTTGCTGGGGCCGCTTTCCTGCTCCCCTTGGTACTCCAGTAGTGCAGCATACCAATGCAGCTCTGCCTTCCTGGCTCGACATTCCCTGCTCTCCCCTGGCCTGGGCCCTAGTGTAGGTCCCTTGCCTGGGGTCCTTGCTGGTCCTTTCCCCCACCCTACCCATACCTGTCCTGCAGCCCTTCAGGCTGTGCCCTGCTTCTGCCCTCCTGTCCTTTATGCCTTTGCCATGCCTGCTTTCCTGATCCCCTTCCCAGGATGTTCACCCAGGCCAGGCAACTTGATTTTGCCTCTTTGACCTCGGGGCTCTCTTTGGAAGACATTGCCCTGCCCCTTGCCTGGGCCCTTTGACCTTCCTCAGCAGGGGCCCTGCTCCCAACCCCTGACACCCTTCAGTGGATCTGGGCCTTGAGCCGTTCTCCCCTGTTCCACAAACTCCACTATCTCTCTTCCCACTGATCCCCCTCCATGTTTCTTTTCATTCACTCAGGCCCAGGTGCTAGCACTTGGCTCTCCATTAATGGGCCCAGCTCATAGCTTCAGTCCCTGAACCTTTCTCCCCCTTCTTGAGGACCCATTCACTGTCCTTGGTTTCAGACCCCTGATGCCTGCCCTTGCTGTGCCTCCCTCGGATCCCCTCATGCATTGTTATGCTGGCACTGTCTGGACCCTCTGCTTTCCCAGCTTCTCACAACCCTGTGCTGCTGGAATGGGTCCTGCAGTCCACCCTCCCCACTTCCACACACCAGGTATCCACTCACAGTACTCTTTTTGCCCCCCCCCCCTTTGGTCCAGGTCCCTCTCTGAGGATCTACTCACTTCGGGAAGAGAAGTGGAATTGACTGGACTCTGCACACTGAATGCTTCCTATGAGAAACACAGCCCTGCCACTGGCCTGAGTTCCCCTCACTGCCTGAACCTTGGGCCTGGCAGTTAACATGGACTTGCTCCAACCCAGCCCTGAGTGATCCCCTCCCTTTTGTTCGTCCTTGTATGCTGCTCCTACTGCAACCCTGCCCTCCATAACCTTGATAGTTTGTGCACTGGTCCCTGTGCTTGGGAATTCACTTGAGCCCCTGGCCATATTCCTTATGGCCCTTAGCATAGCAAGGAGTATTTTCGTGTTGGGTCTGACCTGGGGTCCCCTTACTTGGGCCCGCCAGTGGGTTCCCCTGTGTGTCCCTTGGCTTTTCCTGGTCCTCATGCAGCCCCTTCCTCCTCTTACTCTTGCACCCTTTTCTGGTGATCTCAGGTCTCCTGCTCCTTGGGTCTCCCATCACCATAGATCCAGAGGGTGCCTTGCCTGGGTGCCTGGCTTGGTTCCTGGGTCTCGCTCATATGCGCATCCACCCTGAACCCCTTGTGTGCCCTCCCATCTCCAAACCTTCTGGCCCCTGTCCTTTTCCTGGCCTTCTTTGAAAGGACCCTGGCCATAGGTTCTCATCTGATCCAGGGTGCATTATGGGAAACAATGCCCTGGCCATCTCCTGGGGCCCTTATTCTTCCTGGGTGCTTCGTTCTCCAACAGGAACCCTGAAACTTGGAGGTGGCCCTGGGCCTGGAGCCTGACTGTACCCTGATGGATCCCCTGAATTCCTTTTCAAATGCAATCCACTGTCCTGAGCCCCCTGCTAAAGCCCTAGCCCTTGGCTCTCCATTCCCTGCCCTGGATTCTTGCTTTAGCCTCTGATGGCCTTTCTTGCCCACTGCTTTTCTGGGAATTGTCTGAGGGCCCCTCGCTGGGGCTCTCCCTGGCATTCCTGGATGGCAGTACCCTAGTTCAGCCCTGCCTTACCTGCCTGACATTCCCTGCACTTCCCTGGCATTGGCTCTCTTCTAGGTCCCTTGACTGGGCTCCTCGCTGGGGTCCTGGCCCCCACTCCACCCACACCTCTCCTGTGGCCCTTCAGGCTGTGCCCTGCTTTGGCCCTTCTATCCTTTCTGTCTCTGCCATGCCCCCTTTCCTGATCCTCTTCCCAGGATACTCACCCAGGGCAGGCAACATAATTTGGACTCTTTTCCCTGGGGGCTCCCTTTAGAAAATGTAGCCCTGCTCATTTCCTAGGCCCTCTGGCCTCCTTCAGCCAGGCCCCTGCTCTCGACCACTGACACCCTGTAGTGGATCTGGGACTTGAGCCGTTCTCTCCTTCTGCCACTGACTCCACTTTCTCCCCTCCCACTACTTCCTCTCCATCTTTCTTTTCATTCATCCAGGCCCAGTTGCTAACACTTGGCACTCCATTACTGGGCCTGCCTCCTTGCTTGAGACCCTGAGCTATTCTCCCACTTCTTGAGAACCCTTTCCCTATCCCTTGGTTTCAGGCTCCTGTTGCCTGCCCCCTCCTGTGCTTCCCCTCTGATCCCCTCATTCTGGGGTACCCTGGCACTACTGGGACCTTCTGATTCCCCTGCTTCTTTCTACCGTCTGCAGCTGGAATGGCTCCTGCAAACACCCCCCTCCCCCAATTCTGCACACCAGCTATCCCCTCACAGTACCCTCTTTGGCCCCCAGTCCTTTGTTCCAGATCCCTCTCTGAGGATCTACTCACCTGGGGCAGAAGAGTGGAATATGATGCCCTTGTGCCCTGAATGCTCCCTGTGGGAAACAAAGCTCTGCTATGCTCCTGAGTCCCCCTCACTGCCTGAATCTTGAGGCCTGGCAGTTAATATGGATTAGCTCCAACCCATCCCTGAGCAATCACCTCACTTTCCTCCTGCCTTTCATGCTGCTCCTACTACATCCCAACCCTCCCTAACCTTGACCCTTTGTGGTCAAGTCCCTGAGACTCAGCTTTTGCCTGAGTGAGCCCCTGAACACATTCCTCATGCCCCTTGGCATAGCAAGGAGGCTCTGCATATGGGGTCTGACCTGAGGGCCCCTTGCTTGGGCCCACCAGCGGGCTCCCCTTGGTGTGCCTTGGCTTCTCCTAGTCCTCATGCATCTCCTTCCTCCCCTTTCCCATGCGCCTATTTTTTGGCACTTGCAGGTCTCCTGCTGCTTGGGTCCCCCATCCCCATTTATTGAGTGGGTCCCTTACCTGGGCACCTGCCTTGTGTCCTGGATCTCGCCCCAATGCAAACCAACCTGACTCCCTTGTGTGCCCTCCCATCACCCTCCTACTGGTCAACTTCTTTTTCCTGACCTCCTTTGCCAGGAACTTGGCTGTAGGTTGTCATCTGATCCAGGGTGCCTTATGGGAAAAAATGCCTTGGCCCTCACCTTTTTCCCTTGCTCTCCCTGGGTGCTTGATCCAGCACCAGGAACCCTGAAACTTGGAGGTGGCCCTGGGCCTGGAGCCTGACTGCCCCCTGCTGGATCCCCTGCCTTCCTTCCCAAATGTAATCCACTCTCCTGAGCCCCCTGCCTAAACCCTGGCCCTTGGCTCTCTGTTCTCAGGCCTGGATCCTTGCTTCAGTGTCGCGACCCCTTGCCCGCAAGGAAGACGCAACTCAGGAATCTTCTTTCAGCAGTTTATTCAGGCCCTTGATATTTCTTCTTCTCCCTCTCGGATGCCCCTCCCAGCCTTAATAAAGCATCTCAAGCCCCAATGCAAAGCTGCCACGTGGAGCTTTCTCATAGGGTGATAAGGGATTACGTGCCAACTCTCCAAAAAAGGAGTTGTTTATCACAGGCCACAGTGGAAGCCGGCGCCATCTTCTAATGGCGGCCACGGTCTATAGGAACGGCTCACCACAGTTCCCCCTTCTGTTTTATAAAACAATGCAGGCGAAAGTAGAGGTCCTATCCCACTGTGCAGAAGTGGCTGCAATGTATGGTTCAGTCCTAAGGAGGCGCCTTCCCCAGACCTGATCCCATATCAGCCGACGCCTTTTTTCGTAGGGCGGGGCGTGGACGTCAAACCCGCATGCAATAGGACATGCTTTCCTTGAGGTCCTTTGAGGGATCACTCAAGTGCAGTGCTTTGCCTCGCATCCTGCATCGTGACGACGATGAGAAGTAGGATAACACAGGTAGCCTGGTAATGATGACAAAATTTAAGTTGGCAACACAATCCCTAAGCCCCAGAGGAAGGTAAAGAGTCTGTAGCCGAGAAGAAAGACCAGTCCTGAAACCCATCTGCGTGCAATGGTAACAAGACCTGCAGAGTGCAAGGGCTATTCAGCACTGGGAGAGCATAGGAAAGAGGGCACGCCAATCCCAGTGCAATGTGAAATTAACTTGGGGTGCAATGGCCATGCCCAGAAAATCACTGTTTAAGATGTGCAAGCCAGATTTGTGGAGAAATGCCATTTTCTAAGGCCGCAAGAGCCTGTACAATCATAGCTTTCTCTTGCGCATGGCAAGCTTTAAGGCGACAGAGAAGCCACAAACAAAGTACAACACCGAAGCAACACATTGCCCCCAAAATGCCTACCCCCACCCACTCTTTGAAGAAGGAAAAAGCAGAAGATATCCAATTGGTGAATCGACCCAAAGTCACGGGATCGACATGGGTACTGTTCAAAACAGCAATCTGAGTTAGTTGAGACTGGATCATGTCTTCCGCTGCCATGGACCAATTTCCGGCCAAATATTCGCCAATGATGCGGGAGGCATTCCTGGAATCATTAAATCTGACAGAGGTTATGCATAAATGTGCACGTTGGTCAACACAACCCAAAAGCACCAAGTAGGCCAATTCTTCTACCTGAGCTTGGAGTAAATCTATTCTTTGGTTGGCAGCTAAAATCCCTGACAAAATATGTTGATTAATTGTATTTTGGGATTCAAGTATGGTGGAAGTTTGTTGAACAACTTGATTAATAGTGGCAGCAGTTTGTACTTGACTGGCCATGGCCACTCCGGCCGTAACCGCTGCAGCAGCAGACACTGCCACAGCTGTCACTATAGCTGCCATAATTCCAAAATCTCTACGGGCTCTAATCAATTCAACAATAGGAAAGGATTCTGGATCTGCAGTAACCGGGATCGGGACAAAGGTTGGAATTTTCATAATCATTGCCATAGTCCAGGAGCCATTCCAACACTCAGACAAGTAGCAAGTAACATTAGAACAATTAAGCATCCCCTGTAATGTAACATTAGCCAAAAGAAACAGGAACGGAGATTGGAGACAGACTGCTGCGGAGGGTAATGTAGCATTAGATAATTGTGAATTATTTGCAAAAATTTTAAGCCTCCTACCTCGCTCCGAGTCTTGGGTAATGCCAGAAACATTAAACAGCCAACTTTGGACTCCTAATATTTCCCTGGGGAAACACAAGCGCGGACTAGACTAGCCCAATCTGAGGGAGTCATACAAAATCTAGTAAGTCCCTCCACCTGAGTGAGAGTGAAAGCGGCATCTATGCCATAAGTGCGGACAGATTCTGCTAAGGTTTTAATTATCTTAAAGTCTAAAGGCTCATGATATCTTCCCCTGTTATTGTCCTGAAATACAGGGTATGCAAGTCCCATATCTGTATTAACTGTCCTCCAAACTTGCGCATGAAAAGACCTCCCGGAACCTTGGCTCCCCCCCACATACGGGGGTGGGGCAACAGGCATCATATCTTCTTCTAAATTTTCAACCTCCTCCTCCTCAGAATTCTGTTGACCAATATTAGATCCCTCCCCCTTCTTACAGTAGGCATGCGTGCCTTGTGTCTCCTCTTTCTTCTTTTTCATTTTTATCTTATGTAGTTGTTGCAACAATATATCAAGGTCCTCAGAACACTCTGAGCCGCTTGTGTCCTCAGATGTTTTGAATTCGGTCAAGTCTGGATAGAGCCTTCTCCTATTTTTATCTTCAGGCTCTTTTGCCTTCTCACTACTGTTACTTTTGATACTCTCTGCCACTTCACTATGTGATCCTTCAGATTTTTCCTCATGTAGTTGTTCAAGAACGGCCTGACCCTCACTCACAGCTTCTTGGCATTTACTATCTGCTATACAACCTCTAACTAACTTCCAAAGTGGTATAACACCACCCTCTAAGGTGCCTTGCTCACGAGCGAAA
The DNA here is from genome assembly GCF_047511675.1 of Marmota flaviventris. Lineage (NCBI taxonomy): Eukaryota > Metazoa > Chordata > Mammalia > Rodentia > Sciuridae > Marmota > Marmota flaviventris. The sequence goes on from NC_092517.1 coordinate 23,181,512, forward strand.
TCTAGATCTTTCCCTAATTTGTCCCAGCTGGGAACCGTAAGACTCCCTGAAAAAGCAAACCAAGGAGCCGCTATATCAGCTTCTCTTAAAAACATCTGCAAAGTTCTCTGCTTTATCTTAAGTCCTTTTGAATGTAACAACCCATCTAGGGCCAACAAAATTGGGCTTGAAGAAGCAACACCCATAATGTTTTTAGAGCTATAAAGAAAGTGAAAGTACAAAAGTCCCCGCTCTCTTCCTTTTACAGGGGAGCGTCCCTGTCGTCACAACAACAAAAGAAGCACAAAAAACAAAAGCGAAATGACACAACAAAAGAAACACAGAAAACAAAAGTGAAAGTACACAGTGCAGCTGCAATAAAATGTAATGCTCTCTCTGTGTTTACAGAGGAGCTGCCCCGCTTTGGTCGCGGATCCCATTTACTAGGGACTAACCCCGCTTTGGTCGCGGATCCCACTTACCTGGGACTAACCGGTGCACCACCCCTGACTGCTGAAAGTTCTGGTTCCCGGGTTTCGGCACCACTTGTCGCGACCCCTTGCCCGCAAGGAAGACGCAACTCAGGAATCTTCTTTCAGCAGTTTATTCAGGCCCTTGATATTTCTTCTTCTCCCTCTCGGATGCCCCTCCCAGCCTTAATAAAGCATCTCAAGCCCCAATGCAAAGCTGCCACGTGGAGCTTTCTCATAGGGTGATAAGGGATTACGTGCCAACTCTCCAAAAAAGGAGTTGTTTATCACAGGCCACAGTGGAAGCCGGCGCCATCTTCTAATGGCGGCCACGGTCTATAGGAACGGCTCACCACACTTCAGCCTCTGGTGGCTCTTCTTGCTCTGGCTTTTCTTGGCATTGTTTCACATAAGGTGCCCAGGCTCATATTTGAATCCAGGGCCAGGAAACTGGCAAGGGAGGCCAGACAAGGGAAGGGGGGCAGGAGGAGTGGGATAAAAGTGCTCTGCAGGGGGTCATGGTAGGTGCACTGTAGGGTGAGAGCCATGATCCAAGAAAGGCCCCCAGGCAGGTGACCCACCCAACCATCTGTGATGAGAGACCCAAGGAGCAAGAGACCTGAAAGCACCAGGAAAAAATGCAATGGGAAGGGAGTTAGGTTCTGTGTAAGGACCTGGAGACAGAGGGAACTGCAAGGGGCATATGGGTGAGCATGCTGGGGGGCCCAAGTAAGGGGCCCCCAGGTCAGACCCAACATGAGGAGACTCCATGCTATGTCAAGGGACATGTGGAACATGGTCAGGGGCCTAGGCAAGTGCCCAGGCCTGGAGCCTGGAGCACAAGGGGGCAGGGTTAGGGAGGGCTGAGTTGGGGTATGAGCAGCATGCAAGTCCAGAGGGCAGGGGAAGGAATGGTGGAGATCAGTCAGGGCTGGTTTGAAGCAAGTCTCATGTTAACTGCCATGCTTCAAGGTACAGGTGTTGAAGGGGATTCAGGTGACTGGCAGGGCTATGTTTCCCAATGGTAGCATTCAGGGTGCAGAGGCTAGCCAAATCTGCTCCTCTACCCCAGGTAAGTAGATTCTCAGAGAGGGACCTGGACTAATGAGGGGCAAAAGAGCGTAACCCTGGAATGTGGAAGTTGGGGGTTCAGTGGGCTGTAGGACCCATTTGAGTATCCTAGGCTAGAGCAAAACAGGGATAGCAGAGGCTCCTGGCAATGTCAGGATACCACAGCATGAGGGGAACAGAAGGGAGGCACAGGAGGGGGCTGGCAAAAGGGGCCTGAAACCAAGGGAGAGGGACAGGGTCCTCTAGAAGGGTGGCCAATGGCTCAAGCAAGGAGCAGGGCCTAGTAATGGAGAGCCAAGTTCTAGCACATGGGACTGGGTGAATGAAAAGAAACATGGATAGGGAGGGGGGAGAGGGAAGAAAGGGGAGGAGCTGGCCCAAGGGGAGAAGGGTTCAAAGCCTGGGTCCACTGCAGGGTGTCATGTTCCTTGAGAAGGGCCCAGGTGAGGGAGACCAAAGGGCCTAGGCAAGGGGCAGCACTTCATTTTCCCAAAGGGAGCCCCCAGGGCCAAGAGGCCAGGCCAAGTCACCTGGCACTGGTGAGCATCCTGGGAAGGGGATCAGGAAACGGGCATAGAAGAGACAGAAAGGACTGGAGGGCCGAAGGAGGGCACAGCCTGAAGTACTGGAGGACAATTATAGATGGGCTGGGGGTCAGGACCTAGCAAGGAACCCAGAAAGAGACAAAGAGTAGGGCCCAGGCCAGGGGAGAGCAGGGAATGCGTGCTGGGGAGGCAGGGCCGCACTAGGGTACTGAGGTACAGGAAAGCCAAGGGGAGCAGGGAAGTGGCCCCAGCAAGGGGGCCCTGAGAAAATGCCCAGAAAAGTAATGAGCAAGAATGGCCACCAGAGGCTCAAGCGAAGAGCCAGGCCTGGGAACAGAGAGCCAAGAGCCAGGGCTTGCTTGGGCAGGGGCTCAGGACACTGGACAAGATTTGGGAAGGAAGGCAAGTGATCCAGCAAGGGTCAGTCAGGCTCCAGGCCCTGGGCTACCTCCAGGTGTCAAGATTCCTGGTGGAGGACCACGTTCCTGGTGGAGAACCGATGGGCCCAGACAAGGGGCCTCCAGGACTCGACACAACATGGGGAGACTTCATGCTATGTCAAAGGACTTGAGGAACATGGTCAGTGGCCTAGACGAGTGCACAGGCCCAGAGACTGGAGCACAAAGGGTCAGGGTTATGGAGGAATGGGTTGGGGTAAGGGAAAAATGCAAGTCCAGAGAGCAGAGGAGGGAAGGGAGGAGATCGCTCAGGGCTGGGTTGGAGCAAGTCCCATGTTAACTGGCAGGCCTCAAATTACAGGTGCTGAAGGGAACTCAGGTGACTGGCAGGGTTGTGTTTCCCATAGGGAGCATTCAGGGTGCAGAGACCAGCCAAATCCACTCTTCGGCCCCAGGTGAGTAGACTCTAGAGAGGGACCTGGACCAATGATGGTTAAAAGAGGGTATTGTGAGATGATACCTAGTGTGCAGAAGTTGGGGGATCTGTTGGCTGCAGAACCCATTTGAGGAGCCTAGGCTAGAGTGAAACAGGGATAGCAGAGGCTCCAGGCAGTGCTTGGATACTAAAGCATGAGGGGATCGAGGGGAGGTGCAGAAGGGGGCTGGCAAAAGGGGTCTGAAACCAAGGGACAGGGTCCTCGAGAAGTGCAACAAGGGGCTCAAGCAAGGAGCTGGGCCCAGTAATGGAGAGCCAAGTGCTGTCACCTTGTCCTGGGTGAATGAAAAAACATGGTTGTCTGTGAGAGCTCTTATACCTCTGTAGCCTGGGTAGAGAGGACTGGCTCCTCCATGAAAGAGACCCCTCCCACCTTGGTGTCCATGCTAGCTTGTATTCTGCCTCAGCCTGCATTCAGGGGACTCACCACTACAGGCATGAGATCCCTTCCACCTGGATACCCCGTGGGGTGGGGGCTACTGTACAGCTGCAGTCAGGGTAGCAGGGATTTAAACCCCAGGTGGGATACCCATTTCACCTGGGTGTCAGGGGAAGCTAGTATCTAGGCGCAGCCAGAAAAACAGGGACTTGCCCCTCCAGGCAAGAGACCCCTCCCACCTGGGTTTGTATGGATGGCTCCTATAGAGCTGCAGCCATGGTAACAGGTAATTGCCCTTCCAGGCAGGAGACCCTTTCACCTTAGTGTCTGGGTGAACTCTTATAACTGTGCCAGCAGGGTAGAGAGGACTCGCCCCCTCCAGGCAGGAGACGCCACCCAACTGGGTGTTAGGGGACCTAGAACACTTCCCAAAACAGGGTAGAGGGGATTTGCACCTCCAGGCAGGAGACCCCTCCCACCTCAGTGTTGGGGGGATCTTATATACAACTGCAGCCAGGTTAGAGGGGCCTCGCCTCTCCAGGTGAAGACCCCTCCAACCTGGCTGTCGAGGGGAGATCATATACCACCACACTTGCCCTGCCAGGCTGGAGACTCCTCCCACCTGGGTGTCTTGGGGGGCTCTTATACCGCATACTCAGGGTAGCAGGGATTCGCCCCTCCAGGCGAGAGACCGCTCCCACCTGGGTGTCAGGGGAGCTCCTATACCACTGCAGCCAGGTAAGAGGGGACTCAATCCTCCAGTTGGAAAACCCCTCCCACTTGGGTGACTGGGGGAGCTCCTATAATCCCAGCCAGGATCGAGGGTACTTGTTCTGCCAATTGGGAAACGACTCTCACATGGGTGTCCTGGGAGCTCTTGTATGGCACCAGCCAAATTAGAGGGGACACGTCTCTCCAGGTAGAAGACCCCTCCCACCTGAGTGCTGGGGATTGTATAGACTGTATACCACCAAAGCCAGGGTAGAGGGGACTCATCCCTCCAGGAGGGAGACCCCACCCAACTGGGAATCTGGGGAAGCTTGTATACCTGCACAGCTAGGGTAGAGGGGATTCCCTGCTCTAGGCCGGAGACCCTTCCTATTAGTGTCAGGGGGAACTTTTATCCTGCCACACCCAGATAGAGGGGATTTGCCCTTCCAGAAAGGAGACCCCTACCACCTGCTTATCAGGGGGAGCTCTTATACCGCCACAGCCAGATTAGAGGGGACACGCCCCTCCTGGAGGGAGTCCCCTTCCACCTGGGTGTCTGGGGGAGTTCCAATAGTTCCCAGGCATGGTTCAGGGCTCGTCCCACCAGTTGGGAGATGCCTGCCACATGGAGTCCTGGAAGCTCTTGTATGGCACCAACCAAATTAGTGGGGACTCACCCCTCCAGGTGGGAAACTGATCCCACCTGGCTGCTGGGGTGAGCTTGAATTCCACCAAGGCCAGGGTAGAGGGGACTTGCCCCTCCAGGTGGGAGACCCCTCCCACCTGGGAGTCTGAGGAAACTTGTATACCTCCACAGCTAGGGTAAAGGGGAAAAGCTGCTCTAGGTTGGAGATCCTTCTCCCTGGGTGTCAAGGGGGAGCTCTTATACTGCCACAGCCAGGGTAGAGGAGAATCGCCCCTCCAGGAAGGGACGCACCCCTCCAGGGTACAGACACCTTCTACCTGGGTGTTCAGGGGTACTCCTATACTGCCACAGGAAGGGTAGAGGAAACTCCCCACTACAGGTGGGAGACCCCTCCTACCTGGGTGTCAGGTGGAGCTAGTATACTGCCCCAGGCAGGGTAGAGAGGACTCGCCCCACCAGGGGGGAGACCTCGAAAGCCTGTGTGTGGGTGATGTCCTCATATACCACTGTAGCCAGAGTAGTGGCAACTTGTCCCTCTAGGAAGGAGACCCCTCCCAACTGGGTGTCACGAAGAGCTTGTATAATACCTTAGCCAGGGTAGAGGATACTTGCCCTTCCAGGAGGGAGACTCCTCCCACAAGGGTGTCAGGGGGAGCTCATATACTGTATCAGCCAGGGTAGAGGGGACTTGCCCCTCCATATTGGAGACCCCTCACACGTGGCTATGGTGGGGGGAAGCTCATATATCTCCATAGCCAGGGTAGAGGGTACTCACCACTCCTTGCTGCAGAATTCCTCCCACCTGGTGTCAGGGGAGCTCCTACACTACTGCTGCCAGGGTATAAGGGACTTGCACCTCTAGGCAGCAACCCCTCCCACCTGGGTGTCTGGGGGAGCTCCTATATAGCAGCAGCCAGGGAAGAGCATTTTCGCCCCTCCAGGTGTGCCACAGTCTGACTGGGCACAAATCACGAGCAACTCAAGCAGAAACAAACTTTATTTCTGAACTCCCATGAACATCACACACGCGGCCTTCTCCCGGGACACACCACACACCAACCAGAACTCCCACCACAGGAATTTTACCAACCAAAGTGAACTCTTCAGGAATCCTTGCAAGAGCTCAACCGGAACTCAGTGAAACTCCGCGAGAACCCAAAAGCTATCATCTTAATGGCTCGCTGGCATCACCTCTCAACCACTGCTTCTGGCAAAAATGCCATGTGTCATCCAGACTCGGCTGTAGGCCTCAACACGGGCGAGAGACTCCTCCCATCTTGATGCCACGGCAAGCTTGAATTCTGCCTTAGCCAGGGTAGAGGGGACTTGCCCCTCCAAGCATAAGACCTCTCCCACCTTGGTGTTGGAACACAGCAGGTATACAGCTGCAACCAGGCTAGCAGAGAATCCCCTCTCCAGGCGGGAGATTCCTTTCACCTGGTTGTCAGGGGGAGCTCTTATCCCACCACAACCATTGTAGATGGGATATGCCCCTCAAGGCAAGAGACTCCTCCCTCCTCTGTCTGGGGGGGAGCTCCTATATCTCCAAAGCCAGGGTGAAGGGGCTTGCCCCTCCAGTCGGGAGACACCTAAAACCTGGGTGTTAGTGGGAGCTCCTATACCACCACAGGCAGGGTCCAGGGGACTCTACCCTCCAGGCTGGAGACTCTTCCCAATTGGGGTCAGGAGAGTTCCTGTACTTCAGCATCCATGGTAGAGAGGATTCGCCCCTCCAGGTGGGAGACCCCTTCACCTGGGTGTCTCAGGGAGCTTGTATACTACCTTAGCCAGTGTAGAGGCGACTTGCCACTCCAGATGATAGACCCCACCCACCTGGGTTTTGAGGGAGCTCATATAACACTGGAGCCAGTGTAGAGGCTGCACCAGGTGAGAGACACCTTCCATCAGGGTTTCAGGGAGAGGTTATAAACTTACAGCCAGGTTAGAGGGGACTCATTTCTCTAGGTGAAGGCCCCTCTCACCTGGGTGTCAACGGGAGCTCATATACCACCTCAGCCAGTGTATAAGGGACTCGTCCCTCTAGGTGAGAGACCCCTCTCACCTGGGTGTCAGGGGAGCTCATATACCACTGCAGCCAGGTTAGAGAAGAATTGCTCCTACACCTCCAGGGTAGAGGGGCCTTGCCCTGCCAGTTGCAAGATGCTGCCCAAATGGGTGTCCTGGAAGTTCTTATATGGCACCAGCCAAAGTGGAGGGGACACAGTGCTCCAGGTGGGAGACTCCTCCCACCTGGGTGCTGGGATGAGCTTGTATACTGCCAAAGCCCAGGTAGAGGGGACTTGCCCCTCCAGTCAGGAGACCCTTCCCACCTGGGTGTCTGGGGAAGTGTGTATAGCTCCACAGCTAGGGTAGAGGGGATTTTCTGCTCTAGGAGTGGGACCCTATACTGCCACAGCCAGGATAGAGGGGATTCGCCCCTCCAGATGTGATACCCCTCCCATCTTGGTGTCACAGGGAGCTCTTATACTGCCACAACGAGGGTAGAGGGGCCTTGCCTCTCCAGGCAGAAGACCCCTTCCACCTAGGTGCCAGGGGAACTCTTATACTGCCACAGGAAGGTTAGGGGAAACTGGCCCCTCCAGGCAGGAGACCCTGCCCACTGTGTGTCAGTGGGGGAGCTCATATACCTCTGTAGCCAGGGTAGTGGGTACTCGCTCCACCAGGCAGGAGAATCCTCCCACCTGGGTGTCACTGGAAGCTTGTATAACACCTTAGCCGGGGTAAAAGGGACTCGCCCCTCCAGGCGAAAGACTCCTTCCACCTGGGTGTCAGGGGAAATCATATACCACACCAATCAGGGTAGAAGGTTCTTTCCCCTTCAGGCGGGAAGCCCCTACCACCAGGGTGTCAGGGGTGCTCATATGCTGCAGCAGCCAGGGTAGAGGGGACTGGTCCCTCTATTTTGGACACCCCTCCCATGTGGATATGGTGGGAGGGTGCTCCTATAACTCCATATCCAGGATACATGGAACTCTCCCCTCCAGGCGAGGGAACCACAACCTGAGTGACTGTGGGAGCTCATACTCCACCACAGCCGGGGTAGAGGGGACTCTCCCCTCCAGGCGGGAGACCCCTTCCACCTGGATGTACTGGTGATCTCCTTTACCGCTGCAGGAAGGTTATAAGGGACTCTCCTATCCAGGCAGAAGACTCCTCCCACCTCAGTGTCAGGGGAGCTCCTATACTGCAGCAGCCAGGATAGAGGGGAATCTCCACTTTACGCGGGAGCCCCCTCCCACCTGGGTGTCTGGGGGAACTGTATACTGCCACAATCAGGTTAGAGGTTACTCGCCCCTCTGGGCAAAAGACCCCTCCAACCTGGGTGTCCTGTGGAGCTCATGTACCTCAGCAGCCAGTGTAGAGGCAACTGTCACCTCCAGGCTGGAGACACCTCCCACTTGGGAATGGAGGTAACTCTTATACAGCCTTAGTCAGGGTAGAGAGGACACGCCCCTCCAAGCCAAAGACCACTCCCACATGGGTTTCTGGAGAGGGGTTTTCATATTCAGCTACAGCTGGTGTAGCAGCAACTCATCCCTCCAGGTGGGAGATCTCTCCCTCCTGGGTGGGGGAGGGGGCATTTATACCCCTGAAGCCAGGGTTGAGGGGACTCATCCCTTCAGGTGGGAGACCCTCACTCCTGGGTGGGGGTGGAGCTCCTATAGCGCTGCAGCCAGGGTAGTGGGGACTTGCCCCTCCGGGCAGGAGACCCCTCCATCCTGAGTGTTGTGGGGAACTTGTATATCACCTTAGCCAGGATAGAGGAAACTCACCCATCCAGGCTGGAGACCCCTCCAACCTGGCTTCTGTGGGAGCTCATATACCACCAAAGCCACAGTAGAATGTACTTGAATCTCTTGACGAAAGAACCCCTCACAACAAGGTATCAGGGGGAACACATATACCACCATTGACAGGGTTGAGGTCTCCATGCAGGAGACCCCTCCCACCTGGTTGTGTGTTGGGGAGATATTAAACCGCCACAGCCAGGGTAGAGGGGACTCGCCCCTCCAGTTGGGAGACCCCTCCCACCTTAGTTTCAAGGGGAGTTCTTATGCTGCTGCAGCCAGTGTAGAGGGTGTTTGCCCCTACAGGTGGGAGACCACACCCATCTGGATATGGGGGGCATCTCATATATCACACCAGCCAGAATAGATGGGACTGGCCCCTCAAGGCAGGAGACTCCTCCCACCTGGGTTTCTCGGTTAGCTGGTACACACCCTCAGCCAGTGTAGAGGGGACTCATTAGCCCAGGCTGAGGACCCCTCCCACCTGTGTCTCCAGAGGAACTCAAATACTGCAGCAGACAGAGAATACGGTACTCGCCCTTCCAGTCAAGAGATTCCTATAACCTGGGTGTAGGGAGCAGCTCCTATTCCACCTCAGCCAGAATAGAGTGTACTAGCCTCTCCATGGTGGAGACCCCTCCCACATGGGTGTCCAGGGGAGCTTATACACTGCCAAATCCAGGGTAGAGGGGACTTAGCACTCTAGGTGGGAGACCCCACCCACCTGGGTCTCAGGAGAAGCTCCTATACTGCTGCTGCCAGGGTAGAGTGGACTCACTCCTCCAGTGGGAAGACCCCTCCCACGTGGGTGTCTTTTGGAGCTTATGTACAGCTTGAGCCATGGTAGAGGGGATATGACCCGCCAGGCAATGGACACCTCCCACCTGGGTGTCAAGGGAGCTCATATACCCCAGCAACCATGGTAGAGGCAAGACACCCATCCAGGTGGCAGACCCCTCCCACCTGGGAATAAGAGGAAACTGGTATACCACTGCAGCCAGGGTAGAGGGGACTCGCCCCTCCAGGCGAGAGACCACTCCCACCTGGGTGTCTTGACGTGGGGTCTCATATACCCCTCCAGTCAGGGTAGCAGGGTTTTCCTTCTTCAGGGGAGAGACCCCCCACCTGGGTTTGGGGGGCTCTTATACCTTTTCAGGGAGGGTAGAAGGGACTCATCCCTACAGGCGGGAGACCCCTCCCACCAGGGTGTTTGTGGAAGTTCCTATACTACCAGATCCAGGGTAGAGGGGTTCGCCACTGCAGCCGGGAGACACCTCCCACCTGGGTTTGCAGGGAGCTCTTATAGTGCACGAGCCAAAGTAGAGGGGACTCCCCCTTCCAGGCGGGAGATCCCTCCTACCTGGGTGTCAGGGGGAGCTTGTATACCACCACAGCCAGGGTAGACCAGACTTGCCCTCCATGAGGGTGACTCCTTCCACATGGGTATCCAGTGGAGCTCCTATACCGCTGCAGCAACCATAGAGGGGATTACATGTCCAGGTAAGAGACCCCTCCCAGCTGGGTGTCGGGGGAAGCTTGAATTCAGCAAAACCAGTATAGGGAGACTCGCCCCTCCAGTACAAATTACTCCTCCAACTTGGGTGTCAGAGGGCACTCATATACCATTGCAGGCAGGGGAGAGGGGATTTGCCCCTCTAGGCAGGAGACCTCTCCCACCTGGGTGACCTGGTGAGCTCATATACCGCCCTAGCCAGGGTAGAGGGGACTCGCCTCTCCAGTCGGAAACTCTTCCCACATGGGTGTCCAGTGGGAGCTTGTACACCATTGTAGCCAAACTAGAGTGGACTCGTCCCTCCAGGCTGGAGACCCTTCCCACCTGGGTTTCAGGGGTAGCTCTTATACTGACAATGCCATGGTAGAGGGGACTCTCCCATCCAGGCGGGAGACCCCTCCCACCTGAGTGTTACAGGGAGTTCTTATATCGCCAAAGCCAGGGTAGAGGAGACTAGCCCTGCCAGGTGGGATAATCTCCCACTTGGGTATGGGGGAGGGCTCCTAAACAGCTGTAGCAAAGGTAGAAGGGACTCGCCCCTCCAGTCCACACACTCACCTGGGTGTCGGGGAGGAGTTCCTATACCGCCCAAGCCAGGATAGAGAGGAATCGCCATTCTAGGCTGGAGACCCCTCCCACCTGGGTGTCAGAGGGGGCTTGTATACCAAGGCAGCCAGGGGAGCAGAGACTCTCCCTTCCAGAGGAGAGACCCTTCCTCTCCTGGGTGTCTGGGTTAGCTCATACATCGCTGCATCCAGGGTATATGGGACTCACCACAGAAGGAAGGAGACCCCTCCCACCTGCGTGTCAGGGGAAGCTTGTATACTGCTGCAGCCAGGGTAGAGCATAATCGCCCCTCCAGATGGAAGGCCCCTTTCACATGGGTGTCATATGGAGCTCATATACCACTGAAGCCACGGTAGAGGGAACTTGCCCCTACAATCATTGGACCCCTCCCATCAGGCAGTCATGGGAGCTAATATTCCCCAGCAGCAATGATAGAGGCAACTCGCCTATCCAAGTGGGAGACCCCTACCACCTGAGTGTGTGTGGGGGGCTCCTATACTGCTGCAGCCAGGGTAGCAGGGAATCCCCCCTCCAGGGGAGAGACTCCTCTCACCTGGGTGTTGGGGGAGCTCCTGTACCTTCTCAGCCAGGGTAGAGGGGACTTGCCCCTCCAGTCAGGAGACCCCTCCCATCTGGTTGACAAGGGGATCTCCAATATGCCACAGCCAGGGTAGAGGAAACTCACCCCTATAGGCAAGAGACCCCTACCACCAGGGTGTCTGAGGGATATCCTATACTGTTACAGCCAGGGTAGAGGGGTTTGCCCCTGCAGGCGGAAGACCCCTCCTACCTGGTTTCCAGGGAGCCTTTATAGGGCACCAGCCAAAGTAGAGGGGACTCCTTTTTCCAGGCGGGAGACTCCTCCCACCTGGGTGTCAGTGGAAGCTCCAATACTTCCGCAACAAGGGTAGAGTTGACTCACCCCTCCAGTCAAGAGAACCCTCTAAAATGGGTGTAGGGGAAGCTCCTATACTGTGCATCCATGGTAGAGGGGACTCGTCCATGCAGGTGAAAGACCCCTTGCACCTGAGCTTTGGGGTTGGGCGAGCTTCTATACAGATTAGCCAGGGTAGACAGGACTTGCCCCTCCATGTGGGAGACCCCTCCCACCTGAGTGTCTGGGGGAGCTTGTGTAGTGCTGCAGCCAGGGTAGAGGGGACTTGTTGTTCCTGCCAGAGACCCTTCTCACCTGGGTATCAGGGGAGCTTGTATCCTGCCACATCCAGGGAGAGGTGACTCACCCCTCCAGGTGGGAGACCCATCCCACCTGGGTGTAGGGGCAAGCTTGAATACTGGCACAGCCAAGGTAGAGTGTACTTGCCCCTCCAATCAAGAGATCTCTCTAACCCGGGTGTGGGGGGAGGTCCTATACCACCTCAGCCAGAATAGAGGGGACTCACCACTGAAGACGGGAGACCCCTCCCACCTGGGTGTCAGGGGAAGCTTTTATACTGCTGCAGCCAGGGTAGAGCATTCTTGCCTCACCAGGCAGAAGACCCCTTTCACGTGGGTGTTAGGTGGAGCTCTTATATGTTTGCAGCCACGGTAGAGGAAAATGGCCCCTCCCGAGGGGGATCCCTCCCACCTGGGTGTCATGGGAGCTCCTATATCCCAGCAGCTCCTATATCTCAGCAGACATAGTAGAGGCGATTTGCCCCTCCTGGCAGAAGACCCATCCCATGTGGGAATCTGCGGCAACTTGTATATCTCCCCAGCCAGGGTGGAGGGGACTAGCCCCTCCAGGCGGGAGACCCCTCCCACCTTGGTGTTGGGGGGTGGGACCCGTATACTGCCACAGCTAGGGTAGCAGGGACTCCCTACTCCAGGAGAGACACCCCTCTTACCTGGGTGTTGGGGGAGCTTCTATACTTCCGTGGCTAGGGTAGAGGGGATTCGCCTTTCTAGTTGGAGACCCTTCCCACATGGTTGTGGGGGGAGCTCGAAAGCTGCAGTCAGGCAGAGGGTTTCAGCCCTGTATGAGGGAGGCCCCTCCCACCTGGGTGTCCAGGTCTCCACCCCTACAGGAGGGAGACCACTTTCATCAGGGTGTTGGAGGGAAGTCCTATACTGCCACAGTATAGGCCACAGCTAGGATAGAGGAGTTCGCCCCTGCATTTGGGAGACCCCTCCCACCTGGGTGTCCAGGGAGATCTTATAGGACACCAGACAAAGTAGAGAGGACACGCCCCTCCAGGCGGGAGACCCCTCCCACCTGTGTTTCAGGGGGAAGTTGTATTTTCCCTTAGGCAAGGTAGAGGGGAATTGCCCCTCTATGAGGGAGAACCTTCCCATCTGGATGTCTGGGGGAGCTTGTATACCACCGAAGCCAGGGTTACAGGGGATGTGTTGCTCCAGGCGGGAGACCCCTCCCACCTGGTTGTCCAGGGGAGCTTGAATACAACCGCCACCAGGGAGACCCCTCCCACCAGGGTGTCCAGGGAGCTCTTATATGCCACCACCCAAAGTAGAGGAGACTCACCTCTAAAGGCAGGAGAACCCTCCCACCTGGGTGTCAGGGGGAGCTCACATACTGCCACAGCCAGGGTGAGGGGACTTGCCCCTGCAGCCGGGAGACCCCTCCAACTTGGGTGTCCTGGGAGCTCTTTTATGGCACCAGCCAAAGTAGAGGAGAATCGCCCCACCAGGCAAGATACTCCTCCCATCTGGGTTTCTGGGTGTGCTTTTATACCTCCCCATCCATGGTACAGGGGTTTTGCACTCCTAGGCAGGAGACCCCTTCCACCTGAGTGTGTGTGTGGGGAGCTCCTATACCACTGCAGCTAGAGTTGAGGGGACTCGCCCCTCCAGGCAAGAGACCACTCTAACCTGGGTGTCAGGGGAGTTCCTATACTGCAACATCCAGGGTAGAATGAACTCACCACTCTAGGTAGGATTCCCCTCCCATCTGGGTATCGGTGGGGGGGAGGCTCATATAGCTCAGCAGCAAGGGAAGCAGGGACTCGCCCCTCCAGGGGAGATATCCCTTCCATCTGTGTGTTGGAGGAGCTCCTATACCTCTGCAGCCAGGGTAAAGGGGAATGGCCCCTCCAGTTGGGAGACCCCTCCCACCAGGGTGTCAGGAGGAACTCATATACCACCACAGTCAGGTAAGAGGTTTTCAGCCCTGTAGGCGGGAGACCCCTCCTACCTGGGTGTCCAGAAAGCTTTGGTAGGGCACCAGCCAAAGTAGAGGAACTCACCCTTCCAGGCGGGAGACCTCTCCAACCTGGGTTTCTGGGGCAGCTTGTATACTGCCTTACCCAGGGTAGAAGGGACTTGCCCCTCCAAGAGGGAGACCCCTCTTACATGGGTTTCTGTCGGAACTTGTATATCTCCACAGCCAGTGTATAGGGGACTCCTAACACCAGGCCAGATGCCTTCCTACTTGGATGTTGGTGGAGCTTATATACTGCTGCAGCTAGGGGAGAGAGGACACCCTCCAGGCCAGAGACCCCTCCCACCTAGGTGTTGAGGGAAGCTCAAATACCTCTGTAGCCAGGGTAGAGGGGACTTGCCCCTCTAGTCAAGAGACCCCTCTAACGTGAGTGTCAGGCATGCTCCTATACCTATACCGCCTTGACCAGAATAGAGGGGACTTGCTCCTTCATGCTGGAGACCCTCCCACCTGGGTGTCTGGGGGAGCTCATAAATCACTGCACCCAGGGTAGAGGGGAAACACCACTCTATGTGGGAGACCCCTCCCACGTGGGCGTTTGGGGTAGCTTGTATACTGCTGCAGCTAGGGTGGAGCAGACTCATCTCTCCAGGCAGAAGACCTCTCCCACGTGGGTATCAGGTGGAGCTCATATACCACCACAGCCAAGGTAGAGTGGACTCGCCCCTCCAGGAGGGGGATCCCTCCCACCTTGGTGTCAAGGGAGCTGGTATACCCCAGCATCCATGGTAGAGTCAACTCGTTCATCCAGGCAAGAGACCCCTCACACATGGGTGTGTGTGTTGGGGGGCTCTTATACTGCTGCAGCCAGAGTAGCAGGGACTTGCCCCTCTAGTCGGGAGACCCCTCCCACCTGGTTAACAGGGGGAGCTTGAATACCACTGCAGCCAGGGCAGAGGAAACTCGACCCTATAGGCGGAAGACCCCTCCCCCCAAGGTGTCTGGGGGAAGCCGCTGTGCTGCCACAGCCAGGGTAGAGGGGTTCGGCCCTTGCAGGCGGAAGACTCCTCCCATGTTGGTGTCCAGGGAGCCCTTATAGGGCACCAGACAAAGTACAGGGTACTCGTCTTTCCAGGCGGGAGACCTCTCCCACCTGGGTGTCATGGGAAGCTCCAATACTGCTGCAGCCAGGGTAGAGGGGACTCGCCCTTCCAGTCAAGAGAACCCTCTCTCCTGGGTGTGGCGGGAGCACTTATACCACTGCAGTGAGGATAGTGAAGACACGCCCATCCAGGCAGGACACCTTCCCACCTGGGTGTCATGGGGAGATTATATACAACCTTAGCCAGGGTAGAGGAGAATTGCCCCTCCAGGCAGCAGAGGCTCCCACCTGGTTGTTGGGGGGAGCTCTAATACCACCAAAACTAGGATAGAGGGTACTTGCCCCAGGAGGTGGGAGACCCCTCCCACCAGGTGTCAGGGGAAGCTCATATAGGGCAGCAGCCAGTTACAGGGGACTTGCCTCTCTGGGCGGGAGACCCCTCCCACCTGGGATTCTGAGGGGGCTCCTACAACCCCATAGCTAGGGTAGAGGTGACTGGCCCCACCAGGCAGGAGACCCTTCACACCTGGGTGTCGGGGGTCTCATATACCGCTGCATCCTGGGTAGTTTGGACTCGCCCCTCCATGCAGGAGACCCCTCCCACCTGGGCGTCATGGGGATCATGTATTCCACCTTAGCCAGGTTAGAAGGGACTCGCCCCTCTAAGCTGGGCACCCTTCACATATTGGTGTCTGGGGGACCATATATTCCGCTGCAGCAAGGATAGAGGGGACTCACATCTCCAGGCGTGAGACCCCTCTGACCTGGGTGTCGGGGGAGATCAATTACCATCACAGCCAGGGTAGAGGAGACTCTCCCCTCCAGGAGGGAGAGCCCTTCCACCTGATTGTCACGGGTGGGGGCTCCTATATTGCTGCAGCCAGGATAGAGCAGACTCCCCACACCAGGCGAAAGACCCCTCTCACCTGGGTGTCGGGGGAGCTCGATTACCACCTCAGCTAGGGTAAAGGGGACTTGCTCCTTCAGTCAAGAGACCCCTCACACATAGGCTTCAGGGCGAGCTTTTATTCAGCCTTATCCAGGGTATAGGGGACTCACCCCTCCAGGCGGGAGACCCCTCCCACCTGTGTGTATGTGGGGGGGGGGGTTTCCAAACAACAGGAGCCAAGTAGCAGGGGCTGGCCCCTCCAGGAGGGAGAACACTTTCATCTGGTTGTCAGGGGGAGATAGTATCCCGCCGCAGCCAGGATAGAAGGGACTTGCCCATACAGGCGGGAGACCCCTCTCATCTAGGTATGGGGGAGCAGCTCGTGGGCAGCCACAGCCTGCATGTGGGAGACCCCTCACACCTGGTTTTCCCAGGAAATCTTATAAGGCACCAGCCAAAGTAGAGGGGACTCGCCCCTCCAAGTGGGAGACCCATCCTACCTGGGTGTCAGGGGAGCTTGTGTTCCTCTGAAGCCAGGGTAGAGGGGACTTGCACCTTCAGTTGGGAGACCACTCTCACCTGTGTTTTGGAGGAGCTTGTGAACTGCCAGGTTGGAGGAAACTTCCTCCTCCAGGCATGAGACCCTCCCATCTGGGTATTGAAGGGGGAGCTCGTGTACTACCACAGCCAGGATTTTGGGGACTTGCCTCACTAGGCAGGAGACCCCCTCACACCTGGTTGTCAGGGGAGCTCATATGCCATCTCAGGCAGGGTAGAGTGGACCCACCACCCAAGGAGGGAGACACCACCCACCTGGTTGTACAGGGGAGCTTGTATACTGTAACAGCCAGGGTAGAGAGGAATCACACCCTCAAGCAGGCGACCACTCCCACCTGGGTTTCAGGGGGAGCTCATATACCGCTACAGACAGGAGAGTGGGGACTCGCCACTATAGGCAGGAGACCCCTCACACCTGGGTGTCCAGCAGAGCTCCTATACCTCTGGAGGTAGGGTAGAGGGGACTCGCCCCTCCATTGGGTGACCCATCCCACCTGGGTGTTGGGGGGATCTCGAATAACTCTGCAGTCAGGGTACAGGGGCTCTCCCCTACAGGAGGGAGACCCCTCCCACATGATTGTCTGGGGGGAGCTCCTATACTGCCACAGCCAGAGTAGAGGGGTTCACCTCTTTAGGCAGGAGACCCCTCCAATCTGGGTGTTCCTAGAGCTCTTATAGAGCACCAGCCAGGGTAGAGGGGACTCGCCACTCCAATGGGAAACCAGTCTCACCTGAATGTGTGGGGGGAATTAATACCATCTTAGCCAGGTTAGAGGTGACTTGCACCTCCAGGAGAAAGTCCCCTCCTACCCGGGTGTCTGGGAGAGCCTGTACACAGCTGCAGCCAGGGTAGAGGGGACTCCCCCCCCCATGTCAGGACACTCCTCCCACTAGAGGGTCAGGGGAGCTCCTTTACCGCCACAGCCAGGGTAGAGTGGATTCACCCCTCCAAGCGAGAGACATCTCCCACTTAGGTGTAGGGTGGGGAGGCTTGTATCCTGCCTAAGCCAGGGTAGAAGACACTCACCCTTTTATGAGGGAGACCCCTCTAACTTGGGTGTCTGAAGGTAGCTCATAAACTAACAAATCCAGGGTAAAGGCGACTCACACTCTAGGTGGGACACAACTCCGAATTGGTTGTCAGGGGAGCTCATATACCACTGCAGGCAGGTTAGAGTGGACTCACCCCTCCAGGCGGGAGACCCTTCCCACCTGGGTATGTGGGGTTCCTATACCACAGCAGCCAGGGTAAAGTGCACTCGCCCCTCCAAGTGGAGATGCCTCCCACCTGGGTGTTGGAGGTGGCTAGTATACCCCCACAGCCAGGGTAGAGGGAACTTGCACCTGCAGGCAGGAGACCCTTTCCACCTGTGTGTCTCGGGGAGCTTGTATACCACCTTAGCCAGGGTGGAGCCAACTTGTCCCTCAAGATGGGAGATCTCTCCCACCTGGATGTCAGGGAAAGCTCCTATACTGCAGCAGCCAGGGTACCAGGGACTCGCCCCTACAGTCAGAGACACTTCCCACCCCAGTGTCAGAGGCAGCTCATATGCAGCCCCAGCCAGGGTAGAGGGGACTAGCCCCTCTAGGCAGGAGACTCCTCCCATCTGGGAGTCCTGGGGAGCTCCAGTACTTCTCAGCAGGGTAGAGGGGATTCTAGCCACCTTGAGGGAGACTCCTCCCAACTGGGTGTCAGGGGTGCTCTTATACCACCACAGCCAGGGTCTAGGGGACTCGCCCCTCCAGTCAGTAAACACATATCACCAGTTTTTCAGGGGCAGTTCTTATACCTCTGCAGCCGGTGTAAAAGGGACTTGCCTCTCTGGAGGGAAGACCCCTCCGATCTGGGTGTCTGTTGGGGGTTCTCATATACCTCCACAGCCAGGGTAGAGGGACTCGCCCCTCCAGGCCAGAGACCCTCCCACCTGGGTGTCAGGGGAGCTCCTTTACTGCCACAGCCATTGTAGAGGGAACTCATGCCTCAGTCAGGAGACCCCTCCCACCTGCGTGTCACAGGGAGCTTGTAGACCACCTTAGCCAGGGTACATGTGAATTCTCACCTACATTCAGGAGATTCCTCCCTTCTGGGTGTCAGGGAGCTTGTATACTGCATTAGCCAGGGTGCAGGGTACTAGCTTCTCCAGGCAGGAGACCCATCCCATCTTGCTATGGGGGGAGGAGCTCGTATACCACTCTAGCCAGAAGAGAGGGGACTAGCCCCACTAGGCAAGAGACACCTAAACTCTGGTTGTCATGGGAGCTCATATACTGTAGAGCCAGGGAAAATGGGACTTGCCACTCCAGGTGCGAGAACGCTCCCACCTGTGTGTGTGGGTGGGAGCTCTTATACCACTACATCCAGGGAAGTTGGGACTAGCCCCTCCAGAAAGAAAAGTCCTCTCACCTGGGTGTCATGGGGAGCTTGTATACCACCTTAGTAAGGGTAGAGAGGACTCTCCACTCCAGGTAGGAGACCCCTCCCACCCGGGTGTCGGGGGGGCAGATCCTATACCTTCAAGGCCAGGGCATAGGTTATATGCCACTCCAGGCGGGAGATCCATCCCACCTGGTTATTAAAGGGAGCTCTAATACAATTGCAGCCAGGATACAGGGACTCACCCCTCCAAGCTGGAGATGCCTCCCACCTGGGTGTTGGAGGGGGCTAGTATACACCCAAAGCCAAGATAGAGGAAACTCACTCTTCCAGGCTGGAGACCATTCCCACCAGGGTGTCAGGGTAGGGGAGGTCTTATACCATGGCAGCCAGGGTAGTGGGGATCCACACTTCCAAGCAGGAAATCCCTCCCACATGGGTCTTGCAGGGAGCTTGTATACCACCTTAGCCAGGGAAGAGAAGACTCGCCCCTCTAGGAAGGGAACCCTCCCTCCAGGGTGTCAGGGAGAACTCTTGTACCATAGCAGACAGGGTAGATATGAATCGCCCCTCCAGGCGGAAGACCCCTCCCAATTAGGTGTCCAGTGGGAGAGCTCTATACAGCTTTAGCCAGGGTAGAGGGTACTCGCCCCTCCAGGAAGGAGACCCCTCCCACCTCGGTGTTGCAGGGAGCTTGTATACCAAGATAGCCAGGGTAGAGCGGACTGGAGGTGCAAATTCTCTCTACCCTGGCTGAGGTGGTATGAGCTCCCCCAGTAACCCAGGTGGGTGGGGTCTCCCTCCTGGAGGAGCAAGTTAACTCTACCCTGGCTGTGGCTGTTTGGAGTTCTCCCCCAACACCCAGGTGTGAGGGTTCTCAGGCCTACAGAGGTGAGTGCCCTCTACCATGGCTGCAGCAGTATAGGAACTCCTTCCAATACCCAGGTGGGAGGGGTCTCTTGCATAGAGGAGGGAGTCCCTCTACCCTGGCTCCTGGGCTATAGGAGCTCCCCTGAAACTCAGGTGTGAGTGCCGATCCATCTGGAAGGAAGAGTCCTCTCTCTCCTGTATATGGAGGTGTATGGGGAGAAAGGGGAGAAAGGGGAATGGGTGGAGCAGGGAGAGTAGGGCTCATAGCCCAGATTCACTGCAGGGTGTCAGGATTGAGGAGAAGGGCCCAGGCTGAAGGAGGACAAAGCCCCCAGGAAAGGGGCAATGCTACCTTTTCTCAAAGGAAGACCACAGGGTCAAACATCCCAGTCCTATCCCCTGGATAAGGTCAGCATCCTGGGAAAGGTATCTGGAAAGGAGCCTAGAAGGGACAAGGACAACAGTTGGGCCAAAGGAGGGCACAGCGTGAAGTGCATGAAGAAGGTTTGTGGGGTTCAGGTCAGAACCGCAGAATGGAGCCCAGGCTAGGGACCTAGAGGAAGGCCCAGGCTAGGGGAGAGCAGGGGATGGCGGGCTGGGGAGGCAGGGGCTGCACTAGGGTGGTCAGATGCAGGAAAGACAAGGGGAGGTGGGAAGAAGTCCCAGAGAGGCCCACAGTTCAAGCCCAGGGAAGCACGGAGCAAGAAGGAACCCCAGAGGATCAAGACAGGAGCCAATCCATGGGGTGGAGAGCCAAGAATCAGCACTAAGGAAGGGGGCTCAGGACAGGGGACAGGGCTGGGGAGAGAAGGCATGGAATCCAGCAGGGGGGAGGCAGGCTCGAGGTCCATCACTACTGTCAGGTGTCAAGGTTCCTGATGCTACCCCAAGGGACTAGGGAGAGCAAGTAGCCCATGCAAGGATCAGGGTTCTCTTTCCCATAAGATGCCCTGGCCCAGATGAGGATCAAGGGCCAGGACCAGGCCACAGGGCCTGCAAGGGACAGAGGCCAGGAGGAGTACAATGTGAGGGAACAGTGGGGGATCGAGTGGGTGCAGAGAAAGGCAAGAGTCAGGACCCAATCAAGGAGCCCAAGTAAGGAACCTACCCCAACAAAATTTATCAGGGACCAAATCAGCAGCAGGCCCCTGCTCCAACAAAACGCAGTAGGCGAAGGAGAGTTAGGATCTGCGCTATTATGAGGAGACAGAGGGCTGCACAAATGGCACAGAGTGAATTTAGCTTGGGGGTCAAATCAAGGGGCACTCAGGTCAGACATGACAGGAAGAGACAGCACAGAAAGCAACACAACCCAAGTAATGCAGTAATGAGCTCAGGCTTGCAGCCAACCCAGGACTGTGGGGTGTAGGGTCAGGGTGAGGAAGGGCTGGGGTGGCCTAGGGGCATCTTGCAAGACTAGAAGGAAGGAGAGCGAAGGGAGGGGATTGCCAAGGGCAAGGTCATCACTAGGCCCAAGTCTACTGCCAGTGGTCAAGATTGGACAGCAAAGAGGGCCCATGAAAGGGGCAGGGCTGTGTTGCCCATAGAGATCCTTCAGGGCCCAGAGGTCAGCCAATTCCACTCCTCTGCCCCAGGTGAGTAGATACTCAGAGAGAGACCAGGACCAAAGCAAGGCAATGTGAGGGATACCTTTGGTCCAGGATTGGGGGTTATTGGTGGGGAGCTAGCAACCATTGGAGGAGAGAAGACTAGAGAGAAGAAGGTGGGAGGGCAGTGTCCTGGAAATGACCAAATACCACAATACAAGGGGAACAGAGGGTAGGAACAGGATGGGGCCAAGAAGGGGCCTGAAATCAAGGAACAGGGACAGGGTCCTCAAGAAGGGCAACTGGGGGCTCCAGAAAAGAGCCAAGCCCAAGAATGGGGAGCCAAGTTCCAGGACCTAGTCATGGGTTCTATGAATACAGACCGTGCTGAGGAGGGGAGAAAGGGGAGCAAGGGTAGTTGGTGGCACAGGGAGAGGAGGGCTCAAGGCCAAGGTTCACTGCTGGGTGTCAGTATTGAGGAGCAGGGCCTGGGAAAAGAGAGTACAAAGTCCCAGGCAAGGGGTACAGTTATGTTTTCCCAAAGGAAGCCCACAGGGCCAAATGTCCAGTTCCAGTCCCATGTACCTGATGAGCATCCTGGGAAAGCGATCTTGAAATGAGGCCCAGCAGGGACAGGGACAACAGATGGGATGAAGGAGGGTGCAGCGTGAAAGGCCAGAGGAAGGGTGTTGATGGGGTGCAGGCCAGGACTGCAGAAAGGTGCCCATGCTAGGGACCAACAGGAGGGCCTAAGCCAGGAAAGGGCAGGGAAGGGTGTTGTTGGGTAACTGGGTGACAGTAGGGTTCTGAGGTTCAGGGAAGCCAAAGGAAGTAGGCACTGGCCCTAGTGAGGCCTACAGTTGAAGCCCAGGGTAACATGGAGCAAAACGTACCCCAGAGGCTCAAGTGAGGAGGCAGGCCAGGGAATGGAGATGCAAGGGTCAGGGCTTGGGCAGGGAGCTAAGAACAGTGGACAAGACTTTGGAGCATGGCAAGGGCTCTAGCAGGGGGCAGGATGGCTCCTGGCCCAGGGCGACTGCCAAATGTGAGGGTTCTGGCTGCAGGACCAAAGGCTAGAGAGAGCAAGGGTCCCAGGAAAGGGGCAGGACTCAGGTTCTGATAAGGTGTGCTGGCCCAGATGAAAATCCAGGGACAGGGACCTGGCAAAGGAAGCCTGGCATGTGAAGGCGTCCTGGAGGAGGGCAATGGGAGGGCACGGTAGGGGATCTTGGTGGGTCTGGGGGTGGGCAAGATCCAGGACCCAAGCCAGATGCCCAGGTAAAAGACCCACCTGACCAACCATGAATAAGTGACCCAAGGAGCAGGAGAACTGCAAGCGCTATACGAAAGTGCAAGGGGAAAAGGAGGAAGGGCTGTGCAAAGAAAAGAAGACAGTGAAAAGTGTAACAGGCAACTAATGGAGCATGGTGACAATCCCAAGCAAGGGGCCCTCAGGTCAGAAACAACAGGAAAAGACTCCATGCTATGCCAAGTGACACGAGGAGCACTGTCAGGTGCTCATGTGAATGCCAGGCCTGGGTACTGAAGCACAAAGGGTCAGGGTTAGGTAGGGCTGGGTTGGGGTAGGGGCAGCATGCAAGGTCAGAAGCAGGGGAGGGTAGGGAGTGGATCTCTCAGAGTTGGGTTGAAGCACGTTGCATGATAACTGCCAGTCCTCAAAGTTCAGGCAGCAAAGGGGACTCAGGCAAGAGGCCGGGCTCTATTTCCCATAGGAAGCCTTAAGGTCACAGAGGCCAGCCAATTTGGCTCCTCTGCCCAGGTGAGTAGATCCTTATAGAAGGACCTGAACCACAGGAGGTTCAAAAGAGGTCACTGTGAGTGGTACCTTGTGTATGGAGGGCGTGGTGGTGGTGGGTTGGCAGCCTGGACCCTTTCGAGGAGCCCAGGCTAGGGAGAAGCAAGGAAAGCAAAAGGTCCTGGCAGTGCCAGGATAACATACCACCAGTGGAATAGATGAGAGGCACAGGATGGGGTCTATAAAATATGGCCTGAAACCAAGGGAAGGGAAATGGTTCTCGAGAAAGGCAGCCAGGGGCTCAAGCAAGAAGCCATGCCCAGTAATGAAGAGCCAAGTACTAGCACCTGGGGGAGCGTGAATGAAAAGAGATATGGATGAGCAGGGGATGGAGGGGAGAAATCTGAGCAGGAGGCAAAGGGGGAGGAAGGCTGAAGGGCCAGGTCCACTGAAGGGTGTCAGGATTGGGTAGCAGGGCACAGGCTGAGGGAAACCAAAGTGCCCAGAAAAGGGGCAGGGCTCACGTTTTCCCAAAGGGAACCCACAAGGCCACTAGGCCAGGCAAAGTACCTGGTCTGGTGAGTATCCTGGGAAGGGGATCAGGAAAGTCGGCCTGGGAGAGACAGAAACAACAAGAAGACCAATAGAGGGCACAGCCTCAAGGGCCGCAGGACGGATCTGGGTTTGGTGAGGAGCTAAGACAAGGGACCTAGAGAAGGGCCCAGGCCAGGGCAGAGCAGGGAAGGGCGGAGCCAGTATTGTGTGGCTGCACTAGGGTACTGCAGTACAGGAAAGCCAAGGGGAGGACAGAAGCTTCCCCAGTGAGGGGCCCTCAGACAAAGCTCAGAAAAGAAAGGAACTAGAAGGGCCACCAGAGACTCAAGCGAGGAGCCAGGCAAGGGATTGGAGTGCCAAGGGCCAGGGTTTGGGCAGGGGGCTTAGGACAGTAGACAAGACTTGGGAGAGAAGGCAGGGGATCCATCTGGGGCCAGTCAGGCTCCAGGTGTTGGGCCACTACCAGGTGTCAGAGTTCCTTGTGCAGGACCAAGCACCCAGAAAGAGTAAGTGGTTCAGGCGAGGGGCAGGGCACTGTTTCTCATAAGGAACTCTGGCCCAGATGAGAATCCATAGAGAGGGTCCTGGTAAAGGAGCCATGACAATGGAAGGGGGCCAGAAGCAGGGATATATGGGTCATGGTGGGTACGTGTAGGTAAGAGAGCCAGGATTGTAGCCAGGTGCTCAGACCAGGTACCTCCCAGACCAAACTAGGACAAGGGAGCCAAGGAGCAGGAGACTCACGAGCACCAGAGGAATTTGTGAGGAGATGGGGAGCATGAGCTGCATGAGGACCATAAAACACAGGGAAGCTCAAGGGGCACATAGGGAAGCCCTCTGGTGGGTGCCGGGGTCCTGCCCTAGCAGGGTCCAGGGAGTCCTGAAGGATGAGTGGCATCAGTGAAAAGACTCTTGTCGTTCCGTTCGAGCAATCTCCAGAGAGAGAGCTAATGCAGCTTTCTCTGGATCATCTTTTATTAATATTTTTCACATCATTATAGATTCAGAATACATCATTGATTATATAATTTAAAACTTTGCCAAGACATGACATTTCCTTAACCATGATTGGGGGTACAAAAAATGTAACATTAATTTACATTTTTCTAGGATATGTCCTTCAGTTATATAATTATTAAAAGTACAGAATCATTAATAAAATACGTCACTAATTTACATTTTTCAGATTTTCCCAAGATTTACTATTTTTCCCAAGATATGCTATTTTCTTATTAACTAATGCCAAACTACGTAACCAGACTCTAAGTCTCCTAACCAATCATTAACCTAAAGTACACTTGTACTTTATTTCTAATCTAAAATTCCCATCTAGAAAAGTTCCTTTAAATCTTTTTTTTTTTTTTTTTTTTTTTTTTTTATTGTTGGCTGTTCAAAACATTACATAGTTCTTGATATATCATATTTCACACTTTGATTCAAGTGGGTTATGAGCTCCCATTTTTACCCCATATACAGATTGCAGAATTACATCAGTTACACATCCATTGATTTACATATTGCCATACTAGTGTCTGTTGTGTTCTGCATATCCTAAAGTTTATGAATCATTCTTAAAACATATCAGAAACCTATACAACTAAAAACTTAAGAATTTCTAAACTTAAGAATCTAAATAAAATAATATTTCTAACATTATTCTAAAACTGTGTCTTATAAAGCTGTTTTAATTAATTCCTAAATTTATTCTCATAAAACTGGTTGAGCTACTTTCTCAAAGAGTTTCTTTGTTTCTCAGTCAAGGTGCACTAGTTCTCATATCTTTATAATCTTTCTCAATTGAAAGTAAGTTCTAAAAATCAATCCATTTTCCACCAATATTAACTATGCTCATCATATATCCCTATGTAAAGTAAGAAAGGGTTTATAAAAAGAGAAAAATGTATCTTTATATGTTTTAAATTTCCTAAGTGTATAACATAACTTTCCTTAATAAAAATGAAAATGCATGTGGTGAACTTGGTGAAATAAGCATACTGATTAGGTTTTCTAAGAGGCCAGAAATATGGGCTTGGGTTCTAGTTGATATAATCAATGTGGTGCCTAATATTCTCATGACCTTTCAAAGGATGATTGTTGTCCGTTATCAGGTTTATCCACAATGTACTGAGATAGAAGAACAGCCTTCTACTTTGTCCTTGATATGCTGAGGGGTAGTAGAACAGCTTCCAAGGCATGAACTACCTGTTATGTTCTAGCCATCTGAAATTCAATTTTTTTGGCATTTAACATACTCATTCCTCCTGTCCGAAACATAAGCATGAAAATGAAAAGTCCCAATTACATAAAAAAGGGTCTCATGATTTCGGTTTCCCACCAACCAACGTGGATTTGCCAGCATTCATCCTCACTGTGACCCTGTCAAGACAGTGGGAGAGCGGCTTTGCCAACACTTTTTCTCACTGTGACCCTGTCAAGACAGTGAGTGGGGGATCACCTTCACCAGGTGGGCCCAAACATGAAGAGACTCCACACTATGCAAAGGGACATGAGGAAAGCAGTGAGATGCTCAAGGGGGCATACAAGACAGGGATAGGAGCTCCAAGGATCTGGGAAGGCTGGGATGCGGTAGGGGCAGCATTCAAGGCCAGAAGTCAGGGGAGAGAAGGGAGTGGATTGCTCAGGGCTGGGATGGAGCAAGTCTCATGTTAACTGCCAGGCTTCAAGGTACAGGCATTGAAGGGGACTCAGGTGACTGGCAGGGTTGTGTTTCCCAAAGGGAGCATTCAGGGTACAGAGAACAGCCAAATTCGCTTCTCTGCCCCAGATAAGTAGATCCTCAGAGAGGGACCTGGACCAATGATGGGCAAAAGAGGGTACTGTGAGGGGACACCTGGTGTGTGCAGTTTGGCGGAGGTTGCTGGGCTGCAGGACCCATTTAAGCAGCCTAGGCTAGAGCGATGCAGGTGTAGTACCAGGATTTCACAGCATGAGGGTAACAGAGGAAAGGCACAGGAGGGGGCTGGAAAAAGGGGACTTAAACCGGGACAGGGAAAGGGTCCTCGAGAAGGGTGGCCAGTGGCTCAAGCAAGAAGCTGGGCCTAGTAATGGAGAGCCAATTGCTAGTACCTGGGCCTCGGTGAATGAAAAGAAACATGGAGGGGGAGCAGAAAGAGGGGAGAAAGTAGAGTTGGTGGCACACGGGGAGAACGGCTCAAGGCCCAGATCCACTGCAGAGTATCAGCAGTCATGAGCAGGGCCCCGGCTGAGGGGGGCCAAAGGGCCCAGGCAAGGGGCCGGGCTACATTTTCGAAAGGGAGACCCCAGGACAAAGAGGCCAAATCAAGTTGCCTGGCCCGGGTGAGCCTCCTGGGAAGGGGATCAGGAAATCAGGTGTGGCAGAGAAAGACAGGAGGGCCGAAGCAGGGTCAGCCTGAAGGGCTACAGGACCGGTATGGGTGGGGTGGGGGCCGTACCCCAGCAAGAATCCCAGGCAAGGGACCTAGAATTGGGCCCAGGCCAGGGAAGAGCAGGGAACGTGGATTTGGTAAGGCAGGGCTGCACTAGGATATTGCAGTCCAGAAATACCAATGGGAGCAGGGAAGCGGCCCCAGTGAGGGGCCCTCAGACAATGCCCAGAAAAGCAGTGAGCAAGAAGGGCCATCAAAGGCTCAAGCGAGAAGCCAGGACAGGGAATGGAGAGCCAGGGGCCAGGGCTTGCGTAGGGCACTCAGGACAGTGGATTATATTTGGGAAGGAAGGCAGGGGATCCAGCATTGGGCAGTCAGGCTCAAGGCCCAGGGCCACCTCCAGGTTTCGGGGTTCCTGGAGCTGGACCAAGAACCCAGGGAGAGCAAGTGGCCCCATTGAGGGCCAGGGTATTGTTTTCCATTAGGCGCCATAGATTAAATGAGAACCTATGGCCAGGGTCCTGGCAAAGGAGGCCAGGAAAAGGAAGGGGGCCTGAAGGAGGGCGATGGGAGGGTACAAGAGGGGGTTGTGGTGGGTGCGCATAGGTGTGAGAACCAGGACCCAAGCCAGAAGTCCAGGCAAGGGACACACCCGACCCATGGTGATAGTGGACCTAAGGATCACGAGACATGCGAGCAGGCCGAGAGACTGGAGTGAAAAGGGTCAGGGTTAGGGAGGCCTGGGTTGCGGTAGTGGCAGCATGCAAGGCCAGAGGGCAGGGGAGGGAAGAACGGGATCACTCAGGGATGGGTTGGAGCAAGTCCCATGTTAACTGCCAGGCCTCAAGGAATAGGCAGGGAAAGGGACTTAGGTGACTGACAGAACTGTGTTTCCCATAGGGAGCATTCAGGGTGCAGAGAACAGCCAATTCTGCTCCTCTGCCCCAGGTGAGTAGATCCTCAGAGTGAGACCTGGACCAATGAGTGGCAAAACAGGGTTCTGTGAAGGGATACCTGACATGCGGAGGTGGGTGGGTTGGTGGGCTGAAGGACACATTTGAGCAGCCTAGGTTAGAGTGAAGCAGGGATATGGGAGGGTCTGGGCAGTTCCAGGATGACAAAGCATGAGGGAATCAGAGGAGAGGCACAGGAGGGGGCTGGTAAAAGGGGCCTAAAACCAAGGGACAGGGACTGGGTCCTGGAGAAGGGCAGCCAGGGGATCAAGCAAGGAACCAGGCTTAGTA
Organism: Marmota flaviventris; assembly: GCF_047511675.1. Taxonomy (NCBI): domain Eukaryota; kingdom Metazoa; phylum Chordata; class Mammalia; order Rodentia; family Sciuridae; genus Marmota; species Marmota flaviventris. The sequence goes on from NC_092517.1 coordinate 23,209,474, forward strand.
ATATAGAGCCAAGTGCTAGTACCTGGGCCTGGGAGAATGAAAAGAAACATGTATAGGGAGGGTTGGGAAGGGAGAAAGGGGAGTTGCTGGCACATGGGAGGAGGGCTCAAGGACCAGGTCCACTGCAGGGTGTCAGGGTTCAGGAGAAGGGCCTGGGCTGAGGGAGGCAAAATCACTCAGGCAAGAGGCATGGCTATGTTTTCTTGCCTAGGTGAGCATCCTGGAAAGGGGATCAGGAAAGCGGGCATGGCAGAGACAGAAATTACAGGAGGGCTGAAGGAGGGCACAGCCTGAAGGGCCACAAGACAGGTGTGGGTGGGGTGGTGGCCAGGACCCCAGAAAGGAGTACAAGCAAGGGACCTAGAGTAGGGCCCAGTCAGGGGAGAGCAGGGAATGCTGGGCAGAGAAGGCGGGCCTGTCCTAGGGTACTGTACTACAGGGAAGCCAAGGTGAGCAGGGAAGTGGCCCCAGCAAGGGTGCCTCAGACAATGCCTACAAATACAGTGAGCATGAAGGGCCACCAGAGGCTCAAGCGAGTAGCCAGGCCAGGGAACAGAGAACCAAGAGCCAGGGATTGGGCAGGGGTTAAGGACAGTGTAGAAGATTTAGGAAGGAAGGCAAGGAATCCAGAAGGGGACAGTCAGGCTCCAGGCCCAGGGCATCCTCCAGGTTTCAGGATTCCTGGTGCAGGACCAAGCACCCAGGTAGATCAAAGAGCCCAGGCAAAGGCAGGGCATTGTTTACCATAAGGCACCCTGGATCAGATGAGAATCTAGTGCCAGGTCCTGGTAAAGGTGGCCCAGAAAAGAAAGGGGGCCAGAAGGAGGGCAAAGGAAGGGCATGGCAGTGGTCGCGGTATGTGCACTTAGGGGCCAGACCCAGGACCCAAGCCAGGCACCCAGGTGATGGGGGATGGGGATCCAAGGAGAAGGAGATTTGCGAGTGCCAGAAAAAGGCACAAGGGAGAAGGGGAGGAAGGGGCTGTATGAGGACCAGGAGAAGCCAAGGGGCACCTAGGGGAGTGCACTGGCAGAACCAGCAAGGGGACCCCAGGTCAGACCCAACATGAAGAGACTCCTTGCTATGTCAACGGCCATGAGGAATGCAGTCAGGAAGTCAGGCGAATGCCCAGGCCCAGGGACGGGAGCACAAAGGGTCAGGGTTAGAGAGGGCTGGGTTGCTGTAGGAGCAGCATGCAAGGCCAGAGGCCAGGGGAGGAAAGGGAGGGGATCACTCAGGGCTAGGTTAGAGCAAGTCCATGTAAACTTCCTGGCCTCAATTTTCAGGCAGTGCAGGGAACTTAGGTTAGTGGCAGGGCTGTGTTTCTTATAAGGAGCCATCAGGGTGCAGAGGCTAGCCAATTCTGCTCCTCTGCACCAGGTGAGTAGATCCTCAGAGAAGGACCTGGACCAAAGGAGGGGTCAAAAAGTGTACTGTGAGGGGATACCTGATGTGTGGAAGTGTGGGGATAGGGGCTGCCAGCAACCATTTGAGAAGCATAGGCTAGGGAGAAGTAAGGGGAGCAGAGAGTCCTGGCAGTGCCAGGATACCACAGCATGAGGGAATGAGAGGGGAGGCAAAAGAGTGGGCCAGCCAAAGTGACCTGAAACCAAGAGAGAGGGGACAGGATCTTCAAGAACTGTAACCAGGGTCTCAAGCAAGTAGCCTGTACCAGTAATTGAGAGCCAAGTGCTAGCACCTGGGTCTGGGTGAATGAAAAGGAAACATGGATAGGGAAGGCGTGGAGGGAGAAAGGGGAACAGCTGGCACAGGGGGAGAAGGGCTTAAGGCCCGGGACAATTCCAGGGTTTCAGGGCCGGGCCAGGGTCCAATGGAGGCCAAACCCAGGCAAGGAGCAGGCTTATGTTTTCCCAAAAGGAGCCCCCAGAGCCAAGACGCCAGGTCAAGTCTCCTGGCCCTGGAGAGCATCCTGGAAGGGATTCAGGAAAGCGTGCGTGTCAGAGATAGAAACGTCAGGAGGGCTGAAAGGAGGGCACACCTGAAGGGCCACATGATGGGTGTGGGTTAGGAGGGGGCCAGGACCAAATCAAGGAGCCCAGGTAAGGGACCTAGAGGAGGGCCCAGGCCAGGAGCAGGGAACACTGGGCCGGGAAGACGGGCCTGCACTAGGGTACTTAGTACAGGGAAGCCAAAGGGAGTAGGGAAGCAGCCCCAGTGAGGGGCCCTCATACAATGCCCAGAAAAGCAGTGAGCAAGAAGGATCACAAGAGGCTCAAGTGAGGAGCCAGGCCAAGGAATGGAGAGCCAAGGGCTAGGGCTTGGGCAAGGGGCTCAGATTTGAATCCAGGACAAGGGACCTGGCAAAGGAGTCCAGACAAGGGAAGGAGGACAGGAGGAGGGCAAATCTAAGGCACAGCAATGCATCATGGTGGCTGAACTGTAGGGCAAGAGCTATGACCCAAGACAGCCCCCCAGGCAAGGCACCCATGCAACTGATTATGATGAGGGACCCAAAGAACGGGAGACCTGCATGTGTCAGGAAAAAAAAAAAAAAAAAAAAAAAAAAACATGAGGGCAATGGAGGTAGGGGCTACGTGAGTACCAGGAAATAGAGGGAAGCACAAGGGGCATGTAGGTGAGCCCTCTGGGGGCCCGAAGTAAGAGGCCCCCAGGTCAGACCCAACACAAAAAGACTCCATGCTATGCCACAGTACATGAGCATCGTGGTCAGGGGCTCAGGAGAGCGCTCAGGCCCAGAGACTGGAACACAAAGGGTCAGGGTTAGGGAGCACTGGGTTGGGGTAGGGGAAGCATGTAAGTCCAGAGGGCAGGGGAGGGAAGGGAGGGGATCACTTAGGGCTGGGTTGCAGCAAGTCCCAAGTTAACTGGCAGGCCTCAAGGTAGAGGGGGTGAAGAGGACTCAGGTGACTGGCAGGGCTGTTTCCCATCCTGAGCATTCAGGGTGCAGAGACCAGCCAATTCTACTCCTCTGTCCCAGGAAAGTACATCCTCAGACAGGAATCTGGATTGATGAGGGGCAAAAGAGGGTATTGTGAGGGGATATCTGTCATGTGCAGTTTGGCGGGGGTCGCTGGGCTGCAGGACCCATTTTAGCAGCCTAGGCTAGAGCAAAGCAGGTGTAGCAAAGGGTCCAGGCAGTGCCAGGATACCACAGCATGAAGAAATTGGAGGGAAGGTACAGAGGGGGGCAGTAAAATGGGCCTGAAACCAAGGAAAGGGACTAGTTCCTGGAGAAGGGAAGCCAGGGGCTCAAGCAAGGAGCCAGGCCCAGTAATGGAGACCCAAGTGCTAGCACCTGGGCCTGGGTGAATGAAAAAGACATGGTTGTCTGTGGGAGCTCTTATACCTCTGCAGCATGGGTAGAGCAGACTGACTCCTCCAGGTGAGAGACCCCTCCCACCATGGAATCCAGGCTACCTTGTATTCTGCATCACCCCTTATAAAGGGGACCCACCCCTACAGTCATGATATCACTTCCACCTCTGTGCCCAGTGGATGGGGTCTCATGTACAGCTGCAGCCATGGTCTGAGGGACTTGCCCCTCAAGATGGGATACCCCTTTCACCTGGGTGTTAGGGGAAGCTCGTATCTAGGCACAGACAGAGTAACAGGGACTCGCCACTTCAGGAAAGAGACCCTCACACCTGGGTTTGATTGGGGGGCTCCTACAGAGCTGCAGCCAGGGTAACAGGGAGTCACCCCTCTAGGCCAGAGACCCCTTTCACGTTGATATGGGGGGGGCGAACTTGTATACCTCTGCAGGCAGGGTAGAGGGGACTTGCCCCTCCAGGCATGAGATGCCTCCCAACTGGGTGTTGGGGGAGCTAGTACACAGCTCCAACCAGGGTAGAGGGTACTCGTACCTCCAGGCAGAAGACCCTTCCCACCTGAGTGTTGCTGGGATCTTGCATACTGCTGCAGCCAGGTTAGAGGGGACTCGCCTCTCCAGGCAAAGACTCCTCCAACCTTTGTGTCGATGGGAGCTCATATAGCACTGCAGCCAGTGTAGAGGGCACTTGCCCCGTCTGGTTGGAGAACCCTCCCACCTGTGTGTCTCTGAGGGCTCTTATACCACTGAGTCAGGGTATCAGGTACTCGCCCCTCTAGGCAAGAGACCCCTCCCACCTGGGTGTCAGGGGAGATCCAATATCACTTGTTGAGGGCCACAGCCAAGTCAGGATGACGCATGACATTTTTGCCAGAAGCAGTGGTTGAGAGGTGACGTTAGCGAGCCATTAAGAAGATGACTTTTGAGTTCTGGCGGAGTTCCCGTTGAGTTCCACTTGATTTCTCTCAGGGATTCCTGGAGAGTTCCCATTGGTTGGGGAAGTGCCGGAGGAGGGATTTCCGGTTGTTGGTCCCTGGAGGAGCCATGTGGTATCTGGCAGATTTCCCGGGAGCGTGTGTGGAGTGTGCTGGTAGAGTTCAGAAATAAAGTTTGTTCCTGCTTCAGTGGCTCGGAATTTGTGCCCAGTCAGACTGTGGCATTTGGCGGCCCATGCGGGGAACAACTGAAATTTGGAGGCATGTGAAATTGCTCGCCCCTGAGGGAAGACAAGATAATCGGTGACCATTTCAAAAAACAATGTGTTCTTGTTTTGATTTGTTTTGTTTTTGTTTCAAGCTGCCTAAACCTAGAACTTTCTCAGGCAAACTGGGAAAAATGGTTGGCTCAAGGTTTGAAGTTGTTCACCCCTGAGGAAGAGATCGAGATAGACCACAAATGTACATGTCAAGAAAATAGGAAAATAGATACAATGATTTTTTTTCTGGTTTTGTTTTGTGTTATCTTGTTGGGTTGCGTTATCTTTATAGTAGATTAGAAATTAGAAAAAAAAAAAAAAAAAACTGAAAGAGTGTTAAGTAAATTGTTAGAAGTTCAGACCATGGAGAAAGACATTTTAGATCAAGCAAAAGAGAAGGTCTCTCGAGCTCGTCACACAGAGGAAGAAAATTTAATGGAAAAGGGGCAGTTAGGGACAAAGCTACAACAGGAGGCTGCTACTAACACTGTTCTATCAACAGAGGGCATAATTAAACCAACAGCTCCACCTATGGAGACAGCTGAGTTGCCTCAACCCCCATAGTTGATAGATAGGATCCTAAGACAGGATTTCAAAGATTAGCATGCCCTGTACTTGAGCAGGCAGAAGGGCAGCGAATTCACCATACTCTAGATTTCAAAACAGTGAAGAAGTTAAAGGAGGCTGTAACAACCTATGGTCCTCAAGCACCCTTCACTGTAAGCATGGTCGAATCCATTACCAACTTGGATATGATGCCAGCAGATTGGGCTAGTATGTGTAAAGCCTTGCTAAATGGAGGGCAATATTTGTTATGGAAGGTTGCCAATGAGGAATTTTGCATGGAGACGGCTTGTCAAAATGCAGCATCCGTTTACCATCAAAGAAATCTAGATATGTTGTTAGGAAAAGGATCTTATGAGGGTCAATTACAACAAATTGAATATGATCCTACTGTATATTTACAAATTGCTGCACATGCAGTTAGGGAATGGAAGACTTTGCAAGGACATGGAGATATACAAGGTCAATTATCTAAGGTAATACAGGGAGCTAATAAACCTTATGCTGAATTTGTAGATAGGCTTATTCAAACAGCTGGAGACATTAATGAACAAGGGCAAGTCTTGGCAGCTGCAGTAAAACAGGCTTTAGATGCCAGGCCAAAAACATGCTACAATTGTGAACAAACAGGACATTTTAAAAGGAATTGCCCCATAGGAAGAGGGTTTAACAAAGCTAGCTATCAAAGAAGTAGAATACTGGGTATTTGCCAATGATGCCATAGAGGGAGACATTGGGCTAATGAATGTCGTTCTCAAACCACCATAGAGGGTACTCCATTATCAAAAAATGGACAAGTACCAGGTGATTACCCATGATATTGTGGAGAAAGGCATTGGGCTCCATTGCCAAAAAACAGACAGGGGCCCCAATGCTCCAGGGCCCACGACCACAAATATACGGGGCACTGGAGGAACCCAGAAACACCATGGAGGAACCCAGCAACACCATCAGGGTAGTGCCCAGGACACATTATCCATCAGATCTCTGATCAGATGAACAAGAGGGAGCACAGGGTTGGACATCTGTGCCTCCGCCAGAGCAGTACTAATTCCAGAGATGGGAGTTCAAATCATTCCCACAGGAGTAAAAGGACTTCTTCCCCAAGGAACAGTAGGTTTATTGTTAGGACGCAGTTCTTCTACTCTAATAGGACTTATTATAAGTCCTGGGGTAATTGATCCCACTTATGAAGGTGAAATAAAAATTATAGCTAGTTCTCCAAAGGGAATTAAGAAATTTCACCAGGAGATAGAATAGCACAGTTATTAATAATACACAGCCTCTATGATAAATTTTCCAGTAGTATTATAGAAAGAGGTTCCAGGGGATTAGGCTCCAAAGGTGTAGATTGGGCTATGCTTTCTTTAAATTTAGATTATCGCCCCATGCTAAAACTAAATATTCAAGGATATGAATTTAATGGGATACTGGATACAGGTGCAGACCTTAGCATCATATCTCATCAAGAATGGCCAAAATAGTGTCTATTACAACAAGCCACTCAAACGCTTCAAGGCCTAGTAGTGGCAACTAATCCCCATAGAAGTGCAATGGTATTAGATAGGAAGCATCCTGAAGGATGTGAAGGAACTATACAGCCATATGTATTGGATCACCTTCCTATAAATTAGTGGGGACGAGATGTCCTAGATCAATTAGATTTGATATTAACAAATAACATCAATCCAAATGCACCCACTATTAGGGCTAGACAAGGTTTTAGGAAAGAAAAAGTATTAGAAGAACAAAAACAAGGTATAGGAGCACCAATACAAATAGATCAAGAAATAGATAGACATGGATTTGGTTTTCAGAAGGGGTCAATGAGATAATAAAAATTACTTGGAAATCAGAAAGACCAGTATGGGTTCCTCAGTGGCCCCTGACTAAAGAAAAGATACAAGTAGCCCATGACTTGATCAAACAACAATTAGCAGAGAGACATATACAACCTTCCATATCTCCCTATAATACTCCCATTTTAGTCATTAAAAAGAAATCTGGTAAATGGAGATTATTGCAATATTTAAGAGCCATTAATAATGAGATGGTTATTATAGGACCTGCTCAATCAGGGATTCCTCAATTGTCTGCCTTGCCAAAAACCTGGTATGTTTTAGCTATAGATATTAAAGATTGTTTTTCTTTCAATTCCAATTCATCCTTAGGATAGCCCACATTTTGCATTTACTATCCCTGAACTGAATCATTAAGGTCCTGATCAGAGATATGAATGGAAAGTACTCCCTCAAGGGATGGCTAACAGCCCAACTATGTGTTAAATTTATGTTAACAAACCAATCCAGCCACTTAGAAATCAAAATACTGAACTATATATATTTCATTATATGGATGATGTACTATTAGCACACAAAGATAAAAACAAATTGCTAGAATGTTATACCACACTTAAAACTTATTAATAAATTATAATCTAGAGATAGCAATTGATAAAGTACAATTAAATTTTCCAATTACTTATTTAGGGGTTCTATTATCCTCATCCATGGTCTGTCCACCAAAAAATCAAATACGAGTAGATCAACTCAAATCACTTAATGACTTTCAAAAGTTATTAGGAGACATAAATTGGATACGGCCTTGTCTAGGCATACCAACAGGAGAGCTGGGACCTTTATTTGATATCCTAAAAGGTCCATCAGATTCAAATTCACTGAGAATGTTAACACCTGAAGCAAGAAAGACATTAAAAATTATTGAAAACTATATGGACAATATGCATTTGGTTAGAATTGATATAAGTTTTTCTTTATTGTTTATTTTAATACCAAAAAAAAATTCCTACAGGAGTATTTTGACAAGAAGGTCCATTATTATGGATACATTTATCTTATTCTTCTAACACTATTCTTACTAGGTATCCTGTGGCTGTAGGACAATTAATACTCAAAGGAATAAAAGCAGCCAAGGGAGTGTTTGGAATTTCGCCCAATAAAATTATTACTCCATATACTATGGATCAAATTGATGAGTTAGCTAATGAGTTAAATACTTGGTCAATAATCATGTGTAAATCTAATGTTTCATTTGATAATCACTTACCATCTAATCCTTTGTTGTCTTTTTGGTCTTCGCATCCTGTAGTTTTTCCAAAAATGACAAGAAAGACACCTATCATGATTGCTCCAAATATATTCACTGATGGGTCAAATAATGGAACAGCAGCAGTAGTTACCCCTGATCAAATTTTACATTTTTAGTACCCAAAAAATCAGCTCAAAAGGTAGAGATTAATGCAGTATTACAAGCTGTTGTGATGTTTAAAGACTGTATTTAATTTATTTTCTGATAGTCAGTACATAGTTAATGCTATAGTATCCCTTGAAGATGCTGGTAGGATTTCCACTTCCTCTACTGTTTTCTCTTTGTTTTCCACTATAGAAAGTCTAATTTGGGACAGAAAAGATCCATTTTTTTATAGGACACATCAGAGTACATACATGAATGCCTGTAGCCCTTAGTTTGGACAATGATTTAGCAGATAAAACTACAAAGGACATACATATTTTCTCTTCACTAGAAGAAGCTACAAATTTTCATAAAAAGGTTCCATGTCAATGCTAATACTTTACAAAAGCATTTTAAAATAAAAAAGGAACAAGCTAGACAAATAATAAAATAATGTCAAAATTGTGTGACCTTTATACCACAAGTTAATCTTGCAGTCAATCCTAGATGATTGATACCTAACCATATTTGGCAGATGGACGTCACACACTTGCCAGAATTTGGAAAATTAAAATATTTGCATGATACAGTTGATACTTCTGGATTTTTGATGTGCTCCCTTCATGCCAGAGAAAAAACTAAAGATATTATAGCTGATTGCTTACAAAATTTTGCCACTGTGGGCGCTCCAAAACAATTAAAAACAGATAATGGTCCTGGTTATACTTGTACCTCTTTTAAACAATTTTTCTCATCATTTGGCATTACTCATATAACAGGAATCCCATACAATCCACAGGGACAAGGCATAGTTGAAAGAGCTCATCAAACTATTAAAATGTACTTATTAAAGCAAAAAGAGGGAATTGAAAAGGGGTATATATCCCCTAAAGATAAACTTAAAATAACCCTTTTTTACTCTAAACTTTTTGAATTTGGATTCATCAGGGCTTAATGCTGCAGAAAGGCATATGTGTCCAAAAAATGTACATAAGCCCAAGGTACTTTGGAAGGATATTCCTACAGGACAATGGAAAGGTCCTGACCCAGTGATTGTCTGGAGTCAGTTGTCTGTTGTGTGTTTCCACAGGGAGAACAGCAGCCAATTTGGATTCCAGAGAGATTAACTAAGGTCCTGTCCCAGTGATTGTCTGGAGTCAGGGTTCTGTTTGTGTGTTTCCACAGGGAGAATAGCAGCCGATTTGGATACCAGAGAGACTAACCAAAGCGATTTGTACAGACCAAAAATAAGATGATTTGACTCAAATCCATAACATCTGATATCCAGAGCTCCAGCTTGGCTATTCTTACATCTGCAACAATGATTAACGAGGATGTTTTTTTTTTCCAATATCTATTTTATTATTGCCCTTTCCCACATCATGAAGTTCTATTTTATTTTTTTGAGCTCATACAGACCTAGGTTAATGTTTTTCTGATCAGTTTTATTTTTTGACTGTAGAGTTTTTAAACATTGCAATGGAGATTTCACCTGTAAAAAGGTACAAGGCCTTTATTATTGTCTTATGTGTTGTATGTTATGTGTGCATACTAGTGTTTTGTGTTGTATGTCTGTATGTGCGTATGTCCATATATCATAAATGAGGAGAGCTCATGAAAAAATGGATCCAATTTTTTTTTTATTATTCATGTGATTTAAATGGTTTAATTTAAATTGGGTAAACAGCTGGTGAGGATTGTTTTAATATGTGAACAAAAAAGGAGTTTAACAGATCTGTTTGTTTACTTTCACCTTTCCTTTTCATTATATTTAATAATTCTGTTTCGGATAATGTAAATTGTTCAGAAAATTGTTTTCTTAGTACCTGTTGGAATGTTACATAATTTTTTAGCCATCATTGCCAGAATTCCTATCTTCATCCCAATGCCAGTGAAGACAAAGCTAAAACCAAACTACAGCTTCTTCGATAGCTATCACAGTAAACTGTATAAACTGATGCATCAATGAATAATAACTGAACAAGTAATGCTCAATCAAGAAGTCTATTTACTTTGGGAGGAAATGGACATATTGATAGATTCGTCTTCTTTGAAATGTTTGCAGAACTTGCCTGGACTATGTATCACTTGTATGCATTGTGAACTATCTGTTGGTGCAGCGAATTGTGGTAGTGCTGGTGTATCTTTGCTGATGGTGTCACCGGTGGTACAATTTTTCCATAGGAGCCATCAATTGACTTGGGGTCATGGCATTTCTGTATCCTCCTCCCTTCTTCAAGTGATGGTCTAAAATTTCAGGGCCAACAGAGGTGAGGCAAAGAACCCCACACACACACTGGTGCAAAGGCCTATCCACAAGTATGGCTGTATGCTAGACTGGTAGTCAGTGACGGGTATGATCCAATTGTAGTGGTGCCAACCTAATACAGGACGCTGATACCTTTAAGTTAGCTCATCCAATGACGGGTAAGAACCATATGTAGTATTGGACAGCCTAACAGGTACGGTCCTTAAGCCACATTGCTTGTTGTTTAATTAAACAGAGGGGGGGGGAGATGTTGAGCGCCACAGCCGAGCATAGCATTTTTGCCAGAAGTAGTGGTTGAGAGGTGACACTAGCGAGCCATTAAGATGATGATTTTTGAGTTCTGGAGGACTTCACGTTGAGTTCTGCTTGAGCTCTCGTGGGGATTCCCGGAGAGTTCCCATTGTTTGGGGAAGTGCCGGATGAGGGATTTCCGGTTGTTTGTTCCTGGAGTAGCTGCATGGTGTTCAGCAGATTTCCCAGGAGCGTGTGTGGAGTGTGCTGGTAGAGTTCAGAAATAAAGTTTGTTTCTGCTTCAGTGGCTCGTGATTTGTGTCCAGCCAGACTGCGGCAATCACTGCTGCCAGGTTGGAGGGAACTGGACCCTCTAGTTGAAAAAACCCTTCCAACTGGGTGACTGGAGGAGCTCCTATACCTCACAGCTAGGGTTGAGGGGACTCACCCCTCGTGTATCTCCAGATCCAGGGTAGAGGGGACTTGCCCCATCCAGGGGGAGACACCTCCCATCTTGGTATGTGTGTGAGCTCCTATACCATAGCAGCCAGTGTAGAGGGACTTGCCCCTCCAAGCATTGGACTCCTCCCATCGGAGTATCTGGGAAAGCTTGTACACCCCTGCAGCCAGGGTATGGGGAAGTCACCCTTCTAGGCAGAGACTCCTGCATCCTGTGTGTCAGAGGGAGCTCCTTAACCACTGCAGCCAGGTTAGAGGAGACTCAAACCTCCAGGTGTAAAACCCCTCCCACCTGGGTGTCAGGTGGAGCTCATATAGCCAAGCAGCCAGAGTAGAGGCAACTCGCACCTCCAGGCGAGAGATACCTTCCACCTAGGAATGGGGGTAACTCTATACCAACTTAGCCAGGGTAGAGGGGCACACTCATTCAGTAGGAAGACCCCTCCCATCAAGGTATGTAGGGAGGATCTCCTAAACCACAGGAGTCATAATAGAGGCTTTTAAGCAGGAGACCCTCCCTCCTGGGTGTCTGGGAGAGCTGGTAAACCCCTGCAGGTAGAAGTAAGTCACCTTTGTATGAACGATTCCACTCCCAACTGGGTATCAGGGGAAACTCCTTAACCATTGCAGCCAGGATAGTGTGGACTCACCCCTCCAGGAAGAAGACCCCTCCCACATGGGTGTCTGATGAGGGGAGACCCTATACACCTCCACCCTAGGTATCAGTGACTCGCCCCTCCAGGCTGAAGACCCTTCCTACTGGGGGTAGGAGGGGGCTCTTATAGCCCGGAAGCCATGGTTGAGGGAACTCGCCCTTTAAGCGGGAGACCCTTCCATCTGAGTGAGGGGGAAGCACCTATAATGCTGCAGCCAGAGTTGTGGGGACTTGCCGCTCCATGTGGGAGTCCCCTCCCATCAGGGTGTTGGAGGGAACTTGTAGACCACCTTAGACAGGGTAGACGAGGCTTGCCCATCCAGGTAGGAGACCCCTCCAACCTGGTTGTCATCTGGAGCTCATATACCACTCCAGCCTTGGTAGAAAATACTTGGCCTCTTGGCGGGAGATCACTCCCACCAGGGTGTCAGTGGGAGCTCATATACCACCACAGCCATGACAGAGGTGACTACCCCTCCATGTAGGAGAACACTCCCATCTGGGATACTCCTCCCAATCGGATGTCAGGGGAGTTCCTATACTGAAGCACCCAAGGTAGAGAGGACTCCACCTCTAGGCGGGAGACCCCTTCCACCTGGGTGTCTGAGAGAGCTGGTACACCCCCTCACCCAAGGTAGAGGGAAGACACCATTCTAGGAGGGAAACTCCTCTCACCTGGGTGTCAGGTGGACCTCATATACCCCAGCAGCCAGGGTACAGAAAGCTCACACATCCAGGTGAGAGACACCTCCCACCTGTGAATGGAGGTAACTCCTATACTGCCACAGCCATGGTAGAGGGGACTCACCCCTCCAGGAGAAAGACCCCTCCCACCTGGGTGTACAGGGAGCACTTATATGGCAAGAGCGAAAGTAGAGTGGACTTGCCCTTCCAGGGGGTATACTCCTCCCACGTGGGTGTCAGGGGAGCTTGTATACCACCAAAGCCAGGGAAGAGGGGACTTGCCTCTCCAGTTGGGAGACCTCATAACCTGAGTGTTGGGGGAGAGTCCCTATACATCCAGAGACAGGGGAGAGGGGACTCGACACTTCAGGCAGAAGATCCTTTCCACCTGGTGGTCAGGGGAGTTCATATACTGCCACAGGCAGAGTAGAGGGGACAAGCCACTCGAGGTGGGATACCCCTCCCACCTGGGTGTATGGGGGAGCTTCTATATTACTGTAGCCAAGGTAGAGGGGACTCCCCTCTCCAGGCAGAAGACTCCTCACACCTGGGTTTTGGAGAGAAATTTTATTCCGCCTTAGCCAGGGTAGAGAGGCCTTGACCCTGCAGGCCAAAGATCCCTTCTGCCTGGTTGTCAGGGGAGTTCATATACTGCCACAGGCAGGGTAGAAGGGATTTACAACTCCAGGCCAGAGACCCTCCCTCCTGGGTGTCAGGGAGAGATACTTTGCTGCTGCAGCCATGGTAGAGGGGGCTCGCCCCATGAGGCAAGAGACCAATTCCAACTTGGGTATCATGGAAAGCTAGTATACCACTGCAGCCAGAGTAGAGGGGACTAGCCCATTCAGGCAGGAGACCCCTCCCATCTAGGTAAGTGGGAGTTCTCAAATACCAAAGCAGCCAGAATAAAGGGGACTCGCACCTCTAGACAGGAGACCCCATTTACCTGGGTGTCAGGGGTGTTCCTGTACTGCTGCAGCCAGGGTAGAATGGATATGCTCTTCCAGTTGGGAGACCCCTCCCACCTGGGTGTCTGGGTGAGCTTCTATACCTCCGCAATCAGGGTAGAGAGGCTAGCCTTCCAATCGGGAGACCCCTCACATCTGCATTTTGGGGGGGGAGATCCTATGCTGCCACAGCCAGGATAGAGCGAACATGCCCTGGCAGGTGGAAGATGCCTCCCTCCTGGGTGTACTGGGATCTCTTATATGGCAAGAGTTAAAGTAGAGGGAACTCGCGTTTTCAGGCGAAATACCACTCCCACCTGGGTTTCAGGGGAGCTTGTATACTGACAAAGCCAGGATAGAGGAGACTCGCCTGTCCATGCGGAAGACCACTCCCACCTGTGTGTGGTGTGGGAGCTCATATACCACCACATCCAGGGTAGAGGGGATTTGCCCCCTCCAGGCAGGAGACTCCTCCCACTTGGGCTTCAGGGGAAGCTCTTAAGCCATTGCAGCCAGGGTAAAATGGGACTCACCACTCCTGGAGAGAGACCCCTTCCACCTGGGTGTCCTTGGGTGCTCCTGTACTGCTGAAGCCAGGGTAGAGGGCACTCGTACCTCTAGGAGGGAGACCCCTCCCACCTGGGTTTCTGGATGTGAGATACTATACCACCATAGCCAGGGTAGAGGGGACTAGTCCCTCCTCTCAGGAGACTCTATAACCTGGTTGTTGGGGGGAACCTACTATACTGCCAGAGCCAGGGGAGAGGGGACTCAACCCTCCAAGCATAAGATTCCTTCCACCTGGTTGACAGGGGACTCAATATACTGCCAAAGGCAGGGTAGAGGGGACTCCCATATGAGGGGGAGACCCCTCCCAACTGGGGATGGGGTGTAACTTCTTTACCACTGCAGCCAGGGTAGAGGGGACTCACCCCTCCTGGCAAGAGACCCATCCAACCTGAGTGTCAGGGAAAGCTAGTAAACCACTGCAGCCAGGATAGTGGGGACTCGCCCCTTCAGGTGGGGAGATGCCTCCCATCTGAATATAGTGTGAGAGGTCATATACCACAGCAGCCAGAATAGAGGGGACTCACCCTTCCAAGCAGGAGACCCCTCCCACCTGGGTGTCTGGGAGAGCTGGTACAGCCCTTCAGCCAGGGTAGAGGGAAATCACCCCTCTAGGCAGGAGGCCTTTCTACCTGGGTATCCTGGAAGCTCCTTAACCACTGCAACCAGGTTAGAGTGGACTAGCCAATCCAGGCTGAAGACCCCTTCCACGTGCGTGTCAGGTGGAGCTCAAATATCCCAGCAGCCAGGGTACAGGCAACTCACACCTCCACAGGAGAAACACCTCCCACCTGGGAATGGGAGTAACTCATATACCACCTTAGCCAGGGTAGAAGGGACTCACCCCTCCAGGTAGAAGACCCCTCCTACCTGATTATTGGGTGGCGCTCATATACCCCAGCAGCCAGATTACAGGCAACTTGTACCTCCAAGGGAGAGACACCTCCCACCTACGAATGGGGGTAACTCCTATACTGCCTTATCCAGGGTAGAGGAAACTCACCCCTCCAGGTGGAAGGCCCTTCCCACATGGGTGTCTGGTAAGGGGGGGGGGGGTTCATATACAGCTACAGATGGGGTAGCAGCCACTCGTCTCTCTAGGCAGATGACCCTTCCACCTTATTGTGTGTGTGTGTGTGGGGGGAACTCATACCGCTGCATCCAGGCTAGTGGGCTTTGCATCTCCAGGCAGGAGACCCCTACCACCTTGGTGTAGTGGGGAAATTGTACACCACCTTAGCCAGGGTAGAGGAGACTCACCCATCCAAGTGGGAGACCCCTCCAACATGGCTGTCAGCAGTAGCTCATATACCACCACATCCAGGGTCATAAAATACTTGCTTCTCCTTGTGGGAGACCACTCCCACCAGAGTGTCAGTGGGAGCTCATATACTGCCACAGCCAGGATAGAGGGTACTCGCAACTCCATGCAGGAGAGCCCTCCCACCACCGTGTCTGGGGGAGCATGTATACCTCCACAGCCAGTATAGCGGGGACTCGGTGCTCCAGTCGTGAGACACTTCCCATCTGTGTATCAGGGGATCTCACATACTGCCACAGCCAGGGTAGAGAGGACTGGCCCTTCCAGGTGAGAGACCCCTCCCACCTGGGTATGTGTGTGGGAGATCTTATACCGCCACAGCCAGGGTAGAGGGGACTTGCCCCTCTAGGCAGGAGACCATTCCAACCTTGGTTTCAGTGGGAGCTCTTATACCACTTCAGCCAGGGTAGAAGGGGTTTGCCCTTCCAGTCGGGATACCCCTCCCACCTTGGTGTCTGGGTGGTCTCCTATACCACCCCAGCCAGTGTAGAGGGGACTCGCTCCTCCAATAGAAAGACCAATCCTAAATGGATGTCCTAAAGAGTTTGATTACTGCAGCAGCCAGGGTAGAGGGGACTCGCCCCTATGAGTGGGTGATCCCTCCCACTTTGGTGTAGGGGGTAGCTCCTCTTCTGCCACAGCCAGAGTAGAGGGAACACGCCCCTGCAGGTACAAGACCCCTCCCACCTTGATGTACTGGCAGCACTTATATGGCAAGAGCTAAATTAGAGGGGACTTGCCCTTCCAGGGGAGATATCCCTCCGATCTGGGTGTTGGGGGAGTTTGTATACCACCAAAGCCAGGGTAGAGGGCACTCGCCCATCCAAGCGGAAAACCACTCACACCTGTGTGTGGGGGGGTGCTTGTATACCGCCTTAACCAGGGAAGAGAAGACTTGCCCCTCCAGGGAGGAGAACCCTCCCACCTAGTTGTCTGGGAGAGCTTGTATACCGCCACAGCCAGAGTAGAGGGAACTCATTGTTCCAGGCGGGAGACTCCTCCCTCTTAGGTGTCAGGGAAGTTCAAATACCCCCGCAGCCAGTGTAGAGGGGACTAGCCTCTCCAGTTGGGAGACCCCATATCCTTGGTGTCTGTGGGAGCACCTATACCTCCAGAGACTGGGGAGATCCCTTCCACCTGGTTGTCAGGAGAGTTCATATACTGCCACAGGCAGGGTAGAGGGGACAAGCACTGGAGGCGGGAAACCCCTCCCACCTGAGTATAGGGGGGAGCTCCTATACCACTGTTGGCAAGGTAGGGAGGACTCCCCTCTCCAGGCGGAAGACTCCTCATAGCTGGATTTTTTGGGGAAATTGTATTCCATCTTAGCCAGTATAGAGGGGACTCGCCCCTACAGTCCAAATATCCATTCCACCTGGTTGTCAAGGGAGTTCATATACAGCCACAGGCAGGGTAGAGGGGACTCGCCACTCAAGGCAGGAGACCCTCCCACCTGGGTATCAGGGGAGATCCTTTACCACTGCAGCCATCAAAGAGGGGACTCATTCTTCAGGGCAAGAGACCCATCCACCCTGGGTGTCAGAGAAATCTAGTTTACCACTGCAGCCAGGGAGAGGGACTCACCCATTCAGGTGGGAGACCCCTCCGATCTGGGTAAAGGGGGGATCTCAAATATAAAAGCTGACTAAATAGAGGAGACTTGCCCCTCCAAGCAGAAGACCCCTCCTACCTGGGTGTCAGGTGGAGCTCATGTACCCCAGCAGCCAGGATAGAGGCAACTCACACCTCCAGGTGAGAAACACCTCCCACCTGAGAATGGGAGTAACTCCTATCCTGCCTTAGCCAGGGAAGAGTAAGCTCACCCCTCCAGGTGGTAGACCCCTCCCAAATGGAGTTCAGATGGAGCTCATATACCCCAGCAGCCAGGTTAGAGGTGACTTGCACCTCCAGGCAAGAGACACCCCCCACATTTGTATGGTGGTAACTTCTATACCGCCTAGCCTGGGTAGAGGGGACTTGCCCCTCCAGGCGGGAGACACCTTCCACCTGGGTGTCTGGGGAGGGAGGGTTCTTATGCAGCTGCAGCTGGGGTAGCAGTGACTGGCTCCTACAGGCGGTAGACCTGTCCATTCTGGGGATAGGAGGGGGCTCTTTTCTCCTCCAGCAGCTAGTTTTGTGGGAACTAAACCCTTCAGGCGGGAGACCCTCCCACCAGGGTGTGGGGCATTACCCCATATACCACTGCAGCCAGTGTAATGGGGACTCACCCCTCCTGGCAGGATACCCCTCCCACCTTGTTGTCCAGGGGAACTTGCATACCACCTTAGCCAGGATAGAGGTGGCTCGCCCATGCAGACGGGAGACCCCTGCAACCTGGCTGTCAGCAAGAGCTCATATAAAACTTCAGCCAGTGTAGAAAGTACTTTCCTCCCCTGGCGTTAAACCCTTCCCACCAGGGTGTCAGGGGTGAAAGAAAAGTGACCACAACATTCATAGTGACCACTTCTTTATTGCAGCAGTGCCAAAGGGGAGAAAAAGAGAGAGAGAGAGAAAGAGAGAGAGAGAGGAGAGAGAGAGAGAGAGAGAGAGAGAGAGAGAGAGAGAGAGAAGAAAGAGAGTGCAAGGAGAACATAACAAGAGAGGGAGACAGAGAGAGCAAGAGACGGGGCCCCCCCAGCAAGAGGGAGTTTTTATAGACAAATTATAATGGGTTCTCTTTGTCTGCAAGCTGCCTTGTTGGTAGACAATGATTGGACCACACAGTAGTTGCTAAGGGTGTCATCTTCTGCCTTAAGGCAGATGGGGCAGAGGTCAGATGTGGGTTTCTGTTGCACCAGACAGTTGGGGGTCAATTGATCAGCCTTGAGTGGGGTTGAGAATTCAGACTTGATGCACGAAGGTGATAAGGGACAAGACAGAGGGTTGTTTCAGTGCCTGGGTTTTCCTGCAGACAACTTAGTTCAGCCTGTCTTGAACCTAGCATTCCTCTTTTTTTTTTTTTTTCCTGAGATAAGGGGAGTGGGGGGCAGTACAAAATTTTTGGCTACTTCCTGCTGACAGATGGTGGAATGGGACCTACCTGGGAGAGCAGGGGAATGATCAGGGACAGGCTGGGGAATACCAGGGCAGCTAGAGATAACATCCAGTGGCTATAGACAGTTATCTCAGAAGGGCAAAGTCCATAATGTTTCCTTGAAGCCAATAGTTGTCAATGGCATCAAACCATTTCTGAGTGGAGGAGATCCTGGGTATCAGCCATTGGTCCTGTCATAGGGACTCCAGGAAGCATCAGAGGTGGCTTGGTTGAATTCAGAAATGTTAAGTGATTTCCCAATTGCAGCCAGTGGAAGAGAAATCGCCTTGAACCATTAATTGAGAGTGGGTGGTATCATCCTGGTGCCAAGTCACTTTGATGATAAAACGCCATCTGTGGTTTGGATAGAAAATGAAGATTGGGGTTTGTGGGGGATGTGGAGCCTCTAAGTGATGTTGAGGCCTTAGGGGACTGGTTGAAAAACCTGAGAAGTGAAGGCTGGATCATTGTCTGACTGGATGGTGGCGGGAAATCCAAACCTGGGAATGATCTCCTCAATGAGGATGGAGGTGATGGTGTCAGCAATTTCCCTGCATATAGGGAAGGCTTCTGTCCAACCTGAAAAAGTATCAACCAAAGTAAGTAGGTAGTGAAGCTTTTTGTGCCTAGGCATCTGAGTGAATTTGATCTACCAGTCATCGTCTGGCTGGTGGCTCCTCATCTGATGTTTAGGAGAGTTTAGGTTTGATGCTTCCTTGTGGGGATACTGTAGAGCAGACAGAACAAGTAGAGTGGACCTGATGGAGAGAAGTTCTCATTCCTAGTAAGTGAAAGCAGGGCTGTAAAAACTGGAAAGGGGGTTAGAGATGATTTTAGGTGGGCAAAGATTCTCTGGAGCCAGAGGAGTTGGTCATGAGTCATATGTCTCCGTCTTGGGTATCAGGTCTGGTAATCTTAAAGAAGTAGTTGATTGACTGGCTTGTTGGTGAATTCGTGTATCTGATCTTGCAGGAACTTCTGTAGACAATTTAATGGTCATGGTCCTATTAGGAGAAACATAAATTCGACTAATAGGGGTCCTCTGAGGGGGAGGAGCTAAGGCCATACTTGACTGAACCTTCCCTATAGAACCTGTTGGCCTAGTTGCTGTCTCCTCTTTTCTACCTGTTCTTGTCCTTCATTACTCCCAGGAGTGACTGTGTTTTGGCTTAGCTATTTTTCATAGGTGTTTAAGATCAAGATAGTCAAAACTGACTTTGTTTCTATCTATTGTTAAGGGTCAGCCACATTCCTATAGGCGGTGCTCGTGGGGGAATTGAGAGCAGCTTCTTAGTTCTGCTAGTGCCATTTGCGCTAGGATGGGTCCAGGTCTTGCCTGACTATGTGGCTTCCCTTAGAAGCATCAGGGATGTCTACTGTCTTCAATGCCCTTACTATTCACAGCAAGTGCACTGATTGGCTTTTCATTCTCCAGTGATCTCATTAATCTCCCTGATCAGACGTTATGTGGCCCAGAGTTCCAAAGTTCTTTAGAGAAGTTTTCTGTTCCCTAGATTCAGACTGACTCAGAAAGTAAGAGCCAAATGTTGGTTGTCTTGGCCCTCCAGGCCAGAGACCCTCCCACTTGGGTGTCAGAGGAGCTCCTATACTGCCACAGCCAGTGTAGAGGGAACTCATGCCTCCAGGCGTGAGACCCCTCCCTCCTGGGTGTCTGGAAGATTCTATACTGCATTAGCCAGGGTCGAGGGTACACTATCCTCCAGGCAGGAGACCCCCCCTCTCTTGCTATGGGGGGTACACGTATACCTCTTCAGCCAGGAGAGAGGGAAAACCTAAACCCTGGTTGTCAGGGGATCTTATATACTGGCAAAGGCAGGGACCCTATGTGAGTGGGGGGTGGAGCTCTTATAACACTATAGCCAGGGTAGTGGGGATTCCTCTCTCCAGACAGCAAACCCATCCCACCTGGGTGTCATGCTGGAGCTTGTAACAACCTTAGCCAGGGTAGAGAGGACTCACCACTCCAGGTGATAGGTCCCTCCCATTAGGGTGTTTGGGCGGAGCCCCTATGCCATCAAAGCCAAGGTATAGGGTATATGCCACTCCAGTTGGGAGATCCATCCCACCTGCCTGTTAAAGGGAGCTCTTATACAGCTGCAGCCTGAGTACAAGGGACTCGCCCCTCCAAGCTGGAGATGCATCCCACCTGGGTGATGGAGGGATCTAGTATACCTCCACAGCCAGGGTAGAGGAAACTCACCACTCCAGGCTGGAGAATCCTCCGACTTGGTTGACAGGGTCAGGGAGCTCTTATAACACTGCAGCCAGGGTAGTGGGTACTAGCCCCTCCAGACTGGAAACCCCTCCACCTAGGTGTCACAGGGAGCTTGTATACTACCTTAGCCAGAGTAGAGTAGACTTGCCCCTCAAGGCAGGATAACCCTCCAACCAGTGTGTCAGGGGGAGCTCTTATACTACAGCAGCCAGGGTAGAGGGGAATTGCCCCTCCAGGCAGAAGACCCCTCCCACCTAGGTGTCTGGTGGGGGTCTAGTATAATGCCTTAGACAGGGTATAGGAAACTCGCCCCTTTAGTTGGAAGAGCCCTCCCTTCTGGGTGTCAGGGAAGCTCCTATACTGCTGCAGCCAGGGTAGAGGGGATTCACCGCAACAGGCAGGACACCCCTCCCACCTGGGTATTGCACGGAGCTTGTATATTAAGTTAGCCAGGATAGAGGGGACTGGATTGTGATTCACCTCTACCCTGGCTGTGGATATTTTGAGCTCCCTCCAACACCCAGGTGTGAGGGATCCCCCTCCTATAGTGGTGAGTGCTCTGTACACTGGCTGCAAAGGTATAGGATATTCCCCTGACACCCAGGTGGGAGAGGTATCCCACATAGAAGAGGGAATTTTCTCTACTCTGGCTGCTAAGCTTTAGGAGCTTCCTGACACCCAGGAGGGAGTGGTCTCCTATCTGGAAGGGCGAGTCCCCTCTCTCCTGGCAGCAGTGATGTAGGGGGGGAGAGAGGGGAGTAAAGGAAACAGGTGGCACAGGGAGAGGAGGGCTCAAGGCCTAGATTCACTGCAGGTTGTCAGGATTGAGGAGCAGGACCCAGGCTGAAGGAGGCCAAAGCCCCCAGGCAAGGGGCACTGCAACCATTGTCCAAAGGAAGACTGCAGGGCCAATATCCCAGTTCCAGCCCATGGCTCAGGTGAGCATCCTGGGAAAGAGATAAGGAAAAGTAGCCCAGCAGTGAGAAGGACAAAGGAGGGCTGAAGGAGTGCACAGCATGAAGTGCTGAATGAAGGCTGTTTGTGAGTTGTGGGTTAGGACCACAGAAAACAGCTCAGACGAAGGATCTAGAGGCAGGCCCAGGCCAGGGGAGAGCAGGGAAGTGTGGGGCCAGACAGGCAGGAGCTGCACCAGGATTTTGAGATGCAGGGAAGCCAAGGGGATTGGGAAAGCAGCTCCAGGAAGGTGCGCAGTTCAAGCCCTGGAAAGCACAGATCAAGAAGGACCCCCAGAAGCTCAAGAGAGGAGCCAGTCCAGGGAATGAAGAGCCAAGGGCCAGCGCTGGGGCAGTTGGCTCAGGATAGTGCACAGTGCTGGGGAGGGAAGGCAGGTGATCCAACAAGGGTGAAGTAGGCTCAAGGCCCAGTGCCACTGCCAGGTGTCGGGGTTCCTGGTGCTGTCCCAAGGGCCTAGGGAAAGCAAGTATCCCGGTCAAGGGTCAGTGTTCTGTTTCCCATAAGACACTCTGGCCCAGATTAGGATCAAGGGCCAGGGACGAGTTCAAATGGCCTGGGAAGGGACAGGGGCAAGGAGGAGTGTGATGTGAGGGTACAGTGGGGGGTCACAGTGGGTGCAGAGAGGGGCAAGAGTCAGGACCTAATCAAGGAGCCCAGGTAAGGGATCGAGCCCACCAAAAGGTATTAGGAACCCAATGGATCAGGAGCCCCCTGATCCAGGAAAAAGCACTAAGAGAAGGAGAGGTAGGAATGGTGCTAGGATGAGGAGACACAGGGCTGCACAAAGGGCAGAGGGGAGTGAGCTAGGGAGCCAAATCAAGGAGAGCCCAGATCAGACACGACAGGAAGAGACACCAGAGAAAGAACACAACCTGAGTAATGGATAAAGAGCTCAGGCTGGCAGCCAAGCCAGGGGACTGTAGGTTGAAGGGTCAGGATGAAAAATGGCTGGTTTGACTTAGGGGCAGCTTTCAAGGCTAGAGGGCAGGAGAGGGAAGGCAGGGGATTTCCCAGGGCAACATTATCACTAGCCCTAAGTCTACTACCAGTTGTCAAGTTTGGGTGGCAATGGGGGCCCAGACTAGAGGCAGGGCTGTGTTGCTCATAGGGATCTTTCAGGGCCCAGAGGCCAGCCAATTCAACTCCTCTGCCCAAAATGAGTAGATCCTCAAAGAGATACCAGGACCAAATGAAGACAATGTGAGGGATACCTTCGGTCCAGTATTGTGGATGTGTTGGTGTGGAGCCAGCAACCATAGGAGGAGACCAGGCTAGGGAGAAGCAGGAAAAAGGAGGTTCCTGGCAATGACAAAAGAAGACAGTACAAGGGGAACAGAGGGGAGGAACATGAGGGACCCAAGCAAGGGACCTGAAATCAAGGGACAGGGACAGGGTCCTGAAGAAGGATGACTGGAGTCTCCAGCAAGGAGCCAGCCCCAAGAAGGGGGAGCCAAGTAACAGGACCCAATCCTGTGTCCCATGAAATCAGACAAAACTGGGGAGTTGCAAAAGGGGATCAAGGGTAGTTGATGACACCAGGAGAGGAGGGCTCAAAGCCCAGTTTCACTGCTGGGTGTCAGGACTGAGGAGCAGGGCTGGGGTTGAGAGAGTCCAAAGGGCCCAGGCAAGGGGCACAGGTATGTTTACTCAAAGTGAGCCCACAGGGCCAAATGCCCAGTTCCATTCCCCTAGATGAGGTGAGCATCATGGCAAAGGGATCTTGAAAAGGGGACACAGCAGGGACAGGGAGAACAGGAATGATGAAGGAGGGTACAGCATGAAAGGCCAGAGGAAAGATGTTGACGGTGTGTGGGCCATGACTCCCGAAATGAGCCCACACTCGTGACCAACAGGAAGGCCCAGGCCAAGAAAGGGCAGTGAAGGGCAGGGCTGGGCATATGGGAAACTGCCGCAGTCTGGCTGGGCACAATTCACTAACCACTTGTCAAGCAGGAAAGAACTTTATTTTTAGAACACACACCGCACCACAAGAGCACTCCAGGAATTCCCTCAGAGCCCAAATGCCACCACCGGCTCTTCTGGTAAGCCTCTCAACCAGAACTCCTCCTGCTCTTGAGGCCAGTTGGCTGGGTCGTGTGGGCGGAGCCAAAATAGTCCCCCAATGAGCAGCTCCGTGGTCTGAGAGGGTGGGGAAACAGCCCAATGAGCGTCACCACAGAGGAGCCAATCAGCCGGAAGTTTGCTGGGGCTGCTTTGGCTGTGGCTCTCAAAATATCCCCCTCCCTGTTCAATTAAACAACAAGCATGTGGCTTAGGGACTGTGCCTGCCTTAGGTGGTCCAATACTGCATATGGTCCTTACCTGTCATGGGATTAGCTGACCTCAAGGCGTCAGCCTCCTGTCTTAGGTTGGTACCATTGTAATTGGATCTTACCTGTTATTAACTACTGGTCCAGCATACAGCCACACCTGTGGATAGGCCTTTGTACCAGTAGGGGGGTGAGGTTCTTTGCCTCACCTGTGTTGGCCCCCAAACTTTAGCTGAACGACCATCACAAGCAGAAGGGAGGAGGATACACCAAGCCAATTGACGGCTCCTTTTGGAAAAATTGTACCACCAATGACATCATCAGCAAAAATACCCCGGTGCTACCCCAAGTTGCTGCAATAACAGATAGTTCACAATGCATACTAGTGATACATAGTTGAGGCAAGTTCTGCAAGCAGTTCGGTGATACCTATTGCAGAAGCAGAAGTGCGGTTTTTCTTTGTCTTCACCAGCACTGGGATGAAGATAGGAATTCTGGCAATAATGGCTAAAGAAAAAAATTATGTAACATTCCAGTAGGCACTAAAAGAAAGCAATTTTCTGAACAATTTACATTATCCTTTACAGAATTATTAAATATAATGAAAAGGAAAGATGAAAGTAAACAAACAGATCTGTTAACCTCCTTTTTTGTTCACATGTTAAAACAATCCTCAACACCTGTTTACCCAATTTAAATTAAACCATTTAAATCACGTGAATAAGAAAAAAAAAATATTTGGATCCATTTTTTTTCATGAGCACTCATCATATATGATATATAGACCTATGCACATACAGACATACAACACAAAACACAAGTGTGCACACATAATATAACACATACAAGACATAACGTAATAGTAAAGGCCTTGTAAATTTTTAAAGGTGAAATCTCCATTGGAATGTTTAAAAACTCCATAGTCAAAAAATAGAACTGATCAGAAAACAAAATAGAACTTCATGATGTAGGAAAGGGCAATAATAAAATAGATATTGAAAAAAGCATCCTGGTTTCATTAGCCTCCAGGTGGGGAGAACCACTGTCGCAGATGTAAACATAGCCAGACTGGAGTTCTGAACATCAGCTGCTATGGATTTGAGCCAAATCATCTTCTTTTTGGTCTGTATAAATCAAATTAGTTAGTCTCTCTGGAATCCAAATCGGCTGCTGTTCTCCCTGTGGAAACACACAAACTGACCCCGGACTCCAGACAATCAGGACTTTCCATTGTCAGAATATCCTTCCAAAGTACCTTGGGCTTATGTACATTTTTTGGACACATATGCCTTTCCGCAGCACTAAGCCCTGATGAATCCAAATTTAAAAAGTTTAGAGTAAAAGGGGTTATTTTAAGTTTATCTTTGGGGGATACATACCCCTTCCCAATTCCCTCCTTTTGCTTTAATAAGTACATTTTAATAGTTTGATGAGCTCTTTCAACTATGCCTCGTCCCTGTGGATTGTATGGGATTCCTGTTATATGAGTAATGCCAAATGATGAGAAAAAATGTTTAAAAGAGGTAGAAGTATAACCAGGGGCATTATCTGTTTTTAACTGTTTTGGAACGCCCACACTGGCAAAATTTTGTAAGCAATCAGCTATAATATCTTTATTTTTTTCTCCGGCATGAAGGGAGCCCATCAAAAATCTGGATGAAGTATCAACTGTATCATGCATATATTTTAATTTTCCAAATTCTGATTGTGTGTGACGTCCATCTGCTAAATATGGTTAGGTATCAGTCCTCTAGGATTGACTCCAAGATTAACTTGTGGTAAAACGGTCACACAATTTTGACATTGTTTTATTATTTGTCTATCTTGTTCCTTAGTTATTTTAAAATGTTTTTGTAAAGTATTAGCATTGACAAGGAACTCCCATTGTGTGTAGGTGGGTGGGTGCTTGTATACCACCTTAGCCAGGGTAGAGAAGACTTGCCCCTCCAGGAGGGAGAAACTTCCCACCTTGGTTTCTGGGAGAGTTTGTATACTGCCACAGCCAGTCTAGAGGGGACTCATTGTTCCAGGAAGATATCATTGCCATCTGGGTGGGGAGCTTCTATACCCCTGCAGCCACTTTAGAGGGGACTCACCCTTCCAGTCTGGAAACCCCATAACCTGGGTGTCATGGGGAGCTCCTATACCAACAGAGCCAGGGGAGAAAGGACTCAACACTGCAGGTGGAAGATCCCTTCCACCTTGCTGTAAGGGGAGTGCATATACTGCCACAGGCAGGGAAAAGGGGACTCACCACTAGAGGCAGGAGAACCCTCACACCTGGGTCTAGGGGAGAGTCCCTATACCACTACAAACAGGGTCAAGGGAATTTGCCTCTTCAGGCAAAGACCCTCACACCTGGGTGTCAAGGGAGGATCCTTTACCACCACAGATAAGATTGAGGGGACTCGTCCCTCCAGGAGAGAGACCTATCAAACCTGGGTGTCAGGCAAAACTAGTAAACCAGTGCATCAAGGGTAGAGGGGACTTGCTCCTTCAGGTGGAAGACTTTCCCACCTTGGTATGGTGGTGGGGAGCTCTATACAGCTGCAGCCAGGGTAGTGTTGAGTCCTCCCTCCAGGCAGGAGATCCCTCTCAACTGGGTATGGGGGGAAGCTCATATAATGCAGAAGCAAGGGTAAAGGGGATTCGCCCTTCCAGGTGGAAGACTCCTCCCACCTGTGTGTCAGGGGGACCTCCTTTACCACTTTAGTTAGGGTAGAGGTGACTTGCCGCTTCAGGCAGGAGACCCCTCCCACCTGAGTGTCAGGGGGAGCTCATATACCCTCCCAGACAGGGTAGAGGTGACTCATCCCTAAATGTGAGAGAACCCTCCCACCAGGGTGTCCTGGGGGGAGGTGCTCCTATACAGCTGCAGGCAGGGTAGCAAGGACTCAAAGCCCAGGCAGAACACCACTTTCACCTGGGTGTCCTGGGAGTGCCTATCTTGCAACAGCCATGGTAGAGGGGAATTGCCCCTCCAGGCAAGAGTCCCCTTCCACCTAATGGTCAGTGGGAGTTCATATACCTCTGCAGAAAAGATAGAGGGGAGTCACCATCCCACCTGGGTGAATGAGGGAGCTCCGATACCGCTACAGCCAGCATAGAGTGGACTCACCCCTCCAGGCCAGAGACCCTCTCATCTGAGTGTCAAGGGAGCTCCTTTACTGCCACAGCCAGGGTAGAGAGAACTCATGCCTCCAGGAATGAGACTCCCTCCCTCCTGGGTGTCTGCGAACTTCTGTACAGCATTAGCCAGTCAAGGGTACACTCTCCTCAAGGCAGGAAACCCCTCCCATCCTGCTATGGGGGGAACTCATGTACCACTGCAGCCAGGAGAGAGGGAACTCGCCTCAGTAGGTGGGAGACCCATAAACACTGGTTGTCAGGGGATCTCATATTCCAGCAGAGGCAGGGAAGAGGGGACTCACCATTCTAGGCCAGACTCCTCCAACCTGTGTGTGGGGGGGAACACTTATACCCCTACATCCAGGGTAGTGGGGACTCCTCCCCCAGAAAGGAAACCCCTTCCACCTGAGTGTCTCGCACAAGCTTGTATACCACCTTAGCCAGGGTAGAGAGGACTTGGACAGTCCCGGCAAGAGATCCCTCCAACCAGGGTGTCAGCAGGGAGCTCCTATACCATTGAAGCCTGGGTATAGGGTATATGCCACTCCAGTTGGGAGATCCATCCCACCTGGCTGTTAAAGAGAGCTCTTATATAGATGAAGCAAGGGTACAAGGGACTAACCCCTCTGTGCTAGAGATGCCTCCCACCTGGGTGTTGGAGGGATCTAGTATACCTCCACAGCCAGGGTAGAGGAAACTTGATCCTCCAGGCTGGACACTCCTCCCACTTGGGTGTCAGGAAGCGAGAGCTCTTATACCACTCCAGCCAGGGTATTGGGGACTTGCCCCTCCAGACAGGAACTGCTCTCCCCGGTTGTTGTGGGGAGCTTGTATACCACCTTAGCCAGGGTAGAGAAGACTCACCTCTCCAGGCAGTAGACCCCTCCCTCCTAGGTGTACAGTGGGGGTATGGTATGATGCCCTAGCCAGGGTATAGGGGACTCACCCCTCTATTTGAAAGAGGCCTCCCTCCTTGGTGTCAGAGGAGCTCCTATACCACTGTAGCCAGGTAGCAGGGACTTTCCCCACCATAAGAGACACCCGTCCCACCTAGGTTTTTCAGGGGACTTGTATACCAAGTTAACCAGTGTAGATGGGACTGGATGTGTGAGTCAACTCTCCCCTGGCTGTGGATGTTTTGAGCTCCCCCCAACACCCAAGTGTGAGGGGTTTCTCTCCTATAGTGATGAGGGCCCTATATCCTGGTTGCAGTGGTATAGGAGCTTCCACTGACACCCAGGTTGGAGGGGTCTCCCACGTGGAAGGGGGAGTCCCCTCTACCCTGGATGCTGGGCTTTAGGAGCACTCCTGACACCCAGGCAGAAGTGGTCTCCCATCTGGAAGAGTGAGTACCCTCTCTCCTGGCTGCAGCCATATATGGGGAGAAAGGGGAGTAAGGGGAATGAATGGCACAGGGAGAGGAGGGCTCAAGGCCTGGATTCACTGAAGGGTGTCAGGATTGAGGAGCAGGCCTCAGACTGAAGAAGGGCAAAGCCCCCAGGCAGGAGCACTGCTACCTTTTTCCGAAGGAAAACAGCAGGGGAAATCATCCCAGTTTTAGCCACTGGCTCTGGTGAGCATCCTGGGAAAGGGATCTGGAAAACAAACCCAGCAGGAAGAAGGCCAACAGGAGGGCTGAAGGAGGACATAGCGTGAAGTGCTGGATGAATGATGTTTGTGGGGTACGGGCCAGGACCCCAGAAAACAGCTCAGACTAGGGACTTAGAGGAGGGCCCAGGCTAGGGGAGAGCAGGGAAGGGTGGGGACAGACAAGCAGGGCCTGTACTAGTGTTAGGAGAGTCAGGGAAGCATAGGGGAGTAGGGAAGTGGCCCCAGCAAGGCGCACAGTTCAAGCCCAAGGAAGCAGGGAGCATGAAGGACTCCCAGAAACTCAAGAGAGAAGCCAGGGAATGGAGAATCAAGGGCCATTACTGGGGCAAGTCGCTCAGAAGAGTAGACAGTGCTGGGGAGGGAGGGCAGGGAATCCAGCAAGGGAGAAGGAGGTTTGAGGCCCAGCACCACTGCCAGGTGTCAGGGTTCCTGGTGCTGCCCCAAGTTCCTAGGTAGAGCAAGTAGCCCAGTCGAGGGTCAGGGTTCTGTTTCCCAAAAGGCACCCTGGCCCAGATGAGGATCAAGGTCCAGGGACCAGGCCAAAGGACCTGGCAAGGGACAGGGGCCTGGAGGAGTGTGATGAGAGGCACAGTGGGTGTTCATGGTCGGTGCAGAGAGGGGTAAGATTCAGGACCCAATCAAGGAGCCCAGGAAAGGGACCAACCTCATCAAAAAGTATTAGGGACCCAATGATCAGTAGGCCCCTGCTCCAGGAAAAAGCAGTAGAGGAAGGAAAGGTAGGATTGGCACAAGGATGAGGAGACAGAGGGCTGCAAAAAGAGCACAGATGGGAGCGAGCTAGGGGGCCATATCAAGGGGTGCCCAGGTCACACATGACAGGAGGAGACACCAGAGAAAGGAACACAACCCGAGTAATGGATAAGGAACTCAAGCTGGCAGCCAGGCCAGGGGACTGTAGGGTGAAGGATCAGGGTGAACAAGGGCTGGTTTGGCTTAGGGACAGCTTGCAAGGATAGAGGGCAGAAGAGGGAAGGCAGGGGATTGTCCAGGGTAACATCATCACTAGGCCTAAGTCTACTACAAGTTGTCAAGTTTTGGTTGCAATGGGGGCCCAGACAAGAGGCCCATAGGTATCCTTCAGGCCCCAGAGTTTAGCCAATTCCATTCCTCTGCCCCAAGTGAGCAGATCCTCAGAGAGAGACCAGGACCAAAGGAGGAAAATGTGAGAGATACCTTTGATACAGGTTTGGGTAGTGATGGTGAGGAGCCAGTAACCATTGGAGGAGATCAGGCTAGGGAGAAGCAGGAGAAAGGGAGGGTCTTGACAATGACAAAATAAGACATTATAAAGGGAACAGAGGGGAGGCAAAGGAGGGGGCCCAGGAAGGGAGGAAGGGACCTGAAATCAAGAGAAAGGGACAGGGTCCTGGAGAAGAGTGACCCAGGGCTCCAGCAAGGAGCAAGGTCCAAGAATGGGGAGCCAAGTACCAGGACCCTGTCCTGGTTCCCATGAAAACAAACAGGGCAAGGGAGGGGAGAATTGGGAGCAAGGGTATTGGGTGGCAGGGAGAGGAGGGCTCAAAGCCCAGGTTCACTTCTGTGTGTCACAATGGAGGAGCAGGGCTCAGCTGAGAGAGTCCAAAGGGCCCAGGCAATGGGCACAGCTATATTTTCCAAATGGAGACCACAGGGACAAATGCCCAGTTCCAGTCCCCTGGACATGGTTAGCATCAATGTAAAGGAATCTTGAAAAGGGGCCCCTCAGGGGCATGGAGAACAGGAGGGATGAAGGAGGGTATCACATGAAAGGCCAAAGAAAGGGTGTTGATGGGGTGTGGGCCAGGACTCCCCAAAAGAGCCCACACTAGGGACCAACAGGAAGTCTGAGGCCAGGAAAGGGTAGTGAAGGTCAGGGATGGGCCGATGGGTGGAGAGTAGGGCTCTGTGGTTCAGGGGAGCAAAGGAAAGCAGGGTACTGGCCCCAGTGAAGTCCACAGTCTAAGCCCAGGGAAGCACAGAACAAAAAGTGCCGCCAGAAGCTCAAGGGAGGAGGCAGGCCAGGGAATGGAGAGCCAAGGGCCAGGGCTTGGGCACCGGGCTCAGGACAGTGGAAAAGACTTTGGAGGGATTGCAGGTTTTCTGGCAGGGGGTAGGCAGATTTCTGGCGCAGGGCAACTGCCAGGTGTCAGCATTCTGGCTGCACTACCAAAGGCCCAGAGAGTGCAAGAGACCTAGGCGAGGGGCATGACTCAGTTTATCATAAGGCTCCCTGGGCCAGATGAGAATACAAGTACAGGGTCCTGGCAAAGGAGGCCTGGCAAGTGAAGGGGGCCAGGAGGAGGGTGAGCGGAGTGCACACGACAGGGAGTCTTGTTGGGTGCATGTGGGGGCAAGATCCAGGACCCAAACCAGCTGTCCAGGCAAAGAACCTACCTGACCGATGATGGATAAAGGACCCAAGGAACAGGAGACCTGCAAGTGCCTCGGGAAAGCATGAGGGGAAGGGGAGGGTGGGCTTCGCAAGGACCAGGAGACAGAGAAAAGTGCAATGGGCAAATAGGGGAGCAAGATGGCTCTCCCAAGCAAGGGGTCCCCTGGTCAGACTCCATGCTACACCAAGTGACATGAGAAACACTATCAGGGGCTCATGTGAGCGCCCAGTCCAAGGGAATGAAGTTCAAAGGGTCAGGGTTAGGGAGGACTGGGTTGGGGTAGGGGAAGTATGCAAGACGAGATGGCAGGGGAGGAAAGGGAGGGGATCTCTCAGGGCTGGGTTTGAGCAAGTCACATGTTAATTGCCAGGTCTCAAGTTTCAGGAAGAAAAGGGGACTCAGGCAAGAGGCAAGGCTGTGTTTCCCTTAGGGAAACTTAAGGGCACAGAGATAAGCCAATTTGGCTCCTCTTCCCAGGTGAGTAGATGTTCAGAGAGGGACCTGGACCAAAGGAGGATCAAAAGAGGGCACTGTGAGGGGATACCTGGAGTACGGAGGTTGTGGTCGGTTTTCAGCCAGAACCCATTCCAGGAACCCAGGCTAGGGAGAAGAAGTAAAAGTGAAGGGTACTGGCTGTGCCAGAATACTATAGCACCAGTGGAACAGAGGAGAGGGACAGGATACAACCAGTAAAAAGAGCCCGGAAAACAGGGGAATGGAAAGGGTCCTCAAGAAGGGCAGCCAGGGCCTCAAGCAAAGAACTGGGCCCAGTAAGGGAGAGTCAAGTGTTAGCACCAGGAGTTGGATGAATGAAAAAGGACATTATTAGGGAGGTAAGAGAGGGGAGAAAGAGAAGCAGCTGGCACAGGGGGAAGAGGGCTCAAGGCACAAGTCCACGGCAGAGTGTCAGTGTTCAGAAACAGGGCCTGGCTTGAGGGATGCCAATGGGCACAGAAAGGGTCAGGGCTATGTATTTGCAAAGGGACCCTGCAGGGCCAAGATGCCAGGTCAAGTCGCCTTGTCCAGGTGAGCATCCTGGGAAGGGGATAAGGAAAACGGGCCTGGCAGAGACAGAAACCACCAGAGGGCCGAAGGAGAGCTCAACCTGAAGGGCCGCAGGTCAGGTGTGATTGGGTGGGGCCCAGAATCCCAGCAAGGAGCCCAAGCAATATACCTAGAGGAGGACCTAGGCCAGGGGAGAGCAAGGAATGCTGGCATGGGAGGTGAGGGAGCTGCACTAGGGTACTGCAGTACAGGAAAGCCAAGGGGAGCAGAGTGGCAGCCCCAGGGATGGGCTGTCAGAAAATTTCCAGAAAAGCAGTAAGCAAGAAGGGCCACCAGAGGCTCAAGCAAGGAGCCAGGCAAGGAAACTGGGAGCCATGGGCCATGGCATGGCCAGGGGGATCAGGACAGTAGACTGGATTTGAGATGGAAGGCAGGGAACCCAGTGGGGGCAGTCAGCCTCCAGCCCAGGGCCACCTCCATGTTTCAGGTTTTCTGATGTAGGACCAAGAAACCAGGGAGAGCAAGGGGCCCAGGTGAGGGGCAGGGCATTGTTTCCCACAAGGCACCCAGACTCAGATAAAAATCCAGGGCCAAGGTCCTGGCAAAGGAGGCCAGAAAGGTGAAGGGGGCCAGATTGAGGGTGATGGGAAGGCACAGCTGGGGGTCAGGGTGGGTGCGTGGAGGGGTGAAAGCCAGGACCAAAGCCAGGTACCCAGGCAAGGGACCCACCCAATCAATGTTAATGAGGGATCCAAGGACAGGAGACTCACATGTGCCAGAAAATAGCAGACGGGAAAGGGGATAAAGGGTCTCCAGGAGAACCAGGAGAAGCCAAGAGGCACCTAGGGGAGCCTGCTTGTGGGCCCACGCAAGGGGTCCCCAGGTCAGACCCAATATGAAGAGACTCCATGCTATGTCAAGGGCCATGAGGAATGCAATCAAGAGCTCAGGTGGACGCCCAGGCCTAGGGACTGGTGTGCAAAGGATCATGGTTAGAGAGGGCTGGGTTGCAGTAGGGGCAGCATGCAAGGAGAAAAAGCAGGGGAGGGAAGGGAGGGGATTGCTCAGGGCTGGGTTGGAGAAAGTCCCATGTTAACTGCCAGGCCTGGATGTTCAGGCAGTGAAGGTGACTCAGGCGAGTGGCAGGGCTGTGTTCCCCATAGGGAGCATTCAGGGCAGAGAAGCCATCCAACTGCACTCCTCTGAGCCAGGTGAGTAGATCCTCAGAGAGGGATCTGGACCAAAGGAGGGACCTAAGATGGTACTGTGAGAGTATACCTGGTTGACAGAGGTAGGGGAAGTTAGGCTGCCAGGATTTGAAGACCGGAGGGCTGAAGGAGGGCACAAGCTGTAGTGGTGCAGGTACTGTGTGAGTGAGGTAGGGGCCAGGATCCAAGCAAGGATCCCAGACAAGCGACCTAGATGAAGGCCCAGGCTCTGGGAGAGCAGGGAATGATGGCACAGGAAGTCAGGCCTGCACTAGGGTACTGTAGTACATGGAAGCCAAGGGGAGAAGGGAAGCAGCCCCAGCGAGGAGCTCTCAGACAATGCCCAGAGAAGCACTGAGCAAGAATGGCCACCAGAGGCTCAAGCAAGGAGCCATGCCTAGGAATGGAGAGCTAAGGGCCAAAGTTGGGGTAGGGAGTTCAGGACAGTGGACAGGGCTTGGGAGGGAAGACTGGGATCCAGTTGGTGGAAGCCAGGTTCAAGTGCCAGTGCCCCTGCCAGGTGTCATTGTTATGGGTACAGGACCAAGGGCCCAGGGAGAGCAAGGGGCCCAAATTAAGGGCAGTGCTCTCTTTCCAAGAGATGCCCTGGTGCAGATGAGAATTAAGGGCCAGGGACCAGGCAAGGTGGCCTGGCAAGGAACTAGTCCAGGAGGACAGCGACCACAGACATCGCATAGGGTCATGATGGGTATGGAGTTGAACAAGAGCCAGGACCCAAGCAAGGTTTCCTGGTTTGGGGCCAACATGCCCAAATGAGGATTAGGAACCCAAGGAGCAGGAAACCCGCACACCAGGGAAAAGTGCTAGGGGAAGAGAGGAAGGGGAAGTACTAAGATGAGCAGACAGAGGGAAGCACAAAGAGTAAGGAGGGAAGCTCATAGGGGACCCAAGTAAGGGGCCCCCAGGTCTTTCCCAACAATAAGACACCCCACGGAAAGCAATAAGACACAAGGAAAGTGATCAGGGCTCAGTTAAGCAGCCTGGTCTTGGAATTGGAGAGCAAAATTTCAGGGTTACAAGGGCTTGGTTGGGGTAGAGGTAGCATGCAAGACAAGAGGGCAGGGCATTGAAGGGATGGGATCAGGCAGGGCAAGGTCAGCACTTGGCCTTCAGTGGCCAGAGGTTAGTCAGTTCCACTCATCTGCCCCAGATAAATTAGATCCTGGGAGGGACCTGGATCAAAGGAATGCCAAAGGAGGACACTGTGAGGGGATACCTTGTGTCCAGAATTGGGGGGAGGTCGTTGGGTGCTCCATTCTTGGAGCCCAGCCTAGGGAGAAGAAGTGGAAGGGGAGAGTCCGGGAAATGCTAGAATAGCACAGTACTGTTGTAGGGTCAAATGAGGCAAGGCACTGAACATAGCAGGAAACAGTTTTCTTTGGCTGCAGCCAGGCTCAGAGGGAACAGCTTTTGCTGTAATCAATCAAACTCCTGAACCCCTATTTCATGCAGTTTCAGAATTTTATATCCAGCATATAAGGGGAGGGGCTCAGAAGTTCACAGTCTGCAAAAGTTCACATAAAAGCAGCTTTTTCTTTTACTGTTTTGAGCAAGTTAACTTTTCAAGGACAACACCTGAGTAAGTAGAGTTTCTTTTCCCCATTTTTCCTCTCCCTGCCAGTTGTTACCATGGAACCCAGTTGGTAACATATCGCAAAAATGTAGACATCTCTGTGAAGCTCAGCTCAAGGACAGAGAGCTTGTTTCCACATTTCTTCAAAATACTATATGTATATATTTGTGAAAAACTGGTAAGGGGGTGCCCAGAACCTAGAGTGCTGGTATCTTCTTGGCCAGTGGCCAAGTAAAACAGGGCATCAGGAAAATTGGAAGTTTATGTACATTGAAATATTTTGCAGAGACTCATTATCTAACAGTCCAAAAATCATCCATGGTGAAGATTTCTTTAGAATCCCAGGTAAGACTTTTCTGAGGAGAAAGGAGATGTCACTTAAATTCCCGACTTTAATGATACTCCCCATAAATTAATCCTTTAAATTTAATTGCATCATTACCATTATATTGGCTTAAGGCCTTATATAATGTCAAAACCTTTGTTGTTGTCATCTTCTCAAAAGCAGGTTCCATAGTGGACCCATCAGTTGTAATGCACAGTGGAGCTGAAAATGGGAGCAATAAACAGGTTAACAGCAGAATTCCCACTATAGCAGTTAAGCTTTTAAATCTACCAAGGGTTGACAACCATCTCCCCAAACCGTGTTTGGGACCCAAAGTTGAATGCCATTCTAGGTATGCACTAGCACATGTGCTAGTTCTCTTGTGTTGTCGGCTATATTCTTAACTGTTTGTCTATTGTCATCCATTTGGATGCAACAATCTGAGCTGTTGAACTCTCCACATATTTCTTTCCTCAGCCAGTAAATAATCTAATGCCAAGTGGTTTTGATAGTTAGCCACTCACATTGGGTCTGTTTTGTGGCTAGGAGTTCAAAGACAGGGGCAGTCTGATTAATAATGATTTCTAGTAGAGCTTGTAAGTGAATAATTCTGTTTAACAGGTAAATAGGAGTTCTATAACTCCAACTCCATATTGTACCCAGGTAGCGGGACCATAATTGGCAATGATCCTCTGGGGTGGCCATTTGTCTTCACCCCAAGATCGGTGACTTCCTAAATCAAATTACTTCCCAATGGACTTCTTTGGTATTTCCAAACAGTCATCCATCCATTTCATTTCTCTGACAGGACAGGTCCTAAATATATGTTTTACAACCTCTTGGTTATAGTGGATTGTCTTGACATATGGTTCACATGATCTCCATGGTTGGAATAAGAGTAGAAGAGAACCTCTTAAGGTTATCAAAGGAAACCAAACTAAATAATAGACTAACAT
This sequence comes from Marmota flaviventris, assembly GCF_047511675.1. Lineage (NCBI taxonomy): Eukaryota > Metazoa > Chordata > Mammalia > Rodentia > Sciuridae > Marmota > Marmota flaviventris. The sequence continues at coordinate 23,245,604 of NC_092517.1, forward strand.
TTTGGTTATCATAGGTTAAACAGCATAAATTAACAAAGCAAAACTAACAACAGCAAACAAATCCTAGAAAATTTATATAAGCAAGATAAAAAAGTATAAATTATTTTTTTACCCAGTGTCCAGTCAGTAGGAGTTACTGTTTTCAAACCAGTAGCAAAACCCAGAGAATTATGCATATATCTAAAAGCAAGGGAGTACCAACGCATTATAGTATAAGTGTTATCTTAGGGGTTGAAAGCATTCATTGCTCCGAGTGGGAAGTTTATCTTTCACAGTGCATTGATCAGCCAGTCCCTCCCATGTGGCTGAAGCAGGGCCGTAGACTCCTCAACCTTTGGCTGTGCATACACCAGTCAGCTTCCAGAGTGAGTGGAGCAGGGCTGTCGTCATTCTAACCCTCAAACTTCTCTAGTGCTCCTGTTTTTCTAGACAGTCACCTTCAAGGGAGTAGCAGAATATGGAATTCACTCCCAGTAAACAGCTGCAGGCTTGAGTCTGTTGTAGTCAATCAAGGGACCTATTTCTTCAAACTTGACTGCAGTTGGGGTGGATTAAATAATAGGGAAAGGGCTCTTCCAAAGAATTTTAAGTGTTTGAATATTCTATTCTTTGAACCAGAATCAATCTCCAGGCTTGAAGTAGAGTGCACCTATGGTCAAACTAAGTGGCAAACTTTCTCCAACTCATTGGTTGAAAACATGCAAAGTTTTCCCTAAGACCTGAAGATGTCTTCTCAGGGTGAATTCTCCTATCTCTATTAAGTCTACCAATAGTCTCCTAACAAAAGGGGGTCTCATGTACATTATCTTATGAGGAGAGAATCCAGTCCTCATAGTGATAGTGAATCTAATCCTCAATAGTGTATTAAGGAGAAGTTCATCACAATATAAGTGAGTCTCCTGACACAGCTTACCCAATTGAAACTTAAAGTCCTGTTCATCCTTTTAACTTTACCAGAATTCTGCAGCATATAGGCAGTATGTAACTTCAATCTGATGTTTAAACTCTTTGTCAGTAATCATATCACCTCTGCTCAAAAGCTGGCCCATTGTCTGAGCAAATAGTTATTGGGATAAACAATCTGGAATCATTTCCCAGAGAAGCATCCTGGTTATCTCCCTTGCCTTTTCATGGCAGGTGGGAAAGGCTTCCACCCAGTCAAAGTTGGAACACACAAAAAACAAAAGTTACTTATACCCCTGTGGCATGGTAGTTCAGTGAAGTCTACTTCCAAGTCTTCAAAAGGTGCTACTCCTATAGTTTGGATTCCTGGTGGGAGCTCTGGCTCCTAACAAGGATTGTTGGGAGGTCTGGCTCCTAACAAAGATTGTTGTAAGCACACCTCACATTATTTTCAGAATATCCAAATGAAGTTTTTGAGCCAGAGGTCATAGAAATGATGACTCAGAAATATCTCAAGTGCTGTATATCCAACATGTTCTCCTGTGGAACTGTTTGATAAAGGCTGGGGCTAGAATCTCCAGGTTGGCTATTCATGCCATTACAATATCTCCATCATCCTCCTGGGAGAAAATTTTCTTCTTCAATCTTAAACAATTTATGTTCATGTTGGGAGTATGTTTGCTCCCATTCTGTTAAATAGTCAGCCATGCAGAAGGGCAGCCTTTAAACCTGGGACTGGATTTTCTTCTCATTTCTTGCAGAGTTCCCTGGGCTCTCTGTCCACTCTCCAGTTGCCCTTAGAAACTACAGTGTTTCCTTTTCGATGACCTTGGCAATGTATAATCACACCTTTCCTGGGAGCCCACAGTGCATCCAAAAGTTTATGAATTTCTTGCCCATACATCATGCCTTTTTTTCCTCCTGAGTTAATGAGCCCCTGTTCCTTATATAAGGCCCTATGAATATGAAGGGTAGTGAGCACATATTTTGAGTCTATGTAAATATCCACACAGAATCCTGCTATAAATTGAGGTCCCTGAGTCAAAGCAATAAATTTTGCTTTTTGTGCTGAGGTTCCTTGAGGCAGAGGTTCTTCCTCAACAGTGGAGTCCAGAATGACCACTGCATATCCAGCAAAACATATCCCATCTTTTATAAAATTGTTTCCATCTGTGAAGTACTCCACATTAGGGTGGAATACTTGAAGGCTAATCTGCCAGGTGTGGTCTGCTGGAGAACATTTCATTCATGACTTTAATATAGTTGTGATCAGGTTGTCCAGGTCCAATGGGAAGCAAGGTTGCTAGGTTCAGAGTCTGGATGACTTCGACGTGGATACTTGGGTTTTCACATAACATGCCCTGGTATTGACCATTAGTCAATCAATATTGTTCTTTGTACTCCACAATGTCAACCCAGGATGAGGAACTCTGAAAACCAATATTTGTCCCATAGCCAATTTATCAACTTCCAATACCACAAGATCTGTGGCTGCAAGGGCCCATAAACAAGGTGGCCAGCCTTGGGCTACAGAGCCCAGCTCTTTGGACAGATGTCCATATCAAGACTCCTACAGCCATTCCAGACTATTCCTGAATGTACAGAAAGTAAAGCTTTGTGAGGTCAGGGAGCACTAGTCCAGATGCACTAAGTGTTCTTGTTTAATGTCCTCAAAGGTCTTTTGCTTAGGTGGTCCCCATATTAAAGCATCCCATTCTCCCCCATTTTTGGTTTCACAGATGTGTTTGCTATAACTGAAATTTCGGGATCCATATATGGTTGAATCTGGTAGCCCCCCAAAATTCTTTAGTCTGATGGCAAGTTGAAAGGAATGTAATTGAACAGATTTCCTGTTTCTTTTGAAGACCAGTGGCTATTGTCTTTTCTGTTGCTGAGTCAGATGGTAACCAAAGTATTTGACATTTTTCTTGATAGATGTGGGCTTTAAAGTCAGAGTCCAGTAGTGTCCCAAGGATGGTATACAAAGCCCCTGGGAAGATCTGTCATTTAGGGAAGGGGAGTGTACATAAATCCTCTGGCACATTAAGATGCAGGAATTTTTTTTTGTTATCACCTAGTATAAGATCTTGGCTGCTGGGATTCTCCAACTTTCAAATCTAATGTAACTCTTAGCGAGATTGATATCTTGGGACATCATTTACATAAAAGGTACCTATGTCAATCTCGGGATGGGCCATCTGCCATGATTGGAGGCCAAGTTCCCTCTAGGTGGTGGTGTGGCAGCCACATTGTGCTCACCTAGATGTTGCTCTTTGTCTGCGTGGCTTTCTCCTCTTGACAGGTGGGAACCTGATCTAATTGTGTATAGTAGCTGAACCACTTGTGTTTTTTTTGGCTGCCTTGGTGCATGGGGCTCTGTGTCCCTTCCTGTTGGTGGCTCACAATGTGTGGCTTGGAACCAGGGTGACATGTCCTTGTGGAGTGTACACCCTATGGCCCCCTATTGGGTTGTAACATTGATATATTTCTGGTTCATTTTGGGGCTTGCAGCAGCTGAGTACTCCTGAAGCACTGGGTCCTGTGCATCATATACAGTTAAGTGTGTCTATCGGACCCCTGCCATATTCGTCAATGGTGCAGGGCATGTCTGGTGCAAAGCACACTTTCCCTGCAGGTTTCAGGTTTCTGGCAGTGAGGGAAATCAGGAGAGGGACAGGGCTGTGTTTCCATAAGGAAATTTCAGGACGTACAGGCCAGTAGTCTGCCCTGGGTGAGTAGATTTTCAGAGAGGGATCAGAAGCAAAGGAGGACCAAAGGATGGGACTGTGAGGAAATGCCTTTTATCCGGACATGGGGGGGGGAGTTGGTGGGGAGCAAGGACCATCAAGGAGCACAGTCTAGGCAGAAGCAGTAGTAGGAAGGGTCCAGGCAGTGCCAGGATACCACAGCAGAAGTAAAACAGAGGGGAGGCATATTAAGGCCCCGAGTAAGGGGCATGAAAACAAGGTACATGAGCAAGGTCCTTGAGCAGCGTGGCCAGGATCTCCAGCAAGGAGCCAGGCCTAGGAACAGAGAGCCAAATGCAAGGGCCAGGGCCAGGGCATATGAAATGGACAGGGCTGGTGAGGGGAGGGAGGCAAGGGAGAGAGCTGGTGGTGCAAAGGAGGGAGGTTCAAGGCCAAGGCCCACTGCAGGGTGTCAGTGTCTGGGAGCAGGACTTGGGCTGAGGGAGGCCAATGGCCTATGAGGGGAAGGGCTACATTTAACAAAATGGAGCAAGTGGTGCCATGAGGCCAGGTCTAGTGTCCTGGCCTGTGTGAGTATCCTGGAAAGGGATCAGGAAAAGGGGCCTGGCAGCAACTGGGACAACAGGAGGTACAAAGAGGGCACAGCCTGAAGGGCAAGAGGATAGGTATGGGTGCAATGTGGGCCAGAATACAAGCAAGCATCCAAGGTCAGGGACCTGGGGGAGGCCCAGGTCAGGGGAGAGTAGGGAAGGGCAGTGCTAGTAAGGCGGGGCTGCAATAGGGTACTGCAATACAGGGAATCCAAGGGGAACAGGGAAGCAGCCCTAGAGAGGGGCCCACACACCAAGCCCAGGGAAACACTGAGCAAGAAGGGCTCAGGGGCTCAAGCAAGGAGCTGGGCCCAGAAATGGAGAGCCAAGTGCTAGCACCTGTGCCTAGGTGAATGAAAAGGGACATGGTTGTTTGTGGGAGCTCTTATATCTCTGCAGCCTGGGTAGAGAAGATTGGCTCCTCCAGGTGAGAGACTCTTCCCACCTTGGTGTCCAGTTTAGCTTGTATTCTGCCTCAGCCCATATATAGGGGACTTGCCCCTCCAGGAAAGAGACCCCTCCTACCTTGGTTTGTAGAGGAGGCTCCTATTCAGCTGCAGCCAGGGTAACAGGGACTCGCCCCTCCAGGTGGGAGACCCCTTTCACCTGGATGTCTGAGGGAATTCATATACCTCCACATGCAGAGTGGAGGGCACTTGCCCAGCCAGGCAGGAGACACCTCACTCCTGGGTGTCTGGGGGAACTCCTATTATTCCACAGGCAGGGTAGAGAGGACTCGCCCCTCCAGACAGGACATGCCTCCCAACTGGGTGTCAGAGGAGCTAGTACACAGCTCCAACAATGTAGAGGGTACTCATGCCACCAGGAGGGAGACCCCTCCCACCTAGGTGTCTGGGGCATCTTTTATACTGCCGCAGCCAGGTTACAGAGGACTCACCTCTCTAGGTGAAGACCCCTCCCAACTCGGTGGTGAATGGAGCTCATATACCATCGCAGCCAGGGTAGAGGGAACTCACCCCACTAGTGGGGAGACACCTCCCACGTGGGTGTCCTGGGAGCTCTTATATGGCATCAGCTAAAGTAGAGGGGACTTGCCCATCCAGGTGAGAACACTTGCATCTGGCTGCTCGGGTGAGCTTGTATACCACCAAAGCCAGGGTAGAGGGGACTCACCACTCCAGGCAGGCGACCACTCCCACCTGGGTTTCTGAGGAAGCTTGTGTACCTCCACAGCTAGGGTAGATGTTATTTGCTGCTCCTACTACCTGGGTGTCATGGGGAGTACTTATACTGCCACAGCCAGGGTAGAGGGGATTTGACCCTCCAGGCAGAATATGTCTGCCAACTGTGTGTCAGGGGATGATCTTATATCACCATAGCCAGGGTAGAGGGGAGACCCCTCCCGCCTGGGTGTCAGGGGGATGTAGTATACTGCCAGAGCCAGGATAGAAGGGACTCGCCCCTCCAGGCGGGAGATGCTAACCGCCTGGTTGTGGGTGGGGGAGCTCATATACCACTGTATCCAGGGTATTGGGGACTCGCCCCTCCAGGAAGGAGTCCTCTCCCAACTAAGTGTCACCGGGAGCTTGTATAACACCTTAGCCAGTGTACAGGGTACTTGCCCCTCTAGGCGGGAGACCCCTCCCACCAGGATGTTAGGGGCAGCTCATTTACTTTAGCAGCCAGGGTAGAGGGACTCACCCCTCCATATTGGAGACCCCTCCCACTTGGGTATGGTGGGGGGCAGCTCATATACTGCCATAGGCAGGGTAGAGGGGAATCAACCCTCCTTGCCACAGAAACCCTCCCACCTGGGTGTCAGGGGAGCTCTTACACCACTGCAGCCAGGGTAGAAGGGACTCACACCTCTAGGCAGGAGATGCCTCCTACCTGGGTGTCTCGGGGAGCTCCTATATAGCAGCAGCCAGGGGAGAGCTGACTCGCCCCTACAGGTAAGAGATCCCTCCTATCTTGATGCCAGGGCAAGCTTGAATTCCTCCTTAGCTAGGGTAGTGGGGACTTGCCCCTCCAAGTGTGAGACCCCTCCCACCTGGGTGTTGGAGCAGGACATGTATACAGCTGCAGCCAAGGTAGCAGAGACTCCTCTCTCCAAGCAGGAGACTCCTTTTACCTGGTTGTCAGGGGTAGCTCTTGTCCAGCTGTAACCATTGTACATGTGACTCACCCCTCAAGGCAAGAGACCACTCCCTGCTGCATGCGAGGGCGAGCTCCTATATCTCCAAAGCCAGGGTGGAGGGGACTCACCCCTCCAGTCAGAAGACACCTAAAACCTGGGTGTAAGTGGGAGCTCCTATATCACAACAGGCAGGGTCCAGGGGACTCTACACATATGGGGGGAGACTCCTCCCAACTGGGTGTCAAGAGAGCTCCTGTACTGTAGCAGCCAGGGTAGAGGACTTGCCCCTCCAGGCGGGACACCCCTTCTAACTGGGTGTCTCAGGGAACTTGTATACCACCTTAGCCAGGGTAGAGGCGACTTTCCCCTCCAGATGGGAGATCCCTCCCACATGGGTGTGTGGGGAACTCATATACCACTGCAGCCAGTGTAGAGGGTACTTGCTGCACAGGCGAGAGACACCACCCGCTAGGGTGTCAGTGGGAGATTGTATACTGCCACCACCAGGGTAGAGAGACCTCTCCCACCTCAGTGTCTGGGGGGTCTTGTAGACTGCCACAGCCAGGTTACAGGGGACTCGCCTCTCCAGGCGAAGACCCCTCCCACCTGAGTGCAAGGGGAGCTCATATACCACTGAAGCCAGGGTAGCAGGGACTCACCCCTTCAGGTGAGAGAAACTCCCACCTGGGTGTTGCAGCAGGACAGGTATACAGCTGCATCCAGGGTAGCAGAGACTCGTCTCTCCAGGCAGTAGACCCCTTTCATCTGGTTGTCAGGGGGAGCTCTTTTCCCGCCACAACCATTGTAGAGGGGACTTGCCCCTCAATACAAGAGACCCCTCCCCCCTGGGTGTGGGGTGAGCTCCTATATCTCCAGAGCCAGGGTGGAGGGGACTTGCCCCTAGAGGTAGGAGACCCCTCCCAACTGGGTGTCAGTGGGATCTTCTATACTTCCACAGGCAGTGTCAGGCAGGGGACTCCTCTCACCTGGGTGTCAGCAAGATCCTACACTGCAGCAGCCAGGGTTGAGGGGACTCGTGCCTCCAGACAGGAAACCCCTTCTGGGGTGTCTCAGGGAGCTTGTATACCACCTTAGCCAGGGTAGAGGTGACTTACCCTCCAGAAGGGAGACCCTTCCGACTTGAGTATTAAGGTGAGCTCATATACCACTGCAGCCAGGGTAGAGGGTACTTGCGGTACCAAGTGAGAACACATCCCACCAGGGTGTCATGGGGACGTTGTATATTGCCACAGCCAGGGTAGAGAGTTCTCGGCTCTCCAGGCAGAAGAACCCTCCCTCGTGTGTGTCAGGGAAAGCTAGTATACCACTGCAGACAGGGTAGAGGGTACTGGACCCTTCAGGCAGGAGACCCCTCCCATCTGGTTTGGGGAGGGGAGCTTGTATACTGCTGCAGCCATGGTAGTGGGGACTCGCCCCTCTGGGCAGGAGACACCTCCCACATTGGTGTCAGGGTAGTTCATATGCTACCACAGTCAGGATAGATGGAACTCGTCCCTCTATGTGGGAATCCCGTCACACTTGGATGTCTCTGGGAGCTCATACACCATTACAGCCAGGGTACAGAGGACTCTACCCTCCAGGTGAGAGAACCCTTCCACCTGGATGTTCTAGTGAGCTCCTACACCATTGCAGGAAGGGTATAAGTGACTCTCCCCCCTCTAGGCGGGAGACTCCTCCCACCACAGTGTCAGGGAAGCTCCTATACCATAGCAGCCAGGATAGAGGGGAGTCACCCCTTTAACCGGGAGAACCCTCCCACCTGGGTATCTGGGGGAACTGTATACTGCTACAGCCTGATTAGAGGTAACTTTTCCCTCTGGGCAAAAGACTCCTCTCACCTGGGTGTCAGCAAGAGTAGAGGCGACTTGCACAGACTTCCACTTGAAATGGGGGAAACTCCTATAACGCCTTAGCCAGGGTAGAGGGGACTTGCCTCTCCAGGCAGAAGACCCCTCCCACCTGTGTGTCAGTAGGAACTCATATACCCCAGCAACCAGGTTTAGAGGTGACTCGCACCTCCAGATGAAAGACACCTTCCACTTGATAATGGGGTAAATCCTATAACACCTTAGCCCAGTAGAGGGGACTCGCCCCTTCAGGTGGGAGACCCCTCCTGTCTGGGTATGGGGGGAATCTCCTAAATCACAGCAGCCAGAATAGAGGGGACTTGCCCCTCCAGGCAAGAGACTCCTCCCACCTGGGTTTCTCGGGTAACTGGTACACACTCTCAGCCAGTGTAGAGGGGACTCATTGCTCCAGGTGGAGAACCCTTCCCACCTGCTGTTGGTGGGGCTCCTATATCGCTGCAGCCAGGGAGAGGTGACTCGCCCCTCTAGGGGGGGAGACCCCTCCCACCTGTGTGTCCAGAGTATCTCGAATGCTGAGCAGACAGGAAATAGGGGACTCCCCCTTCCAGTCAAGAGACCCCTCTAACCTGGATTTCATGAGGAGCTCCTATACCACCTGAGCCAGAATAGAGGGTACCTGCCCCTCTATGCTGGAGACCCCTTCCACCTGGGTGTCTGGGGGAGCTAATACACTGCCAAAGCCAGGTTAGAGGGGACTCACAACTCTAAGTAGGAGACCCCTCCCAACTGGGTTACAGGGGTGCTCCTATACTGCTGTTGCCAGGGTAGAGTGGACTCTCTCCTCCAGTGAGAAGAACCCTCTCATGTGGGTGTCTTTTGAAGCTTATATACAGCTTGAGCCATGGTAGAGGGGACACGACCCACCAGGCAAGGGATGCCTCCCACCTGCATATCAAGGGAGCTTATAAACACCAGCAGCCATGGTACAGGCGATTCACCCATCCAGGTGGCAGACCCCTCCCACCTGGGAATCGGAGGAAACTGGTGAACCACTGCAGCCAGTGTAGAGGGGACTCGACCTTCCAGGCAGGAGAACCCACCACCTGGGTATCCTGGAGTGGGGGCTCCTATACCGCTCCAGCCAGGGTAGCAGGGATTAGCCCCTCCAGGGGAAAGACTCCTCCCACCTGGGTTCTGGGGTGCTCCTATACCTTTGCAGCCAGAGTAGAGGGAAATCACCCCTACAGGCGGGAGAACCCTCCCACCTGGGTGTTGGGGGAAGCTCCTATACTACCAGAGCCAGTGTAGAGATGTTCACCACTACAGGCAGGAGACACCTCCCACTTGGTTGACCAGGGAGCACTTATAGGCACAAGCCAATGCAGAGGGGACTCTCCCCTCCAGGCGGGAGACCCCTCCCACCTGGGTGTGAGGGGAAGATTGTATACCACTACATTCTGGATAGTGGGGACTTGCCCCTCCATGTGGAAGCCTCTCTCAGGTGGGTGTCCAGTTGATCTCCTATACCACTGCAGCCACCATAGAGGGTCTCCTTCCACCTGGGTATTGGGGGAAGCTTGAATTTGCCAAACCAGGGTACAGAGGAATCGCCCCTCAAGTCAAGATACCCCTCCAACCTGGGTATCAGAGGGAGCTCATATACCATTGTAGCCAGGGGAGAGGAAACTTTCCCCTCTAAGCAGGATACCCCTCCCACCTGGGTGAACCAGAGAGCTCATATACTGCCAAAGCCAGGGTAGAGGGGACTTGCCCCTCCAGTCGGGAAACCCCTCCCACCTGGGTGTCCAGTGGGAGCATGTACACCACTGCAGCCAAAGAATAACAGACTTGCACTTCCAGTCAGGAGAGCCTTCCAATCTGGGCTCGGGGGAGCTCTTTTACTGACAAATCCATGGTAGAGGGGACTCTCCCATCAAGGCAGGAGAGCCCTTCCACCTGGGTGTCATGGGGAGCTCCTATATCACTGAAGCCAGGGTACTGGCACTCGCCCTTCCAGGCGGGAGACCCCTCCCTCCTTAGTGTCAGGGGGAGTTCTTATATCGTCAAAGCCAGGAGAGAGGGGACTACCCCCTCAAGGCAGCATTCACTCCCACCTGAGTATGGGGGTGGGAGCTCCAATACAACTAGAGCCAGGGTAGCAGGGACTCCCCATTCCAGTGGAGAGACCCTTCCCACCTGGGTGTTGGGAGGTGGGACTCCTATACTGCCGCAACTAGGGTAGCAGGAACTTGCCACTCCAGGAGGGACAACCCACTTACCTAGGTGTTGGGGGAGCTTGTATACCTCTGCATCCAGGGTAGAGGGGGACTAGCCCCTCCTGTCAGAGACCCTTTCCACCTGGTTGTGGGGGGAGCTCAAATACTGCTGCAGCCAGGGTAGAGGGGACTCTCTCCAAAAGGTGGGAGACCCCTTTCACCAGGGTTTCGGGGGAACTCCTATATTGCCACAGTTAGGGTAAAGGAGTTCGCCCTTACAGGCAGCAGAACCCTCCCACTTGGATATCCAGGGAGCTCTTATAGGGAACCATCCAAAGTAGAGGGCAGGCTCCACTGCAAGTGGGAGTTCCCTCCACTTGTGTGTCAGGGGGAAGTTTTATATCGCCTAGGCCAGGGTAGAGGGGAATTTCCCCTCCATGCGGGGGACATTTCCCTCCTGGATGTCTGGGCGAGCTTGTATACTGCCGAAGCCAGGGTACAGGGAACTTGTTGCACCAAGCAGGAGACTCCTCCCACCTGGTTGTCCAGGGTGAGCTCAAATACTGCTACAACCAGGGAGACCACTCCTGTCAGGGTTTCTAGGAGGTCTTATATGCCACTACCCAAAATAGAGGAGACTCACCCCTCAAGGCAGGAGACTCCTCCCACCTGGGTGTCAGGGTGAGCTCGCATACTGCCACAGCCAGGGTTATGGGACTTGCCCCTGCAGAAGGGAGATCCTTCCCACCTGGGTGTCCTGGGAGCTCTTATATGGCACCATCCAAAGTAGAAGAGAATAGCTGGACCAGGCGGTAGACCTCTCCCACCTGGGTGTCTGGGTGAGCTTGTATACCTCCTCATCCATGGTATAGGGGAATAGCTGCTCCAAGCGGGAGACCCCTCCCACCTGGATGTAGTGGAGGTGGCAGGAATTCCCATAACACTGCAGCTAGGGTTGAGGGGAATTACCCTTCCAGGCGGGAAACCACTACCTCTGGGTGTTCAAGGGGAGCTCCTTTACTGCCGCAGAGAACTTGCCCCTCCAGTCAAGAAACCACTCTAACCTGATGTGAGGGGAGCTCCTATACTGCAATATCCAGGGCAGAATGGACTCACCACTCTAAGCGGGAGACCCCTCCCACCTGGGTGTTGGCGGAGGGATACTCATATATCTCAGCAGCCAGGGTAGCAGGGACTCGCCCCTCCAGGGGAGATACCCCTCCAACCTGGGTGTCTGGGGAGCTCCTATACCTTCATAGCCATGGTAAAGGAAATTTGCTCCTCCAGTTGGGAGACCCCTCCCACCAGGGTGTCCCCTGGGAGCTCATATACCACCACAGTCAGGGCAGAGAGCTTAACCCCTGCAAGTGGGGAACCCTCTGACCTTGGTGTCCAGGGGAATTCAATAGGGCACCAGCGAAAGTAGAGGGGTTCGCCCTTCCAGACACCTCCAACATGGGTTTACAGGGAAGCTTGTATACAGCCTTAGCCAGAGTAGAAGGGACTTGCCCATCCATGTGGGAGACTCCTCTTACCTAGGTGTCTAGGGGAGTTGTATACCGATGCAGCCAGTGTAGAGGGGAATCCTAACACCAGGCCAGAGCCCCGCCCATTTTGTTTTTGATGGAGCTCATATAATGCTGCAGCCAGGGGAGAGGGGACTTGCCCTATAGTCAGGAGACACTTCCCACCTGGTTGACAAGGGGATCTTGAATACCACTGCAGAGTCCTGGCATTCACAAAATACCACAGCACAAGGGGAACAGAAGGGAGGAACAGGAGGGGAACAAGCAAGGGGCCTGAAATCAAGGAACAAGGGCACGGTCCTCAAGAAGGCAACCAGGGCCTCCAGCATGCAGCCAGGCCCAAGAATGGGGAGCCAAGTGCCGGGAGCCAGTCCTGGGTCCTATGAAAACAGACAGCACTGGGGAGGGGGAAAAAGAGAGTAGGGTAGTGGATGATGCAGGGAGAGGAGGACTCAAGGCCCAGGTTCACTGCTGAGTGTCAGGATGGAGGATCAGTGCCTGGGCAGAGTCCAAAGTCCCAAGCAAGGGGCACAGCTACTTTTTCCCAAAGGGAGCCCACAGGGCCAAATACCAAGTTCCAGTCCCCTGGACCTGGTGAGCATCCTGGGAAAGAGATCTTGAAAGGGGGCTCAGCAGGGACAGGGACAACAGGTGGGATGAAGGAGGGTACAGCATGAAAGGCCACAGGAAGAGTCTTGATGGGGTGTGGGCCAGGAGTCCAGAAAAGATCCCAGGCTAGGGACCAACAGGAGGGCCCAGGCCAGGAAAGGGCAGGGAAGGGCGAGGCTGGGCAGGCGGGTGACAGAAGGATTCTGAGGTTCAGGAAAGCCAAGGGGAGTAGGGTACTGGCCCCATCAAGGTCTGCAGTCCAAGCCCAGGGAAGCACGGAGCTAGAAGGCCCCCAGAGGTTCAAGCGAGGAGGCAGGCCATGGAATGGAGATCCAAGGGCCAGGGTTTGGGCAGGGGGCTCAGGACAGTGGACAAGTCTTTGGAGGGATGGCAGTGGATCCAGCAGATTACAGGCAGGCTCCTAGCCCAAATAGACTGCCAGGTGCCAGGGTTCCAGGTACAGGACCAAAGGCCCAGAGAGAGCAAAGGGCCCAGGCAAATGGCAGGACTCAATTTCCCATAAGGCGCCCTGGCTCAGATGAGAATCCAGTGACAGGGACCTGGCAAAGGAGGACTGGCAAGTGAAGGCAGGCCAGGAGGATGGCAATGGGAGGGCACGGTGGGGGGGGTCTCATTGGGTCCTTGAGGAGGGGCAAGATCCAGGACCCAGGTTCCCAGGCAAAGGACCTACCTGACCAAACATGGATGAGTGACCCAAGGATCAGGAGACCTGCAAGCGCCAGGGGAAACCACAAGGGGAAGGGGAGGAAGGGCTTTGCAAAGATGAGGAGACAGAGAAAAGCTCAACAGGCACCTATTGGAGCACTGGCTAGGTCCCCAAGAAAGGGGTCCCCAGGTAAGACCCAACAGGGAGAGATTCTATGCTACACTAGATGACATTAGGATCACTTTCAGAGGCTCATGTGAGCAACAGGCCCAGGGAATGAAGCGCAAGGTCAGGGTTAGAGAGGGCCGGGTTGGGGTCGGGGCAACATGCAAGGCCAGAGGGCAGGTCAGGGATGGGAGTGGATCTCTCAGGGATGGGTTGAAGCATATCACTTGTTAACTGCCAGGCCTCAAGGTTCAGGCAGCAAAGGGGACTCAGGCAAGAGGCAGGGCAGTATTTCCCATAGGAAACCTTAAGGGTGCAGAGGCCAACAAATATGGCTCCACTTTCCAGGTGAGTAGATCCTCAGAGAGGGACCTGGACCAAAGGAGAATCAAAAGAGGGCACTCTGAGGGGATACCTGTCATATGGAGGTTGTGGGGTGGTTGGTTGGCAGCCTGAACCCATTCGTGGAGCCCAGGCTAGGGAGAAGCAGGGAAAGCGAGGGTCCAAGCAGTGCCAGGATACCATAGCACCAGTGGAACAGAGGGTAGGCAAAGGATGGTGTCTATAAAAAAGAGTCCTGAAACCAAGGGAGGGAAAGTATCCTCAAGAAGTGCTGTCAGGGGCTTAAGCAAAGAGCTGTGCCTAATTATGGAGAGCCAAGTGCTAGGACATGGGGCAGGTTGAATGAAAATGGATATGGATGGGGAGGGGAGGGAGGTGAGAAATATTAGCAGGAGGCAAAATGGGATGAAGGCTTAAGACCCAGATCCACAGCAGGGTGTCAGGATTGGGTAGCAGAGCATGGGCTGAGGGAAGCCAAATGGCCCAGACAAGGGGCAGGGCTACATTTTCCCAAAGGGAACCCACAGGGCCATGAGGCTAGGTCAAGTACCTGGCCTGATGAGCATCCTGGAAAAGGGATCAGGAAAGTGGGGCTGGGAGTGATAGAAACGAGAAGAGGGCCAAAGGAGGGGACAGACTCAAGTGCCTCAGGACATGTCTGGGTGGGGTGGGTTCCAGGACCCCAGGAAAGAGCTAAGACAAGGGACCTAGGGGAGGGCCCATGCCAGGGGAGAGCAGGGAAAGACAGGGCTAATAAGGAGTGGGTGCCCTAGGGTACTTCTTTACATGGAAGCCAAGTGGAGGAGAGAAGCGGCTCCAGTGAGGGGCCCTCAGACAAAGCCCAGAAAAGAAAGGAAAAGAAGGGCCACCAGAGGCTCAAGCATGGACCCAGGCAAGGAAATGGAGTGCCAAGGGCCAGGGCTTGGGCAGAGGGAATAGGACAGTGGACAAGGCTTGGGAGAGAAGGTAGGGGATCCAGCAGGGGACAGTTAGGCTCCAGGCCCAGTGCCACTAACAGGTGTCAGGGTTCCTGGTGAAGGCCCAAGCACCCAGAGAGAGTAAATGGCCCAGGAGAGAGGCAGGGCTCTCTTTTTCATAAGCCCCCCTGCTGCAGATGAGAATCCATGAAGAGGGACCTGGCCAAGAAAGCCTGGCTGTGGAAGGGGGCTAGAAGGATGGCTATGAGAGGGCACGGCCAGAGATTGTGGTAGGTGTATGGTGGCAGGAGAGCCAGGACAGTAGCCAGGTGCTGAGACAAGGTACCCACCTGGCCAACCTAGGACGAGGGACTGATGGAGCAGAAGACTCATGAGCACCAAGGGAATTTGTGAGGGGATGGGAAGGATGAGATGTACAAGGGCCAAGAGACAGAGGGAAGTTCAAGGGGCACCTAGGGTAGCCCTCTGGCAGGCACAAGCAAGGGGCTCCCAATTCAGACCCAACATGAAGAGACTCTACACTATGCAAAGGGACATGAGGAAAATGTCAGGGGCTCAACGGCTCAAAGAAGCGCACAAGACAGGTACAGGAGCACCAAGGGCCTGTGTTAGGGAAGGCTGGGTTGGGGTAGGGGCAGCATGCAAGGCCAGAGGGTAGGGGAGAGAAGGGAGGGGATCATTCAGGGCTGTGTTGGAGGAAGTGTCATGTTAACTGTCAGGCCACAAGTTTCAGGCAGTGAAGGGGAATCATGCGATTGGCAGGGCTGTGTTTCCCATAGGGAGCATTCTGCCCCAAATGAGTAGATCCTCAGAGACGAACCTGGACCAAAGGAGAGGCCAAAGAGGGTATTGTGAAAGGATACCTGGTGGATGGTAGTGTGGGGTGGGTCAGGCTGCCAGGACCCATTCGAGCAGCATAGGCTAGGAAGAAGCAGGGGGTGCAAAGGGTCCGGGTAGTGCCAGCATACCACAAAATGAGGGTATCAGAGGGGAGGCACAGGAGGGGGCTGGAAATAGGTGCCTGAAACCAAGGGACAGGAAAAGGGTTCTCAAGAAGTGTAGCAAGTGTCTCAAGCAAGGAGCCAGGCCCAGTAATGGAGATACAAGTGCTAGCACCTGGGCCTGGGTGAACGAAAAGAAACACAGAGAGGAGTAGTGGCAGGGGAGAAAGTGGAGTGGGTGGCACAGGAGGAGAAGGGCTCAAGGCCCTAGTCCACTGCAGGGTGTCAGGGATCAGGAGGATGGCCTGTGCTGAGGGAGGACAAAGGGCTCAATCAAGGGGCAGTGCTACATTTTATGAAAGGGAGCCCCCAGGGCCAAGAGGCCAGGTCAAGTCGCCTGGCCCAGGTGAGCATCCTGGGAAGGGAATGAGGAAAGCGGGCATGGCAGAGACAGAAATAACAGGAGGGCCAAAGGAGGGTCCAGCCTGAAGGGCTCCGGAAAGGTGTGGGTGGGGTTGGGGCCAGGACCCCAACAAGGAGCCAAGGTAAGGGACCCAGAGGAGGGCCCAGGCCAGGGAAGAGCAGGGAATGCTGGGCCGGGAAGGTGGGGCTGCACTAGGGTACTGAGGTACAGGAAGTCCTAGGGGAGCAGAGAAGTATCCCAACAAAGGGGCCTTCACACAATGCCCAGAAAAGCAGTGAGCAAGAAGGGCCATCAGATGCTCAAGCGAGCAGCCAGGGCAAGGAAAAGAGAAGCCAATGGACAGGGCTTGGACAGGGGGCTCAGGACACTGGAAAGATTCGGGAGGGAAGGCAGGGGATCCAGCAGGGGGAAGTCAGGCTCTAGTCCAGGGCCACCTTGAGGTTTCAGGGTTCCTGGTGCTGGACAAAGCACCCAGGGAGAGCAAGGGGCCCAGGTGAAGGGCAGAGCTCTGTTTCCCATAAGGCGCTCTGGCTCATATTTGAATCCAGGGCAAGGGACCTGGCAAAAGATGTGAGACTAGGGAAGGGGAACAGGAGGAAGGGGATGAAAAGGCACTGCGGGGATCATGGTGGGTTCACTGTAGGGCAAGATCCATGACCGAAGACAAGCCCCCAGACAAGGGACCCACGCAACTGATTGTGATGAAGGACCCAAGGAGCAATCCACTTGCAAACGGTAGGAAAAAGTGCATGGGTAAGGAAGGTAGGGGCTGTGTGAGGACCAGGAGACAATGGAAGGGCAAAAGGCACCTAGGGTAGCCTGCTGAGGGCCTCAAGTAAGGGGCCCCCAGGTCAGTTGCAAAACAAACAGACTCCATGCTATGCCAAGGGACATGAGGAACACGGTTAGGGGCTTAGGTGAGCGCCCAGGTCTGGAGACTCGAGCAAATAGGATCAGGGTTATGGAGGGCTGGGTTGGGGTAGGGGCAGCATGCAAGGCAAGAGGGCAGGGAAGGGAGGGGAGGAGATCACTCAGGGCTGGATTGGAGTAAGTTCCATGTTAACTACCAGGCCTCAAGGTACAGGCGGTGAAGGGGTCTCAAGTGACTGGCCAGGCTGTGTTTCCAATAAGGAGCATACAGGGTGCAGAGAACAGCCAATTATGCTGCTCTGCCCCAGGTGAGTAGATTCTCAGAGAGGGACCTGGACCAATGAGGGGCAAGAAAATACTGTGATGGGATACCTGTCATGCAGAGGTTGGGGGGAGTTTGTTGGGATGCAGGACCCATTTGAGGAGACTAGGCTAGAGTGAGTAGGGGTAGCTGAGGATCAGTGCAGTGCCAGATGCCACAACATGAGGAGAACAGAGGGGAGGCAGAGTAGGGGGCTGGCAAAAGGGGCCTAAAACCAAGGGATAGGGACAAGGTCCTAGAGAAGGGCAGCCAGGGGCTCAAACAAGAAGCTGGGCCCGGTAATGTAGAGCCAAGTGCTAGCACCTGGGCCTGGGTGAATGAAAAGAAAAATGGATAGAGAGGGGCAGGAGGGAGAAAGGGAAGGAGCTGGCACAGGGGGAAGAGGACTCAAGGCCCAGATCCAGTGCAGGGTGTAAGGCTTCAGGAATGCTTAGGAGAGCAGGGAAGTGGTCCCAGCATGGGGCCCTCAGACAATGCCCAGAAAATCAGTGAGCAAGAAGTGCCAGCAGAGGCTCAAGTGAGAAGCCAGGACAGGAAACGACCCAAGGGCCATGGCTTGGGCAGGGGGCTCAGGACAGTGGAATACATTTCAGAAGGAAGGCAGGGGATGCAGCAGGGGGAATTCAGGTTCCAGGCCCAGGGCCACCTCCAGGTTTCAGGGTTCTTGTTGCTGGACCAAGCACCCAGGGAGAGCAAGGGACTCAGGCGAGGGCAAGGGCATTGTATCCCATAAGGTCCCTGGATCAGATGAGAACCTACGGACATGGTCCTGGCAATGAAGGCAAGGAAAAGGAAGAGGGCCAAAAGGAGGGTGATGGAAGGGCAAGCAAGGGGGTTGGGGTGGGTGCATATAGGGGCAAGACCCAGGATCTAAGCAAGGCGCCCACGCAAGGGAGCCAACCGATCAATGGTAATGGGGAACCCACGGAGCAGGAGACCTATGAGCGCCAGAAAAAGGCACAAGGGGATGGGGAGGAAGGGGCTGCATGAGGTCCATGAGAAGCCAAGGGGCACATGGGGAGCCCACTAGCGGGCCCAAGCAAGGGGCCCCCAGGTCAGACCCAACAAGAAGAGACTCATTGCTATGCCAAAAGCCATGAGGAACGCGGTCATGGGCTCAGGTGAATGCCCAGGCCCAGGGACCACAGCACAAAGGGTCAAGGTTAGGGAGGGCTGGGTTGTGGTAGGGGCAGCATGGAAGGCTCTAGGGAAGAGAAAGGATGGGATCGCTCAGGGTTGAGTTTGAGAAAGTACATGTTAACTGCCAGGCCTCAAGGTTCAGGCAGTGAGGGGGACTCATGTGAGTGGCAGGGCTGTGTTTCCCATAGAGAGTATTCAGGGCACAGAGGGTAGCCAATTCTGCTCCTCTGCTCCAGGTGAGTAGATCCTCAAAGAGAAACCTGGACCAAAGGACGGGGGGCCAAAGCGGGTACTGTAAGGAGATACCTCGTGTGCAGAAGTGGGGATGGGCTGCAGGACCCATTCCAGCAGTACAGGGTAGGGGGAAGCAGGGGGAGCGGAGGGTCGGGGTGTTCCAGCATACCAAGCATGAGTGAATCAGAAGGGAGGCACAGGAGGGTTCAGGCAACAGGTACCTGAAACCAGGGACAGGGAAAATGTCCTCAAGAAGAGGGAGAACAACTCAGGGTCTCAAGCAAGTAGCTGGGCCCAGTAATGGACAGCCAATGCTACCACCAGGGCCTGGGTGAATGAAAAGTAACATGGAGGGGGAGCAGCAGGAGGGGAAAATGTGGAGAGATTGGCACCGGGGGAGAATGGCTCAAGTCCCAGATCCACTGCAGGGTTTCAGGGGTCGGGAGCATTACCACATCTGAGGAAAGCCAAAAGACCCAGGCAAGGTGCAGGGCTATGTTTTCCAAAGGGAGTCCCCAGGGCTAAGAGCACAAATGAAGTTGCCTGGCCCAGGTGAGCCTCCTGGGAAGGGGATCAGAAAAGCGGGCATTGCTGAGATAGAAAGGACAGGCGGACTGAAGAAGGGCACAGCCTGAAGAGCCGCAGGATGGGTGTGGGTGGGATGGGGGCCAGGACCATAGCAAGGAGCCCAGGCAATGAACCTAGAAGAGGGTCCAGGCCAGGAGAGAGCTGGGAATGCCAGGCTGGGAAGGCAGGGCTGCACTAGCATGCTGCAATCCAAAAATGCCAAGGGGAGCAGGGAAGCGGCCCCAGTGAGAGGCCCTCAGAAAATTCCCAGAAATGCAGTGATCAAGAAGGGCCACCAGAGGCTCAAATGAGAAGACAGGACAAGGAACTGAGAGCCAAGGACCAGGGCTTGGGCAGGGGGCTCAGGACAGTGGATTACATTTGGGAAGAAAGGCAGGGGATCCATCAGGGTGCAGTCAGGCTCTAGGCCCAAGGCCACCTCCAGATTTCAGGGCTTCTGGTGCTGGACCAAGCAGCCAGGGATAGCAATGGGCCCAGGCCAGGGCCAGGGCATTGTTTCCCATAAGGCGCCCTGTATCAGATGAGAACCTATGGCCAGGGTCCTGGCAACGGAGGCCTGTAAAAGAAAGGGGGCCATGTGGAGGGGGACAGGAGGACACACAATGGGGTCGGGGTGGGTGTACATAGGAGCGAGACCCAGGACCCAAGTCAGGCTCCCACTCGATCAATGGTGATGGGGGACCCAAGGAGCAGGAGATCTGCGAGCGCCAGAAAAATGTGCAAGGGGAAAGGGAAGAAGGGAATGCATGAGGATCAGGATTAGCCAAGGGGCACCTAGGGGAGTCCATGTGGGGCCCAAGCCAGGGGCCCCCTGGTCAGACCCAACACGAAGAGATTTCTTGCGATGGCAAGCGCCATGATGAATGCTATCCTGGCCTAGGGGAATAAACAGGCTGAGGGACCAGAGCACAAAGGGTCAGGGTTAGGGAGGGCTGGGTTGTGGTAGGGGCAGCATGGAAGGCTGGAGGGAAGGGAGGGGATTGCTCAGGGCTGGGTTGGAGCAAGTCCTTCTTAATTACCATGCATAAGTTTCAGGCAGTGAGGGGTACGCAGGTGAGTGGCAGGGCTGAGTTTCCCATAGGAAATATTCAGGGTGCAGAGGAGAGCCAATTTTGCTCCTCTGCCCCAGGTAAGTAGATCCTCAGAGAGGGACCTGGACTAAAGGATGGGGGGCCAAAGAGGGTACTGTGGGGGGATACTTTGTGTGCGGAAGTGGAGCTTGGCTGCAGGACCCATTACAGCAGCACAGGGTAGGGAGCAGCAGGGGGAGTGGAGGGTCTGGGCAGTGCCAGCATACCACAACATGAGGGGATCAGTGGGGAGACACAGGAGGTGGCAGACAACAGGGCCCTTAAACCAAGGGACAGGGAAAGGGTCCACAACAAGGGAGAGAATGGTTCAGGGTTTCAAGCAAAGAGCCAGGCCCAGTAATGGAGAGCCAAATTCTATCACCTAGGCCTGGGTGAATGAAAAGAAACATGGAGGGGGAGCAGCTTGAGGGGAGAAAGTGGAGGTGGTGGCACAGGAGTACAACAGCTCAAGGTCCAAATCCACTGCAGGTTTTCAGAGATAGGGAGCAGGGCCCTCACTGAGGGAGGCCAAAGGGCCCAAGCAAGGGGCAGGGCTATGTTTTCCAAAGAGAGCCCCCAGGGCCAAGAGGCCAAATCAAGTCTCATGGCCCAGATGAGCATCCTGGGAAGGACATCAGAAAAGCGCATGTGGCAGAGACAGAAAGGACAGGAGGTCCAAAGCAGGGCACAGCCAAAAGGGCTGCTGGATGGGTATGGGTGGGGTGGGGACCAGGACCACAGCAAAGAGCCCAGGCAAGGGACAAAGAAGAGGGCTCATTCCAGGTGAGAGCATGGAACGCCGGGCAGGGAAGGCAGGGCTGCATTAGGATGCTGCAGTACGGGAATTCCAAGGGGAGCAGGTAAGCGGCCCTAGCGAGAGGCCCTCAGTCAATGCCCATAAAAGCAGTGAGCAAGAAGAGCCACCAGAGGCTCAAGCAAGAAGCCAGTTCAGGGAACAGAGAGCCAAGGGCCAGGGCTTGGGCAGGGGCTCAGGAAAGTGGATTACATTGGGGAACAAAAATGCAGGGGATTCAGCAGGGGACAGTCAGGCTCCAGCCCAGGGCCACCTATAGGTTTCAGGGTTCCTGGTGCCAGACCAAGAACCCAGGGAAAGCAAGGGCCCCAGGAGAAGGGCAGCGCATTTTTTCCCATAAGGCTCCCTATATCAGATGAGAAGCTATGGCAGGGTCCTGGCAAAGGAGCCAGAAAAAGGATGGGGGCCAGAAGGAGGACGACAGGAGGGCACGTAAGGGGTTTGGGGTGGGTGCACATAGGGGCGAGACCCAGGACCCAAGACAAGCTCCCAGGCAAGGGACACACCCCATCAATGGTGATGGGGGACCCAAGGAGCAGGAGACCTGTGATCACCAGAAATAGCGCAAGGATAAGGGGAGGAAGGGCTGCATGAGGACCAGGAGAAGCCAAGGGCTACCTATGGGAGCCCACTGGCAGCCGCAAGCAAGGGGCCCCTAGGTCAGACACAACACAAAGTGACTCCTTGCTATGCCAAGGGCCATGAGGAAAGCAGTCAGGGGCTCAGGGGAATGACCAATGACAAGAGCACAAAGGGTCAGGATTAGAAGGGCTGGGTTGCAGTAGGGGCAGCATGGAAGGCTGGAGGGAAGGGAGGGGATCCCTGAGGGCTGGGTTGGAACAGGTCCATGTTAACTGCGAGGAGCCAATTCTGCTCCTGTGCCCCATGTGAGTAGATCCTCAGAGAAGGTCTTGAAACATAGGAGGGGGGCCAAAGAGGGTACTGTAAGCAGATACCTGGTTTGCAGAAGTTAGCGGGGTGCGCTGCATGACCCTTTCCAGCAGCACAGGGTAGGGAGAAGCAGGGGGTGCAAGATTGGGGATCGGTGGTGTTGGAGGTTGGTTTGCAAGCTAGAAAAATTTCTTGAGGTTTGCAAGAGGTGCAGAGAGCAGAATTCGATCGGAGCAAGAAGAAAGCTTGGACATAGGGGCTTTTTACCCATTTTTTTCGAATGCTCAGAGATCCTTGCTAGATCCCCTTGCTTCCCTTTTCAATCTTGCCCAGTGTCCTGAACACCCTGTCCAAGCCGTGGCCCTTGGCTGTGAGTTCCCTGGCCTGGTTCCTCATTTGAGCCTCTGGTGTCTGTTCCTCCTCAGTGATTTTCTGAGCTTTGAGGGCCCTCATTGCGGCTGCTTCCCTACTCCCCTTGGAATCCCTGTACTGCAGTAAGTTAGTTCAGCCCCACCTTTCTAGTCCTGGCCTTTCTGCTCTCCCTTGGCCTGGGCCCTCCACTCTGTCCCTTAACTGGGCTCCTTGCTGGGGTCCTGGCCCACACCCCATTCACACCTGGCATGCAGCCCTATAGGCTGTGCCCTCTTTTGGCCCTCCTGTAGTTTCTGTCTCTGCCATGCCTGCTTTACTGATGCCCTTCTCAGGATTCTCACAAGAGCCAGGGGACTTGAGTGGATGTCTTTCTCTGCAGGCTTCCTTTGGGAAAACATAGCACTGCCCTTTGCCTATTCACTTTGGCCTCCCTTCCCTGGGCCCTGCTCCAGGACTCTGACACACTGCAGTGGATCTGGGCCTTCAGCCTTTCTCCCCCTATGCCACCAGCTCCTCATTCCCCCCTCTCTCACATCCCCATCCATGTCCCTTTTCATTCATCCAACCCCAGGTGCTAGCACTTGACTCTCCATTACTGGACCCAGTTCCTTGCTTGAGCCCCTGGCTGCCCTTCTCAAGGACCCTTTCCCTTCCCTTGTTTCCAGCCCTCTTTTTACAGGACCTATCCTGTCCCTCTCCTCTGTTACACTGGTGCTATGGTATCCTGGCACTGCCAGGACCTTATGCTTTCCCTTCTTCTCCCTAGCCTGGGCTCCTATAATGGGTCCTGGCTGCCAACCAACTGCCCCCCCACAACTTCCTTACACCAGATATCCCCTCACAGTGCCCTCTTTTGACCTTCCTTTGGTCCAGGTCCCTCTCTGAGTATCTACTCACCTTGGCAGAGGAGCCAAATTGGCTGGCTTCTGAGTCCTTAAGGTTCCCTATGGGAAACACAGCCCTGCCTCTTGTCTGAGTCCCCTTTGCTGCCTGAACCTTGAGGCCTGGCAGTTAACATGTGACTTGATCCAACCCAGCCCTGAGAGATACCTTCCCTTCCCTCCCCTGACCTATCACCTTGCATGCTGCCCCTACCCCAACCCAGCCCTCCATAACCCTAACCCTTTGTGCTTCAGTCTCTAGGCCTGCGGCCTCATGTGAGCCCCTGACAGTGTTCCTCATGTCACTTTGCATAGCATGGAGGCTCTTCCTGTTGGGCCTGACTTGGTAGTCCTCTGCTTGGGACTGCCTGTTTGCTCACATAGGTGTATGTTGTGCTTTCCTCTGTATCCTGGTCCTTGCAAAGTCCTTCTTCCCCTTCGCCTCGTGCTTTCCCCTGGTGCCTGCAAGTCTCCTGCTCCTTGTGTCTTTCATTCATGGTCAGTCAGGTAGGTCCTTTGCCTGGGCACCTGGCTTGGGTCCTGGATCTTGCTCCCCCACGCACCCACTGAGACCCTATACTATGCCTTCCCATTGCCCTCCTCCTGGCCTCCTTCACTTGCCAGGCCTCCTTTACCAGGTCTCTGTCTCTGGATTCTCATCTGAGCCAGGGTGCCTTATGGGAACCTGAGTCCTACCCCTTGCCTGGGCCCCTTGCTCTCTCTGGGCCTTTGATCCTGCACCCAGAACCCTGACACCTGGCAGTTGCCCTGGGAGAGGAGCCTGCCTTCCCCCTGCTGGATCCCCTGCCATCCCTCCAAAATCTTGTGCACTCTCTTGAACCCCCTGCCCAAACCATGGTCCTTGGCTCTCCATTCCCTGGCCTGCCTCCTCACTTGAGCCTCTGGAGACCCTTCTTGCTCAAGGCTTCCCTGGGCTTGGATTGTGGGCCTTGCTGGGGCCAGTACCCTGTTCCCCTTGGCTTCCCTGAACCTCAGAACCCTACTGCTGCCCAACTTCCCAGCCACGCCCTTCACTGCCCTTTCCTGGCCTGGGTCCTTTTGTTGGTCCCTAGCGTGGGCTCCTTTCAGAATCCTGGCCCACATCCTGTCAAAACCCTTCTTCTGGTCTTTCACGCTGTACCCTCCTTCATCCTTCCTGTTGTCCCTGTCCTTGCTGAGCCCCTTTTCATTATCCCTTTGCCAGCATGCTCATCAGGTCCAGGGAACTGGAACTGGATGTTTGGCCCTGTGGGCTCCATTTTGGAAAAAGTAGCTGTGCCCCTTGCCTGGGACTTTGGACTATCTCTGCCCAGGCGCTGCTCCTTGATCCTGACAGGATCCCTATGGGCAACATATCCCTGCCTCTAGTCTGGGCCCCCTTTGCTGTCCAAACTTGACAACTGGAAGTGGACTTGGGCCTGGTGATGACCTTGCCCTGGGCCATCCCCTCCCTTCCTGCTCCTGCCCTCTAGCCTTGCAAGCTGCCCCTAAGCCAACCAGGCCCTTCCTCACCCTGACCATTCGCCCTAACGTCCCCTGGCCTGGCTGCCAGCCTGAGCTCCTTAATGCATTACCCTGGTTGCTTTGCTTTCTCTGGTGTCGTTTGCTGTCAAGTCGGACCTAGGCGTCCATTGATTTGGCCACCTAGCTCACTCCCCTCTGTGCCCATTGTGCAGACCTTTGTCTCCTCATCATAGTGCCGATCCTACCTCTCCTTCTCCTAAAGTTTTTCCTGGAACAGGGGCCTCCTGATCATTGGATTCCTAATACAATTTGTTGGGATTGGTCCCTTTCCTGGGCTCCTTGATTGGGTCCTGGATCTGGCCCCTCTCTGAACTCACTGCAACCCCCCACTGTGCCCTCACATTGCACTCCTTGTGACCCCTGTCCCTTACCAGGCCCTTTGGTATGGTCCCTGGCCCTAGATCCTCATCTGGGCATGGAGCCTTATGGGAAACAGAACCCTGACCCTCGACTGGGATACTTGCTCTCCCTAGTTCCTTGGGGCAGCACCAGGAACCCTGACACCTGGCAGTGGCACTGGGCCTCGAGCCTGCCTCCTCCCTGCTGGATCCCCTGCATTCCCTCCACAGCCCTGTCCACTGTCCTGAGTCCCCTACCCCAGCACTGGCCCTTGGCTCTCCATTCCCTGGAGTGGCTCCTCTTGAGCCTCTGGGGGTTCTTCTTGCTCCGTTCTTCCCCAAGGTTGAACTGCGGGCCTTGCTGGCACCCCTTTCCTGCTCCCCTTGGCTACCCTGCATCTCACAACCCTAGTGCCACACCTGCCTGCCTGGCCCCACCCTTCCCTGCTCTCCCCTAGCCTGGGCCCTCCTCTAGGTCCCTAGCCTGGGCTCCTTTTTGCAGTCCTGGCCCACATTCCACAAACACTCTTCTTCCAGTACTTTATGCTGTGCCCTCCTTTGGCCCTCCTGTTTTCCTTGTCCCTGTGAGGTTCCTTTTCCAGATTCCTTTCCCAGGATGCACACCAGAGCCAGGGGATGGAACAGGGATATTTGGCCCTGAGGGTTTCCTTTGGGAAAAGGTTACAGTGCCCCTTGCCTGGGGGCTTTGCCCTCTTTCAGCCTGTGGCCTGCTCCTCAATCCTAATACCCTGCAGTGAATCTAGGCCTTGAGCCCTCCTCTCCCTGTGCCACCCATTCCCCTTACTCCCCTTTCTCCCCAAATACTGTTGCAGCCAGGAGAGAGGGGAATCGCCCTTCCAGATAGGAGACCCCTCCCACCTGGGTGTCGGGGGAAGCTCTGATAGCACTTTAGCCAGGGTACAGGGCACTCACCCCTATACACGGGAGACCCCTCACATCTGGGTGTTGGGGGGAGCTTCAAACATCCACAGCCAGGGTAGAGGTTACTTGCACCTCAGTTCCCTCTACCCTGGCTAACATGGTACAAGCTCCCTGCAACACCAATGTGGGAGAGGTATCTGCCAGGAGGAGTAAGTCCCCTGTACCCCGGCTGCAGCAGTATAGGAGCACCCCCTGACACCCAGATGAAAGGCATCTCTGGCCTAGAGGGGTGAGTCCCCTCTAGCATGGCTATGGCGGTATATGAGGCCCTCACCAGACACCTAGGTGGGAGGGGTCTTCTGCCTGGATGGGCAATTCCCCTCTACCCTGGCTGTTGTAGTATAAAAGCTCCCCCTAAAAACCTCATGGGTGGTTTTCCTGCTTGGATAGGTGGTATACTCTGGCTAAGATGGTATACAAGCTTCCTGCTACACCCTGGTGGGAGGTGTTTCCTGTCTTGGGGGCGAGTAACCACTACCCTGGCTGCAGAGGTATAAGAGCTTCCGAACCCTGACACCCAGGTGGGAGGGGTCTCCAGCCTGGAGGGGCAAGTTTCCTCTACCCTGGACTTGGAGGTATACTATATCCCTCCAATACCCAGGTGGGAGGCATCTCCAGCCTGGAGGGGCGAGTCCTTGTGACACCCAGGTGAAAGGGGTCTCCCATCTAGAGGTACGAGTCCCTTCTACCCTGGATGCTGTGGAATAGGTGCTCCCCTGACACCCAATTAGGAGGTTTCTCCCACCAGGAGGCTAGAATCCCCTCTAAACTGCTGCAGTTGTATACGTGCTCCCCAGGACATCCTGGTGGAAGGTTTCTCCTCTCTGGAGGGTAGAGTTCCATTTATGCCACCTTCGGCGTTATAAGAGTTGCTCCAACACCCTGGTGGAAGGGGTGTCACACCTGGTGGGGTGAGTCCCCTCTACCCTGGCTGCAACAGTTTAAGAGTTACCCCTGACACCCACGTGTGAAGGTACTCCTGCCTGGAGGGGCTAGTCCATATTACCATGGCTGTGGCAATACACAAGCTCCCCTGACACACAGATAGAAGGGGTCTCTCGCATGGTCGGGTGAGTGCCCTCTATCCTGGCTTGGGCGATATACAAACTCACCTCCACACCCAGCTAAGAAGGGTCTCTTGCCTGGAAGGACAAGAGTAGACTCTACTTTGGCTGGTGCCATATAAGTGCACCCAGGACACCCAGGTGGGAGAGGTCTCCTGCCTACAGGGGCAAGTCCTTCTACCCTGGCTAAGAAAGAATACAAGTTCCCCCGAATACCCATGTGTGAGGGGTCTTCCACCTGGAGAGGTGAGGCCCCTCTACCCTGGCTGCAGTGGTATAGGAGCTCCCCCCTACACCCAGGCTGGAGGGGTCTCCCGCCTCGAGTGTCGAGTCCACTCTACCCTGCCTGTGGCAGTATATGAACTCTCCTGACAACCAGGTTGAAGGGATCTTCCAACTAGAGGGTTGAGTCCCCGCTTCTCTGGTTCTGGCGATATAGGAGCTCCCACCAAATCCCAGGTTATAGGGTATCCCGACTGGAGTCTCCTCTTCACTGGCTACGGTGGTATAAGAGCTTCCCCTGATACCCAGGTGGGAGGGGTCTCCTGCCTGGAGGGGAGAGTCCCACTACACTGACTGCAGGCATATACTAGTTCTACCCCCCACACCCAGGACAGAGAGGTCTCCCACTGAGAGGGGCGAGTCCTCTCTACCCTGGGTGCTGCAGCATAGGAGTTCCCTTGACGCACAGGTGGGAAGTGTCTCCCAACTGGAGAAGTGAATCCCCTCCACCCTGGCTGGGGAAGTATACAAGCTCCCACAGACACCGAGGTGGAAGGGTCTCCTGCATGGAGGGGCAAGTCCCCTGCATCTTGGTTGTGGCGGTATATGACTCCCCCTACACCCTAGTGGACGGGGTCTCCCGCCTAGTCATGCATGTCTCCTCTACCCTGCCTTTAGAGGTATAGGAGCATCCCAGGTCACCCAGGTGGTAGGGGTCTCCCTCCTGGAGTGGCAAGTCCCCTCTTCCCTGGCTGCAGCAGTGTAAAAGCTCCACCTGAAGCCTAGGTTGGAGGGTTCTTCTGCCTGGAGGGGCAACTCCACTCTTCACTGGCTGCAGCGGTATAAGATCTCCCCCTGACACCTAGTTGGGATGGGTTTCCCTCCTGAAGGAGAAAGTACCCTCTACCATGGCTGCAGCGGTATAAGAGCTCCCCCTGACACCCAGGTAGGAGGGGTCTCCTGCCTGGAGGGGTGAGTAGCCACTAACCTGGCTGCAGGAATATATTAGCTATACCCCACACACACACCCAGGTGGGAGGTATCTCCTGTGAGTCCCCTCTACCCTGGCTGGGGCGGTATATAAGATCACCCTGACACACAGTTGGAAAGGTTCTCCCAAGTGGAGCTGTGAGTCTCCTCTACAGTGGCTGCAAATGTATACAAGCGCCCCCAGACACCCAGGTGGGAGGGGTCTCTCACATGTAAGGGAGAGTCCTCTCTCTCCTGCCTGTGGTGATTTATGAGTTGCCCCTGACACTCTGCTAGGAGGGTCTCTGAACAGGAGGGGTAAGTACTTTCTATCATGGCTGGGGTTGTATATGAGCTCCTGATGACTGCCAGATTGGAGGGGTCTTCCACCTGGATGGGTGAGTCTCCTCTATCCTGGATAAGGTGGTATACAAATTCCATGCGACACCCAGTTGGGAGGTCTCCTGACTGAAAGGAAGAGTCCCCACTACATTGATTGCATCAGTATACTATCTCCCCCGTGAAACACCCAGGTGGGAGGGTTCTCCCACCTGGAGGGGCAAGTCCCCTTTACTCTGGCTGTGCCAGAATAGGAGATGCCCCTGACATACAGGTGGGAAAGGTCTCCTGAGTGGATTTCAAGACCCCTCTACCTGTCTGAGATTGTATTCGAATTCCCCAGACACCAAGGTGAGAGGGGTCTCCTGCCTTTAGGGGAATGTACACTCTACCATGGCTGTGATGGTATAAGAGCTCCCCCAGATACCCAGGTGGGAGTGGTCTCCTGCCTGGAGGGGCGAGTCCCCACTACTCTGGCTGAAGGGGTATAGGAGCTCCACACACCCCCTACACCCTGGTGGGAGGGGTCTCCCACCTGGAGGGGCAAGTTCCGTCTACCCTGTCTGCATCAGTAGAGGAGTTCCTCTGACCAGCCCGTGTGAGGAGTCTCCATCCTGGAGAATGGAGTCCCCTCTACCCTGTGTGTGGCTGTATAGGTGCTCCTGCAGCTCCCAGGTGGAAGGGGTCTCACGCCTGGAGGGGCAAGTTCACTCTACCCTGGCTGTGGCAATATACAAGCTATCCCAGACACTCAGGTGGGAGGTTCTTCTACCTGGAGGGGCAACTCTTCTCTACCCAGGCTAAGGAGATAAAAAGCACCCCCCTACACACTGGTGGGAGTGGTCTTCTGCTTGGGCAGGCGAGTCCCCTCTACCTTGGCTTTGGCTGTATACAAGATCTCCTGACACCCAGGTTGGAGAGGTATCCCACCTAGAAGTTCGAGTCACCTCTATATTAGCTCTTGCCATATAAGAGGTCTCAGTACATGCAGGTGGGAGGGGTCTTCCGCCTACAGGGTCATGTTCTCTCTACCCTGGCTGTGGCAGCAAGGAGCTCCCCATGACACCAAGGTGGGAGGGGTGGCCCGATTGGAGGGGCGAGTCCCCTATACCCTGGCTGTGGAGGTATAGGAGCTCACCCAGACTCCCAGGTGGGAGGGGTCTCAGGACTGAAGGGAAATTCCAATCTACCCTGGCTGCCGCTTTATAGGAACTCTCCCTGAAACCCAGGTGAAAGGGGTCCTAGATGTGTGAGTCCCCTCTACCCTGGCTTCTGCAGTATCGGAGCTGTCCTGACACCCAATTTGGAGGAGTCTCCCGCCAGAAGGCTAGAATCCCCTCTAACCTGCTGCAGCGGTATAGGAGCTCCCCAGGACACCCATGTGGAAGGGGTCTACAGTCTGGGGGGTAGAGTTCCCTCTACCCTGGCTGTGGCAGTATAAAAGCTCCATGGAAACCCAGGTGGGAGGGGTCTCCCGCCAGAAGGGACAATCTTCTCTTCGCTGTGGTGGTATAGGAGCTCCCTCTGTCACCCTGGTGGAAGGGGTCTCCCGCGTAAACGTGCGAGTCCCCTCTACCCTGGATAAAGTGGTATAGGAGTTACTCCCATTCTCAGGTGGGAGGTGTTTCTCGCCTGGATGTGGGAGTAGCCTCTACTCTGGCCACTGGGGTATATGACCTCCACCTGGCACCCAAGTGGGTGGGGTATTCCACCTGGATTGGGCAATCCACTCTACCCAGGCAAAGGCAGTATGAGTTACTCCCATTCCCAGTTGGGAGGTGTCTCTTGCCTCAGGTGCCAGAAGCCTCTACCCTGGCTGCTGGGGGTATATGAGCTCCATCTGATACCCAAGTGGGAGGGCTCTTCTGCTTGGAGGGGCACATTGAACTCTACTGTGGCTGCAACAGTTAAGGAGCTTCCCCTGACACAAGGTGGGAGAGGTCTCCCTCCCAGAGTGGTGAATTCCCTCTTCCCTGCCTGAGCGGGTGTACCAGCTCGCCTAGACACCCAGGTGGGTGGGGTGTCCTGGTTGAAAGGGTGAGTCCTGTGTTTTCTGGCCACTGTGGTATACCAGCTCCTCCCCCATACTCAAATGGGAGGAGTCTCCAGCTGGAAGGGGCGATTCCCCTCTACCATGGCTGCAGTGGTTTACTAGCTTTCCCTGACACCATTTGGTTGAGTCTCTCACCTGGAGGGGTGAGTCCCCTCTACCATGGCTATGGCTGTAAAGGATCTCCCCCTTGATACCCAGGTGGGAGGGTCTCCAGCCTGGAGAGGTGAGTCCCCTCTACCCTAGCTGCAGTAGTATAGGAGGTCCCCCCTACACCCAGGTGAGAAGGGTCTCTGGCCTCCAGTCTGAGTCCCTTCTACCCTTCCAGTGATAGTATATGTACTCCCCTAACAACCAGGTGGAAGGTATTTTCCGCTTGAAGGGTGGAGTACCCTCTCCCCTGGATTTAGCTGTATAAAAGCTCCCCCCAACACCCAGGTTATGGGATCTCCTGATTGGAGAGGCGAGTCCCTTCTACACTGGCTGGGGGTGGGGGTATAGGAGCTCCCCTGACACCCCAGTGGGAGGGGTCTCCTGCCTGGAGCAATGAGTCACACTACCCTGGCTGTGGCGGTATACAAGCTCTCCCAGACACTCAGGTGGGAGGGTTCTCCTGCCTGGAGGGGTAAGTCGTCTCTATACTGACTAAGGCGGTATACAAGGGCCCCTCTACACACAGGTGGGAGTGGTCTTCTGCATGAAAATGCGAGTCCCCTCTAACCTGGCTTTGGTGGTATACAAGCTCCCCCAACAACCAGATGGGAGGGGCATCCTGCCTGGAAGGGCAAGTCCCCTCTACTTTAGTTCTTGTCATAAAAGAGGTCGCAGGACACCCAGGTGGGAGGATTCTTCCGCCTTCAGGGGCATGTTCCCTCTACACTGGCTGTGGCACTATAGGAGCTCCCCGCAACACTCAGGTGGGAGGGGTCTCCCACCAGTAGGGGCGAGTCCCCTCTACACTGGCTGCTGCAGTAATCAAGCTCTCCCATACACCCAGGTGGGAAGAGTCTCTGGATGGGAGAGGCAAGTCCACTCTATCTTTGCTGCAGAGGTATAGGAGCTCACCAAGACACCCAGGTGGGAAGGGTTTCCCGATTGGAATGGCAAGTCCCCTCTACCCTGGCTTCAGCAGTGTAGGAACACCCCTTGACACCCAGGTGGGAGGGGTCTACAGCCTGAAAGGGTGAGTCCCCTCTACCCTGGCTTCGGGGGTATAGGAGCTCCCTATGACACCCATGTGGAAAGGGTCTCCCTTCTGGAGAGGCGAGTCCCCTCTACCCTGGATGCAGCAGAATAAGAGCTCCCCCTGAAACCCAGGTGAGAGGGGTCTCCCGCTGTAATGGGAGAGTCCCCTCTACCCTGGCTGTGGTGGTATAGGATCTCCCCTCACACACCCAAGTGGGAGGTGTATCCCTCCTGGAAGGGCAAGTTCCCTCTATAGTGGCTGTGGCGATAAACGAGATCCCCCTGACACAGGTTGAAGGGTATCCTGACTGGAGCAGTGGGGCCCCTCTACACTGGCTGTGTAGGTATACCAGTTCCTCCAGACACCCAGGTGGTAGGGGTCTCCCACATGGAGTGGTGAGTCCCCTCTATCATGGCAGTGGCAGTATATGAGCTCCCGGTGACACCTTGGTGAAAGGGGTCTCCCACCTAGACATGAGACTTGCCTCTACCCTGGCTGCTGGGGTATATGAGCTTCACCTGACAACCAGGTGGGAGGGGTCTGTTTCCTTGAGGGGTGAGTCCACTCTACCCTGGCTGCAGCAGTTAAGGAGCTTCCCCTTACACACAGGTGGTAGCCGTCTTCTGCCTAGATGAGTGAATTCCTTCTATTCTGTCTGAGGGGGTGTTCTCCCAGACACCCAAGTGGGAGGGGTCTCATGCTTGGAGGGGCGAGTCCCCTCTATTCTGGCTGCTGTGGTGTACGAGCTCTCCCCCCATACCAAAAAGGAGGCATCTTCTGTCTGAAGGGGCGAGTCCCCTCTACCCTGGCTGCAGTGGTAGTGATACTAGCTTTCCCTGACATCCAAGTTGGATGGATCTGAGGCCTGAAGGGGTGAATCCCATCTACCCTGGCAGTGGCAGTAAAGGATTTCCCCCTGACACCCCAGGTGATAGGGTCTCTGGCCTGGAAAGGCGAGTCCCCTATACCCTAGCTGCAGTGGTATAGAAAGTACCCTCTACACCCAGGTGGGAGGGCTCTCCCGCCTCGAGTGGGAGTCCCCTCTACCCTGCCTGTGATAATATTACTCCCCTAACAACCAGGTGGAAGGGACCTTTGGCCTGGAGGGTCAAATCCCGTCTCCCCTGGCTCTGATGGTATAGGATCTCCCCAACAACCTAGTTATGGGGTCTCCCTACTGGATAGGCGAGTTGCCTCTACACTTGCTGTGGGTGCATTCGAGCTCCCCCTGACACCTAGGTGCGAGGGGTCTCCCGCCTGGAGCAATGAGTCACCCCTACCCTGGATGTGCCAGTATACAAGCTCCCCCAGACACCCAGGTGGCAGGGGTCTCCTGCCTGGAGGGGCGAGTCCCATTTACCCTGGCTTCTGCGGTATAGGAGCTCCCCAGGAGACCCAAGTGGATGGAGTCTCCCTCCTGGAGGGTGGAGTCCCCTCTACGCTGGATGCAGCAGAATAAG
This sequence comes from Marmota flaviventris, assembly GCF_047511675.1. NCBI lineage: Eukaryota > Metazoa > Chordata > Mammalia > Rodentia > Sciuridae > Marmota > Marmota flaviventris. The sequence goes on from NC_092517.1 coordinate 23,278,836, forward strand.
AGCTCCCCCTGAAACACAGGTGGGAGGGGTATCCCGCCTGGAGAGGTGAGTCCCCTGTACCCTGGCTGCTGCAGTAATCAAGCCTTTAGTACACCCAGGTGGGAGGGGTTTTCTGATTGGAGGGACGAGTCCGCTCTACCCTTGCTGTGGAGAAATAAGAGCTCATCCAGACACCCACGTGGCAGGGGTCTACCAACTAAAAGGGCAAGTCGGGTCTACCCTGGCTACAACAGTATAGGAAGTTCTCCTGACACCCGAGTGGGAGGGATGTCCCCCCTAGAGGGATGACTCTCTTCTACCCTGGCTGAGGGGGTGTACAAGCTCTCCCAGACATCCAGAGGGGAGGAGTCTCCTGCCTGAAGGTGTGAGTCTCTCTATTCTGGCTGCAGTGGTTTTCTAGCTTTCCCTGACACCCAGGTTGGATGGGTCTCTCACCTGGAAGGATGAGTCCCCTCTACCCTGGCTGTGGTGGTAAAGTATCTCCCCTAGACACCCAGATGGTGGGGTCTCCAGCCAGGAGGGGAGTCCCCTCTATCCTGGCTGCAGTGGTATAAGATTTCCCCTACACCCAGGTGGGAGGGGTCGTCTGAATCGAGTGCATAGTCCCCTCTATCCTGCCTGTGGCAGTATATGAAGTCCCCTGACAACCAGTTGGAAGGGATCTTCCACTTGGAGTGTCAAGTCCACTCTCCCCTGGCTCTGGCAGTATAGGAGATCCTGCCAACAACCAGGTTATGAGGTCTTCCACCTGGAGATGAGTCCCCTCTACCCTGGCTAAGGTGTTATAGAATTAGTCCCATTCCCAGGTGGGAGGTGTTTCTAGCCTGGAAGTGCGAGTTGCCTCTACCCTGGCTGATGGGGTATATGAGCTTCACCTGACACCCAGGTGGGCGAGGTCTTCTGACTGGATGGGTGAGTCCAATCTACCCTGGCTGCAGTGGTAAAGGAGCTTCTCCTGACACCCAGGTGGGAGGGGTATGGTATCCAACCCAGAAGGGTGACTTCCCTCTACCCTGTCTGCAGGGGTTTACCAGCTCTCCCTGACACCAGGTTGGAGGGGTCTCCTGCTTGGAATGGCCATTCCCCTCTATTCTGGCTGATGTGCTATACAAGCTCCTCCACTACATACCAAAATGGGAGGGATCTCCCTCCTAAAGGGACATGTCCCCTCTACCCTGGTTAAGGTGGTATAGGAGTTATTCCCATTCCCAGGTGGGAGGTGTCTCTTGCGTGGAGGTAGGAGTAGCCTCTACCCTGGCTGCTGGGGTCTATGAACTCCCATGATACCCAGGTGGGCGGGGTCTTGCGCCTGGAGGGGTGAGTCTCCTCTACTCTGGCTGCAGTGGTTAAGTAGCTCCCTCTGACAACCAGGTTGAGGGGTCTCCAGCCTAGAAGGTTGACTTCCTGCTACCCTGGCTGCAGGGGTTTACCAGCTCTCCCAGACACCCAGGTGGAAGGGGTCTCCTGCTTGGAGGGGCAAGTCCCCTCTATTCTGGCTTCGGTGGAATACAAGCTCTCCCCCATACCAAGATAGGAGGTGTCTCCTGCCTGAAGGGGCGAGTCCCCTCTAACCTGGCTGCTGCAGTAAAGGATCTCCCCTGAAACCCAGGTGGGAGGGTCTCCCACCAGACTGGAGAGGCGAGTCCTCTTTACCCTGTCTGCAGTGGTATAGGAGCTGCTCCCTACACCCAGGTGGAAAGGGTCTCATCCCTTGAGTGGCGAATCCCCTCTACCCTGCCGTTGGCAGTATATGAACTCCCCTGACAACCAAGTGGAAGAGATCTTCCACCTGGAGGGTCAAGTACCCTCTCACCCTGGCTCTGGCAGTATAGGAGCTCACCCCCGATATGCAGGTTGCAGGTTCTCCCGACTGGAAGGCGAGTACCTTTTACACTGGCTGCTGGGTATACGACCTCCCACTGACACCCAGGTAGAAGGGTTTCCCGCCTAGAGCAATGAGTCCCCTCTATGCTGTCAGTGGCTGTACACAAGCTCCCCCAGACACCAAGGTGGGAAGGGTCTCCAGACTGTTAGGCCAAATCTTCTCTACCTTGGCTAAGGCAGTATACAAGTGCCCCCCTACACACCTGTGGGAGTGGTCTTCCGCATGGAAGGGCGAGTCCCTTCTACCCTGACTTTGGCGGTATACAAAGTCCCCTGACATGCAACTGGGAGGGGTATCCCTCCTAGAACGGCGAGTCACCTCTACTTTAGCTCTTGCCATATAAGAGGTCCCAGTAGACCCAGGTGGGAGGGTTCTTTGGCCTTCAGGTGCGTGTTCCTCTACTCTTGCTGTGGCAATATAGAAGCTCCCACAGTCACCCAGGTGGGAGTGGTCTCCCGCCTGTAGGGGCGAGTCCCCTCTACCCTGGATGCTGGATTAATCAAGTCTCCCCTGACACCAAGGTTGAAGGGGTATCCGGATTGGAGGGGCGAGTCCCCTCTACCCTTGCTGATGAGGGATAGGAGCTCACCCACACACCCAGATGAGAGGGGTCTCCTGAATGGAAGGGCAAGTCCGCTGTACCCAGGCTGTAGCTGTGTAGGAACTCCCCCTGACATCCAAGTGAGATGGGTCTCCTGCCTAGAGGTGCAAGTCCCCTCTACCCTGGCATTAGCTGTATAGCAGCTCCCCAGGACACCCAGGTGGAAGGAATCTCTCTCCTGGAGGGGCGAGTCTCCTCTACCCTGGATGTGGCAGTACAGGATCTCTCCACACACACCCCCAGGTGGGAGGGGTCTCCTGCCTGGAAAGGCCAGTCCCCTCTACACTGGCTGTGGCTGTATACGAGATACCCCTGATACACAGGTGGGAAGGGTCTCCCAATTGTAGCAGGGAGTCCCTGCTACACAGGCTGTGGAGGTGTACAAGCTCCTTCAGAAACCCAGGTGGGAGGGGTCTCCCGCATGGAGAGATGAGTCCCCTCTATCCTGGCTGTGGAGGTATATGAGCTCCCACTGATACCCTGGTGGGAGGGGTCACCTGCCAGGAGGGAAAGTAATTTCTACCCTGGCTGTGGTGGTATATGAGCTCCTGCTTACAACAAGGTTGTAGGGGTCTCCTGCCTTAATATGCCAGTCTCCTCTAACCTGGCTAAAGTGGTATACAAGCTCCCTCACAACACCCAGGTTGGAGTGGTCTCCTGATTGCAGATGTGATCCCCACTAGCCTGGCTGCAGCGGTATAGGAGCTGCCCCCACACACCCATGTGGAAGGGTCTCCCATCTGAAAAGGTGAGTCCCATCAGACCTGGCTGCTGGGTATAAGAGCTCTCTCCCACCCCCAGGAGGGAGGGGTCTCCCACCTGGAGAGGTGAGTTGCTGCTATCCCAGCTGCAGCTGAATACAAACTGCCCCTCGCCAGACACCCATGTGGGAGGGGTCTTCCCCCTAGAGGGACGAGTTTCCTCTACCCTGGCTAAGGCAGTATAGGAGTTACCCCCATTCCTAGGTGGAAGGTGTCGCTGGCCTGGAGGTGAGATTTGACTCTACCCTGGCTGCTGGGGTATATGAGCTCCACCTGAAAACCACAGGTGCTCATACACTACAGCAGCCAGAATAGAGGGGATCTTCCACCTGGAGGGGCAGTCCACTATACTCTGGCTGCAGCGGTTAAGGAGCTTCCCTGATAACCAGGTGGGGTGGTGTCCAGCCTAGAGGGGTGACTTCCCTCTACCCTGGCCAAGGGGGTTTAACTAGCTCTTCCAGACACCCAGATGGGAAGAGTCTCCTGCTTAGAGGGAGGGGTGAGTCTCTCTATTATGGCTGTTGTGGTTTAGTCGCTTTCCCTGACACCAAGTTTGGATGGGTCTCTTGCCTGGAGAGGTGAGTCCCCTCTACCCTGGCTGACACCCAGATGGGAGGGTCTGTGGCCTGGAGAGGTGCATCTCCTCTACCTTGGCTGCAGTGGTAATGGAGTTCCCCTCCATACCCAGGAGGGAGGTGTCTCCCACCTCGAGTTGGAGTCCCCTCTACCCTTCCTGTGGCAGTATATGAACTCCCCTGATAACCGGGTGGAAGGGATCTTCTGCCTGGAGGGTCGAGTCCCCTCTCTCCTGGCTCTGACAGCTAGGAGCTCCCCCTGACAACCATGTTATGGGGTCCCTTACTGGAGAGGCAAGTCCCCTCTTCCCTGGCTGCAGCGGTAAAAGAGCTCCCCCTGAAATCCAGATGGGAGGGGTATCCTACATGGAGGGGTGAGTCCCCTCTACCCTTAATGTGGCACTATAGTATCTCTCCTCCACACACCCAGGGGGAGGGTTCTCCCGAGTGGTGCTGTGAGTCTCCTCTACCATAGCTGCAAAGGTATACAAGCTCCCCCAGACATCCAAGTGGGAGGGTCTCCCGCAGGTAGGGTGAGTCATCTCTATCCTGGCCGTGGTGGTATATGAGACCCACTGAAACCTGGTTGGGAGGTGTCTCCCGCCAGGAGGGGCAAGCACATTCTAACCTGGCTAGGGTGGTATATGTGCTCCTGCTGACGGCCAGGTTGGAGGGGTCTTTTGCCTGGACTGGTGAGCCTCTTCTACCCTGGCTAAGGTGGTATAAAACTTCCGTGTGACACTCATTTGGGATGGGTCTCCTGCCTGGAGGGGCGAGTATCCACTACCCTGCCTGCAGCAGTATATGAGCTCCCCCCTCAAACATCCAGGTGGGAGGGGACTCCCGCCTGGAGGGGTAAGTCCCCTCTATAATGGCTTTGCCAGTATATGAGATCCCCTGACACACAGGTGGGGTCTCCTGAGTGGAGCTGCAAGTCCCCTGTACCCTGGATGAGGCGATACTTGAGCTCCCCAGACACCCAGGTGAGAAGGGTCTCCCACCTAAAGGGGAAGGTACCCTCTACCATGGCTGTGGTGGTATAAGAGCTCCCCCAGACACCCAGGTGGGAGTGGTCTCCTGCCAGGAGGGGTGAGTACCCACTACCCTGGCTGCATGTGTATAGGAGCTCCAACACCCACACCCAGGTGGGAAGGATTTCCCACCTGGATGGGCGACTTTCCTCTACCCTGGCTGCAGGGGTATAGGAGTTCCCCATACAAGCAGGTGTGAGGAGTCTCCAGTCTGGAGAATGGAGTCCCTTCTACCTTGCCTGTGGCTCTATAGGTGCTCCCCAAGACACCCAGGTGGAAGAGGTCTCATGCCTGGAGGGGAGAGACCCCTCTCCCCTGGCTCTGGTTGTATACAAGCTCTACCAGACACCCAGGTGGGAGGGTCTCCCACCTGGAGGGGCAGGTCTTCTCAACCCAGGCTAAGGCCTTATATAGGCACCCCCCTACGCAGAGGTGGGTGTGGTCTCTTGCATGGAGAGGCGAGTCCCCTCTACCATGGCTTTCACGGTATACAAGCTCCCCTGACACCCAAGTGGGAGGGGTATCCCTCCTGGAATTGTGAGTCCCCTCTATTTTAGCTCTTGCCTTATAAGAGGTCCCAGTATATCCAGGTGGGAGGGGTCTTCTACCTGCAGAGTTTTGTTAGCTCTACTCTGGCTATAGCAGCTTGGAGCTCCCCATGACACCCAGGTGGGAGGGTCTCTGGCCTGGAGTGGCAAGTCCCCTCTTCCCTGGCTGCATTGGTATAGGAGGTTCCCCCCTACACCCATGTTTCCTCTTCCCTGGCTGTGGCAGTATAGGAGCACCCCCAACACTCAGGTTTGAGGGGTTGCCTGCCTATAGGGGCAAGTCCGCTCTACCCTGTATGCTGCAGTAGTCAAGCTCCCATAGACACCCAGGTGGGAGAGGTCTCCCTCATGGAGGGTGGAGGTCTCTCTATCCTGGCTGTGGTGGTATATGAGCTCCCACTGACACCATTGTGGGAGGGTTCTCCTTCCAGGAGAGGCAAGTACCTTCTACCCTGGCTGTGGTGGTATGAGTTCCCTCCAACAACCAGGTTGGAGGAGTCTCCTCTACGCTGGCTAAGGTGGTATAAAAGAGTGACACCCAGGTGGGAGGGGTCTCCAGCCTGGAGGGGCGAGTCCATACTACCCTGGCTGCCCCAGTATAGGAGCTCCTCCCCGCCACACACTGGTAGGAGGGTCTTCTGCCTGAAGGGGCGGGTTGTCTAAACTCTGGTTCTGGGGGTATAAGAGCCCCCTCCTACTCCCAGGTGGGAAGGGTCGTCAGCTGCAGCTATATATGCACCTCCCCTGGGCAGAAACCCCTGTGGGAGGGGTTATACACCTGGAGAGGCAAGTCCTCTCTACCTTGGCTAAGGCGGTATAGGAGTTACCCCCATTCCCATGTGGGAGGTGTCTCTCACCTGGAGGTGCAAGTCGCCTCTAACCTGGCTGCTGGGGTACACCAGCTCCCTCTGAGTCCCAGGTTGGAGGGGTCTCCCACCTAGACGGGTGACTCCACTCTGCCATGGTGAGTTGGTGTACCAGCTCTCCCAGACACCCTGATGGGAGGGGTCTCCTGCTTTGAGGGGCGAGTCCCCTATATTCTGGCTGCTGTGGTATAGGAGCTCCCCCACCATTCCAAGAAGGTAGGAGTCTCCGTCCTGAAGGGCGAGTCTCCTCTATCCTGGTTGCAGTGGTATACTAGATTTCCCTGACACCCAGGTTGGGTGCGTCTTTCCCCTGGAGGGGCAAATTCCATGAATCATGGCTGCTGATATAAAGTATCTCACCCTGATACCCAGATGGGAGGGGTCTCTTGCCTGGAGCAATGAGTCCCCTCTACCCTGGCTATGGCAACACACAATGTCTCCCAGACACCCAGGTGGAGTGGCAACTCTTCTCTACCCTGGTTAAGGCGGTATATAAGTGCCCCACTACATACAGGTGGGAGTATTCTTCTGCATGGATGGACGAGTTCCCTGTCTTGGCTTTGGCGGTATTAAAGCTCTCTGGACATCCAGGTGGGAGGGTTATCCCGCCTGGAAGGGCGAGTCCCCTCTACTTTAGTTCTTGCTATATAAGAGCTCTCAGTACACCCAGGTGGGAGGGTTCTTCCGCCTGCAGGTGCGTGTTCCCTCTACCCTGGATCTGCCAGTATAGGAGCTCCCTGGACACCCAGGTGAAAGGTGTCTTTCGCCTGTAGGGGCAAATCCCCTCTACTGTGTCTGCTGAAGTAATCAAGCTCCCCCAGACACCTAGGTGAGAGGGGTCCCAAGATTGGATGTGTGAGTTTCCTCTTCCCTGGCTGTGGAGTTATAGGAGCTCAACCAGACACCCAGGTGGGAGGGGTCTCCCGACTGGAAGGGTAAGTCTGCTCTACCCTGGCTGCTGTGGTATAGAAACTCCCCCTGAAACCCAGGTGGGAGTGTTCTCCCCCCTAGAGGAGCGAGTCCTCTCTACCCTGGCTTCAGCGGTATAGGAGCTCCCCAGACACCCAGGTGGAAGAGGGCTCCCTCCTGGAGGGTCGAGTTTCTCTACCCTGGCCGCAACAGTATAATAGCTCCCCCTGAAACCCAGGTGGGAGAGGTCTCACTCCTGGAGGGTCAAGCCCTTCTACCCTGGCTTTGGCAGTATAGGATCTCCCCAACACACACCCAGGTGGGAGGAGTCTCACGTCTGGATGAGCAAGTCCCTTCTATCCTTGCTGTGGCTGTATATTATATCCCTCTGACACAGAGATGGGAAGGGTCTTCCAACTGGAGCAGCGAGTACCCTCTACCCTGGTTGTGAAGGTATACAAGCTGCCCCAGACACTCAGGATGGAGGCGTCTCCTGCATGGAGGGGCGAGTCCCCTCTATCCTGCCTGTGGTGGTATATGAGCTCCCACAGGCACCCTGGTGGGAGAAGACTCCTGCAAAGAGGGACAAGTACTTTCTACCATGTCTGGGTTGGTATATGAACTCCAGATGACAGCCAGGTTGGAGGGTCTCCCGCCTGGAAAGGCAAGCCTCCTTTACCCTGTCAAAGGTGGGCTAAAAATTCCCCAGGACACCCTGGTGGGTGGAGTCTCCTGCCTGAATGTGTGAGTCCCCATTACTCTGGCTGCAGCAGTATAGGCACCCCCCAGAACCGCCTGAAGGCCTTAGTCCACTCAATCTTGGCTTCGGGGGTATAAGAGTCCCCTGCTACCCCCAGTAGGAGGGGTCTCTAGCCTGGAGGGGTGAGTCACTGCTACCCAAGGTGCAACACTATATGAGTTCCCCTGACAACCAGGTGGGAAGGTCTTCCGCCTGGAGGTGCATGTCCCCTCTACCCAGGCTCTGGCGGTATAGGAGATCCCCTTGACACCCAGGTTATGGGGTCTCTCGACTGGAGAGGCGAGTCCCCTCTACACTGGCTTCAGGGGTATTGGAGCTGCCCCCGACACCCAGGTTGGAGAGGTCTCCCTCCTGGAGCAATGAGTTCCCTCTACCCAGGCTGTGGCGGTATACAAGCTCTCCCAGACACCCAGGTGGGAGGGGTCTGCCGCCTGAAGGGGCAAGTCTTCTCTACCTTGGCTAAGATGGTGTACAAGCGCCCCACTGCACACAGGTTGGAGTGGTCTTCCTCATGGACAGGCAAGTCCCCTCTACCCTGGCTTTGGTGGTATACAAGCTCCCCTGACACCCAGGTGGTAGGGGTATTCCATCTAGATAGGTGAGTCCCCTCTAATTTAGCTCTTTCCATATAAGTGCTTCTAGTACACCCTGGTGGGAGGGGTCTTCTGCCTGCAGGGGTGTGTTCCCTCTACCCTTGCTGTGGCAGTATCGGAGCTCCCCAGGAAACCCAGATGGAAGGGGTCTTCTGTCTGGAAGGTAGAGTTCCCTCTACTCTGCCTACGGTGGTATAGGAGGTAACCAGCCACCCAAGTGGGAAGGGTCTCCCACCTGAAGGGGAAACTACCCTCTACCATGGATGCAGTGGTATAAGATCTCCCCCTGACACCCAGGAAGGAGGGATCTCCTGCCTGAAGGAGCAAGTTCCCACTACTCTGGCTGCAGGGGTATAAAATCTTCACATCCCACACCTAGATGCCAGGGGTCTCCCGCCCGAAGGAGCAACTCCTCTCTACCCTGGCTGCAGTGGTATGAGAACTACCCCTGACATCCAGGTGGAATAGGTCTCTGTCTTGGAGCTGCGAGTCCCCTCTATGCTGGATGCAGCATTATAGGAGCTCTCCAGGACACCCAGATGGAAGGGGTCTCCCGTCTGGAGGGTAGAGTTCCCTCTACTCTGCCTGCGGTGGTATAGGAGCTCCCCAGCCACCCAGGTGGGAGGGGTCTCCCACCTGAAGGGGAAAGTACCCTTTACTATGGCTGTGGTGGTATAAGATTTCCCCCTGACACCCAGGTGGGAGGGGTCTCCTTACAGAAGGAGCAAGTCCTCTCTACTCTGGCGGCAGGGGTATAAAAGCTTCAGCCTCCACACCCAGGTGGCAGGGGTCTCCCGCATGAGTCCCTACAACCCTGTTTGCTGCAGAAAAGGAGTTCCCCTGACAACCAGGTGTGAGGAGTCTCCAGCCTAGAGGGTAGAGTCCCCTCTACCTTGCCCATGGGTATATAGGAGCTCCCCAGACACCCAGGTGGAAGGAGTCTCACTACTGGAAAGGCGAGTCCCCTTTACCTGGGCTGAGGCAGTATAAGAACTCCCCCTGACACCCATGTGGGAGGGGTCTCCCACCTGAAGGTCGGAGTGCACCCTACCCTGGCTGTGGCAGTATACAAGCTACCCTGACACACAGGTAGGAGGGGTCTCTCACCTTGAAAGGCGAGTCCCCTGTATTCTGGCTGTGGTGGTATACAAGCTCACCACCCACACCCAAGTAGAAGGGATGTCCAACCTCGAAGGGCGAGAGTCCACTCTACTTTAGTTGGTGCCATATAAGAGTTCCCAGGACACCCAGGTTGGAGAAGTCACCCACCTGCAGGGGTGATGGACCTCTACCCTGACTAAGGCGCAATACAAGCTCCTCCTGGCACCAAGATGGGAAGGGTCTCTCGCTTAGAGGAGCATGTCCACTCTACCCTGGCTGGAGCAGTATATGAGTTACCCCTGACACCCAGGTGGGAGGGGTCTTCCTCCTGGAGGGGCAAGTTGGATCTCCCCTTGCTGCCGCTGTATAGGAGCTCCCCCTGACATCAAGGTGGAAGAGGTATCTCACGTGGAGGGGTGAGTTCCCCCTACCCTGTATATGGCTGTATATAAGCCCTCCCCACCATACCCACATGGAAGGGGTCTCCAATATAAAGGGGTGAGTCCCCTTTACATTTGCTGCTGCAGTATATGAGCTCCGCATGACACCCTGGTGAGAGGGGTCTCTCGCCTGGAGAGGCAAGAATCCTCTCCCCTGACTGCTGTAGTATATGAGCTCCCTTTACACCCAGGTGGGAGGAATCTCCCGCCTGGAGGGGCAAGTCCCTTCTACCCTGGCTAAGATGTTACACAAGCTCCCAGGTACAGCCAGGTGGAAGGGGTCTCCTCCCTGGAGGGGCGAGTACCCACTACCCTGGCTACAGTGGTATATGAGCTCTTCCACCAACACCCAGGTGGGTGGGGTCTCCTGCAAGGAGGGGTGAGTACCCTCTACCATAGATATGGTGGTATACAAGCCCCCCCATCATACACACATGGGATGGGTCTCCAATATAGAGGGGCACATCCCCTTTACCCTGGCTGCTCCAGTATATGAGCTCCACCTGACACCCTGGTGGGAGGGGTCTCCCTCAAGAGGGGCAAGAACCCTCTACCCTGGCTGCTGCAGTATATGAGCTCCCCTCACACCCATGTGTGAGGAGTCTCCTGCCTGGAAGGTTGAGTTCTCTCTACCCTGGCTAAGGTGTTATACAATCCCCCAGCTACTCCCAGGTGTTAGAAGTCTCCTCCCTGGAAGGTCGAGTCCCCACTACCCTGGCTACAGTGGTATATGAGCTCCTCCACCCACAGCCAGCTGGGCGGGTTTCCCACCTGGAGGCATGAGTCCCCTCTACCCTGTCTGGTGCAGTATACTAACTCCACCTGACACCCAGGTGGGAGAGGTCTCCCTTCTGGAGTGGTGAGTTTCTCCTACCCTTCCTAAGGCGGTATAGGAGCTCCCCTGGACACCCAGGTGGAAGGGGTCTCCCACCTGGGGTGCATCCCCTCTACCCTAGCTGTGCAGGTATAAAAGCTTCCCCAGACACAAAGTTGGGTGGAATCTCCCCATTGGAGGGGCAAGTCCCCTCTACCCTGGCTTTAATGGTATACAGCTATACAAGACCCCAAAACCCAGGTAGGAGGGGTCCCCCACCTGGATGGGCAAGTCCCCTCTACTATGGCTGGTGCCATATAAAAGCTCCCAGGACACCCACGTGGGAGCCATCTCCCAACTGGTGGATTGAGTTCCCTCTACCCTGGCTGGGAGGTATTGGAGCTCCCTCAATAACCCAGGTGGGAGGGGTTCCCGACTGGAGGTTCCAGTCCCTTCTAACCTTCTGCAGTGGTATAGGAGCTTCCCTGCTACCAAGATGGGAGGGGTCTCTCACCTGGATGGGCCAGTCCCTGTTAACCTGATTCAGCGGTAAGAGCCCCTCACCCCAGACACCTAGGTGGGAGGGGTCTCCATCCTGGTGGGATAAGTGCCCTCCACCCAGGCTGCAGGCATCTCCTGCATGGAGTTGTGAATCCCCTATATCCTGCCTGCAGATGTATATGAGTTCCTCCAGGCACCCAGGTGAAAGGAGTCTCCTGCCTGGAAGTGTGAGTCCCTGTTACCATGACTGTAGCTCAATAGGAGCACCCTGTACAACCCAGGTGAGAGGGGTATTCCACATGGAGTGGTGAGTCCCTGCTACCCTGGCAGCAGCTGTACACGAGCACCTCCCCCCACTGGGTGCCCAGGTGGAAGGGATCTCATTACTGTAGGGTGAGTCCCCTCAACATGGGCTTAGGCAGAATACAGGCTAGCCTGGACACCAAGTTGGGAGGTTTCTCTCACCTAGAGGAGATAGTCCAATCTACTAAGGCTACAGAGGTATAAGATCTCTCACAGAAAAGCATATCCTTTTTCATTCACCCAGGCCCAGGTGCTAGCACTTGGACCTCCATTACTGGGGCTGGCTCCTTGCTTGAGCCCCTGGCTGCCATTCTCAAGGACCTTGTCCCTTTCCCTTGGTTTCAGGCCCCTTTTGGCGGCTCCCTCCTGTGACTCCCATCTGATTCCCTCATACTGTGGTATTCTGGCACTGCCTGGACCCTCTGCTGCCCCTGCTTCTCCCTAGCCTCTGCTGCTCAAATGGGTCCTGGACACCCACCCCCCAAAACTTCTGCACACCAGATATCCCTTCACAGTACCCTCTTTCGCCCATCCTTTGGTCCAGGTCCCTCTCTGAGGATCTACTTACCTGGGGCAGAGGAGGAGAACTGGCTCGCCTCTGCACCCTGAATGCTACCTATGGGAAACATAGCCCTGCCACTTGCCTGAGCCCCCTTCACTGCCTGAACTTTGAGGCCAGAAATTTAACATGGACTGGCTCCAACCCAGCCCTGAGCGATCTGCTTTCATCTTTCCCCTGGCCTCTGGCCTTGCAAGCTGCCCCTACCGCAACCCAGCCCTCCCTAACCCTGATCATTTACACTACAGTCCCTTTTCCTGGGCATTCACCTGAGCCTCTGACCACATAGATCATGGCCTTTGGCATAGCAAAGAGTCACTTCGTGTTGGGTCTGACCTGGGGCACCCATGGTTGGTCCCACCAGTGTGCTCCCCTAGATGCCCATTGGCATCTCCTGGTCCTCATGCAGCTCCTTCCTCCCCTTCCCCTGGTGCTTTTTTCTGGCTCTCGCAGGTCTCCTGCTCCTTGGGTCCCCCATCACCATTGATAAGTTGGGTCCCTTGCCTGGGCGCCTGGCTTGAGTGCTGGGTCTCGCCCCTATGCGCACCCATCCCAACCCCCTTGCATGCCCTCCCGTCGCCCTACTTCTGGCCTCCTTCCTTTTCCTGGCCTCTTTTGCCAGGACCATGGATGTAGATTTTCACCTGATCCAGGGTGCCTCATGAGAAACAATGCCCTGCCCCTCACCTGGGCCCCTTGCTCTCCCTGGGTGCTGGGTCTGGCACAAGAAACCCTGAATCTGGGAAGTGGCCCTGGGCCTGGAGCCTGACTGACACCTGCTGTTCCCCTGCCTTTCTTCCCAAATCTTGTCCACTGTCCTGAACCCCTGCCCAAGCCCTGGCTCTTGGCTCTCCATTCCCTGGCCTGGCTCCTCGCTTGAGCATCTGATGGACCTTCATGCTCACTGCTTTTCTGAGCAATGTCTGAGGGCCCCTCACTGGGCCGCTTTCCTGCTACCCTTGGTTTTCCTATACCTCAGTACCCTAGTGCAGCCCTGCCTTCCTGGCATGGTGTTCCCTGCTCTCTCCTGGCCTGGGTCCTCCTCTAGGCCCCTTGCCTGGCCTCTTTGCTGGGGTCTTAGCACCCACACCTGTCCTGCGGCCCTTCAGGCTATGCCTTCCTCTGGCCCTCCTGTCTTTTCTCTCTCTGCCATGCCCTCTTTCCTGATACCTTTCCCAGGATGCTCACCAGGGCCTGGCAATGTGACCTGGCCTCTTGGACCTGGGGGCTCCCTTTGTGAAAATGTATCCCTGCCCCTTGATTGACCCTTTGGCCTCCCTCAGTCCGGGCCCTGCTCCTTACCCCTGACACCCTGCAGTAGACAGGGCTTTGAGTCCTTCTGCCCCTGTGCCATCCACTCCACTTTCTCCCCTCCTGCTGCTCCTTCTCCTTGTTTGTTTTCATTCACCCCAGCCCAGGTGGTAGCCCTTGGCTCTCTATTACTGGGCCCAGCTCCTTGCTTAGGACACTGGCTACACATATTGAGGACCCTTTCCCTGTCCCTTGGTTTCAGGCCCCTTTTGCCAGCCCCCTTCTGTGCCTCCCCTCTGATACCCTCATGCTATGATATCCTGGCACTCTCCGGAACCTCTGCTCCCCCTGCTTCTTCCTAGCCTATGCTTCTCAAATGGGTCCTGGCAGCCAGACAGCAGCTCACACTTGCATACACCAGGTATTCCCTCACAGTACCCTCTTTGGCCCTTCCTTTGGTCCAGGTCCCTCTCTGAGGATCTACTAACCTGGGGCAGAGAAGGGGAACTGGCTCGCCTCTGCGACCTGAATGCTCCCTATGGGAAACACAGCCCTGCCAATCACCTGAGTTTCCTTAACTTCCTGAACCTTGAGGCCTTGCATTCATCATGGGACTTGATCCAACCCAGCCCTGAGTGATCCCTTCCCTTCCCTCCCCTGCCCTCTGGCCTTTCATGCTGCCCCTAACCCAATCCAGCTTTCACTAACCCAGACTGTTAGCACTCCCGTCCCTGTCTTTGTGGCCCCTTGATCACATGATGCTTTCCTCTTGTCCCTTTGCATAGCGTGGAGTTTCTTCATGAGGGTCTGAACTGGGGGCCCCTTGCTTGGGCCCACCAGAGGGCTCCCCTAGGTGCCCCTTGAGCTTCCCTTTGTCTCATGGTCCTCATGCAGCTCATTCTCCCATCCCCTCGTGAATTCCCCTTGTGCTTGTGAGTCTTCTGCTCCTTTGGTCCCTCATCTAGGTTAGTTAGGTGAGTACCGTGTCTGAGCACCTGGCTAATGTCTTGGCTCTCCACCCACCATGAACCCACCATGACCCCAAGCCGTGCCTTTCCATATCCCTCCTTCTGGCCACCTTCCATTGCCAGGCCTCCTGTGCCAAGTCCCTCTCAATGGATTCTAAACTGGGCCAGAGTGCTTATGAAAAACAGAGCCCTGTCTAACACTTGGGCTACTTACTCTGTCTGGGTGCTTTGTCTTGCACCAGGAACCCTGAAACCTGGTAGTGGCCCTGGGCTTGAAGCATGACTGCCCCCTGCCAGATCCCCTGCCTTCCCTCCCAAGTCTTGTTCACTGTCCTAAACCCCTGGCCCTTGAGACTCCATTCCCTTGCCTGGCTCTTTGATTCAGTCTCTGGTGGTCCTTCTTGTTCCTTTCTTTTCTGGGCTTTGTCTGAGGGCCCTTCAATGGGGCCACTTCTCTCCTCCCCTTGTCTTCCCTGTACTGCAGTACCCTAGCACAGCCATGCCTTACTGGCCACGCTCTTCCCTGCTCTGCCCTGGCCTGGGCCCTCCTCTTGGTCACTTGTCTTAGCACCTTGCTGGGGTCCTGGCCCCCACCCCACCCAGACCCATCCTGCATCCCTTGAGGCTGTGCCCTCCTTTGGTCCTCTTCTCGTTTTTGTCTCTCCCAGGCCCACCTTCCTGATACCCTTCCCAGGATGCTCACCAGGCCAGTTAATTGACCTGGCCTTGAGGCCCTGTGGGTTCCCTTTGGGAAAATGTAGCCCTGCCCCTTGTATTAACACTCTGGCCTCCCTCAGCCCGTGCCCTGCTACCCAATCCTGACACCATGCAGTGAACCTGAGCCTTCAGCCTTCCTCCCCCTGTGCCACATGCTCAGATTTCTCCCCTCCCTCCCATTCCTATCCATATCCATTTTTATTCACCCTGCCCCAAGTGCTAGCACGTGGCTCTCCATAACTGGACATGTCTCATTGCTTGACCCCCTGACTGCCCTTCTCGTTGTCCTTTCCCCTTCCCTTTTTTTCAGGCCTCTTTTTATAGACCTCATCCTCTGTCTCCCCTCTGTTCCACTGGTTCTGTGGTATCCTGGCACTGCTGGGACCTTTCACTTTCCCTGCTTCTCCCTAGCTTGGGCTCCTCGAATGGGTCCAGGCAGCCATCCGACAACTTCCACAATCCTCATACGCCAGGTATCCCCTCACAGTGGCCTCTTTTGACCCTCCTTTGGTACAGGTCCCTCTCTGAGGATCTACTCAGCTGGGCAGAGGACCAAATTGGCTGGCCTCTGTGCCCTTAAAGCTCCCTAAGGGAAATACAGCCCTGCATCATGCCTGAATCTCCTTCACTTCCTGAAACTTGAGGCCTGGCAGTTAACCTGTGATTTGCTTCAACCCAGCCCTGAGAGATCCACTTCCTTCCCTCCCCTGACCTCTGGCCTTGAATACTGCCTCTACCCCAACCAGCCCTCACTAATCCTAACCCTTTGTGCTTCAGTCCCTAGGCCTGGTGCTCTCATGAGCCCCTGACAATGTTCCTCATGTCACTTGGCGTAGCATGGAGTCTCTTCCTGTTTGGTCTGACCTAGGGACTCCTTGCTTGGGACTGCCAGCGTGTTCCCTTAGGTGCCCTTTTTGCTTTTCTCAGTCTCCTCTTCCTTGTGCAGCCTTTCCTCCCCTTCCCCTTGGGCTTACCCTGGTGCTTATAGGTTTCCTGCTCCTTGGGTCACTCATCCATGTTTGGTCACATAGGTCCTTTGCCTGGGGACCTGGCTTGGGTCCTGGATGTTGCCCCCCCATGTACCCAAAGAGACCCATCATCGTGCCCTCCAATTGCCCTTCTCCTGGTGACCTTCACTTTCCAGGCCTTCTTTGCCAGGTCCCTATCTCTGGATTCTCATCTGGGTCAAGGCGCCTTATAGGAAATTGAGTCCTGCCCCTTGCCTGGGCCCATTGCTCTCTCTGGGCCTTTGTTCCTGCACCCCCAAACCCTGACACCTGGCAGTAGCCATGAGCCAGGTGCCTGATTGCCCCCTGCCTCATCCCCTGCCATCCCTCCAAAGTCCTGTCCACTGTCCTCAGGCCCCTGCCCAAGCCCTGGCCTTTGGCTCTCCATTCCCTGGCCTGCCTCCTCTCTTGAGTTTCTGGGGCCCTTCTTGCTCCATGCTTCTCTTGGATTCGACTGTGGGTCTCACTGGGGCCAGTACATTACACCCCTTGGCTTCCCTGAACCTCAGAACCGACTGTCACCCGCATGCCCAGCCCCAACCTTCCTGGCCATTTCTTGGCCTAAGCCCTCCTTTGGTCCCTAGCCTGGGCTCCTTTCTGGAGGACTGTCCTGCATCCCATCAACACCCTTCCTCTGACCTTGCACGCTGTATCCTCCTTCATCCCTCCTGTTGTCCCTGTCCCTGCTGGGCCCTGTTTGAAGGTCCCTATCCCAGGATGCTCACCAGGTCCAGGGGACTGGAACTGGGCTTTGGCCTTCTGGACTCCCTTTGGGAAAACGTAGCTGTGCCTATTGCCTGGGACTTTGGACTCTCTCTGCCCATGCCCTGATCCTAGATCCTGATACCCAGCAGTGAACCTGGGCTTTGAGCCCTCCTCTACTTGTGCCACCCACTACCCTTGCTCCCTTTTCTCCTCTCCACAGCCCTATCTGTTTTCATAGGACCCTGGACAGGGTCCTGAAACTTGGCTCCCAATTCTTGGGCCTGGCTTCTTGATGGAGCCCCCAGTCACCCTTCTTCAGGACCCTGTCCCTGTTCCTTGATTTCAAGCCCCTTGCTTGGCACCACTCCTGTTCCTCCCTTCTGTTTTCCTTGTACTGTGTTACTTTGTCATTGCCAGGACCCTGCCCTCCTCCTGCTTCTCCCTAGCCTGGTCTCCTCCAATGTTTGTTGGCTCCCAAACGACACCCCTCTATTACCAGACCAAAGATATATCTCACACTGCCCTCCTTTAGTCCTGTTCTCTCTCTGAGGAACTCACCTGGGGCAGAGGAGTGGAATTGGCTGGCCTCTTGGCCCTGAATGATCCCTATGGGCAACACAGCCCTGCCCATTGCCTGGGCTTCCTTTGCTGTCTAAAATTGACAACTGACAGTGAACATGGGCCTAGTGATGACCTTGCCCTGGGCAATCCCCTGCCTTCCCTCTCCTGCCCTCTAGCCTTGCAAGCTGCCCCTAAGCCAACCCAGGTCTGCCTCACCCTGACCCTTCACCCTACAGTCCCCTGGCCTGGCTGCCAGCCTGAGTTTCTTACTGCATTACTCCAGATGTGTTGCTTTCTATTGTGTCTCTTGCTGTCGTGTTGGACCTGGGCACCCCTTGATTTGGCCCCAAAGCTCGCTCTCCTCTGTGCAGTTTGTGTTGCACCCTGTCTCCTCATCCTAGTGCCGATCCTACCTCCCTTTCCCCTAGCACTTTTTCCTGGAGCAGGGACCTCCTGCTCATTGGGTTCCTAATACGTTTTATTGGGGTCGGTCCCTTACCTGGGCTCCTTGATTGGGTCCAGGCTTTTGCCCCTCTCTGCACCCACTGCAAACCCCATTGTTCCCTCACATCACACTCGTCCTGGTCCCTGTCCCTTACCTGGCCCTTTGCCCTGGTTTCTGGACCTTGATCTTCACCTGGGCCAGGGCGCCTTATGGGAAACAGAACCCTGACCCTTGACTGGGCTATTTGCTCTCCCTAGGCCCATGGGGCAGCACCACGAACCCTGACACCTGGCAGTGGCACTGGGCCTCAAGCCTCCCTCCTCCTTGCTGGATCCCCTGCCTTTCCTCCCCAGCACTGTCCACTGTCCTGAGCCACCTGCTCCAACGCTGGCCCTTGGCTTCCCATTTCCCTGAACTGGCTCCTTGCTTGAGCTTCTGGGCGTCCTTCTTGCTCCATCTTCCCTGGGCTTGAACTGTGCACCTTGCTGGGGCCATTTTGCCCCGCCCCTTGGCTTCCCTGCCTCTCAGAACGCTAGTGTAGCTCCTGCCTGCCTGGCATCACCCTTTCTTGCTCTCCCCTAGTCTGGGCCCTCTTCTAGGTCCCTATCCTGGCTCCTTTCTACAATCCTGACTCGCACCCCCAAAACACCCTTCTTCCAGCACTTGACGCTGTGCCCTCCTTTGGCCCTCCTATTTTCCTTGTCCCTGCTGGGGTCCTTTTCCAGATCCCTTTCCCAGGATTCTCACCAGATCCAGTGGATGGAACTGGGATGTTTGGCCCTGTGATCTTCCTTTGGGAAATGGTAGCAGTGCCCCTTGCCTGAGGGCTGCTCCTCAATCCTGACACCCTGCAGTGAATCTGAGCCATAATCCCTCCTCTCTCCCCACCACCTGTTTCCCTTATTCCCCTTTCTCCCCATATACCACCGCAGAGAGGAGAGAGGAGACTAAACCTTCCAGATGGAAGACCAATCCTACCTCGGTTTCAGGATAGCTCCTATAGCCCAGCAGCCTGGGTTGAAGGACTTCCTCCTCTATGCGGGAGACCCCTCCCACCTGGGTGTTGGAGAGAAATCAAAACAGCCACAGCCAGGGTAGAGGTGACTCGCCCCTCCCACCTGGGATTCAGGGGGAGCTCATGTACCACCACAGCCAGGGAAGAGGGGATTCACACCTTCAGTCCCCTCTACCGTGGCTAACTTGGTATACAAGCTCCCTGCAACACCCAGGTGGGAGGGCTTTTCTATCTGGAGGAGCATGTCCCTACTACCTGGTGGCAATGGTATAAGAGCTCCCTCACCCTGACACCCTGGTGGGAGGGTTCTCCAACTTAGAGTGGCAAGTTCCCTCTACCCTTGCTGCAGGGGTATACTAGCCCCCTCCAACTCCCAGGTGGGAGTCATCTCCAGCTTGGAGGGGCAAGTCTCTGTACCCTGGCTTCAGCTTTATAAAAGCACCCTTTAATACCCAAGTAGGATGGATCTCCCTCCTGGAGTGGCATGTACACTATACCCTGACTTCGATGGTATAGGAGCTCCCCCCTGACACCCTGATGGGTGGGGTCTCCCTCCTGGAGTGGTGAGTCCTCTCTACCCTGGGTAAGGTGGTATACAAGCTCCCCACGACACCCAAGTGGGAGGACTTTCCATTCTGGAGGGGCAAGTCTCCACTCCCCTCGCTGTAGTTGTATAAGAGCTCCTACAGACACACACACACACACACACACACACACACACACACACACACACACACCGGTGGGAGGGTTCTTCAGCCTGCAGTGGCAAGTCCCCTTTTCCCTGCCTCTGTGGTATATGAGCTCCCCTGATAACCAGGGTTTAGGGGTCTCCCGCCTAGTGGGGCGAGTCCCCTCTCTCCTGGCTGCAGCTGTATATGAGCTCCCCCCCCCCCCCCGTAGCAAGATGGGAAGGGTCTCCTGCCTGGAGGACCTAGTACCCTCCCCACTGGCTAATGCAGTATACAAGCTCCTGGACATCCAGGAGGGAGGGATCTCCTGCCTGGAAGTGTGAATTCACCTCTACCCTGGCTAAGGTGGTCTACAACCTCCCTATGACATGCAGGTGGGAGTGGTCTCCTGACTGAAGGGGCGGGTCCCCTTTTCCCTGGCTGAAGTGGTATACTAGCTTTCCCTGACAGCCAGGTGGGAGGAGTCTCCCTCCTGGATGCCTGAGTTCCCTCTAAAATTGCTGTGGCAGTAAAGAAGCTCCCCCTGAATCCCAGGTGGGAGGGTCTCTGGAATGGAGGGGCAAGTCCTCTCTACCCTGGATGCAGTGGTATAAGAGCTCCCACTGAAAAACTGGTGAGATATGTCTCCCACGTGGAGGGGAGGGTTCCCTATCCCTGGCTCATATGGTAGAGGGACTACCATGACACCCAATTGGGAGGAGTCTCCCACTAGGAGGCTAGTATCCCCTTACATCCAGTTGGGAGTGGTCTCTAGCCTGGATGCATATGATCCCTTGCTGCAGCAATATTGCAGCTCCCCAGGACACCCAGGTAGGAGAGGTCTCCTGCCTTGAGGGGCGAGTCCTCTCTCCACTGGCTGGGGCAATATATGAGCTCCCACCAACACCCAGGTTGGAGAGTGCCTCCGCCTGGAGAGGTGAGTCACTGGCTGCTGCAGTATAGGAGCTTTCCCTGACACCCAGATGGGAGAGATCTCCCGTCTGTGGGGGCAAGTCAGCTTTACCCTGGCTAAGGTGGTATACAAGCTCCCTGCTTCACGCAGGTGGGAAGATTCTCCCTCCTGGAGGGGCAAGTCCACTGTACCTTGGCTGCTGTGTTATACGAGCCCCCATATACCCAGATGGGAGGGGTCTCTTGCCTGGAGGGGTTAGCACCTTTACCATGGTTGCCAAGGTATAAGAGCTCCCCCACCCACTCAGGCGGGAAGTGTCTCCTGCCTGGAGAGGCAAGTCCACTCTAACCTGCCTGCAGTGGTATATGAGCTCCCCAGGACACCCAGTTGGGAGGGGTGTACTGCCTAGAGGGCGAGTCCCCTCTACCCTGGATTTGGGGGTGTACAAGCTACCCCCAGACACCCAAGTTGGAGGGGACTCCCTCATGGAGAGGCAAGTCCCTTCTACCATGATTTGGGCGGGATATGAGCCCCCGTAACCTACACCTAGGTGGGAGAGGTCTCCCGCTTGGAGGGGTGAATCCACTCTACCCTGCCTGTGGTGGTAAAGGAGCTCCCCTAATAACCCATTGGGAGTGGTGTACCAGCTGGTCAAAAGAGTTCCTTCTACCCTGGCAGCTGCTGTATACATGCTCTCCCAGACACCCAAGTAGGTGGGGACTTTCACCTGGAGGGGAAAGTCACCTCTACCCTGGCTAAAGCGGTATGAAAGCCCCCCACACACACACTAACGTGATAGGGGTCTCCCACTGGAGTCCCAAGTCCTCTCCACCCTGGCTGATAGTCTATAAGAGCTCCAAAAACACCCAGGTTGGAGGGGTCTCATGCTTAAAGAGGTGACTCCTCTACATTGGCTGTGGCAGTATAGGAGCTTCCCCCAAAACCCAGGTGGGAGGGGTCTCCCTCCTGTAGGGGCGAGTCCCCTGTACTCTGACTGTGGAGTTATTCAAGCCTCCCCCAACACCCAAGTGGGAGGTGTCTCCCACTTGGAGGGGCGAGTCCCCTCTACTTTGGCTGGTGCCTTATAAGAGTTCCCAGGACAAACAGGTGGGAGGAGTCTTCCACGAGCATGGGTGGCTCCTCTCTACCCTGGCTGTGGCAGTGTACGAGCTGCAGCCCATACCCAGATAAGAGGGGTCACCCGCCAGAAGAGGTGAGTCTCATCTACCCTGGCTCTGCCAGGATACAAGCTTCCCCCGACACCCAGGTGAAATTGTTCTCCCGCCAGGAGGGATGAGATGAGTCCCTGCTACCCTCCTGCAGCTGTATATGAACCCTCTGAACACATACCCTGGAGCGAGGGGTCTCCCGCCTGGTGAGGCAAGTACTCTCTGCCCTAATTTTGGTGGTATTAGAGCTCGCCCTGACATCCAGGTGGGAGGCATCGACCGCCTGGAGGGGCTATTCCCCTGTACCCTGATTAAGGTTGTATATAAGCTCCCCACGACACCCAGGTGGGAAGGTGTCCTGCCTGGATGGGTGAATCTCCACAACCTGGCTGCGGCTGTATAGGTGCTCTCCCCACACCCAGGTTAGAGGGGTCTCTTGACTGGAGAGGCAAGTCCCCTCTACCCTGGCTGCAGCAGTATTGGAGCTTCCCCTGACACCCAGGTGGGAGGTGTCTCC
This sequence comes from Marmota flaviventris, assembly GCF_047511675.1. Classification (NCBI taxonomy): domain Eukaryota; kingdom Metazoa; phylum Chordata; class Mammalia; order Rodentia; family Sciuridae; genus Marmota; species Marmota flaviventris. The sequence continues at coordinate 23,301,019 of NC_092517.1, forward strand.
CGCCTGGAAGGACGAGTCCCCTCTATTTTGGCTGGTGCACTATTATGGCTCCCTGGACACCCAGGTGTGAGGAGTCTTCTGCTTGCAGGGGTGAACCCATCTACCCTGGCTGTGGCAGTATATGAGCTCCCCAGACACACTGGAGGGGAAGGGTCTCCTGCCTATATGGGCGAGTTTCCTCTATCCTGGCTTCAGCGGTATTCAAGCTCCCTCTGTCAAGCAGGTGGGAAGGGTATCCCGACTGGAAGGGCGAGTCCCTGCTACCATGGATGCAGCAGTATATGAGGCCCCCCCACACCCATGTTGGAGGGGTCTCCTGCCTGAAGGAATGAGTTCCCTTTACCATGGCTGTTGCGGTATACCAGCTCCCATGACACCCAGGTGGGTGGGGTCCCCCTCCTGGAGCGGCGAGTCCACTCTCCCTTTTTGTGGTGGCATACAAGCTCCACCCGACACCCACGTGGGAGGGGTATTCCGCCTGGATGGATGATTCCAATCTACACTAGCTGCAGCATTACACAAGCTCCCCCAAACAACCATGTGGGAGGGTCTCCCTCATGGAGGGGCAAATCCCCTCTATTCTCGCTGAAGTGGAATAGGTGCACCCCAGGCACTCACGTTAGAGGGGTCTCTTGACTGGAGGGGAAAGTCCCCTCTCCCCTGGCTGCAGCAGTATATGAGCTCTACCAACAACCAAAAGGGGGAGGCTCTGGCCTGGTGTTAGGAGTCCCCTCTACATTGGCTGCGGCGGTATACAAGTTCCCCCAAACACCTAGGTAAGAGAGGTCTCCAGCATGGATGGGCAAGTCCCTTCTACCCTGGCTAAGGCAGTATACAAGCTCCCCTGGAATCCCAGGTTGGAGGGGTCTCGCACCTGGAAGGGCGAGCCCATTTACTTTGGCTGGTGCCTTATCAGAGCTCCCTGGACACCCAGGTGGGAGGGGTCTCCCGCCTTCAGGGGTGAAACACTCTGCCCTGACTATAGTGGTATATGAGCTCCCAGGCGACACCCTGGTGGGAGAGATCTTCCAACTGGAGGGGTGAGTCCTCTTTACTCTGGCTGCGGAGGTATAGGAGTGTTAGGGTCTGTAAACAAGTCAAGAGGGAGCCTGGCATTTTGCCAGGGGGAGTGGTTTGTGAAGTAATGCCAGCAAGCCATTAAGTGTGGAGATTCCTTATTGATTGACTGCTGTATCTAGTTTATGTTAATTAAGATAAGCTGTGTGGATTGTATATATACCCCTCTGGTCCTACAATAAATGGCCCCCACTCCTGCTGTATCAATCTACACAAGTTGCTCATCACGCCCCAGGTTATTTTGCTGCAGCCGGACTGCGGCATAGGAGCTCCCCTGACACCCAGGTGGGAGGGGTATATCCCCTGGAGCAGCGAGTCCCTGCTACCCAGGCTGCTGAGACATATGAACCACTCTCCTGACACCCAAGTGGGAGGGGTCTCCCTCCTAGTGTGGTGAGTCCATTCTACCCTGGATGTTGCAGTGTAGGACTCCCCTGACACCTAGGTTAGAATGTGTCTTGTCTGGAGGGGCGAGTCTCCTCCACACTGGCTGCAGCGGTAAAGGAGGTGCCCCTAAACACACAGGCGGGAGGGGCTTCCTGCCTGGAAGGGCGATTCTCCTCAACCTTAGCTGCAGTGGTATAGGATCTCCCCCGCCCCGCGCCACACACAGGTGGGAGGGGTCTCATGCCTGGTGGGCCAATTCTCCTCTACTTTGTCTGGTGCCATATAAGAGCTCCCTGGACACCCAGGTGGGAGAGGTCTCTGCCTGCAGGGGCAAGTCTCCTTACTCTGGCTGTGGCAGTATGTGAGCTCCCCCTAACACCTAAGTGTGTGTGTGGGGGGGTTCTCCTGCTTTGAGGGGCAAGTCTCCTCTACTTTGGGTGGTGGCATATAAAAGCTTCCTAGACACCCTAATGGGAGGTGGTGTACCTGGTTGCAGCAGTATTCTATCATCCTCAGGTGGGAGGGGTCTCCATCCTGAAACAACAAGTACCCTGTACCCTGGCTTTGGTGGTATATAAGCTCCCCAGACACCCAGGTTGGAAGGTTCTCCCGCAAGGAGGGGCAATTCCCCTCTACCCTGGCTAAAGCAACATACAACTTCCCCCTGACACACAGGTGGGAAGGGTCTTCCACCTGGAGTGGTGTGTCCCCTCTACTTTGGCTGGTTTCCTGTAAGAGCTCCCTGGACACCCAGTGGGAGGGGTCTCCCACCTGTAGGGGCGAACTCCTCTACACTAGCTGTTGCAGTATAGGAGTTTCCCTTGACACCCTGGTGAAAGGGGTCTCCCGCCTGTAGGGGTGAGTCCTCTTTACCCTGGATGCAGAGGTATTGAAGCCCCCCCCAACACCGAGGTAAGAGGAGGAATTAGTGAGTCCCTGCTACCCTAGCTGTGGCGGTTTATGTGTCCCACCCCCCAACACCCAGGTGAGAGTGGTCTCATGCCTGGAGGGGCTAGTCCGCTGTATCCAGGCTATGGTGGTATACAAATTTCCACGGATTCCCAGGTGGGATGGGTCTTCCCCCAGGTGGTGCAAGTGGCTTCTACCATGGCTGCTGGGGTATATGAGCTCCCATGACACCCAGGTGGGAGGGGTCCTCCCCTGAAGGGGCGAGTCCTCTCTACCAACACTGCAGAGGTATAGAGCTCCACCCGACACCCAGGGTCTTCCGTTTGGAGGGGAAATTACGCTCTACCCTGGCTCTATCAGTATAAAAGCTTCCCCTGACATCCAGATGGGATGGGTCTCCCACTTTTAGTGGTGAGTCCCCTCTACCCTGGCTGTGGCTGTGTATGAGCTCCCCCAGACACTCAAGTGAGAGGGGTCTCCCTCATGGATTGGAGACTCCCTACTATTCTGGCTGAGGCTTTATAGGACCCCCCTGCTACACCCAGATTAGATGGATCTCTTGACTGAAGTGGCGAGTACCCTTTACGCTGGCTGTGGTAATAATCAAGCTTGCCCTGACACTCAGGTGGGAGGGGCCTCACACCTGGAGGGGCGAGTCCCCTCTCCCCTGGCTATGGTAGGATACAAGCTCCCATAATACCCAGGTGAGAGTGGTCTCCGGCCTGGAGCAACAAGTCCTCTCTACCCTGGCTGCAGCGGTATACAAGCTACAAAAGACACCCAGGTGGGAGGGGTCTCCTGCATGGAGGGGCAAGTCCCCTCTACCTTGGCTAAGGCTGAATACAAGCTGGTCCTACCCGAAAGCACAGGTGAGAAGGGTCTTTCGCCTGCAAGGGAGTGTCCCCTCTACCCTGGCTGCACAGTATAGGAACTTCCTCCACACCCAGGTTAGATGGTTTTCTTGACAGGAGGGGCGAGTCCCCTCTACCCTAGCTGCAACAGTATTGGAGCTTACCATGACAATCAGGTGGGAGGGGTCTCCCACCTGGAAGGACCAGTCTCATTTACTTTGGCTGTTGCCCTATAAGGGCACCCTGGACACCCAGGTGGCAGGGGTCTTTGACCTGCAGGGGCAAACACCTCTACCTTGGCTGTCACAGTATAGGAGCTCCCCAGACACCCTGGTGAGAGGTGTCTTTTTTCTGAAGGGGCGAGTCCCTGCTACCCTGGCTGCAACTCTATATGAGCACCCCCCCACACACACACACACACAGGTGGGAGGTGTCTTCAGCTTGGAGATTTGAGTTGCCACTATCATGGCTGTTGGGGTATATGAGCTGCCATGTCTCCCAGGTGAGAGGGGTCCCCTGCTTGGAGGGGCAAGTTCCCTCTACCTTGGCTTCGGTGGTATATGAGCTCCACATTACACCCATGTGAAAGGGGTCTTCCACCTCAAGGGGTGAGTATGCTCTACCCTGGCTGCAGCAGTATACAAGTTTCCCCTGACATGCAGAAGGGAGGGGTCTCCTGCCTTCCATACTGAGTCCCCTATACCCTGGATGCAGTGGTGTATGAGTTCCCCCAGACACCCAGGAGGGGAAGGGTCTCTCCTCTGGAGAGGAGAGTCCCTGCTATCATGGCTGCCATGGTATACAAGCCCTCTCTGACACCCAGGTAGTTGGGGTCTCACACCTAGAGTGGTGAGTCTTCTCTATCCTGGCTGGGGTGGTATACGAGCTCACCCCCACACTCAGGTGGGTGTCTAAACTGGAGGGGCTGGTTTCTTCTACCTTGTCTGCAGCTGTATAGGAGCCCCCCCCCCTTACCCAGGTGGGAGGGTATCCTGCCTGGGGGAGCTAGTTCCCTCTACCCTGGCTTTGAGGATATACCACCTCCCCCTGACACTCAGGTGGGAGGGGTCTCCTGCCTCGATGGGTGAGTCCGCAGTACACTGGCCTCAGCAGTATAGGAGCTCCTCAGGACACCAAGGTGGAAGGGGTCTCCCACCTGGATGGGAGAGTCCTATTGCCCATGACTTTGTCAGTATAAGAGCTCCATCTGACACCCAGGTGGGAAGGGTCTCCTGCCTGCAGGAGCGAGTCTGAGCTACATTGCCTGCAGTGGTGTACAAGCTGCCACTGGATACCCAGGTGGGAAGGGTATCTTGACTGGAGAGGCGAGTCCCCTGTACCCTGGTTTGGCCAAATTCAAGCTTCCGCTGACACCCAGGTGGCAGGGGTCTTGTCTCTGGATAGGCGAGTCCCCTTTATGTTGGCTGCAGCATAATAGGAGCTCCACCAGACACTCACATGGGAGGAGTCTCCCACAGGGAGGGGCAAGTCCCCTCTACCCTGGTTGGGATAGTATACATACTCACCCTGACACACAGGTGGGAGGAGTCTCCCGCCTGGAGGGGCAAGTCCCCTCTACCCTGCCTTTGGTGGTATACAAGCTCAACCCTGCACCCACGTTGGAGGGGTCTCCCACTTGGAGTGGCGAGTCCCTTCTACTTTGGCTGGTGCCATATAAGAGGTCCCAGGACACCAATGTGGGAGGCTTCTCTGGACTGCAAGGGTGAGGCCCCTCTACCCTGACTACAGAGGAATGGGAGATCCCCCAGATACCCAGGTGGGAGGGGTCTCCTGACTGGAAGGGCAACTCCCCTCTAACCTGGCTGCAGCAATATAGGAGATCCCCTGATATCCTCCATGTGAGGGTTCTCTCACCTGAAGGGTCGAGTCCCTGCTACCCCGGCTGCGGTGGTGTATGAGCTCCCTTGACACCAAGGTGGGTGGTGTCACTTGCCTGGAGGGTCTTGTCCCCTCTACCATGGCTGAAGCTGTACATAAGCTCCAAAAGACACCTATGTGGGAGGAGTCTTCCCACTGGAGGAGCGAGTCCACTCTACCCTGTCAGCAGCAGTATAGGAGCTCCCTCTTACACCCAGGTGGGAGTAGCCTCCTCCCTAGATTGGTGAGTACCCTCTTCCCTGGCTTTAGCAGTATATAAGCTTCCCCAGACACTCAGGTGAGAGGGGTATCTTGACTGGAAGGGCGAGTCACCTCTCCCTGACTGCAGCAATATAGGAGCTTCCCCAACATCCAGGAGGGAAGAGTCCTCCACCTGGAGCAATGAGTACCCTCTACACTAGCTGAACGGGTGTACCAGCTACCTGAGAAACCCAGGTGAAAGGGGTCTCCTGCCTGGAGGGGCGAGTCCCCTCTACTGCTGTGTTATATGATATTCCCGACCCCATAACCAGATGGGAGGGGTCTTCCGCCTGATGGGGCGAGTCCCCTCTACCCTGGCTGTGGTGGTAAAGGATCTCTCCCTGATACCCAGGTGGGAGGGTCTCCGGCCTGGAGAGGGAAGTCCCCTCTACCCTGAGTAGAGTGGTGTAGGAGCTCTCCCAGACACTCAGATAGGAGGGGTCTGCCACATGGAGGGGAAAGTCCCTAATACCATTGCTGCAGCGGTATACAAGTGGCCCCCCAACACTGAGGTGGGAGGGTCTCCCACCTTAAATGGCGATTCCCTTCAACCCTGGCTGCGAGGGTATAAGAGCCCCCTCTTACCCCCAGGAGGGAGGGGTCTCTTGCCCAGAGAGGCAAGTTGTTGCTACCTCAGCTGCAGCTGTACATGAAACTCACCTCACCCAATACCCATGTGAAGCTGCAGGGATATATGAGCTCCACCTGACACCCAGGTGGGAGGCGTGTACTGCCTGGAAGGGCATGTCCTCTCTACCCTGTCTAAGGTGGTATAGGAGTTCCCCCATTCCCAGGTGGGAATTGTTGCTCGCCTGCTGTGCATGTTGCCTCTAACCTAGCTTCTGGGGTATATGAGCTCCATCTGATACCCAGGTGGGAGGGGTATACCACCTGGATGCGTGAGTCCCTGGTTCTTTAGCTCTTGCCATATAAGAGCTCCCAGTACACCCAGGTGGGAGGGGTTTCCGCCTGTAGGGGTGTGTTCCCAATATCCTGCTGTGGCAGTATATGAGCTCCTCACCACCACACAAACTAGGTGGGAGGGGTCTCCCGCCTGTAGGGGTGAGTCCCCTCTACACTGGCTGCTGAAGTAATCAAGCTCCACTGGATACCCAGGTGGGAGGGGTCTCTGGATTGAAGGGGCGAGTCCTGCTACCCTGGCTGCAGAGGTATAGGAGCACACCCAGACACCCAGGTGGGTGTGGTCTCCACTTGTAAGGGCAAGTCCACTCTACCCTTGCTGCAGCAGTAGAGGAACTCCCCCTGACATGCAGATGGGAGGGTTCCCCCGCCTAGATGTGGGATTCCCCTCTACTCTGGCTCTTTGGTATAGGAACTCCCTTGACACCCCAATGGGAGGAGTCTCCTGCCAAGAGGCTAGAGTCCTCTCTTTCTTGCTGCAGGGTTACAGGAGCTCCCCAGGACACCCAGGTGGAAGGGTCTCCCTTCTGGAGAGGAGAATTCCCTCTACATAGCCTGCGGTGGTATAGGAGCTCCCCTGATACCCAGGGAGGAGGGGTCACCAGCCTGGAGGGGTAGTCCACTCTTCCCTGGCTGCTACTGTATATGAACTCCCCACAACATCCAGGTGAGAGGGGTCTCCCTCCTGAAGGGGAAAGTACCCTCTACCATGGCAGCTGTGGTATAAGAGCTTTCCCTTATAACCAGGTGGAAGGGGTTTCCGGTCTGGATGGGTGAGTAACCAATACCTTGGATACAGAGGTATAGGAGCTCCACCCCCCACACCCAGGTAGGAGGGGTCTTCCTCCTGGAGCAAGTGGGCTTTATCCTAACTGTGGAGATATAGGAGCTGCCCCCCACACAGAGGTGGGAGGGTCTCCAGCCTGTATGGGCGAGTCCGCTCAACCCTGGCTTCAGGGGTATAAGAGACCCCTCCTACCCTCAGGAGGGAGGGATCTCCCACCTGGATGGAAGCGTCACTGCTACCCCAGGTGCAGCTGTATATGAACTCCCCAATCCCCAGATATCCCCGTGGGAAGGGTTTGTTGAGAGCCACAGCCGGAGGGGCCCCCTGCAAACTTCCAGCTGCCAGCTGATTGGCTCCTCTGAGGTGATGCTCATTGGGCTGTTTCCCCGCCCTTTCAGACCATGGAGCTTCTCACTGGGGGACTCTTTTGGCTCTGCCCATGCGACTCAGCCAATCTGCATCAAGAGCAGAGGAGTGGGGGGGGGGGTTGAGAGGCTTGTGGGAATCCGGTGGTGGCAGTTGGGCTCCAGGGAATTCTTGAATAGCTAGTGTGGTGCTACTTGTGTGTTCTAAAAATAAATTTTGTTTCTGCTTGATAAGTGGCTGGTGAATTGTGCCCAGCTAGACTGTGGCATTTGGTGGCCCATATGGGGAACGACTGAGGGTAAGTGATAAGGTAAACTGCTCGCCCCTGAGGGCAGGGAAAGAGGATGTGTAACCATTTTAAGATTATTTTGTTTTGTTTTGCTTTTGTTTTAAGTTGCCTGTCCCTGGAGATGGGTGAGATGGTAGAAAAACCGCTCTTATCTGAGGAAAAACTATTTACGTCTGAGGAACAGATAGGGAGAAAGGACAGATGGACATTTCAGGAGGATAAAAAGGCTGATATAATGATTTTTTGCTGTTCCATTTTTGTTTCATTCTGGTTCGGTTTTGTTTGGCATCATCTTGTTGTGTTGTATTATAGTAGAAATATGGGATCAGACATTAGCAAAAAGCAAACCAAAAGAGTGTTAAGTAAATTGTTAGAGGCAGGAGGCATCCCAGTAAAATCAAGAGCAGTCAGGGCATATGTTGATACAATACAAAAGTGTAGCCAATTGCTTTTTAAGGAGGAGTTGTTAAATATAACACAATGGGGCCATCATGGTGAAGATTTAAGGGAAAAAGAAAAGAAAAACCCAGGAACTCTTCCAGTTGGCACATTGCTATTGTGGGTATTGGTACCTTGTTTGCTTAGTCCAAAGCCTTCAGTTCAGACAATGGTAGAGGAAGGAGAAGACACCTTGATTCAAGTAAAATAGAAGGTCTCTCAAGTTAGACAGAGGAAAAGATTCAAGTAAAAGAGAAGGTCTCTTGAGCTAGTTAGAGGAAAAATTTCAAGTAAAACAGAAGGTCTCTCAAGCTAGTCATTCAGAGGAAGAAAGTTTAGAGCAGAAAAAGCCATCAGGGGAAAAGTTGCAAAAGGAGACTGCTACTAACACCTTTCTGTCACCAGAGGGCGTAAATGTCCAACCAACAGCACCACCTCCATAGGCTGGGAGGCCCCGAACCCCTGTAGTTGATAGATGGGATCCTGAGACAGTACCTCAAATATTAGCATGCCCTGTATTTGAGCAGGCATGAGGGCAGCGAATTCACCATGCTTTCGATTTCAAAACAGTGAAGCAGTTAAAGGGGGCTGTAACAACCTATGGTCCTCAAGCACCCTTCACTGTAAGCATGGTCGAATCCATTACCAACTTGGACATGACGCCAGCAGATTGGGCTAGCATGTGTAAATCTGTGCTAAATGGAGGACAATATTTGTTATGGAAGGTTGCCAATGAGGATTTTTGCATGGAGACGGCTATGCAAAATGAAGCAGCTGGTTACCCTCAAAGAAATCTAGATATGTTGTTAGGAAAAGGACCTTATGACGGTCAACGCAAACAAATTGAATATGATCCTGCTATATATGCACAAATTGCTGCAGAGGCGATTAGGGCATGGAAGACTTTACAAGGACATGGAGATTTACAAGGTCAATTATCTAAGATAATACAGGGAGCTAATTAACCTTACACTGAATTTGTAGATAGGCTTATTCAAACAGCTACCAGAGTTTTTGGGAATACAGAACAAGCAATGCCATTAATTAAACAACTGGCTTATGACCAAGCAAATCGTTGGTGCAGAGAGGTCATTAGACCATGGAAAAATGGAGATTTAAACATATATATTAAATTATGTAGAGAGATTAATGAACAATGGCAAGTCAAGGCTTTAGATGCCAGGCTCAAAAACATCCTACAATTGTGAACAAACAGGACATTTTAAAAGGAACTGCCCCATAGGAGGAGGGTTTAACAAAGCTAGGTATCAAAGGAGTAGAATACTGGGTATTTGCCCACAATGCCATAGAGGGAGACATTGGGCTAATGAATACCATTCTCAAACCACCATAGAGGGTACTCCATCATCAAAAAACAGACAAGGACCAGGTGTTTACTCACGATATCATGGAGAAAGGCATCGAGCTCCATTGCCAAAAAACGGATCAGGGGGCCCAATTCTCCGGGGCCCAAGACCACAAATATACGGGGCACTGGAGGAACCTAGCAACTCCATAAGAGTAGTGCCCAGGACATATTGTCCATTAGATCCCTCACTAGCAAACCAGAGGAAGCGCAGGATTGTATATCTATGCCCCTGCCTTAGCTGTACTAACTCCAGATATTGGATTTCAAATCATTCCCTCAGGGGTAAAAGGACCTCTTCCCAAAGGAACAGTAGGCTTATTATTGGGACGCAGTTCTTCTACTCTAAAAGGACTTATGATATGTCCTGGTGTAATTGATCCCAATTACGAAGGTGAAAGAAAAATTATAGCCAGTTCTCCAAAGGGTATATCAGTAATTTCACCAGGAGATTAAATAGCACAGTTACTAATAATACCCAGCCTACATGATAAATTCTCCAGTCGTACTGTAGAAAGATGTTCCAGGGGATTAGGCTCCACAGGTGTAGATTGGGCTATGCTTTCTTTAAATTTAGATTATCGCCCCATGCTAAAACTATATATTCAAGGACATGAATGTAATGGGCTACTGGATACAGGTGCAGACCTTAGCATCATCTCTCCTCAAGAATGGCCAAAACATTGGCCATTACAACAAACCACTCAAACACTTCGAGGCCTAGGAGTGGCAACTAATCCCCATAGAAGTGCAATGGTATTAGATTGGAAGGATCCTGAAGGATGTGAAGAAACTATACAGCCATATGTATTGGGTCATCTTCCTATAAATTTATGGGGACGAGATGTCCTAGATCAATTAGGACTAACATTAACAAATAACATCAAATCAAATGTGTCCAATATTATTGCTAGACAAGGTTTTATGAAAGGAAAAAGATTAGGAGAACAAGAACAAGGTATAGCAGCACCAATACAAATAGATCAAGGAACAGACACACATGGATTGGATTTTCAGGAGGGGTCACTGAGACAATAAAAACTACTTGGAAATCAGAAAGACCAGTATGGGTTCCTCAGTGGTCCCTGACTAAAGAAAAGATACAAGCAGCCCATGACCTGGTCAAAAAACAATTAGCAGAAGGGCATATACAACTTTCTGTATCTCCCCATAATACTCCCATTTTTGTCATCAAAAATAAATCTGGTAATTGGAGATAATTGCAAGGTTTAAGAGCCATTAATAATGAGTGGTTATTATGGAACCTGCTCAATCAGGGATTCCCCAATTGTCTGCTTTGCCAAAAACCTGGTATGTTTTAGTTATAGATATTAAAGATTTTTTTTTTCAATTCCAACTCATCCTGAGGATAGTCCAAGTTTTGCATTTACTATCCCTGCACTGAATCATGAAGGTACTGACCAGAGATATGAATGGAAAGTACTCCCTCACTGGATGGCTAACATCCCAACTATGTGTCAAATTTATGTTAACGATAATCCAGCCACTTAGAAATCAAAATCCTGAACTAAAAATATTTCACTATATGGATGATGTATTATTAGCACACAAAGATAAAAACACATTGCTAGAATATTATGCCACACTTACTAAAAATTTATAATCTAGAGATAGAAATTGATAAAATACAATTAAATTTTCCAATTAATTATTTAGGAGTTCTATTATCCTCAACCATGGTCCATCCAACAAAAATTCAATACTAGTAGATCAACTCAAGTCACTTAACAACTCTCAAATGTTATTAGGAGACAAATTGGATAAGGCCTTATCTAGGCATACCAACAGGAGAGTTGGGACCTTTATTTGATATCCCAAAGTTCCATCAGATCCAAATTCACCCGAAAGTTAACGCCTGAAGAAAGAAAGGCATTAAAAATCATTGAAACATATATGGAAAATATGCATTTGGATAGAATTTATATAAGTTTGCCTTTATTATTTATTGTACTAGCAACAAAAAATATTCCTACAGGAGTATTTTGGCAAGAAAGTCCATTATTATGGATACATTTATCTTATTCTCCTAACACTATTCTTACTAGGTATGCTGAGGCTGTAGGACAATTAATACTAAAAGGAATAAAAACAGCAAAGGGAATGTTTGGAATTTCTCCCAATAAAATTATTACTCCATATACTATGGATCAAATTGATGAGTTAGCTAATGAGTTAAATACTTGGGCAATAATCATGTGCAAATCTAATTTTTCATTTGATAACCACTTACCATCTAATCCTTTATTGTCCTTCTCGTCATCGCATGCTGTAATTTTTACAAAAATTACAAGAAAAATACCTATCATGAATGCTCCAAATATATTCACTGATGGGTCAAATAATGGTACAGCAGCAATAGTTACACCTGATCAAATTTTACATTTTTAGTACCCAAAAAATCAGCTCAAAAGGTAGAGCTTAATGCAGTATTACAAGCTTTTGTGATGTTTAAAGATTCTGTATTTAATTTATTTTCTGATAGTCAGTATATAGTTAATGCTATAGTATCCCTTAAAGATGCTGGTAGGATTTCTCCTTCCTCTACTGTTTTCTCTTTGCTTTCCACTATACAAAGTCTAATCTGGGAAAAAAAAAAAAAGATCCATTCTTTATAGGACATATCAGGGCACTTACAGGTTTGCCTGGAGCCCTTAGTTTGGGCAATGATTCAGCGGATAAAACAACACATGACATACATATTTTCTCTACACTAGAAGGAGATACAAATTTTCATAAAAAGTTCCATGTCAATGCTAATACTTTACAAAAGCTTTTTAAAATAACTAAGGAACAAGCTAGACAAATAATAAAAAAATGTCAAAATTGTGTGACCTTTTTACCACAAGTTAATCTTGCAGTCAATCGTAGAGGACTGATACCTAACCATATTTGGCAGATGGACGTCACACACAATCAGAATTTGGAAAATTAAAATATTTGCATGTTACAGTTGATACTTCTTCCGGATTTTTAATGTGCTCCCTTTATGCCAGAGAAAAAAACTAAAGATATTATAGCTCATTGCTTACAAAATTTTGCCATTGTAGGCATTCCAAAACAGTTAAAAGCAGCTAATTCACATGGTTATACTTCTACCTCTTTTAAATGATTAAATAATTTTTCTCATCATTTGGCATTACTCATATAACAGGAATCCCATACAATCCACAGGGACGAGGCATAGTTGAAAGAGCTCATCAAACTAATAAAATGTCCTTATTATAGCAAAAAGAGGGAATTAGGAAGGGGTATATAGACCCCCAAGATAAACTTAAAATAACCCTTTTTACTCTAAACTTTTTAAATTTGAATTCATCAGGGCTTAGTGCTGTAGAAAGTCATATGTGTCCAAAAAATGTACATAAGCCCAAGGTACTTTGGAAGGATATTCTAACAGGACAATGGAAAGGTCCTGACCCAGTAATTGTCTGGAGTCGGGGGTCTATTTGTGTGTTTCCACAGGGAGAACAGCAGCCGATTTGGATTCCAGAGAGATTAACTAAAGCAATTTCTACAGACTAAAAAGAAGATGATTTGGCTCAAATCCACAACAGCTGATATCCAGAACTCACATTTGGCTATCCTTACATCTGCGACAGATCCAGGATGCTTTTTTCAATATCTATTTTATCATTGCCCTTTCCCACACATGAAGTTCTATTTTGTTTTTTGAGCTCACACAGACCTAGGTTAATGTTTTTCTGATCAGTTCTATTTTTTGACTATAGAGTTTTTAAACATTGCCATGGAGATTTCACCTATAAAAAGTTATAAAGCCTTTACTATTATGTTATTTGTTGTATGTATTATATTATGTGTGCACACTTGTGTTTTGTGTTGTATGTTTGTATGTACATATGTCCATATATCATATATGATGAGCACTCATAAAAAATGAATTCAAATAGTTTTTTTTTTTTTTTTTATTCACGTGATTTAAATGGTTTAATTTAAATTGGGTGAACAGCTGTTGAGGATTGTTTTAATATGTGAACAAAAAGGAGGTTAACAGGTCTGTTTGTTTACTTTCACCTTTCCTTTTCATTATATTTAATAATTCTGTTGAGGATAATGTAAATTGTTCAGAAAATTGTTTTCTTTTAGTGCCTGCTGGAATGTTACATATTTTTTTCTCTAGCCATTATTGCCAGAATTCCTATCTTCATCCCAGTGCTGGTGAGGACAAAGATAAACCCAATCTACAGCTTCTGCAATAGCTAACACTGAACTGCTTGCAGAACTTGCCTGGACTATGTATCACTTGTATGCATTGTGAACTCACTTGTAGGCATTGTGAACTATCTGTTGGTGCAGCAACTTGTGGTAGTGTTGGAGTATTTTTGCTGATGGTGTCATTGGTGGTACAATTTTTCCAAAAGGAGCTGTCAGTTGGCTTGGTGTATCCTCCTCCCTTCTGCTTGTGATGGTCATTCAGCTAAAATTTGGGGGCCAACAGAGGTGAGGCAAAGAACCTCACCCCCCCCACACACACTGGTACAAAGGCATATCCACAGGTGTGGCTGTATTCTGGACCGGTAGTCAATGATGGGTAAGATCCCATTGCAATGGTACCAACCTAAGACAGGAGGCTGACACCTTGAGGTCAGCTCATCCAATGATGGGTAAGGACCATATGTAGTATTGGACAACCTAAGGCAGGCACAGTCCCTAAGCCACATGCTTGTTGTTTAAACAGAGAGGGAGTGATGTTGAGAGCCACAGCCGAGGGGGCCCCAGCAAACTTCCAGCTGCCAGCTGATGATTGGCTCACAGCGGCCCCAGCAAACTTCCACCTGCCAGCTGATTGGCTCCTCTGTTGTGATGCTCATTGGGCTGTTTCCCTGCCCTTTCAGACCCCAGAGCTGTTCACTGGGGGACTCTTTTGGCGCACCCACGTGACCCAGCCAATCAGCCTCAAGAGCAGGAGGAGTTGGGGGGGGGGTTGAGAGGTTTGTGGGAAGCAGGTGGTGGCAGTTGGGCTCTGAGGGAATTACTGAAGTGCTCTTGTGGTGCTGCGTGTGTGTTCTACAAATAAATTTTGTTTCTGCTTGATAAGTGGCTCGTGAATTGTGCCCAGCCAGACTGTGGCAAGGGTCTTCAGCCTGGAGGGGTGAGTGCCCTCTACCCTGGCTTAGGCGAAATAGTAGTTACCCCCATTTCCAGGTGGGAAGCGTCTCTTGCCTGGAGGTTTGAGTTGCCTCTACTCTGGCTGCTGGGGTATATGTGCTCCACCTGACACCAAGGTGGGAGGGGACTTCCGCCTGGAGGGGCAATTCAACTCTACCCTGCCTGCAGCAGTATACCAACTCCATCTGACACCCAGGTGGGAGGGGTATCCTGCCTAGAGTGGTGACTCCCCTCTAGGTGTGAGTCACCATTACCCTGGCTGCTGGGGTATAGGAGCTCCACCTGACACCCAGGTGGGAGGGGGTCTTATTCCCAGAGGGGCCAGACACTTCTAACCTTGCTGCAGGGGTATACAGTTATCCCAGAAACCCAGGTGGGAGGCGTCTTGTGCATAAAGGGGTGAGTCCTCTCTTTCCTGGCTGCTGTGGTATAGGAGCTCCCCTGACAATGAGGTGGGAGGAGTCTTCCGCCTGGAGGAGAGAGTGCCTTATACTCTTCCTTCAGCGGTATAGGAGCTTACCAGGACATCCAGGTTGAAGGGGTCTCCTTCCTGTAGGGGACAGTCCACTTTACCTTGGCTGTGGTGGTGTATGAGCTCCCACAGACACCCAGGTGAGAGGAGTCCTTCACAGCAGTGACTAGTTTCTTCTACCCTGTTTGTGGCAGCCTATGAGCTCTGCTGACACCAAGGTGTGAAGGGTCATCTGACTTGATGGGAAAGTCCCCTCTATCCTGTCTGCCACAGTATATGAGCTCCCCCTGATATCCAGGTGGGAGAGGTCACTGGCCTAGAGGGGAGAGTCCCCTCCTCCCTGGCTCTGGATATATAGGAGCTCCCCCCCCACACACCCAGGTGGGAGGTGTTTCTTGCCTTGATGGGCGAGTCCCCTCTACAATGGTTGCAGCAGGATATGAGCTCCCCCTGACAATCAGATAAAAGGGGTGTCCTGCCTGGAGGGATAGGTCCCTGCTACCCAGGCTAAGGAGGAATACATGCTTGCCCTGGCACCAAGATGGGAGGGGTCTCTTGCCTGGAGGAGCATGTCCACTCTACCTGGCTGCTGTAGTATATGAGCTTCCCCTGACACCAAGGTTGGAGGGGTCTTCCGCCTGGAGGGGCAAGAACGCTCTACCCTGGCTGCTGTGGTATATGAATTCCCTGACATCCAGGTGGGAGGAGTTTTTGCCTGTAGGGGTGAGTCCCCTCTACCATGGCTAAGGTGTTTAACAAGCTCCGGATGACAACCAGGTGGGAGGGGTTTTCTCCGTGGAGGGGCAGGTCCCCACTAATTTGGCTACTATGAGTTCCCCCACCCACACCCAGATGGAGGCAAGTCCCCTCTACTCTTGCTGGGGCAGTATACTAACTCCCCTTGACAGCCAGGCTGATGGGTCTCCCACCTGGAGTGGCGAGTTTACCCTACCCTTCTTAAGGAGTTATAGGGGTTCGCCTGGACACCCAGGTGGAAGGGGTCTCCTGCCTGGAGGGACGAATCCCCTCTACTCTGACTGTGGCAGTGTAAGAGCTCCCCCTGACACCCAGGTTGAAAGGGTCTTCCTCCTAGAACAGCGAATGCCCTCTACCCTAGCTGTGGAGGTATACAAGATTCCCCAGACACCCAAGTGGGAAGGGTGTCCCGCCTGGAGGGGCAAGTCCCCTCTACCATGCCTTTGGTGGTATACAAGCTCACCCCAGCAGCCACATTGGAGGGGTCTCCCACCTGTAGGGGCAAGTCCCTTCTACTTTGGCTGGTGCCATATAAGAGGTCACAGTACACACACGTGGGAGGCATCTCTGGACTGGAAGGGCCAGGCTCCTCTACCCTCACTGCAGAGGTATGGGAGATCCCCCAGATACCCAGGTGGGAGGGGTCTCCTGACTGGAAGGGCAACTCCCCTCTAACCTGGCTGCAGCAATATAGGAGATCCCCTGACATCTTCCAGGTGAGGGGTCTCTCACCTGGAGGGGCCAGTCCCAGCTACCCTGGCTGCGGTGGTATATGACCTCCCCTTGACACCCTGGTGGGAGTGGTCTTCACCTGGAGAGGCAATATTCCTCTAATGTGGCTGTGGTGGTATACAAGATCACCTAGACACCCATAAAGGGGGGGCCTTCTGCCTGGTGAGGTGAGTCCCCTCTATCCTGGCTTTGGCAGTAAACAACCTCCCCCTGATACCCTGGTGTGAGATGTCTCTTGCCTGGTGCTGCAAGTACCCTCAATACTGGCTGCAGTGGTATATGAGCTCCCCCAACAACCAGGTGGGACGGGTCTCCCGTCTGGAGGGGCATGTTGCCTCTACCCTGGCTAAGGTGGTATACAAGCTCACTGAGACATCCAGGTGGAAGGGATTTACCACCTCGAGAGGCAAGTCCTCTGTACCTTGGCTGGTACAGTACAGGAGCTCTCCTGACACCCAGTTGGGAGGACTCTCCCGCTTGGAAGTTAGTGTCTCCTGGACCCTGCCTGTGGTGGTAAAGGAGTTTCCACTGACTCCCAGGTTTTAGGTGTCTCCTGACTGGAGGGGCGAATCCCCTCCAGCCTGGCTTTGGAGATACAGGAGTTCCCCCCCCACACCCACAGGGGGAGTGGTCTCTTGCCTTGAGGGGCAATTCCCATCTACAATGGTTGCGGGTGGATAACAACTCCCCCTGACAACCTGGTGAAAGGGGTCTCCCACCTGGACGGGCAAGTCCCCTCTACCCTGGCTAAGGCAAAATTCAAGTTCGCCCTGGCACCAAGATGGGAGGGGTCTCTAACCTGGAGGAGCGAGTCAGCTCACCCCTGGGTGCTGCTGTATAAGAACTCCCTGAGACCCCCAGGCAGGAGTGGTCTCTTGCCTAGAGGTGAGAGTCCCTTCTACCCTGGCGGTATTGGTATAGGAGCTCCCCTGGATACCCAGGTGGAAGAGGTCCCTCTCCTGGAGGGGCGAGTCCCTGCCACACTGCCTTCAGTGTTATAAGAACCCCACCACACACCCAGATGTGAGGGGTCTCCAGCCAGGCTGGGCGAGTCCCCTCTACCCTGACTGTGGTGGTATATGAGCTCCTGTCCACACACAGGAGGTAGGGTTCTTCACCTGGAGGAGCGAGTCCCCACTAACCTGGCTACAGCGGTATACAAGAAACCCAAAAACCCAGGAGGTAGGGCTCTCCTGCCTGGAGGGGTGAGTCCACTCTTCCCTGAATGTAGAGGTATATGAATTCCTTCAGACATCCAGGTGAAAGGGGTCTCCTGCCTGGATGGGTGAGTTCCTGTTACCCTGGCTGCAGCTGTATAGGAGCCCCCAATACAAATCAGGGTGGGAGGGGTCTCTGGTATGAAGGGGAAAGTCCCCTCTACATTGGCTGAGACAGAGTACAAGCTAGCCTGGACAGCAAGGTGGGAGGGTTCTCTCACCTGGAGGAGCCAGTCTGCTCTACACAGGCTGCAGAGGTATAAGAGCTTCCACAAACAACCATGTCTGTTTTCATTCACCCAGGCCCAGGTACTATTGCTTGGCTCTCCATTACTGGGCCCAGCTCCTTGCTTGAGCTCCTGGCCATTCTTCTCGAGGACCCTGTCCATGTCCCTTGTTTTCAGGCCTCTTTTACCCACCCTCTCCTGTAATTCCCCTGTATTTCCCTTAGCTGAGGTATCCTGGCACTTCCCAGACCCTCTACTCCCTGCACTTCTTTATATCCTGGGTTCTTAAAGTGGGGCCTGGCTGCCCAATGACCCCACCCCAAACTCTGCACCACAGGTATCACCTCATAGTGCCCACTTTAGCACCTCCTTTGGTCTAAGTCCCTCTCTGAGGATCTACTCACCTGGGGCAGAGGAGCAGAATTGGCTGGCCTCTACACCCTGAATGCTCCCAGTGGGAAAAACAGCCCTGCCAATCACCTGTGTCCCCCTTGCTGCCTAAAACTTGATACCTGGCAGTTAACATGTGACTTTCTCCAACTCAGCCCTGAGAGATCTCCTCCCTTCTTTCCAGTGCTTTCTCGCCTTGCATGCTGCCCCTACCCTAACCCAGCCTTCCCTAACCTTGGTCCATTGCGCTCCAGTCCCAGGGCCTGCGTGCTTGCCTGAGTCCCTGTCCGCTATTCTCAGATCCATTAGAGTAGGATGGAGTCTCTTTGTATTGGGTCTGACATGGGGGCCTCTTTCTTGTGCCCGCCAGTGGGCTTCCCTAAGTGCCCCTTGCACTTTTCTCTGTCTTCTGGTCCTCATGCAACCCCTTCATCGCCTTCCCCTCACAAATTTCCCTGGCGCTTATGGGTCTCATTCGCTTTGGGTCTCTCATTTATGATGGGTCGAGTGGGTCCCTTTCCTGGGCTGCTGGCTTGGGTCCTGGGTCTTGCCCCTCTGAGCACCCACCAGGAACCCCCACCATGCCTTCCTATTGTCATTCTCCTTTCCCCCTTCCTTGCCAGGCCTCCTTTGTGAGGTAGCTGGCCCTGGATTCTAATCTGGTAGGGCACCTTATGGGAAACAGAGCCCTGCCCCTGCCTGGGTCCCGTGCTCTTTCGGTGCTTGATCCTGCACCAAGAACCCTGACACCTGGCAGAGGCCCTGGGCCTTTACCTACCTGCCCCTTTTGGATTCCCTGCCTTCCCACCCAACTCTTGTCCACTGTCCTGAGAACCCTGCCCCAGCACCAGTTCTTGGCTCTCCATTCCCTGACCTGGGTCCTTGC
This sequence comes from Marmota flaviventris, assembly GCF_047511675.1. Lineage (NCBI taxonomy): Eukaryota > Metazoa > Chordata > Mammalia > Rodentia > Sciuridae > Marmota > Marmota flaviventris. The sequence goes on from NC_092517.1 coordinate 23,320,377, forward strand.
TTGAGCCTCTGATGGCCCTTGTTGCCCAGAGTATGCTTGGGCATAGACTGTAGGCCTCTTGCTTGGGCTGCTTCCCTGCTCTCCTTGGTGTTCCTTACTGCAGTCCACTACTGCCGCCCGCCTACCCAGTCCTGCCCTTCTCTGTTCTCTCCTGTCATGGGCCCTCCTCTAGTTCCTAACCTGGTCTCCTTTCTGGGATCCAGGCCCTACCCCACCAGCACCCATCTTCTGGCCCTTCCTGCTGTGCCCTTCTTTTGCCCTCCTTTCATTCCTGTCTCTGCCAAGCCCCATTTCCTGATCCCTTTCCCAGGATTCACACCCATGCCAGGGGAGTGTACCTGGCCTATTGGTCCTCCTGGATCTCTAAGGGAAAAAGTAGTCCTGCCCCTTGCCTGAGCCCTTTGGCCTCCTTAACCCTGGGTCCTGATCCCCAACCCTGACACCTTTCCGTGGATCTGAGCCTTGAGCCTTCCTCCCTGTGCACTACCAGCTCCCCTCTCTCCTGTCTCTATCCTCCCTAGCCCTGCTCTGGCCCAGGTGCCTCTCTGAGGATCTACATATCTGGGGATGAGGAGTTGAATTGGTTGGCCTCTGTACCCTGTAGGTTCTTATGGGAAACAGCCCAGCCCCTAGCCTGGTTCCTTTTGGCTGCCTGAACACTGACACCAGGCAGTGGATGTGGCCCTTGTGCAGACCTTGCTCTGCTAGATCCCCTTCCTTCCCTCCCCTGTCCTCTCCTCTTGTGTGCTGCCCCTACCCTAACACAGCCCTCCAGAACCCTGAAAATTTGCACTCCAGTCTTCGGGCCTGATTCCTCTCCCAGGCTCCTGATGTGTTTGTTCGTTGTGTGGGGTAGTGTCTCATGGCTTTCTGTGGCATATCTTCATGTGGGGTCAGACGCAGGGCCCCATTTCTTGTGCCACCTACCTCACTCACCTTGGTGCCCCTTGCACCGACCTCCCCTCCAGCTATCTCCTCATCCTCGCTTCACCCCTTCTTCTTTGCCCTTGTGCAGTCCCATGCTTCTTGCTTCTCTCATCCTCTTGCATCTGGTCGGTCCCTTGCCTGGACTCCTTGCTTGGTTCCTGGCTCTCGCCCCTCTCCACACCCACTGTGACCTCGTGTTTAGCCCTCCCCTCGCCTTCCTCCCTTGTCAGCCAACTTTGCCCAGTTCCTGGCTAGTGTGCCTTATAGGAAACAGAGCTCTGCACTTGGCCTGGAGCTTTGCTCTCCCTGGGCCCTTGGTCCTGCCCTCAGAACCCTGCCACCAGGCAATGACCTTGGGCTTGAAGCCTGCCTCCACACTGCTGGATCCCCTGCCTTCTCTCCCCACCCTATTCCACTTACCTGAGACCCCTGCCCCAGCATGACTCTTCATTACCTAGCCTGGCTCCTCATTTGAGCCTCTGGTGGCCCTTCTTGCTGAGTGTTTCTCTGGGCTTGGTGTGCGGCCCCCTCTCTAGGGCTTCTTCCCTGCTCCCCTTGGATTTCCTGTAATGCAGTACCATAGTGCAGTCCCACCTTATGGGCCCTGCCCTTCCTTGCTCTCCCCTGACCTGGGCCCTCCTCTAGGTCCCTAACCTGGGCTCTGTGTTTTTATTATGGCCCATATTCCCCCACACCAGTCCTCTGGCCCTTCAGGCTGTGCCCTCCTTTGGCCTTCCTGTACTCCCTGTCACTGCCAGGCCTCTTTTCCTGATCTCTTTACTAGGATACTCACCCAGGACAGGAGACTGGACCAGGCCTCTTTGCCCTTTGGGCTCCATTTTGTTAAACATAGGCCTTCCACTTGCTTAGACCATTTGGCCTCCCTTAGCCTGGGACTGCTCCCAGATGCTGACACTTTGAAGTAAGCCTGGGCCTTGAGCCTCCCTCCTTTGCACCACTAGCTCCCTGCCTTCCCTCCCTCCCCTCACCAGCCCTGTCAGTTTTCATGCACCTCTGGCCCCAGGCCTTGCACTTGGCTCTCCGTTCCTGGGACTGGCTCCTTGCTTGAGCCCTGGCCACCCTTCTAGAAGACAATGCTCATGTACCTTGATTTCTGGCCCCTTTCTTGGGGTCTGAATATGCCTACCTTCTGTTTTTCCTTCTGCTGTGGTATCCTGGCACTGTTGGACTCTTCCCTTCACTGCTTCTGCCTAGACTGGGCTCCTTTATTGGGTCCTTCCTCCCTACCAATTTTCCCCCAAGTCCGGAAAAAAAGGTGTTTCCTCACATTCCACTTCTTTGGCCCTCCATTGCTTCTGGTCCCTCTCTGAGAATCTACTCAACCAGGACAGTCTAGTTGCCTCTACATCCTGAAATATCCCTATAGAAACTGAGCCCTGCCCCTCCCCTGATCCCCCTTGCTGCCAGAAACCTGACACCCAGCAGTGGAAGTGTGCTTTGCTCCAGACATGACCTGTGCCATTCCCTCCCTTTACTTACCTGCCCTCTGGACTTCAATGCTTCTACAATACCAACACAGCCCTCCCTGACCCTGAACCTTTAACTGACCATGTGCCTGAGTCACATGGCTTCCTGTGGCTTTTCCTGGTGTCATTCTGTATTGTGCCTCCTAGCATGTTTCTCTTGCTTTGCCCTGTGCTTCCAGTTGACTCCTCCTTCTAATGTCACCCCTTTCTTCCCACCCTTTGTGTTTATCTGGGTGCCCCCGGGAACCTCCTGCTCTTTGGATCCCTCATTTTTGGTCAGTAGGATGAGACCCTTGCCTGGGCTCCTTGCTTGGGTCCTGGCTCTGGGCCCTCTCTGCACCCACCATGTCCCCATGCTGTGCCCTCCCTCTTCCTGGGCCCTGTCCCTTTCCAGGACCCCTTTGTCTGTTCAATGGCCCTGGATTCTCATCTGGGCCAGAGCACCTTATTGAAACAGAGCCCTGCCCCTCACCTGGGCCCCTTGCTCTCCTTTGGCCCTTGGTCCTGAAAATGGAACTTGGACAACTGGCAGGGGCTCAGGGCCTCTAGCCTGCCTGTCACCTCTCGGATCCCCTGCCTTCTCTCCCTGGCCCTGTAAACTGTCCTTAGCTGCCTGCCCCAGCCTTGGCCCTCTGCTCTTACTTCCCTGGTCTGACTTCTCCCTGGAGACTATGGTAGCACTTCTTGCTCCCAGCATCGCTGGGTTTTGACTTTTCATCCCTCGCTTGGGCCGATTTTCTGGTGCCCTTGGCTTCCCTTCCTTGCAGAACCCTAGTGCTGCTTGCCTACCCAATCCTGCACTTTCCTGCTCTTTTCTGGACTGGGACCACATCTAGGTCCCTAGCCTGGTCTCCTTTTTGGGTCCTGGACCCCAACCCAACAATACACATCCTGTGGCCTATTCTGCTGTGTCCTATTTGGAACTTCTGTTGTCCCTGTCCCTGCCGCACCCCTTTTTCTGATCCCTTTACTAGGATGCACACCAGGGCCGAGAAATTGACCTGGCATTTTGGCCCTTTGAGTTCCCTTTGGGAAAATGTAGACCTTGCCTAGGCCCTTTGGCCTCAATCAGGCTGGGCCCTACTCCCCATCCCTAACACCCAGCTGTGGACCTGGTCTTTGAGTCCTCCTCTCCCTGTGCCACCCACTCCCATTTCTATTCTCCCTCTCCTCCCCAGCCCTGTCTGTTTTCATGAGACACCAGCCTAGGTCCTGCCCCTTGACTCTCCATTTCTTGGCATTATCCCTTGCGTGAAGCCCTGGCTGCCCTTCTCAAGGATCCTGTCCGTGTCCCATGATATCAAGCCCATTTTTCCAGCCTCCTCCTGGGCCTCCCTTCTGTTCTTTTTATATTGTAGTATCCTGGACTGCCCGGATCTATCCTCCCCTTGTTTCTCCCTAGCCTGGATCCTCAAAGGGATCCTGGCTCTCCACCAACCCCACCCCTCCAATTCCAGATGCAAGGTATCCAATCAAGGAGCTCTCCTTTGGGCCTCCTTTGGTCCTGGTCTCTGTGAGGTTCTACTCACCTAAGGCAGAGGAATGGAATCGGTTGGCCTCTGGGCCCTTAAGGCTCCCTATGGGAAACGCAGCTCTGCCTCTCGCATGGGCCCCCTTCGCCTTCCAAACCTTGACACCTGGCAGTGGACTTGGCCATCTGCTGACGTTGCCCTGCACAGTTATTTTCCTTTGCTCAGGTATCATCTAGCCTTGCATGATGCCCCTACCCCAATCCAGCCCTCCCTAACCCTGACGTTTTGTGCTCCAGTTTCCAGAGTTCGCTGCTTGCCTGGGGCCTGGACCATGTTCCTCATGTTTCATGGCATCACAAGGTGTCACGTCGCATTAGGAGTTACCTGGGGTCCCTTGCTTGAGCCCCTTAGTGCACTCCACTGGGAGCCCTTTGCTCTGCCCTCTGTTTCTACGTCCTAGCACCAATCCTTCCTCTCCTTCCACTCATGCTTTCCCCTGAAGTGCTGGTCTCCTGCTTCCTTGGTCTCTAATGCTCAGTTGGTGGGATTGGTCCCTTGCCTAGGATCCTGTCTTGGGTCCTGGCTCTTGCCCGTCTGCACCCACCATGACACACACCCTGCGCTCCACTCATCCTTCTCAGGGCCCCCATCCCTTGCCAGGCCCCTGTCTGGGAAGGGCACCTCATGGGAAAGAGAGTTCTATCCCTAGCCTGGGCCTCTTGCTCTCCCTGGGCCCTTGGTCCTACTCTTGGAAATCTGAGTCCTGCCAATGGCCCTGGGCCTGGATCCTGCCTCCCCACTCTTGTATCCCCTGCCTTCCCTCTTCTGCCATGTCCACTCTCCTGATCCCCCAGGCCTTCCCTGGGCCTTGTGTCTCAATTCCATGGCCTATCTCCTCACTTGAGCCTCTGGTGTCTCAAGTCTTTGTCACACAGACAAAGAGCAACACCTAGGTGAGCACAATGTGGCTGCCACACCAGGATCTGCATGGAACCTGCCCTACAAACTTGGCAAACGACCCATGGTGAGATTGACATAGGTGCCTTTTATACAAATGTTGTCCCAGGTCATCAATCTCTGCTAAGATTTATATTAGAATTAAGAGTTGGAGAATCCCAGCAGCCATGATCTTACACCAGGAGATAACAAAAAAAATTCCTGCATCTTAATGTGCCAGAGGATCTATGTACGCTCCCCTTCCCTAAATGACAGTTCCTCCAGGGGCTTGAGGACACCATCATTGGTACAGTACTAGACTCTGACTTAAAAGACCATATCTATCAAGAAAAAGGTCAAATACTTTGGTTACCATGTGACTCAGCAACAGAAAAGACAATAGCCACTGGTCCTCAAAAGAAGCAAGAAATCTGCTCAATTCCATTCCTTTCAACCTGCCATCAGACTAGAGAATTCTTGGGGACTACCAGATTCAGCCATACATGAATCCCCAAATTTCAGTTATAGCAAACACATCTGTGAAGCCACAAAGTGGGGAGAATGGGATCCTCTAATATGGAGGCCACCTAAGCAAATGATGTTTGAGGACATTAAACAAGCACTCCCAGTGCATCTGGACTAGGGCTCCCTGATCTCACAAAGCTTTACTTTCTGTACATCCAGGAACAGTGTGGAATGGCTATAGGAGCCTTGATATGGACATCTCTCCAAAGAGCTGGGCTCTGTAGCCCAAGACTGGCCACCTTGATAACAGGCCCTTGCAGCCATAGATCTTCTGGTGTTGGAAGCTGGTAAACTGGCTATGGGACAACAATTGGTTTTCAGGTTTCCTCATTCAGTATTGACATTGGTAGAGTACAAAGGACAATATTGGTTGACTAACGGTCAATACCATGGCATGTTATGTGAAAACCCATGTATCCATGTGGAAGTCATCCAGACTTTGAACCCAGAAACCTTGCTGTCCTTTGGACCTTGACAACCTAATCACAACTGTATTGAAGTCATGGATGAAATATTCTCCAGTAGACCACACCTGGATGACCTGCCCTCAGAGCCCTGATGTGGAGTACTTCACAGATGGAAGTTGGAAGCAGTTTTATAAAAGATGGGGTATGTTTTGCTGGATATACAGTTGTCACTCTGGACTCCACTGTCAAGGCAGAACCTCTGCCTCAGTGAACTTCAGCACAAAAAGCAAAACTTATTACTTTGACTCAAGCTCCTCAGTTGACATCAGGAGCCTCTGTGATATTTACATAGACTCAAAATATGTGTTTGCTACCCTTCTTGTTCATAGGGCCTTATGTAAGGAAAAGGGCCTCATTAAGTCACTAGAAAAAAGGCATGATGTATGGGCAAAAAATTATTAAACTTTTGGATGTACTGTGGGCTCCCAGGAAAGTTCTGATTATATATTGCCAAGGTCTTCGAAAGGGAAACACTGTGGTTTCAAAGGGCAACTGGAGAGCTGATAGAGAGGCAAGAAATGAGAATAAAATGCAGTCCTAGGTTTAAAGGCTGCCCTTCTGCCTGGCTGACTATTAAACAGAATGGGAGCCAACATTTTCCCAACATGAGCGTAAATGGTTTAAGAGTGAAAAAAAAATTCTCCCAGGAGGATGATGGAGATAGTGTGATGGCTATTCTAGCCATCCTGGGGATTCTAGCCCCAACCTTTATCAAACAGTTCCACAGGAGAACACATTGGACATACAGCAATTGTGACAGTTCTGAGTCAACATTTCTATGTCCTCTGGCTCACAAACTTCACCTGGATATTCTGGAAAAAAAAATGTGAGGTTTATGCTCACAACAATCCTTGTCAGGGGCCAGAGCTCCCACCAGGAATCCAAACTATAGGAGGAGCACCTTTTGAAGACTTGGAAGTAGACTTCACTGAACTACCACGCTCAAAGGGCTATATATAACTTTTGGTTTTTGTGTGTTCCTATGCTGACTGGGTGGAAGCCTTTCCCACCTGCCCTGAAAAGGCTAGATTGAAAAACAGGATGCTTCTCACAGAAATGATTCCAGATTTTTTATCCCAATCACTATTGGCTGAGACAATGGGCCAGCTTTTGGGCAGAGGTGATATGATTACTGTCCAAGAGTTTAAATATCAGATGAAGTTACATACTGCCTATAGGCTGCATAGTTCTGGTAAAGTTCAAAGGATGAACAGGACTTTAAGTCTCAGATGGGTAAGCTGTGTCAGGAGACTCACTTACATTGTGATGAACTTCTCCCTATACACTGTTTAGGATTAAATCCACTCCCACTAGGAGGACTGGATTATCTCCTTATAAGATAATGTACTCGAGGCCCCCCTCTTATTACGGGACCATTGGGAGACTTAAGAGATATAGGAGAATTCACCCTTATATGACAGCTTCAGGCCTTATGGAAAACTTTACAGGTTGTCAACCAATGGTTTAGAGAAATATTGCTAATAAGTTTGACCACAGGTGCACACTCCTTCAAGCCTGCAGATTGATTATGGGTCAAAGAATGGAATATTCAAACACCTAAACTTCTTTGGAAGGGCCCTTTCCCTGTTATTGTATCCACTGCAACTGCAGTCAAGTTTGCAGAAATAGGTCCCTTGATTGACTACACCAGACTGAAGCCTGCAGGTGCGAACTGGGTGTGCACTCCAGATGCAGCTACACTCTTGAAGCTGACTGTCTAGAAAAAAAAAAAGGAGCACCAGAGAAGCTTGAGGGTCAGAAGGAAAACAGCCCTGCTCCAGTCACTCCAGAAGCTGACTGGTGTAGGTACAGCCAGGGCTTGTAGAGACTACTTCCCTAACTCATCCACACAGGAGGGACTTGCAGATCAATGCATCATGAAAGATAAACTTTACCAATCACAGTTATCCCTGTCACCCCATTTACAGAAACAGAGCCTCCTTACCCTAGTTACATAAACAATATTCCATTAGGTAGTTCCATGTTCTTAAAGGTTTCTATAGCAAAAAGAAAAGAATATCTTGACCCAGTCATGACCTTTCTACTTGGCATGGTTGTTTTACAGTATGAAGACATAAAAAAAATAGAGTCACATTTGCTTCTACTATCACACTACCCTGGCTGCAACTGTATAGGAACTTCCCCTGACATCCACAGGGGAGGGGTCTCCCGCCTAGAGGTGTGAGTTCCTACAACCATGGCTTCAGCAGTACTGGAGCTCCCCAGGACACCCAGGTGAAAGGGGTCTCCCTCCTACAGAAGAGACTTGACTCTGCCCTGGGCTGCAGTGGTATGAAAGCTCCCCCAGACACACAGGTGGGAGAGGTCTCCTGCCTGGAGGGGCAAGCCCTTATTACCCTGGCTGCAGCTGTATAAGAGCTCCACCCCCACACCTAGGTGGGAGGGCCTCCAGCCTGAAGGGTCGAGTCCCTTCAACCCTAGCTGCAGGGGTATAAGTGCCCCCTCCTATCCCAGGTAGGAGGGGTCTTCTGCCTGGAGGGGTGAGCCCCGTCTACCCTGGCTAAGGTGGTATATAGGAGTTACTCCCATTCCCAGGTGGGAAATGTTTCTCACCTGGAGATGAGTTCAGATCCCCCCCTTAACCAGACACCCATGTGGGAGTTGTCTTCCCCCTGGAGGGGCGATACCCCTCTACCCTGGCTAAGGCAGTAAAGGAGTTACCCCCATTCCCAGGTTGGAGGTGTCTCTCGCCTGGAGGTGCAAGTTGCCTCTACTTGCCTGCTGGGGTATATGAGCTCCACATAACACCCAGGTAGGAGGGGTCTTCTGGCTGGAGTGGTGAGTCCCCTGTACCCTGGATAAGGTGGTATGGGAGTTACTCCCATTCGCAGATGGGAGATGTTTGTCACGTGGACATGTGAGTTGCCTCTAACCTGGCTGCTGGGCTATATGAGCTCCACCTGACATCCTGGTGAGAGGGGTCTTCTGCCTCGAGGGGTGAGTCCTCTCTACCCTTGCTAAGGTGGTATAGGAATTATTCCCTTTCCCAGGTGGAAGATGTTTCTCACCTGGAAGTGTGAGTTGCCTCTAACCTGGCTGCTGAGCTATATGAGCTCAACCTGACAGCCAGGTGAGAGGTTCCTTATCTGGAGGAGAGAGTCCTCTCTACACAGGCTGCAGAAGTTAAGGAGCTTCCCTTGACACCCAGGTCGGAGGGGTCTCCCACCTAGAAGGGTGACTTCCATCTATCCTGTCTGAGGGGGTGTACCAGCTCTCCAAAACACCCAGGTGGGAGGGGTCTCCTACTTTGAGGGGCAAGTCCCTTCTATTCTGGCTACTGTAGTATAGGAGCTCCCCTACCATACCAAGATGGGAGGGGTCTCTCTTCTGAAGGGGTGAGTCCCCTCTACCCTGGCTGCAGTGGTATGCTATCTTTCCCTGACACCCAGGTTGGATGGGTTTATCCCCTGGAGAGAAGAGTTCCTTGTACTATGACTGCTGTGGTAAAGGATCTCCCCTTGATACCCAGGTGGGAGGGGTCTCTTGCCTGGAGTAATGAGTCCGCTCTACCCTGGCTGTGGCAGTATACAATGTCTCCCAGATACCCAGGTGGGAGGGGTCTCTCAGCGGGAGTGATGAGTGTTCTCTACCCTTGCTAAGGCAGTATACAAGTGTCGCACTTCACATAGTGGGAGCGGTCTTCTACATGGACTGGCGAATCCCTTCTACCATGGCTTTGGCCATATACAAGCTCTCCGGACACCCAGTTGGAAGTAATATCCCACCTGGAAGGGCGAGTCCCCTCTACTTTAGCTCTTGCTATATAAGAGCTCTCAGTACACCCAGGAGGGAGGGGTCTTCCGCCTAAGGGGTGTGTTCCCTCTACCATGGCTGTGCCAGTATAGGAGCTCCCTTTGATACCCAGGTGAAAGTTGTCTCCCGCCTGTAGGGGTGAATCCCCTCTTCTATGGCTGGGAAGGCATAGGAGCTCAACCAGACACCCAGGTGGGAGGAGTCTCCTGACAGAAAGAGCAAGTCTTCTCTACCATGGCTGCAGTGGTATAGGAACTCCCCGTGACACCCAGGTGGGAGGCTTCTCCCGCCTAGAGGAGCAAGTCCCCTCTTCCCTGGTTTAAGCAGTATAAGATCTCTCCCAGACATCCAGGTGCCAGGGGTCTCCTACCTAAAAAGGTGAGTCCCTTCTATCCTGGCTGCAGTGGTGTAGGCACTCTCCCAGACACCAGGTGGGAGAGTTCTCCAGCAAGAAGGGGAGAGTTCCCTCTACCCTGGATATGGCTGAGAATAAGCATCCCTACCATACCCAAGAGGGAGGGGTAGTCAATATAGAAGGGCGAGTCCCCTCTAACCTGCTTACTATAGTATATGAGCTGCGCCTGATACCCTGGTGGGAGGGGACTCCCGCCTGGAAAAACAAGAAGCCTCTACAGTGCCTGCTGTAGTATATGAGCTCCGCTGTCACCCAGGTTGGAGGAGTCTCCCGCCTGCAAGCGTAAGTCCCCTCTGCCCTGGATAAGGTGTTATAGAAACTCCCATGTACACCCAGGTGGGAGGGGTCTCCTCCCTGGACAAGCAAGTCCCCACTACCCTGGCTACAGTTCTATATGAGCTCCTCCACCCACACGTGGTGGGGCGAGTCCCCTCTACCCTGGCAGGTTCAGTATACTAGCTCCCCCTGAAACCCAGGTGGGAGGGGTCTCCCACCTGGAATGGCAAATTTCCTGTACCCTTTCTGTGGCAGTACAGGAGCTCCCTTGGACACACAGGTGGAAGGTGTCTCCCGCCTGGAGGGGGCATCCCCTCCACTCTGTCTGTGGTGGTATAATAGCACCCCATGACCCACAGGTGTGAGGGGTATCCTGCCTGGAAGGGCGAATCCCCTATACCTGGCTGTGGCAGTATAATTGTTCCCCCTGACAGCCTGGTAGAAAGGGTCTCCCGCCTAGAGCAGGGAATCCCCTCTACCCTAGCTGTGCAGGTATACAAGCTTCCCCAGACACCCAGTTGGGTGGGGTCTCACGCCTGATGGTCAAGTCCTCTCTACCCTGGCTTTGGTGGTATACAAGCTACACAAGAGCCCAGAACCCAGGTGGGGGGGGGTCTCCCACCTGGAGGGATGAGTCTCCTCTACTTTGGCTAGTGCCATATAAGAGCTCCCAGCACAGCCACATGGGCGGCATCTCCCAACTGGAGGAGCAAGTCCCCTCTACACTGGCTGGGAGGTATAAGATCTCCCCCAGTCACCCAGGTGGGAGGGTTTCCCGACTGGAAGTTCGAGTTCCCTCTAACCTGGCTATAGTGATATAGGATCACCCCTGACACCCAGGTGGGAGGAGTCTCTCACCTGGAAGGTTGAGTCCCTGCTACCCTGCCTCAGCGGTATAAGAACCCCCCAGATACCCAGGTGGGTGGGGTCTCCAGCCTGGCTGGGCAAGTGCCCTCTACCCTGGCTGTGTTGGTATATGAGCTCCCCTCGACACACAGGTTGGAAGAGTCTTTGCCTGGAGAGGCGAGTCCTTCTAACCTGGCTGCAGCAGTATGCAAGATCCACGCAACACTCAGGTGGGAGGGGTCTCCTGCCTGGAGGCATGAGTCCCCTACACCCTGTTTGGGGCATCATACTAGCTCCCTGGACACCCAGTTGGAAGGAGTCTCCTGCCTGGAAGGGCGAGTCCCCTCTACCCAGCCTGCGGAGGTATAGGGGTTCCCCCAGACACACAGGTGAAAGGGGTCTCCCTCTTGGAGAGTGAAGGGAGAAGTCTCTGTTACCCTGATGCAGCTCTATAGGAGCCCCCCTACAAACCCCCGTGTAAGGGGTCTCTCTGGAAGGGCGAGTCCCTGCTACTCTGGTTGTGCCTAGATAGGAGCTCCACCTGACACCCAGGTGAATGGGGTATTCCACCTGGAGGAGAAAGTCCCTGCTACCCTGGCTGCAGCTGTACAGGAACCCTCCCCCGTGCCAGTGGGCACCCAGGTGGAAGGGCTCTCATGAATGTAGGGATCTCAGTCCCCTCTCCATGGGCTAAGGCAGAACTCAAGCTAGCCTGGACACCAAGGTGGGAGAGGTGTCTCACCTGAATGAGCCAGTATGCTCTACCCAGGCTGCAGAGGTATAAGAGCTTCCACAGACAACCATGTCCTTTTTCATTCACCTACGTCTAGGTGCTAGCACTTGCCTCTCCATTACTAGGCCTGGCTCCTTTCTTTAGCCCCTGGCTGCCTTTCTTGAGGACCCCAGTCCCTGTCCCTAAGTTTTAGGGCTTTTAACTGGCTCCCTCCTGGGCCTCCCCTCTGATTCTCTCATGTTGTGGTATCCTGGAATTGCCTGGACCCTCCGCTCCCCCTGCTTCTCCTTAGCCTATGCTGCTTGAATGTTTCCTTGCAGCCCGAACTCCCACACTTCCGCACATCAGGTATCCCCTCACACTACCCTCTTTGGCCCCTTCTTTGATCCAGGTCCCTCTCTCAGGATAAATTCACCTGGGGCAGAGGAGTGGAATTGGCTCACTTCTGCATCCTGAATGCTCTCTATGGGAAACCCAGGCCTGAAGCTCACCTGAGTCCCCTTCACTGCCTGAAACTTGAGGACTGGCATTTAACATGGACTGGCTACAACCCAGCCCTGAGCGATACCCTCCTTTCCCTCCCCTGCTCTCTGGTCTTACATTCTGCCCCTACCCCAACCCAGCCCTCCCTAACCTTGAACATTTGCACTCCAGTCCCTGGGCCTGGGCATTCGCCTGAGCCCCTGACTGCATTTCTCATGGCCCTTGGCATAGCAAGGAGTCTCTTCAAGTTGGGTCTAACCTGGATGCCCCTTGCTTGGTCCCACCAATGGGCTCCCGTAGGTGCCCCTGGGCTTCTCCTGGTCCTCATGCAGCCCCTTCGTTCCCTTCCCCTGGCACTTTTTTTTTTTCTGGTGCTTGCAGGTCTCCTACTCATTGGGTCCCCCATCACCATGGATCAGATGGGTCACTTGTCTGGGCACCTGGCTTAGGTCCTGTGTCTCGTCCCTATGGCACCCACCCCAACCCCCTGCCATGCCCTCCCATGGCCCTCCTTCTGGCCCCCTTCCTTTTTCTGGCCACCTTTGCCAGGACCTTGGCCCTAGATTCACATCAGATCAAGGGTACGTTATGGAAAACAAAGCCCTGACCTTTGCCTGTGCCCCTTGCTCTCCCTGAGTGCTTGGTCTGGCATCAGGAACCCTGAAACCTGTAAGTGGCCCTAAGCCTGAAGCCTGACTTCACCCTGCTGGATCCCCTGCCTTCCCTCCCACATCTTGTCCACTGTCCTAAGCCCTTTGCCCAAGCCCTGGCTCTGGGCTCTCAGTTCCCTGGCCTGACTTCTCGATTGAGCCTCTGGTGGCCCTTCTTGCTCACGGCTTTTCTGGGCATTGTCTGAGGGCCCCTCTCTGGGGCCACTTTCCTGTTCCCCTTGGCTTCCCTGTACTAGAGTATCCTAGTTCAGTCCCGCCTTCCTTTCCCAGCTGTTCTACTCTGGCCTGAGCCGTCATCTAGGACCCTTGTCTGGGCTCCTTGCTGGGGTCCTGGCTCCAACCCCACCCACACCTGTTCTGCGGCCCTAAGGGTATGCCCTACTTCAGCCCTCCTGTCCTTTCTGTCTCTGCTACACTCGCTTTCCTAATCCTCTTCCCAGGATGCTCACCCATACTAGGCAACTTGAACTGGCCTCTTGGCGCTGGGGGCTCCCTTTAAGGAAAACATAGCCCTGCCCCTTGCCTGGGCCCTTTGGCGTTCCTCAGTCCAGGCCCTGCTTTCAACTCCTGACACCCTGCAGTGGACCTGGGCCTTGAGTCCATCTGCCCCTGTGCCACCCAATCTACTTTCTCCCCTCTGTTGATCCTATTCCATGTCCCTTTTCATTCACCCAGTCCCAGGTGCTAGCCCTAGGCTCTCCATTACTGGGCCCATCTCCTTGCTTGAACCCCTGGCCACCAGATGATTTGACCTTTGGGAAAACGTTGCCCTGCCCCTTGGCTGGGCACTTTTGCCTCCCTCAACCCAGCCCCTATTCCTGAACACTGACACCCTGCAGTGGACCTGGACCTTGAGCCCTTTTCCTCTTGTACCAGCAGCTCCCCTTTCTGCCCTCTTGTCCCTCCCTATCCATGTTTCTTTTCATTCACCCAGGCCCAGATGCTAGCACTTGTCTCTACATTACTAGGCTCAGCTTCTTGTTTGAGCCCCTGGCTGCACTTCTCGAGGACCCTGTCCCTGTCCCTTGATTTCAGACAACTTTTGCCAGTCCCCTCCTGTGCCTTCCCTCTTGTCCCCCCATGCTGTAGTATCTTGGCACTCTCCAGACCCTCAGCTACCCCTGCTGCACTCTAGCCTATGCTCCTCTAGCCTATTCTCCTCAAATGGGTCATGCAGCCCACCGACACCCCCAACCTCTGCACACCAGGTACCATTCCCAGTACCCTCTTTTGCCCTTTAGTGGTCCCTCTCTGAGGATCTACTTACCTGGGACAGAGGAGCGGATTTGGCTGGTCTCTGCACCCTGAATACTCCCTGTGGGAAATAGAGCCCTGCCATTCACCTGAGTCCCCTTTACCGCCTGTAACTTGAGGGCTGGCAGTTCACATGAGACTTGCTCCAACCCAGACCTGAGCGATCTCCTCCCTTCCCTATACTGCTTTCTGACCTTGCATGATGACCCTACCCCAAACCAGCCCTCTGCAACCCTAACCCTTTTTGCTCCAGTCTCTGGAACTGGGCACTCGCCTGAGCTCCTGACTACGATCCTCATGTCTCTTGGCATAGCATGGAGTCTCTTCATGTTGGATCTGACCCAATGGCCCCTTCGTGGGGCCCCCCAGCGGGCCTATCTAGGTGCTCCTTGCACTTCCCTCCTCTCCTGGTCATCACACAGCTCCTATCTCCCTTCCCATTGTGCTTTTCCCTGGCTCTTGCACATCTCCTGCTCCTTGTGTCCCTCATCACAATTGTTCGGGTGGGTCCCTTGCCTTCAGGCCTGTCTTGGTTCATGGCTCTCACCCTACAGTGAATCCACCACAACCCCCCACCATGCCCTCCTGTTGCCCTTCTCCTGGCCCCCTTCCCTTGTCTGGCCTCCTTTGCCGGGTCCCTGGCCCTCAATTAAAATGTGAGCCAGGGCACCTCATGGGAAAGAGAGCTCTGTCCCCCACCTGGGCCTCTTGCTTTCCCTGGATGCTTGGTCCTCCCGCAGGAACTCTGACACCTGAAGGTGGCCCTGGGCCTAGAGCCTGACTTCACCCTGCTGGATCCCCGGCCTTTGACCCCGAATCTTGTCCTGTGTCCTATGCCCAAGCCCAAGCCTTGGCCCTTGGCTCTGTTCTCTGGCCTGGCTCCTCGCTTGAGACTCTGAGGCCATTCTTGCTCACTGCTTTTCTGGGCATTGTCTGAGGGCCCTTCACTGGCACCACTTCCCTGCTCCCCTTGGCTTCCTTATACTGCAGTACCCTAGTGCAGCCCATCTACCCAGCCCCAGACTTCCCTGCTGTCCCCTGGCCTGGGCCATCCTCTAGGTCCCTTGCCTGGGCTCCTTGCTGGGGTCCTGAACCCCAACCCACTAACACCCTTTCTTTGGCTCTTCAGGCTGTGCCCTCCATCTGTCCTCCAGTCCTTTCTGTCTCTGCCACACCCGCTTTCCTGATCCCCTTTCCAGGATGCTCACCCAGGCCAGGCTAAATGACCTGGCCTATTGGCTCTGGTGGCTCACTTCTGAGAAAATGTATCCCTGCCCCTTGCCTAGGCCCTTTGGCCTCCCTCAGCCTGGGCCCTGCTCCCCACTCCTGACACCCTGCAGTGGACCTGGGCCTTGAGCCCTTCTCCCCCTGGGCCACCTGCTCCAGTTTCTCCCCTCCTGTTCCCTTTGCTCCCCCTCCATGTTCCTTTTCATTCACCTATGCCCAGGTGCTAGCACTTGGCTCTCCATTACTGAGCCTGGATCCTTACTTGAGACCCTGGCTACCCTTCTAGAGGACCCTTTTCCTGTCCCTTGGTTTCAGGCCTCTTTTGCCTGCCTCATCCTGTGCATCCCCTCTGATCCCCTCATGCTGTGTTATCCTGACACTGCCCAGACCCTCCACTCCCACTGGTTCTCCCTAACCTATGCTGCTCGAATGGATTCTGGCAGCCCGACACCACCCCACACTTCCATACACCAGGTATCCCCTCACAGTACCATCTTTGTTCCCTCCTTTGATCCATTTCCCTCTCTGATGACCTACTCACCTGGGGCAGAGGAGTGGAATTGGCTCACCTCTGCATCCTGAATGCTCCCTATGGGAAACATAGCCCTGCCACTCACCTGAGTCCCCTTCACTGCTTGAAACATCAGGTCTGGCAGTTAACATGGGACTTGCTACAACCCAGCCCTGAGCAATTCCCTCTCTTCTCTTCCATGCCCTCTGGCTTGCATGCTGCCCATATCCCCACACAGAACTCCTTATCCCTAAACCTTTGTGCTATATTCCCCAGGCCTGGGTGTTAACCAGAGCCCCTGACTGCATTCCATGTCCCTTGGCATAGCTTGGAGTCTCTTTGTGTTGGGCCCCCTAGCTTGGGCCCACCGGTGGGCTCCTGTAGGTGTCCATCTGTGTCCTGCTCCTCCCAGAGACCCTACTTCCCTTCCCTCACACTTTTTCCTGGCTATGGCGGGTCTCCTGCTACTTGGGTCACTCATCAACATAGGTAGGGTGGGTCACTTGCCTGGCAGCCTGGCTTGGATCTTGGCTCTGGACTAATTGCACCCACCTCAACACCCCCACCCTGCACTCCCATCACCCTCCTCCTGGCCGCCTTCTCTGTCTGGCTTCCTTTGCCAGGTCCCTGGCCCTGTATTGAAATCTGAGCCAGGTCACCTTATGGGATACAGAGCCCTGCCCCTCACCTATTCCCCTTGCTCTTCCTGGGTGCTTGGTCCTGCAACATGAACTCTGAAATCTGGAGGTAGTCCTGGGCATGGAGCCTTACTGCCCCCTGCTTGAGCCTGTGCCTTCCCTCCCAAATCTTGTCAACTGTCCTGAGACCCCTGCCCTAAGCCTCCCAAATCTTGTCCACTGTCCTCCACTACCCCTGCCTCACCTTTGGCTCTCCCTTCCCTTGCCTGGCTCCTCACTTGAGCCTCTGGTGGCCGTTCTTCCTCTGTGACTTTCTGGGCTTTGTCTGAGGTCCCCTCGCTGATGCTGCTTCCCTGCTCCCCTTGGCTTAACTGTATTGCAGTACCCTAGTGCAGCCCCGCCTTCCTGGCCCTGTGTTCCCTGTTCTCCCCTTGCCTGGGCCCTATTCTAGGTCCCTTGCCTGGGCTCCATGCTGGGTTGCAGGCCCCCACCCCATTCACCCCAGTCCTTCGGCCCTTCAGGTTGTGCCTTCCTTTGGCCCTGATGTCCATTCTGTCTCTGCTATGCCCACTTGTCTTATCCCCTTACCAGGATGCTCACCCAGGCCAGACAACCTGATGTGGCCTCTTGGCCCTGCTGGCCCCCTTTGTGAAAATACAGCCCTGACCCTTGCCTGGGTCCTTTGGCCTCCCTCGGCCCGAGCCCTGATCCTGACCCCTGACACTCTGCAGTGGACCTGAGCCTTTAGCCCTCCTCCACCTGTGCCACCCACTCCACTTTCTCCCCTCTTGATGCTCCCCATTCATGTTTCTTTTCTTTCACCAAGGCCATTTTTGCTCTCCATTACTGTGCCTGGTTCCTTGCTTGAACCCCTGCCCACCCTTCTCGAGGACCCTGTCCCTGTCCCTTGGTTTCAGGCCCTTTTTGCAAGCCCTCTTGGACCTCCCTTCTCATCCCCTCATCTGTGATTCCTGGCCCTTCCGGAATCCTCCACTACCCCTGCTTCTTTCTAGCCTGCGCTCCTCAAATGGGTCCTGGATGCCCACTGACCACAACTCCATCCTCCACACACAAAGTATCCCCTCATAGTGCCCTCTTTTGCCCCTCATTTTCTCCAGAATTGTCTCTGAGGATCTACTCACCTGGGGTAGAGGAGTGGAATTGGCTGGTCTCTGCTCCCTGAATGTTCCCTATGGGAAAAACTGCCCTGACCTCGGCTGCACCACTTCACTGCCTGAAACTTGTGGCCTGACAGTTAATATGCAACTTCCTCCAACCCAGCCCTGAGCGATCCTCTCCCTTCCTCCCTTGCTCTCTAGCCTTCCATGCTGCCCCTACCCCAACCCAGCCTTCCCTAACCCAGACCATTGGCACTCCTGTCCCCAGGCTTATGCGCTCCCTTGAGCCTCTGACCACTTTCCTCATGTCCCTTTGCATTGTGTGGAGTATCTTCCTGTAGGGTCTGAACTGGGGGCCCCTTGGTTGTGCCCAACAGAGGGCTCACCTAGGTGCCCCTCGAGCTTCCCTCTTTTTCATGGTCCTCGTTCAGCTCTTCCTCTGCATTCTCTAGTGAATTCCCCTGGTGATTGTGAGTATCCTGCTCCTTTGGTCTCTTGTCCTAGGCTGGTCGGGTGGGTCCCTTGCCTGGGCACCTGGTATGGGTCCTGGATCTTACCCCCCCTCCCACCGAGACCCCCTGCAGTGCCCTCCCATTGTCCTCCTCCCACCTGCCTTCACTTGCCAGGCCTCATTTGCCAGGTCCCTGTCCCTGGATTCTCATCTAAGCCAGAGCACCCTATGGGTAACTGAGTTGTTCTCCTTGCCTTGGCCCCTTGCTCTGGGTCTTTGGTCCTACACCAGGAACACTGACACCTGGCAATCGCCCTCGGCCAGTAGCCTGCCTGCCCCCTGCAGGATCCTCTGTAATCCCTACAAAGTCTTGTCCACTGTACTTAGCCCCCTGCCCAAGCCCTGGCCCTTGGATCTCCATTCCCTGGGCTGCCTCCTCCCTTGAGCCTCTGGGGGCCTTCTTGCTCTGCGCTTCCCTGGGATTGGAGTTCAGGCTTAGCTGGGGCCAGTACCCTACTCACCTTGGCTTCCCTGAACCTCAGAACCTGACTGTCACCCACCAGCCCAGCCTCGCCCTTCACTGCCCCTTCCTGGACTGGGCCTTCCTGTTGGTCCCTAGCTTGGGTTCCTTTCCTGAGTCCTGGCCTGTACCACATCAACACCCTTGCTCTGGCCTTTCACGGTGTACCCTCCTTCATCCCTCCTATTGTCCCTGTGCCTACTGGGCCCCTTTAAAATATCCCTTTCCCAGGATACTCACCATATCCAGGGGACTGGAACTGGGTGTTTGGGCTTGTGGGCTCCCTTTGGGAAAATGTAGCCCTGCCCCTTGTCTGGACTTTGGATTCTCTCTGCCCAGGCCCTGCTCCTCTATCCTGACACCCAGCAGTGAACCTGCGCCTTGAGCCCTCCTCTCACTGTGCCATTCACTACCCTTGCTCTCCTTTCTCCCCTCCCCAGCCCTGTCTGTTTTCATAGGACCAAGGACCGGGTCCTGGCACTTGGCTCTCAATTCTTGGGCCTGGCTACTTGATGGAGCCCCCAGTCACCCTTCTTGAGGACCTTGTCCCTGTTCCTTGATTTCAGGGCCCTTGCTTGGTTCCCCCCTTGTACCTTCCCTCTGTTCCCCTTGTACTGTGGTATTTTGTCATTGCCAGGACCCTGCCCTCCAACTGCTTGTCCCTATCCTTGTCTCCAATGGTTGCTGGCTCCCCACCTACACTTCCCCAATCCCAAACCAAAGATATCCCTCACATTGTTCCCGCCCTTTGGTCCTGGTCTCTCTGTGAGAATCTACTCACCTGGGGCAGAGAATTGAAATTGGCTGGCCTCTGGGCCATGAAGTATTCCTATGGGCAACACAGCCCAGTCCCTCATCTGGGCCCCTTTGCTATCCAAACTTGACAACTGGCAGTGGACTTGGGACTAGTGATGACCTTGCCCTAGGCAATCCCCTCCATTTCCTTTCCTGGCTTCTAGCCTTGCAAGCTGCCCCTAAGCCAACCCAGCCCTACCTCACCCTGACCCTTCGCCCTACAGTTCCCTGGCCTGTCTGTCAGCCTGAGCTCCTTAATCCATTACTTGGGTTGCATTTCTTTGTATGGTGTCTTCCTATCGTCTCTGACCTGGGCACCCCTTGATTTGGCCTCCAAGCTCGCTCCCCTGTGTGCCCTTTGCACAGCCCTCTGTCTCCTCATCCTAGCACCCATCCTACCAGTCCTTCCCTTACCACTTTTTCCTGGAGCAGGGGCCTCCTACTCATTGGGTCCCTAGTATATTTTGTTGGGGTCAGTCCCTTACCTGGGCTCCCTGATTAGGTCCTGGCTCTTGCCCTTCTCTGCACCCACTGCAACCCCCCACTGTGCCATCACATCACACTCCTTATCTTATCCATCTTATCCTCATCTTATCCAGGGCGCCTTATGAGGAACAGAACCCTGACCCTCAACTGGGCTACTTCCTCTCCCTAGGCCCTTGGGGCAGCACCAAGAACCCTAACACCTGGCAATGGCACTAGGGCTCGATCCTGCCTCCCCCTGCTGGATGCTCTGCCTTCCCTCCCAAGCCCTGTCCACTGTCCTGAGCCCCCTGCTCCAGTGATGGCCCTTGGCTCTCCATTCCTGGACTGGCTCCTCTCTTGAGGTTCTGGGTGTATTTTTTGTTCCTTGCTTCCCTGGGCTTGAACTGTGGGCCTCCCTGGGGCCTTGTCCCTGCTTCCTTTGTCTTCCCTGAATCTCAGAACCCAAGCGCAGTCCCTGCCTCCTCGGCCCCATCCATCCCTGCTCTCCCCTAGCCTGAGCACTCCTCTATGTCCCTAACCTGGGCTCCTTTCTGCCATCCTGAACCACACCCAATGAACTCCCTTCTTCCAGCACTTCATGCTGTGCCCTCCTTTGGCCCTCCTGGTGTCTTCGTCGCTGGTGGGGTCCTTTACCAGATCCCTTTCCCAGGATGCTCACCAGAGCAAGGGGATGGAACTGGGATGTTTGGCCTTGCAGTCTTCCTTTGGGAAAAGTTAACATTGCACCTTTCCTGGGGGCTTTGGCCTCCTTCAGCCTGGGCCCTGCTCTCAATCCTGACACCCTTCAGTGAATCTGGGCCATGAGCCCTCCTCTCCCTGCATCACCCATTCCCCTTATTCCCTTTTCTCCACATATGACGTGACAGCAAGGGTAGATGTGATTTGCCCCTTCAGGTGGGAGACCCTACCCACCTGGGTTTCGTGGGGAGCTCATATACCACCAGAGCAAGGGTAGTGGGGATTCAAACCTCCAGTCCCCTCTACCCTGGCTAATATGGTATACAAGCTCCCTGCAACACCCAGATTGGAGGGGTCTCCTTCCAGGAGGGGCTAGTCCCCTCTACCCTGGCTAGGGCTGTATAGGAGCCCTCCCACTGGACACCTAGGTGGGAGGGGTCTTCTGCCTGGAGGGGCGGTTCTCCTCTACCCTGGGTGCTTTGGTATAAGAGCTCTCTCTGACACCCAGGTAGGAGGGGTTTCCTGTCTGGAGGGGCGAGTCCCCACTACCCTGGTTGCAGTAGCATAAGAGCTCCCCAACACTGACACCCTGGTGGGAAGTATCTCCAGCCTGGAGGGGCGAGTTCTCTCTACCTTGGCTGTGGGGGTATACTGGCACCTTCCATCACCCAGGTGGGAAGTGTCACCAGCTTGGAGGGTGAGTCCCTGTACCCTGGCTGCAGCTGTATAAGAGCTCCCGTTAACATCCAGGTGGGATGGATTTCCCTGCTGGAGTGGCATATACCTTATACACTGACTTTGACAGTATAGGAGCTCCTTGGTGGCAGGGGTCTTCTGCCTGGATTTGCAAGTCCTCTCGTCCCTGGCTAAGGTAGTATAAGGTAGTATACTAGCTCCCCACAACACCCAGGTGGGAGGGGTTTCCTTTCTGGAGATTGAGTCCCCACTACTCTGGCTGTAGTAGTATAAGAGCTCCCCCTCACACACACAGGTGGAAGGGTTCTCCGACCTGGAGTGGTGAGTCCCCATTTCCCTGCCTCTGCGGTATATGAGCTCCCATGACAACCAGAGTTTAGGGGTCTCCCGCCTATTTGAGCTCACCCCCCATAGCAAGATGGGAGGGGTCTCCTGCCTGGACAAGCTAGTACCCTCCACACTGGCTAATGCAGTATACAAGCTCCTGGACACTCGTGAGGGAGGAATCTCCCTCCTGGAGGTGAGAATTCATCTCTACACTGGCTAAGGTGGTCTACAAGGTCCCTGTGACACACAGGTGGGAGGGGTCTCTGGAATGAAGGGGCAATTCCTCTTTTCCCTGGCTGAAGTGGTATACTAGCTTTCCCCTTGACATCCAGGAGGGAGGGTCTCTGGTCTGAGGGGGGGCAAGTCCCCTCTACCCTGGCTTTGGTGGTATAGGAGCTCCCTTGACAAGCAATTGGGAGGAGTCTCCCACCAGGAGGCTAGAATCTTCTGTACACTGCTGCAGCAGTATTGGTGCTCCTCAGGACACCCAGGTGGGAGGGGTCTCCTGCCTTGAAGGGCGAGTCCCTTCTCCACTGGCTGGGGTGGTATATGAGCTCTTTCCATCACCCAGATGGGAGGGGTCTCTGCCTCAAGGGGCAAGTCCTGGCATCCTGGCTGCTGTGGTATATGAGCCCCCTCCATACCCAGGTGGGAGGGGTCTCCTGCCTGGAGGGGTGATTCCACTCTAACCTGCCTGCAGTGGTATATGAGCTCCCCCAATACCCAGTTGGGAGGGATGTCCCGCCTGAGGGACAGGTCCTCTCTATCCTGGATTAGGGGGTGTAAGAGCTAGCCCCAGACATCCATGTCTGAGGGGTCTCCCTCATGAAAGGGTGAGTCCCTTCTACCCTGGCATGGGTGGGATAATAGCCCCCCACCCTACACCTAGGTGGGAGAGGTCTCCCACTTCAAGGGGTGAATCCACTCTACCCTGGCTATGTCAGTAAATGAGCTCACCTGACATTCCAGAGGGAGGAGTGTCCCAGCTGGAGGGGAGAGTCCCCTCTACCCTGGATGCTACTGTATACATTGTCTCCCAAAAACTCAGGTGAGAGGGGACTTTCACCTGGAGGGGCAAGTCACCTCTACCCTGGCTAAGGTGCTATGCAATTCCCCCCCTACACTCACATGAGAGGGGTCTCCGGCTGGAGTCCTGAATCCCTTCTACTCTGGCTGGTGCTCTATAAGGCCTCTAGAAAAACCGAGGTTGAAAGGGTCACCCACGTACAGGTGAACACCTCTACCCTGGATGTGGCAGTATATGAGCTTCCCCCGACACCCAGGTGGGAGGGGTCTCTCTCCTGTAGGGGCGAGTCCCCTGTACCCTGACTGTGGAGTTATTTGAGCTCCCCCAACACCTAGGTGGGATGGATCACCCGAATAGAGGGGTGAGTCCCCTCTCTGCTGGCTGCAGAGATATAGGAGCTCTGCTGGACACCCAGGTGGGAGGAGTCACCCTCTTGGAGAGATGATTCCCCTCTACCCTGGCTGCAACAGTATACAAGCTCCCTTGTATATCCAGGTGGGTGGTTTCTCCCTCCTGGAGTGGCGCATCCCCTCTACCCTGCCTGAGGTGGCATATGAGCTCCCCTGACAACCAGGTGTGAGGGGTCTCTCGCCTAGTGGGGCGAGTCCCCGCTATCCTGGCTCCAGTGGTACAGGAGCTCCCCCTTCAATACCCAGATGGGAGAGTCTCCTGCCTGGAGAGACAAGTCACCTCCACCCTGGTGGTATACAACCTCCTCCAAATCACGGATGGGAGGGGTCTCCTGACTGTAGGTGCAAATCCCCTCTTACCTGGTTTCAGAGGAATACAAGCAGCCCCGCGACACCAAGGTGGGATGGGTCTCCAGCTTGGAGGGGCTAGTCTCCTTTTCTTTGGCTGGTGCCTTATGAGAGTTCCCAGGACAACCTGGTGGGAGGGTTCTCATGCTTGCAGGGGTGAGTCCCCTCTACCTTGGCTGTAGCGGTATACCAACTGCCCCCTCATACCCAGATGAGAGGGGTCTCCTGCCTGAAGGGGCGAGTCCTCTTTATCCTGGCTGATCCACGATATGAGCTCCCCTCAACACCCAGGTGAAAGTGTTCTCCGTCCTGAAGTGGCCAGTCCCTGCTACCCGGCTGCAGTGGAAGGGGTCTCCAGCCTGGAGGGGTGAGTCCCCTATACCCTGGCTAAGGCCGAATAGAAGCTCGCCCTGACAGCAATGTGGGAGGGGTCTCACGCCTGGAGGAGCAAGTCCCCTCTACCCTGTCTGTAGAGGTATAAGAGCTCCCCTTGTCACCCTGGGGGGAGGGGCCTCCCACCTGGAGGGGCGAGTCTCCTCTACCAAGGCTGCAGTAGTAATCAAGCTCCCCTGACACCCAGGTGAGAGAGGTCTTTCGCCTCCTACGGGGATTCCTATCTACCCTGGAAGCAGCGGTATAGGAGCTCCCCCTGAAACCCAGGTGGAAGGGGTCTCCTGTCTGGAAGGGCGAGTCTCCTCTACCCTTGCTCAGCAGAACACATGCTCTCCCAGACGCCAATATGGGAGGGGTCCCCAGCCCAGAGGAGTGAGTGCCATCTAACCTGGCTAAGTTTGTATACATGCTCTCTGCAACACCCAGCTGGGAGGGGTCTCCTGCATGGAGAGGTGAGTCTCCATTATCCTGGCAGCAGTGGAATAGGAGCCCCAACACACACACCGAGGTGTGAGGCATCTCCTGCCTGGAGGGGCGAGTCCCCTCTACCCTAGCTATGGGAGTGTAGGAGCCCCTTTGAAAACCCAGGTGGGAGGGATCTCCCGCCCAGAGAGGCGAGTCCCCTCTACCCTGGCTGCTGCGCTATATGAGCTCACCCTGACACCTGCTTGGAGGGGTCTCCTGCCTGGTGGGGCAAGTACCCTCTCCCCTCGTTTTGGTGGTATTAGAGATCCCACCAACATCAAGGTGGCAGGCATCTGCCTCCTGGAGGGGTGATTCCCCTCTACCCTGGCTAAGGTTGTATATAAGCTCCCAGGACACCCAGGTGGGAAATTGTCCGGCCTGGATTGGCGAGTCTCCACTATCCTTGATGCAGCGGTATAGGTGCTCCCCCCACACCCAGGTTAGAAGGGTCTCTTGACTAGAGGGGTGAGTCCCCTCTATCAGGCTGCAGCAGTATTGGAGCTTCCCCTGACACCCAGGTGGGAGGGGTCTCCCGTTTATAGGGGCGAGTTTTCTTTACCTTGGCTGCAGAGGTATTCAAGCTCCCCATGTCAACCAGGTGGGTGGGGTCTCCTACTGGAGGGGCGAGTCTCTGCTACCATGGCTGCAGCAGTATATGAGCGCCCCACATACACACCCATGTTGGAGGGGTCTCCTGCCTGGAGGAACGAGTTGCCTCTAAAATGGCTGTTGGGGTATAAGTTCCCTCTACACTACTCTTTCTGGAGGGGCAAGTCCACTCTACCTTGTCTGTGGTGGTATAGGAGCTCCACGTGACACCCACGTGGGAGGGGTCTTCCACCTGGAGGGATGAGTCCGCTCTACCCTAGCTGCAGCATTATACAAGCTCCCCCAAACACCCTTATGGGAGGGGTCTCCCGCCTAGAGTGGTGAGTCCCCTCTACCCTGGATGCAATGGTGTATGAGCTCCCCCAGACACCCAGGTAGGAGGGTCTCCTGCATGGAGGGTCAAGTCCCCACTATTCTGGCTGTGGTGGTATAGGAGAACCACCAGCACACACGTTAGAGGGGGTCTCTTGACTGGAGGGGCGAGTCCCCTCTATCCTGGCTGCAGAGGTATTCCAGCTTCCCCTAACACCCAAGTGGGAGGGGTTTCCTGCCAGGGGCATTTCCCCTCTCCCCTGGCTGCAGCAGTATATGAGCTCCACCAACAACAAAGTGGGGGCCTCCATTTTGGTTAGAGTCCCCTCTACACTGGCTGCGCCATTATAGAAGCTCCCCCAGGCACCCAGGTAAGAGGGTCTCCCACATGGAGGGGCAAGTCCCTTGTACCCTGGCTAAGGCGGTATACAAGATCCCCCAGAAACCCAGGTGAGAGGGGTCTCCCGTGTGGAAGAGTGAGCCCCTCTACTTTGGCTGGTGCCCTATCAAAGCTCTCTGGACACCTAGGTGGGAGGGGTCTCCAATCTAGAAGCACGAAAGTCCACTATACTTTGTCTGGTGCCATATAAGAGCTCTCAGGATACCCAGGTGGGAGAAGTCTCCCACCTGCAGTGGCGAGTACCCTCTTCTCTGGCTGCAGCAGTATAAGAGCTCCCCCTGAAACCCAGGTGGGAAGGGTCTCGCAACTGGATAGGCAAGTCCCCTCTACCCTGGATAAGGTGGAATACAATCTCTCCCTGGCACCAAAATGTGAGGGGTGTCTCGCCTGGAGGAGCTTGTCCACTCTACCCTGGCTGCAGCAGTATATGAGTTTCCCCTGACACCCAGGTGTCACCTGACACCCATGTGGGAGGGGTCTTCCTCCTGGAGGGGTAAGTTAGTTCTCCCCTGGCTGTTAGTGTATAGGAGCTCCTCCAGACATCCAGATGCAAGGGATCTGCTGCCTAGAGGGGTGAGTCCCTTCTACCATGTCTGCACTGGTGTAGGAGCTCCCCCAGACATCCAGGTGGGAGGGATCTCTGGAAAGGAGGGGTGAGTCCCCTCTACCCTGGATATGGTGGTATAGTAGCCCCCCCCCCCACCATACCCACATGGGAGGGGTCTTCAATATAGAGGGGCCTGTCCCCTCTACCCTGGAAGCTGCAATATATGAGCTCTCTGACACCCTGGTGGGAGGGATCTTCTGCCTGGAGGGGCAAGGACCCTTTACATTGGCTGCTGTACTTTATGAGCTCCCCTGACACTCAGGTAGGGGAGTCTCCCAACTGGGTGGGTAGTCCCCTCTACCCTGGCTAAGGTGTTATACATGATCCCAGCTAAACCCAGGTGGGAGGGGTCTCCTCCCAGGAGAATCAAGTCCCCACTATCCCTGCTATAGTGGTATATGAGCTTCTCCACCCACACCCAGGTGGGTGAGGTCTCTCGCCTGGAGGCGCGAGTCCCTTCTACCCTGGCTGGCACAGTATACTAGCTCTCCCTGACACGCAGGTGGAAGGTTCTCCAGCCTAGAGTGGAGAATTTCCCCAACCCATCCTGTGGTGGTATAGGAGCTCCCCTGGTCACCCAGGTGGAAGGGTGCCTGAGGAGCGCATCCCCTATACTCTGGCTGGGGTGGTATAAGAGCTCCCCCAGACATCCAGGTGGGAGGGGTATCCTGCCTGGAAGGGCAAATTCCCTCTACCCAGGTTGTGACAGGATAAGAGTTGCCCCACACACCCTGGAATGAAGGGTCTCCCGCCTAGAGCAGGGAATCTCCTCTACCCTAGCTGTGCAGATAAACAAGCTTCCCCAGACACCAAGTGGGTGGGGTTTCCTGCCTAGAGGGGTGAGTCCCCTCTATCCTGGCTTTGGTGGTATACAAGCTATACAAGACCGCAGCACCCAGGTGGGAGGGTTCTCCCACCTGGAAGGGTGAGTACCCTCTATTTTGGCTGGTGCCATATAAGAGCTCCCAGGACAGCCATGTGGGAGGCATCTCCCAACTGGAGGAGCAAGTCCCCTCTACCCTGGCTGGGAGGTATAGGATTTCCCCCAGTCACCCAGGTGGCAGAGGTTTCCTGACTGGATGTTCGAATCCCCTCTAACCTGTCTGCAGTGGTGTAGGAACTCTCCTGACACCTATATAGGAGGGTTCTCTCACCTGTGGGGGCAAGTCCCTGCTACCCTGACTCAGAGGTATAAGAGTCCCCCCCAAACAAAGGTAGGAGGAGTCTCCAGCCTGGCATGGCAAGTGCCTTCTACCCTGGCTGTTGTGGTATATGAGCTCCCCTTGACAACCAGGTTGGAAGAATCATTGCCTGGAGAAGCAAGTCCCCTCTAACGTGGCTGCAGCAGTATACAAGATCCCCACAACCCCCAGGTGGGAAGAGTCTCCGGCATGGAGGTGCGAGTCTCCTCTACCCTGGTTGGGGCTGTGTACTAACTCCCCTGACACCTAGTTGGAAGGCGTCTCCTGCCTGGAGGGACGAGTCCCCTCCACACTCCTGTGGAGGTATATGAGTTTCCCCATACACCCAGGTGTAAAGAATCTCCTGCCTGGAGAAGAGAGTCCCTGTTACACTGGATGCAGCTCTATAGGAGCCCCCCGTACAAACACATGTATGAGGGGTCTCTTTCCTGGAGGGGAGATTCCCTGCTACTCTGGCTGTGCCTAGATATGAGCTCCCCCTGACACACAGGTGAAAGGGGTACCCTGCATGGAGAATCAAGTCGCTGATACCCTGGCTGCAGTATACCTGAGCCCCACCCCCCCAGGGGCTCTAGCAAGGAGCCGGGCCCAGTAATGGAGAGCCAAGTGCTGGAACCTTGGCCTGGGTGAATGAAAAATGACATGCTTTTCTGTGGGAGCTCTTATACCTTGGCAGCCTGGGTAGAGCAGACTGGTACCTCCATGTGAGAGACCCCTTTCACCTTGGTATGCAGGCTGGCTTGTATTCTGCCACAGTCCATGTAGAGGGGAGTCACATCTACAGTCATGAGATCCCTTCCTTTCTGTCTCTGCCACGCGCTCTTTCCTGATCCCTTTCCCATGATGCTCACCTGGTCCAGAGACTACGCCAGGCCTCTTGGACTAGGGGCTGCCTTTAAGAAAATGTAGCCCTGCCCCTTGCCTGGGCTCTTTCACCTCCCTCAGCCCAGGCCCTGCTCCAGTCCCCTGACATGCTGCAGTGGACCAGGGCCTTGAGCCCTTCACCCCTGTGCCTGCCACTTCCCTTTCTCCCCTTCCGCCCCTCCCTATGATGTTTCTTTTCATTCACCCAGGCCCAGGTGCTAGCACCTGGCTCTCCATTACTGGGCCCAGTTTCTTGCTTGAGCCCCTGGCCACCCTTCTCAAGAACTCTGTCCCTGTCCCTTGGTTTCAGGACCCTTTTGCCAGCCCCCTCCTGTGGCTCCCCTCTGTTCACCACATGCTGTGTTATCCTGGCACTGCTCAGAACCTTTGCTACCCGTGCTTCCCTCTAGCCTAGGCTCCTCAAATGGGTCCTGCAGTCCACTGACCCCCCAATCTCTGCACGCCAGGTATCCCTGCACAATATCCTCTTTTGCCCCTCGTTGGTCCAGGTCCCTCTCTGAGGATATACTCACCTGGAGCAGAGGAGCGGATTTGGCTACTCTCTGCACACTAAATGCTCCCTATGGGAAAAACAGTCCTGCCAGTCATCTGAGTCCCCTTCAACACCTGTACCTTGAAGCCTGGCAGTTAATATGGGACTTGCTCCAACCCAGCCCTGAGTGATCTCCTCCATTAATTCCTCTACCCTCTGGCCTTGCATGGTGCCCCTTCCCCAACCCAGCCCTCTCAAACCCTGACCCTTTTTGCTCC
Source organism: Marmota flaviventris (assembly GCF_047511675.1). Lineage (NCBI taxonomy): Eukaryota > Metazoa > Chordata > Mammalia > Rodentia > Sciuridae > Marmota > Marmota flaviventris. Next base: position 23,349,498 of record NC_092517.1, read on the forward strand.
AACCTCCGGGCCTTGGTGATTGCCTAGGCCCCTGACTGTGTTCCTCATGTCCTTTGACCTAGCACAGAGTCTCATCATGTTGGGTATGACCTGTGGGCCCCTTACTTGGGCCCCCAGGTGGCTTACCTAGGTGCCCCTTGCACTTCCCACTGTCTTCTCGTCCTCATGGAGCCCCTACCTCCCTTCCCATTGTGCTTTTTTTTTTTTTCCTGGAACTTGTAGGTCTCCTGCTCCTTGGGTTTCTCATCACAATTGGTTGGGTGGGTTCCTTGTATGGGGGCCTGTCTTGGTTCATGGCTCTCACCCTACAGTGCATGCACCATGACCCCCTGCCATAGCCTTTCATACCTCTCCTCCTTGCCCCCTTCCCTTATCTGCCCTCCCTTGCCAGGTGCCTGGCCCTGAATTCAAATAAGAAGCCCGGTAACTTATGCAAAACAGAGATCTTACCCTTCCCTAGGCCTCTTGCTCTCCCTGGGTGCCTGGTCCTCCACCAGGAACCCTGACACCTGGAGGTGGCCCTGGGCCTGGAGCCTGAATGACTGCACACTGCTGGATCCCCTGCCTTCCCTCCCAAATACTGTCCAGTATCCTGAGCCCCTACACAAGTCCTGGCCTTTAGTGCTCCGTTCCCAGGCCTGGCTCCTCGCCTAAGCCTCATGTGGCCCTTCTTGCTTACTGCTTTTCTGGGCATTGTTTGAGGGCCCCTTGATGGGTCCGCTTCCCTGCTTTGCTTGGTTTTCCTGTACCTCAGTCCCCTAGTGCAGCCCTGCCTTCTCGACCCGGCATTTGCTGTGCTCCCCTGGCCAGGGCCCTCCTCTAGGTCCCTTCCTAGGCTCCTTTCTGGGTTCCTGACCCCCACGCCATCCACACCCGGCCAGCATCCCATCAGGCTGTGCCCTCCTTCGGCCCTCCAGACCTTTCTGTCTCTGCCACATTCATATTCCTGATCCCCTTCCCAGGATGCTCACCTGGGCCAGGTACTTGGTGTGACCTCTTGGCTCTAGGGGCTCCCATTGGGAATATATAGCCCTGTCCCTTCCCTGGGCACTTTGGATTCCCTCAGCCCAGGCCCTGCTCAGGACACCTGACACCCTACAATAGACCTGGGCCTTGAGCTCTTCTCTCTCTGTGACATCCCCTCCCATTTCTCCGTTCCAACCCCTCTCTAACCAAATTGCTTTTCATTCACCCAGGCCCAGATGCTACCACTTGGCTCTTCATTACTAGGCCTGGCTTGGCTCCTTGCTATAGCCCCTGGCGACCCTTCTGGAGGACAATGTCCCTGTCCCTTGGTTTCAGGCCCCTTTTGCCAGCCCCCTCCTGTGCTTCCCCTCTATTTCCCTCATGCTTTTTTATCCTTGCACTCCCCAGAGCATCTGCCACCCCTGCTTCACTCTACCTAGGCTCCTCAAATGGATTCTGCAGCCCACAGATCCCCCTGAACCTCCACATACCAGGTAACCCCTCACAGTATCCTCTCTTGCCCATCATAGATCCAGGTTCCCCCCTGAGTACCTACATACCTGGGCCAGAGGAGTGGATTTGGCTGGTCTCTGCACCCTGAATGCTCCCTATGGGAAACACAACCCTGCCAGTCACCTGAGTCCCTTCACAGCCTGTACCTTGAGGCCTGGCCGTTAACATGGGACTTGCTCCAACCCAGCCCTGAGTGATCTCATCCCTTCCCTTTCCTGCCCTCTTGCCTTGCATGCTGCCCCTACCCCAACCCAGCCCTCCTTAATCCTGACCATTTGTGCTCTAGTCTCTGGGCCTGGTTGCTCAAATAGGCCCCTGACCGTGTTCCTCATGTCTCTTGACATAGCATGGAGTCTCCTTGTGTTGGGTCTGGCCTGTGGGCCCCTTACTTGGGCCACCCAGTGGGCTCACCTAGTGCCCCTTGTGCTTCTCTCTGTGTCCTGGTCCTCAGGCAGTCCCTCCCTCAATTTCCATTGTGTTTTCTCCTGGCACTTGCAGGTCTCCTGCTCCTTGGGTCTCTCATCACAATAGGATGTATGGGTCTGTTTCCTGTGGTCCTCTCCTGGATCATGACTCTCACCCTACAGTGCACCAACTATGACCTCCTGACATGCCCTTTAATCCCTCTCCTCCTGGCTCCCTTCCCTTGTCTGGCCTCCCTTGCCAGGTCCCTGGTCCTGGATTCAAATATAAGCCAGGGCACCATATGTGAAACAGAGCTCTGCCCCTCGCCTGGGCCCCTTGCTCTCCCTGGGTGCTTGGTCCTCCACCAGCAAAACTGACACCTGGAGGTGGCTCTGGGCCTGGAATCTGACTGCCCCCTGCAGGATCCCCTGCCTTTCCTCCAAAATATTTTCCAGTGTCCTGAGCCCTTGCCCAAGCCCTGGCACTTATCTCTCAGTTCCCAGGCCTGGCTCCTCACTAGAGCCTCTGATGGCCCTTCTTGCTCACTGATTTTTGGGCCATTGTCTGAAGGCCCATACTGGGGAAGCTTCCCTGCTACCCTTGGCTTTCCTGTACCTCAGTACCCTAGTGTAGCTCTGCCTTTCTGCCCTGGCGTTCCCTACTCTCTCATGGCCTGGGCTCTCCTCTTGGTCCCTTGCCTGGGTTCTTTGCTGGGGTCCTGGCCCCCACCCAACTCACACCCAACTTTTGGCCCTTCAGCTTGTGCCTTCCTTCTGCCATCCAGTCATTTCAGTCTCTGCCAGGCCCGCTTTCCTGATCCCCTCCCAGGATGCTCACTGGGGTCAGGGTACTTGACCTGACCTCTCATTCCTGTATGCTACCTTTGAAAAAATGTAGCCCTGCCACTTGCCTGGGCCCTTTGGTCTCCCTCAGCCCGTCCCTGCTTCTGAACCCTGACATCCTGTAGTGTACCTGGGCCTTGAGACCTCCTCCCCATGTGTCACCTGCTCCTGTTTCTCCCCTCCTGCTCCTCCCTATCCATGTTTCTTTTCATTCACCCAGGCCCAGGTGAATGGCTCTTCAATACTTGGCGGGAATCTTGCTTGAGTCCCTGGCCACAATTCTCATTGAACCCTGTCCCTATACCTTGGTTTCAGGCCCCTTTTGGCAGCCCCCTCCTGTGAATCCCCTCTGATCCCCTCATGCTGTGATATCCTAGCATTGACAGAACCTTCCAATTCCCCTGATTCACCCAAGCCTAGGCTCCTCAAATGGGTTCTGCAGACAACTGCCCCCCCCCCAATCTCTGTACACCAGGTATCCCCTCACAGTATGCTCTTTTTCCCCTCTTATGAGCCCAGGCACCTTAGGTGAAACACTGCCCAGAAAAGCAGTGAGCAAGAAGGGCTGCCAGAGGCTCAAGTGAGGAATCAGGCCTAAGATCAAAGGGCCAAGGGCCAGGGCTTGGGCAGGAGGCTTAGCACAGTGGATTCCATTTGGGAAGGAAGGCAGGGGATCCAGCTGGGGGCATTCAGGTTCCAGGTCCATGGCCACCTCCAGGTTTAGGGGGTCTGGTGCCAAACCAAGCCCCACAGAGAGCAAGGGCCCCAGGCAAGGGCCAGTGTATTGTTTTCCATAAGGCACACAGGATTAGATGAGAACCAAAGGCCAGGTTCCTGGCAAAGGAGGCCAGGTAAAGGAAGGGGGCCAGCAGGAGGGCAATGGGAGAGCACACAAGGGGGTCAGGGTGGTGGGCAAAGTTGTGAGACAAAGGACCCAAGACAGGTGCCAAAGCAAGGGACCTACCCAATCAATGGTGATAAGGGACCCAAGGAGGAGGAAACCTGCAAGCACAAAAAAAAAAAAAAAGTGCAAGGGGCAAGGGAGAAAGGAGCTGTGTGAGGATGAGCAGAAGCCAAGGGGCACCTAGAGGAGCATGCTGGCGGGCTCATGTAAGGGGCCGCCAGGTCAGACCCAACAAGAAGAGACTCCTTGCTTTGCCAAAGGCCATGAGGAATGAGGTCAGAGGCTCAGGCAAACACCCAGGCCCAGGGACCAGAGCACAAAGGGTTAGGGTTAGGGAAGGCTGGGATGTGGTAGCAACTGCATGGAAGGCTGGAGGGAAGGGAGGGGGTCATGCAAGGCTGGGTTGGACCAAGTCCATGTTAACTGCCTGGTCTCAAGTTTAAGGCAGTGAGGGAGACTCAGGCGAGTGGCAGAGCTGTATTTCCCATAGGGAGCATTCAGGGTGCAGAGGCAAGCCAATTCCCCTCCTCTGCCCAGGTAAGTATATTCTCAGAGAGAGTCCTGGAACAAAGGAGGGGGTGCCAACGAGGGTACTGTGAGGGGATACCTGATGTACAGAAGTGGGGCAGGTGGGGCTGGTGGGCTTCAGGACCCATTCCAGCAGCATAGTGTAGGGAGAAGCAGGGGGAGTGGATGGTCTGGACCATACCAGCATATCACAGCATGAGGGGATGAGAGGGGAGGCATAGTAGGGGGCAGCCAAAAGGGTCCTGAAACCAAGGTACAAGGAAAGGGTCTTCAAAAAGGAGCAGAACGGCTCAGGGTCTCAAGCAAGGAGCTGGGCCGAGTAATGGAGAGCCAATTACTAGCACCTGGGCCTGGGTGAATGAAAAGAAACACGGAGGGGGAACAGCGGAAGGGAGAAAGTAGAGTGTGTGGCACAAGGGGAGAACGGGTTAAGTCCCAAATCCACTGCAGGGTGTCATGGGTCGGGAGAAGGGCCCGACTGGGGGAGGCGAAAGGGCCCAGGCAAAGGGCAGGGCTACATTTTCAAAAGGGAGCCCCCAGGCCCAAGAAGCCATTTCAAGTCTCCTGGCCCCAGTGAGCAACCTGGGAAGGGGATCAGGAAAGCGGGCATGTCGGAGACAGAGGATAGAAAAGCCAAAGCATGGCACAGGCTGAAGGAGCGCAGGACAGATGTGGGTGGGGTGGAGGCCAGGACCCGAGCAAGGAGCCCGGGTAAGGGACCTAGAAGAGGGCCCAGGCCAGGGGAGAGCAGGAAAAATTTGGCCCAGAAGGCAGAGCTGCACTATTGTCTTGTAGTCCAGGAATGCCAAGGGGAGCAGGGAAGTGGCCCCAGCGAGGGGCCCTCACACAATGCCAAGAAAAGCAGTGAGAAAGAAGGGCCACCAGAGGTTCAAGTGAGAAACCAGGCCAGGAAATAGAGAGCTAAGGGCTAGGGATTAGGCAGGGGGCTCAGGACAGTGGATTACATTTGGGAAGGAAGGCAGAGGATCCAGCAGGTGGAAGTCAGGCTCCAGGTTCAGGACCACCTCCAGGTTTCAGGGTTCCTGGTGCTGGACCAAGACCGCAGGGAGAGGAAGGGGCCCATGCGAGGGTTAGGGAATTGCTTCCCATAAGACACCCTGGATCAGATGAGAATCTATGGTCAGGGACCTGGCAAAGAAGGCAAGGAAAAGAAAAAGGCCAGAGAGAGGGTGATGGGAGGGCACACAAGGGGGTTGAGGTGGGTGCGCATAGATGTGAGACACAGGCCCCATCCAGGCACCCAGGGAGGGACCCACCCAATCAATGGTGATGGGGTACCCAAGGAGCAGGAAACCTGCGAGTGCCAGAAAAAGGTAGAAGGGGAGGGGGAGGAAGGGGCTGTGTGAGGACAAGAAAAAGCCAAAGGGAACCTAGGGGAGCACACTGGCGGGTCAAAGCAAGGGGCCCCCAGGTCAGACCCAACATGAAGAGTCTCCTTTCTATGACAAGGGCCATGAGGAATGCAATCAGGGACTCAGGCGAATGCCCAGTCCCAGGGAATGGAGCACAAAGTGTCATAATTAGGGAGGGCTAGATTGTGGTAGGGGCATCATGGAAAGCTAGAGGGAAGAAAAAGGATAGCTCATGGCTTGGTTGGAGCAAGTCCAGGTAAACTGCCAGGCCTAAAGGTTCAGGCTGTGAGGGGGCCTCAGGTGAGTGGCAGGGCTGTGTTTCCCATAGGGAGCATTTATGGCACAGAGGTGAGCCAATTCCACTCATCTGCCCCCCGGGTGAGTAGATCCTCAGAGAGGGACCTGGAACAAAGGAGGTGGGGAAAAGAGATATTGTGAGGGGATACCTGGTGTGTGGAAGTTGGGGGGTGGCTGCAGGACACATTCCACAGCACAGGATAGGGAGAAGCAGGGGGAACGGAGCGTCTGGGCAGTGACAACATACCACAGCATGAGGGGATCAGAGAGGCAGCACAGGAGGGGGCAGACAACAGGGGCCTGAAATCAGGGACAGGAAAAATATCCTCAAGAAGGGGGAGAATGGCTCAGCATCTCAATCAAAGACCCGGAAGCAGTAATAGAGAGCCAAGTGCTAGCACATGGGCCTGGGTGAATTAACTGCCAGGTCTCAAGTTTAAGGCAGTGATGGGGACTCAGGTGAGTGGCAGGGCTCTGTTTCCCATAGGGAGCATTCAGGGCACAGAGGCAAGCCAATTTAGCTCCTCAGCCCAGGTGAGTATATCCTCAGAGAGAGAGAGACCTGGAACAAAGGAGAGGGTGCCAAAATAGGTACTGTGAGGTGATGCCTGGTGTGCGGAAGTGGGGCAGGTGGGGATGGTGGGCTGCAGGACCCTTTCCAGCAGCACAGTGTAGGGAGAAGCGGGGGGAGCAGAGGATCCACTGTGTTTTGCATAGGGTGAATTAAAAGAAACAGGGAGGGGGAGCAGTGGGGGGGGGATAATGGAGTCCGTGGCACAGTAGGAGAACATCTCAAGGCCCAGATCCCCTGCAGGGTGTCAGGGGTCGGGAGAAGGGCCCCAGCTGAGGGAGGCCAAAAGGCCGAGGCAAGGAGCAGGTCTACATTTTAAAAAGGAAGCCCCCAGGTCCAAGAGGCCACATCAAGTCACCTGGCCCAGGTGAGCAAACTTAGAAAGGATCAGGAAAGCGGGTATGCTGGAGACAGAAAAGACAGGAGGGCTGAAGCAGGGCACAGCCTGAAGGGCTGCAGGACTGATGTGGGTGGGCTGGGGCCAGTATCCAGCAAGGAGCCCAGGCAAGGGACCTAGAAAAAGGCCCAGGCCAGGGGAGAGCAGGGAACGTTGGGCAGGGAAAGCAGGACTGCAATAGTGTGCTGCAGTCCAGGAATGCAAAGGAGAGAAGGGAAGTGGCCCCAGTGAAGGGCTTTCAGACCATGCCCAGAAAAGTAGTGAGCAAGAAGGGCCACCGGAGGCTCAAGGGAGAAGCCAGGCAAGGGAATGATGAGCCAAGGACCAGAAATTGGGCAGGGGGCTCAGGACAGTGAACTACATTTTGGAAGGAAGGCAGGGGATCCAGCAGTGGGGAGTCATGCTCCAGGACCAGGGCCACCTCCAGGTTTCAGGGTTCCTGGTGCTGGATGAAGCCCCAAGGGTGAACAAGGGGCCCAGGCGAGGACCAGGACATTGTTTCCCATAAGGCACCCTGGATCAGATGAGAACCTATGGCTAGGGTCCTGAGAAAGGAGGCCTGGAAAGGAAGGGAGCCAGAAAAAGGGATTGGGAGGGCATACAAGGGGGTCAGAGTGGGTGTGCATAGGGGAGAGAACCAGGACTCAAGCCAGGTGCCCAGGCAAGTTACACACCGGATCAATGGTGATGGGGGATCCAAGGAGCAGGAGACCTGCGAGCTCCAGAAAAAGGCAGAAGGGGAAGGGGAGGAAGGGGCTGCATGAGGACCAGGGGAGACCAAGGGGCACCTAGGGGAGCCCACTGGTGGGCCCAAGCAAAGGGCCCCCAGGTCAGACCAAACACAAAGATACTACTTGCTATAAAAGGGCCATGAAGAATGTGGTCAGAGACTCAGGAGAATGCCCAGGCCCAGGGACTGCAGCACAAAGGGTCAGGGTTAGGGAGGGCTGGGTTGTGGTAGGAGCACCATGGAAGGCTGGAGGGAGGGGAGGGGATTGTTCTGGGTTGGGTTGCAAGTCCATGTTAACTGCTAGGCCATAATATTCAGTCAGAGAGGGGAACTCAGGAGAGTGGCAGGGCTGTGTTTCGCATACGGAGCATTCAGGGTGCAGAGGCGTTCCAATTCCGCTCCTCTGCCTCAGATGAGTAGATCCTCAGAGAGGTACCGGAAACAAAGGAGGGGTGGCCAAAGAGGGTGCTGTGAGGGGATACCTGATGTGCAGAAGTGTGTGTGTGTGTGTGGGGGGGGAGTTCAGGACCCATTCTATCAGCACAGGATAGGGAGAAGCAGGGAGAGTGGAAGGTCCAGGCAGTTCCAGCATACCACAGCATGAGGTGATCAGAGGGGAAGCACAGGAGGGGACAGACAACAGGGTTCTGAAACCAAAGGACAGGAAAATGGCCCTCAAAAAGGGGGAGAATGGCTAAGATTCTCAAGTAAGGAACCAGGTCCAGTAATGGAGAGCCATGTGCTAGCTCCTGGGCCTGGGTGAATGAAAAAAAAAAATCATGGAGGGGGAGCAGCGGGAGGGGAGAAAGTGGAGTCCATGGCACAGGAGGAGAACAGCTCATGGCCCAGATCCACTGCAAGGTGTCAGGGTTCAGGACCAGGGCCCAGCTGAGGGAGGAAAAAAGGGCCCAGGCAATGTGCAGGGCTATGTATTCCATAGGGAGACCCCAGGGCCAAGAGGCCAAATCAAGTTGCCTGGCCCAGGTAAGCATCCTGAAAAGGGAATCAGGAAAGTGGGCTCTACCCTGGCTAAGGCTGAATTCAAGCTCACCCTTGTACCAAGATGGGAGGGGTCTCTTGCCTGGAGGGGCGAGTGGGCTCTCCCTTGGCTGCTGCTATATACGAGCTTCCTGAGACACCCACGTGGGAGGGGTCTCCTGCCTAGAGGTGTGAGTTCCTTCTATCCTGGGTGCATTGGTGTAGGAGCTCCCTGGATACCCAGGTGGGAGGGTTTCTATGGCAAGGAGGGGTGGGTCCCCACTATCCTGGCTACAGAGGTATACCAGCTGCCCCCCACCATACACACGTGGGAAGGGTCTCCAATATGGAGGGGTGAGTCCCCTCTACATGGCTGCTACAGTATATGAGCTCCCCCTGACACCCTGGTGGGAAGATCTCCCTGCTGGAAGGGCAAGAACCCTCATCCCTAGCAGCTGTGGTGTTTGACCTCTACTGACACCCAGGTGGGAGGAGTCTTTGGCCTGGAGGGGCGAGTCCTCTCTATCCTAGCTAAGGCGTTATACAAGCTCCCCATGACACCCAGTTGAGCGGGGTCTCCTCCCTGGAGGGGCAAGTACCCACTACCCTGGCTACATTGGTATATGAGCTCCCCCACCCGCACCCAGTGAGCAGGGTCTCCCGGCAGGAGGGGCGAGTACCCTCTACCCTGGCTGGGGCAATATACTAGCTCCCTCTGATACCCAGGCCAAAGGGGCCTCCAGAAAGGAGTGGCAAGTTTCCCCTACCTTTCCTATGGTGGTATAGGAGCTCCGTTGGACACTCAGGGGGAAAGGGTTGCTCCCCTGGAATGCTGCATCCCCTCTACCCTGGCTATGGCAGTATACGAGCTCCCCCTGACACCCAGGTTGGAGGTGTATACTACCTGGAGGGGCGAATCCTGTCTACCTGGCTGTGGCAGTATAAGAGCTCCCCGTGACTAGCATGTAGGTAGGTTTTCAAGCCTAGAGCAGAGAATCCCCTCTTCCCTATCTGTGCAGGTATACTAGCTTCCTCAGACACCCAGGTGGGAGTGGTGTCCTGCCTGGAGGGGCGAGTCCCCTCTCTCCTGGCTTTGGTGGAGTACAAGCTCACCCCAGTAGCCAGCTTGGAGGGTTATCCCAGCTGGAGGGGCGATTCCCCTCTACTTTAGCTGGTGCCATATAAGAGCTCCCAGGACACCCATGTGGGAGGCATCTCCCGACTGGAGGGGTGAGTTCCCTCTACCTGGCTGGGAGGTATAGGAGCACCACCACACACCCAGGTAGGAGGGGTTTCCCGACTGGCTTGGGGAGTCCCCTCTAACCTGGCTTTAGCAGTATAGGAGCGCCCCTAACACCCAGGTGGGAGGGGTCTCTTGCCTCCTGGCAAGCAGCGGTATTTGAGCCCCCACCAGACACCCAGGTGGGAGGGGTCTCCAGCCTGGCGGGGCGAGTTCCTTCTACCCTGAATGCGGTGGTATAAGAGCTCCCCTCGACACCCAGGTGAGAGGGGTCTTCGCCTGTAGAGGCAAGTACCCTCTAACCTGGTTGTGGAGGTGTACAAGATCCCCCAGACACCCAGGTGCAAGGGGGTCTCCCGCCTGGTGGAGCGAGTACCCTCTACCCTGATTGGGGCGATGTACTAGCTCCTCTGACACTGAGTTGGGAGGAGTGTCCTACGTGGAGGAGCGAGTCCCCTCTACCCTGCCTGCAGAGGTATAGTAGATCCCCCAGACATCCAGGAGGGGTCTCCAACATGCAGGGATGAGTCCCCTCCACCATGCATATGGAGGTATATGAATTCCATCAGACATCCAGGTGAAAGGAGTCTCCCGCCTGGAGGGGTGAGTTCCTATTACCCTGCAGTTGTATAGGAGCCCCCCCCCATACAAACCCTGGAGGGGCAAGTCCCCTCTACATGGGCTGAGGCAGAATACAAGCTAGCCTGTAAACCAAGGTGGGAGGGGTCTCTCGCCTGGAGGAGCCAGTCTGCTCTACCCAGGCTGCAGAGTTATAGGAGCTCCCACAAACAACCATGTCCCTTTTCATTCACCCAGGCCCAGGTGCTAGCACTTGGCTCTACATTACTGGGCCCAGCTCATTGCTTGAGCCCCTGGCCGCCCTTCTCGAGGACGCTGACCTTGTTTCTTCATTTCAGGCCCACTTTACCGGCCCCCTCCTGTTACTACCCTCTGTTCCCCTTATGCTGAGTTTCCTGGCACTGCCCAGACACTCTGCTCCCCCGGCGTCTTTCAAGCCTGGGCTCCTCAAATGGGTCCTGGCTTCCCAACGACCCCACCCCAAACTCTGCATCACAAGTATCACCTCACAGTGCTTGCTTTTGCCCCTCCTTTGGTCTAAGTCCCTCTCTGAAGATCTACTCACCTAGGGTAGAGGAGTGGAATTGGTTGGCCTCTGCACCCTGAATGCTCCTAGTGGGAAGCAGTCCTGCCACTCTTCTGTGTCCCCTTTGCTGCCTGAATTTTGATGCTTGGCAGTTAACATGTGACTTGCTCCAACCAGCCCTGAGCGATCCCCTCCCTTCTCTCCAGTGCCCTCTCACCTTGCATGCTGCCCTTACCCCAACCCAGCCTTCACCAACATTGATCCATTGTATTCCAGTCCCAGGGCCTGGCTGCTTGCCTGAGCCCCTGACCGCTTTTTTTATGTCCTTTAGTGTAGCACAAAGTATCTTTGTGTCATGTCTGACCCGGGGTCCTCTTGCTTGTGCCCCCCCAGGGGGCTCCCCTAGGTGTCCCTTGAACTTTTCTCTGTGTTCTGGTTCTCATGCAACCCCTTCCTCGCTTTTTCCTTGTGAATTCACCTGGCGCTTGTGGGTCTCCTTCTCTTTCGGTCTCTCATCCATGATCAGGTGGGTGGGTCCCTTTCCCAGGCTGCTGGTTTGTGTCCTGGGTCTTGTCCCTCTGAGCATCCACCAGGATCACCCACCATGCCCTCCCTTCACCCTCCTCCTGTCCCCCTTCCCTTACCAGGCCTCCTTGCCAGGTTCCTGGCCCTAGATTCTAATCTGGGTCAGAATGCCTTATGGAAAACTGAGTCCTGCCTCTTTCCTGGGCTGCTTGTCCTTTCTGGGTGCTTGGACCTGCACCCAGAACCCTGACACCTGGCAATGGCCATGGGCATGTACGTACCTGCTCCTGTTGGATCCTCTGCCTTCCCAACCAAGTGTTGTCCACTGTCCTGAGCCCCTACCCCGGCCCCAGCCCTTGGCTCTCTATTCTCTGACCTGGCTCCTTGCTTGAGCCTCTAATGGCCCTTGTTTCCCAGAGCATGCCTGGGTGTTGACTGTGGGCCTATTGCTTGGGCTGCTTCCCTGCTCCCCTTGATGTTACTGCACTGCAGTCCACTATTGCCACTCAACTGCCCAGCCCTGCCCTTCCCTGTCCTCCCCTGGTGTGGGCCCTCCTCTAGATCCCTAAACTAGGATCCTTCTTGGGGTCCAGGCCCTACCCGACCAGCACCTGTCCTCTGGCCCTTCCCGCTGTGCCCTTCTTTGGCCCTCCTTTTGTTCCTGTCCCTGTCAAGCCCCCTTTCTTTATCCTTTTATGAGGATTCACACTCATGCCAGGGAGGTGGACCTGGCTTTTTGGCCCTCCTGGCTCCCTAAGGGAAAAAGTAGCCCTGCTTCTTGCCTGGCCTCCTTCAGCCCTGGTCCTGCTACCCAACCCTGAAACCTATCTGTGGACTTCGGCCTTGAGCCTTCCTCCTTGTGCACCAACATCTACCCTCTCTCCTTTCCCTACACTCCCCAGCCCTGCTCTGGTCCAGGTGCCTCCATGAGGATCTACTTACTTGGGGCAAAGGAGTGGAATTGGCTGGCTTCTGTGCCCTGAAGGTTCCTATGTGAAACAGAGCCCAGCCCCTCGCCTAGGCCCCTTTTGCTGCCCGAACCCTGACACCTGGCAGTGGACGTGAGCCTTGTGCGGATCTTGCTCTGCGCGATCACCTCCCTTTCCTCCCCTGTCCTCTCCCCTTTCATGCTGTCCCTACCCCAACCCAGCCCTCTTGAACTCTGACCCTTTGTGTTCCATTCTTTAGGCCTGGCTCTTCGCCTGGACCCCTGATAGTGTTCTTTTTTCGTGTGACATCTTGTCTCATGGGTTTGCGTGTAGTCGCTTCATGTTGGGTCAGACACAGGGGCGCCTTTCTTGTGCCCCCTACTTCATTCCCCTCAGTGTGTGTGTGCTGCCCACCCTCCCACTGTCTCCTCATCCTTGCATTGCCAATTCCTCCCCTTCTCTGTTTTTTCCCTTGTTCGGTCCCCTGCTTCTTGGGACTCTCATCATCTTGGGTTGAGTTGTTCCCCTGCTTGGACACCTTGCTTGTTTCCTGGTTCTCGCCCCCTCCACACCCACTGTGACCTTGCATCGAATCCTCCCATCACACTCTCTTGGCCCCCTTCCCTTGCCAGCCACCTTTCCCCAATCCTTGGCCCTGTATTCTCATCTGTGCCAGTGTGCCTTATAGAAAACTGAGCCATGCCCCTGGCCTGGGTCCTTTGCTCTCCTTAGGTCCTTGGTCCTGCCCCCAGAACCCTGAAAGCTGGCAGTGACCCTGGGCTTGGAGCCTGCCTCCCCCCTGCTGGATCCCCTGCCTTCCCTCCAGACCCTTGTCCAGTTAACTGAGACCCCTTCCCCAGTGCTTGCCTCTTCATTCCCTTGCCTGCCTCCTCACCTGAGCCTCTGGTGGCCCATTTTGCTCAGTGTTTCCCTAGACGTGGTGTGTGGGCCCCTCTCTGGGGCTGCTTCCCTGCTCCCCTTGGATTCCATATACTGCAGTACCCTAGTGCAGCCCCATCTTACTGGCCCTGCCCTTCCATGCTCTCCCCTGGCCTGAGCCCTCCTCTAGGTCCCTAACCTGGGACCCTTGCTTGTGTTCTGGCCCACATTCCACCCACACTGATCCTCTGGCCCTTCAGGCTGTGCTCTCCTTTAACTCCCCTGTAGTCCCTATCCCTGCCAGACCCCTTTTCCTGAATACTTTCCCAGGATACTCACGCAAGCCAGGAGACTGGCCCTGTGGGCTCCAATTTTTTAAATGTAGCCCTTCCCCTTGCATAGGACATTTTGCCTCCCTCAGCCTGGGCGCAGCTCCCAGACACTGACAACCTACAGTGGACCTGGGCCTTGAACCTCCCTCCTTTGTGCCACCAGCTCCCTCCCTTGCCTCCGTCTCCTCACCAACCCTGTTCATTTTTATGCACCCCTGGCCCTGGTCCTTGCACTTGGCTCTCTGTTCCTAGGCCTGGCTCATTGCTAAAGACCCTTGCTGCCCTGCTCAAGGACCTTGCTCATGTACCTTGATTTCAGGCCCCTTACTCAGGGCTCTCTTATGACTCCCCTCTATTTTCCTTGTGCTGTGGTATCCAGGCACTGCCTAGATCCTTCCCTCCACTGCTTCTGCCTAGACTGTGCTCCTTGTTTGGGTCCTGGCCCCCACCCCATCAACAGGTATCCTCTGGAACTTCCTGCTCTGCCTTCCTTGGGACCTCCTGTTGTCACTGTCACTGTGGTGTGCATTTTGATGATCCCTTTTCCAGGATGCTCATGAGGGCCACGGGACTGGATCTGGACTTTGGCCCTGGAGGCTCTCTTTGGAAAAAATATAGCCCTTCCCCTTTTTCTGGACCCTTTAGCCTCTCTCAGCCCAGGCCCTGCTCCCAAACCCTGACACCCATTAGTGGACTTGGGCCTTGAGCCCTCCTCTTCCTGCATCACCTGTGCCCCTTTCTCTCCTCTCTCTCCTCCCTAGCCCTGTCTGTTTTCATGGAACCTCTTCTTGGGGCAATGCACTTGGATCTCCATTCCTGGGCCTGGCTCCTTGCATCATGCTGCCCTTCTCCAGGACCCTATACCTTTCCATTGATTTCAAGCCCCTTTATCAAGCCCCTTCCTGTGCCTCCCTTCTGTTCTCCTTGTATTGAAGTGTCATCCCCTTCCTCCATGGAAAAGTCTTATCTGGACTTCTCCAAAATTCTTCATCATAGCTGTTTTTAGAACTGTCAGCCAAAGAGGGTCTGCAAAAGAGTTCAGTATTGTTTAATTTCCTATTTTCCTATTGCCCTGTTTTACTTGGCCACTGGCCGAGAAGATACCAGCCCTCCAGGTGCTGGGCACCTCTTACTAGCTTTTCACAAACATATCCTGCAGAGTAGTTTGTAAAAATGTGCAAACAAGGCTCCTGGCCTTGAGCTGGACATCACAGAAATGTCTAAATTTTAAGATATGTTACCAACTGGGCTCCATGGTAACAACTAGAAGGGAGAGGGAAAAAATGGGGAAAAGAAGCTCTCCCCTTTTCAGTAGTTGTCCTTGAAGAGATAACTTGCTCAAAACAGTGAAAGAAAAAGCTGATTTTCTGTGAAACTTTTTAGATTGTGAACTTCTGAACTCCTCCCCTTACATGCTGGGTATAAAAATCTGAAACAACCTGAACTCGAGTTTCATGGTATTGATTGATGACATCAAAAACGGTGCCCTCTGAACCAGGCTGCAGCCAAATAAAACTGTTTCCTGCTATATTTGGTGCCTTGCCTCATTTGTCCCTACAACTTTTGTGAGGACCCAGATGGGACAGAGGAGGTAAGGAAGGCTATTGTGCCTCTCTTATCTCTGGGGACCACTTCCCTGGGGGCAGTGGGGGACAGGGTTGCACTTGGCACACCCAGGCCACTCTTGGCCTGAAGGAGGATCCACTTAACCAGCACCCTGAGGCTGCCATCCCAGAGCACAAAGGGACTCACAGGCAGCAGCAACCAGAATTATGGTTTTGGAGCACTGCACAAATGAACAGTTAGGACCTGGGTCCATTTATTTTTGAAGCCAACCTGGCTTCCCCTTCAAGGACTAAGTGGGTGGAAGCGAGGCTTGATCAACATCTCTTGGGTCCCGCGTGTTCTCCAAACTGGTGTGAGGTGAAACAGACCTGAAGTGTTTCCTAAATGTGCAATGCCGATGGAGGCTGGAACATTGAGGCACACAAAGAAAACTGCACCTTTTGAAATGTTTGTTAGAAACCTTTAGGAAGGTTTTCCTGGTAACTGAGGGGTGAAACTCACTCCCCAAATGTGGCATACTCTATGAACTGGAATGGCCAATCCAAGATGTGGGCTGGTCACCATCAGGATCTTCAGATGAGAGATTCATTGCTGAGATCTTTTGATTATTTTTGGAGTCCCTGAACCATTTCTCTTACATTGGTTGCTGTCAAGACATAGTACAGAATGAGCCCCGTTGGTTGAGAGTCTCTCTAGATGGACAGTCAAGCTGATGTTAGCCAGGAGCCTAGTGGTCTCTAAGATGCAGCAGAAAGCAGCTAACCAGAATACCTGATGGAGGAAAATCAGGAAGGGAAACAGTTTTCCCCATGAGCCAGAAGAGGACTCACCACCTTACAGGCCACTCTACCCAACTTTTCCAAGACCACTGGGAGAGCAAACTGTCCTCTCAGCCCCATCATCCTCAGAAGAAACAAATGATGGCCCCCAGTACTGGCTATTCCTTATTCTTTGGTATCCTCATAGCCAAAGGCTTCCTAGAACCAAAGACTCTTTCACCTCCCAAGATTAAGGTGGGAGATTTGTCCCAAGACCAGAGCCACAACCCAGATGAGAGCACTCCAGGTGGCCCTGCAAGGGAAGAAAGGACCTGTCCATATTTACCAGAGGGAAACATCTAAGGGAGAGAAGGTAGTTTTATGTGTCAGCTTTTCAGGACCATTGAACTCATAAGCTTGAAAAATCATACTTCTTCCTACGCTGAGAAACCCTGGACCATGACTGATCTGATGAAGGCCATTATCCAGATCTAGGATGGGGCCCCAACAAAGAAGAAGGGCTAAACATAAATATATATCAATAAGCCCTCATAGGAAGTCTAAGAGAAAAATAATAAGAAAGAAACTGTGCCCAAGAGTTGGAAGGAATTGGAGCCAGCCCTAAGCCCTAATATAAGCCAGAGCCCATCTGCAGACAAACAGAGCAAAGCAAAGTCACCCACTGCTCCAGCATCTCCCCTCATGCACCTTTGATAGCTTTGAACATTTCTCTGGACCCCACATATGCCTAAGGCCCTCTGCCTTATGAAACTGGCAGTAGTGATTAAAAGAGTTGTGTCAACTGACTCAGAGTTGAGTGTCTGGGCCACTGCCGCTGCTGCCCCTATCCCTGCCCAGAGGTTCCCTTTAGAGGAGGGGCACCATACAAGCATAGTTTCCATAATGCAAGTTTGTCAGAGAAGAGTTGCTGATACTCAAGCAACAGGTGACCAATGCAGCTTTTTTGGAACAGGCTCAGAGTGACATTTGACAAAAATTACAAACTGGCTTTACTGAGAAGTGTGCAAGAGAGCTGACGAAGATGGCCACCACAGTTTTCCTCAATTGAGACCCAGAGGCTCAAAGATGGGCAGATCAAAAAGATAAAGAGGAGGACGGATCTCCTTACAGCTGCCCTCACCAAAAACACAGAGGTCACTCAAAGGGAGGTTTCACTAGAACAGAGCCAATGGTCCAAATGCTTATCAGAAAAATAAAAAGCATGATCAGACAAAAGATGAAGGTTCCAGTGACCCCGGTGGTTAAGCACCCACTGCCATGCTCAAATGCTAAGCCTTGAAGGAATGAATGTTTTCCCCCAGCCTTTGGCCCCAACCACTCCTTTCAATTTCTTCCCACTTGATCAAAGTTCATGATTGACAAATATGGCAGGGATCCCAAAGACACACACAACTGCATCTGATGCATGCAACCCAGCACCTCAGGAGGGCTCAGCTGCTGCAAGCCCCCAAATGAACAGAAACATATTCATGTTAATACCTGATAGTGGGCCATAGGATGCACACTCCAAAGAGACATGCCACCCACTGTGAGTCACCAACAGGAAGGGACACAGATCTCCATGCACCAAGGCATCACAAACAAAAACACAAGCAGGGCAGCTACTACATAAAATTAGAGGAGGCTCCCACCTGTCAAGTGGAGAAAGCCACACAGACAAAGAGCAACACCTGGGTGAGCACAATGTGGCTGCCACACCAAGGCCTTCAGGGAACCTGCTCTCCAACCTGGGCAGATGGCCCAAGAGATTGACATAGGTGACTCTTATACAAATGATGTCCCAGGTCATCAATCTCTGCTAAGATCATACACCAGGAGATTAAAAAAAAAAATCTTGCATCTTAAAGCACCCGAGGATCTATATATGCTCCCATTCCCTAAAGGAAAGTTCCTCCCAGGGGCATGAGGACACAATCTTTGGGACAGTACTGGACTTAAAAGCCCACATCTATCAAGAAAAAGGTCAAATACTTTGAATACCATCTGACTCAGAAACAGAACAGAAAATAGCCACTAGGACTCAAAAGAAAGAGGAAATCTGCTTAATTCCATTCCTTTCAACCAGTCATCAGACTAGAGAATTCTTGGAGTTTACCAGATTCAGCCATGTATGGATCCCCAAGTTTCAATTATAGCAATCTCCTCTGTGATGCCACAAAACGGGGAAAATGAGATCCTCTAATATGAGGGCCACCTTATCAAAAACATCTTTGAGGACGTTCAACAAGCACTCCCAGTGCATCTGGACTAGGGCTCCCTGACCTCACAAAGCTTTACTTTCTGTATGTACAGGAATAGTGAGAAATGGCTGTAGGAGTCTTGACATGGACATCTGTACAAAGAGCTGGGCTCTGTAGCCCAAGACTGCCCACCTTGTTTATGGGACTTGCAGCCACAGATATTCTGGTGTTGGAAGCTGATAAACTGGCAATGGGACAAAAATTGGTTTTCATGGTTCCTCATTCAGTGTTGATATTGGTAGAGTACAAAGGACAATATTGGTTGACTAATGGTCAATAGCATGTCATGTTATGTGAAAACCCATGTATCCATGTGGAAGTCATCCAGACTCTGAACCTAGCAACCTTGCTGACCACTGGACCTGGACAACCTGATCACAACTGTATTGAAGTTATGGATGAAATGTTCTCCAGCAAACTACACGTCGAAGACCAGCCCTCAAGGACCCTGATGTGGAGTACTTCACAAATGGAAACAGTTTAATAAAGATGGAGTATGTTATGCTGGATATGCAGTGGTCACTCTGGAATCCACTGTCAAGGCAGAACCTCTACCTCAGGGAACCTGAGCACTAAAAGCAAAACTTATTGCTTTGACTCAAGCATCTCAGTTGACAGCAGGTGTCTGTGTGGATATTTAAATGGAATCAAAATATGTGTTTGCTACCCTTCATGTTCATAGGGCCTTATATAAGGAAAAAAGCCTCACTAAACAAGAGAAAAAGGAGGCATGATGTATGGGCAAGAAATTCTTAAACTTTTGAATGCACTGTGGTCTCCCAGGAAAGTTGTGATTATATATTGCCAAGGTCATCGAAAGGGAAACACTGTGGTGTTTCAGGGGAACTGGAGAGCTGACAGAGAGGCCAAATTAGCTGTCTCAATAAAGTGAGAAGAAAATCCAGTCCCAGGTTTAAAGTCTGCCCTTCTGCCTTGTGGACTATTTAACAAAATGGGAGTCAACATACTCCCAACATGAACATAAATGGTTTAAGAGTGAAAAAATCATTTCCTCCAGGAGGATGATGGAGATATTCTGATGGCAAGCCCAGCCATCCCAGGGATTCTAGGCCCAGCCTTTATCAAACAGTTCCACAGGAGAACATGTTGGACATACAGCACTTCAGACAGTTCCTTATCAACACTTCTAAATCTCCTGGCTCACAAACTTCACCTGGATATTCTGAAAATAATGTGAGGTTTGTGCTCACAACAATCCTTGTCAGGGACCTGAGCTCCCACCAGGAATTCAAACCACAGAAGGAGCATCTTTTGAAGAATTGGAAGCCTGGGCACCATCGGGAGCTTCCCCCCAACACCCAGGTTCTTGGGACCGCCCCCCCAGGGGGAGGACCCTCTGCTCTGGGTGCGGTGGTGTTTGGGTCTCTCCCCCACACCCAAGTTCAGTGGACCATCCCGCAGGGGGGAGTCTCCTCTACCCTATGTGTGGTGGGGAGCCTCCCCCCACATCCAGGTTAGAGGGACCACCCCCGAGGGGGGTGAGTCGCCACTACCCTGGGTGCAGTGATGTTTGGATCTCCCCCCAACACCCAGGTTTGGGGGACCACCCCCTGGGGAGGGGAGTTGCCTCTACCCTGGGTGCAGTTGGGAATTCCCCTGACACCCAGGTTAGAGGGTAACACTCCTGGGGGTGGGGGTATGGTGGCTTTTGGAGCTCCCCCAGACACACAGGTTTGGGGGACCACCTGGGGTGGGGGGAGTTGCCTCTATCCTGGGAGTGGTGGGGAGCTTCCCACAGCACCCAAGTACTTGGGACTGCACTCCGGAGGGGGTATTCACCTCTTCCCTGGCTGCAGTGGTGTTCAGAGCACCCACAGACACCAAGGTTTGGGGGACCACCCCCCAGAGGGGGGAGTCGATTCTACCTGAGTACAGTGGTATCTGGATCTCCCCCCAACATCCAGGTTCTGGGGACTGCCCCCTGGGGAGGGAAATCTCCCCTACCCTGGGCACTGTGGGGAGCTCCCCCGACTCCCAGGTTCAGGGGACTTCCGGGGGGGTAGCCTATAACCTGGGTGGGGTGGGAGCTCCCACCCACACCCATGTTAGAGGGACCGCCCTCCCGGGGGGGAGTCATCCTTACCCTGGACGTGGTAGAGAGCTCCCCCCAACACCCAGGATCGGGGTACTGCACCCGCCCCTGAAGGGAGTCACCTCTACCTTGGAAACCCAGGGGAGCTCCCCTGGACACCCAGTTTAGAGGGACCACCACTTGGGGGTAGGAGTCGCCTCTACCCTGGGTGCTGTGGGGTGCTCCCCCGACACCCAGGTTCGGGGGATTGCCCCCCGAGGGGGGAGTAGCCTATAGCCAGGGCGGGGTGGGGAGCCCCCCACCACACCATGTTAGAGTGACCAGCCCCTTGGTGGGAAGTCGCCTCTGCCCTAGGCCGGATGGGGAGATCCCCCAGAATCCCAGGTTTTAGGGACCGTCCCCGGGAGGTGAAGTTGCCTCTACTCTGGGCACGGTGGGGAGCACCCCCGACACCCAGGTTAGAGGGACCCCCCCATGAGGGAGTCACCTCTACCCAGGGAGCAGTGGGGAGCTCCCCAGGACACCCAGGTTAGAGGGACAGCCTCCCAGGGGTGGAGTTGCCCCTACCCTGGGCGCAGTGGAGAGCTCCCCTGACACACAGGTTAGAGGTTAACGCTCCCCTGGAGGGGAGAGTTGCCTCTACCCTAGGTGGGGTGGCATTCGGAGCTCCTCCAGTGACACAGGTTCCGGTGAACGCGGGGGTGGTGTTCAGAGCTCCTCCCAACACACAGGTTCGGGAGACCGCCTCCCTGGAGAGGGGAGTCTACTCTACCCTGGGTCTGGTGGGGTTTGGATCTTCATCGACACCCAGGTTAGATGGACCGCGCCACCTGGGGTGGAGTCGCCTTTACCTGGGGGCGTTGTGGTAGCTTTGGTCTCCCCAAGACACCCAGGTTAGAGGGACGCCCCCTCCCCCAAGGAGAGTCACCTCTACCCTGGGCACTGTTGGTAGCTTCCCCTACACCCAGGTTAGAGGGATTGGCCCCCCGAGGGGGAGTCGCATCTACCCTGGCTGCGGTGGTGTTTGAAGCTCCCCCCAACACCCAGGTTTGGGGGATGCCCCCTGGGTGGGGAGAGTCCCCTCTAATCTTGGTGCCGTGGTGTTTGGATCTCTCCCCGTCACCCAGGTCCGGGGGAAGGCCCCCCTGGGGGGAGTCTCCTCTACTTTGGGTGCGGTAGGGAGCTCCTCCCGACACCCAGGTTCTAGGGACCGCCCCCCCACCAGGCGGGAGTCCCCTCTATCCTGGGTGCCGTGGTATTCGGATCTCCCCCCCACACCTAAGTTCAGTGGACTGCCCCACCATGGGGGGGTCGCCTCTACCATGGGTGCGGTGGTGTTTGGATCTGCCCCCAACACCCAGGTTTGGGGGACCGCCCCCAGGGGTGGAGTCGCCCATACCCGAGTGTGGTGGGGAGCTAACCCCGACACCCAGGTTCGGAGGGTCTATCTCTGAGGACGGTAGTTTCCTCTACCCTGTGGGAGGTGGGGAGTTCCCCCCGACATCCAGGTTAGAGGGAAGGACTCCCCAGGGGGGAAACATGTCAACCCTGGGTGCGCTGGGAAGCTCCCCCTGAAACCCAGGTTAGAGGGACCGGCCTGCTGAGGGGGGAGTCGCCTCTACCCTGGGTGTAGTGGTGTTTGGATCTCCCCCCAACACCCAGGTTCGGGGGACTGCCTGCGGGGGGTAGTAGCCTATAACCTGGGTGGGTGGTGAGCTCCCCCCGACACCCAGGTTAGAGGGACCATCTTCCCTGGGGTGGAAGTCGACTCTATCCTGGGTTCAGTGGGGAGGGAGCCTCCCCTGACACCTACCACCAACACACAGGTTAGAGGGACTGCTACTGGGGGAGTCGCCTCTACCCTGGGTGCAGTGGGGAGCTCCTCCCCCACACCCAGGTTAGAGGGACAGCCCTGGTGGGGGGACTCACCTCTATTTGGGTGTGGTGATGTTTGGATCTCCCCCCAACACCCAGGTTCATGGGACCACCCCCGGGGGGGGGGCGAGTGGCCTCTACCATGGGCGCTGTGGGGAGCTCCACAGACATCCAGGTTCAGGGGACTGTCCCCTGGGTGAGGAGTCGCCTCTGCACTGGGCATTGTGAGGAACTTCTCCTGACATCCAGGTACAGGGGACCACCCCCTGGGGGGGTAGTCACCTCTACTCTGGGTGCGGTGGGGAAACTCCCCCAGCACCCAGGTTATAGGATCTGCCCCCCGGGGGTGGAAGTCGCCTCTATCCTGGGTGCTGTGGGGAGCCTCCCCAACACACACCACCAACACCCAGGTTAGATAGACCGCCTATAGGGGGGCGGGACTCGCCTCTACCCTGGTTGCAAAGGGGAACCATCCCGACACCCAGGTTAGAGGGACCACTCCCTGGGGTGTGAGTCGCCTCTGCCCTGTGCTCAGTTGGGAGCTTCCCCATAACCAAGTTAGAGGGACCACCCCCGTCTGTGGGAGTCACCTCAACCCTGGGCATGGTGGGGAGCTCACCCCGACACCCAGGTTAGAGGGACCACCACCAGGGGTGGGCATTGCCTCTACCCTGGTTGTTATGGAAAGCTCCCCCAGACACCCATGTTAGAGGGACTCCCCCCATGGGGAGGAGTCACCTCTGCCCTGGGTGCAGTGGTGTTCGGAGCTCCCCCTACACCCAGGTTAGAGGGACCGTCCCCTGGTAAGGGGAGTCGCCTCTATACTGGCCGCTGTGGGAAGCTCCCCCCATCACCCAGGTTCTTGGGACCCCCTGCTGTTGGTGGAGTCACCTCTACCCTGGGTACTGTGGTGGTTGGATCTCTCCCTGACCCCCAGTTTAGGAGGAATGCCCCAATGGGGATGGGTCGCCTCTGCACTGGGTGTGGTGGTGTTCAGAGCTCCCACAGACACCCAGGTTTGGGGGACGCCCCCGGAGGGGGGCGTCGCCTCTACCCAAGATGCATTGGTGTTTGGATCTCTCCCCAACATCCTGGTTTGGAAAACTGCCCCGGGTGGAGTCTCCTCTACCCTAGGTGCTGTGGGGAGATGAGCCTGACACCCAATTTTAGGGGACAGCCCCCCTGGGAGGGAAGTCACTTGTACCCTGAGCATGGTGGGGAGCTTCCCCAGACACCCAGGTTAGAGGAACAGCCCCCTGGAGGGGAGTGGCCTCTAATCTGGGCATGGTGGGGAGCTCCCCCGACACCCAAGTTAGAGGGACTGCCCCCGGGGAGGGGAGTCACCTTTACTCTGGATGCGGAGGGGACCCAGCCACAATCAGGTAACAGGGACCGCCCCCCCCAGAGGGGGTATTCGCCTCTACCCTGTGTGTTGTGGTGTTCGGAGCTTCCCCAGACCCCCAGATTCAGGGGACCGTACCCCTGGAGGAGGTATTTGCCTCAACCCTGGGTGCAGTGGTGTTCAAAGCTTCCCCCCACACCCAGTTCTGGGGCACTGCTCCCGTGCGGAGGGGGAGTCGCCTCTACCCTGGGTGTTTGGATATCTCCCCGACACCCAGGATTGGGGGACTGCCACCCCGGGAGTAATCGCCTCTATCCTGGGCGGAGTGGGGAGCTCCCCTGGTTACCCAGGATAGAGGGATTGCCCCTCCAGGTCAGGGAGTCTCCTCTACCATGGGAGGGGTGAGGAGCTCCCCCAGACACCCAGGTTAGAGGGACCACCCACTTGGAGCAGGAATCGCTTCTACCCTGGGTGCAGTGTTGTTCTGAGTTTCCCCTGACACACAGGTCCGGGAGACCGTGCCCCCCCCAGATGGGGGGGTCGCCTCTACCCTGGGTGTGGCTGTGGTTGGATCTCCCCCAACACCCAGGTTCGAGAGACCACCCCCCTGGAAGGGGGGAGTCGCCTCTACCCTGGACACGGTGGGTGCTCCCCCTGCACCCAGGTTAGAGAAACCACATTCAGCGGGAGATTCGCCTCCACCCTGGGTGCGGTAGGGAACTCCCCCTGACACCCAGGTTCGGGGGACAGCCACCACTGGGAGGAAGTCGCCTCTAATCTTGGCATGGCGGGGAGCTCCCCCCGACTCCCAGGTTCTGGGAACTGCCACCCAGTGGGGTGTTGCCCTACCCTGAGCACTGTAGGGAAGTCCACTGACACCTAGGTTAGAGGGATTGCCCCCCGGGGGTGGAGTCCCCTCTACCCTGGGAGTGGTTGGGAGCTCCCAAGGACACCCAAGTTAGAGGTACTGCCCTTCTTGGGGGGGAGTCATCTCTACACTGGGTGCAGTGGGGAGCCACCCCAAACCCAGGTTAGAAGGACCACCCCCCGGAGAGGAAGTCCACTCTATTCTAGGCACAGTTGGGAGCTCCCCCTGACACCCAGGTTAGAAGAACTGCCCCCCTGGGTTGGGGAGTCGCCTCGATTCTGAGTGCCATGGATTGCAGCAGTCTGGCTGGGCACAAATCACGAGCCACTGAAGCAGGAACAAACTTTATTTCTGAACTCCACCAGCGCTCCACATACGCTCCCGGAAACTCCTCCCTAAAGCCAGGAGGCTTGTCCAGGAACCAGCAGCCAAAAAATTCCTCCGGAAATCCCCCTTACTGCACTTCTCCAACCAATGGGAATTCGCCTGGGAATCCCCAGGAGAACTCCAAAGTAGCCTGAGAACTCCAAATTAGTAGTGGTGGCGGATAGTACTGCCTTGCCTGTCAACCAATACTATTGGCAAAATGCCAGGGAACATTCTGACTCAGCTGTGGCTCTCAGCATTTCCCCCCTTCTGTTTAATTAAACAACAAGCAATGTGCCTTAGGAACCGTGCCTGTTAGGTTGTTCAATTCAATATATGGTCCTTACCAGTCATCAGATGAGCTGACCTCTAGGCGTCAGCCTCCTGTCTTAGGTTGGTATCACTGCAATTGGATCATACCCATCACTGACTACCGGTCCAGCATACAGCCATACTTGTGGATAGGCCTTTGCACCAGTGGGGTGGTGAGGTTCTTTGCCTCCCCTCTGTTGGCCCCCAAATTTTAGAACATCACTAGCAGAAGGGAGGAGGATACAGAAATGCCACAACACTAAGCCAATTGATGGCTCCTTTGAAAAATTGTACCACCGGTGACACCATCAGCAAAGATAAGCCAGCACTACCACAATTCGCTGCATCAACAGATAGTTCACAATGCATACAAGTGACACATAGTCTAGGAAAGTTCTGCAAGCAGTTCAAAGCAGAGGAATCTATAAATATGTCCAGTTCCTCCCAAAGTAAATCAACTCCTTGATTGAGCATTACTTGTTGAATTATTATTCATAGATGCATCAGTTTATACAGTTTGTTGTGATAGCTATCGAAGAAGCTGTAGTTTGGTTTTATATTTGTCTTCACCAGCACTGGGATGAAGATAGGAATTCTGGCAATGATGCTAAAAAAATTATGTAGCATTCCAACAGGAAACAAGAAACTATTTTCTGAACAATTTACATTATCCTGAACAGAATTATTAAATATAATGAAAAGGAAAGGTGAAAGTAAACAAACAGATCTGTTAACCTCCTTATTTGTTCACATATTAAAACAATCCTCAACACCTGTTTATCCAATTTAAATTAAACCATTTAAATCACGTGAATAAAAAAAATTTGGATCCATTTTTTCATGAGGGCTCCTCATATATTATATATGGACATATGCACATACAGACATACAACACAAAACACAAGTGTATACACAAACATACAACACACAAGACAATAGTAAAGGCCTTGTAGCTTTACACAGGTGAAATCTCCATTGCAATGTTTAAAAACTCCACAGTCAAAAAAGAAAACTGATTAGAAAAACATTAACCTAGGTCTGTATGAGCTCAAAAAATAAAATAGAACTTTATGATGTGGGAAAAGGCAATAATAATATAGATATTGAAAAAAGCATCTTGGTTAATCACTGTCGCAGATGTAAGAATAGCCAAGCTGGAGCTCTGGATATCAGCTGTTATGTATTTGAGTCAAATCATCTTCATTTTGATCTTTAGAAATCGCTTTGGTTAGTCTCTCTGGAATCAAAATCGGCTGCTGTTCTTCCTGTGGAAACACACAAACAGAACCCCAACTCCAGAAAATTACTGGGCCAGGACAATTCCATTGTCCTGTTAGAATATCCTTCCAACGTAACTTGGGCTTATGCACATTTTTTGGACACATATGCCTTTCCACAGCACTAAGCACTGATGAATCCAAATTTAAAATGTCTAGAGTAAAAAGGGTTATTTTAAGTTTATCTTTGGGGGATATATACCCCTTTCCAATTCCCTCTTTTTGCTTTAATAAGTACATTTTAATAGTTTGATGAGCTCTTTCAACTATGCCTTGTCCCTCTGGATTGTATGGGATTCCTGTTATATGAGTAATGCCAAATGATGAGAAAAATTGTTTGAAAGAGGTAGAGGTATAGCCAGGACCATTATCTGTTTTTAACTTTTTTGGAACGCCCACAGTGGCAAAAATTTGTAAGCAATGAGCTATAATATCTTTAGTTCTTCTCTGGCATGAAGGGAGCCCATCAAAAATCCGGAAAAAGTATCAACAGTAACATGCAAATATTTTAATTTTCCAAATTCTGGCAAGTGTGTGACGTTCATCTGACAAATATGGTTAGGTATCAATCCTCTAGGATTGACTCCAAGATTAACATGTGGTAAAAAGGTCACACAATTTTGACATTGTTTTATTATTTGTCTAGCTTGTTCCTTAGTTATTTTAAAACACTTTTTGTAAAGTATTAGCATTGACATGGAACCTTTTATGAAAATTTGTAGCTTCTTCTAGTGTAGAGAAAATATGTATGACATGTGTAGTTTTATCTGCTAAATCGTTGCCCAAACTAAGGTCTCCAGGCAATCCTGTATGAGCTCTGATATGTCCTATAAAGAATGGATATTTCCTGTCCCAGATTAAACTTTTTATATTGGAAAACAGAGAGAAAACAGTAGAGGAAGGAGAAATCCTACCAGCATCTTCTAGGGATACTATAGCATTAACTATATACTGACTATCAGAAAATAAATTAAATACAGAATCTTTAAAGATCACAAAAGCTTGTAAAACTGCATTAAGCTCTACCTTTGAGCTGATTGTTTGGGTACTAAAAATGTAAAAGTTTGATCAGATGTAACTACTGCTCCTGTACCATTATTTGACCCATCATTGAATACATTTGGAGCATTCATGACAGGAGTTTTTCTTGTCATTTTTGGAAAAACTACAGGATGTGAAGACCAAAAATTCAACAAAGATTAGATGGTAAGTGATTATCAAATGAAATATTAGATTTACACATGATTATTGCCCAAGTATTTAACTCATTAGCTAACTCACCAATTTAATCCATAGTATATGCAGTAATAATTTTATTGGGAGAAATTCCAAACACTTCCTTGGCTGCTTTTATTCCTTTGAGTATTAATTGTCCTACAGCCTCAGGATACCTAGTAAGAATAGTGTTAGGAGAATAAGATAAATGTATCCACAATAATGGACCTTGTTGCCAAAATACTCCTGTAGAAATGTTTTTTGTTGGTATTACAATAAATAATAAAGGCAAACATATCAATTCTAACCAAATGCATATTTTCCATATATGTTTCAATAATTTTTAATGCTTTTCTTCCTTCAGGCATTAACATGCGGGGTGAATTTGGAACTGATGGACCTTTTAGAATATCAAATAAAGGTCCCAACTCTCCTGTTGGTATGCCTAGATAAGGCTTTTTTCCAATTTATGTCTCCTAATAACTTTTGAAAGTTGGTAAGTGATTTGAGTTCATCTACTCGTATTTGAATTTTTGGTGGACGGACCATGGTTGAGGATAATAGAACTCCTAAATAATTAATTGGAAAATTTAATTGTATTTTATCTATTTATATCTCCAGATTATAATTTTTTGAATGAATTTGTAACTATGGCATAACATTCTAGCAATGTGTTTTTATCTTTCTGTGCTAACAATACATCATCCATATAGGGAATATTTGTAATTCAGGATTTTGATTTCTAAGTGGCTGAATTGCCTTGTTAACATAAATTTGACACATAGTTGGGCTGTTAGCCATCCCTTGAGGGAGTACTTTCCATTCATATCTCTGATCAGGTCCTTCATGATTCAGTGCAGGTATAGTAAATGCAAAACGTGGACTATCCTCAGGATGAATTGGAATTGAAAAAAAAAAATCTTTAATATCCATAGCTAAAACGTACCAGGTTTTTGGCAAAGCAGACAATTGAGGCATCCCTTATTGAGCAGGTCCCATAATAACCATCTCATTATTAATGGTTCTTAAATCTTGCAATAATTTCCATTTACCAGATTTCATTTTAATGACAAAAATGGGAGTATTATAGGGAGAAACGGAAGGTTTTATATGTCCCTCTGCTAATTGTTGTTTGACCAAGTCATGGACTGCTTGTATTTTTTTCTTTAGTCAGGGGCCACTGAGGAACCCATACTGGTCTTTCTGATTTCCAAGTAATTTTTATTGCCTCAGTGACCCATTCTGAAAACCCAATCCATGTCTATTTATTTTTTGATCTATTTGAATTAGTGCTGCTATACCTTGTTCTCGTTCTCCTAATCTTTTTTTCTTTCCTGAAACCTTGTCTAGCCCTAATAGTGGGTGCATTTGGATTCATGTTATTTGTTAATGTCAAACTTAATTGATCTAGGACATCTCGTCCCCATAAATTTATAGGAAGATGATCCAATACATATGGCTCTATAGTTCCTTCACATCTTTCAGGATCCTTCCAATCTAATACTATTGCACTTCTATGGGGATTAGTTGCCACTCCTAGGTCTTGAAGCATTTGAGTGGCTTGTTGTAACGCCAATGTTTTGGTTATTCTTGACAAGATATGATGCTAAGGTCTGCACCTGTATCCAGTAGTCCATTAAATTTATATCCTAGAATATTTAGTTTTAGCATGGGGCGAGAATCTAGATTTAAAGACAGCATAGCCCAATCTACACCTGTGGAGCCTAATCCGCTGGAACTTCTTTCTATATTACTGCTGGAAAATTTATCATGTAGGCTGGGTATTATTAATAACTCTGCTATTCTATCTCCTGGTGAAATTACTGATATACCCTTTGGAGAACTAGCTATATTTTTTATTTCACCTTTATAATCAGGATCAATTACCCCAGGACTTATCATAAGTCCTTTTAGAGTAGAAGAACTGTGTCCTAACAATAAGCCTACTGTTCCTTTGGGAAGAGGTTTTTATCTCCTGGGGAATGATTTGAACTCCCATCTCTTGAGTTAGTACTGCTCTGGCGGAGGCGCAGATGTCCAACCCTGTGCTCCCTCTGGTTCGTCTGATGAGAGATCTGATGGATAATGTGTCCTGAGCACTACCCTGATAGTGTTGCTGGGTTCATCCATTGTGTTTCTGGGTTTCTCCAGTGCCCTGAATATTTGTGGTCGTGGGCCCCAGAGCATTGGGCCCCCCGTCCGTTTTTTGGCAATGGAGCCCGATGCCTTTCTCCACAATATCATGGGTAAACACCTGGTCCTTGTCCATTTTTTTGATAATGGAGTACCCTCTATGGTGGTTTGAGAACGACATTCATTAGTCCAATGTCTCCCTCTACGGCATCGTGGGCAAATACCCGGTATTCTACTCCTTTGATACCTAGCTTTGTTAAATCCTCCTCCTATGTGCCAATTCCTTTTAAAATGTCCTGTTTGTTCACAATTGTAGCATATTTTTGGCTGGCATCTAAAGCCTGTTGTACTGCAGCTGTCAAGACTTGCCCTTGTTCATTAATGTCTCTACATAATTTAATATAAGTGTTTAAATCTTCATGTTTCCATGGTCTAATGACCTCTCTGCACCAACGATTTGCTTGCTCATAAGCCAGTTGTTTTATTAATAGCATTGCTTGTTCTGTATCCCCAAAAACTCTGGTAGCTGTTTGAATAAGCCTATCTACAAATTCAGAGTAAGGTTTATTAGTTCCCTGTGTTACCTTACATAATTGACCTTGTAAATCTCCACATCCTTTTAAATCTTCCATGCCCTAACTGCATCTGCAGCAATTTGTGCGTATATAGCAGGATCATATTCAATTTGTTGCCATTGACCCTCATAAGGTCCTTTTCCTAACAATATATCTAGATTTCTTTGAGGTTAACTGGCTGCTGCATTTCGCCTAGCCATCTCCATGCAAAATTCCTCATTGGCAACCTTCCATAAAATTATTGTCCTCCTTTTAGCACAGATTTAAACATGCTAGCCCAATCTGCTGGCATCATGTCCAAGTTGGTAATGGATTCGACCATGCTTACAGTGAAGGGTGCTTGAGGACCATATGTTGTTACAGCCTCCTTTAACTGCTTCACTGTTTTGAAATATAAAGCAGGTGAATTTTCTGCCCTTCTGCCTGCTCAAGTACAGGGCATGCTAATCCTTGAGGTCCTATCTCAGGATCCCATCTATCAACTATGGGTGTTGAGGGCCACTCAACTGTCTCCATAGGTCGAGCTGTTGGTTGAATTAAGCCCTCTGGTGATAGAATGGTGTTAGTAGCAGCCTCCTATTGTAGCTTTTCCCCTAATAGCTGCTTCTCCTCTAAGCTCTCTTTCTTTAAATTTTCTTCCTCTATCTGACTAGCTTGAGAGACCTTCTCTTTTACTTGATCAAAATGTCTTTCTCCATGGTCTGAACCTCTAACAATTTACTTAACACTCTTTCAGTTTGTTTTTTTACTAATTTCTAATCTAATATAAAGATAATGCAACCCAATAAAATAACACAAAACAAAACCAAAACAGAATGAAACAAAAACGGAACAAAAAATTCTTGTATCAATTTTCCTATTTTCTTGACATGTGCATTTGTGGTCTATTTCTATCTCTTCCTAAGGGGCAAACAACTTCAAACCTTGAGCCAACCATTTTTCCCAGTTTCCCTGAGAAAGTTCTAGGGATAGTCAGCTTGAAACAAAAATGAAACAAATCAAAACAAGAACATATTGTTTTTTGAAATGGTCACCCATTCTCTCGCCTTGCCTTAGGGGAGAGCAATTTCACTTACTCCCGAGCTTCAGCAGTTCCCCTTATGGGCCACCAAATGCCGCAGTCTGGCTGGGCACAAATCAGGAGCCACTGAAGCAGGAACAAACTTTATTTCTGAACTCCACCAGCGCTCCACATATGCTCCCGGGAACTCCTCCCGAATGCCACACGGCTTGTCCAGGAATCAGCAACAGGAAAATTCCTCCAGAAATCCCCCCTACTGCAATTCCCCAGCCGAAGGGAACTCTCTGGGAATCCCCATGAGAACTCCAAAGTATGCTGAGAACTCCAAAGTAGCAGCAGCGGTGGATAGTAATGCCTCGCCTGTCAACCAATACTATTGGAAAAATGCCAGGGACCATTCCGACTCAGCTGTGGATCTCAGCAATGGATAGCTCCCCTGGGCACCCAGTTTAGAGGGATGGTCCCCCCATGGGGAGTCCCCTCTACCCTGGGTGCAGTGGGGAGCCCCCTCCCTACACCCAGGTTTGAGGGACCACCCGCCAGGGAGGTGGAGTCGCCTCTATCCTTGGCGTGGTGGGGAGCTCCTCCTGACACCCAGGATAGATGGACCGCCCCCCCAGGTGGGAGTCAACTCTACCCTGGGTGCGGTGGTGTTAGAAGCTCCCCATGACACCCAGGTTCAGGTTTCAGCCACCCCGGAGGGGGGAGTTTCCTCTAGCCTGGATGCCAGTGGTGTTCAAAGCTCCCTGAGACAACTAGGTTTAGGCATCCGCCCCCCCCCCCCCAGAGGTTATCAAAGAAAACCAAACAAAATAATCGACTAGCATTTTGGTTAGCATAGGTTAAACAGCATAAATTAACAAAGCAAAACTAATAACAACAAATAAATCCTTGAAAATTTATATAAGCAACATAAAAAATATATATATAAATGAATTTTTTTGCCCAGTGTCCAGTCAGTAGAAGTTACTGTTATAAAACCAGTAGCAAAAACCAGAGAATTATGTATATATCTAGAAGCAAGGGGTGGCAGTGCCTTATAGTATAAGAACTATCACAGGGGTTGAAATTGTCCATTAGTCCTGATGGGAAGTTAATCTTTCACAGAGCATTGATCAGCCAGTCCCTTCCACGTGGCTGAAGAAGGACAGTAGTCTTTTCAAGATTAGGCTGTACATACATCAGTCAGCTTCTGGAATGACTGGAGCAGGGCTCTTGTTCTTCTGACCTTCAAGCTTCTCTGTTGCTCCATTTTTTTTTCTAGACAGTCAGCTTCAAGGGAGTAGCAGCATCTGGAGTGCACGCCTAGTCCAGAGCTGCAGGCTTGAGTCTGGTGTAGTCAATCAAGGACCCATTTATGAAAACTTGACTGCTGTTGGGGTGGATAAAATGACAGGGAAAAGGCCCATCCAAAGAAATTTAGGTGTTTGAATATTTTAGGCTTTGACCCAGAATCTGTCTCCAGACTTGAAGTAGTGTGCACCTGTGGTCAAAATTAGTGGCAATCTTTCTCTAACCCATTGGTTGAGAACCTGTAAAGTTTTCCCTAAGGCCTGAAGATGTCAACTCAGGGTGAATTCTTCTATCTCTCTGAAGTCTCCAAAATGTCCCCTAATAAGAGAGTGGCCTCATGTACATTATCTTATAAAGAGAGAATCCAATCCTCCTAGTGGGAGTGGATTTAATCCTAAGTAGTGTAGTAAGGAGAAGTTCATAACAATGTAAGTGAGTCTCCTGAAACAGCTTACCTAATTGGGACTTAAATTCCTGATCATCCTTTGAACTTTACCAGAACTCCACAGCCTATAGGCAGTATGTAACTTCCATCTGATGTTTAAATCCTTGGTCAGTAATCATATCACCTCTGCCCCAAAACTGGCCCATTGTCTGAGCTAATAGTAATTGGGATAAACAATCTGGAATCATTTCCCAGAGAAGCATCCTGGTAATCTCACTAGCTTTTTCAGGGCGGGTGGGAAAGACTTCCAAGAAGTCAGAGTAGGAACACACAAAAACCAAAAGTTACTTATATCCCCATGTGCATGGTAGTTCAGTGAAGTCTACTTGCAAGTCTTCAAAAGGTGCTTCTCCTATAGTTTGGATTCCTGGTGGGAGCTTGGCCCCTTACAAGGATTGTTGTGAGTACAAACCTCATATTGTTTTCAGAATATCCAGGTGATATTTTTGAGCCAGGGGACATAGGAATGTTGACTCAGAACTTTCTAACATGCTGTATGTCCAATGT
This sequence comes from Marmota flaviventris, assembly GCF_047511675.1. Lineage (NCBI taxonomy): Eukaryota > Metazoa > Chordata > Mammalia > Rodentia > Sciuridae > Marmota > Marmota flaviventris. The sequence goes on from NC_092517.1 coordinate 23,382,879, forward strand.
GTTCTCCCATGGAACTGTTTGATAAAGGCTGGGGCTAGAATCTTTGGGATTGCTATGCAAGTGATCACAAAATCTCCATCGTCCTCCTAGGAGAAAATTTTCTTTTTCAGTCTTAAACCATTTATGTTCATGTTGGGAGTATATTGGCTAAAATTCTATTTGGCCAGGCAGAAGGGCAGCCTTTAAACTGGGACTGGATTTTTTTCTCATTCCTTGCAGACAGCTAACCTGGCCTTTCTGTCAGTTCTGTGGTCGACCTGAGAAACCACAGTGTTTCCCTTTTCATGACCTTGGCAATATATAATCAAAGTTTTCCTGTGAGCCCACAGTGCATCCAAAAGTTTAAGAATTTCTTGCCCATACATCATGCATTTTTTTTTCTTTTCCTTATATAAGGCCCTATGAACATGAAGGGTAGTGAACACATATTTTGAGTCTATGTCAGTATCCACACAGACTCCTGCTGTCAACTGAGATACTTGAATCACAGAAATAAGTTTTGTTTTTTGTGCTGAGGTTCCCTGAGGCAGAGATTCTGCCTCGACAGTGGAGTCCAGAGTTACCACTCCATATCCAGCAAAATGTACACCATCTTTTATAAAACTGCTTCCTTCTGTGAAGTACTCCACATCAGGGTCCCTGAGAGCTGTTCTGCCAAGTGTGGTCTGCTGGAGAATATTTCATCCATGACTTCAATATAGTTGTGATCAAGTTGCCCAGGTCCAATAAGCAGCAAGGATGCTGGATTCAGAGTCTGGATGACTTCCTCATAGATACATGTGTTTTCACATAACATGTCCTGGTATTGACCATTAGTCAACCAATGTTGTCTTTTGTACTCTACCAATGTCAATACTGAAGGAGGAACCCTGAAAACCAATTTTTGTCCCATAGACACTTTATCAGCTTCCAACACCAGAAGGTCTGTGGCTGCAATTGCCTGTAAACAAGGTGGCAAGTCTTAGGATACAGATCCCAGTTCTTTGGACAGATGTCCATGTCAAGACTCCTCCAGCCATTCCACACTAATCGTGGTCATAAAGAAAGTAAAGATTTGTGATGTCAGGGAGCGCTAGTCCAGATGCACTGGGAGTGCTTGTTTAATGTCCTCAAAGCTCTTTTGCTTAGGTGGCCTACATATTAAAGAATCCCATTCTTCTTCTTATGTGGCTTCACAGAGGGTTTTGCTATAACTGAAAGTTGGGGAACCATTTTGGCTGAATCTTGTATCCCCCAAGAATTCTCTAGTCTCATGGGAGGTTGAAAGGAATGGAATTGAGTAGATTTTTTGTTTCTTTGAGGCCCAGTGGCCATTGTCTGTTCTGTTGCTGAGTCAGATGGTAACCACAGTATTTGAAATTTTTTCTTGTAGATGTGGGCTTATAAATCAGAGTCCAGTACTGTTCCAAGGATGGTGTCCTCAAGCCCCTGGGGGGAACTCTCATTTATGGAAGAGGAGCATACATAGATCCTCTGGCCCTTTAAGATGCAGGGATTTTTTGTTATCTCCGGTGTAGAATCTTGGCTGCTGGGATTCTTCCATCCTCAAATGTAAGGTAAATCTCAGCAGAGATTGATTGCCTGGGACATAATTTGTATAAAAGTCACCTATGTCAATCTCGGCGTGGGCCATCTGCCAAGTCGAGGGCAGGTTCCTGCAGGTCCTGGTGTGGCAGCCACATTGTGCTCACCTAGGTTTTGCTCTTTGTTTGCATGGCTTTCTCCTATTGACAGGTGAGAGCCTGCTCTAATTGTATATAGTAGCTGCCCTGCTTGTTTTTTTGTTCGCTATGCCTTGGTACATGGGGCTCTGTGTCCCTTCCTGATGGTGGCTCACAACGTGTGGCTTGGTGCCAGGGTGACATGTCCTTTTGGAGTGTGCACCCTATGGCCCCCTATCGGGTATTAACATTAATATATTTCTGTTCCATTTTTGGGTTTGCAACAGCTGAGCCCTCCTGAGGCATTGGGTCCCATGCATCAGATGCAGTTGTGAATGTTTATTGGACTCCTACCATATTTGTCAACCATAACCTTCTGAAAAAGTGGGAAAAAACTGAAAGGAGAGTTTGGGGCCAAAGGCAGGGGTAAAACATTAATTCCTTATCTGTTCAAGGCTTAGCATTTGAGTATGGCAGTGGGTGCTTTCCCGCTGGGGCCATTGGAGCCTTCCCCTTTTGTCTGGCCATGTTTTTTTTTTTTTTCCTTATAAACCTTTTGACCATTGGCTTTGTCTAGTGAGACCCCCCCTTTGAGTGACCTCTGGGTTTGTGGTGAAGGAAGCTGTAAGGAGACCCATCCCCCTCTTTATCTTTTTGGTCTGCCTGTCTTGGAGCCTCTGAGTCTCCATTGAGGAAATTTTTTTTTTGTGGTCATCTTTGTCAGCTCTCTGGCACACTTCTCAATAAAGCCAGTTTGTAATTTTTGGCAAATGTCACTCTGAGCCTGTTCCACAAAGACTGCATTGGGCACCTATTGCTTGAGTCTCTGCATCTCTTCCATGACAAACTTGCATTGTGGAAGCTATTCTTGTATGGTGCCCCTCCTCTCCCAGGAACCTCTGAGCAGGGAGAGGGGCAGCAGCAGCAGTGGCCTGGACACTCAGCTCTGAGTCAGTTGGGCACAACTCTTTTGATCATTACTGCCAGTTTCATAAGGCACAGGTGTCTTAGGCAGACATGGGGTCTAGAGAAATGTTCAGGGATATCAAAGGTGCAAGAGGGGAGATGCTGGAGCAGTGGGAGTCTTTGTTCAGCTCTGTTTGTCTGCAGATGCCTTCTGGCTTAGGCTAGGGCTAAGGGCTGGCTCCGATACCTTCTAACTCTTGGGCATAGTTTCTTTCTTATTTTTTTTTCCTCTTAGACTTCTTATGAGGGCTTCTTGATATATCTTTATTTTTAGCCTTACTTCTTTATTGTGGTTCCATCCTAGGTCTGGATAATGGACTCCATCAGATCAGTCATGGCCCAGGGTTTCTCCATGTAGGAGGAAGTATGATTTTTCCAGCTTATGAGTGCAATGGTAGTGAAGGCTGACACATAAAACTTCCTTGTCTCCCTTAGGTGTTTCCATCTGGTCAATATATTCAGGTCCTTTAGTCCCTTGAAGGAGCATCTGGAGTGTTCTTATCTGGGTTGTGGCTGTGGTCTTGGGACAAATCTCCCACCTTAATCTTGTGAGGTGAAAGAATCTTTGGTTCTAGGAAGCCTTTGACTCTGAGGACACCAAAGAGGAAGAAATAGCCAGTATTGGGGGCCATCACTTGTTTCTTCTGAGGATGATGGGGCTGAGGGGACAGGTTGCTGTCCCAGTGGTCTTGGCAATGTTGGGTGTAGTGGCACATAAGTTAGTGGGTCCTATTCTGGCTCATGAGGAAAGCTGTTTCTGTTAGGGTCTGTAAACAAGTCAAGATGGCACCTGGCATTTTGCCAGAGGGAGTGGTTTGTGAAGTAACTCCAGCGAGCCATTAAGTGTGGAGATTTCTTATTGGTTGACTGCTGTATCTAGTTTATGTTAATTAAGATAAGATGTGTGTAATGTATATATACCCCTCCTGTCCTACAAAAAAATGGATCCCACTCCTGCTGTATCGATGTACACAAGTTGTTCGTCACCCCCAGGTTATTTTGCTGCAGCCGGACTGCGGCATGTTTCCCTTCTTTTTTTTTCCTCCATCAGATATTCTGGTTAGTTGCTTTCCACTGGGTCTTAGAGACCACTTGTCTCCTGGCAAACATCATCTTGTACTGTTCATCTAGACAGGCTATCAACCAATAGGGCTGTTTCTGTACTATCTCTTGACAGCAATCAATATAAGAGAAATGGTTCAGGGACTCCAACAACAATCAAAAGGACCTGAGCAATGACTCTCTCATCTAAAGAGCCTTTGGTGGCCAGCCCACATCTTGGATGGGCCATTCTAATTCAGAGGGTATGCTACCTTTGTCGAGTGAGTTTCACCCCATAGTTACCAGAAAAACTTCCTAAATGTTTCTATACAAACATTTCAGAAGGCGCAGTTTTCTTTGTGTGCTTCCCAAGTTCTGGCCTGCATCAGCATCACACATTTAGGACAAGGTTCTCTTTGTCCATCCCTTGCAGGAAATTAGGGCCCTCTTAGCCTTGTGGGTCAGCATCAACCTCAGACCTGGAGTTTTCACCTAGACATTGGTTGGTGAATTTTCCCCATAGACTGTATGAGGTGCCATGGAACCTCGGATCAGAACTCCACACTCGCTTTGGCCATGGGTTTAGGTAGGAAACCTTCCCTTTGTCCATCTAATTCACATACTTTTCCCACAGATATGGTCAGAAAAAAAATTCTATACTGCCCAAATTCCAAGATTTCCAAACCAAACAAAAAAGACATCACGGTTTCCCCTTTGTGGAGACAAGGGCCAGGAAAGGGCTGGGGGATTAGTACATTGGAAATGGCAGAGAAGGGAAGGCAGGACATATGGCAGTTGAGAGGCAGACTCTAGGTCCAGGGCCACTGCCAGGACTCAGGTTTCCAAGAGTAGGACCAAGGACCCCAGGAAAACAAGAGGCCCAGGCTAGGGACAGCACTCTCTTTCCCATGAGGTGGCCTGCCTAGACAGAGGCCTGGCAAGGGATGGGGGCCATGAGGAGGATTACAGGAGGGCATGGTGGGTTGTCACAGTGGGTACGGAGAGGGGCAAGAGCCAGTACCCAAACCAGGATCCCAGGCAAGGGACCAATCCCATTAACAATGCATTAGAAGCCCAGTTAGCAGGAAGCCAGTACTCCAGGGGAAATCGCAAGTGGAAGGAGTGGAAGGGTTCATGCTAGGATGTGGAAATAGAGAGTAGAGCAAAAGGCACCCTGTGGACTGCACTAAGGGGCACAAGCAAGGGGTCCCAGGTAATTCCAAATGTGAAGTCACACCTTGCAATGCCATGCAACATGAGGAACATGGTCTGGGGCTCAGGTAAGCAGCCAGGTCCAGAAACTGAAGCTCAAAATGAAAAGATTAGAGGGGGTTGGGTTGGGGTAGGGGCATCATGCAAGGCTAGATGGTAGAGGACAGAACAGAGATGATTGTGCAGGGAAAGGTCATCAGAAGGCCCATGTCCATTACAAGGTGTCAAGATTTGGAAGGCGAAGGGGGCACAGGCGAGGGGCAGGGCTGGGTTTCTTACAGGGAGCCTTCAGGGCCCAGAGGCCAGCCAATTCCACTCCTCTGTCCCAGGTGAGAAGAACCTCAAAGAGAGACCAGGATCAAAGGAGGACCAAAGAGGGCACTGTGAGGAGATACCTTGTGTCTGGAATTGGGGGTGGGGTCAGTAGGTAGCCAGAATTTCTTTGAGGATCCCAGGCTAGTGAGAAACAGTGAGAGAGGAGGGTCCGTGCAGTTCCAGGATACCTCAGTAGAAGGGGAACAGAGGGGTGACTCAGGAGGGGGCTGGAAAAATGGGCCTGAAATCACAGGACAGGTGCAGGATCCTCTAGAAGGGCACCCAGCGGTTCAAACAAGGGATGAGGACAAGGAATGGAGAGCCAAGTGGCAGAACCTAGGCCGGTGTCTCATGAAAATGGACAGGGAGGGAATGCAGAATAAAAATGGGAGCAGGTGGCGCAGGGAGAGGTGGGCTCACAGACCAGGTCCACAGTTGGGTGTCAGCATTGAGGAGTAGGGCAAAGGCAAATGGAGGCCCAAGGGCCCAGGCAAGGAACAGGGCTACATTTTCCCAAGGGGAGCTGCAATGGCCAAAAGGCCAGGTCAAGTCCCCAGCCCTGGTGTGCATTATAGTAAAGGTATCAGGAAAAGGTACGAGGAAGGGACAGGGACAACAGGACGTCCAAAGAAGGGCACAGCAGAATAGGCCAGAGGACGTGTGTTGTTGGGTTGGGGGCCAGGACCCCAGCAAGTAGACCAGGCAACAACCTATATGTGGTCCCATGTCAGGGCGGAGCAAGGAAGGGCAGGACCAGGCAGGTGGGCAGCACTAGGGTTCTGCAAGGAAGGAATCCAAGGGAAACTGAAAATCAGCCTAAGTGAGGGATAAAGTGTAAAAGACCAGGGATGCTGGGAGCACGAAGAGGCACAAGAGGCTCCAGGGAGGAGCCAGGCCAGGGAATTGAGAGCCGAGTACCAAGGCTGGTACAGGGGGCTCAGATCAGTATACAGGGCTGGGGAGGAATGGCAGGAGATCCAAGAGGCAACAGGCAGGCTCGAGGCCTAGGGCCCCTGCCAGATGTCCAAGGTCCATGTTCAGGACCAAGGGAAAACGGAGAGCAAGGAGCCCAGGCGAGGGGCAGGGTTCAGTTTCCAGAAGGTGCCCTGGCCCAGAGAAGAATCCATGGACATTGAACAGGCAAAGGGGGCCTGACAAGGGACGAGGCCCAGGAAGAGGGCAACGGAGGGCATGGCATGGGGTCGCAGTGGGTGCAGAGAGGGCCCAGTGCTAGGACCAAAGCAAGGAGCCCAGACAAAGGTCTCACCCGCTGAACAAAAATTAGGAACCCAAAGAGCAGGAGGCTCCGGGGTTCACCCATGTAAAACACAAGAGGATGGATGAAAAGGGGTGACAGGAGAAGGAGGAGTCAGCTGGAAGCACAGGAAAAGCCAAGAGAAGCACGCTAGGTGGCCCAAATCAGAATGACACCAGGAGAAGCCACAGGATGCCATGCAAATCTGGCACTTGTTCAGGGGCTCAGTTGAAGTTTCAGAGTCAAGGAGGGCTGAGTTGGGGTTGTAGGAGCATTGAAGGCCAGAGGGCAGGTGAGGGAAGGGAGGGAATGACACACAGTATGTCTGGCGCAAAGCACAATTCCACTGCCAGGTGTCAGGTTTCTGGCAGTTAGGGGGATCAGGAAGGGGCAGGGCTGTGTTTCCATTGTAAGATTTCAGGAAGTAGAGGCCAGTAGTCTGTCCTGGGTGAGTAGATCCTCAGAGAGGGACCAGAAGCAAAGGAGCGGCAAAGGAGGGGATTGTAAGGACATGTCTTTCATCTGGATGTTAGAGGGGTGGCTGGGGACCAAGGATCCAATCAATGAGTCCAGTCTAGGCAGAACCAGTGGAGGGAAGGGTCCAGGAAGAGCCAGGATACCACAACACAAGAAAAACGAAGGGAGGATTAACAGGGCCTGAGAAAGGGGCCTGAAATCAAGGTACATGAACAAGGTCCTCAAGCAGGGAAGCCAGGGTCTCAAGCAAGGAGCCAGGCCTAGGAACAGAGAGCCAAGTGCAAGGGCAATGGCCAGGGCAGCATGAAAACGGACAGGGTTGGTGAGGGGAGGGAGGCAAGGGAGGGAGCTGGCGGCACAAAGGAGGTAGGATAAAGGTCCAGGACCACTGCATTGTGTCAGTGTCCAGGAGCAGGGCCCGGGCTGAGGGAGAACAAATGGCCTATGCAAGGGGAAGGGCTACTTTTAACAAAATGGAGCCTACAGGGGCAAGAGGCCAAGTCCAGTCTGCTGGCCTGGGGGAGTATCCTGGAAAGAGACCAGGAAAAGATGCCTGGCAGTGACAGGGACTACAGTAGGGTTAAAGAAGGGCACAGCCTTAAGGGCCACAGGTAAGTGTGGGTTGGGAATTTTGGCCAGAATACAAGCAAGGATCCCAGGTTAGGGACCTACAGGAGTTCCCAGGCCTGGGGATAACAGGGAAGGGCGGAGCCGGTAAGGTGGGGCTGCACTAGGGTACTCTAGTACAGGGACTCTTAGGGGAGCAGGGAAGCAGCCCTAGAGAGGGGCCTGCACAACAAGCCCAGGGAAACACTGATCATGAAGGGCCACCAGAGTCTCAAGTAAGGAGCCAGGCCAGGGAATGAAGAGCCAAGGGCTGGGGAAGCGATTTCAGGTAAGTGGAGAAGGCTGGGTAGAGAAGGCTGGGGATCCAGCAGGGCGGAGTCAGGCTCAAAGCCCAGGGCCACTGCCAGCTTTCAGGGTTCTGGGGACAGAACCAAGGACACAAGGAGAGCAAATGGCCAAGACCAGTGGCAAGGCTCAGTTTCCTATAAGGCACACTAGCCCAGATGAGAATCCAGGGCCAAGGTGGCTGGGAAGGGAAAGGGGCCAAGAGGAGGATGACAGGAGGGCTCCACCTGAGGTCACAGTGGGTGTGGAGAGGGGCAAGATCCAGGAACCAAGCAAGGAGTACAGGCAAGGGACCCACTCAACACAAGATGATGAGAGACCCAAGAAGCAGGGGACCGCACAAGGAGAAAGCAGTGAGGAGGAAGAAGGGGCAATGTGAGGATGAGGAGACAGTAGGAGGTTGGGTGGTGCGAGGGGCACTTAGGGGAGCAAAGTAGGGGACACAAGAATGGGGCCTCTGCGTCTGACCCAACATGAAGAGACATCATGCGAAGCCACTTGACACTATGGCACATGATGAACGAACACAATCGGGTCCAGGCTAGGAGCCAGGCCTGAAGACTGGAGCAAAACAGGTCAGGGTCCTGGTATTCTGGGTTGGGGTAGGCACAGCATGCAAGCGGAGAGGACAGAGGATGGAAGGGAGGGCATCTAGCAGGGCAAGGTCCACACAAGGCCCATGTCCACTGCCAGGTGTCAGTGTTCGGGCAGCCAAAGGGGCCCAGGTGAGGGGCTGGGTGGTGTTTCCTATAGGAGTCTTCAGAGCACAGAGCCCAGCTAATTCCACCTCTCTGCCTCAGGTAAGTAGATCCTCAGGGAGGCACCTGGACCAGAGCAGGGCTGTGGAGTGTAGGGAAAAGAGAGATTGGAGACGGTGGCTCAAGGCCCAGGTCCACGGATAGGTGTCAGGGTTGGGGAGAAGGACCCGACCTGAAAGAGGCCAAAGGACCCACGCAACTGGCAGGGATACTTTTTCCCTTAGGAATCTAGAAGTGCCGATAGGCCAGGACCACCTCCCTGGCATGGGTGTGAATCCTGGGAAAGGGATAAAGAAAGTGGGCTTGACATGGACAGGAATGAAAGGAGAGCCAAAGAAGTGCACAGTGGGAAGGGCCAGAGGATGGGTTCTGATGGGGTAGGTCCTGGACCCCAATAAGGAGCCCAGGTTAGGGACCTAAAGGAGGGCCCATGCCAGGGGAGAACAGGGAAGGGCAGGTCTGGGCATGTGGGCGGCACTAGTGGACTGCAGTACAGGAACACCAAGGGGAGCAGGGAAGCAGCCCAACCCAGGGGCCAACAGTCAATGCCCAGGCACACTCTGGGCAACAAGGGCCATCAGAGGCTCAAGCAAGGAGCCAGGACAGGGAATGCAGAAGCAAGGCCTGGGGCTGGGGCAGTAAGCTCAGGACAGTGGACAAATCTTTGGTGGGAAGGAAGGGGATCCAACAGGGGCAGGCAGGTACAGGCCCAGAGCCACTTCCAGGTGTAGGACCAAGCACCCAGAAAGAGCAAAGGACCCAGGTGAGGGGCAGGGCTCTGTTTCCCATTAGGCATCCTGGCTCAGATTAGATTCCAGGGCCAGGGACCTGGCAAAGGAGGCCTGTCAAGGGAAGGGGAACAGGAGAAGTGTGAGTGGAGTGCATGTTGGGGGGTCTTGGTTGGTACTCAGAGGGCAAGACCCAGGATTCAAGCCAACATCCCAGGAAAGGGACCCAACCGACTGATCATGCCTGAGAGAACCAAAGAGAAGGAGCCCCGCAAGCTCCATGGGAATTTGCAAGGCAAAAATGAGGAAGGGGTTGCACAAGGACTAGAAGACAGAGAAAAGCACAAAGCTCACCTAGGGCAGCCCACTGGTGGGCACAAGCAAGAGGCCTCCAGGTCAGACCCACCAAAATAGACTCCATTCTATGCTAAAGGACATGAGGTAAGCGGTAAGGGGCTCAGGTGAGCAGCAAGGCCCTGGGACTGGAGCACAATGGACTAAGATTAGGGAAGGCTGTGTTGGGGTATTGGCAGCATGCAAAGTGACAGGGAACTGGAGAGAAGGGAGGGTATTTCTCAGGGTTGGGTTGGAGCAAGTCACATATTAACTGCCAGGCATCAAGCTTCAGGCAGTGAAGGGAACACAAGCCACCATGGTGTCCAGGCTGTCTTCTATACTGCCTCAGCCCGTGTAGAGGGGACTTGCCCTTGCAGGCAAGAGACCCCTCCCACCTGGGTTTGTAGGGTGGGCTCCTGTACACCTGCAGCCAGGGTAACAGGGATTCACCACTCCAGGCTGGAGACCCTTTTCACCTGGATGTCTGAGGGAATTCACATACCATCATATGCAGGGGAAAGTGGACTTACCACTCCAGGTGGGAGACCCCTCCGTCCTTGATGTCTGGGAGAATTCCTATACATCTGCAGGCAGGGTAGAGTGGACTCACCCCTCAAGGCAGGATATGCCTTCCAACTGGGTGTCAGAGGAGCTAGTACACCGCCCCATCCAAGGTAGAAGTTACTGGCGCCACCAGGTGGGAAACCCCTCCCACCTGGGTGTATTCATGATCTTGTATACTGCAGCCAGGTTAGAGGGGACTTGCCTCTCCAGGCTAAGACCCCTCCCACCTGGGGAACTCATATACCATCGCAGCCAGGGTAGAGGGCACTCGCCCAGCCAGGCTGGAGATCCCTCCCACCTGTGTGTTAAGGGAGCTCCTATACCAACACAGCCAGTGTTCCAAGGATTCGCCCTTCCAGGCGAGAGACCCCTCCCACCTGTGTGTTAGCAGAGCTTCTATATGGAGGCAGCCATGTTAGAGGGGACTTTCCCTTCCAGTCAGTAAAACCCAACCACCTGGGTGTCAGGAGGAGCTTCTATACCTCCCAGCCAGTGTAGAGGGACTCGCCCTTCCAGTTGGGAGACGCTTCCCATGTGGGTATCCTGGGAGCTCTTATATGGCACCAGCTAAAGTAGAGGGGATTCTGCACTCCAGGTGGGAGAACACTTCCACCTGGCTGCTGGGTTGAGCTTCTATACCAACAAAGCCTTGATAGAGGTGACTCACCCCTCCAGGTGGGACTCCTCCCATCTGGGTGTCTGAGGAAGCCTGTATCCCTGCACAGCTAGGGTAGAGGGGATTTGCCCCTCCAGGCAGGATTCACCTCCCACCTGGTATCTGGGTGAGTTCCTATACATCCACAGCAAGGGTAAATGAGACTCGCCCCTTCCATCTGGAGACCACTCCCACCTGGGTGTCCAGGGGAGCTTGATTACTTCAGCATGCAGGGTAGAGGGGAATCCACCCTTATAGGCAGGACACCACTCCCACCTGGTTGTTGGTGGGGAGCTCCTAAACTGCCACAGCAGGTTAGAGGGAAAACAACCCTCCAGGTGGAAGTCCTTCCCACCTGGGTGTACTGGTAGCTCTCATATGGCAGGAGCTAAAGTACAGGGGACTCGCCCATCCAGGCGGGATACCCCTCCTACCTGGGTGTCAGGTGGAGCTCATATACTCCAGCACCCAGGTTAGAAGTGACATGCACAGCAGGCAAGAGACGCCTCCCACCTGGGAATGGGGGAAACTCCTATACCACCTTAGCCAGGGTAGAGGGGACTCGCCCCTCCAGGAGGAAGACCCATCCCACATGAGTGTCTGGTGGTGTGTGTTTCCTATACAGCTGCAGATGTGATAGCAGCAACTCGCCCCTCCAGGGAGGGTGACCACTCCCTTCTGCGGGTAAAAAGGGACTCTTATACCCTCGCAGCCAGGGTTGAGGGGATTCATCCCTTCAGGCAAGAGACCCTCCTACCTGACTGTTGGGGGGCAGCTAGTATACCACTGCAGCCAGGATAGTGGGGATTTGCCCCTCCATGCGGGAGACTCATCCCACCTGGGAGTCTGGGAGAACTTGTATACTACCACAGCCAGGGTAGAGGGGACTCATTGCTCCAGGCAGGACACCTCTCCCAACTGGGTGTAGGGGGGAGCTCCTATACCACTGCAGCCATGGCAGAAGGGACTCTCCTCTCCAGGCTGGAGACCCTCCCACCTGGGTGTCATGGGTAGATCCTTTACTGTCACAGCCAGGGTAGAAGGGGCTTGCCCTCCATGTGAGAGCCCTTTCCAAAATGGGTGTCAGGGAAAGCTAGTATACTACTGCAGCCAGCAGAGAGAGGACTCGCCATTCAGGTGGGAGACCCTGCCCATATGGGTATGGTGGGGGAAATCTCTTATATCACTGCAGCCAGAAAACAGGGGACACGCGCCTCCAGGCAGGAGACTCCTCTCACCTGGGTGTCGAGGGTAGATGGTACACTGTCTCATCCAGTGTAGAGGGGATTCATTGCTCCAGGCAGAGGACCCTTCCCACCTGGGTGTTGGGGGAGCTCCTATATCACTGCTGTCAGGGAGAGGTGACTCACTCCTCCAGGGGGGAAAACCCCTTTCACCTGTGTGTCCAGAGGTACTCATATACTGCAGCAGAGAGAGTATATGGGACTCGCCCTTCCATTCAAGAGACCCCTCTAACCTGGGTGTCAGGAGGATCTCCTATACTACCTCATTCAGAATAGAGGGTACTAGCCCCTCCATGCTGGAGACACCTCCCACCTGGGTGTCTTGGGGAGCTTATACACTGCCAATGCCAGGGTAGAGCAGACTCAACACTCTAGGTGGGAGATCCCTCCCACTTGGGTGACAGGGGGAGCTCCTATATTGCTGCTGCCAGGGTAGAGTGGACTCGCTCCTCCAGTGGGAAGACCCTTTGCACATGGATCTCTTTTGGAGCTTATATGTAGCTTGAGCCATGGTAGATGGGACACGACCCATCAGGCAAGGGAAACCTCCCACCTGGGTGTCCAGGTAGCTCATATAACCCAACAGCCATGGTAGAAGCAAGTCACCCATCCAGGCAGCAGACCCCTCACACCTGGGAATCAGAGGGTACTGGTGTACAACCACAGCCAGGGTAGTGGGGACTCGCCCTTCCAGGGGGAGACCCCTCCCACCTAGGTTTCCTGGGGTGGGGGCGCCTATACAGCTCCAGCCATGGTAGCAGGTATCACCCCTCCATGCTAGAGACCCCTTTATCTTTGGTTCGGGGGAGCTCCTATACCTTTGCAGCCAGGGTAGAGGGGAATCGCCCCTACAGGGGGGAGACCCCCTCCAACCAGGGTGTTGGGGGAAGTTGTGATACTACCAGAGACAGGGGAGAGAGGTTCGCCACTGCAGGCGGGAGACCCCTCCCACCTGGGTGCCAGGGGGAGCTTGTATACCACCACAAGCAGGGTAGAGGGGACTTGCCCCTCCATGTGGGAGACTCCTCCCACCTGGGTTTCCTGGGGAGTTCCTATACTGCTGCAGCCACCATAAAGGGGACATGCCTGTCCAGGCAGGACAGCCCTCCCAGCTGGGTGTCAGTGGAAGCTTGAATTCAGCCAAACCAGGGTAGAGAGGAAACTCGCCCCTCCAGTCAAGATACCCCTTCAATCTGGGTTTTCTGTGGAGCTCATAATACCACCATAGTCAGGTTATACGGGACTTGCCCCTCCAGTCAGGAAACCCCTCCCACCTGGGTGTTCAGTGGGAGCTTGTACACCACTGCAGCCAAAGTAGAGTGGACTTGCCTCTCCAGGCAGGAGACCCTTCCCACCTGGGTGTCCTGGGGAGCTCTTATACCGCTGAATCCAAGGTACTGGGGACTCGCCCTTCCAGGCAGGAGACCCCTCCCAACTGAGTGTCAGGGAGAGTTCTTATATCTCCAAAGCCAGGGTACAGAGGACTAGCCCCTCCAGGCCAGGTAACTTCGCACCTGGGTGTGGGGTGAGAGGTCCTATATAGGTGCAGCCAAGGTAGAAGGGACTCGCCCCTCCAGTCGAGACACACTCCTGAGTGTCTGGGTGAGCTCCTATACCTCCCCAGCCAGCTTAGGTAGGATTCACCAGTCTAGGTTGGAGACCCCTCCCACCTGGGTGTCAGAGGAGGCTTGTGTACATCGGCAGTATGGGTAGCAGGGATTCTCCCCTCCAGAGGAGAGAACCATCCCCTCTTGGGTGTCTAGGGGAGCTCATGCACCACCACATCCAGGGTAAAGGGGAATCACCAGGGAAAGCAGGCAACCCCTATCACCTGCATTTCAGGGGAAGCTTTTATACTGCTGCAGCCAGGATAGAGCATACTCGCCCCTCCAGGGGGAAGACCCTTTTCACATGCGTGTCATGTGGAGTTCATATACTGCCAAACCATGTAGAGTGACCTTGCCTCTTGAGGCGGGGGACCCATCCCACTTGGGAGTCATGGGAGCTCATATAACCCAGCAGACATTATAGATGCAACTCGCCTCTCCAAGTGGGAAATTGCTCCCACCTGCATGTGTGTGGGAGGGACTCCTATACTGCTGCAGCCAGGGTAGAAGGGACTCCCCTCTCCAGTGGAGACACCCCTCCCACCTGGGTTTTTGGGGAGCTCCTGTACCTCAGCAGCAAGGGTGGAGGGGACTTATCCCTCCAGTCAGGAGACCCCTCCCACTTGGTTGACAAGGCAAGCTCCAATACCGCAGAGGCCAGGATAGAGAAAAATCACCCCAATAGGCGGGAGACCCCTCCCAGCAGGGTGTCTGGAGGAGCTCCTATACTGCAACAGCCAGGGTAGAGGGGTTTGCCCCTGCAGGCCGAATACCCCTCCCACCTGGGTGTCCAGGGAACCCTTATAGGGCAACATCCAAAGTAGAGGGGACTCCTCCTTCCAGGTGCGAGACCCCTCCCACCTGGGTATCAGAGGAAGCTCCAATACTGCTGCAGCCAGAGTCGAGGGGACTCGCCCCTTCAGTCAAGAGAACCCTCTAACCTGGGTGTGGGGGAAGCTCCTATACCTTGCAGCCAGGGTAGAGGGGATTCGCCCATGCAGGTGAAAGACTCCTCCTACCTGTGCTTTGGGGAGGGGCAAGCTTGTATACAGTCTTAGTTAAGGTCCAGGGGACTTGCCTCTCCATGCAGGAGTCTGTTCCCACCTGGGTGTCAGGGGGAGCTCGTATACTTCCACAGCCAGGGTAGAGGGCTTCACCTCTTTAAGCGGGAGACTCCTCCATCTGGGATGTCCCTGGTGCTTTAATAGAGCACCAGCCAGGATAGAGACGACTCGTGACTCCAGTGGGAGACCCCTCACACCTGAATGTAGGGGTGGGGCTTCCATACCACCTTAGCCAGGGTAGAGGTGACTTGTCCCTCCAGGTGAAAGACCCCTCCTACCAGGGTGTCTGTCTAGGAGAGCATTACAGAGCAGCAGCCAGGGTAGAGGGAACTCTCCCCTCCAGCAGGGAGACCCCTCCCACTATAGAGTTAGGGGAGCTCCTTTACCGCCATAGCTAGGGTAGAGTGGATTCACCCGTCCAAGGAGGAGACCTCTCTCACCTAGGTGTAGGTTGAGGGGGCTCATATCTCGCCAAAGCCAGGGTAGAAGGGAATCACCCCTTCATGAGGAACACATCTCAGACTTGGCTGTCTGGGGGTAGCTTGTCCACCCCCAAATCCAGGGTAGAGAGGACTCGCCCCTCCAAGCGGGAGACCCCTCCCACCTGAGTGTCTGGGGGAACTCCTATACTGCAGCAACCATGGTAAAGGTGCTCACCCCTCCAGGCAAGAGACATCTTCCACCTGGGTATGGGGGGACTCATATACCACTGCTTCCAGGGTAGAGTGTACTCTCCCCTGCAGGAGGGAGACCCCTCCCACTGAGTGTCTGGGGAGAGCTCTTACAACACTGAAGCCAAGATAAAGTGCACTCTCCCCTCCAGGCGGGAGACCCCTCACACCTCGGTGTCATGGGGAGCTTGTATACCACCTTAGCCAGCGTAGAGCTGGCTTGCCCATCCAGACGGGAGATCTCTCCCACCTGGTTGTCAGGGAAATCTCCTATACCACAGCAGCCAGGGTACCAGGAACTGCCCATCCAGGTGGAGACCCCTCCCACCTTGGTGGGAGCTCATATAATGACCCAGCCAGGGTAGGGGGGATTCGCCCCTCAAGCCTAGAGACCTGCCCCTCAAGGCAGGAGAACCCTCCCACCTGAGTGTCCTGGGGAGTTCCAATACTGATGCAGCAGGGTAGAGAGGATTCTAGCCACCTGGCGGGAGACTCCTCCCATTTGGGTGTCAGGGGAACTCCTGTAACACCGAAGCCAGGGTATAGGGGACTTGCTCTGCCAGGTGGCAGAAATACCTTTCATGGGGAGCTCTTCTACCGCTCCGCCAGGGTAGAGGGGACATGTGCCTCCAGAAGCTAGACCCCTCCCATATAATTGCCAGTTGGGGGTTCTCGTATACCTCAGCAGCCAGGGTAGATGGAATTCTCTCCTCCAGGCCAGAGTCCCTCCCATCTGGGTGTTTTGGGGAGCTCCTTTATTGCCACAGCCAGTGTAGAGGGAACTCATGCCTCCAGGCGGGAGACCCTCCCACCTGGTTGTCAGAGAAAGCTAGTATACCACTTCAGCCAGGGAAAAGGGGACTTGCCCCTTTATTCGGGGGACCCCTCCCACCTGCATGTCAGAGGGAGCTTGTAGACCGCCTTAGCCAGGGTAGAAGTGAATTAGCACCTCCAGGCAGAAGATCCCTCCTTAATTGTTGTCCAGGAAGTTGTATAATGCATTAGCCAGGGAAGAAGGTACTAGCTTCTTGAGGCAGGAGTCCCCTCCAATCTTTCTATGGGGGGAATCTTGTATACTGCTGCAGCCAGGAAAGAGGAGTCATGCCACATTAGCTGGGAGATCCCTAAACCCGGTTGTCAGGGGAGCTCATATACCTCAGAGGCAGGAAAAAGGGGACTTAACGCTCCAGGTGGGAAAACCCTCGTACATATATGTATGTGGGGGAGCTCTTATACCACTACAACCAGGGTAGTGGGTACTCCCTCTGCCAGAAAGGAAATCCCTCTCACCCGGGTGTCCTTGGGAGCTTGTATACCACCTTAGCCAGGACACAGAGGCCTTGGCATTCCAGGCAGGAGACCCCTCCCACCAGGGTGTCAGTGGGGAGCTCCTATACCTTGGAAGCCAGGGTATAGGGTATATGCCACTCCAGGCGGGAGATCCACCCCACCTGGGTGTTAAAGTGAGCTCTTATAAAGCTGTAGCCAGGGTAGAGGGACTCACCCCTCCAAGCTGGAGACACCTCCAACCTGGGTGTCAGGGTGGGGGACCTCCTATACCACCGCAGCCAGGGTAGTGGGGACTGGAACCTCCAGACAGGAAACCCCCTCCCACCTGCGGGAAGCTTGTATACGACCTTAACCAGGGTAGAGAAGACTCGCCCCTCCAAGTAGGAGACACCTCCCTCCAGGGTGTCAGGGAGAACTCTTATACCACAGCAGCCAGGGTAGAGAGGAATCGCCTCTCCAGTTAGAAGACCACTCCCAACTTATTATCCGGTTATGGGGGTCTCCTATATAGCCCTTGCCAGGGTCAAGGGGACTCGTCCCTCAAGGAAGGAGACCCCTCCCACCTTGGTGTTTCAGGGAGCTTATATACCAAGTTAGCCAGGGTAGAGGGGACTGGAGGTGCGAATCACCTCCTCCCTGGCTGTGGTGGTATATAATCTCTCCCCAAACCCAGGTGGGTGGGGTCTCTCGCATGGAGGGGTGAGTCACCTCTACCCTGGCTGTGGCTGTTTTGAGTTCCCCCCAACACCCAGGTGTGAGGGTTCTCCCGACTATAGGGTCAAGGGCTCGCTATCCTGGCTGCAACAATGTAGGATCTCCCCCCAAAACCCCGGTGTGAGGGGTCAACCACATAGAGGAGAGAGTCCCTCTACCCTGGCTACTGGGCTATAGGAGCTCCCCCAAAACCCAGGTGGGAGTGGTCTTCTATCTGGAAGGGTGAGCCCCCTCTCTCCTGGCCATGGCTGTATATGGGGAGAAAGGGGAGTAAAGGGGAATGGGGGTGCAGGAAGAAGAGGGATCATGGTCCAGATTCACTGCAGGGTGTTAGGATTGAGGAGCAGGACCTAGGCTGAATGAGGCCAAAACCCCCAGGCAAAGGGCACTGCTAACATATGCAAAGAAGACAGCAGGGCCAAACATCCCAGTTCCATCCTCTGGCTCTGGTGAGCTTCCTGGGAAAGGGGTCTGGAAAAGGAGCCCAGCAGGGACAAGTACAACAGTAGAAACAAAGAAGGGCACAGCGTGAAGTGCTGGAAGAAAGGTTTTTGTGGGCTGTGTGTCAGGACCTTAGAAAGGAGCCAAGGCTAGGGACCTACAGGAGGGCCCATGCTATGGGAAAGCAGGTAAGGGTGGGGTCAGGCAGGAAGGGTCTGCACTAGGGTGGTGAGATGCAGGGAAGACAAGGTTAGCAGGGAAGTGGCCCCAGCAAGGCCCACAGTTCAAGCACAGGGAAGGACTGAGCAAAAGGACCCCCAGAGGCTCAAGTGAGGAGCCAGTCCAGGGAATGGAGAGCCAAGGGCCAGTGCTAAGGCAGGGGGCTCAGGACAGTGGACCGGGCTGGGGAGTGAAGGCAGGGGATCCAGCAGGGGTGGTGGCATGTTCGAGGCCCAGCACCACTTCCAGGTGTCAGGGTTCCTGGTGCTGCCCCAAGGGCTTAGGGAGAGCAAGTAGCCCAGTTGAGGGTCAGGGTTCTGTTTCCCATAAGGTGCCCTGGCCCAGATGAGGACCAAAGGCTGAATTCAATGTGAGGGCACAGTATGGGGTCACGGTTGGTGCAGAGAAGGGCAAGTGCCAGGACCCAATCAAGGAGCCCAGTTAAGGGACAAACCCCACCAAAATGTATTAGGGACACAATGATCAGGAGATCCCTGCTTCAAGAAAAAGCACTAGGGGAAGAGGAGGTAGGATCGGCACTAGGATGAGGAGACTGAGGGCTGCAAAAGGGCACAGAGGGGAGCGAATTTTGGGGCTGAAACTAGGGGCACTCAGGTCAGACACAACAGGAAGAGACACCACAGAAAGCAACACAACCTGAGTAATGCAGTAAGGAACTCAGGCAGGCAACCAGGCAAGGGGACTGTAGGGCAAAGAGTCAGGGTGAGGAAGTGCTGGGTTGGCTTAGTGGAAGCATTCAAGTTTAGAGGACAGGAGAAGGATGGGAGGGGATCGCCACAACAAAGTCATCACTATGCCTAAGTCCACTGCCAGTTGTCAAGTTTGGGTGGCAAAGGGAGCCCAGGGATGAGCAGGGGTACATTGCCCATAGGGATCCTTCAGGGCCCAGAGGTCAGCCAATTTCACTCCTCTGCTCCAGGTGAGTAGATCCTCAGAGAGAGACCAGAATCAAAGGAGGGCAATGTGAGGGATACGTTTGGTCCAGCATTGGGGGAGGTGTCAGTGGGGAGCCAACAACCATTGGAGGAGATCAGGCTAGGGGGAAGCAGTACAAGGGGAGCATAGGGGAGGCGCAAGAGGGGGGCCAAGCAAGGGGCCTGAAATCATGTGACAGGGAAAGGGTCGTCAAGAAGGATGACCGGGGGCTCCAGAAAGAAGCCAGGGTCAAGAATGGGGAGCCAAGTGCCAGGACCTGTTCCTGGGTCCTATGAAAATAGACAGGGCTTGGGATGGGAGAAAGGGGAGCAAGGGTAGTAGGTGGTGCAGGGAAAGGAGGGATAAAGGCTCAGGTTCACTGCTGGGTGTCAGGATTGAGGACCAAGTCCTGGGCAGAGAGAGTCCAAAGTTCCAGGCAAGGGGCACAACTACGTTTTCCTTAAGGGAGCCCACAGGGCTGAACACCCAGTTACAGTTCCCTGGATCTGGTGAACATCCTGGGAAAGGGATCTTGAAAAAGGGGCCAGGCAAGGACAAGCACAACAGGAGGGATGAAGGAGGGTACAGTGTGAAAGGCCATAGGAATGGTGTTGATGGGGTAAAGCCCAGGACACCAAAAAGGAGTCCATGCTAGGCAGCAACAGAAGGGCCCAGGCCAGGAAAAGGCAGGTAGGTGCAGGGCTGGGCAGGCTGGTAACAGTAGGGTTCTGAGGTTCAAGGAAGCCAAGGGGAGTAGGATACTGGCCCCAGTGAAGCCTGTCGTCCATGCCCAGGGAAGCATGGAGCAAGAAGGGCCCCCAGAGCCTCAAGCAGGGAAGCTGGCCAGAGAACAGAGAGCCAAGGGCCAGGCCTTGGGCAGTGGGCTCAGGACAGTGGACAAGATTTGGGAAAGAAGACAGGGATCCAGGAGGGGGCAGTCAGGCTCCAGGCCCAGGGGCACCTCCATGTTTCAGGGTTCCTGGTGGAGGACCAAGCACCCAGGGAGAGAAAGGGGCCCAGGCGAGGGGCAGTGCATTGTTTTCTATAGGCACCCTGGATCAGATGAAAATCTTCAGCCAGGGTCCTGGCAAAGGAGGCCAGGAAAGGGAAGGGGTCCAGAATGAGGGTGACCAGAGGGAATGACAGGGGGTCAGGTTGGGTGTGCACAGGGGTGAGACCCAGGACCCAAGCCAGTCACCTAGGCAAGGGACCCACCTGATCAATGGTGATTGGTGACCCAAGGAGCAGGAGACCTATGAATGCCAGAAAAAAGCATGAGGCCAAGGGGAGGAAGGGGCTGTGTGAGGACAAGGAGAAGCCAAGGGGCACATAGGGGAGCCCACAGGCAAGCCCACGCAAGGGGCCCCTAGGTCAGACCCAACATAAAGAGAATCCTTGCAATGCCAAGGGCCATGAGGAACATGGTCAGGGGCTCAGGGGAACACCCAGGCCCAGAGACCGGAGCACAAAGGGTCAGGGTTAGAGAGGGCTAGGATACAGTAGTGGCAACATACAAGGCCAGAGGGCAGGGGAAAGAAGGGAGGGGATCGCTCCTGGCTGGATTGGAACAAGTCCATATTAACTGCCAGACTTCAAGGTTCAGGCAGTGAAGAGGACTTAGGGGAGTGGCAGGGCTGTTTCCCATAGGGAGCATTCAGGGCACAGAGGTGAGCCAATTCTGCTCCTCTGCCCCAGGTGAGTAGATCCTCAGTGAGAGACCCAGACCAAAGGAGGGGCCAAAGAGGGTACTATGAGAAGATACCTGGTGTGTGGAAGTGGTGGGCGGGTCAGGCTGCCAGTACCCATTGGAGCAGCATAGGGTAGGGAGAAGCAGGGGGAGAGGAGGGTCTGGGCAGTGCCAGGATACCACAGCATGAGGGGATCAGAGGGGAGGTGAAGAGGGGCCAGCAAGAGGGGCCTGAAATCAAGGGACAAGTAAAAGGCCCTGAAGAAGGGTAGCTAGGGTCTCAAGCAACATGCCGGGTCCTGTAATGGAGAGCCAAATGCTAGCACCTGGGACGGGGTGAATGAAAAGAAACATGGAGGGGGAAGAGCAGGAGGGGGAAAAGTTGACTGGGTAGCCCAGAGGTAGAAGGGCTCAAGGCCCAGGTCCACTGCAGTGTGTCAGGGGTCGGGAGCAGGGCCCGGGGTGAGGGAGGCCAAAGGGCCCAGGCAAAGGGCAGAGCTATGTTTTCCAAAGGGAGCCCCCAGGGCAAAGAGAACAAGTCAAATCTCCTGGCCCTGGTGGTGAGCATCCTGGGAAGGGGATCTGGAAAGCGGGCGTGGCAGACACAGAAAGGACAGGAGGGCCGAAGTCGACCACGTGACTAGCATGCTGGCTTCATACAAGAGGTTCGTGGCATAGAAGTTAACTAGTGAGATCAAAATAAACACACAAACTCAATTTACCTATTTCTTTGACCAGGTCTGAGACAGCTCTCCCCTCTGGCTCCTGCCTTGAGCCACCCAGTGGGGCAGCGAGGTTTACACAGACTAGCAGGTGAGAGAGAGAGAGAGCATGCCAGGGAGTGGCCTTTTATTGGGGAACAAGAAATTCAGGGGAAAATTCCATCCAATGAAAGTCGAGAGGGACAGCATTCCAAGGTCAGTGGCAGTGATTGGTCTCAGGGTCAATGGTCAGTCACACCCCCACACAGATGGGCTCTCACACCTAGAGAGGGTAGGGATTAGTTCTGAGACAGTTTAGCCAGAACACCTCACACCCAATCAGGGAGGTGCCCAATCACATGCGAGAATGGCTTCCCACACCGAAGGAGGGTACAGACTAAAAGGCCACAGGAAGAGTGTGGGTGGTGTGTGGCCCAAGATCTCAGCAAGGAGCCGAGGCAGGGGACCTAGAGGAGGGCCCAAGCCAGGGGAGAGCAGGGAATGCTGGCACCGGAAGGCTGGCCTGCACTAGTGTTCTGTAGTACAGGGAAGCCAAGGGGAGCAGGGAAGTGGCCCCAGTGAAGGGCCTTCAGACAATGCCAAGAAAAACAGTGAGCAAGAAGGGCCACCAGAGGCTCAAGCCAGGAGTGAGGCGATGGAACTGAGAGCTAATTGCCAGGGCTTAAGCAGGGGTATCAGTACAGTGAACAAGATTTGGGAGGGAAGGAAGGGGATCCAGCCGGGGGCAGTTAGGCTTCAGGCCTAGGGCCACCTCCAGTTCTCAGGGTTCCTGGTGCAGGACCAAGCACTCAGGGAGAACAAGGGGCCCAGGCAAGGGACAGGGCATTGTTTCCCATTAGGTGCACTGGAACAGATAAGAATCTATGGCCAGGGTCCCAGCAAAGGAGTCCATGAACAGGAATGTGTCCAGAAGGAAGGGGAAGGGAGGACACAGCAGATGGTCGGGGTGGGTGCCCAAAGGGGCAAACCCAGGGCTCAAGCCAGTTGCCCAGGCAAGTGACACTACCCAATCAAGAGTGATGTGGGACCCAAGGAGCAGGAGACCAGCGAGCACCAGTAAAAGCAACAGGTGAAGTGGAGGAAGGGGTTACATGAGGACCAAGAGAAGCCAAGGGGAACCTAGGGGAGACCACTGGCGGGCTCAAGCTAGGGGCCCCCAGTTCAGACCCAACACAAAGAGTCTGCTTGCTATGCCAACAGCCATGAGTAACATAGTCAGAGGCTCAGGTGAATGCCCAGGCCCAGCGACTGGAGAGCAAAGGGTCAGGGTTATGCAGGGCTGGGTTGCTGTAGGGGCAGCATTCAAGGCCAGAGGGCTGGGAAGGGAAGGGAGGGGATAGCTCAGGGCTGGGTTGGATCAAGTCCATGTTAACTGGCATGCCTCCAGGTTCACACAGTGAAGAGGCCTCAGGCAAGTGGCAAGGCTGTGTTTCCCATAGTGAACATTCAGGGCACAGAGGAGAGCAAATTTTCTCCTGTGCCCCAGTTAAGGAGATCCTCAGAGAGGGATCTGGACCAAAGGAGGGGCCAAAGATGGTACTGAGAAGGGAAAACTGGTATGAGGAAGTTGGGGGGGGTGTCTGGCTGCCAGGACCCATTCGGGCAGCATAGGCTAGGGAGAAGCAGGGGGAGCAGTGGGTCTGCGCAGTGCCAGTATACCACAGCCTAAGGGAATCAGAGGGGAGGCACAGGAACAGGCAGGTAAAAGGGGCCTGAAATAAAAGGACAGGGACTGGGTCCTTGAGACAGGCAGCCAGGGGCTCAAGAATGGAGCCTGGCCCAGTACTGGAAAGACAAGTGCTTGCACCTGGTCCTGGGTCAATGAATAAGGACATGGTTGTCTGAGGGAGCTCTTATAACTCTGAAGCCTGTGTAGATTGGACTGGCTCCTCCAGGAAAGAGACTCCTCCCACCTTGGTGTCCAGGCTACATTGTATTCTGCCTCAGCCCATGTAGAGGGGACTCATCACTACATTCATGAGATCCCTTCCACCTGGGTGCCCAGTTGGGGGGTGAAGTCGTGTACAGCTACAGCCAGGATATCAGGGACTCACTCCTCCAGGTAAGATAACACTTTCACCTGGGTGTCAGGGGGAGGTCATATCTAGGTGAAGCCAGAGTAACAGGGACTTGCCCCTCTAAGCACAAGACCCCTCACATTTGCGTTTGTTCAGGGGGCTCCTGTACAGCTGCAGCCAGGGTTATCAGGGACTCACTTCTCCAGGAGGGAGACCCCTTTAACCTGGGTGTAAGGGGAACTCTTATACATCTCCAGGCAGGATAGAGGGGACTCAGCCTCCAGGCAGGAGACGCCTCCCTACTATGTGTCTGGGAAGCTAGTACACTGCCCCAAACAGGGTAGAGGGGACTCATGCCTCCAGGTGTGAGACCCCTCCCACCTAAGTGTTACAGCCAGGCTAGAGGGGACTCATCTCTTCAGGCAAAGACCCTTCCAATCAGGGTGCCAAGTGGAGCTCATATACCACTGCAGCCAAGGTAGAGGGCACTCCCCCTACCAGGCTGGAGACCCCAACCACCTGGGTGTCTGGGGGGGGGCTCTTATTCTGCCTATTCAGGGTAGCAGGATCTAGCCATTCCAGGCAAGAGACCCCTCCCACCTGGGTGTCAGAGGATCTCCTATACCACTGCAGCCAGGTTAGAGGAGCCTCGAATCTCTAGTCAGGAAACCCCTCCCATCTGGGTGACTGGGGGTGCTCCTATACCTCCCAGCCAGTTTAGAGGGGACTCACTCCTCCAGTTGGGAGACGCCTCCCATTTAGGTGTCCTGGGTGCTCTTATATGGCACCAGCCAAATTAGAGGTGACTCGCCCCTCTTGGTGGGAGACCCCTCCAACCTGGGTGTTGCAGTCTTGTATAGCCTGTATACCACCAAAGCCAGGGGAGAGGGAAATCGGCCCTCCAGGTGGGATACCCCACCCAACTTGGTGTCTTGGGAAGCTTGTATACCTGCACAGCAAGGGTAGAGGGGATTCCCTGCTCTAGGCGGGATACCCTTCCTACCAGGGTGTCAGGGGAACTCTTATCCTGCCACAGCCCTGGTAGTGGGGAATCACCTTTCCAGGCAAATACACCTCCCACCTGGGTGTCAGGGGGAGTCTTATACCGCCACAGCCAGAGTAGAGGGGATGAGCCCCTCCAGGCGTGAGACCCCTTCCACCTGATTATCAGGGCTCTACATATACTGCCATAGGCAGGGTAGAGGGGTCTCACAATCGAGGCGGTAGACCCCTCCCACCTGGATGTCAGGGGGAGCTCTTATACACCCCGCAGCCAGTTTTCAGGAGACTCGCCTCTCCTTTCGGGTGACCCCATATCCTGAGTTTTGGGGAAGCTCCTATATAGCCAGAGCCAAGGGAGTGGGGACTCGACCCTCCAGGTGGAAGATCCCTTGAACCAGGTTGCCAGGGGAGTTCATATACTGGCATAGCATGGTAGAGGGTACTTGCAACTGGAGGCAGGAGACCCCTCCCACCTGAGTGGATGGGGAACTTCCTATACCACTGCATCCAGGGTAGAGGGGACTCGCATCTCCAGGCTGTAGACTCTCCCACTGGTTCACGGAAAGATCCTCTACCAGCGCAGTTATGGTAGAGGGGACTCACCCCTCCAGGAGAGAGACGACTCTCTCCTGGTGTCAGGGAAAGCTAGTAAACTACTGCAGCCAGGGTAGAGGGGACTCACCCCTTCAGGCGGAGACTCCTCTGATCTGTGTATGGTGGGGGGAGCTCATATAACACAGCATCCAGTATAGAGGGGACTTGCCCCACCAAGCAGAAGACCTCTCCCCCCAGCTGTGGCGGGGAGCTCCTATATCTTCAAAGCCAGGGTGGATGGGACATGCCCCTCCAGTCTGGAGACATCTAAAACCTGGGTGTCAGTGGAAGCTCCTATACCACCAGAGGCAGGGTCCAAGGGACTCTACCCTCAAAGTGGGAGACTCCTCCCAACTGGGGTTCAGGAGAGCTCCTGTACTGCAGCAGCCAGGGTAGAGAGGATTCGCCCCTCCAGGCTGAAGACCCCTTCCATCTGGGTGTCTCAGGGTAGAAACGACTTGCACCTGCAGACGAGAGACCTCTCCCACCATCAAGCGAGAGACAACTACCACTTGAGAATGGGGATAATTCTTATACCGCTTTTTCCCGGGTAGAAGGTACTCGCCCCTCCAGGAGGGAGACCCCATAACCTGGGTGTTGGGGAGCTCCTATACCACCAGAGCCAGGGGAGAAGGGACTCGACCCTACAGGTGGAATATCCCATTCACCTGGTTGTCAGGGGTGTTCATATACTCCCACCAAGCAGGGTAGAGTGGACTCGCCACTGGAGGCGGGAGACTGCTCCCACCTGGGTGTACAGGGGACATCCTATAACACTTCAGCCAGGATAGAGGAGACTCACCTCTCCAGGCCTGAGACCCTCCCACCTAGGTGTCAGGGGGAGATCCTTTACCTCCCACCAGGTGAGATACCCATCCAACCTGGGTGTCTAGCAGAGCCAGGGTAGAGGGAATTCAACCCTCTAGGCGGGAGACCCCTCCCACCTGGGTGTCAGCGGGGTAGAGGGGACTCTAGCCTCTTGACTGGAGATTTCTCCCAATTGGGTGTCAGGGGAGCTCCTATACTGCAGCAGAGAGAGTAGAGAGGACTCCCAGCCCTAGGCGGGAGAGCCCTCCCACCTGGGTGTCAGGGGGAGTTCCTATACCACTACAGCCACTTAAGAGCTGACTTGCCCTTCCAGTCAGGGGACCCCTCCCACCTCTGTGTCTGGGTGACCACCTATACCTCTATACATCCGCAGCCAGGGTGGTGGGAGCTCACCCTTCCAATCAGGAAACCCTTCCCTCCTGGGTGACCTGCGGAGATTGATTACTTCAGCAGCCAGTGTAGAGCGGACTCACCCCTACAGGGGGAGATCCATATCCCCTGGGTGTCATGGGGAACCCCTATACTGCAAGAGCCAGTACACCTCTGCATGCGGAAGAACCCTCCCACCTGGGTGTACTGCGAGCTCTTTTATGGCAAGAGCTAAAGTAGAGGATACTAGCCTTCCAGGCGGGATGCCCTTCCCACCTTGGGGTCTGGAAGAGCTAGTATACAGCCACAGACAGGGTAATGGGGACTCACTGCTCCAGGCGGGAGGCCCCTAAAACCTGGATGTCTGCGGGAGCTCATATATCCCACAGCCAGTGTAGAGGGGACTCTTCCTTCCAGGTGGAGGACCCTCCCACCTGGGTGTCAGGTGGATCTCATATACCCCAGCAGCCAGGGTAGAGGCAACTCGCAAATCTAGAGGACAGACACCTCCCACATGGGAATGGAGGTAACTCTTATACCACCTTAGTCAGTGTAGAGGGGACACGCCCCTTCAGGTGGAAGACCCCTCCCACAGGGTGCCTGGCTGGCGTGGGGGGGTGTGTGGGTTCTTATACAGCTGCAACTGGGATAGCAGCTACTCGCCCTTCCAGGTAGGAGACCCCTCCCTACTGGGCGTAGGAGAGGGCTCTTATACCCCCACAGCCAGGGTGAGCAGAATCTCCCCTTTAGGCTGGAGACACTCCCACCTGGGTGTCACAGGGAATTTGTGTAACACCTGGACCAGGGTAGAGGAGACTCGCCCATCCATGCGAGAGACCCCTCCAACCTGGCTTTCAGCGGGAACTTATATACCACCATAGCCAGGATAAAAAGTACTTTCCCCTTCTGGTGGGAGACCCCACGGACCAGGGTGCCAGAGGGGGCTTATATATCCTCACAGCCAGGATAGAGGGCACTCACCCCTCCATGCGGGAGACGCCTCAACCTGGGTGTCTGGGGGAGTTTGTATACCTCTGGAGCCAGGGTAGAGGGGACTCTCTGCTGCAGTCAGGAGAACCCTCCAACCTGGGTGTTGGGGGAAGCTCCTATACTGCCACAGCCAGGGTAGATAGAACTCCCCCCTCCAGGCGGAAGACCCCTCCCACCTGGGTGTCAGGGGGAGTTCCCACACCACTGCAGCCATGGTATAGAGGACTTGCCCTTCCACTTGGGAGACCCGTCACAGCTGGATGTCTGCATGAGCTCCCATAAATCTACAGCCAGGGTAGAGGGGATTAGCCCCTCTAATCAGGAGACCACTCCCACCTGCGTGTCCTGGGGAGCTTGATTACTGCAGCAGCCAGGGTAGAGGGGACTCGCCCCTACAGGCAGGAGGCCCCTCCAACCTGGGTGTCCAGGAGAGCTCCTATACTGCCACAGCCAGCATAGAGGGAACCCTCTCCTACAGGCGGAAGCCCCCTCCCTCCTGGTTCTAATGGGAGCTCTTATATGACAAGAGCTAAAGTAAAGGAGACTCGCTGCTCCAGTTGAGAGACCCCTTCCCACCTGTTTGCCAGGGGGAGCTTTTATACTTCCAAAGCCAGGGTAGAGGGGACTTGCCCCTCCAGGTGGGAGAACCCTCCCACCTGAATTTCAGGGGGAGTTGTTATACAGCTGTAGCCTGGGTAGAGGGAACTCGACCCTCCAGGAGGAAGACCCCTTCCACTTGGGTGTCCTGGGAAGCTACTGTACCACTGAAGCCAGGGTAGAGGGGACTCGCACCACTAGCGGGAGACCCTTTCCACCAGGGTATCAGAGGGTGTTCCTATACCGCTGCAGCCAGGGTAGAGCAGACTTCACCTTCCAGTTGGGAGACCCCTCCTATATGAGTGTCTGGGTGAGCTCCTATACCTCTGCAGCCAGGGTAGTGGGGACTCACCCCTCCAATCGGGAGACCCCTCACACTTGAGCGTCCCCGGAGGCTTGATTACTGCAGCAGCCAGGGTAGAAGGGACTCGCCCCTACAGGTGGGAGACTCCTCCCACCTGGGTTTCAGCAGGATTTCTTCTACCTCTGCAGCCAGGGTAGAGCAGACCTGCCCTTCCAGTCGGGATACCTCTCCCACATGGGTGTCTAGGTGAGCTCCTCTACCACTGCAGCCAGGGTAGAGGGGACTCTCCCCTCCAATCGGGAGACTCCTCCCACCTGGGTGTACTGGGAGCTCTTATGTAGCAATAGCTAAAGTAGAGGGGACTTGCCCTTCCAGGATGGATACCCCTCCCACTTGGTTGTCGGGGGAGCCAAAGCCAGGGTAGAGGGAACTCACCCATCCATGCAGAAGACCACTCCCACCTGTGTTTAGGGAGGCCCTGATATACCCCCTTAGCAGTGTAGAAAAGACTTGCTGCTCCAAGCAGTGGACTCCTCCCACCTTGTTTTCTGGGAGAGCTTTTATACCTCCACAGTCAGGGGAGAAGACACTCATTGCTCCATCAGGAGACCCTTCCCACCTGTTGTCAGGGGGATAGCCTATACCTCCACATCTAGGATAGAGGGGACTTGCCCCTCCAGGCGGGAGACCCCTCCCACCTGGAACATGGCGGGGAGATCCTATACCGCCATAGACAGGATAGAGGGGACTGGCTGCTCCAGGCGGGATTCTCCTCTCACCTGGGTTTGAGGGGGAGCTCTTATACCGCTGCAGTAATGGTAGAGGTACTCGCTCCTTCAAGAGGGAGACCCCTTCTACCTGGGTGTCTGGGGAGTACTATATGGCGGAATCCAGTCTAGATGGGACTCGCACCACTAGGCAAGAGACCCTTCCCACCTGGCTGTTTGGGGAGCTCTTATACCACAGCAGCCATTGTAGACAGGACTCACCCCTTAAGTCAGAAGACCTTATA
Organism: Marmota flaviventris; assembly: GCF_047511675.1. Taxonomy (NCBI): domain Eukaryota; kingdom Metazoa; phylum Chordata; class Mammalia; order Rodentia; family Sciuridae; genus Marmota; species Marmota flaviventris. Next base: position 23,412,068 of record NC_092517.1, read on the forward strand.
ACTTGTGTGTTGCGGGGAGCTCCTATACTGCCAGAGCCAGGGAAAGGGGACTCAACGCTCCAAGCTGAAGATCCCTTCCACCTGGTTGTCAGGGGAGTTCACATACTGCAAAAGCCAGGGTAGAGAGGTCTCCCCACTAGAGGCAGGAGACCCCTCCCACCTGGTTGTAGGGGGAACTTCCTATACCCCTGCAGCCAGTGTAGAGGGGACTTGTGTCTTCAGGCCCAAGACCCTCCCACCTAGGGGTCAGGGAGAGATCCTTTACTTCTGCAGCCAGGGTAGAGGGGATTCACCCCTCCAGGCGAGAGACCCATCCAACCTGGGGGTTAGGGAAAGCTAGTAAACCACTGCAGCCAAGGTAGAGAGGACTCGCCCCTTCAGGCAGGATTCCCTTCCTATCTGGGTATGGGGTGGAGCTCCTATACCACAGCAGCCTATGTAGAGGGGATTCGCTCCTCCAAGCAGGAGATCCGACCCACCTAGGTGTCTGGGAGATCTGGTATACCCCTCAGCCATGGTAGAGGGAAGTCACCCCTGTATGCGGGAGACCCCTCCCACATGGGTTTCAAGGGGGGTTTTTATACTGCTGAAGGCAGGATAGAGGGGCCTAGGACCTCCAGGTGAGAGACCCTTTCCACTTGAGTGTCTAGGGGAGCTCCTATACCGCTGAAGCCAGGATAGATGGGACTTGCACCTCTAGGCGGGAGACCCCTCCCACCTGGGTGTCAGGGCAAGTTCCTATAAGGCTGCAGCCAGGGTAGAGAAGACTCGCCCTTCCAATTGTGAGACCCCTACTACTTGGGTGTCTAGGTGACCTCCTATACCTCTGCAGCCAGGGAAGAGTGGACTGGCCCTCCAATCTGGGATCCCTCCCACCTGGGTGTCAGGAGGAGCTTGATTACTGCAGCAACCAGGGTAGAGGAGACTCGCCCCTACAGGTGGGAGACCCTTCACACCTGGGTGTGTGTGGGGGGAGCTGATATAGTGCTATAGCCAGCATAGAGGGAATTCCGTGCTCCAAGTGGGAGACTCCTCCAAACTGGGTGGCTGGGGGAGCTTGTATACCTCCACAGCCAGGGTAAAGGGGATGCACTATTCCAGTCAGGAGACCCTTCCTATCCGTATGTCAGGAGGACCTCTTATACCACCATAGCCATTGGGGACTTGCCCCTCCAGATAGGTGACCATTCCCACCTGGGTGTGTGGGGGGAGATCCTATACTACCACTGCCAGAGTAGAGGGGACTAGCCTTTCAAGGTGAGAGACTCCTCCCACCTGTGTTTCAGGGGTAGCTCTTATACTGCTCAGCCAGAGTAGAGGGGACTCCCCCCTCAACATGGAAGACCCCTCCCATCTCTGTGTTGGGGGAGCTCCTATACTGCCACAGGCTGGGTAGAGGGAACTCTACCCTCCAGATGGGAGACCTCTTCCACCTGGATGTCCCAGGGAGCTCCTATACCACTGCAGCAGTTTAGAGGGGACTCTAGCCTCCTGGTCAGAGACTCCTCCCACCTGGGTGTCAGAGGGAGTTCCTATACCATTGCAGCCATGGTATAGGGGACTTGCCCTTCCAGTCCAGAGACCCCTCCCACCTGAGTGTCTGGGTGAGCTCCTATACCTGTGCAGCCAGGGTAGAGGGGACTCGCCCCTCCAATCAGGAGGCCCCTTCCACATAGGTGTCCTGGGGAGATTAATTACTGCAGCACCAATCTCCAGGCGAGAGTCCATCCAACCTGGGTGTCAGGGAAAGCTAGAAACCACTGCAGCCAGGGAAGAGGGGACTCACCCCTTCAGGCGAGAGATCCCGCCCATCTGGGTATGGGGAGGAGCTCCTATACCATAGCAGCAAGAATAGAGGGGACTCGTCCCTCCAAGCAGAAGGTCGCTCCCATCTGTGTTCTGTGTGAGCTCTTACACCTCTGACGCCAGGCTAGAGGGGATTCACCCCTCCAGGTGGAAGACCCCTCCCACTTGTGTGTCAGGGGGGAGGTGATACCACTGCAGCCAGGGTAGAGTGGACTTGCCCATCCAGGCTGGAGACCCGCCCCAACTGGATGTCAAGGAAATCTAGTGTAGCAAGGCAGCCAGGGTAGAGAGTACTCGCCCCTTCAGGCAGAAGACCCTCCCATCTGAGCATGGGCAGGAGCTCCTTCCATCTTCCATGAAATTCCCCTTCTCCCTCCTTTTCCCTCACACCTCTCTTTCCTATTTAGTGGTAATCTTCTTCTCATGCTCTTTCTCCCTATCACATTTTGAGTCACCCCCCTTATATCAGAGAAGACATTTGGCATTTGTTTTTTAGGGATTGGCTAACTTCACTTAGCATAACCTGCTCTAATGCCATCCATTTCCCTACAAATGTCATGATCTTGTTATTTTTTAGTGCTGAGTAATATTCCATTGTGTATAAATGCCACATTTTTTATACACTCATCTATTGAAGGGCATCTACATTGGTTCCACAGTCTAGCTATTGTGAATTGTGCTACTATAAACATTGATGTGGCCGTGTCCTTGTAGTATGCTCTTTTTAGGTCTTTTGGGTATAGTCCGAGAAGGGGAATAGCTGGGTCAAATGGTGGTTCCATTTCCAGCTTTCCAAGGAATCTTTATACTGCTTTACAAATTGGCAGCACCAATTTGCAGTCCCACCAGTAATATATGATTGTACCTTTGTCCCCACATCCTCGCAAGCACTTGTTGTTGTTTGACCTCATTATGGCTGCCATTCTTAAGGAGTGAGATGGTATCTTAGAGTAGTTTTAATTTGTATATCTCTGTTTGCTAGAAGCGGTGGGTATTTTTTCATGTATTTGTTGATTTTTTGTATATCCTCTTCTGAGAAGTGTCTTTTCAGGTCCTTGGCCCATTTGTTGATTGGGTTATTTGATTTTTTGTTGTTTAACTTTTTGAGTTCTTAGTACACTCTAGAGATTAGAGCTCTATCTGATGTTTGAGGGGTAAAAATTTGTTCCCAGAATGTAGGCTCCCTATTCACCTCACATATTATTTATCTTGCTGAGAAAAAAACATTTTAGTTTGAATTCATCCCATTTGTTGATTCTTGCTTTTATCTCTTGTGCTATAGATGTTTTATTAAGGAATTTGTGCCCTGCCCCCATGTAATGAAGATTAGGGCCAACTTTATCTTCTATTAGATGCAGAGTCTCTGGTTTCATTCTTAGCTCCTTGATCCATTTTGAGTTGACTTTTGTGCATGGTGAGATAAAGGGATTCAAGAGGAGCTTGTATACCGCCTTACCCAGGGTGGAGGGGACTCTACCCTCCAAGCATGAGACTCTCCCATCTGGGTAATGAGGGGGAGAGCTCCTGTAACTCTGCATCCAGGATAGTGGAGACTCGCACCTTTAGAAGGAAGATCCCTCACACATGGTTGTCAGGGGAGCTCATATGCCACCTCAGGCAAGGTAGAGGGGATTCACCACTACAGGAGGGAGACACCACCCACCTGGGTGTACAGGGGAGATTATATACTGTCACAGCCAGGGTAGAGGGGTATTGCCCCTCCAAGCACATGAGCCCTCACACCTGGGTGTCAGGGGGAGCTCATATACCACCACAGCCTAAAAAGTGGGGACTCGCCCCTACAGGCCAGTGACCCCTTTCACTTGGGTGTTGGGGGGAGCTCGAATAACTCCTCAGTCAGGATACAGGGGACTTGCCCCAACAGGTGGGAGACTCCTTCCAGCTGGGTGTTATGAGAAGCTTCTATACTGCCACTCTTAGGGTCTGTAAACAAGTCAAGATGGCGCCTGGCATTTTGCCAGAGGGAGAGGTTTGTGAAGAAATGCCAGGGAGCCATTAAGTGTGAAGATTACTTATTGGTTGACTGCTGTATCTAGTTTATGTTAATTAAGATAAGCTGTGTGGAATGTATATATACCCCTCCTGTCCTACAATAAATGGCTCTCACTCCTGCTCTGTCAATGTACACAAGTTGCTCCTCACCCCCCCCCCCCCCCGCTATTTTGCCCAGCCAGCCGGGCTGTGGCAGATGGTGGCCCATACGGGGAGCCCCGGGACACTCAAGGGTAAGTGACCAAAAAAAAAAAAAAAAAAAAGCTGCCCATCCCCAGATAGGACGGGAGCAAATCTGCTCGTCCCTAGGCAGATAGGGCAAAAGGAAAAATGGCCATTTTGAGAAAATGGAGAAGGTTAATACAGTATGTTTGGGTCTTGTTTTGTCTTGAATTGTTGTATTGTCTTTATGATGAAAATATGGAAGGGGTGAGAAGTAAATTACTAAGGGAAGGAAGCACCCCAGTGGAACCAAGAATAGTTAGGGCATGTGTTGATGGAAGCCCAGGAACTCTAGTCAGAAAGAAAAAGAAAGTTCAGAGGAGGAAGGATTATCAGGGAAAAAGTTACAACAAAAGGCTATTACTGAATACTTTTCATTACTGGAGGGTGAGTGAATCTGCGAAGTGGTTGCCACGTGCGAGAGCCAGTCATGGCGCAGCAAGGACTTTCCAAGTGGCAGCAGCCGGCTCTTCCCTGCCCCCCGCCCAGGGAGCGGAATGCCACTGCAAGAGCCCAAATCCAAACCTGACCCGGAGGCACAGTCTCGCAGGCTCTTGCTCCCTGTGCCCAGTGGCAGTTTGAGTCTGGAACACTCCCTGGACTCTCCCCTGGGCCATCTGGGGCTGCCCGGGATGCTGCAGGCAGAAGATGGCCCGCATCCCTGAAGTTTGATCATTTCCGAGGCCAATAACTACAATGGTTCTCCCACACCTGGAAGCTAATGAGTAATGAGTGCCATTAAGATCTATTTCAAAAGTAAAAAACCTTGAAATAATGTACTAAATTGTTCAGAAGGTTGTTTTCTTAGCGCCTGCTGGAATACTACAGATTTTTCTTTAGCATCATTGCCGGGGTTCCTGCCTTCGTTCCAGTGCCAGTAAAGACAAAAATGGAAGAATTTCCTGTGTTGCTGAGAACTGGATGGGACTTCGGATCAAGCTAGCTGCCTACAGAACTTACCTAGACTGTGATTTAAGCTAGCTGCCTGCAGAACTTACCTGGACTGTGATTTACCTGGACTGTGAGTTAATCTATTGAGAAACTGCTTTACCTGGACTGAGACAACAAAATGTAATCTACAACAAATTGTAATTCGGTATCTTTGCTAATGGTGTCATTGCTAGTATACTTTATCCAAGGGCTTCTTGCATGGAGCCATCAATTGGCTTGGTATTGTGGCATTTTGTATCCTCCCCTTCTGCTTGTAGCAGATTATTTATGGTGTTTGTGTAAAAACCACTATGGTCGTTATTTAAATTAAACAAAAGGGCGAAGTGTTAGGGTCTGTAAACAAGTCAAGATGGTGCCTGGCATTTTGCCAGAGGGAGTGGTTTGTGAAGTAACGCCAGCATGCCATTAAGTTTGGAGATTCCTTATTGGTTGACTGCTGTATCTAGTTTATGTTAATTAAGATAAGCTGTGAGGAATGTATATATACCCCTCCTGTCCTACAATAAATGGCTCCCACTCCTGCTGTATCAATGTACACATGTTGCTCCTCAACCCCCGGCTACTTTGCCCAGCCAGCCGGGCTGCGGCAACCACACCTAGGGTAGAGGGGTTTGCCTCTTTAGGCAGGAGACCCCTCCAACCTGGGTGTTCCTGCTGCTGGAGACCCTCTCACCTGATTGTGTGTGTGTGTGGGGGGGGGGGCTTGCATATCACGTTAGCCAGGGTGGATGTGACTTGCCCCTCTAGGTGAAAGTCTCCTCCCACCTGGGTGTCTGGGAGAGCATGTATATAGCAGCAGCCAGGGTAGAGGGGACTCTCCCCTCCAATCGAAATGCCCATCCCACCGGGGTGTCATGGGAGCTCCTTTACTGCCAAAGGCAGGGTAGAGTGGATTCTCCCCTCCAAGCTGGAGACCTCTCCCACCTAGGTGTAGGGTTGGTGGTCTTGTATATCGCCCAAGCCAGGGTAAAAGGGACTCGCCCCTCTATGCAGGAGAACCCTCCAACTTGGGTGTCTGGGGGAGCTCATATACCACTGAAGGCAGGTTAGAGTGGACTTGCCAATCCAGGTGGGTGACCCCTCCCACCTGAGGGTCGGGGGGAGCTCCTATACCGCAGCAACCATGATAAAGGTGCTCACCCCTCCAGGCAAGAGACCCCTCCCTCCTGTGTATTGGGGAAGATCTCTTATACCGTGCAGCCAGGGTACAGGTGACTCGCCGACCCATGCAGGGGACCCCTCCAACCTGGCTTTCAGCAGAAACTTATATACCACCACAGACAGGGTAAAAAGAACTTTCCTCTTCTTTTGGGAGACCCCTCCTTCCAGGGTGTCAGTGGGGGGGGACTCATATACTGCCACAGCCAAGATAGAGGGGACTCACCCCTCCATGTGGGAGACACTCCACCTGGGTGTCTGGGGGGAGTTTGTATACCTCCCAGCCAGGGTAGAGGGGACTCGCTGCTGCAGTCTGGAGACCCCTCCCACCTGGGTTTTGGGGGAGCTCCTATACCACCACAGCCAGGGTAGATGGGACTTGCTTCTCCATGTGGGAGACCCCTCTCACCTGGGAGTTAGGGGGAGTTCCTCTACCACTGCAGCCAGGGTAGAGAGGACTTGCCCTTCCGCTCAGGACACCCCTCACACCTGGATGTCTGCATAAGCTCCTATACCTCTATATCCAGGGTAGAACAGACTTTACCCTCCAGCTGGAAGACCCCTCCCACATGGGTGTCAGGAGGAGCTCCTATACTTCTGTAGCTATGGTAGAGGGGACTCCCCACGTCAAGCAGGAGACCCTCCCACCTGGGTTTCTGGGGGAGCTCGTATACCACCCCAGACAAGGTCGAGATGTCTTGCCCCTAAAGGTGGCCTTGTGTCCTGGGTAGGTGGGGGGACTCGTATACAGCTGCAGGCATGTAGCAGGGATTGCATACATGAGCCAGAAGACCACTTTCACCTGGGTGTCCGAGGGATTGCCTAGACTGCAGTATCCAAGGTAGAGGGGACTCACTCCTCCAGACAAGAGTCCCCTCCCACAAGATTGTCGGGGGGGGAGCTCAAATACTGCCCCAGGCAGGAGAGAGGGGACACTCTACTCCAGATAGGAGACCACTCCCACCTGGGTGTCAAGGAAAGCTAGTTTACCACTGGAGCCAGGGAAATGGGTTCTTGCCCCTTCAGGTGGGAGACACCTCACATATGGGTATGGGGGGGTGCATGTATACCATGGCAGCCAGGGTAGAGGTGACTCACCCCTCCAGACAGAAGACTCCTCCAACCTGGGTGTCTGGGGGAGCTCCTATACCACCACAGCCATGGTAGAGGATACTTTCCCCTTCAGGCGGGAGACCCCTCTGACCAGTGTGTTCGGGAGAGCTCATATACTGCTGCAGCCAGGGAGGAGGGGACTTGCCCCTCCAGGTTGGAGAACCCTTTCACCTGTGTGTTGGAGGAGCTCCTATACCACCGCAGGCTTGGTAGAGGGAACTCTCCTCCAGACTGGAAACCCCTTCCACCTGGGAGTCCTGGGAGGCTCCTCTACCACTTCAGCAGAGTCAATGGGACTCCACCCTCCTGGCGGGATACTCCACCCAATTGGATAATGGGAGGTGTCTCTGGCCTTGAGGAGCCCCTTCCCTCTACCCTGGATGCTGGGGTATATGAGCTCCACCTGACACCCAGGTAGGAGAGTTCTTTCGCCCAGAGGGGTGACTCACCTCTAATCTGGCTTCGGTGGTATATAGTTCCCCCAGACACCCAAGTGGGAGATGTCTCCCGCATAAAGGGGTGAGTCCCCTGTATCCTGGCTGCTGTGATATAGGAGCTCCCCTGACACTGAGGTGAGAGGAGTCTTCCACCTGGAAGTTCGAGTCCCTTATACACTTCCTGCAGTGTTATAGGAGCTCACCAGGACACTAAGGTGAAAGGGATCTCCCTCCTGGAGGGGAGAGTACCCTCTACCCTTGCTGTGGTGGAGTATGAGCTCCAACAGACACCCAGGTGGGATGGGTCCCCCGCCTGGAGGGGCGAGTTCCATCTATCCTGGCTGTGGCACCATATGAGCTCCCCTAACACCCAGGTGGGAGCAGTCATCTGAGTGGAGGGGCAAGTCCCCTCTACCTGGATATGGCGGTATATGAGCCTCCCCACCATACCCACATAGGAGGGGTCTCCAATATAGAGGGGCAAGTCCCCTCCACCCTGGCTTCTGTGGTATATGATCTCCCTTTGACACCCTGGTGGGAGGGATCTCCCACCTGGAGGGGCAAGAACCCTCTACCCTGGCTGCTGTAGTAAATGAGCTCCCCTGACACCCAGGTGGGAGGTGTCTTCCTCCTGGAGGAGAGAGTCCCCTCTACCTTGGCTAAGGTGTTCTACAAGCTCTGAGCTACAGCCAGGTGGGAGGAGTCTCCTCCCTGTAGGGGCGATTCCCCAGTACCCTTTCTGGCGCATTATACTAGCTCCACCTGACACCCTGGCTTCCATAGTATAGGAGCTCCCCCTGACATGCTGATGGGAGGCAGTCTCCGGCCTAGACAGGGGAGTCCACTCTACATTGGCTGCTTAACTACAGGAACTCCCTTGACAGCCCATTAGGAGGAGTCTCCTGCCAGGAGGCTAGAGTCCTCTCTACCTTACTGCAGCAGTATAGGAGCTTCCCAGGACACCCAGGAGGAAGGGGCCTCCCGTCTGGAGGTTAGAATTCCAACTAAACTGCCTGCGGTGGTATTGGAGCTTCCATTACACCCAGGTAGTTGGGGTCACCAGCCTGGAAAGAGGAGTCCAGTCTTCCCTGGCTGTTGCCATATATGAGCTCCCACGACACCCAGGTGAGAGAAGTCTTCCCCCTGCATGGAAAAGTACCCTCTACCATGGATGCTGTGGTATAAGAGCTCCCCCTTATACCCAGGAGGAAGGAGTCTCCTTCCTGAAGGGGCAAGTACCCAATATCCTGGCTGCAGGGTTATACGAAATCCATCCCCAACACCCAGGTAGGAGAGATCTTGCCCCCAAAGGAGCAATTCTGTTTACCCTAACTGTAGAGATATAGGATCTCCCACCCCACACATGGTGGGAGGGTCTCCCGCCTGTAGGGGCGAGTCCCCTCAACCCTGGCTGCAGGGGTATAAGAGCCCCCTCCCACCCTCAGGAGGAAGGGGTCGCTGCTACCCCAGCTGAAACTGTTTATGACCCCCCCCCCCTTGCCAGACATCTCTGTGGGAAGGGTCTTCAGCCTTGAGGGGCGATTCCCCTCTACACTGGCTAAGGAGGTATAGGAGTTACCACCATTCCCTGTTGAGAGGTGTCTTTCACCTGGAGTTTTGAGTTGCTTCTACCGTGGCTACTGTGGTATATATGATCCACCTGACACCCATGTAGGAGGGCACTTCTGCCTGGAGGGGCGAGTCCACTCTACCCTGGCTGCAGTGGTGTACCAGCTCCACCTAATACCCAGGTGGGAGGGGTCTCCCGCCTAGAGGGGTCACTCCCCTCTACCCTGGCTAAGGGGGTGTACCAGCTCTCCCAGGCACCCAGATGGGAGGGTTCTCCTGCCTGAAGGGGCGAGTCCCCTCTATCCTGGCTGCTACAGAATATGAGCTCCCCCTGACACTCTGGTTGGAGGGATCTACTGCCTGGAGGGCAAGAACCATCTACCTTGACACCCACATTGGAGGAGATTTTGGCCTGGAGGGGCTAGTTCCCTTTACCCTGGCTAAGGTGTTATATAAGTTCCCCATGATACCCAGTTGGGAGGGGTCTCCTCTCTGGAGGGGCAAGTCCCCACTACCCTGACTACAGTGGTATAGGAGCTCCCCCACCCACACCCAGGTGGTTGGGTGTCCTACCTGGAGTGGTGAGCCCCCTCTATCCTGGCTGGGGCAGTATACTGGCTCTCCCTGACACCCAGGCCCGAGGGGTTTCCTCTCCAGTGGTGAGTTTCCCCTACTCTTCCTGTGGCGGTATAAGAGCCCCCTGGACACCCAGGTGGAAGGGGTCTATCCTCGAGTGAAGCATGTCCCCTCTACCCTAGCTATGTTGGTATAAGAGCTACCCCTGCTAACCAGGTGGGAGGTAAATCCTGCCTGGAGGGGTGAATCCCCTCTACCCTAGCTGTGCATGGATACAAGCTTCTACAGACACCCAGATGGGAGGTGTCTCCCGCCTGGAGGGGCGACTCCCCTCTACCATGGCTTTGGTTGTATAGAAGCTCACCCCAGCAGACAGGTGGGAGTGTTCTTCCACCTGGAGTGTGGAATCCCCTCTACTTTAGCTGGTGCCATATAAGAGCTCCCAGGACACCCACAGGGGAGGTGTCTCCCGACTGGAGGGGCGAGCACCCTATACACTGGCTGGGAGGTATAGGAGCTCCCCCAGACACCCAGGTGGGAGGGGTTTGTTGACTGTAGGGGTGAGTCCCCTCTAACCTGACTTCCTGGGTATAGGAGCTCCACTAACACACAGGTAGGAGGGGTCTCTCGCCTGGAGGGGGAATCCCTGCAACCCTGGCTGTGGCGGTATAGGAGCTTCCCTAACACCCACGTGGGAGGGGTCTCCAGCCTGGCTGGGTGAGTCCCCTCTACCCTGGCGGCAGTGGTATAAGGACTCCCCTGGACACCCAGGTGGGAGGGGTCTTCACCTGGAGAGGCGAGTCCCCTCTAACCTGGCTGCAGTGACATACAAAATCCCACAGACAACCAGGTGGGAGGGATTTCCCACCTGGTGGCACCAGTAATCTCTTCCCTGGTTGGGGAGGTGTACTAGCTTCTCTGACACCCAATTGGGAGGTATCTCCTGCCTCGTGGGGCGAGTCCCCTCTACCCTGCCCGCGAAGGTATAGGAGTTCCCCCAGACATCCAGGAGGGAGGGGGCGAGTCCACTTCACACTACATGTGATGGTATGTGAATTCCCTCAGACATCCAGGTGAAAGCAGCCTCCCACCTGAAGGGGTGAATCCCTCTTACCCTGGCTGAGGCTGTATAGGAGCCCACCCTACAAACCCAGGTGGGAGGGGTCTCTTGCCTGGAAAGGCAAGTCCCCTCTACACAGTCTGAGGCAGAATACAAGACAGCGGGGATACCAAGGTGGGAGGGGTCTCTCGCCTGGAGGAGCCAGTCTGCTCTACCCATGCTGCAGAGATATAAGAGCTCCAAAAGACAACCATTTACCTTTTCACTCACCCAGGCCCAGGTGCTAGTGCTTGGCTCTCCATTACTAGGCCTGTCTCCTTGCTTGAGTCCCTGGGAGCCCTTCTCAAGGACCCTGTCCCTGTGCCTTAGTTTCAGGCCCCTTTTACTGGCCCCCTCCTGTGACTCCCCTCTGTTCCCCTTATGCTGTGTTACCAGACCCTCTGCTCTCCCCACTTCTTTCTAGCCCAGGCACCTCTAATTTGTCCTGGCTGCCCAACGACCCCACTCCAAACTCTGCACCACAAGTATCACCTCACAGTGCCCGCTTTTGCCCCTCCTTTGGCCCAGGTCCCTCTATGAGGATCTTCTCACCTGGGAAACAGGAGAAAAATTGGCTGGCCTCTGCACCCTGAATGCTCCCAGTGGGAAACACAGTCCTGCCACTCACCTGTTTCCCCTTTGCCACCTGAACCTTGATGCCTGGCAGTTAATATATAACTTGCTCCAACCCAGCCCTGAGAGATCCTTTCCCTTTTCTCCAGTTCCCTCTCACCTTGCATGCTACCAATACCCCAACACAGCCTTCCCTAATCTTGGTCCATTGTGCTCCAGTCCCAAGGCCTGGCTGCTCGCCTGAACCCCTGACTGCTTTCCTCATGTCCCTTAGCATAGCATGGAGTTTCTTTGTGTTGGGTTTGACATGGAGGCCTCTTGCTTGCGCCCACCAGTGGGCTCCCCTAAGTGCCCCTTGTGCTTTTCTCTGTCTTCTGGTCCTTATGCGACCCCTTCCTCGTCTTCGCCTCGCAAATTCCCCTGGCATTTGTGAGTGTCCTTTTCTTTTGTTCTCTCATCCATGATCAGTCAGGTGGGTCCCTTTCCTGGGCTGCTGGCTTGAGTCCTGGGTCTCACCCCTCTGAGCACCCACCAGGACCCCCTAAAATGCACTCCCGTCAAACTTCTCCTGTCCCCCTTCCCTTGATAGGCATCCTTTGCCAAGTCCCTGGCCCTGAATTCTAAACTGGGCCAGAACACCTAATGGGAAACAGAGCCAATCCCCACACCTGGGTCCCTTGCTCTTTCTGGGTGCTTTGTCCTACACCTGGAACCCTGACACCTGGCAGTGTCCCTGGCATGTACCTGCCTGCCCCTGTTGTATCCTCTGTCTCTCCACCCAAGCTTTGTCCACTATCCTGAGCCTCCTGCCCCAGCCCCGGCCCTTGGCTCTCCATTCCATGTCCTGGCTCTTTGCTTGATCCTCTGATGACCCTTGTTGCCCAGAGTGTGCCTGGGCGTTTACTGTGGGCCACTCACTTGGGCTGCTTCCCTGTTCCCTTTATAGTGCCATGCCACCCGCCTGCCAAGCCCTGCTCTTCCCTGTACTCCCGTGGTGTGGGCCCTCCTCTAGGTCCCTAACCTGGGCTCCTTTTTGGGGTCCAGGCCCTACTCCTCCAGCACCCATCCTCTGGCCCTTCCCACTGTGCAATTCTTTGGCCCTCCTTTCATTCCTGTCCTATCAAGCCCCCTTTCTTTATCCCTTTCCCAGGATTCACACGCATGCCAGGGAGGTGGTCCTGGCCTTTTGGAGCTTCTGGATCACTAAGGGAAAAAGTATCCCTGCCCCTTGCATGGGCCCTTTGGCCTCTTTCAGGCAGGGTCCTTCTCCCCAACCCTGACACCTACCTATGCACCACCATCTCCCCTCTCTCCTTTCATTTACTCCCCAGCCCGGCCCTGTTTCAGGTGCCTCCCTGAGGATCTACTTACCTGAGGCAGAGGAGTGGAATTAGCTGGCCTCTGCACTCTGAAGGCTCCTATGGGAAATAGAGCCCAGCCCCTCACCCTTTGGCTGCTGGAACCCGGACATTTGGTAGTGGACACGGGCCTTGTGCAGACCTTGCTCTGCTAGATCACCTTCTTCCCTCCTCCGTCCTCTCCCCTTGCATGGTGCCCCTACCCCAACCCAGCCCTCTAGAATCCTGACCCTTTGTGCTCTAGTCTATGGACCTGGCTCCTCAAGTGGACCCCCGACTATGTTCATTCATCATGTGGCATAGAGTCACGTGGCTTTGCGTGGTGTCTCTTCGTGTTGGGTTGGATGCGGGAGCCCCTTTCTTGTGCACCCTACTTCATTCCCCTAAGTGCCCCTTGTGACGCAAGCCCTCCTGCTGTCTCCTCATCCTGCATCACCCCTTCCTCCCCTTCAATGTTTTCCCCTCATGTGGTCCCCTGAGTGTTGGGTCTCTCATCATCTTGGGTCAGGTCAGTCCCTTGCCTGGACTCCTTTCTTGGTTCCTGGCTCTTACCCTTCTCCACACCCACTTTGATCTTGCATCAAGACCTACTGTTGCCCTCTTCTTGGCTCCCTTCCCTTGCCAGACACCTTTGCCAAGTCCCTGGCCCTGGATTCTCATCTATGCTAGAGTGCCTTATAGGAAACTGAGCCCTGCCAGTGGCCTGGGCCCTTTTCTCTCCCTGGGTTCTTGGTCCTGCCCCCGGAACCATGAAACCTGGCAGTGGCCCTAGGCTTTGAGCCTGCCTCCCCCTGCTGCATCCCCAGCTTTCCCTATCCCCGTTGTCCACTTACCTGAGACTACTTCCCCAGCTCTTGGCTCTTCATTCACTGGCCAGGCTCCTTGCTTGAGCCTATGATGGGTCTTGTTGCCCAGAGCGTGCCTGAGCATTGACTGTGTGCTACTTGCTTGGACTGCTTCCCTGTTGCCTTTGGTGTTGCTGCACTGCAGTCCACTAGTGCCGCCCACCTGCCCAGCCCTGCCCTTCTCTGTTCTCCCTTAGTGTGGGCCCTCATCTAGGTCCCTAACCTGGGTTCCTTGTTGGGTTCCAAGCCCTACCCCAACAGCACCCATCCTCCGGCCCTTCCCACTGTGTGCTTCTTTGGCCCTCCTTTCATTTCTGTGCCTGTCAAGCCCCCTTTCTTTATCCCTTTCCCAGGATTCACACCTACACCAGGGAGGTGGTCCTGGCCTATTGGTGCTTCTAGATCCCTAAGAGAAACATAGTCTTGCCCCTTGCATGGGCCCTTTGGTCTCCTTCATTCTGAGTCCTGCTGCTCAACCCTGACACCTATCCATGGACCTGGGCCTTGAGCCTCCCTACCAATGGACCACCATCTCCCCTCTCTCCTTTCCTTACCACCATAGCCCTGCCTCTTCCAGGTGCCTCCCTGAGGATCTACTTACCTGAGACAGAGTAGTGAAATTAGCTGGCCTCTGCACTCTGAAGGCTTCTATGGAAAACAGAGCCCAGCCCCTCACCTGTTCCCCTTTGGCTGCCCAAACCCTGACACCTGGCAGTGGAAGTGGGATTTGTGCAGATCTTGCTCTGCTATATCACCTTCTTCCCTCCTCTGTCCCCTCCCCTTGCACACTGCCCCTACCCCAATCCAGCCCTCTAGAACCCTGACACTTTGTGCTCCAGTCTTCGGCACTGGCTCCTCGCATGGGTCCCTGACTGTGTTCATTCATCATGTGGCATAGAGTCATTGGCTTTGCGTGGTGTCTCTTCATGCTGGGTTGGATGAGGGGGCCCCTTTCTTGTGCCCTCTACTTCACTCCCCTAAGTGTCCCTTATGTTGCCTGCCCTCCTGCTGTCTCCTCATCCTCGCATCGGCCTTTCCTACCCTTTACTGCTTTCCCCTTGTGCAGTTCCCTGCTTCTTGTGTCTCTCATCATCTTGGGTCAGGTCAGTCCCTTGCCTGGACTCCTTGCTTGGTTCCTGGCTCTTACCCCTCTCCACACCAACTGTGACCTTGCGTCAAGCCGTATCGTAGCCTTCCTCTTGGCCCTCTTTTCTTGCCAGTCACCTTTGCCAAGTCCCTGGCCCTGGATTCTCATCCATGCCAATGCACCTTATAGGAAATTGAGGCCTGTAACTGGCCTGGGCCCGTTGATCTCCCTGAGTTCTTGATACTGCCCCCGGAATCCTGAAAGCTAGCAGTGGCCATGGGCTTGGAGCTGCCCCAACCCCGGCAGGATCCCCAGCCTTCCCTAACCCCGTTATCCACTTACCTGAGACCTCTTCCCCAGCCCTTGGCTGTTCCTCTGTCCCTTCAGGCTGGGCCCTCCTGTACTTCCTGTTGCTGCCAGGCCCCTTTTCCTGATCCCTTTCCAGGATACTCACCCAGGGCAGGAGACTGGACATGGCCTCTTGTCACTCTGGGCCCATTTTGTTAAATGTAGCCCTTCCCCTTGCATAGTCCATTTGGCCTCCCTCAGCCTGGGGCCTGCTCCTGGACACTGACATCCTGCAGTGGGCCTGGGACTTGAACTTCCCTCTTTTGCACCATCATCTCCATCTCTTCCCTCCCTCCCCTAACCAGTCCTATATGTTTTCATATTCCCCTGGCCCCAGCCCTTGCACTTGGTTCTCTGTTCCTAGGCCTGGCTCCTAGCTTGAGACCATGGCTGCCCTGCTCAAGGACCTTGCTCATATACCTTGATTTCTGGCCCCTTACTAGGGGCACTGTTATGCCTCCCTTCAATTTCCTTGTGCTGTGTTATCCTGGCACTTCTTGGACACTTCCCTCCACTGCTTCTGCATAGACTGGGCTCATTGATTGGGTCCTTGCTCCCCAGCCACCTCCCCATGTCTGGATGAAAAGCATTTCCTCACAGTCCCCTCCTTTGTCCCTCCTTTGCTTCTGGACCCTCTCTGAGGATCTACTCACCCAGGACAGACTACTGTCCTCAACATCCTGAAATCTCCCTATGGAAACACAGCCCTGCCCCTCATCTGAACCCTCTTGCTGCCAGAAACAAGACACCTGGCAGTGGAAATGTGCTTTGCACCAGACATGCCATGAGCCATTCCCTCCCTTCCCTCACTTGCCATCTGGTCTTCAATACTGCTACAACCCCAACACAGGCCTCCCTGACCCTGTACCTTCAACTGAGCCCCTGTCTGCCTACTCCTGAGGCTTCACCTGGTGTCATTTTGTTTTGGGCCCCCTAGCATGCTTTTCTTGGTTTGCCCTGTGCTTCCAGCTGACTCCTCCTTTTTGTGTCTCCCCTTACTTCAATACCCTTGTATTTTACCTAGGCGCACCCAGGAGCCTTCTGCTCGTTGGGTCCCTTAATTTTGGTCATTCAGGTGAGAACCTTGCCTGGGTTCCTTGCTTTGGACCTGGCACTGGGCCCTCTCTGCACCCACCATGACCCTGCACTCTGTCCCCTGTTGTCATCTTCCTGGAGCCCATCACTTGTCAGACCCCTTTTGCCCATTCAATGTCTTGGGATTCTCATCTGGGACAGGCACCTTATGGGAACAGAGCCCTTCCCCTCGCCTGGCCCCTTTGCTCTCCTTTGGCCTTTGGTCCTGAACATGGAACTTGGACACCTGGCAGTGGCCCTGGGCCTTGAGCCTGCTTGTGGCCTCTCGGATACTTTGCCATCCCTCCACGGCCCTGGTCCTGAGACCCCTGCACCAGCCTTGGCTCTCCACTCTCAGTTCCCTGGCCTGGCTCCTCCCTGGATCCTCCAGTGCCCCTTCTTGCTCCCAGCATCCCTGTGCTTTGACTTTGCACCCCTCGCTTGGGCCGATTTTCTGTTTCCCTTGGCTTCCCTTCCTTGGAGAGCCCTAGTGCTGCCTGCCTGTCTGGTCCTGCCCTTTCCTGCTCTGTCCTGGCATGGGACAACATCTAGGTCCATACTCTGGTTTCCTTGCTGGGGTCCTGGTTCCCAACCCAACAACACATATCCTCTGGCCTATTCTGCTGTGCCCTTCTTTGGATGTCCTGTTTTTCCTGTCCCTTCCTTGCACCTTTTCCTGATACCTTTGCTAGAATGCACAACAGGGCTGGGGACTTTACATGGTCTTTTGACTCTTCCAGCTCCCTTTGGGAAAATGTAGCCCTGTTCCTTGCCTGGGTCCTTAGAGCTCCATTTGCCCGGGCTCTACTCCCCATTGCTGACAACCAACTGTGGACCTGGTCTGTGAGCCTTCCTCTCCCTGTGCCACCTGCTCCCATTTTTATTCTGCCTCCCCTCCCCATCCCTGTCTGTTTTCATGAAACACTGGCCAAGTCCTGCCACTTGGCTCTCCATCCCTTGGCTTCATCCCTTGTATGAACACCTGGGTGCCCTTCTGGAGGATCCTGTCCCTGTCCCCTGATTTCAAGCCCATTTTTCTGGACCCTTCTCTGCCACCCCTCTGTTCCCCTTGTACTGAAGTATCCTGGCATTGACCGGACCCTCCCCTCTCCCTGTTTTTCTCTAGCATGAGATCCTGGCTACCCACTGACCCCACCACCAATTCCAGACACAAGGTATCCCCTCACAGTGCCCTCTTTGGCCCTCCTTTGATCCTGGTCTTCTGTGAGATTCTTCTCATCTTGGGCAGAGAAGTGGAATTGGCTGGCCTCTGGGCCCTGAAGGCTCCCTGTGTGAATCCCAGCCCTGCCCCTCACCTGTGCCCCCAGACCTTTCCAACTTTTGACACCTTGCATTGGACTTGGGCCTTCTGCTGACCTTGCCCTGCACGATCATCACCCTTCCATCACCTACCATCCAGCCTTACATGATTCCCCTTCCCCAACCCTGACATTTTGCGCTCCAGTTTCCAGACCTGGATGCTTACCTGAGCCCTGGACTTTGTTCCCTGTGTTGTGTGGCTCGCAAGGTGTCACTTCACATTGGGGATTACCTGGGATCCCTTGCTTGTGCCCCTTAGTGCACTCCACTTTGCACCCTTTGCTCTGCCCTCTGTTTCCACATCCTAGTGCCAACCCTTCCTCTTCTTCACTTGTATAGAGGTGCCAGTTTATTCTGCCTTGTCCGCTGTGGTATAGGAACTCCCCTGACACCCAATTGGAAGGAGTTTCTGGTCAGGGCCTATAGTACCCTGTAGCATGCTGCAGCAATATAAGAGTTCCCCAGGACACCAAGGTGGAAGAGTTCTCCTGTCTGGAGAATAGAGTTCCCTCTAACCCACCTGCAGTGGTATAAAAGCTCCCCAGAAACCGAAGTGGGAGGGTTCTCCAAACCTGAAGGGGAAAGTACCCTCTTCCATGGCTGTGGTGGTATAAGAGCTCCCCCTGACACACAGGTTAGAGGGTTTCCTGCCTGGAGGGGTGATTTCCCGCTTTCATGGCTGTGGGGGTAAATGAGCTCCCCCTAACACCCTAATTGGAGGACCACCCACCAGGAGGGGCAAGTAATTTCTTCCCTGGCTATGGTGGTTTAAGAGCTCCCGCTGACAGCCAGGTTGGAGCTATATTCCGCCTGGATGGGAGAGTCTCCTCTACCCTGGTTAAGGTGGTATACAAGTTCCCTATGACACCCCAAGTAGGAGGGTCTCCCACCTGAAAGGGTGAGTCCCCTCAACCCTGTGTGTTAGGGTATAAGAGCCCCCTCCTATCCTCAGTGGGGAGTGGTCTCCTACCTGAAGGAGCAAGTAGCTGCTACCCCAGCTGCAGTTGTATATGAACCCCTGCTCCCCAGATATCCATGTGGGAGGCATCTCCTAACTGGAGGGGTGAATCCTCTCTACCTTGGGTAAGGCGGTATGGGAGTTACACCCATTCCCAGGTGGGAGGTGTCTCTTGTCTGGAGGTGCAAGTTGCCTCTATCCTGGCTGCTGGGTTATATGAGCTCCACTCAACACCCAGGTGAGAGGGGTCTTTTTCCTTGAGGGGTTAGTCCCCTGTACCAGGCCTAAGGTGGTATAGGAGTTACTCCCATTTTCAGGTGGTGGTGTTTCTTGCCTGGAGGGGCGAGTTGCCTCTAACCTGGCTGCTGGGGTATATGAGTTCCACCTGACACCCAGGTGGGAAGGGGCTTCCGCCTGGAGGGGCGAATCCACTCTACCCTGTGTGCAGAGGTTAAGGAGCTTCCCCTGACACCCAGGGTAGAAGGGTCTCCCACCTAGTGGGCTGACTGCCCTCTACCCTGGCTGATGGGGTGTACCAGCTTTCCCAGACACCCATGTGGGAGGGGTGTCTTGCTTAAACTGGTGAGCCCCCTCTATTCTAGCTGCTGTGGTATACAAGTCCCCCCCATACCCAGATGTGAGGGGTCTCCCGCCTGAAGTGGTGAGTCTTATTTACCCTGGCTGCAGTGTTTTACTAACTCTCCCTGACACACAGGTTAGGTGGGTCCCTGCCCTGGAGGGTCTAGTCCCTTCCACCCTGGCTGCAGAAGTAAAGGATCACCCCATAACACCTAGGTGGGAGAGTCTCCATGCTGGAGAGGCAAGTCCCCTCTACCCTGGCTGCAGTGGCATAGGAGGTCCCCCCTACACCCAGGTGGGAGGGGTCTCCTGCCTCCAGTGGTGAGTCCCCTCTACCCTGCTATGGCAGTATATGAAATCTACTGTCTTCCAGATGGAAGGGATCTGCTGCCTGGAGGGTCAAGTCCCCACTTCCTTGGCTCTGGCTGTATTAAAGCTCTCCCAACACCCAAGATATAGGGTCTCCTGAATGGAGGGGCGAGTCTCCTCTACACTGGCTATAGCAGTATAAGAGATCCCCCAGACACCAAGATGGGAGGGTCTTCTGCCTGGAGGGGCGAGTCTTCTCTACCTAGGCTAAGGGGGTATAGGAGTTACTTCCATCCCCAAGTGGTAGGTGTCTCTCACGTGGAGGTGTGAATTACCTCTACCCTGGCTGCTGTATATTAGCTTACCTGACACCCAGGTTGGAGGGGTCTTCTGCCTGAAGGGGTGAGTCTCCTTACCCTTGCTAAGGTGGTATAGGAGTTACTCCCATTCCCAGGTGGGAGGTTTTTCTCCCCTGGAGGTTCGAATTGCCTCTACCCTGGCTGATCTCCCTATATGAGCTCCACCTGACACCCAGGTGGGAGGGTTCTCCTGCTTTGAGGGGCGAGTCCCCTCTATTCTGGCTGCTGTAGTATAGAAGCTCCCCTACCATAACAAGATGGGAGGTGTTTCCCGCCTGAAGGGGCGAGTCCCCTCTACCCTGCTGCAGTGGTATATGATCTTTCCCTAACACCCAAGTTGGATGAGTCTCTCTCCTGGAGGGGCAAATTCCCTGTATTATGGCTGCTGTGGTAAAGATCTCCCACTGACACCCAGAGGCCAGAGGTCTCATACCTGGAGCAATGAGTCCGCTCTACCCTGGCTATGGAGATATACAATGTTGCCCAAACATCCAGGTGGGAGGGGTCTCCTGCCTGCAGTGGTGAGTCTTTCATACCCTGGCTAAGCCAGTATATAAGCACCCCACTACACACAGGTGGGAGTGATCTTCTTCATGGAGGGGCGAGTCCCCTCTACCCTGGCTTAGGCAGTATACAAGCTCTCCGGACACCCAGGAGGGAAGGGTATCACATCTGGAAGGGCGAGTCCACTCTACTTTAGCTCTTGCTATATAAAAGCTCTCAGAACACCCAATAGGGAGGGGTCTTCTGCCTGCAGGGGTGTGTTCCCTCTACCCTGGCTGTGCCAGGCCAGTATAGGAAATGACCCCCGACATCCAGGTGAAAGGTGTCTCCTGCTTTTAGGGGTGAGTCCCCTCTACCCTGGCTGCTGCAGTAATCAAGCTCTCCATATACCCATGTGGTAGGGGTCTCCTGACTGGAAGGACAAGTCGTCTCTACCCTGGCTGCAGCAGTATAGGAACTCCCCCTGGCACCAAGGTGGGAGCCACCTAGAGGAGGGAGTCCCCTCTACCTTGGCTTCAGCAGTATAGGAACTCCTTAGGACACCCAGGGTAGAAGGGGTATCCCTCTTGGAGGGGTGAGTCTCCACTGACCTGGCTCTGGCTGTATAGGTTCTCCACCACACACACCCAGGTGGGAGGGGTCTCCTACTTGGAGTGGCAAGTCCCCACCCACTACTCTGGCTGCAGGGGTATAGGCACTCCCCTGCCACCCAGGTGGGAGGGTCTCCTGCTTGTAAGGACCAGTGCCCTCAATCCTGTCTTGGGGGTATAAGAGCTCCCTCCTACCTCCAGGAAGAGGGGTCTCCCACCTGGAGAGGTGAGTCACTGCTACCCAGGGCGCAGGTGTATAGGATCTTCCCTGGACAGACACCATGTGGGAGGGGTCTTTCCCCTTTAGGGGCGAGTCCCCTCTACCCTTGCTAAGGCAGTATAGGAGTTAATCCCATTCCAAGTTGGCAGGTGTCTCTTGCCCTGGAGGTGTGAGTTCCCTCTACCCTTGATGCTGGTGTATATTAGCTCCATGTGATACCCAGGTGAAAAGGGAATTCTGCCTGGAGGGGCAAGTCCCCTCTAGCCTGGCTAAGGCTGAATAGGATTTATTCTCATTCCCAGGTGGTAGGTGTTTCTCGCCTGGATATGCAAGTTCCTCTACCCTGGCTTCTGTGCTATATGAGCTCCACCTGACACCTAGGTGGGCGGGGTCTTCTGCCTGGAGGGGCCAGTCCACTCTACCCTGACTGCAGTGGTTAAGGAGCTTTCCCTGACACCCAGGTGGGAGTGGTCTCCTGCCTAGAAGGGTGACTTCCCTCTACCCAGCCTGTGGGGTTTTACCAGCTCTCCCTGACACCCAGGTGGGAGGGGTTTCCTGTTTAAAAGCCTCTATTCTGGCTGCTGCAGTATATGAGATTCCTGTACATACCAAGATGGGAGGAGTCTCCTGCCTGAAGGGGTGTGTCCACTCTACCCTGGCTAAGGTGGTATAGGAGTTAACCCCATTCCCAGGTGGGAGGTGTCTCTCACCTGGAGGTGGGAGTCGCCTCTACCCTGGCTGCTGGGGTATATGAGCTCCACCTGACACCAGTTTGGAGGGGTCTTCTGCCTGGCGGGGCAAGTCTCCTCCAGCTTGGCTGAAGCAGTTAAGGAAGTCCACCTGACACACAGGTTGCAGGGGTCTCCAGGCTAGAATGTTGACTTCCCCCTACACTAGCTGCGGGGGTATACCAGCTTTCTGAGAGATCCAGGTGGGAGGGGTCTCCTGCTTGGAGGGTGGAGTCCCCTCTATTCTGACTGCTGTGGTAAAGGAGCTCCCCCGGCCATACAAAGATGAGAGGTGTGTCTCCCTCTAGAAGGGGCAAGTTTCCTCTACCATGGCTCTGGAGATACAGGAGCTCCCCACCCCACACCCAGGGGGGAGGGGTCAATTGCCTTGAGGGACAAGTCCCCTCTACCCTGGCTCTGGCGGTATAGGAGCTCCCCCACCCCCGACACCCAGGTGGGAGGGGTCTCCCGCCTGGAAGGGCGAGAGTCCACTACTTTGGCTGCTGCCATATAAGAGCTCCCAGACACCCAGGTTGGAGAAGTCTCCTTACTGAAGGGGAAACTACCCACTATCAAAGCCGCAGTGGTATAAAATCTCAACCTGACACCAGGTGGGAGCAGGTCCCCTCTACCCTGGCTAAGGCGGAATACAAGCTCGTCCTGGCACCAAGATGGGAGGTAGGAGGGGGTCTCTCGTCTGGAAGAGCATGTCCACTGTACCCTGGCTGCAGCAGTATATGAAATTCCACTGACACTCAGGTGGGAGGGTGCTTCCTCCTGGAGGGGCTAGTGGGCTCTCCCCTGGCTGCTGCTGTATAGGAGCTCCCCCAGACATCCAGGTGCAAGGAGTCTCCTGCCTAGAGGGAGCTCCCCCAGACATCCAGGTGCAAGGAGTCTCCTGCCTAGAGGGAGCTCCCCCAGACATCCAGGTGGGAGAGGTCTCCCGAAAGGAGGGGCGAGTCCCCTCTACACTGCATATGGTTGTATAGGAGCCCCACCACGATACCCACATGGGAGTGGTCTCCAATATGGAGGGGCAAGTCCTCTCTCCCTAGTTGCTGTAGTATATGAGCTCCCCCTTACACCCTGGTGGGAGAGGTCTCCCACCTGGAGGGCAAGAACCCTCTACCCTGGCTGCTATAGAATATAAGCTCCCCTGACACCACGGTGGGAGGAGACTCCTGCCTAGAGGGGTGTGTCCCCTCTACCCTGGCTAAGGTGTTATACAAACTCCCAGATACACCCATGTGGGAGATGTTTCCTGGAGGGGCGAGTCCCCACTACCCTGCTAAAATGGTATATGAGCTCCTCCATCCACATCCAGGTGGGCGGGGTCTCCCGCCTGGAAGGGCAAGTCCCCTCTACCCTAGCTGGCACAGTACACTAGCACCACCTGACACCCAGGTGGGAGGGGTCTCCCAACTGGAGTGGCGATTTTCCCCTACCCTTCCTGTGGCTCTATAGGAGCTCCCCTGGACACCCAGTTGGAAGGAGTCTCCTGCCTGGAGGGGCATGCCCCTCTACTTTGGCTATGGCGGTATAAGAGCTCCGCCTGACCCCGAGGTAGGAGGGGATCCTGCCTGGAAAGGCGAATTCCCTCTACCTGGGCTGTGGAAGGATCAGAGTTCTCCTTGACATCCTGGTAGGAAGGGTCTCCTGCCTGGAGCAGGGAATCTGCTCTACCCTAGCTGTGCAGATATACAAGCTTCTCCAGACACCCAGTTGGTTGTGGTTTCCCAACTGATGGGGCGAGTCCTCCCTAACCTGGTTTTGGTGGTATACAAGCTATACAAAACTCCAGCACCCAGGAGGGAGGGGTCTCCCACCTGGAGGGGTGAGTCCCCTCTACTTTGGCTGTTGCAATATAAGAGCTCCAATGACACCTACGTGGAAGGCTTCTCCCAACTGGAGGAGCAAGTCCCCTCTACCCTGGCTGATAGGTATAGGAGCTCCCCCAGTCACCAAGGTGGGAGGGGTTTCCCGACTAGAGGTTTCAGTCCCCTCTAACCTGGCTGTAGTGGTATAGGAGCTCCCCTGATACCTGGGTGGGAGGGGTCTCTCGCCTGGAGGGTGAGTCCCTGCTACCCTGACTCGGTGTTATAAGAACCTCACCAGATACCCAGATGTGAGAGGTCTCCACTCTGGCAGGGTGAGTGTCCTATACCCTGGCTGCAGCAGTATACAAGATCCTCACAACACTCAAGTGGGAGGGCCCTCCCTCCTGGAGGTGTGAGTCCCCTCTACCCTGGTTGGGGGGTGTACTAACTCCCCAGATACCCATTTGGAAGACATGTCCTGCCAGTAGAGGCGAGTCCCCTCTACCCTGCCTGTAGAGGTATATGAGTTTCCCCAGACACCCAGGTGAAAGGGGTCTCCCTCCTGGAGGATTGAGTCTCTATTACCCTGTCTGCAGCTCTATAGGAGCCCTCCATACAAACCCAGGTGTGAGGGGTCTCTTGCCTAAAGGGATGAGTCCCTGCTACTCTAGCTGCACCTAAATATGAGCTCCCCCTGACACCCAGGTGAAAGGGGTATGCCGCCTGGAGGGCCGAGTGCCTGCTACCCTGGCTGCAGCTGTACATGAGCCCACCCCCCACCACTGGGTACCAAGGTGGAAGGGATCTCATGACTATAGGGGTGATTCCCCTTTACATGGCCTGAGGCAGTATACTAGGGAGCCTGGGAACCAAGGTGCTAGGGGTCTTTGGCCCAGAGGAGCCAGTCCAATCTAGCCAGGCTGCAGAAGTATAAGAGCTCTCACAGATAACCATGTCCTATTTCATTCACCCAGGCCCAGGTGCTAGCACTTGGCTATCCATTACTGGGCCCAGCTCCTTCCTTGAGCCCCTGGGTGCCCTTCTCCAGGACTTCTCCATTAGTTTTAGGCCCCTTTTACCAGCCACCTCCTGTGCCTCCCCACTGATTTTCTCATGATGTAGTATCCTGGCAATGCCTGGACCTTCTCTCCCCCCGCCACTTCTCCCTAGCCTATGCTGCTCATATGGGTCCTGGAAACCTGAACACTCCCACTTCCGCACACCAGGTATCTCATCACAGTACCCTGTTTGGCCCCAACTTTGGTCTTTGTCTCTCTCTTAGGATCTACTCACCTGGCACAGAGGAGTAGAATTGGCTCACTTTTGCGCCCTGAATGCTCCCTATGAGAAACATAGCCCTTCCACTTGCCTGAGTCCTCTTCACAGCATGAAGCTTGAAGCCTGGCATTTAAAATGGACTTGCTCCAACCAAACCATGAGGGATCCCCAACCTTCTCTCCCCTGCCCTCTGGCTTTCCATGCTGCCACTACCACAACCCAGCTCTCCCTAACCCTGTCTTATTGTGCTCCAATTTCTGGGCCTGGGCATTCACCTGAGTCCCTGACCATGTTCCTCATGACCCTTGGCATAGCAACGACTCTCTTCGTGTTGGGTCTGGCCTGGGGACCACTTGTTTGGGCCCGCCAGTGGGCTCCCCTAGGTGCCCCTTGACTTCACCTGGTCATCATGCATCTCATTCCTCCCATTCCCTTTGCACCTTTCTCTGGTGCTCACAGGTATCCTGTTCCTCCAGTCTCCCTTCACCATTGATCAGGTGGATCACTTGCCTGGGCACCTGGCTTGGGTCCTGGGTCTCACCTCTATGTGCACCCACCCTGACACCCTTGCGTGCCCTCACTTTATCCTCCTTCTGGCCCCCTTCCTTTTCCTGGCCTACTATGGAAGGACCCTGGCTGTAGTTTCTCATCTGATCCAGGGTGTCTTATGGGAAACAATGTGCTAGCCCGCGCCTGGGCCCATGGCTCTCTCTGGGTGCTTGGTCCAGCACTAGGAACCCTGAAACCTGGAGGTGGCCCTGGACCTGGAGCCTGACTTTCCCCTGGTGGATACCCTGCCTTCCTTTTCAAATGTAATCCACTGTTCTGAGCCCCCTGCTCAAGAACTGGCCCTTGACTCTCTGTTCCCTGGCCTGGCTTCTTGCTTTATCCTCTGGTGGCGCTTATTGCTCATTGGATTTCTGGGCATTGTCTGAGGTCCCCCAGCTGGGGCCACTTCACTGCTTCCCCTGCTATTCCTGGGCTTCAGTACCCTAGTTCAGCCCTGTCTTCCCTGCCTGGTGTCCCCTGCTCTCCCCTGGCCTGGTTCCTCGTCTAGGTCCCTTGACTGGGCTCCTTGCTGGGGTCCTGGCCCCCACCCCACCCACACCCGTCCTGCGGCCCTTCACACTTTGCCCTGCTTCAGTCCTCCTATTCTTTCTGTCTCTGTGATGTCTGCTTTCCTGATCCCCTTACCAGGATGCTCACCTAGGCCAGGAGACTTGATTTGGCCTCTTGGCCCTGGGGGCTCCCTTTGGAAAACATATCCCTGCCCATTGCCTGGGCCCTTTGGACTCCCTCTGCCAGGGCCCTGCTGCCAACCCCTGACACCCTACAGTCAATCTGAGCCTTGAGGTGTTCTCCCCTTGTGCCACTGACTCCACCTTCTCCCCTCCTACTGCTCCCCCTCCATCTTTCTTTTCATTCAGCCAAGCCCAGGTGCTAGCACTTGGCTCTCCATTACTGGGCCTGCCTCCTTGCTTGAGACCCTAAACAATTCTCCCACTTCCTGAAGACCCTTGCCCTGTCCCTTGGTTTCAGGCCCCTGTTGCCTTCCCCCTCCTGTGCCTACCTTCTGATCCCCTCAAGTTGTGGTATGCTAGCACTGCCCAGACCATCCACTCCCCCTGCTTCTCCCTACCATATATTTCTGGAATGGGTCCTGCAGCCCACCACTCTTACACTTCCACACACCAGGTATCCCCTGACAGTAGCCTCTTTGCCCCCTCTCTTTGGTCCAGGACCTCTCTGAGGATCTACTCACCTGGGGAAGAGGAGAGGAACTGGCTCGCCTCTATGACCTGAATGCTCCCTATGGGAAACAGCCCTGCTATGTTCCTGAGTCCCCCTCATTGCCTGAACTTTGACGCCTGGAAGTTAATATGGACTTGCTCCAACCCAGCACTGATCAATCCCTTACCTTCCCTCTAGCCTTCCATGCTGCACCTACCACAACTCAGCCCTCCCAAACCCTGATACTTTGTACTCCAGTTCCTGGGCCTGGGTGTTTGCCTGAGCCTCTGACTGCGTTCCTCATGGATCTTGGCATAGGAAGGTGTCTCTTTGTGTTGGGTCTGACCTGGGGGCCCCTTGCTTAGGCCTGCCAGTGGGCTCCCCTAGGTGCCCCTTGGCTTTTCCTGGTCCTCATGCAAGCCTTTCCTCCCCTTCCCCTTGCACATTTTTCTGGCGATTGCAGGTGGCCTGCTCCTTGGGTCCCCATCCCCATTGATCATGTGGGTCCCTTGCCTGGGCACCTGGCTTTTGTCCTGGGTCTCGCCCCTATGCACACCCACCCCGACCCCCTTATGTGCCCTCCCGTCAACCTCATTCTGGCTCCCTTCCTTTTCCTGGCCTCCTTTGCCAGGACCCTGCCATACCTTCTCATCTGATACAGAGTGCCTTATGGGGAAACAATGCCCTGGCCTTCTCCTGGGGCCCTTGCTTTCCCTGGGTGCTTGGTCTGACACCAGGAACCCTGAAACCTGGATGTGGCCCTAGGCCTGGAGCCTGACTGCACCATGCCAGATCTCCTGCCTTCCTTTCCAAATCTAATCAACTCTCCTGAGCCCCCTGCCCAAGCACTGGCACTTGGCTCTTCATTCCCTGGCCTGCTTCTCGCTTGAGTATCTAGTAGCCCTTCTTGCCAACTGCTTTTCTGGGCATTGTCTGAGGGCCGCTCACTGGGGCTACTTCCATGTTCCCCTTGGAATTCCTGGACTGCAGTACTGTAGTTCAGCCCTGCCTTCCCGGCCCAGGGTTCTCTGCTCTCCCCTGGCCTGGGCCCACTTCTAGGTCCCTTGATTGGGCTCCTTTCTGGGGTCTTGGCCCCCACCCCACCCACACTCATCCTGCAGCCTTTCAGGCTGTACCCTGCTTTGGCCCACCTGTCCTTTCTGTCTCTGCCATGCCCGCTTTCCTTACCCCCTTCCCAGGATGCTCCCCATGGCTAGGCAACTTGATTTGGCCTCTTGGGCCTGGGGACTCCCTTTGGAAAATGTACCTCTTTTCCGTGCCTGGGCCACTTGGCCTCCCTCAGTTGGGTCATGCTCCCAACCCCTGACACCCTACAGTTGATCTGGGCCTTGAGCCGTTCTCCCCTGTGTCAACAACTCCACTTTCTCCTCTCCTGCTACTCCCTCTCCATGTTTCTTTTCATTCACCCAGGCCCTGGTAGTAGCACATGGCTCTCCATTACTGGGCCCATCTCCTTGCTTGAGACTGTGAGCCATTCTCCAACTTCTTGAGGACCCTTTCCCTTTCCCTTGGTTTCAGGCCCCTGTTGCATGACCCAACCTGTGCCTCCCCTCTGTTCCCTTCATGCATTGGTATGCTGGGACTGCCCAGACCCTCTGCCCCCCCCCCCTGTTTTTCCCTACCCTGTGCTGCTGGAATGGGTCCTGCAGCCTACCCTCCCCACTTCTGCACACCAGGTATCCCATCACAACACCCTCTTTGCCCGCCCCCTTCCTTTGGTCCAGGTACCTTTCTGAGTATCTACTCACCTGGTGCAAAGGAGCTGAACTGGCTTGCCTCTGCACCCTGAATACTCCCTATGGGAAACACAGCCCTGAAAATCACCTGAGTCCCCCACACTGCCTGAACCTTGAGGTCTGGCAGTTAAAATGGACTTGCTCCAACCCAGTCCTGAGGAATCCCCTCCCTTCCCTCCTGCCTTCTATGCTGCCCTTACTGCAACCCAGCCCTCCCTAACCCTGACAGTCTGTGCTCTGGTCCATGGGCCTGGGCATTCGCCTGAGCCCCTGACCACATTTCTCATGACCCTTGGCACAGCAAGGAGTCTCTTCCTGTTGGGTCTGACCTGGGTGCCCCTTGCGTGGGCCCACCAGCGGACTCCCCTAGGTACCCCTTTCCTTCTCTTGGTCCTTACGCAGCCCCTTCCTCCACTTCCCCTTGTGCCTTTTTTTGGTGCTTGCAGGTCTCCTGCTCCTTGGGTCCCCCATCACCATTGATCGGGTGGGTCCCTTGACTGGGAGCCTGGCTTGGATACTGAGACTCAGCCCTATGCGCACCCACCCTGACCACCTGCCATGCCCTCCCATCAGTGTCCTTCTGCCCCTCTTCTTTTACTGGCCCTCTTTGCCAGGGTACCTGGCCATAGGTTCTCATCTGATCCAGGGCACCTTATGGGAAACAATGCCTTGCCCCTCGCCTGGGTTCCTTGCTCTCTTGGGTGCTTTTTCAGGCACCAGGAACACTGAAACCTGGATGTGGTCCTGGGCCTGGAGTCTGACTGAACCCTGCTGGATCCCTTGCCTTCTTTTCCAAATCTTGTCCACTGTCCTGAGCCCCCTGCCCAAGCCCTGGCCCTTGGCTTTCCTTTCCCAGACCTGGCTCCTCGCTTCAGCCTCTGGTGTCCCTTCTTGCTCACTGCTTTACTGGGCATTGTCTGAGGGCCCCTAACTGGGGCCTCTTCCCTCCTCCCCTTGGCTTCCCTTTACTACAGTACCCTAGTGCAGGCCTGCCTTCGCAGCCCGGGGTTCCCTGCTCTCCCCTGGCCTGGGCCCTCCTTTAGGTCACTTGCCTGGGCTCCTTGCTGGGGCCATGGTCCCCACCCCACCCACACCTATCCATTGGACCTTCATGCTGTGCCCTCCTTCGGCCCTCTTGACATTTCTATCTCTGCCATGCAAGCTTTTCTGGTCCCCTTCCCAGGATGTCCACCAGGGACAGATGACTTGACCTGGCCTCTTGACCCTGGGAGCTCTCTATGGGAAAACGTATCCCTGCCACTTTCCTGGGGCCTTTGGTATCCCTTAGCCCAGGCCCTGCTCCTGAGCCCTGCTCCTGACCCCTTCAACTGACCCCTGACACACTGCAGTGGACCTGGGCCTTGAACCCTTCTCTCACTATGCCACTCACTCCACCTTCTCCCCTCCTACTGCTCCCCTTCCATGTTTCTTTTCATTCACCCAGGCCCAGGTGCTAGCACTTGGCTTTCCATTACTGGGCCCAGCTCCTTTTTTGAGACCATGGCTACCATTCTTTCCCTGTCCCTTGGTTTCAATCCCCTTTTGTCAGGCCCCTCCTGTGCCTCCCCTCTAATCCCTTCAAGCTGTGGTATCCTGGCAATCATAGGACCCTCTGCTTCCCCTGCTTCTCCCTAGCCTATGCTGCTTGAATGGGTCCTGGCAGCCTAACCGCCCCTAATTCCACACACCAAGTAGCCCCTCACAGGACTGTTTGGCTCCTCCTTTGATCCAGGTCCCTCTCTGAGGATCTACTCACATAGGGAAGAGGAGCAGAATTGGCTGGCCTCTGTGACCTGAATGCTCCCTAAGGGAAACATAGCCCTACCACTCGCCTGAGTCCCCTTCATTGCCTGAACCTTGTGGCCTGGCAGTTAACATGGACTTGCTGCAACTGAGCCCTGAGTAATCCCCCCCTTCCCTCCCCTGCACACTGGCATTGCATGCTGCCCCTACAGCCACCCAGCCCTCTGTAACCCTGAACCTATGCTCTCCAGTCCTTGGGCCTGAGCATTATCCTTAGCCCCTAATATGTTCCACATGGCCCTTGGCATAGCAAGGAGTCTCTTTGTGTTGTGTCTGACCTGAGGGCCCCTTACTTGGTCCCACCAGCGGGCTCCCCCAGGTGCCCCTTGGCATCTCCTGGTCCTCACACAGCCCCTTTCTCCCCTACTTCTACTGCTTTTTTCTGGAACTCACAGGTCTCCTTGTCCTTGGCTCCCCCATCACCATTGATTAGTTGGGTCCCTTGCCTGGGTGCCTGGCTTGGATCCTGGGTCTTGTCCCTATGTACACACACCCCAACCCCCTTCTGTGCCCTCCCATTGCCCTCCTTCTGACCCCATACTTTTCCTGACCTATTTTCCAGGACCCTAGCCATAGATTCTCATCTGATCCAGGGTGCCTTATGGGAAACAATGCCCTGCCCGTCGCCTGGGCCCCTTGCTCTTCTTGCGTAGTTGGTCCAACACCAGTAATCCTGAAACTTGGAGGTGGCACTTGACCTGGAGCCTGTATGTCCCCTGCTGGATCTTCTGTCTTCCTTCCCAAAACTTGTCCACTGTCCTGAGGCTGCTGCCCAAGCCCTGGCCCTTGGCTCTCAGTTCCCTGACCTGGCTCCTTGCTTGAGACTCTAGTGGCCTTCCTTACTCACTGCTTTTCTGGGCATTGTCTAAAGGTCCCTCACTGGGGCAACTTCCCTGCTACCCTTGGCTTCTCTGTACTGCAATACCCTAGTGCAGGCCTGCCTTCCTGGCCTTAGCCTTCTGTGCGCTCCCTTGGCCTGGGCCCTCCTCTACAACCCTTGTCTGGGTTCCTTGCTGGGGTCCTGTGCCCCACCCCACTCCCACCCATCTTGCGGCCTTACAGGCTGTGCCTTCCTTTGGTCTTCCTGTCTTTTCTGTCTCTCCCAGTCGTGCTTTCCTGATCCCCTTCCCAGGAGGATCTCCAGGGCCAGGGTACTTGATCTCGTCTCTTGGCCCTGCGGGCTCCTTTTGAGAGAACATAGCCCTGCCCCTTGCCTGAGCTCTTTAGACTCCCTCAGCCCTGGCCCTGATCCCGAACCTGATACGAAAGTGGACCTGTGCCTTGTCTCTCTTAGCCACCCATTCCACTTACTACCCTCCCACTGCATCCCCAGCCATGTTCTTTTTCATTCACCTGGGTCCAGGTGCTAGCACTTGGCTCTCCATTATGAGCCCAGCTCCTTGCTTGAGCCCCTACCCAAACTTTTTAAGGCCCTGTCCCTGTCCTTTGGTTTTAGGTGCCTTTTGCCAGCCCCATCCTGTGTCTCCCCTCTGATCCCCTCATGTTAGTATCCTGGCACTGCCTGTACCCTCTGCTACCTCTGCTTCCTTCTAGCCTGGGCTTCTCAAATGGGTCCTGGCTCCTCACCGACCCCAACTCCAACCTCCACATGCCAGGGGTCCCCTCACAGTGCCCTGTTTTATCCCTTGTTTGGTCCAGGTTCCTCTCTGAGGATCTACTCACCTGGGTCTGAGGAGCTGAATTGGCTGGTCTCTCCGCCTTGAATGTTTTCTATGGGAAACACTGCCCTGATCTCAGCTGCATCTTTTTCACTGCCTGAAACTTGAGGCCTGGCAGTTAATATGCGACTTCCTCCAACCCAGCCCTACAGATCCCCTCCCTTCACTCCTTTGCCTTCTGGCCTTGCATGCTGCCCCTACCCAGTGCTGCCCCAGTCTTCCGTAACCTAGACCCTTGGTGCTCCTGTCCCCAGGGTTGTGCGCTCCCTTGAGTCCCTGACCTCTTTCTTCATGTCCCTTTGCATAGTATGCAGTCTCTTCCTGTTGGGTCTGAACTGGGGGCCCCTTGCTTGTGCCTGCCAGAGGGCTCCTCTAGGTGCCCCTTGAGCTTCCCTCTGTATCAGGATCCTCCTCATGGAGCCCAGCCTCCTCAACCGCTCACAAATTCCCCTGGTACTCGTGAGTCTCATGCTCCTTGGATCCCTTGTACTAGGTTGGTCTGGTGGTGGGTACCTTGTCTGAGTACCTGGCTATGGTCCTGGCTCACCTTCCACATGCACCCACTATGACCACACTCTGTGCCCTCTCATAGTCCTCATTCTGGCCCCCTTCAATTGCCAGGCCTCTTTTGCCAGGTCCCTGTCCATTGATTCTCATCGGTGCCAGGGCACCTTATGAAATAGAACCCTCCCCCTCCCCTGGGCTACTTACTCTTTCTGGGTGCTTGGACCTGCACCAGAAACCTGATACCTGGTTGTGGCCCGGGGCCTGGAGCCTGACTGCACCAGGCTGGATCTCCTACCTTCCCTCCCAAGACTTGTCCACTGTCCTAAGCCACCTGCCCAATCCCTGGGCCTTGGCACTCTATTCCCTTGCCTGGATCCTCGCTTGAGCCTCTGGTGGCCCTTTTTGTTCCTTTCTTTTCTGGGCTTTATCTGAGGGCCCCACACTGGGCTGCTTCTCTCTTCCCCTTGGCTTCCATGTACTGCAGTACCCTAGTGCAGCCCCAGCTTACTGGACCTGATCTTCCCTCTTCTCCCCTGGCCTGGGCCTTCCTCTTGGTCTCTTGTCTATCTCCTTTCTGGGGACCTGGACCCCAGCCCACCCAGACCTGTCCTGCAGCCTTTGAGCCTGTGCCCTCCTTTGGCCCTCTTGTCGTTTCTGTCTCTTCCAGGCCCACTTTCCTGATCCCCTTCCCAGGATGCTCACCAGGCCAGGTACTTGACATGGCCTTGTGGTCCTGTGAGCTTTCTTTGGGAAAAATGTAGCCCTTCCCCTTGTCTGGGCCTTTTGGCAACACTCAGCACGTGCCCTGCTACCCAATCCTGACATCCTGCAGTGGACCTTGGACTTCAGCCTTCCTCTCAATGTGCCATCTGCTCAGATTTCTCCCCTTCCTCCCCTCCACATCCACATCTATTTTCATTCACCCTGCAACTGGTGCTAGCACTTGGCTCTCCTTTACTGTGCATGGTTCCTTGCTTGAGCCCCTGGTTGCCCTTCTGTGGGACCCTTTCACTTCTTTGATTTTAGCCCTCTTTTTAGAGACCCCATACTGTGCCTCCCCTCTGTTCCACTGGTGCTATGATATAATGGCACTACTGGGACCCTTTTCTTTCCCTGCTTCTCCCTAGGCTGCGCTCCACAAATGGATCCAGTCTGCCAACCGACCATCCCACAACTTCCATACACCTGATATCCCCTCACAGTGCCCTCTTTTGACCCTCCTTTGGTCCACGTCCCTCTCTGAGGATTTACTTACCTGCATAGAGGATCCAAATTGGCTGGCCTCTGCGCCCTTAAGGCTTCCTATGGGAAACACAGTCCTGGCCCTTGCTTGAGTCTCCTTTGCTGCTGAACCTTGAGGCCTGGCTGTTAACATGCAACTTGCTCCAATCCAGCCCTGAGAGATCCACTCCCTTTCCTCCCCTTCCCTCTCACCTTGCATGCTGCCCATACCCACCCTCCCTAAGCCTGACCATTTGCACTTGAGTCCCCTGGCCTGGCGCTCATATGAGCCCCTGACATTGTTCCTCATGTCACTTGGCATAGCATGGAATCTCTTCCTGTTGGATCAAACTTGGGGGGCCCCTTGCTTGGGACTTCCAGCGTGCTCCTTTTGGTGCTCATTGTGCTTTTCTCTGTCTCCATTTACTTCCACAGCCCTTTCTCCCCTTCCCCTTAGCTTTCCCCTTGTGCTTGGAGGCTCCTGCTCCTTGGGTCCCTCATCCATGGTCAGTCATGTGGGTCCTTTGCCTGGGCATCTGGCTTGGGTCCTGGACCTTGCCCCCCCCCACACCCACTGAGACTCCCAGCCATGTCCTCCCATCGCCCTCCTCCTAGCCCCCTTCACTTGCCAGCTCACCTTTGCCAGGTCCCTGTCCCTGGATTGTCATCTGGGCAGGGCACCTTATGGGAAACTGAGTCCTACCCCCTTGCCTGGGCCGCTGTCTCTCTCTGGGCCGTTGGTCCTACACCCAGAACCCTGGCAGTCGCCCTGGGCAGTAGCCTGCCTGCCCCCTGCTGGATTCCCTGACATCCATCCAAAGTCTTGTCCACTGTCCTGAGCCCCCTGCTCAAGCCATGGCCCTTGGCTCTCCATTCCTTGGCCTGCATCCTCTCTTGAGACTCTGGGGCAACTTCTTGCTCTGTGTTTCCTGGGGCTTGGACTGCGGGCCTCACTGGGGCCAATACCCTACTCTCCTCAGCGTCCCTGAACCTCAATACCCTACTTTCACCCATCTGCCCAGTCTTGCCCTTCCCTGCCCTTTCCTGGCCTGGGCCCTCCTGTTGGTCCCTAGTTTGGACTCCTTTCTGGAGTCCTGGCCCACACCCAATCAACACCCTTTCTCTGGCCTTTCACGCTGCACCCTCCTTCATCCTTCTTGTTGCCTCTGTCCCTGCTGGGCCCCTTGTCAAGATCCCTTTCCTAGGATGCTCACCACATCCAGGGGACTGAAACTGGGAATTTGGCTCTGTGGCCTCCCTTTGGAAAATTGTAACTGTGCCCCTTGCCTGGGACTTTGGACTCTCCACCCAGGCCCTGT
This sequence comes from Marmota flaviventris, assembly GCF_047511675.1. Classification (NCBI taxonomy): domain Eukaryota; kingdom Metazoa; phylum Chordata; class Mammalia; order Rodentia; family Sciuridae; genus Marmota; species Marmota flaviventris. The sequence continues at coordinate 23,446,976 of NC_092517.1, forward strand.
TCTTCCATCCTGAAATCGTTCAGTTTACCTGAGCCTTGAGCCCTCCTCTCAATGCACCACCAACTACCCTTGTTCCCCTTTCTCTCCATTCTTCCCTCCCCATCCCGTCTGTTTTCATAGGATCCAAGACCAGGTCCTGGCATTGATTCCCAATTCTTGGGCCTGGCTCCTTGTTGGAGCAATGTTCACCCTTCTTGAGGACCCTGTCCCTGTTCCTTGATTTCAGGGCCCTTGCTTGCCCCCCCCTCCTCTTCCTCCCCTCTGTTCCCCTGGTATTTTGTCATTGCCAGGACCCTGCTGTTCCCATGCTTCTTCCTAGCCTGGTCTTCTCCAATGGTTGCATGCTCCCCACTGACACCCCCCAATCCTGGATCAAAGGTATCACTCACATTGCCCTCCTTTGGTCCTGGTCTCTCTCTGAGGATCTGCTCACCTGGGGCAGAGGGGTGGAATTGACTGGCCACTGGGCCCTGAGGATCCCTTTGTGCAACACAGCCCTGTCCCTCACCTGGGCCTCCTTTACCGTCCAAATTTGACTACTGGCAATGGACTTGGGCCTAGTGATGACCTTGTCCTTGGCAATCCCCTTCCTTCCCTCCCCTGCCCTCTAGCCTTATAAGCTGCCCCTAAGCAAACCCAGACCTTGGTCACCCTGACCCTTCGCCCTACAGTCTCCTGGCCTGGATGTCAGCCTAAGCTCCTTACTGCATTACTCGGGTTGTGTTGCTTTCTGTGGTGTCACTTCCTGTTATGTCTGACCTGGTTGCCACTTGATATGGCCCCTAAGCTCGCTCCCCTGTGTTCCCTTTTTGCAGCCCTCTGTCTCCTCATCCTAGCACCGTCCTATCTCTCCTTCCCCAAGCATTTTTCCTGGAACAGGGGCCTCCTGCTCATTGGGTCCCTAATACATTTTGGTTGGGTAAGTCCCTTGCCTGGGCCCCTTGTTTGAGTCCTGGCTCTTGCCCCTCTCTCTGCACCCACCATGACCCCCCACTGTGCCCTCACATCATACTCCTCCTGGCCCCTGGCCTTTGACAGGCCCTTTGGCCTGGTTCCTGGTCCTTTATTCTCATCTGGGCCAGGGCGCCTTATGGGAAAAAAAAAAAAAAAAAAAAACCCTGACCCTTTCCTGGGCAACTTGAGGCAGCACCCAGAACCCAGACCTGGCAGTAACACTGGGCCTCTAGCCTCCCTCCCCCATGCAGGATCCCCTGCCTTCCCTCCCCAGCACTGTCCACTATCCTGAGCCACCTGCCCCAGTGCTGGCCCTTGGCTCCGCATTCCCTAGACTGGCTCTTCTCTTGAGCCTCTAGGGGTCCATCTTGCTTTGTGCTTCCCTGGGCTTGAACTTTGGGCCTAGCTGGTGCCGCTTCCCCACACCCTTTGTCTTCTCTGCATCTCAGAACCCTAGTGCAGTCCATGCCTTCCCAGTCCTGCCCTTCTCTGCTCTCCCCTAGCCTGGGCCCTCTTCTAGGTCCCTTGCCTGGGCTTCTTTCTGTGGTCCTGACCTGCACCCCACAAACTCCCTTCTTCACGCTGTGCCCTCCTTTGGCCCTCCTGTTGTCCTTGTCCCTGTTGGGCTCCTTTTCCAGATATCTTTTCCAGGATGCTTACCAGAGCCAGGGGATGGAACTAGGATGTTTGGCCCTAAGGTCTTCCTTTTGGAAAAGGAACCAGTGCCCATTGCCTGGTGGCTTTGGCCTCCATTAGCCCAGGCTCTGTTCCTCTAACCTGAAACCCTGCAGTAAATCTGGGCCATGATCCCTACTCAACCCTGTGCCATCTGTTCCCCTTAATCCCTTTTCTCCCCATATTCCACTGCTGCCAGGAGAGAGGGGACTCGCCCTTTCTGACAGAAGGCCACTCCCACCTGGGTTTCCGGAGAGCTCCTATAGCCCCACATCCAGGGTAGAGGGACTTCCTCCTCCACACAGGAGACTCCTCCAACCTGGGTTTTGCGGGAGCTCCTATACTGCTGCAGCCAGGGTAGAGGGCACTCGCCTCTATCGGCGGGAATCTCCTCACACCTGGGTGTTGTGTGGAATTCAAAACAGCCATAGCCAGGGTAGAGGTGACTTGCCCCTCCAGATGGGAGACTCCACCCCCCTGGGTTTTGGGGGGAGCTCATCTACTACCACAGCCAGGGTAGAGGGGATTCGCATCTCCAGTCTCCTCTACCCTGGATAGCTTGGTATACAAGCTCCCTGCACCACCCAGGTAGGAGGGGTTTCCTTTCTGGAGGGGTGAGTCCCCTCTACCCTGGCTGATGTGGTATATAAGCTCCTCTGACACACAGGTGGGAGGAGTCTCCCGACTGGAGGGGAGCGTAATCTCTATCCTGCCTTTGGTGGTATAAGTGCTTCACCTGACACCAAGGATGGGTCTCCAGCCTGGAGGGTCGAGTCCCCTGTACACTGGCTGTGGCCATGAAGGAGCTCCCCGGGCACCCAGGTGGGATGGTAACCAGCCTGGTGGGGCAAGAGCCCTCTACCATTGCTGCAGAGGTGTATGAGTTCCCCTAGACACCTTGGTGGGAGGGGTTTTCCACCTCTAGGGGTGATTCCCCTCTGTCCTGTGTACAAGAGTAATGGAGCTCCCCCTATACCAATTTGGGAGGGGTCTCCCGCCTGGAGGGGTGAGTCCACTACCCTGGGTGAGGAGGTATACAAGCTCCCCCAGACACCCAGGTGAGAGGGGTCTCCCGAATGGAGGGACGAGTCTACCCTGGCTGCAGCTGTATAGGAGCTCCCCCGCATTCCCAGATGGGAGTGTCTTCTGCCTGAAGGGGCAAATCCCAGCTACCCTGAGTGCCATGATGTACTAGGTTTCTTTGAAACCCAGGTGGGAGGGTTCTCCCACCTGGATGGGCGATTCCACTCTACCCTGGCTGCAGTGGTATATGACCTCCCCCCAACACACACACCCAGGTGGGAGGGGTCTCCCACAGGGAGGGCCAAGATTCCTTTACCCTGGCTGCATGGAGGGCCAAGATTCCTTTACCCTAGCTTTCCCTGACACGCAGGTGGGAGGGGTCTCCTGCATGAAGGTTCCAGGTCCCTCTACACTGGCTGCAGCAGTAAAGGAGTTCCCACTGACACCCAGGTGGGATAGGTGCCCCACCAGAAGGGGAGAGTCTTCTCTAGCCTGGCTGCCTTGGTATAGGAGCTCCCACCAAAACCCAGGAGTGAGGGGTCTCCCGCCTAGTGGGGAGAGTCCCCTCCGCCTAGCTAAGTCGGTATACAAGCTCTCCTGGACACTCAGGAAGGAGGGGTCTCCCACCTGGAGGGGCTACTAACTTCTACTCAGGCTGCAGCGGTATAAGAGCTCCACCTCCTTACACAAGTGGGAAGGATCTCCTGCCTGGAGGGGCGAGTCCCTTCTTCCCTGTCTGTGACAGTAGAGGAGTTCACCCATGACACCCAGGTGGGAGGGGTCTCCTATCTGGAGGGGGAGTCTGCTCTATGTTGGCTGCTGATGTATAGAAGCTCCCCTGACAACAAGGTGAAAGAAGGTCTCCCGTTTGGAGGACTGAGACCACTCTACCCTGGCTAGTGCAGTATAGGAGCCCCCCGACACACCCAGGTGAAAGTTATTTCCACTATGGAGGGGAGAGTCTCCTCTGCCCTGGCTCTTGTGGTATAGGAGCTTTCCTGAAACCCAGGAGGGAGGAGTCTCCAGTCTGGATGGGAGAGTACCCTCTATCCTGCCTGCAGTGGTATAGGATCTCCTCCCAAATACCAAGCTGGAAGGGGTCTCCCGCCTGGAGGGGCGAGTTACCTCTACCCTGGCTGTGGTGATATAACAGATTCCAAACCCCAAACCCAGGTGAGAGGGATCACTTTCTTGGAGAGGTGAGTCTTCTCTACCCTGGCTGTGGTCGTATACTAGCTTTCCCTGACACCAAAGTGGGAGGGGTCTCCTGCCTGGAAAAAATGACTCACCTCTTCCCTGGCTGCAGCAGTGTACAAGCTTCCGCAGACACCCAGGTGGGAGGGGTCCCCCGCCTTGAGGGGTGAGTCCCCTCTACCATGGCTGATATAGTATAGAAGCTAACCCGACACCCAGGTAGGAGGTGTTCCCTGACTTGAGAAGCGAGTCCTCCTTACACTGACTGCAGCTATATAAGAAACCCCCATACCCAGATGGAAGGTTTCTCCCACCTGAAGGGGCGAGTTCCCTCTACCCTGGTTGTGATGGTTTAGTAGCTTTTCCTGACCCCCAGGTGGGTCTCCTGCCTAGAGGAGTCTTTCACCTGGAGGGGTGAGTCCACTCTACTCTGACTGCAGCTCTATACAAACTCTCCCTGTCACCCAGGTGGGAGGGGTCTCCTGACTAGAGGGGCGAGTCCCCTCTACTCTGGCTGCTGCAGTATATGAGCTCTCCCCCCCATACCCAGATGGGAGGGGTCTCCCTCCTGAAGGGGCAAGTTCCCTCTACCCTGGCTGTGGTGTTATACTAGCTATACCTGACACCCAGGTAGGAGGGATCTCCTGCCTAGAGGGGTGAGTTGCTTCTAACCTGCCTAAGGTGGTATACATGCTACCTGCAACACCCAGGTGGGAGGGTTCTCCTGCATGGAGGGACGAGTCCCCTCTACCCTAGCTTTGGTGGTGTAGGAGCCCCCTCGGACACCCAGTAGGAGGGGTCTCCAGGCCAGAGGCAAGTCCCCTCTACCATGGCTGGTCCGCTATATGAGCTCCCACTGACATCTGGTGGGAGGGGTCTCACTCCTGGTGGACAAGTACCCACTAACCTAGTTTTGCTTTACTACCCTCTATTCTAGTTTTAGAGTTTCCCCCACAACCAGGTGGGAGGCGTCAGCTGCTTGGAGGGGCGATTCCCCTCTAGGCTGGTTAGGATTGTATATAAGATCCCCAAGACAACCAGGTGGGAAGGTCTCCTACCTTGATGGGCAAGTCCCCACTGCACTGGCTGCTGCGGTATAGGGGCTCAACACACACCCAGGTTAGAGGGATCTCTTGACAGTGGGGCAAATCCTCTCTACCCTGGCCATAGCAGTATTGAAGCTTCCCCTGACATCCAGGTGGAAGGGGTCTACCTCCTGGAAGGGCGAATCCCCTCTACTTTGGCTGGTGCCCTATCAAAGCTCCCTGGACACCCAGGTGGGAGGGTCCTCCTGCCTGCTAGGGCGAAACCCTCTGCCCTGCCTGCGGTGGTACAGGAGCTCCCCCCTCAATACCCAGATGGGAGGGTCTTATGCCTGTAGGGGCGATTCCCCTCCACCCTGGCTAAGGCGGTATACAAGCTCCTGGAAAACACAGGTGGGAGGGGTCTTCCAACTGGAGGTGCAAGTCCCCTCTCCTTTGGCTTTAGAGGAATACAAGCTCCCCCCAACACCCAGGTGGGATGGGCAAGTCCCCTCTACTTTACCTGGTGCCTTATAAGAGTTCCCGTGATACCCAGGTGGGAGGGGTCTCCCGCGTGCAGGGGTGAGTCCTGTCTACCCTGGCTGTGGCGATATATAAGAGCTGTCCCCTCCCCCATTCCCAGATGAGAAAGGTTTCCCGCCTGAAGTGGTGCGTCCCCTCTACCTGGCTGCAGAGGGATACCAGTCACGTGAAAGTGTTCTCCCGCCTGGAGGGACCAGTCCCTGCTACCCAGCTGCAGTTGTATTCCAGCCTACCCCCCCCAGACACACCCAGATAGGAGGGGTCTCCCACCTGGATGGGCGAGTCACCTCTACTTTGGCTGGTGCCTTTTAAGAGTCTCCTATGCACAGGGGTGAGTCTCATCTACCCTGGCTGCAGCAGAATAGGAGCTGCATCCCCCATACCCAGATGAGTTGGGTCTCCCAACTGAAGGGATAAGTCCCCTTACCCTGGCTGCAGTAGGATAGGAGCTCACCCCCCCACACACTCAGGTCAAAGTGTATCCCCTTGAGGGGCCAGTCCCTGCTAACTGGCTGCAGTTAAATATTAGCCCCACACACACACCCAGGTGGGAGAGGTCTCCCTCCTGTGGGGGCGAGTCCCCTCTACCCTGGCTAAGGTGGAATACAAGCTCACCCTGATAACAATGTGGGAGGGATCTCGCCTGGAGGAGAAAGTCCCCTCGGGTTGCATCGGTATAAGGGCTCCCCCTGATACCCTGATGGGAGGGATCTCCTGCCTGGAGGGTCCAGTCGCTGCTACCCCAGCTGCAGCTGTATATTCACGCCCCCTAGAAGACACCCATGTGGGAGCGGTCTTCCACCTGGAAGGGCGAGTCCCCTCTACCCTGGCTAAGGTGGTATAGGAGTTACCCCCATTCCCAAGTTTGAGGTGACTCTCACCTGGAGGTACAAGTTGCCTCTACCCTGGCTGCTGGGGTATATGAGCTCCACTGGACCCAGGTGTGAGGGGTCTTCGGCCTGGAGGGGTGGGACTACAGTACCCTGGCTATAGCAGTTAAGGAGCTTCCCATGACACCCAAGTGGGAGGATGACTTGACCCTGGCTGAGGGGGTGTACCAGCACTCCCAGACACCTAGGTGGGAGCGGTCTTCTGCTTGGAGGGGCGAGTAGTCTTTATTCTGGCTGCTGTGGTATAGGAGCTCACCCTCATACCCAGATGGGAGGGGTTTCCCTCCTGAAGGGGTGAGTCCTGTCTACCCCTGGTCTCTCACCTGGAGGAGCGAGTCACCCTCTACCATGGCTGTGGCAGTATATGGGATCCCACTGACACACAAGTGGGAAGGGTCTCCTGACTGGAACAGTGATTCCTCTCTACTCTGTCTGCAAAGGTATACACACTCCCATTGACTCCCAGTTGGGTGGGGTTTCCTGCCAGGAGGGGCAAGTATTTTCAACCTTGGCTGCGGTGGTATATGAGCTCCCTCCAACAGCCTGGTTGGAGAGGTCTGCCATTTGGATGGGTGAGTCTCCTCTTCCCTGGCTAATGAGGTATAGAAGCGCCCCCCTACACACAGCTGGGAATGGTCTTCCACCAGGAAGGGCGAGTCCCCTCTACTTTAGCTCTTAACAATTAAGAGCTCCCAGTACATCCTAGTGGGAGTGGTTTTCTGCCTGCAGGGGCGTGTTTCCTCTACATTGGCTGTGGCACTATAAGAGCTGCCCTGAACATCCAGGTGGGAGGGGTCTCTCACCTGTAGGGGTGAGTCTCCTCTCCCCGCCTAAAGAGTCAAACCCCTCTACCTGGCTGTGGAAGTATAGGAGCTCCCTATGACACTAAGGTGGGAGGGATATCCCGCCTGTAGGGGTGATTCCCCTGTATCCTGACTATGGAGTTATTTGAGCTCCCCCCAGCACCCAGGTGGGAGGGGTCACTGGCCTGTAGGGGAGAGTCCCCACTCTCCTGGCTGTGGTGGTATATGAGCTACCCCTGACACCCAGGTGGGAGAGGTCACCCGCTTGGAGGGGTGATTTGTCTCTATCCTGGCTGCTACAGTATACAAGCTCCCCTGTACACCAAGGTGGGTGATGTCTCCCTTCTGTAGTGGTGAGTCCCCTCTACCCTACCTGAGGTGGCATATGAGCTCCCCTGACAACCATGTGTGAGGGGTCTCCCTTCCTGAGGTGCTAGTCCCCTCTATTCTGACTGGGGCAGTACAGGAGCTCCCCCCCTGAATACCTAGATGGGAGGGTCTCATACCTGGAGGGGAGAGTCCCCTCCACCCTGGCTAAGACGGTATACAAGCTCCTCCAAAACACAGGTGAGAGGGGTCTTCTGACTGGAGGTGCAAGTCCCCCCTCCCTTGGCATCAGAGGAATACAAGCTCTGCTGACACCTAGTTGGGCAGGGTCTCCCGCATGGAGGGGCGAGTCCTCTCTACTTTGGCTGTTGCCTTATAAGGGTTCATGGGACACCCAGGTGTGAGGAGTCTCCCCCGTGGAGGGGTGAGCCCATCTACAGTGGCTGCGGTGGTATACGAGCTCCCCCTGACACCCAGGTGAAAAAGTGTTCACCCACCTTTAGGGGCCAGTTCCTGATACCCGGCTGCAGTTTTATAAGTACCCCCACACACACACACCCAGATGGGATGGGTCTCACGCCTGGGGGGCAATTCCCCTCTACCCTGGCTAAGGTGGAATACAAGCTCGCCCTGACACCAATGTGGGAGGGGTCTTCCACCCAGGGGTGCAAGTCCCCTCTACCCTGGAAGCGGGGTGTACAAGCTCCACAAGACCCCTAGGTGGGAGTGGTGTCCAGCATGGAGGACTGGGTCTCCTCTACTCAGGCAGTGGTGCTGTACAGGTTCCCCAGCATGCCCAGTTGAGAAGGGCCTCCCGTCTGAGGTGGGGAGAGTCCCCTTTACCCTGGCTGTGATGGCATATTATGACACCCTGGCAGGAGGGTTCTCCTGCCTGAAAATGCGAGTACCCTGTACACTGGCTGTGGGGGTAGAAAAGCTCTCCCCTACACACAGGTAAGATGGGTCTCCAGCCTGGAGGGGCGAGTCCCCTGTACCCTTGCTGCAGCAGAATTCATGCTCCCCCAGACACCAATATTGGAGGAGTCCCCAGGATAAAGGGTCGAGTCCCCTCTACCAGGGCTGAGGCTGTATAAGAGCTCCCCAGGCACTCAGGTGGGAGGGCTTTCCCCCCTGGAGGGGCAAGTCTTCTCTTCCATTGCTGTAGCAGTATATGAGCTCCCCTGACACCCAGGTGGGAGGGTCTCCCACCTGGAAGGGTGAGTTCTCTTTACCCTGGTTAGGGCGGTATAGAAGCCTCCCCTACACACCCAGGTGTGAGTGGTTTCTCGCCTGGAGGGTGAAGTCCCCTCCACCCTGGCTGCTGTGGTATAGGAGCTACCCTGACACACATGTGGGAGGAGTCTCCCGACTGGAGGGAAAGTCACCTCTACACTGGCTGAAGCAGTATAGGATCTCCCCTCAGACACCCAGGTGGGAGGGGTCCTATACTAGTTTTCCCTGACACCCAGGTTGGAGCCGTCTCCTGCCCCATGTACACTGGCTGCAGCCATAAATAAGCTCCCCCAGACACCCAGGTGGGATGGTAACAAGCCTGGAGGGTGGATTCCCCTCTACCCTGGCTGCGGAGGTATATGATTTCCCCGAGTCACCCAGGTAGGAGGCGTCTGAGGCCCGTAGGGGAGAGTCCCCTCAACCCTGGCTACAGAGGTATATGAGTTCCCTTAGACACGCAGGTGGGGGGAGTCTCTTGCCTGTAGGGGTGATTCCCCTATACCCTTGCTCCAGCAGTAATGGAGCTCCCTGTACACCCAATTGGGAGGGGAATCTCACCTGTAAGGATGAGTCCACTCTACCCTGGCTGAGGAGGTGTACAAGCTCCCCCAGACACCCAGGTGGGAGGGGTCTCTCGAAAGGAGGGAAGAGTCTACCCTACCCTGGCTGCGGCAGTATAGAAGCACCTGCCCATACCCAGATGGTAGGGTCTTCTGCTTGAAGGAGCTATTCCTCTCTTTCCTGGCTGCCTTGGTACACTAGCTTTCCTTGACACCCAGGTGGGATGGGTCTCCAGCCTGGATGGGCCAGTCCACTCTACCCTGGCTGCAGTGATATCACCTCCCACCCCGACACACAGGTGGGAGGGGGTCTTTCACCTAGTGGGGAGAATCCCCTCTAGGCTGGTGTCGGAGGTGTACAAGCTCACCCAGACACACAGGCTGGGAGGAGTCTTCTGCTTGAAGGGGTGAGTCCCCTCTACCCTGGCTGCAGTGGTTTACTAGCTTTCCCTGACACTCAGGTTGGATGAGTCTCTCCCCTGGAGGGGCAGGTCCCTTTTCCCTGGCTGCTGCATTAATCAAGCTCCCCAGGACACCCATGTGGGAGGGGCCTCCTGACTGGAGGAGCGAGTCCCCTCTACCCTGGCTGTGTAGGTATAGGAGCTCACCCGGACACTCAGGTGAGAGGGGCCTCCAGACTTGAAGGGCAAGTCTGCTCTACTCTGGCTGCAGTGGTATAAGAACTCCCTCTGACACCCAGGTGGGAGGAGTCTCCCGCCACGAGGCTAGAGTCCCCTCTAACCTGCTGCAGTGACATAAGAGCTCCCCAGGACACCCAGGAGAAAGGGGTCTCCTGTAGGGAGGGTAGAGTTCCCTTTACCTGGCCTGTGGAGGTATTGGAGCTACCTTGACACAGATAGGAGGGTTCTCTACCCTGGATGCAGCTGTATAAGAGCTACCCCTGAATCACAGGTGGAAGGTGTCTCCCACCTGGAAAGGCGAGTCCCCTCTATTCTGGCTGTGGCGGTATAGGATCTCCCTGCCACACCCTGGTGAGAAGTGTCTCCTGTCTGGAGGGGCAAGTCACCTATACCCTGGCTGTGGTGGTATACAAGATTTCCCTTACACACAGATAGGAAGGGTCTCTTGACTGAAATAATGTGTCCCCTTTATCCTGGCTGCAGAGGTATACAAGCTCCCCCAGACACCCAGTTGGAAAGGGTCTCCCGCTAGGAGGATGGAGTCCTATCTATGTTGGCTGTGACAGTGTATCAGCTCCCACACACACACACACAGGTGGGAGGGGTCTCCCAACTGTAGGGGTGAGACCCTTCTACCCTGGCTGCTGCAGTAATCAAGCTCCTCCAGACAACCAGGTGAGAGGGGTCCCATATTGGATGGTCCAGTCCCCTCTACCCAGGCTGCAGAGGTATAGGAGGTCACCCAGATACCCAGGTGGGAGAGGTCTCCCAATTGGAAAGACAAGTCTTCTCTACCCTGGCTGTAGCAATATAGGAACTCTCCCTGAAACCCAGGTGGGAGGGGTCTCCCGCCTAGAGGTGCAAGTCCCCTCTACCCTGGCTACAGCAGTAAAGGAGCTCCTCTAGACATCCAACTGGAAGGGGTCTCCCACCTGGAGTTGCAAGTCCCCTTACCCATGCTGCAGCAGTATAAGAACTCCCCTGAAACCCATGTGGGAGGGGTCTCCCGCCTAGAGGGGTTTACTTCCCTCTACCCTGGCTGAGGGTTGTACCAGCTCTCCCAGACACCTAGGTGGGAGGGATCTCCTGCTTGGAGGGGCAAGTCCCCTATCTTCTGGCTGTTATGGTATAGGAGCTCCCCCCATACCCAGATGGGAGGGGGTCTCTCGCCTGAAGGAGTGAGTCCCCTCTACCCTGGCTGCAGTGGTTTACTAGCTTTCCCTGACACCCAGGTTGGATGGGTCTCTCGCTTGGAGGGGTGAATCCCCTCCACCGTGGCTTCAGAAGTAAAGGATCTCCCCCTTACACCCAGGTGGGAGGGTCTCCGGCCTGGAGAGGCAAGTACCCTCTACACTGACTGCAGTGGTATAGCAGGTTTCCGCTACACCCAGGTGAGAGGGGTCTCCCGCCTCAAGTGGGAGTTCTCTCTACCCTTCCTGTTGCAGTATGTGAACTCTCCTGACAACCAGGTGAAAGGGTTCTTCAGCCTGGAGGGTGGAGTCCCCTCTCCCTGGCTCTGTAAGTATAGGAGCTCCCCTCGACACACAGGTTATGAGGTCTTCTGACCTGAGGGGTGAGTCCCCTCCACAATGCCTGCTAGGGTATAAGAGCTCCCCCCGACACCCAGGTGCGAGTGGTCTCCCACATGGGGCAATGAATAACCTCTACTCTGGCTTTGACAGTATATTAGCTCCCCTGACATCCAGATGGGAGGGGTCTCCTGCCTGTAGTGGCCAGTCTCCTCTACCCTGGCTGCAGAGGTATAGGAGCTCACCCAGACACCCAGGTGGGTGGGGTCTCCCAATCGGAAGGGCAAGTCTGCTCTACCCTGGCTGCAGCAGTATAGGAACTCCCCTGACACCCAGTTAGGACTGGTCTCCTGCTTAGTGGTGTGAGTCCCATTTAGACTGGCTTCAGCGGTATAGGAGCTCCCCAGAACACCCAGGTTGAACAGGTATCCCTCCTGGAGGCGAAAGTCCCCTCTACCATGGCTGCAGCAGTATAAGAGCTTCCCCTGAAACCCAGGTGAGAGGAGTGTCCCTCTTGGAACAGCTAGTCCCCTCTACCCTGGCTGTGGCGGTATAGGATCTCCTCCCCACATCCCAGGTTGGAGGGGTCTCCCGCCTGGAGGGGCAAGTCCTCTCTACCCTAGATGTGGAAGTATATGATATCGCCCTGTCACACAGATGGTAAGGGTCTCCTGATGAATCAATGAACTCCTCTACTCTGACTGCAGAGGTATACAAGCTCCCCAGACAACAAAGTGGAAGGTGTCTCCCGCTTGGAGGGTCAAGTCTTCTGTACACTGGCTAAGGCGGTATACCAGGGCTTCCCTACACCCAGGTGGGAATGGTCTTCCCCATTGACGGGCGAGTCCCCTCTACCCTGGCTTTTGCAGTATACAAACTCCCCTGACACCCAGGTGGGAGGGGTATCCGCCCTGGAAGGGCAAATCCCCTCTATTTTAGTTCTTGCTATATAAAAGTTCCCAGTACACCCAGGTGGGAGGGGTCTCCTGACTGGAAGGGAAAGTCTGCTCTACCCTTGCTGCAGCAATATAAGAGCTCCACCTGAAACCCAGATGGGAGGTGTCTCCCACCTGGAGGGGCGAGTCCCCTCTACCCTGGCAGTGGTGGTATATGATCTCCCCCCCACATCCCAGGTGGGAGTGGTCTCCCGTCTAGAGGGGCAAGTCCCCTCTACCCTGGTTGTATCAGTATATGAGATCCTCCTGACACACAGGTGTGAAGAGTCTCCCGACTGGAGCAGTAAGTCACCTCTTCCCTGGCTGCAGAGGTATACAAGCTCCCCCAGACACCCAGGAGGGAGGGATCTCCCTCATGGAGGGGTGAGTCACCTCTATCCTGGCTGTGGTGGTATATGAGCTCCCCCTGACACCCTGGTGGGAGGAGTCTCCCGCCAGGAGGGGCAAGTACTTTCCAACCTGGCTGTGGTGGTATATGAGCTCCTGATGACAGCCAGGTAGGAGGGGTCTCCCGCCTTAATGGGAGAGTCTCCTCTAACCAGCCTAAGGGGGTATATAAATTCCCTGTGACACCCCAGGTGTGAAGGGTCTCCTGCCTGGAGGGGTGAATCCCCACTACCTAGGCTGAAGCGATATACGAGGTCCCCCACACACACCCAGGTGGGAGTTTCTCCCGCCTGAAGGAGCAGGGGCGAGTTCCCTCACTCCTGGATACAGTGGTTTAGTAGATTTCCTTGGCACCCAGGATGGATGGGTCTCTCCCCTGGAGGATTGAGTCACCTGACCCAGAATACTAGCTCCCCTTGACACCCATGTGGGAGGGGTCTCCCAACTGGAGGGGTGGGTTCCTTCTACCATGGCTGCAGTGGTAAAGGAGCTCCACCCTGCACCAAGGTGAAAGGGGTCTCCCCCTTCTAGTGGCGAGTCCCCTCCTCCTTGCCTGTGGCAGTATATGAACTCCCTTGACAACCAGATGGAAGGGATCTTCCACCTGGAGGGTCGAGTCCACTCTCCCTGGATCTGAATGTATAGGAGCTCCCCGACACCAAGGTTACTGATTCTCTCCACCAGAGGGGCGAATCCCCTCTGCACTGTCTGCAGGGGTATACGAGCTCCCCACGACACCCAAGTGGATGGGGTCTCCCCCTGGATCAATGAGGTCCCTTTACCCTTGCTGTGGTGTTATACAAACTCACCCACTCACCCAGGTGGGAGGGGTCTTCCGCATGGGATGGAAAGTCAACTCTACCCTGGCTTTGGCCATATACAAGCTCCCCCTACACCCAGGTGGGAGGGGTATTCCGCCTGGAAGGCGAGTCCCCTCTACTATAACTCTTGACATATAAGAGGGCCCAGTACACACAGGTGGGAGGGGGATTCCACCTGCAGGAGCGTGTTTTCTCTATTCTGGCTGTGGCAGTATAGGAGCTCCCCTTGACACCCAGGTGGAAGGGTTCTCCCGCCTGTAGGGGCGAGTGCCCTCTACCCTGGCTGCTGCAGTAATCAAGCCTCCGCGGACACCCAGGTGGGAGGGGTCTCCCAATTGGAGGGGTGAGTCCCCTCTATCCTGGCTGCCGAAGTATAGGAGCTTATCAGGACACCCAAGTAGGAGGGGTATCCCGACTGGAAGGGTAAATCTGCTCCACCCTGGCTGCAGCAGTATAGGAACTCCCTCTGACACCCAGGTGGGAGGGTCTTTGGCCTAGTAGTGCGAGTCCCCTCTACCCTGGCTTCAGCGGTACAGGAGCTCCCCAGGACACCCAAGTGGAAGCAGTCTCCCTCTTGGAGGGGCAAGTCCACTCTACCCTGGCTACCATGGTATAAGAACTCCCCCTGAAACCCAGGTAGGAAGGGTCTCCCGCCTGGAGGGGTGATTCACCTCTACCCTGGCTGAGGCATTATATCATCTCCCCCTCACATCCCAGGTGAGAGGGGTCTCCTGCCTGGAGGGGCAAGTCCCTCTACCCTGGCTTTGGCGGTATACAAGCTCCCCCTAACACACAGGTGGGAAGGAGTCTCTCAACACGAGCAGCGAGTTTCCTCTACTTCAGCTCTTGCCATATAAGAGCTCCCATTACAACCAGATGGGAGGAGGTTTCCTCCTGAATCAGTGTGTTCCTTATATGCTGGTTTTGACAGTATAGGAGCTCTCCTGGACATCCAGGTGGGAGGGGTCTCCTGCCTGTAAAGGCCAGTCGGCTCTACCCTGGCTGCTGCAGTAATCAAGCTTCCCAGGACACCCAGGTGGTTGTGGTCTCCCGATTGGAGGGGCTAATCCCCTCTACCCTGGCTGTAGAGGTATAGGATCTCATGAAGACATCCAGGTGTGAGGGGTCTCCCGAGTGTAAGGGCAAGTCCTCTCTACCCTGGCTACAGCGGTATAGGAACTCCCTCTGACACCCAGGTAGGAGGGGTCTCCCGCCTGGAGGGATGAGTCTCATCTACCTGGCTGTGGCGGTATAGGAGCTCCCCCCAACACCCAAGTTGGAGGGGTCTCCAGACTGGAGCAACAAGTTTCCTCTACCCTGGCTATGAAGGTATACAAACTCCCCCAGACACCCAGGTGGAGCCGTCTCCCACATAGAGGGGTGAATGCCCTCTATCCTGGCTGTGACTATATTTGAGCCCCTCCACACACCCTGGTGGGAGGGGTTTCCCACCAGTAGGGGAAAGTACTTTTTACCCTGGCTGTGGTGGTATATAAATTCTCACTGAAAGCCAGATTGGAAGGGCCTCCCGCATGGATGGGCGAGTCTCCTCTACCCTGGCTCAGGTGGTACACAACTTCCCTGTGACACCCAAGTGGGAGTGTCTCCCACCTAAAGGGGCGATTCTGCTCACCCTGGCTGAGGGGGTATAAGAGCCCCCTCCTACCCTCAGTAGGGAGGGATTTCCCACCCGGAAGGGCTATTAGCCGCTATCCCAACTGCAGCTGTACATGAACCGCCGCCCCCTGTGAGACACTCATGTGGAAGAGGTCTTCTGCCTGGAGTCACGGGTCCCCTCTACCCTGGCTAAGGCAGTATGCTGAGAGCCACAGCCGAATAGGAATGCCCCCTGGCATTTTGCCAACAGTATTGGTTGACAGGCGAGGCATTACTATCCACCTCTGCTGCTACTTTGGAGTTCTCCTGCTACTTTGGAGTTCTTGTGGGGATTCCCGGGAATTCCCACAGAGTTCTCATTGGTTGGGGAAATGCAGGAGGAGGGTTTTCCAGAGGAGATATTTCCAGTTCCTGGTTCCTGGATGAGCCGCATGGTGTTTGGGAGAATTCCCCTGGAGCATGTGTGGAGTGTGCTGTTGGAGTTCAAAAATAAAGTTTGTTCCTGCTTCAGTGGCTCGTGATTTGTGCCCAGCAGGACTGCAGCAGAGGTATAGGAGTTACCTCCATTCCCAAGTAAGAGGTGTCTGTTGCCTGAATTTGTGAGGTGCCTCTACCCTGGCTCATGGGGTATATGAGCTCCACCTGACACCCAGGTGGAAGGGATCTTCCACCTCGAGGGAAGAGTCCCCTCTACACGGGCTGTGGGGTATATAAGCTCCTGCAGACACCCAGGTGTTAGGGGTCTCCCGCCTCAAGCAGTGAGTTCCCTTTAACCGGGCTTTGGCTGTATATAAGCTCTTCCAGACACCAAGGTGGAAGGGATATCCCGCCTGGAAAGCGAGTCCCCTCTACTTTAGCTCTTGCCATATAAGAGCTCTCAGTACACCCAGGGGGAAGGGTTCTTCCGTCTGCAGGGGTGTATTCCCTCTACCCTGGCTATGGAAGTATAGGAGCTCCCCACAATACCCAGGTAGTAGGGGTCTCCCCCGTGTAGAGGCGAGTCCACTCTACTCTGGCTGCTGAAGGAATCAAGCTCCCCCAGTCACCCAGGAGGGCGGGGTTTCCTGATTGGAGGGGGGAGTCCCCACTACCGTGGCTGCGGAGGTATAGGACGTCACCCAGACACAGAGGTGGGAGGGGTCTCCCGACTGGATGAGCAAGTCAGCTCTAACCTGGCTGTAGCGGTATAGGAGCTCCCCCTGACACCCAGGGGGGAGGGTAGCTCGCCTAGAGCTGTGAGTTCCCTTTACTCCCTCTGCTGCCTTATAAGAGCTCCCCTGACACCCAATTGGGAGAAGTCTCCAGCCAGGAGGCTAGAGTCCCCTTTACCCTGCTGACACCCAAGTGGGAGGGGTCTCCCACCTAGAAGGTGACTTCCCTCTACCCTGGCTCAGAGGGTGTACCAGCTCTCCCAGACACCCAGGTTGGATGAGTCTATCGCCTGGTATGGCTAGACCCCTCTACACTAGGTGTAGTGATAAAGGATCTCCCCCTGACACCCAGGTGGGAGGGTCTCCAGCCTGGAGAGGCGAGTCCCCTCTAACCTGAATGCAGTGGTATAGGAGGTCCCCTGTACATCCAGGTGGGAGGGGTCTACTGCCCACAGTGACTAGTCACCTCTACGCTGATTGTGGGAGTATATGAACTCCTCTGACAACCAGGTGGAAGGGATATTCCTCCTGTAGGGTCGAGTCCCCTTGTCCCTGGCTATGGCGGTATAGGAGCTTCAGGACACCCAGGTTATGAGGTCTCCATTCTGGAGGGCCGAGGCCCCTCTACCCTGGAAAAGGCAGTATATAAGTTATCCCCATTCTCAAGTGGTAGTTGTCTCTCGTCTGGAGGTGCGACTTGCTTCTATCCTGGCTGCTGGCGTATATGAGCTCCACCTGAGAGCCAGGTGGGAGGGGTCTTCCTCCTGGAGGGGCAAGTCTTATCTACCCTGGCTAAGGTGCTATTCAAGCACCCCCCTACACAAAGGTGGGAGTGGTCTTTCCCATGGTCATCTAGTTCCCCTCTATCCTGGTATTGGAAATATGCAAGCACCCCTGACACTCAGGTGGGAGGAGTATCCCACCTGGAAGGGCAAGTCCCCTCTACTTTAGCTCTTGCCATATTAGAGCTCCCAGTACACCCAGGTGGGAGGGGTCTTCCACCTGCAAGGGCCTGTTCCCTCTACAATGGCTGTGGCAGTATAGGACCTCCCCCCACACATACATAGGTGGGAGGGGTCTCCCGCCAATAGGGACGAGTCTCCTCTACCCTGGCTGCAGTAATCAAGCTTCTCCCGACACCCAGGTAAGAGGAGTGCCCCAATTGGAGGGGCAGTCCCCTCTACCCTGATTGTGGAAGTATAGGAGCTAACCCAGACACTCAGGTGGGAGGGGTCTCCCAACTGGAAGGGCAAGTCTGCTCTACACTGATTGCAGAGGAATAGGAGCTCCCCTGACACCCAATTGGGAGGAGTCTCCCCGCAGGATGCTAGGGTCCCCTCTATCTTGCTGTAGTGTTATAGGAGTTCCCCAGGACACCCAGGTGAAAGTGGTCTCCCGCCTGAAGAGGAAAGCACACTCTACCATGGCTCTGGTGTTATAAGAGCTCTCCATGACACGCAAGTGGGAGGGTTCTTCTGCCTGGAGGATTGAGTTCCCACTACCCTGGCTGCAGGGGTATATGAGCTCCACCCCTTACACCCAAGTGGGAGTGTACTTCTGCTTGGAGGGGCAAATCCACTCTACCCTAACTGCAGAGGTATAGGAGCTCCCACTGCCATACCCAGGTGACAGGGGTCTCCCACATCGAGGGTCCAATACCCTCTACACTGGCTGTTGCATTATAAGAGCTCCCCCAACACCCTGTTGAGAGGGGACTCCCACTTGAAGAGGAAAGAACCCTCTACCTTGTCTGCAGTGGTATATGAGCTCCCCAGGACATCCAGGTGGGAGGAGTCTTCCGCCTTGATGCATGAGTCCCTCTACCATGGCTAAGGTGGTATACAAGCTCCCTGTGATACCCAGTTGGGAGGAGTCTTCTGCCTGGAGGGTCAAGTCACCAGTAACCTGGCTGCAGTAGTATAGGAATTCCACCTCCAACACCCATATGGAAGGTGTCTCATGCCTGGAGTTGCTGGTCCCATCTACCTTGGCTGCAGGTGTATAAGAGCCACATCTGACACCCAGGTGGGAGGGGTCTCTTGCCAGGAGGGGCGAGTCCTCTCTACTCTTGCTACTGAAGTTTAGGAGTTACTATGACAACCAGGTTTGAGGAGTCTCCCACCTGGTGGGTAGAGTCCCCTCTACACTGCCTGCAGTAGCATAGGAGTTCCCTCGGAAACCCAGGTGGAAGGGATCTCACTCCCGGAGGGGCGAGTCCCCTCTACCCTGGCTGCAGTGGCAGAAGAGCTCCACCTGAAACCGAGGTGGGAGGAGTTTCCTACCTGGAGGGGCCAGTCCGCTCTACACTGGCTGTGGCAGTTTAGTATCTCCCCCAACACACCTAGGTGAGAGGGGTCTCCCGCCTGGAGTGGAAAGTTTACTCTACCCTATCTGTGGCTGTATCGGAGATCCCCCGACACACAGGTGTAAAGAGTCTCCCAACTGGAGCAGGGAGTCCCCTCTACCCTGGCTGCCGAGGTATACATGCTCCCTCAGACACCCAAGTGTGAGGGGTCTCCCTCATGGAGGGGTGAGGTGAGTCCCCTCTATCCTGACACACTGGTGGGAGAAGTCTTTCACTAAGAGGTGCAAGTACATTCTACTGTGGCTTTGGTGGTATATGAGCTCCTGCAGACAGCAAGGTTGGAGGGGTCTCCAGCCTGAATGGGAGAGTCTCCTCTACCCTGTCTAAGGTGGTATACAAGTTCCCCTGACACGCAGGTGGGAGGGGTCTCCTTCCTTGAGGGGCGATTCCCCACTACCATGGCTGCAGCAGTATAGGAGCTCCCCCCCCAGGTGTGAGGGTCTCCCGCCTGAAGAGGAAAATCCCCTCAACCTTGGCTGCAGGGATATGAATGTCCCCTCCTTCCCCCAGGAGGGAGGGATCTCCCACCTGCAGGAATGAGTCCCTACTACCCCAGCTGCAGCTGTATATGAACCCTCCCCCTCGTCTGACACCTATGTGGGAGGGGTCTTTAGCCTGGAGGGGTATGTCCCCTCTACCCTGGCTAAGGTGGTATAGGAATTACCCCCACTCTCAAGTGGGAGGTGTCTCGGGGCTGGAGATGCAAGTCGCCTCTACCCTGGCTGCTGGGTTATATGAGCTCCACCTGACACCCAGGTATGAGGGGTCTTTCGCCCAGAGAGGCGAGTCACCTCTAACCTGGCTGTGGTGGTATACAGTTTCCCCAGACACCCAGGTTGGAGGGGTCTCCCGCATAAAGGGGTGAGTCCCCTCTCTCCTAGCTGCTGTGGTATAGGAGCTCCCCTGACGCTGATGTGGGAGGAATCTCTCGCGTGGAGGGGAGAGTCCCTTATACCCTACCTGCAGCTGTATAGGAGCTCACCAGGACACCAATGTGGAAGCGGTCTCCTGCCTGGAGGGGAGAGTCCCCTCTACCCTTGCTGTGGTAGAGTATGAACTCCCACAGACACCCAGGTGGGTCGGGTCCCCCACCTGGAGGGGCAAGTTCCATCTCTCCTGGCTGTGGCAGCATATGAGCTCCCCTGACACCCAGGTGGGTGCGGTCATCTGACTGGAGGATCAAGTCCCCTCTTCCCTGTCTTCTGGTGGTATAAGAGCTCCCCCTTATACCCAAGTGGGAGGGGTCACCAGCCTAGAGGGGTGAGTCCCCTTTATCCTTGCTGTAGCGGTATTGGAGCTACCCTGACACCCAGGTGAGAGGGGTCTCCTGCCTAGAGGGGCAAGTCCCCACTACCCTGGCTGCAGCAGTATACTAGCTCCCCTTCCCAACCCAGATGGGAGGGGTCTCCTGCCTGAATGGACGAGTACCCTCTATTCTGGCTATGGTGGTATACTAGCTTTACCTGACACCCAGGTGGGAGGGTTCTTCTGCCTGAAAAGGCGATTCCCCTCTACCCTGGTTGTGGCAGTATACAACCACACCCTGACACCCTGCTGGGAGGGGTCTCTCTTCTGGTGTGGCAACTACCCTCTACCCTGGCTAAAATGGTATATGAGCTCTCCTGGATACCCAGGTCAGAGTGGGTCTCCCGTCTGGAGGGGTAAGTCTCCTCTACCCTGGCTAAGGTGAGACACCCAGGTGGAAGGGGATTCCCGCCTGGAGGGGCGAGTCCCCTCTGCCCTGACTGCTGCAGTATAGGAACTATGCTGACACCCAGGTGGGAGGAATTTCCTGCGTGGAGGATAGAATTCCCTGAACACTGACTGTGACAGTATAGGAGCTCCCACTGACACCCAGGTGAGACATGTCTCCCTACTGGAAGGGCGAGTCACCTACAACCTAGCTCTGGAGACATAGGATCACCCTCCCATACCCAGGGGGGATCTCTTGCCTTGAGGGGCGATTCCCCTCTACAATGGCTGCGTAGGGATAAGAGCTCCCCCTGACAACTAGGTGAAATATGTCTGGTGCCTGGAGAAGCGAGTCCCTGTTACCCTGGCTAAGGCAGAATACAAGCTCGCCCTGGCACAAAGATGAGAGGGGTCACTCGCCTGGAGGAGCCTGTCCACTCTACCTGGCTACTGCATTATATAAGCTTCCACTGACACCCAGGTAGGAGGGGTCTTCCACCTGGAGGGGCTAGTCTGCTCTCCCCTTGCTGCTGCTGTATAGGAGCTCCTCCAGACACCCAGGTGGGAGGGGTCTCCAACAAGGAGGGATGAGTTCCTGCTACCCTGGCTACAGTGGTATATGAGATTTCCTCCCACCATAACTCTGTGGGAAGAGTCTCCAATATGGAGGGGCAAGAACCCTCTACCCTGGCTGCTGTGGTTTATGACCTCCCTTGTCACCTGGGTGGTAGGAGTCTTTCACCTGGAGGGGCAAGTCTCCTCTACCCTGGCTACAGTGTTGTACAAGCTCCCCATGACACCCATTTGGGAGGGGTCTCCTCCCTGATGGGGCGAATCCCCACTACCCTGCCTACAGTGGTATATGAGCTCCCCCCAACCACACCCAGTGGGTTGGGTCTCCCTCATGGAGAGGCAAGTCCTCTCTACACTGGCTGGCTGTGGCAGTATAAGAACTCCCTGTGACACCCAGGTGGGAGGCATATCCCACCTGGAGGGGTGAATTCCTTCTACCCTGGCTGTGGCAGTATAAGAGCTCCCCTTGACACCCAGATAGAAAGGGTCTCCCTCCTTGAGCAGCAAATCCCCTCTACCCTAGCTGTGGAGGTATACAAGCTTCCCCAGACACCCAGGTGAGAGGGGTCTCCCGCCTAGAGGGGCAAGTCCCCTCTACTTTGGCTGATGGTATATAAGAGCTCCCAGGAAACCCATGTGGGAGGAGTCTCCCAACTGGAAGGGTGAGGCCCCTCTACCTTGGCTGTGGAGGTATAGGAGCTCCCCCAGACACCCAAGTTGGAGGGGGCTCTCGCTTGGAGGGATGAGTCCCTGCTACACTGGCTGTGGTGATATATGAGCTCCCCTTGACACCCAGGTGGGAGGGGTCTTTGCCTGGAGTAGCAAGTCCCCTCTACCATGGCTGTGGCAGTATACAACCTCCCTCTGACACCCTGGTGGGTGATGTCTATTGCCTGGTGCAGCAAGTATCCTCTACACTGGCTGCAGTGAATATATGAGCTCCCACCACACCCAGGTGTAAGGGGTCTCCCAACTGGAGGGACAAGTCCTCTCTACCCTAGCTGCTTCAGTAGAGGAGCTCTCCTGGCACCCAGTTGGGAGGAGTCTCCCACCTGGAGGGTAGAGTCACCTGGACCCTGCCTGTGGTGGTATAGGAGCTCCCACTTACACCCAGGTTTCAGGTGTCTCCCGACTGGAGGGGAGAATCCCCTCCATACTGGCTTTGGAAATATAGGAGCTCCCCTCCACACCCAGGGGTGAGGGGTCTCCTGCTTGGTGGGGCAAGTCCCCTCTATTCTGGATGCTGTGTTAAATGAGCTTCCCCACTATATCAGAGATGGGAGGAGTCTCCGGCCTGAAGGGGCGAGTCCCCTCTACCCTGGATGCAGTGGTTTACTAGCTTTCCCTGACACCCAGGAGAAAGGTGTCTCTCGCTGGAGGGGTGAGTCCCTTCTACCCTGGCTGCACTGGTAAAGGATCTCCCCCTGATACCCAGATGGGAGAATCTTGGCCTTGAGATGTGCGTCCCCTCTACCTTGCTGCAATGGTATAGAAGGTCCCCACACCACCCAGGTGGGACTTGCAACTTTCCTCAAGTTGCAAGTCCCCTCTACCTTGCTATGGTAGTATATGAACCCCGCTGACATCCAGGTGGAAGGGATCTTCTGCCTGGAGGGTCGAGTCCCTACTCCCTTGGCTCTGGCTGTATAGGAGCTTCCCCAACACCCAGGATATGGGATCACCCGAATGGCGGGGTGAGTCTCCTCTACACTGGCTGCGGGGGTATAAGAGCTCCCTGTGACACCCAGGTGGGAGGGATCTACCGTCTGGAGTGTGAGTTTCCTCTACCCTGCCTATGGCAGTATATGTACAGCCCTGACAATCAGGTAGAAGGGATCTTCTGCCTAGAGGGTAGAGTCCCCCTCTTCTGGCTCTGGCGGTATAGGAGGTCGCCATGACAATAAGTTTATGGAGTCTCCCGACTGGAGAGGCAAGTCCCCTCTACACTGGCTGTGGGGGTACAAGAGCTCCCCCTGTCACCAAGGTGGGAGGAGTTTCCCACCTGGAGTAATGAGTACCCAATACCCTGGCTTTGGCGGTAAACCATCTCTCCCAGAGACCCAAGTGGGAGAGGTCTCCCACCTGGAGGAGCAAGTATTCTCTATCCTGGCTAAGTTGGTATACAAGCACCCACCTACACACAGGTGGGAGTGGTCTTCCGCATGGATGAGCCAGTCTCCACGACACTGACTTTGGCTGTATACAAGCTATCCTGACATCCAGGTAGGAGGGATATCCCACCTGGAAGGGCAAGTCCGCTCTACTTTAGTTCTTGCCATATGAGAGCTCCCAGTACACCCAGGTGGGAGGTGTCTTCTGCCTGCAGGGGCGTGCTTTCTCTACCCTGGCTGTGGCACTATAGGAGCACCCGCCGACACCCTGGTTGGAGGGGTGTCCCGCCTGAACAGGTAAGTCCCCTCTACACTGGCTGCTGCAGTAATCACGCTCCCTCAGACATCAGGTGGGCAGTGTCTCCAGAATGGATGGGCTAGTCCCCTGTATCCTTGTTGTGGAGGTGGAGCTCACCCAGACAACCAGGTGGGAGGGTCTCCCTATTGGAAGGGTAAGTCTGCTCTATCCTGGCTGCAGCAGTGTAGGAACTCCCCCAGATACTGAGGTGGGAAGGGTCTTCAGCCTGTAGGGGCGAGTCCCCTCTACCTGGCCTAAAAGGGTATAGGAGTTACTCCCATTCTCAGGTAGGAGGTGTTCCGCCTGGAGGTGCGAGTGGTCTCTACCCTGGCTGCTGAGCTACATTAGCTCCACCTGAACACAGGTGGGAGGAATCTTCCACCTGGAAGTTTGAGTCCACTCTACCCTGGCTGCAGCAGTTAAGGCTTCCCACTGACACCCAGATGGGAGGGATCTCCCGCCTAGAGTGGTGACTTCAATTTACCCTGCCTGAGGGGGTTACCAGCTCTCCCAGACATGCAGGTATGAGGGTTCTCCTGCTCTGCGGGGCGAGTTCCCCTCTACCCTGGCTGCAGTGGTTTACTAGCTTTCCCTGACACCCAGGTTGGATGGGTCTCTTGCCTGGTGGGCGAGTCCCCTCCACCCTGGCTGCTTTTATAAAGTATCTCCCCCTAACTCCCAGGTAGGGGGGTCTCCAACCTGGAGAGGCGAGTCCCCTATATCCTGGCTGCAGTGGTAGAGGAGGTCCCCCTTAAACCCAGGTGGGAGGGGTCTCCGCAACCAGTGTCGAGTTCCCTCTACCCTACTTGTGGCAGTATATGAACTCCCCTGATCGCCAGGTGGATGGGATCTTCTGCCTGGAGGGTCTAGTCCCCTCTCCCCTAGCTCTGACTTCATAGGAGCTCTCCCCAAAACCTAGGTTATGAGGTCTCCTGACTAGAGTGGCGAGTCCCGTCTACACTGGCACAGGGGGTATAGGAGCTTCCCTAGACACCCAGGTTTTAGGGGTATCCTGCCAGGAGCAATGAGTCCCCTCTACCCTGGCTGTGGCTTTACACAAGCTCTCCAAGACACCTAGGTGGGAAGTTTATCCCACATGGAAGGGCGAGTCAACTATATTTTAGCTCTTGCCTTACAAGAGCTCCCAGATTGGACAAGTCTTCCGCCTGCAGGGGCATCTTCCCTCTACCCTGGCTGTAGCAGTATAGGTGTTCCCCAGAGAACAAGTTGGGAGTGGTCTCTCACCTGTAGGGTCGAGTCCCCTCAACCATGGATGCTGCAGTAATCAAGCTCTCCTGGACACACAGGAGGGAGGGGTCTCCTGATTGGAGGGGCTATTGCCCTCTCTCCTGGTTGCAGATGTATAGGAGCTTACCCAGACACCCAGGTGGGAGGGGTCTCCCGAGTGGAAGGGCAAGTCCGCTTTCTCTTGGCTGCAGTGGATTCAGATATCCCCCTGACATCCAGGTTGGAGGGGTCTCCCTACTCGAGGTAGAAGTCCCCTCTACCCTGGCTGCTGCAGTATAGGAGCTCCCCTGACACCCAATTGGGAGGAGTCTCCGTCTAGGAGGCTAGAGTCCCCTCTACCCTACTGCAGAGGTATAGGAACTCCCCAGGTGGAAGAAGTATCCCGTCTGGAAGATAGAGTTCCCTCTATCCCGACTGCAGTATTATAGGAGCTCCCGTGACACCCAGGTGGGAGGGGACTTTTGCTTGGAGGGGTGAATACACTATTCCCAGGCTGCGGTGGTATAGGAGCTCTCCCCTACACCCAGGTGGGAGGGGTCTCCCGATTGGAGGGACAAGTCCCCTCTACCCTAGCTGTGGAGGTATAGGAGCTCATCCAGATAACCATGTGGGAGGGTTCTCCCAACTGGAAGTGCAAGACCCCTTTACCTTGGCTGCAATGGTATAGGAACTACTGCCTGACACCCAGGTAGGAGGGGTTTCCCGCCTAGAGGTGGGAGTCCATACTACCCTGGCTTCAGTGGTATAGGAGCTCCCCAGGACATCCGGGTAAAAGGGGTCCTCCTCCTGGAGAAGGAAGTCCACTCTGCCCTGGCTGCAGTGGTATGCAATCTCCCCCAGACACCCAGGTGGAAGAAGTCTCCTGCCTGGAGGGGTGAGTCCCCAGTACCCTGGTTTAGGCCTTACACTAGCTCCACACCCACACCTAGGTGGGATTGTCTTCTGCCTGAAGGGGTGAGTCCTCTCAACACTGGCTGTGGGGGTATAAGAGCCCCCTCCTACCCCCAGGAAAAGGGGTCTCCTGCCTGGAGGGGGGATTCATGGCTACCCCATCTGCAGGTGTATAAGATCCCCCCACACCACCAGACACCCATGTGGGAGGTGTCTTCTGCCTGGAGGGGCTATTCCCCTCTACCCTGGCTAAGGTGGTATAGCAGATACTCCCATTCCCAGGTGGGAAAAGTTTCTGGACTGAAGGTGCAAGTTGCCCCTACCCTGGCTGCTGGGCTATATGAGCTCCACCTGACACCCAAGTGGGAGGGGTCTTCCAACTGGAGGGGTGAGTCCTCTCTACCCTGGCTGCAGCTGTTAAGGAGGTTCCTCTGACATCCAGGTGGGAGGGGTCTCCTACCTAGAGGGGTGACTTCCCTATACTCTGCCTGAGGGGGTGTACCATCTCTCAAAGATACCCATGTGGGAGGGGTCTCTATTCTGGCTGTTGTGGTATAGGAGCTCCCCTAACATACCAGGATGGGAGGGGTCTCCAACCTGAAGGGACGAATTCCCTCTACCCTGGCTAGAGTGGTATACTAGCTTTCCCTGACATCTAGTTTGGATGGGTCTATCCCCTGGAGAGGCGAATTCCCTGCACCATGGCTGCTGGAGTAAAGCATCTCCCCCTGATACCCAGTTGGGAGGGGTCTCATTCCTGGAGCAATGAATCACCTCTACCCTGGCTGTGGCAATATACAATGTCTCCCAGACACCCAGGTTTGAGGGGTCACCCGCCTGGAGCAATGAGTCCCCTCTACCCTGGCTGTGGAGATATATAAGCGCCCCACAGCACACAGGTGGGAGTGGTCTTCTGCATGAACAGGAGAGTCCCCTCTACCCTGACTTTGGCATTGTACAAGCTCTCCGTACACCCAGGTGGGAAGGGTGTCCGTCCTCGAAGGCGAGTCCCCTCTACTTTAGCTCTTGTATTTAAGAGCTCTCAGTACACCCAGGAAGGAAGGGCGTTCTGCCTGTAGGGGCATGTTCCCTGTACCCTGGTTGTGCCAGTATAGGAGCTCCCCCGACACTCAGATGAAAGGTGTCTCCTACCTGTAGGGTCGAGTCCCCTCTACTCTGGCTGCTGAAGTAATCAAGCTCCCCCAGACACCCAGGTATGAGAGGTCCCATGATTAGAGGGGCAAATCCCCTCTTCCCTGGCTGCAGAGGTATAGGAGCTCAACCAGACACCCTGGTGGCAAGGGACTTCCGACTGGAAGTGAAAGTCTGCTCTACCCTGGCTGCAGCGGTTTATAGGAACTCACCTGACACCCGGGTGGGAGGGTTCTCCGACCTAGAGGAGCGACTCCCCTCTACACTGGCTTCAGCGGTATGGGAGCTCCCCAGGACACCCAGGTGGAAGTGGTATGTCTCCTGGAGGAGAGAGTCTCCTCTACCCTGACTGCAGTAGTATAATAGCTCTCCCTGAAACCCAGGAGGGAGAGGCCTCCTGCCTGGAGGGGAGAGTCCCCTCTACCCTGGCTGTGGTGGTATAAGATCTCCCCCCCACACACACCCAGGTGGGAGGGGTCTCCTGCCTGGATGAGCAAGTCCCCTCTACACTTGCTGTGGTGGTATAAGATAGCGCCCTGACATTCAGGTGGGAAGGGTCTCCTGAATGGAGCAGCAAGTTCTCTCTACCCTGGTTGTGTAGGTATACAAGCTGCCCCAGACATCCATGTGAGAGGAGTCTCCTGCATGGAGGCCCGAGTTCCCTCTATCTTGGCTGTGGTTGTATATGAGCTCCCACTGACACCTGGTGGGAGAGGTCTCCCGCCAGGAGAGGCAAATACTTTCTACCATGGCTGGGAAGCTATATGAGCTCCAGATGACAGGCAGGTTGGAGGAGTCTCCCGCCTGGATAGACAAGCCTCCTCTACCCTTTCTAAGGTGGTCTACAAGTTCCCGCAACACCTTGGTGGGAGGGGTCTCCTGCCTGGAGGGATGAGTCCCCACTACTCTGGCTGCAGAGGTATAGGCACTCTGCTCCCCACCAGGTGGGAGAGTATCTTGCCTGAAGGTGTGAGTCCCTTCAACCCTGGCTTTAGAAGTATAAGAGCCCCCTCCTACCCCCAGTAGTAGTGGTCTCTCACCTGGAGAGGCGAGTCAATACTGCCCAGGCTGCCAGTGTATACAATACCCCATCACCAGACACCCATGTGAGAGGGGTCTTCCACCTGGAGGGGCAAGTCCCCTCTACCCTAGCTAAGGTGGTATAGAAGTTAACTCCATTCCCAGGTGGGAGGTGTCTCTCACCTGGAGGTGCGAGTTGCCTCTACCCTGGCTGCTGGTGTATATGAGCTCCACCTAATACCCAGGTGAGAAGGGAATTCCGCCTAGAGGGGCGAGTCCCCTCTACCCTGGCTAAGGCTGTATAGGATTTACTACCAATCCCAGGTGGGAGGTGTTTCTCGCCTGGAGATGCGAGTTGCCTCAACCCAGGCTGCTAGGCTATATGAGCTCCACCTGACATCTAGGTGGGTGGGGTCTTCCACTTGGAGGGGCGAGTCCACTCTACCCTGGCTGCAGTGGTTATGGAGCTTCCCATGGCACCCAGGTGGAAGTGGTATCCTACCTAGAAGGGTGACTTCCCGCTACCTGGCCTGCCAGCTTTCCCAGACACCCAGGTGGGAGTGGTCTCCTGCTTAAAAGTCTCTATTCTGGCTGCTGTGGTATAAGAGATCCCAGCTACATACCAAGATGGGAGGGTTCTCCCACCTGAAGGGGCATGTCCCCTCTACCCTGGCTAAGGCGGTTTAGGAGTTACCCCCATTCCCAGGTGGGAGGTGTCTCTCTCCTGGTGGTGCGAGTCTCCTCTACCCTGGTTGCTGGGGTATATGAGCTCCATCTGAGGTGGGAGGGCTCTCTGTCTGGAGCAGCGAGTCTCCTCTACTCTGGCTGCAGCAGTTAAGGAGCTCCACCTGACACACAGGTTGGAGGGGTCTCCAGTCTAGAAGCGTAACTTCCCCCTACCCGGGAAGCAGGGGTTTACCAGCTTCCAAGATGGGAGGGGTCTTCTGCTAGGAGGGGCGAGTACCCTCTATTCTGGCTGCTGTCATATAGGAGCTCCCCCAATACCAAGATGAGAAGTGTCTCCTGCTGGAAGGGGCGAGTCCCCTCTACCCTGGCTCTTGAGATACATGAGCTCCCCCACACATCCAGGGAGGAGTGGTCTCTTTCCTTGAGGGGAGAGTACACTCTACAATGGCTGCATCACGATAAGAGCTCTCCCTGACAACCAGGTGAAAGGGGTCTCCCGCCTGGAGAGGTGAGTCCCAGATACCCTGTCTGCAGCTATATACCTGCCCCCCAACACCCAGGTGGGTGGGAGGTGTCTCCCGCTTAGAGGGGTGAGTCCCCTCTACCCTGGCTAAAGCGGAATACAAGATCGCCCTGGAACCCAGATGGGAGGGGTATCTTGCCTGGAGGAGTGGCTCCACTCTACCGTGGCTGCAGCAGAATATGACTTTCCCCTGACACTCTAGGTAGGAGGGGTCTCCCTCCTGGAGAAATGAGTCCCCTGTACCCTGGATGTGGTGGTACACAATGTCTCTCATACACACAGATGGGAGAGGTGTGCCGCCTGGAAGGGCAAGTCTTCTCTACATTGGCTAAGGAAGTATACAATGCCCCCCTACACACAGGTGGGAGTGTTCTTTCACATAGACAGGCGAGTCCCCTCTACCCTCGCTGTGGTAGTATACAAGCCCCCCTGACACCCAGATGGGAAGGGTTTACCACCTAGAAGGGTGAGTCCCCTCTACTTTAGCTCTTGCCATATAATTGCTCCTAGTACAGGCTGGTGGGAGGGGTCTTCTGCCTGCAGGGGCATGTTCCCTCTACCTTTGCTATGGCAGTATTGGAGCTCCCCAGGACATCCAGATGGAAGAGGTTGTCCATCTAGAGAGTAGCGTTTCCTCTACCCCATCTGCGGTGGTATAGGAGCTTCCCAGCCACTCAGGGGGGATGGGTCTCCCGCCTGAAGGGGAAATTACCCTCTACAATTGTTGTGGTGGTATAAGATCTCCGCCTGAAACCCCAGTAGGAGGTGTCTGTTACCTTGACAGGTGAGTACCCTGTATCCTGGCTGCGGTGGTATACAAGCTCACCCTCCACACCTAGGTGGAATGGGTCTCCTGCCTAGAAGGGCAAGAGTACTTTAGCTGGTGCCATATAAGAGCTCCTAGGACACCCAAGTGGAAGAAGCCTCCCGCCTGCAAGGACTAGTCCCCTTTACCCTGGCTGCAGCGGTATAAGAGCTTCCCCTGAAACCCAGGTGGGAGGGGTCTCCTTCCTGGAGGGGCGAATCCCCTCTATCCTGGCTAAGCCTGAATACATGCTTGCCCTGCCACCAAGATGGGAGGGGTCTCTCGCCTGGAAGAGCGTGTTTACTCTATACTTGGTGCAGTAGTATACGAGTTATTCCTGACACACAGGTGGGAGGGGTATTCCTCCTGGAGGGGCAAGTCAGCTCTCCCCTGGCTGCCGCTGTATTGGTGCTCCCCCAGACATCCAGGTGCAAGGAGTCTCCTGCCTAGAGGGGCGAGTCCCTTCTACCCTGGCTGCAGTGGTGTAGGAGCTCCCCCAGTCACCCAGGTGGGAGAGTTTTCTCTCAAGGAGGGGCAAATCCCCTCTATCCTGGATATGGCGGTTTATGAGCTCACCCAACATACCCACATGGGAGGGATCTCCAATATAGAGGGGTCCCCTCTACCCAGGCTGCTACAGTATAAAAGCTCCACCTGACACACTGGTGGGTGGGGTATCCATCCTGGAGGGGCAAAAACCCTCTACCCTGGCTAAGGTGTTTTACAATCTCCCAGCTACACCCAGGTGGTAGAGGTCTCCTCCCTCGAGGGGCAAGTCCCCTCTACCCTGGCTGGCACAGTATACTAGCCCCCCTGACAATCAGGTGGGAGGGCTCTCCCACCTGGATTGGCGAGTTTCCCCTATACTTTCTGTGGCGGTATAGGAGCTCCCAGGACACCCAGGTGGAAGGGGTCTCCCGCCTGGAGGGGCTTGTCCCCTCTACTCTGGGTGTGGCAGTATAAGAGCTCCCCCTGGCACCTGGGTGGGAGGTTTATTTGCCTGAAAGGGCGATTCCCCCTACCAGGGCTGTGGCAGGATAAGAATTCCCTCTGACACCCTGGTAGGAAGGGTATCTCGCCTAGAGCAGGAAATGCCCTCTACCCTTGCTGTGCAGGTATACAAGCTTCCCCAGACACCCAGTTGGGTGGGGTATCCTGACTGGAGGGGCGAGTGTCCTCTAACCTGGCTTTGGTGATATACAAGCTATGCAAGACCACAGCACACAGTTGGGAGGGGGTCTCCCACCTAGAGGGGCGAGTGGCCTCTACTTTGGCTGGTGCCATATAAGAGCTCCCAGGACACCCACATGGGAGGTGACTCCCAACTGGAGGAGTGAGTCCCCTCCACCCTGGCTGGGAGATATAGGAGCTCCTCCAGTCACCCAGGTGGAAGGGGTTTCCCGACTGTAGGTTTCAGTCTCCTCTAACCTGGCTGCAGTGGTATAGGAGCTCCCCTGACACCCAGGTGGGAGGGGTCTCTCACCTGGAGGGGCGAGATCATGTTACCCTGAATCGGCAGTATAAGAGGTCCCCCAAACACCCAGGTAGAAGGGGTCTCTAGCCTGCCAGGGAGAGTGCCCTCTACACTGGCTGCAGTGGTATATGAGCTCCCCTCGACAAATGATTGGAGGGGTCTTTGCCTGGAGAGGCGAGTCCCCTCTAGCCTGGCTGCAACAGTATACAAGATCCCAGCAACACTCAGGTGGGAGAGGTCTCTCACCTGGAGGCAGGAGTCCCCTCTACCCTGGTTTGGGGAGTGTACTAGTTCCCCAGACACCCAGTTGGGAGGTGTCTCTTACCTGGAGGGGCGATTCCCCTCTACCCTGCCTATGCAGGTATAGGAGTTCCCCCAGACACCCAGATGAAAGGGGTCTCCTGCCTGGAGGGTGAGTCCCTTATACCCTGGCTGCAGCTGTATAGGAGCCCCCCCCCCCCCCGTACAAAACCAAGTGTGAAGAGTCTCTTGCCTAGAGAAGTGAGTCCCTGCTACTCTGGCTGTGCCTACATATGATCTCCCCCTGAAACCCAGGTGAAAGGGGTATCCCACCTGGAGGGGCGAGTCCCTGATGTCCTTGCTGGAGCTGTACATGACCTCACGCCCCACTGGGAACCCAGGTGGAAGGGAACTCATGACTGTAGTGGTGATTCTCCTCTACATAGGCTGAGACACAATGCAAGCTAGCCTGAACACCCAGGTGGGAGGGGTCTCTTGCCTGGGTGAGCCAGTCCACTCTACCTAGGCTGCAGAGGTATAAGAGCTCCCACAGACAACCATGTCATTTTTTATTCACCCAGGCCCAGGCACAAGCACTTGGACTTCCATTACTGGGCCCAGCTCCATTCATGAGCCCCTGGCTGCACTTCTTGAGAACGCAGTACCTGTACCTTGATTTCAGGCCCCTTTTACCAGCCTGCTCCTATGCCTCCCCGCTGATTCCTCAGTCTGTGGTATACTGGCACTGCCCAGACCTTCTGCTTCCCCTGCTTCTCCCTAGCCTATGATGCTTGAATGTGTCCTGGCAGCCCGATCCCCACCAACTTCCACACACCAGGTATCCCCTCACAGAACCCTCTTTGGCCCCTCTTTTGGTGCAGGTACCTCTCTGAGGATCTACTTACCAGGGGAAGAGGAGCGGAATTGGCTCGACTCTGTGCCCTGAATGCACCCTATGGGAAATAGCCCTGCCACTTGCCTGAGTCCCCTTCACTGCCTGAACCTTGAGGTCTGGCAGTTAACATAGACTTGCTCCAACCCAGCCTTGAGCGATCCCCTCCCTTCCCTCGGGCCTTCCATGCTGCCACTACTGCATCCCAGCCCTCTCTAACCCTGACCCTTTATACTTAGGTCTCTGGGCCTGGGTGTTCACCTGAGCCCCTGACCTAGTTCCTCATGGCCCTTGGCATAGCAAGAAGTCTCTTCATGTTGGATCTGACCTGGGGGCCCCTTGCTTAGGCTCACCAGCCGGCTCCCCTAGGTGCCCCTTGGCTTCTCCTGGTCCTCACGCAGCCCCTTCCTCCCCTTCGCCTCATGCTTTGTTATGGTGCTCATGAGTCTCCTGCTCCTTAGGTCACCCATCACCATTGATCCGGTGGGTCCCTTGCCTAAGTACCTGACTTGGGTCCTGGGTCTCGCCCCTATGTGCACCCAGCCTGACCCCCTGTTATTCCCTCCCATCGCACTGCTTCTGCCCCCCCTTTCTTTTCCTGGCCTCCTTTGCCAGGAACCTGGCTGTAGATTCTCATCTGATCCAGGGTGCCTTATGGGAAACAATATCCTGAGCCTCACCTGGGCCCCTTGCTCTCCCTGGGTGCTTCATCCTGCACCAGGAACCCTGAAACTTGGAGGAGGTCCTGGGCCTGGAGCCTGACTGCCTCCTGCTGGATCCTTGTCTTCCTTCCCAAATTTTGTCCACTGTCCTGAGCTCACTGCCCAAGACCTGGCCCTTGGCTCTCCGTTCCCTTGCCTGCTTCCTTGCTTGAGACTCAGGGGGCCCTTCTTGCTCTCTGCTTCCCTGGGTTTGGACTATGGGCTTTGATGAGGCCAGTACCCTTCTCCCCTTGGCTTCCTAGAACCTCAGAACCCTACTGTCACCAGCCTGCCCAGCCCCGACCATACCTGCCATTTTCTGGCCTGGGCCCTCCTGTTCTTGCCTAGCCTTGGCTAATTTCTGAAGTCCTGGCCTGCACCCCATCAACAGCCTTCCTCTGGTCTTTCACACTGTACCCTCCTTCATCACTCCTGTTGCCCTGTCCCTGCTGGGCCCCTTTTCAAGATCCCTTTCCCAGGATTCTCACCAGGTCCAGGGGACTGCAACTGGGAGTTTGGCCCTGTGGGTTCCCTTAGGGAAAATGAAGCTGTGCCCCTTTCTTGTAACTTTGGACTCTTTGTGCCCAGGCCTTGCTCCTCGATCCTGACACCCAGCAGTGAACTTGGGCCTTTAGCCCTCCTGTCCCAGTGCCACAAACTACCCTTGCTCCCTTTTCTCCCCTCCCCATCCCTGTCTGTTTTCATAGGACCCAGGACCGTGTCCTGGCACTTGGCTCCCATTCTTGGGCCTGGATCCTTGCTGGAGCCCCTGGACCCACTTCTGGAGGACCCTGTCCCTGTTCTTTGATTTCACACCCCTTACATGTCCCTCCTTCTGTTCCTCCACTCTGTTCCCCTTATAATATTATTTTGTCATTGTCAGGACCCTGCCCTCCCCCTGCTTCTCCCTAGCCTGGTCTCCTCCAGTGTTTGCTGGCTCCCCACTGACATCCCTTCAATCACCGACCAAAGGTATCCCTCACATTGCCCTCCTTTAGTTCTGGTCTCTCTCAGAGGATCTACTCACCTGGTGCAGAGAAGTGAAATTGGCAGACCTCTGGGCCCAGAGGATCCCTATGGGGAACACAGCCCTGCTCCTCCCTGGGATCCCTTTTCTGCCCAAACTTGACAACTGGCAGTGGACTTAGGCCTAGTGATGACCTTGTCCTGGGAAATCCCCTCCCATCCCTATCTTGCCCTCTAGCCTTAAAAGATGCTCCTAAGTAAACCTCCAGTCACCTCACCCTGACTTTTCGCCCTACACTCCCCTGGCCTGGCTGCCAGCATGAGCTCCTTATTGCATTGCTTAGGTTCCATTGCTTTCTATGGTATCTTTCTTTCTTTTCTGACCTGGGCAGCCCTAGTTTTGGCCCCCATGTTCTCTCCGCTCTGTGTCATATGTGCAGCCCTTGGTCTCTTCATCCTAATGCTGATCCTACCTCTCCTATCCCTAGTGCTTTTCCCTGGAGCAGGGGCCACCTGCTCATTGGGTTCCTAATACATTTTGCTTTGGTTGGTCCCTTAACTGTGCTCCTTAATTGGGTTTGCCTCTTGTGCCTCTCTGTACCCTCCAAGACCCCCATTGTGCCCTCACATTGCAATCCTCCTGTGCCCTATCCATTTCCAGGCCCTTTGGTCTGATCCCTGGCCCTTGATCCTCATTTGGCCCAGGGTGCCTTATGGGAAATAGAACCATGACCTTCGACTGGGCTGCTTTCTCTCCCTAGGCCCTTGGGGCAGTACTGGAACCCTGACACCTTGCAGTGGTTTTGGGTCTCGAACCTGCCTCCCCCTGCTGGATCATCTGCATTCCTCCCCAGCCCTGTCCACTGTCCTAAGCCCCCTGCCCCAGAGCTGGCCCTTGGCTCTCCATTCCATGGACTGGGTCCTCTCTTGAGCCTCTGTGGGTCCTTCTTGCTCTGTGCATCCCTGTGCTTGAACTGCGGGCCTTGTTGGGGCCACTTCCCCACCCCTTGTCTTCCCTGCATCTCACAACCATAGTGCAGCCCTTGCCTGGCCGGCCCCACCCTTCCCTGCCCTCCCCTAGCCTGGGTCCTCTCTAGGTTCCTTTCTGCAGTCCTGACCTGCACCCCCAAACACCCTTCTTCCATCACTTCATGCCATGCCCTCCTTTGGCCCTCCTGTTGTCCTTGTCCCTGCTGGGCTCCTTTTCCAGATCCCCTTCCCAGGAAGCACACCAGAGCCAGGGGCTGGAACTGGAATGTTTGGCCCTGCAGTCTTCCTTTAGGAAAAGGTTGCAGTTCCCCTTGCCTGGGAGCTTTGGCCTCCTTCAGCCTGGGCCCTTCTCCTCGATCTTGACACACTACAGTGAATCTGGGCCATGATCTCTCTTCTTCATGCACCACCTTTTCCCCTTACTGCCCTTTCTCCCTATATACGGCCACAGCCATGCAAGAGGGGACTTGCCCTTTCAGATGGAAGACCACTCCCACCTGGGTTTTGGGGGATGTCTTATAGCCCAGTAGCCAGGGTAGAAAGACTCCCTCCTCTATGCCGGAGACCCCTCCCACCTGGGTTTTGTGGGTAGCTCCTACACTGCTGCAGCCAGGATAGAGAGCACTTGCCCCTATAGGAGGAAGACCCCTTACACCTGGGTGTTGGGGGAACTCAAAATAGCCACAGCCAGGGTAAAGGTGACTCATCCCTCAGGCAGGAAACCCCACCCACCTAGGTTTCAGGGGGAGCTCATATAGCACCACAGCCAGGGTAGAGGGGATTCACACCTCCAGTCCCCTCTACCCTGGTTAACTTGCTATACAAGCTCCCTGAAACACCCAGGTGGGAGGGGTCTCCTTCCTGGAGGGGCGAGTCCACTCTACCCTGGATAGGGCTGTATATGACCCCCCCCACCAGACACCAAGTTGGAAGTGGTCTTCTAATTGGAGGGGTGATTTCTCTCTACCCTGGCTGCTATGATATAAGAGCTCTCCCTGACACCCTGGAGGGAGGAGTCTCCTGCCTGGATGGGGGAGTCTTCTCTACCCTGGCTAAGGTGGTATACAAGCTCCAAACAAGACCCAGGAGGGAGAGGTTTCCTGTTTGGAGGGGCAAGTCCCCACTACCCTGGCTGTATTGGTATAAGAGCTCCCACATCATGACACCCAGGTGGGAGGGGTCTCCTCCTGGAGGGGCAAGTTCCCTCTACCCTGGCTGTAGGGGTATACTAGCCCCCTCCAACACCCAAGTGGGAGGCATCTCCAGCTTGGAGGGATGAGTCCCTGTACCCTGGCTGCAGCTTTCTAAGAGAACCCTTTAACACCCAGGTGGGATGGATCTCCCACATGGAGTGGCGTATACGCTACACCCTGGCTTCCATGGTATTGGAGCTCACCCTGACACACTGGTGAGAGGGGTCACCAGCCTGGAGGGTAAGAACCCTCTACCCTGGCTGCTGAGGTATATGACCTCCCCTGACATCAAGGTGCAAGGAGACTTTGGCCTCAAGGGATGAGTCCCCTCTACACTGGCTAAGGTGTTATACAAACTCTGCATGACACCCACTTGGGAGGGGCTTCCTCCCTGCAGGAGAGAGTCCCGAATACCCTGGCTACAGTGGTATATGAGCTCCCCCACCCACATCCAGGTGGTTGGGTCTCCCTCCTGGAGGGCTGAGTCCCCTCTATACTGGCTGGGGCAGTATACTAGCTCCCCCTGACACCCAGGAGGGAGGGTTCTCCCACCTGGAGTGGCAAGATTTCCCTACCCTTTCTGTGGCGGTATAGGAGCCCCATGGACACCAAGGTGGAAGGGGTCTCTTCCCTAGAGGGGCAAGACCACTCTACCATGGCTATGTTGGTATAAGAGCTCCCCCTGATACCCAGGTGGAAGGCATATGCTGCCTGGAATGGCCTATCCCCTCTATCCTAGCTGTGCTGGGATACAAGCTTCTGCAGACACCCAGATGGGAGGAGTCTCTTGCCTGGATGGGTGAGTCCGCTCTACACTGGCTTTGGTAGTATAGAAGCTCAACCCAGCAGCCAGGTGGGAGTGTTCTCACATCTGGAGTGCCGAATCCCCTCTATTTTAGCTGGTGCCATATAAGAACTCGCAGGACACCCACATGGGAGGCGTCCCATGACTGGAGAGGCAAGTCCCCTCTTCACTGGCTGGGAGGTATAGGAGCTCCCCTAGACACCCAGGTTGGAGGGGTTTACTGATTGGAGGGGTGAGTTTCCTCTAACATGGCTGCCTCGGTATAGAAGCTCTGCTAAGACACCAGTGGGAGGGGTCTCTCACCTGCAGGGGCGTGTCCCTCAACCCTGGCTGTGGTGGTATAGGAGCTCCCCTAACACCCAGGTGAGAGGAGTCTCCAGCCTTGCTTGGCGAGTCCCCTCTACTCTGGCTGCAGTGGTATATGGGCTCCCCTCGACACCCAGGTGGGAGGGGTCTTTGCCTGTAGAGGCAAGTCCTCTCTAACCTGTCTGTAGCAGTATACAAGATCCTGCAGACACCCAGGTGGAAGGGGTTTCTCACCTGGTGGTATGAGTACCCTCTACACTGTTTTGGGCCTTGTACTAGCTCCTCTGACACCCAGTTGGGAGACATGTCCTGCCTCAAGGGGCGAGTCCCCTCTACCCTGCATGCAGAGGTGTAGTAGTTCCCCCAGACATAGAGGAGAGAGGGGTCTCCCACCTGGAGGGGTGAGTACACTTCACCCTGAATGTGGAGGTATGTGAATTCCCTCAGACATCCAGGTGAAAGGTGTCTCCCGCCTGAAGAGCCTAATCCCTGTTACCCTGGCTGCAGCTGTACAGGAGCCCACCCTACAAACCCAGGTGGGAGGGGTCTCTTTCCTGGAGGGGCAAGACCCCTCTATAACAGCTGAGGCAGAATACATGACAGCCTGGACACCAAGGTGGGAGGGGTCTCTCGCCTGAAGGCTCTACCTAGGCTGCTGAGTTATAAGAGCTCCCACAGACAACCATGTGCCTTTTCTTTCACCCAGGCCTAGATACTAGTGCTTGGCTCTCTAGTACTGGGCCTGGCTCCTTGCTTGAGCCCTGGACGCCCTTCTCGAGGACGCTGTCCCTGTCCCTTGGTTTCAGGCCTCTTTCACTGACCCCATCCTGTGACTCCTCTCTTTTCTCCTTATACTGAGGTAACTTGGCACTGCAGAGACCCTCTGCTCCCCCCACTTCTTTCTAGCCTGGGCTCTTCAAATGGGTCCTGGCTGCACACCAACCCCACCCCAAATTCTGCATGAAAAATATCACCTCACAGTGCCTGCTTTTGTCTCTCCTTTGGTCCAGGTCCCTCTCTGAGGATCTACTCACCTGGGGAAGAAGAGTGGAATTGGCTGGTCTCTGCAACCTGAATGCTCTCAGTGGGAAATACAGCCCTGCCACTTGCCTGGTTTTCCTTAGCAGCCTGAACCTTGATGCCTGGCAGTTAACATGTGAATTGCTCCAACCCAGCCCTGAGACATCTCCTTTCTTCTCTCCAGTTACCTCTCACCTTGCATGTTGCATCTACCCCAACCCATCCTTCCCTAACCTTGGTCTGTTGCACTCCAGTCACAGGGCCTGCTGCTCACCTGAGCCCCTGACTGCTTTCCTCATGTCCTTTAACATAGCATGGAGTCTCTTTGTGTTGGGTCTGACATGGAGGCCTCTTGCTTGTACCCACCAGTGCACTCCCCTAGGTGCCCCTTGTACTTTTCTCTGTCTCTTGGTCCTTGTGCAACCCCTTCCTCATCTTCCACTCACAAATTCCCCTGGTGCTAGTAGGTCTCCTTCTCTTTGTTTCTCTCATCCATGATCAGTCAGGTGGGTCCCATTCATGGGCTGCTGGGTTGAGTCTTGGGTCTTGCCCCTCTGAGCACCCACCAGGACCCCACATCATGCACTCCTGTTGCACTTCTCCTGTCCCTCTTACATTGATAGGCCTCCTTTGCTAAGTACCTGGCCCTGGATTATAATCTGGGCCAGGGCATCTAATGGGAAACAGTGCCCTCCGAAACACCTGGGTCTCTTGCTCTTTCTGGGTGCTTGGTCCTATACCTGGAACCCTGAAACCTATCAGTGGCCCTGGGCCTCTACCTGTCTGCCCATGTTGGATCCCCTGCCTCTCCACCCAAGTCTTGTCCACTGACCTGAGCCCCCTGCCCCAGCCCCAGCCCTTGAATCTCCATTCCCTGTCCTGGCTCCTTGCTTGAGCCTCTGATGGCCATTGCTGCCCAGAGGATGCCTGGCGCTGACTGTGGGTCCCTTCCTTGGGCTGTTTCCATACTCCCCTTTGTGTTCCTGAACTGCAATCCACTAGTGCTACCTGCCTGATCAGCTCTGTTCTTCTCTGTTCTCCCCTGGCATGGGCTCTCCTCTAGGTCCCTAACCTGGGGTCCTTGTTGGAGTGCAGTCCCTACCCCACCAGCAACAATCCTTCAGCCCTTCCCGCTGTGCACTTGTTTGGCCCTCCTTTTGTTTCTGTCCCTGTCAAGCCCCCTTTCTTTATCTGTATCCCAGGATTCACACCCATACCAGGCAGGTGGTCCTGGACTATTGGTGCTTCTGGATCCCTAAGGGAAAAAGTAGCCCTGCCCCTTGCATGGGCCCTTTGGCCTCTTCAGCATGGGTCCTGCTCCCCAACCCTGACACCTTTCCGTGGATCTGGGCCTTTAGCTTTCCTCCCTATGCGCCACTATCTCCCCTCTGTCCTTTTCCTACCCTCCCCAGCTCTACTCTAGTCCAGGTGCCTCCCTGAGGATCTACTTACCTGAGACAAAGGAGTGAAATTGGCTGGCCTCTGCACCCTGAAAGCTCCTATGGGAAACAGAGCCCAGACCCTCAGCTGGGCCCCTTTGCTGCCCGAAACCTGACACCTGGCAGTGGACATGGGCCTTCTGCAGACCTTGCTCTGCTAGATCCCCTCCTTTCATTCCCCTATTCTCTCCCCTTTTATGCTGCCCCTACCCCAACCCAGTCCTCCAGAACCCTGATCCTTTGTGCTCCACCTTTCGGGCCTGGCTCCTGGCCTGGGCCCCTGATTGTTTTTTCAATGCATGTCATAGTGTCCCGTGGGTTTGCGTGATGTTGCTTCCTGTTTGGTCTGATGCGGGGGCCTGTTCTTGTGCCCCCTACTTAGTGCCACTCAGTGCCCCTTGCGCCACCTGCCCTCCCGCTGTCTCCTCATCTTCGCATCACACCTTCCTCTCCTTCCCTGCTTTCCCCTTGTGCTGTCCCCTGCTTCTTGGGTCTCTCATCTTGACAGTGGGTCCCTTGCCTGGACACCTTGCTTGGTTCTTGGTTCTTGTCCCTCTCCGCACCCACTGTGACCTCGCATCGAGCTCTCCAGTCGCCCTCCTCTGGGCCCCCTTCCCTTGCCAGCCACCTTTGCCCAGTCCCTGGCCCTGGATTCTCATCTGTGCTGATGCACCTTATAGGAAACTGAGCCCTGCCACTGGCCTGGGCCCTTTGATCTCCCTGGGTCCTTAGTCCTTCCCCAGGAACCTTGAAAGCTGGCAGTTGTCCTGGGCTTGGAGCCTGGCTCCCTGCTCCTGGATCCCCAGCTTTCCCTACCCAACCTTGTCCACTTAACTGAGACTCCTTCCCCAGCCCTTGGCTCTTCATTCCCTGGACTTGCTCATTGCTTGAGACTCTGGTGACCCTTTTTGGTCAGTGTTTCCCTGGGCTTGGTGTGTGGGCCCCTCTATCTGGCTGCTTCCCTGCTCCCCTTGGATTCCCTGTACTGCAGTACCCTAGTGCAGCCCCACCTTACTGGCCCGCCCTTTCCTGCTCTCTCCTGGCCTGGGAACTCCTCTAGGTCCCTAACCTGGGACCCTTGCTTGTATTCTGACCCACATTCCACCCACACTGTTCCTGTGACCCTTCAGTCTGTGCCCTCCTTTTGCCCTCCTGCAGTCCCTGTCACTGCCAGGCCCCTTTTCCTGATTCCTTTCCAAGATACTCACCCAGACCAGTAGACTGGACCTGGCCTCTTAGCCCTGTGGGCTCTACTTTGTTAAAAGTAGCCCTTCCATTTGCATAGGTCATTTGGCCTTCCTCAGCCCAGGCCCTGCTCCTGGACACTGACACCCTGCAGTGGGCCTGGGCCTTGAATCTCCCTCTTTTGCACCACCAGCTCCCTCCCTTTCCTTTTCTCCCCCAACCAGCCCTGTCCGTTTTCATGCTCCCCAGGCCCCAGCTCTTGCACTTGGCTCTCTGTTCCTATGCCTGGCTCCTTTCTTGAGACCCTGGCTGCCCTGCTCGAGGACCATGCTCATGTACCTTGATTCCAGGCCCCTTACTTGGGGCCCTGTTATGCCTCCACTCTGTTTTCCTTCTGCTGTGGTATCCTGGCATTGGCTGGATCCTTCCCTCCACTGCTTCTGCCTAGACTGGGCTCACTAATTGAGTCCTTGCTCCCCAGCCACCCCCCCACATCCGGACGAAAGGCATTTTCTCTCAGTACCCTGCTTTGGCCCTCCTTTGCTTCTGGTCCCTCTCTGAGGATCTACTCACCCAAGACAGTCTACTGGCCTATAAGTCCTGAAATCTCCTTATGGAAACAGAGCCTTGCCCCTTGCCTGATACCCTTTGCTGCCATATACCTGACACCAGGCAGTGCAATTGTACTTTGCACCAAACATACCCTGCAGCATTTCCTTGCTTTCCTCACCTGCCCTCTGGCCTTCAATGCTGCTACAACCCCAACCCAGCACTCCCTGACCCTGAGCCTTCACCTGAGCCCCTGATCACGTACCCAAGTTGCATGGCATCATGTGGCTTCACCTGATTTCATTCTGTTTTGGGCCCCCTAGCATGCTTCTCTTGGTTTGTCCTGTGCTTCTAGCTTACTCCTCCTTCTCATGTCGCCCCTTTCTAGAATCAGCTTGTGTTTTACCTGGGAGCACCCGGGAGCCTCCTGCCCTTTGGGTCCCTCATTTTTGGTTGGTCGGTGAGACCCTTTCCTGGGCTCCTTGCTTGGGTGCTGGTATGGGGCCCTGTCCTGACCCACTGTGACCCTGCACTATACCCTCCCATAGCCCTCTTCCTGGGCCCGTCACTTGCAGGCCCCCTTTGCCCATTCAGTATCCCTGGATTCTCACCTGGTTCATGGCACCTTATGGGAACAGAGCCCTGCCCCTCACCTGGGCCCTTTGCTCTCCTTTGGCCCCTGGTCCTGAACAAGAAACTTGGACACCTAGCAGTGGCCCTGAGCCTTGAGCCTGCCTGTCACCTCTCGGATCCCCTGCCATACCTCCCTGTCCCTGTACTGTCCTGAGCCCCCTGCCACAACCTTGGCCCTCAGCTCTCAGGTCTGTGGCCTGGCTCCTCCCTGGAGCCCCCATTGCCTCTTCTTTCTCCCAGCATTCCTGGGCTTTGCGGCCCTCACGTGGGCCAGTTTTCTGCTTCCCTTGGCTTCACTTCCTTGCAGAATTCTATTGCTGCCTGCCTGCCTGGTCCTGCCCTTCTCTGCTCTGCCCTGGCATGGGACCATATTTAGGTCCCTAGCCTGGTCTCCTTACTGGGGTTTTGGCCCCCAACCCAAAAACACACATCCTCTGGCCTATTGTGCTGTGCCCTTTTTTGGACCATCTGTTGCCCCTGTCCCTTCCTTGCACCTTTTCCTGATACCTTTACTAGAAAGCACAACAGGGCCGGGGAATTGACCTGGCCTTTTGGCCCTTCCAGCTACCTTTGGGAAAATATAGCCATGTTCCTTGCCTGAGCCCTTAGGCCTCATCTGCCTGGGCCCTACACCCCAACCCTGAAACCCAACTGTGGACCTTGTCTTTGAGCCCGCTTCTGCTTGCACCACCAACTCCCATTTTTATTCTGCCTCCCTTCCCCAGCACTATCCATTTTCATGAGACACTGCTCCAGGTCCTGCCACTTGGCTCTGCATTCCTTGGCCTTCCCCATTGTTTGAACCCCTGAGTGCCCTTCTGGAGGAACTTTTCCATGTCCCATGATTTCAGGCCCATTTTTTCCAGCCCCCTCCTGGGCTTCCCCTGTGTTCCTCTTGTACTGAGGTATCCTGGCACTGCCCGGACCCTCCCTTCCCCTCTTTCTCTCAAGCCTGGGATCCTCGAAGTGCTCTTGGCTACCCAACAACCTCACCCCCAATTCCAGACACAAGTATCCCCTCACAGCGCCCACTTTGGCCCTCCTTTGATCCTTGTCTCTCTGTGAGGTTCTTCTCACCAGGGGCAGAGGAGTAAAATTGGCTGGCCTCTGGCCCCTGAAGTCTCCCTGTGGGAAACCCAGCCCTGCCCCTCACCTGGGTCTCCTTCCCCTTTCAAACTTTGACACCTTGCAATGGACTTTGGCCTTCTGCTGACCTTGCCCTGCACAATCATCTCCCTTTCATCCCCTACCACCTAGACTTGCATGATGCCCCTACCCTAACCCAGCCCTACCTTACCCTGACATTT
The DNA here is from genome assembly GCF_047511675.1 of Marmota flaviventris. Classification (NCBI taxonomy): domain Eukaryota; kingdom Metazoa; phylum Chordata; class Mammalia; order Rodentia; family Sciuridae; genus Marmota; species Marmota flaviventris. Next base: position 23,490,367 of record NC_092517.1, read on the forward strand.
TGTGCTCCAGTTTCTGTAAATGGCTGCTTACCTGAGCCCTGGACTTTGTTACTCATATTGCATGGCATCACAAGGTGTCACTTCTCATTGGGGATTACCTGGGGTCTCTTGCTTGTGCCCCTTAGTTCATTCCACTGTGTGCCCTTTGCTCTGCCCTCTGTTTCCACTTCCTAGCACCTACCCTTCCTTTCCTTCCACAAATGCTTTCTCCTGGAGGGCTGGCCTTCTACTTCCTGGGCTTCTAATGCCCTTTGGTGGGATGTGTCCCTTCCCTGGGATCCTGGCTTGGGTCCTGGCTCTTGCCCCTCTCCACACCCACTGCAACCGCCTGCCCTGCTCTCCCGTAATCCTCCTCATGGATCCCATCCCTTGGCAGGCTCTGGTCTAGGCAGGCCACCTCTTGGGAATGAGAGCCCTGTCCCTGGCCTGGGCCTCTTGCTCTCCTGGGGTCCTTGGTCCTATTCTTTGAAAATTGAGTCCTGGCAATGGCCCTGGGCCCTGGGCCCTGGGCCTGCAGCCTGCCTCCCCACTACCATATCCTCCTCTTCCATGTCCACTGTCCAGATCCCCCAACCATTCCCTGGCCCTTGTCTCTTGATTCTATGGCCTGTCTCCTGACTTGAGCCTCTGGTGGCTCTTCTTGCTCTGTGTTTCCCTGGGCTTTACTGGGGGCCCCTCCTATGGGCTGTTTCCCTGCTCCCTTTGGCTTCCCTGCACAGCAGAATACTAGTGCTGCCTGCCTGCCCAGCCCACGCTTCACTGCTCTTTCAGGAAGGGGAGCCCTACACTAGGTCCCTACCCTTGTATCCCTGCTGGGGTCCTGGTCCCCGACCCATCAACAGGCATCCTCCAGCACTTACTGCTCTGCCTTCCTTGGGACCTACTGTTGTCACTCTCCCTGTGGTGCCCCTTTTCATTATTCCTTTACCAGGATGCTCACTAGGGCAAAGGGACTGGTCCAGGCCTTTGGCCCTGGAGGCTTTCTTGGGGAAAATGTAGCCCTTCCCCTTTTTCTGGACCCTTTGGCCTCCCTCAGATGTGGCCCTGCTCCCCAAACCTGACACACATCCCCAGACCTGAGCCTTGAGACCACCTTTCCCTGAGCCACTCCTGTCCCTTTCTTCTCTCCCTCCCCTCCCTGCCCTGTCTGTTTTCATGGGAACCCCTGCCCTGGCCAATGCACTTGGGTGTCCTTTCCTGGGCTTGGCTCCTTGCTTGAGGCCACCTTCTCCAGGACCCTGTCCTTTTACCTTGATTTCAAGCCTCTTTATTAAGCTCCTCCTGTGCCTCTCCTCTGTTCTCCTTGTATTACAGTGTCACTCCCTTCTTCCACAGAAAAGGCTTAACTGGGCTTCTCCAGAATTCTTCAGCATGGCTGATTTTAGAATTATCAGCAAAAAAGTCTGCAAAAGAGCTCAACATAAAGAAACTTCCTATTTTCCTTTTGCCCTATTTTACTTGGCCACTAGCTGAGAAGATAGTAGACTCCAGGTGTTCACAAATATATCTAGTATAGTAGTTTGTAGAAAGTAGCAAACAAGGCCAGTGGCCTTGAGCTGGGATTCACAGAGATGTCTACATTTCTAAGATATATTACCAAGTGGTCTCCATGGTAAATAACTGACAGGGATAGGAAAAATGGGGGAAAGAAGCTCTCCCCCTTTACAGGAATTGTCCTTGAAGAGTTAACCTGCCCCAAACAGTGAAAGAGAAATCTGCTTTTATGTGAACTTTTTCAGAGTGTGAACTTCTGAACCCTCCCCTTACATGCTGAGTATAAAATTCTGAAACTACCTGAACTCAGGTTTCATGGGATTGATTGATTACAGCAAAAGCTGTGCCCTCTGAACCTGGCTACAGGCAAATAAAACTGTTTTCTGCTATGTTTGGTGCTTGCTTCATTTGTCCATACAACATTTGTGGGGACCCAGATGGGACAGAGGATGTAGGGAAGGCTATTGTGCCTCTCTTTTCTCTGGGGATCCAATTTCCTGGGGCAGTAGGGGACATTGTTCCCCTTGGCGCACCCAGGCCACTTTTGACCTGAAGGAGGATTGACTCACCGTGGACCCTGTGGCTGCCACCCCAGAGGCAGCAGAAAACAGAAAACAGAATTGGGGTTTTGGAGCACTGCCCAACTGAACAGTTAGGACCTGGGTGTATTTATTTTGAAGACCACCTGACTTCCCCTTTGAGGCCTAACTGGGTGGAAGAGAGATTTGATCAAACGCTGTTGGGTCCTGAGTATTCTCCAAAGTGTTTGAAACTGAAACAGACCCAGGGAGCTGCCTGAGTGGACTGTGTTCAGGGTCAGCAAACAGAGGGGAAAATCATGATGTCTTTTTTGTTTGGTTTAGAACTGTTGGAATTTGTGCAGTATAGAATTTTTTTCTGAATATGTCTGTGGGAAAAGTATGTGAATGAGACAAAGGGAAGCTTTCCTACCCAACCCCAGGGCCGAAGTGTGTGGAGTCCTTATCTGAGGTTCCATGGCACCTCATACAGTCTATAGTGAATTTACACCAACCAACATCTAGGTGGAAAGTTCCAGGTCCAGGGTTGATGCCAACCCACAAGGCTAAGAGGGCCCTAACTCCCTGGAAGGGTAAAAACCTGAGATGGACCAAGTGAGTCTTGTCCTACATGTGTGACACCAAAGAGGAGTGGAACATGGGAGGCACACAAAGAAAACTGCACCTTCTGAAATGGTTGTTAGAAACCTTTAGGAAGGCTTACCTGGTATCTATGGGGTGAAACTCAGTCCACAAAGGTGTCATACTCTCTGAATTAGAATGACCTACTGAAGATGTGGGCTGGCCACCACAAGGCTCTTTAGATGAGAGAGTCATTGCTGAGGTCCTTTTGATTATTGTTGGAGACCCTGAACCATTTCTCTTATATTGATTGCTGTCAAGAGATAGTAGAGAAACAGCCCCCTTGGTTGACAGCCTGTCTAGATGGACAGTCTAAGAGCCTAGTGGTCTCTAAGACCCAGCAGAAAGCAGCTAACTAGAATACCTGATGGAGGAAAAACAGGAAGGGAAAGAGTTTTCCCCATGAGCCATAAGAGGACCCTTATATGCCTCTCTACCCAACTTGGCTAAGAACACTGGGACAGCAAACTCTCCCCTCAGCCCTGTCACCCTGGAAAACAACAAATGATGGCCCCCAATACTGGCTATTTCTTCCTCTTTGGTGTCCTTAGAGTCAAAGGATTCCTAGAACAAAAGACTCTTTCACCTCCCTAGATTAAGGTGGGAGATTTGTTCCCAGACTACAACCACAATCCAGATGAGAGCACTCCACATGCCCCTGCAAGAAACTAAAGGAACTGCCCATATTGACCAGAGGGAAACACTTAAGGGAGACAAGGCAGTTTTGTGTGCCAGTCTTTCATTACCATTGTGCTCATAAGCTGGAAAAATCATATTTCCTCCTACATAGAGAAACCCTGGACCATGATTGATCTGATGGACTGGATTATCCAGGCCTAGGATGTGGCCCCAACAAAGAAGAAGGGCTAAAAATAAAGAGATATGAAGAAGCCCTAATAGGAAATCTAAGAGAAAAAAATATAAGACAGACACTGTTCCCAAGTGTTAGTTGGAATCAGAGACAGCCATAAGCCCTAGCCTAAGCCAGAGACCATTGCACACAAATACAGCCAAGCAAAGCCTCCAGCTGCTCCAGCATCTCCCCTCTTGCACCTTTGATAGCCTTCAACATTTATCTGGACCCCACATCTGCCTAAGACCCTTCTGCCTTATGAAACAGGCAGTAATGATCAAATGATTTGTGCCCAACTTACTCAGAGCTGAGGGTCTGGGCCACTGCTTCTGTTGCCAATCTCCCTGCCCAGAGGTGCCCAGGAGAGAAGGGGCACCATACAACCATAGTTGCCACAATGCAAGTTTGTCAGGGAAGAGATGCAGAGGCTCAAGCAACAGGTGGCCAATGCAGCCTTTGTAGAACAGGCTCAGAGTGACATTTGCCAAAAAATTATAAACTGGCTTTACTGAGAAATGTGGCAGAGAGATGATGAAGATGTCCACCACAGTTTTCCTCAATGGAGACCCAGAAGCTCAAAGACAGGCAGAAAAAAAATAAAGAGAAGGACAGATCACCTTACAGCTGCCTTCACCACAAACCCAGAGGTCACTCAAAGGGGGTTCTCACTAGAACAAAGGCAATGGTCCAAATATTAATAAAAAAGAAAAAGCATGGCCAGACAAAAGGGGAAGGCTCCAGTGACTCCGGGGGGCAAGCACCTACTGCCATGCTCTTTTGGACCCAACCCCTCATTTCAGTTTTGTCCCACTTTTTCGGAAGTTGATGATTGACGAATATGGCAGGGGTCCCAGAGACACACACAACAGTATCTGATGCCACACCTCAGGAGGGCTCAGCGGCTGCAAGCCTCAAAATGAAGAGAAAAATATTCATGTTAATACCCGATAATGGGTCATATGGTGCACACTCCAAAAGGACATGCCATGCTGGCTCCAAGCCACATAATGTGAGCCACCAACTTGAAGGGACACAGAACCCCATGCACCAAGGCATAGCAAACAAAAACACAAGCGGGGCAGGTACTATTAACAATTAGAGCAGGCTCCCACCTGTCAAGAGGAGAAAGCCACACAGAAAAAGAGCAACACCTAGGTGAGCACAATGTGGCTGCCACACCAGGACCTGCAGGAACCTGCACTCGACTTGGCAGATGGCCCACACTGAGATTGACATAGGTGCCTTTTATACAAATGATGTCCCAGGTAATCAATCTCTGCTAAGATTTACATTAGATTTGAGACTTGGAGAATCCCAACAGCCAAAATCCTACACCAGGAGATAACAAAAAATTCCTTCATCTTAAAGTGCCAGAGGATCTTTGTACTCTCCCCTTCCCTAAATGACAGTTCCTTCCAGGGGCATGAGGACACCATCCTCGGGACAGTACTGTACTCTGACTTAAAATCCCATATATATCAAGAAAAATGTCAAATACTATGGATACCATATGACTCAGTCGCAGAAGAGACAATAGCCACTGGGACTCAAAAGAAACAGGAAATTTGCTCAATTCCATTCCTTTCAACCTGCCATCAGACTGGAGAATCCTTGGGGGCTACCAGATTCAGCCACATATCATTCCCCATCTTTCAGTTATAGGAGATCCTTCTGTGAAGCCAAAAAGGGTGAAGAATGTGATACATTAATACAGGGGCCACCTGAGCAAAAGAACTTCTAGGACATTAAACAAGCACTCTCAGTGCATGTGGATTAGGGATCCCTGATTTCAAAAAGCTTTACTTTCTGTACATCCAGGAACAGTCTGGAATGGCTGTAGAAGTCTTGATAGGGACATCTGTCCAAAGAGCTGGGCTCTGTAGCCCAAGATTGGCTAACTTCTTTATGGGCCTTTGAAACCCAGATCTTCTGATGTAGGAAGTTGATAAATTGGTTATGGACCAAAAATTGGTTTTCAGGGTTCCTCATTCAGTGTTGACATTGGTAAAATACAAAGGACAACATTGGTTGACTAATGGTCAATACCAGGGCAGGTTATGTGAAAACCCATGTATCTATGAGGAAGTAATCCAGACTCTGAACCCAGCAACCTTAGTGCCCATTGGACCTGAACAACCTGATCACAACTGTATTGAAGTCATGGATGAAATGTTTTCCAGCAGACCACACATGTTAGACCAGCCCTCAGGAGTCCTGATGTGGAGTACTTCACAGATGGAAGCAGTTTTATAAAAGATGGTGTATGTTTTGCTGGATATGCCGTGGTCACTCTGGATTCCATTGTCAATGCAGAACCTCTGCTTCAGGGAACCTCAGTATAAAAAGCAAAACTTATTGCTTTGACTCAAGCACCTCAGTTAACCTTAGGTATCTGTGTGGATATTTACATAGACTCAAAATATGGGTTCACTACCCTTCATGTTCATAGGGCCTTATGTAAGGAAAAAGCGTTCATTAACTCAGGAGAAAAAGAAATCATGATGTATGGGGAAGAAATTCTTAAACTTTTGGATGCACTGTGGGCTCCCAGGAAAGTTGTGATTATATATTGCCAAGGTAACTGAAAGGGAAACACTGTGGTTTCTCAGGGCAATGGGAGAGCTGACTGAGAGGGCAGGTAGCTGTCTGCAAGAAATGAGAAGAAAATCCAGTCCCAGGTTTAAAGGCTGCCCTTCTGCCTGGCCGACTATTTAACAGAATGGGAGGCAACATACTCCCAACATGAAAGTAAATGGTTTAAGAGTGAAAAAGAAAATTTTCTCCCAGGAGAATTATGGAGATATTCTGATGGCCAGTATAGCCATCCTTTATCAAACAGTTCCACAGGAGAACAGGTTGGACATACAGCACTTGAGACAGTTCTGAGTCAACATTTCTATGTCCACTGGCTCACAAACTTCACCTGGATATTCTGAAAATAATATGAGGTTTATGCTCACAAGAATTCTTATCAGTAGCCAGAGGTCCCACCAGGAATCCAAACTATAGGAAGAGCTCTTTTTGAAGACTTGGAAGTAGACTTCACTGAACTACCAAACTCACGGGGTTATACGTAACTGTTCCTATGTGTTTCTACTCTGACTTGGTGGAAGCCTTTCCAACCCACCCTGAAAAGGCTAGGGAGATAACCAGGATGCTTCTCTGGTAAATGAATCCAGATGTTTTATCCCAATCACTATTGGCTCAGACAATGGTTCAGCTTTTGGGCAGAGGTGATATGATTACTGACCAAGAGTTTAAATATCAGATGGAAGTTACATACTGCCTATAGGCTGCAGAATTCTGGTAAAGTTCAAAGGATGAACAGGACTTTAAGTCTCAGTTAGGTAAGCTGTGTCAGGAGAGACTCACTTACATTGTCATGAACTTTTCCTTACGACACTGTTGAGGATTAGATCCACTCCCACTAGGAGGACTGTATTCTCTCCTCATAAAATAACATATTTGACCCCCCCCCCCTTATTAGTGGACCATTGGGAGACTTAAGGGAGATAGGAGAAAGATTGCCACTAAGTTTGACCACAGGTGCACACCCCTTCAAGTCTGTGAATTGATTCTGAGATAAAGAATGGAATATTCAAACACCTAAACTTCTTTGGAATGGCCCTTTCCCTCTTATTTTATCCAATCCATCTGCAGTCAAGTTTGCATAAATAGTTCCCTTGATTGACTACACCAGACTCAAGGCTGCAGCTGCAGACTGGGTATGCACTCCAAATGCTGCTACGGCCTTGAATCTGACAGTCTAGAAAAAAATGAGCACCAGAGAATCTTGAGGTTCAGAGGGACAACAGCCCCATTCCAGTCATTGCGGAAGCTGACTGGTGTATGCACAGATGAAGCTTGAGAAGAATAAAGCCCTGCTTCAGCCACACAAGAGGGACTGGCTGAGAAATGAACCATGAAAGATAAACTTCCCACCAGGATTAATTAACACTTTTCAACCTCTAAGATAGTTCTTATACTATAAAGCATTGCCACCCCTTGCTTCTAGATATATACATAATTCTCTGGTTTTTGCTACTGGTTTGAAAAAAGTAAATCCTACTGACTGGACACTGGGTAAAAAAATCATTTATAACTTTTTATCTTGCTTATATAAATTTTCTAGGATTTGTTTGGTGTTATTAGTTTCGCTTTGTTAATCTATGCTGTTTAACCTATGCTAACCAAAACGTTAGACTATTATCTAGTTTGGTTTCCTTTGATAACTGTTATGAGGTTCTGTTTTACTCCTATTCCAACCATGGAGATCACGTGTACCATATGACAAGACAATCCACTAAACCAAGAGGTGGAAAAATATATATTTAGGAACTGTTCTGCCAGAGGAATGCAATGTATGGATGATGGTTTGGAAAGACAAAAGAGGTCCATCAAGAAAGTAAGTAAATTTAGGGGGTCACCAAACTTGAGGTGAAGATAATTGGCCACCCCAGAGGATCATTTCCACTTATGGTCCCACTACCAGGGCACGAAATGGCAGTTTGAGTTATTTATTTACCTGTTAAACACAATTATTTACTTACAAGCTGTACTAGAAATTATTATTAATCCGACTGCCACAGCCTTAGAATTACTAGCCACAAAACAGACCTGATGCAATTGGCTAATATCAAAACTGCTTGGAGTTAGATTACCTCCTGGATGAGGAAAGAGAAATATGTGGAGGATTCGACAAACTCAGATTGTTGCATCCAAATGGATGACAATAGACAAACAGTTAAGGATATAGGCAACAACACAAGAGAACTAGAACATGTGCTATTGCAAACCTAGAAGATCATTCAACATTGGGTCCCAATCACAATTTTGGGAGATGGATGTCAACCCTTGGTAGATTTCAAAGCTTAACTGCTATAGTGGGTATTCTGCTGTTAACCTGTTTATGGCTCCCATATTTGGCTCCACTGGGCATTAAAATTAATGTGTCCACTATGGAAGCTCCTTTTGAAAAGATGACAACAACTAAGGTTTTGAAATTATATAAGGCCTTAAGCCAATATAATGGTAATGATGCTCTTAAATTGACAGGATTAATTTATGGGGATAATATAAGGAGGGGGGGAATTTAAGTGACACCTCCTTTCTCCACAGAAAATTCTTACCAGAGATTCTAAAGAAATCTTCACCATGGCTGGTTTTAGGATTGTCAGCAAAAGAGGCACTACAAAAGAGTTCAATGTAGATAAACTTTCTATTTTTCTGTCACCCTGATTTACTTGGCTACTGGCTGAGAAGATACCAACACTCCATGGGCTGGGCACTCCCTTACAAGTTTTTCAAAAACATATCCTGTATAGTAGTTTGTAGAAATGTGTAAATAAGGCCTCTGGCCTTGAATTGGGCTTCACAGAGTTGTCTACATATTTTAAGATATGTTACCAACTGGGCTCCATGGTAACAATTGGTAGGGAGAGGAAAAATGGGGAAAAGAATCTATCCCTACTCAGGTGTTGTTCTTGAAGAGTTAACTTGCCCAAAACAGTGAAAGAAAAAGATGCTTTTTATGTTAACTTCTGCAGAATGTGAACTTCTGAGCCCCTACCCTTACATGTGGGAATAAAATTCTGAAACTACCTGAAATCAGGATTCAGGGGATTGATTGATTACACCAAAAGCTGTGCCCGCTGAGCCTGGCTGCAGCCAAAGAAAACCGTTTCCTGCTATGTTCAGTGCCTTGCCTCATTTGACCCTACAACAATACTGTGCTATCCCGGCATTGAACAAACTCCCCCCTCCCCCTGCTTCTCCCTAGGCTGAGCTCCAAGAATGGGTCCTGGCTCTGAACCCGCCCCTCCAATTCCAGACACAAGGTATCCCCTCACAGTGCCCTCCTTTGGCACTCCTTTGATCAAGGTTTCTCTCTGAGGATCTACACATCTGGGGCAGAGGAGTGAAATTGTCTGGCCTCTGACCACTGAAGTGATGACTTTGCCTTGCCTGATCCCCTCCCTTCAATGCCCTGCCCTCTAGCCTTGCATGCTGCCCCTACGTCAACCCAGCGCTCATAACCCTGATGTTTTGTGCTCCAATTCCAGGACCAGTCCTCTCACCTGAGCCCCCGAGATCCTGTACCTTGTGTCGCGTTGCTTCCCGTGGAGTCTCTTGTTGTCAGGAAAGAACTGGGGGGCCCTTGCTTGTGTCCCCTGTTGAACTCCTCTCTTTGCCCTTTGTGCTGCCCTCTGTCTCCTTATCATAGCACTGCCCCTTTCTCTCCTTCCCTTAGTGCTTTCCCCGGGCGAGCAGACTTCCTGCTCCTTGGGTTCCTAATCCTCTTTTGGACAGGTTGGTCCCCTACCTGGAATCCTTGCTTGGGTCCTGGCACTTGCCACTCTCTATACCCACTGCAACTCTGTGCCATGCCTTGTGGTCACTGTCCTCCTGGACTAGTCCCTTTCCAGGCCCTCTTGGCCTGGTCCCTGGCCCTTTATTCTCATCTGCACCAGGACAACTTGTGTAAACAGAGCCCTGACCCTCATGCGGGCCCCTTGCTCTCCCTGGATCCTACACCTGTAACCATGACACCTGGCAGGGGTGCTGGCACTAGAACCTGACTCCCACCAACTTGATCCCAGCATTTCCTCCCAAGCCCTGTCCACTGTCCTGAACTCCCTACCCCAGCTTTGGCCCTTAGCTCTCCATTCCCAGGCCTGGATCCTCGCTTGAGCCTCTCTTGGATATTCTTGCTCAGTGATTTTGTCGGCATAGTCAGAGGACCCCTTGCTGGGGCTACATCCCTTCTCCCATTGGCTTCCCTGTACTACAGTACCCTAGTGTAGGCCTTCCTTCCCGGGCCAGTGTTCTGGCATTCCCTGCTCTCCCTGAGCCTGGGCCTTCATTTAGGTCACTTACCAGGGCTCCTTGTTGATATCCTGGTCCCCACCCAACTCACACCCATCCTGCGCCCCTTCAGCTTATGCCCTCCTTCAGCCCTTCAGTCTTCGAATGGGTCCTGGCAGCTTAACTCCCCCACACCTCCATCAAAATGTTTCCTCTCACAGTACCCTCATTGGCCCCTATTTTGGTCCAGGTCCCTCTCTGAGGGTCTACTCACCTGGGGCAGAGGAGTAGAGTTGGCTGGCCTCTGCCTGCTGAATGCTCCCTATGGTAACACAGCCCACCACTCGCCTTAGTCCCCTTTACTGCCTGAATCTTGAAGCCTGGCAGTTAACATGGGACTGGCTCGAACACAGCCCTGAGTGATCCTCTCCCTTTGCTCCCCTGATTTCTCTCCTTGCATGCTGCCCCTACTGTAACCCATCCCTCCCTAACCCTGACCCTTTGCACTCCAGTCTCTTGGCCAGGGCATTCACCTGAGCCCCTGACTGAGTTCCTCATGGCCCTTGATATACCAGGGAGTCTCTTCATATTGGGTCTGCCAATCCAAGATGCCCCTTGGGTTCTCCTGGTCCTCCAGGAGGCACTTTACTCCCCTTGGTACCCCTTGGCTTTTTCTGGTCCTCCTCAAGGCCCTTTATCCCTTCCCCTTATGTTGTTTTCTGGCACTCGGGGGTCTCCTATCCTTGGGTCCCTCATCAACATTGATCGGCTGGGTCCCTTGCCTGGGTGCCTGGCTTTGGTACTGGATCTCGCTTCTCCAGGCTTCCACCCTGACCCCCACCCATGCCTTCCCATCGTCCTCATTCTGGCCCCCTTCCCTTTCCTGGCTTCCTTTGCCAGGACACTGGCCCTGGATTCTCATCAGAGTCTGGGCACCTTATGGGAAACAATGCCGTAACTGTAGCCTGGGACCCTTGCTCTCCCTGTGTGCTTGGTCCTGCACTGGAAACCCTGAAACATGGAGGAGGCCCTGGGCCTAGAGCCAGACTGCCCCTTGCTGGATCCCCGGCCTTCCATCCCTAATTTTGACCACTGTCCTGAGTCTTCTGCTCAAGCCCTGTCCCTTGGCTCTCAGTTCCCTTGCCTGGATCCTCGCTTGAGCCTCTGGTGGTCTTTCTTGCTCACTGCTTTTCTGGGCAATTTCTGAGGGCCCATTTCTGGGCCTGATCCCCTGCTCCCCTTAGCTCTCCTGTACGGAAGTACCCTAGTGCAGCACCCCCTTCCCATGCCGGCACTACCTGCTCTCCCCTGGCCTGAGTCCTCCTTTAGGTCCCTTTCCTGGGATCCTTGCTAGGATCCTGACCCCCACCCAACTCACACCTGATCTGCGGCCCTTCAGTTTGAGCCCTCCTTCAGCCCTCTGATGGTTTCTGTCTCTGCCAGGCCCCCTTCCCGATCCCCTTCCCAGGATGCTCACCTGGGCCAAGTGACTTCACCTGGCCTGTTGGCCCTGTGGGCTCCCTTTGAAAAAACACAGCCATGTCCCTTGCCTGTGCCTATTGACTTCTCTCAGCCCAGGCCTTGCTTCTGAACTCTGACACCCTTCAGTGGACCTCGGCCTTGAGCTCTCCTCCTTCTGTGCCACCTGCTCCTCTTTCTCCCCTCTCTCACCTCCCTATCTCTGTCACTTTTCATTCATCCAAACCCAGGTGCTAACACTTGGCTCTCCATTACTGGGCCCAGTTCCTTGTTTGAGGCCCAGGCTGCCCTTCTTGAGGACCATATCCCTTCCCTTGTTCTCATGCCACTTTTTACAGGCCTTACCCTGTGTCTCTCCTATGTTCCACTAGTGTAATTTTATCCTGGCACCACTAGGAACCTTCCTATCACTTCTCCCTAGCCTGGGCTCCTGAAATGGTTCCTGGCTGCCAACGGACCACACCCACAACCTCCATATGTCAGGTAACTTCTCACAATGCCCTCTTTTTACCCTCTTTTGTTCCAGGTCCGTCTTTGAGGATCTACTCACCTGAGCAGAGGAACCAAATGGGCTGGCTTCTCTGCTCTTCAGGTTCCCTAAGAAAAACACAGAATTGCCTCTTGCCTGAGTCCTTTTTTCTTCCTGAAACTTGAGGCCTGGTAATTAACATGTCACTTGCTCAAACCCAGCCATGAGAGATCCCCACCCTTCCCTACTCTGCCTCCTCACCTTGCATGCTGCCCCTATCCCAAACCAGTCCTCCCTATTCCTGAACATTTGAGCTTGAGTCCCTAGGCCTGAGTGCTCACGTGAGCCCCTGATAGTGTTCTTTATGTCACTTGGCGTAGCATGGAGTCTCTTTCTGTTGGGTCTGACCTGAGGGCCCCTTGCTTGGTAGCACCATCTTGCTCTCCTATGTGCCCATTGTGCTTTTCTCTGTCTCCTGGTCCTTGCAAAGCCCATTCTCCACTTCCCCTCGTGCTTTCCTCAGGCACTTGCATGTCCTTGGGTCCTTCACCCATGGTAGGTCAGGTGGGTCCTTTGCCTGGGCCCCTGGCTTGGGTCCTGGATCTTGACCCCATGCACCCACCAGGACCTCATTCTGTTCAATCCCTTCGCACTCCTCCTTGCCCCCTTCACTTGCCAGACATCCTTTGCCAGGTCTCTGTCCCTGTATTCTCATCTGGGCCAGGGTGCCTTATGGAAAACTGAGTCCTGCCCCTCGCCTAGGTCCCTTGCTGTCTTTGAGCCTTTTGTCCTGCATCCGGTACCCAGACACCTGGCAGTCGACCTGGGCCAGGTACCTGCCTGCCCCCTGCCGGAAAACCTGCAATCCCTCCAATGTCTTTCCAATGTCCTGAGCCCTCTGCCCAAGCCCTGGCCCTTTGCTTTTCATTCCCTGGCCATTCTCCTGGCTTGAGGTTCTGGGGGCCCTTCTTGCACTGTGCTACCCTCAGCTTGGTATGTGGGCCTCGCTGGGGCCAGTACCCTGCTCCCCTTGGCTTCCCAGAACCAAAGACCTCTACTATAGCCCATCTGTCCAGCCCTGCCCTTCACTGCTATTTCCTGTACTGGGCCCTCCTTTGCATGGGCTCCTTTCAGGAATCCTGGCCCGTACCCCATCAACTCCCTTCCTCTGGCCTTTCACGCTGTACCCTCATTCATCCCTTCTGTTCTCCCTGTCCCTGCTGGGCCCCTTTTCAAGATCCCTTTCCCATGACTTTCACTACATCCAGGGAAATGGAACTGGGAGCTTGGCCCTGTGGGCTCCCTTTGAGAAAACATAGCTGTTCTCATTGCCTGGGACCTTTGGATTCTCTCAGCAAGAGCCCTGCTGCTTGATCCTGATGCAGTGAACATAGGCTTTGAGCCCTCCTCTCCCTGTGCCACCCACTACTCTTGCTGCCCTTTCTCCTCTCCCCAGCCCTGTCTGTTTTCATGGAATCTAGGACCAATTCCTGGTACTTGGCTCCCCATTTTTGGGGCTGGCTCCTTGATGGAGCCCCCGGTCATCCTTCTCAAGTACCCTGTCCCTGTCCCTTGATTTCAAGCCCTGTGCTGAGGCCCCCTCCTCTGCCTCTCCTCTGTTCCCCTTGTACTGTCTTATTTTGTCATTGCCAAGAACCTCCGCTTCTCCTGCTTCTCCCTAGCCTGGTCTCCTTCAATAATTTCTGCCTCCACACCAACACCCCCACAATCCTGGACCAAAGGTATCCCTCACATTACCCTGCTTTGGTCCTGGTCTCTCTCTGAGGATATACTCATTTGGGGCAGAGGAGTTGAATTGGCTGGCCTCTGGGCCTTGAAGGATCCCTATGGGCAATACAGCCCTGTCTCTCTTCTGGGCCCTCATTGCCGCCCAAACTTGACAACTGGTAGTAGACTTGGGCCTAGTGATGACATTGCCCTGGCCAATTCCCAGCCTTCCCTATCCTGCCCTCTAGCCTTGAAAGCTGCCCCTAAGCCAACCCAGCCATTCTTCACCCTGACCCTTCACCCTCCATTCCCCTGGTATGGCTGCCAGCCTGAGCTCCTTTTCCTTTACTCAGGTTGAGTTCTTTTTCTGATGTCTTTTCCTTTTGTGTCTGATATGGGAGCCCCTTGATTTGGCCCCCTAGCTCGCTCCCCTCTGTGCCCTTTGAGCAGCCCACTGTCTCCTCATCCTAGCACCGATCCTACCTTTACTTTCCCTAGCACATTTTCCTGGGGCAGGGGCATCCTGCTTATTGGGTCCCTAATACCTTTTGTTGGGGTTGGTCCCTTACCTGGGCTCCTTGATTGGGTCCTGAATCTTTCCCCTCTCTACACACACTGTGACCCCCTACTGTGCCCTCACATCACACTCCTCCTGGCCCCTGGCCCTTGCCAGGCCCTTTGGCCTGGTAACTGGCCCTTGATCCTCATCTGGGACAGGATGTCTTATGGGAAACAGAACTCTGACCCTCTCTAGGCCTTTGGGACAGTTCCAGGAACCCTTACACCTGGCAGTGGTGCTGGGCCTCAAGCCTCCTTCCCCCTTGCTGGATTGCCTGCCTTCCCTCCCCAGCACTGTCCACTGTCCTGAGCCACATGCCTCAGTGCTGGCCCTTGGCTCTCCATTCCCTTGAGTGGCTCCTCTCTTGAGCTTCAGTGGGTCCTTCTTGCTCCATGCTTCACTGGGCTTGAACTGCACGCCTTGCTGAGGCCACTTCCACACTCCCCTTGGCTTCCTTGCATCTCACAACCCTATATAAGGCTCTGCCTGTCTGGCTCCACCCTTCTCGGATCTCCCCTAGTGTGGGCCCTACTCTATGTCCCTAATCTGAGTTGTTTTCGGCGGTCGTGGCATGCACCCCATAAATACCCTTCATTCAACACTTCACGCTGTGCCCACCTTCAGCCTTCCTGTTGCCCTTGTCCCTGCTGGGCTCCTTTTCCAGATCCCTTTCCCAGGATGCTGACCAGAGCCATAGGCTGAAACTGGGATATTGGCCCCGTGATCTTCCTTTCAAAAAAGGTAGCAGTGTCCCTTTTCTGTGGGCTTTGGCCTCCTTTAGCCTGGGGCCTGATCCTCAATCCTGACACCCTGCAGTGTATCTAGGCCTAGAGTCCTCCTCTCGCCATGCCACCTGTTCCCTTACTCCCCTTTCTCCCCATATCCCACTGCAGCCAGTAGAGAGGTGACTCGCCCTTCTAGTCGGGAGACCACTCCCTCCTGGGTGTCAGTTGAGCTCCTAAAGCCCAACAGCCAGGTTAGATTGAACTCTCTCTTCCACGTGGGAGACCCCTCCTGCCTGGATGTCTGGGAAGCTCCTATACCACTGCAGCCAGGCTACAGGGCACTCACCACTATAGGAGGGAGACTCCTCACACCTGGGTGTTGGGGGGAGCTCAAAACATCCACAGCCAGGGTAGAGGTGACTCACACATCCAGTCCCCTCTACCCTGGCAAACTTGGTATACAAGCTCCCTGCAACACCCAGGTAAGGTGGGTGTCCCGGCTTGTGGGGTGAATCCTATCTATTCTGGCTGCAGTGCTATAGGAGCTCCCCTTACACCCAGGAGAGAGGGCTCTTCCTACTAATAGGGTGAGACTCTCTACCCTGGCTAGCAAAGTATACTAGCCCCCCCCACCGAACACCTAGGTTGGAGGGGTCTTCTGCTTGGAAGGGCAAATCTTCTCTACACTGACTGCTGTAGTATAAGTGCTACCCCTGACACCCTGGTGAGAGGGGTCTCCTGCCTTGACGGGTGAGTCTTCTCTAACCTGGCTAAGGTGGTATACAAGCTCCCATGACTTCCAGGTTTGATGTGTTTTCTGTATGGAGTGGTGAGTCCCCACTACCCTGGCTGAAGTGGTATAAAAGCTCCCCAAACCTGACACCCACTTGGGAGGGGTCTCCAGCCTGGAGGGGCCAGTTTCCTCTACCCAGGCTGCAGCTGTATAATAGCTCCCTTTAACAGCCAGGTGGGATGGATCTCCTAACTGGAATGGCATAAAATCTCTACCCTGGCTTCAATGGTATAGGAGCTCCCCCCAGACACCCTGGTAGAAGGGGTCTCTCACCTAGAGTGGCCAGTCCTCTCTACCCTGGCTAAGGTTGTATACAAACTCCAGCACAACACCCAGTTAGAAGTGGCTTCCTGTCTGGAAGGGGGAGTCCCCACTACCTTGGCTATAGTGGCATAAGAGCTCCCCCCCACACACACATGTGGGAGGGGTCTCTCACCTGAAATGGTGAGTCTCCTGTACCCTGACTCTGCCGGTATATAAAATTCCCTGAAAACCAGGGTTTAGGGGTCTCCCACCTAGTGGGATGATGCCCTCTCTCCTGTCTGAAGTGGTATATGAGTCCCCACCCCCCATAGCAAGATGGGAGGGGTTTTCTGCCTGGAGAAGAGAGTACTCTCGACCCTGGCTAATGAAGTATAGAAGATCCCAGACACCCAAGAGAGAGGGGTCTCCCGCCTGGAGGCATGAGTTCCTTCTACACTGGCTGTGGCAGTAAAGGAACTCCCTTGACATACAGGTGGGAGGGTCTCCGGCCTGGAAGGGCAAGTCCCCTCTACCTTGGCTGTAGTGGTGTAGGTGCTCCCTCATTCACCCAGATGGGATGATCTCTGGCCTCGAGGGGTGAGTCCCCTCTACCTTGGCTACAGAGATATATGAACTCCCGCTGACCATCAGGTGGGAGGGGACTCTTGCCTGGAGGGGCAAGTCCCCTATATCATGGCTGCTGCAGGATAGGCACACCTCCAGACACCCAGGTGAAAGTGGTGTTCCGCCTGGGGTTTTGAGTGCCTGCTACCGTGCTTGCAGCTGTATAGGTGCACACCCACAGGACACGCAATTGGGAGGGGTCTCCCACCTTTAGGGACGAGTCACCGCAACCCTGTCTGTGATTGTACATGAGCTCCCCCTGATACCCACGTGGGAGGGGTCTTCAGCCTGGAGGAGCGAGTCCCCTTTACCCTGGCTGCTGCATTATATGAGCTCCCCCCATACCCAGATAAGAGGGGAATCCTGACTGGAGGGAGGAGTCCCCACTACCCTGCCTGTAACAGTATATGAGCTCCCCCCAAAACATCCAGGTGGGCGGGTCTGCCACCTGTAGGGGCGAGTCCACACTACCCTGGCTACACTGGTTTACTAGCTTTGCCTGACACCCAGGTTTCATGAGTCTCTTGCTGGGAAGGGTGAGACCCCTAAACCCATGCTGTGGCGGTAAAGGATCTTACCCTGACACCCAGGAGAGAGGGTCTCCGCCCTGGAGAGGCAAATCCCATTGGCCCTGGCTGCAGTGGTATAGGGGCTCCCCCATACACTCAGGTGGGAGGGGTCTCCTGTCTCTAGGGGTGAGTTCCTTCTACCCTGCCTGTGGCAGTATATGAACTCCCCTTACAACAAGGTGGAAGGGATCTTCCACCTGGAGAGTCGAGTCCCCTCTCCCCTGGCTCTGGCAGTATAGGAGCTCCTCTCAATATCCAGGTTATAGGGTCTCCTGACTGGAGGTGTGAGTCCCCTCTACACAGGCTGTGGGGCTATAAGAGCTCCATGGACACCCAGGTGACAGTGATATCCTGCCTGGAACAATGAGACACCTCTATCCTGGCTGTGGCAGTATACAAGCTCTCCCAGACACCAAGGTGGAAAAGTCCTTATGCCTGGAGGGGCATGTCTTCTCTACCATGGCTAAGGCGGTATACAAGCACCCCCCTACACACAGGATGGTTTGGTCTCACGCCTGGACCAGTGAGTCCCCTCTACCCTGACTTTGGCAGTATACAGCTCCCCTGATACCAGGTGGAAGGGGTATCCCACCTGGAAGTGCGAGTCCCCTGTACTTTAGCTCTTGACATATAAGAGATCCCAGTATACCCATAGGGGTGGGGTCTTCTACCTGCAAAGGTGTATTCCCTCTTTCCTGGCTGTGCCAATATAGGAGCTCTCCCCCTGACACCCAGGTGGGTGTGGTTTTCTGCCTGTAGATGCATTTCCCCTCTACCTGTCTGCTGAAGTAATCAAGCTCCCAAGGTCACACAGGAGGGAGGGGTCTCCCTCATGGAGGGTCAAGTCCCCTCTATCCAGCTATCCTGACTGTATATATGCACTCCCCCTTGTTAGGTGCAGGACAGGCTGAACTAGGTTGTCTGGAGGACACCCAGGTGAAAGTGGTGTTCTGCCAGGGATTTTAAGTCCCTGCTACCCTGACTGCAGCTGTATGGTGCACACCCACAGGACACACAGGTGGGAGGGGTCTCCCACCTTTAGGGACACATCACCTATACCTGTCTGTGATGGTATATGAGCTCACCCTGACACCCAAGTGGGAGGGGTCTTCTGCCTGGAGGGGAAAGTCCCCTTTACCCTGGCTGCAGCATTATATGAGCTCCCCCCCCACACCAAGAAAACAGGGGAATCCTGACTGGAAGTAGGACTCAAACTACCCTGCCTATAACAGTATATGAGCTCCCCCCAAAACATGCAGGTGGGCGGGTCTGCCACATGAAGTGGTGAGTCCACACTACCCTGGCTGCACTGGTTTACTAGCTTTGCCTGAAACCCAGGTTTCATGAGTCTCTTGCCTGGAGGGGCAAGTCCCCTAAACTCAGGCTGTGGTGGTAAAGGATCTTCCCTAACACCCAGGAGAGAGGGTCTCCAGCCTGGAGAGGCAAATCCCATTGACCCTGGCTGCAGTGGTATAGGAGCTCCCTTCTACACCCAGGTGGGAGGGGTCTACTTTCTCTAGGGGTGAGTTCCTTCTACCCTTCCTGTTGCAGTATATGAACTCCCCTTACAACAAGGTGGAAGGGATCTTCCACCTGGATAGTCAAGTCCCCTCCCCTCTGGCTCTGGCAGTATAGGAGCTCCCCTCAATATCCAGGATACAGGGTCTCCTGACTGAAGTTTTGAATGCCCTCTACACAGGCTGTGGTGCTATACAAGCTCCCTGGAACCCAGGTGACAGTGATATCCTGCCTGCAACAATGAGTCCCCTCTATCCTGGCTGTGGCAGTATACAAGCTCTCCCAGACACCAAGGTGGGAAGGTTGTCGTGCCTGGAGGGGCATGTCCTCTCTACCATGGCTAAGGCGGTATACAAGCACCCCCCTACACACAGGATGGTGTGGTCTTACGCCTGGACAGGAGAGTCCCCTCTACCCTGACTTTGGCAGTATACAACTCCCCTTGGTGTCAAGGGAAGCTCCTATACCGCTGCAGCCAGTGTACAGGGCGAGTCCCATCTACTTTAGCTCTTGACATATAAGAGATCCCAGGATACTCAGGTGAGAGAGTCTTCTACCTGCAGGGGTGTATTCCATCTTTCCTGGCTGTGCCATTATAGGAGCTCCCCCACTGACACCCAGTTGGGTGCAGTTTTCTGCCTGTAGATGCAATTTCCCTCTATCTGTCTGCTGAAGTAATCAAGCTCCCGAGGTCACCCAGGAGGGAGGGGTCTCCCTCATGGAGGGGAAAGTCCCCTCTATCCTGCTATCCTAACTGTATATATGCACTCCCCCTTGTTAGGTGCAGGACAGGCTGAACTAGGTTGTCTGCAGAACATCTTAACAAACGTTAGCTGCAGGATAACCCACATACTCAAACCCCCGTCTGTCTGATCCTTACTCACCTGTTTGCATGAAATCTGAATACTCAAACCCACTCAAGGCTGATCACCTGACCCCCACCTGTCTGATGCATCAGAAACCCACTTCTGACCCTTGCTCCATCTGCCTGAAGACAGAAGATGACACCCTTAGCAACTACTGTGTGATCCAATCATTTTCCCTCAACTAGGCAACTTACAAACCCAGAGACCACATTAGAATTTGGCTATAAAAACTCTCTCCTTCCAGGGGCCCCTCTCTTTCTCTCTCTGTCTCCCTCTCTTGCTTTTGCTCCCCTTGCTCTCTCTTTATTCTCTCCCTCTCTATCTTTTGCTCCTAATTTGCACTGCTGCAATACAGCAGTGGTTTCTCCAAACTGTTGCGGTCACTTTCCTTTCATTGGTGCCAAAATCCAGGAAGAGTGTTAAAACCCACTTTTGGGTCCCTCTTCCTTCAGAAATGCCATTCACCTGATGACCTGAACGATTTTCTCCGCTACCAGAACTACATGCACCCCCGGCCTTCGATTGGTGAGTTTCCCCTTCCTGAAGTCTTAAACCCAATATTGGTGTCAGGAGGATTTGACCGTTCATTTTCCAGGGAATCTCTTTGCCAAACTGTGTGGATGAAAGCACCCCATCACAGCCTTCAAGGCCAAGGTGGCCCTCAGGGACTTCTTCCTTAGGCAGATTGGACTCTTGGGTATAAAATTATTTCCCTTCCCCTTCCCAGCTGCTGGTTTACAAGCATAGGATTTGCAGGTCACCCTCAAAGACACGATCAAAGTAACCTCTGGGAACACATAACAGAATATTAAACATCACACCCCACCAGACCTTCATAGTTTCGGTGGTGCTCATAAAGTCCCAGTCCTTGCAACTTTAAGACTTGGCTGCTAGATATACACTAACCCTCCCCCTTCTTCTCTCTCTCCCCTTTTTCCAGCCCTAGGAGGCTCTGGCCTCTCCAGCAGGTGTCCCAAAAAGCCTTGGCCAAGGTCTCCCATGGATCCAGCCTTTTCCAGGATTGGAGCCTCTACTGTCAGGATTTGGTGACAACCAATCTCTGCAGCTGGAAAATGCCACTAGGCACTTCTGATTTTTGGCCCTAGTGGGGATGACTCTATTGCCAATAAATCAGTTTCCTCCCTTTTCCTTACACTACCTTTCCATCTCCTTTTTTCTACCCTATACTACGTTTTTGTCCCCTTCCCTCTCACTTATACTATGTTTGCGGAATGGGTAATGCATCCTCTCTGCCGGTTGACTCTCCCTTACAATACTTCTTGGATAACCTCAAAACCCTCTCCTTGATACCAGAAATCAAACCCAAAGAAACTGATCAAATATTGCACCCAGAATTGGCCCACTTATTCCCTAGACATCCAACATAAATGACCACCTTTTGGGTCTCTGGATCCCTCCAAACTATGTTATCTTTACAATTAATATGAGCATTTGAAAAAATGGGTAAACAGCCCCTATGTCCAAGCTTTCTTCTTGCTCCAAACCAATTCTGCTCTCTGCACATCTTGCAAACCTCTACAATTTTTTCTAGCTTGCAAACCAACTCCCACAACTACCAATACCCAATCTTCTCCATCTCCAGACTCATCCATTACTTTTGGCCCTGCTGATGAACCTCCATCCTATCAGCTGGCCTGAATAGGTCTTCAACCTAAATCTTCTGCCCCAGCTCCTCCACCGTCTCCCCAACCTTAAAAACCTGCTTTCTCATCTCCAATTACTAGATCAAAAACCCAACAAGCACCCTTCCTCATACCATTGCCCCCTTGTTGGTGTAACAGGTACTGAAGTTATCCCTCCACCCACTCACTCCTCTTTTCTTCTGTCAGGGCCCACACCTGGTCCCACCATGTCCTCTTACCAGTTAACCCAAAGCTCAAACTAGCTGAGGAGAGCCCTCAGAACCCTATCTGAGATCTGCTGAAAATGGCCTTTAAAGTTGCTTTGTCATAACTGAAAACACGTTACTAAGAATTTAGAGTCCCTTACAGGCTTTTGGGGATATTCACTCATGTCCTCCCCTCTGTTTTACCTGTACTACTGCTCAAGTTTTCCTTCCTAGGGAAAATCCTAAATCCCTTTCCCATTTTTTTACATATGCTTTCTCATTCTCAGATCCACTCTAGCTGCTGACAGCTCCACCTTCTCTTCTTCCCCATCCCTACCTAGGCCCACAGAAAAGTCTTAACCTACCTTCTCCAGAAATCTTCTCCATGACTGATTTTAGAACTGTGAGCAAAGAGTCTCTACAGAAAAGTTTAATGTAGATAAACTTCCTCTTTTCCTATACCCTGTTTCACATGGCCACTGACTGGAAAAAAAAAAAAAAAGAATCAGAACTCCAAGTGCTGGAATCTCCTTACTAGTTTTCACAAAAATATGTAAACAAGGCCTCTGGTCTTGAGCTGGGCTTCAAAGAGATGACTACATTTCTAAGACAAGAGAAGTTACCAACTGGGCTCCACAGTAACAGCTGGCAGGGGGAGGAAAGAAAGGGAAAAAAGCTCTCCCCTTCTCAAGTGTCCTTGAATTGTTAACTTGCCCAGAACAGAGAATAAAACTGGTTTTAAGTGAACTTCTGCGGACTTTAAACTTCTGAGCCCCACCCCTTACATGTTTGTTACAAATTTATGAAACTACCTAAACATGGGATTCATGGGATTAATTGATTTCAGCAGAATGTGTGCCCTCTGAATCTATCTGAAACCAAATAAAACTGTTTCCCTATTTTTGGTACTATCTTAGGTGCCTTGTTCTTGTCCATCCCTGCAACAGTATAATTCTATATACGTAAACATTGTTTATGTTTTCATAAAATGGTAAACAGATGTGATTAATTGTGTACTGCAAATAACAAAATATCTCTTATTAAAATGGAATAGTTTGCCTAAATTCAGAAATTTACAAGGACTGATTCAAAATGTGAATAAAGATGGGGTTAACAGATGGAAAAGAAAAATTAGAAGTTTCTAGGCAGGGATTCAATAGAAGGGAAAAAAAGTTTCTGGATAACAAAGTCTATATGATTAAGTAAATAAGAGGGTTTAAGCAAGTGATAAAGAAGGTCCGTGTAAGTGGGTTATATATGTAATTTTTTTTTGAGCAAGTAAAATTGAAGGAATTAAGCACTATAAAACTATGCTTAAACAACAATTGTTATTTTGCAGTATTGTAA
This sequence comes from Marmota flaviventris, assembly GCF_047511675.1. Classification (NCBI taxonomy): domain Eukaryota; kingdom Metazoa; phylum Chordata; class Mammalia; order Rodentia; family Sciuridae; genus Marmota; species Marmota flaviventris. The sequence continues at coordinate 23,513,447 of NC_092517.1, forward strand.
TATGTTATTTCTTAAGACCTAAACTTTATTAATGTAAAAAAAAATAAATAGTGATTGTGGTACTATTACTCTTCTTTGTATATTTAATGTGTTCATATTTTCAAGGTATATAAATCTTTAAGATAGTAGCTTTAAAAAAATCATTATATCAAGCTGGTGTTCTCCAAAATGTTTCATGGTAATTTCAGGCTTATAAAAATAACATATTGGAGATTTATTTATATCACTTAATTTTGTATAACTGGACCTGTTATCAATAAGATTAATAGAAAGTTATATTCACTGGGGGGCAATTTAAATGTAATATCATATTGTGTTAGCTAATATTCATGTGACCCCTAACAACAATATATGTAAATTTTACAAGACGATATTTAAAAGCAAAGATCAGCTTCAATACTAGAACACTTTACCTAATATTAATAAAGAGCCCCGCCTTACCTGAGATAAGGCTCTGCTTCCCATCTTACTACATGACAGAATGACACCTAAGTAAGCCAGTCTTCAGCTAAAGCCTAGTAATCTTAATTTAAGACTGAAGAAACTGATTTGCTAAATGTTTAAGATGAAGACTTAAATTAAAATTGCCAAAAAACCAATATTTAGCTCTTAACTTCTGAGTCAGTCTGCATATAGGGAACAGAGAACTTCTCTAAAAGTTTTGAAACTCTGAGCCACATAACCTCCAGATCAGGGAGATTTAATGAGAACACTGGAGAACGAAAAGCCAATCAGTGCACTTGTTGTGAATAGGAGAGTCATTGGAGAGAAGAGACATCCCTGATGCTTCCATGGGAAGCCACATGGTCAAGCAAGACCTGGACCCATCCTAGTGCAAATGACACTAGCAGAAGTAAGAATCTACTCTCAAGATTCCCCAAGAGTGACACCTATGGGAACTTGGCTGACTCTTAACAATAGATAGAAACAAATTAAATTTTGACAGCTTGATCTTAAACACCTACGAAAAAGAGTTAAGCAAAAACATTGTCTTTCCTGGGAGTAATGAAGCACAAGAACAGCTAGAAAAGAGGAAACACAACTAGACCAACAGGTTCTATGGGGAATGTTCAGTAAAATATGGCCTTTGCTACTCCCCCTCTGAGGACCCCAATTAGTCAAATTTAAGTTTCCCCTAATAGGACCATGACCATTAAATTGCCTATGAAAGTTCCTGCAAGATCAGATACTCAAATTCACCAACCAGACAGTCAATCATCTATTAAAAAAAATAAAAAAAAAAAAAACTACCAGTCCTGATGCCCAAGATGGAGACGTACGACTCATGAACAACTCCTCTGACTCCAGAGACTCTGTGTCCATTTAAAACTATCTCTAGCCCACTTTCCAGTTTTTACAACCCCTCTTTCACTTCCTAGGAATGAGAACTACTCTCTATCATCTCCACTCTGCTTGTTCTGACTGCTCTACAGTATCCCCACAAGGAAACATCAAACCTAAACTCCCCACACTTCAGATGAGGAGCCACCAGCCAGATGCAGACTGGTAGATCAACTTCAATAACATGCCTAGGCACAAAAAGCTTCAATACATACTTACTTTGGTAGATACTTTTTCAGATTGGATAGAAGTCTTCCCTACATCCAGGGTAATCGCTGACACCATTGCCTCTATCCTCATTGAGGAGATCATTCCCAGGTTTGGACTTCCCGCCACCATCCAGTCAGACAATGGTCCAGCTTTCACTTCTTAGGATTTTCAGCTAGTCTCCAAAGGCCTCAACATCACTTAGAGGCTCAACATCCACCACCAACCCAAAACCTCATTTTCTATCTCAACCACAGATGGTGCTTTAACATCCAAGCAACTTGGCAGCAGGATGACAATACCCATTCTCAATTTATGGATCAAGGCGATTGCTTTTCCAATGGCTGCAATAGGGAAGTCATCCTTAACATTACTGAATTCAACCAAGCCACATGGGATACTTCCTAGAGTCCCTATGACAGGACCAATGGCTGATACCAAGGATCTCCTCCACTCAGAAATGGTTTGATGCCATTGACAACCTATGGCTTCAAGAAAACTTTATGGACTTTGCCCTTATGAGATAACTGTCTATAGCCACTGGATGTTATCTCTAGCTGCCCTGGTATTCCCAAGCCTGTCTGTGAACATTCCCTCACTCTCCCAGTTAGGCCTCATTCCACCCTCTCTCAGCAGGAAGTAGAAAAAAGATTTTGGGCAGCCACCTACCACCCTCTACTTGGAAAAACAAAAAGGGAGGAATGTTAGGTGGAGGGCAGGCTGAACTAACTTGTCTGCAGGATAACCCACATAGTCAAACACCCCTCTCTCTTGTCTTTTATCACCTGTTTGCATCAAGTCTGAATTCTCAACCCCACTCAAGGCTGAACACTTGATCCCCACCTGTCTGGTGCAACAGAAACCCACATCTGACCCCTGCCCCATCTGCCTAAAGGCAGAAAATGACACCCTCAGCAACTATTGTGTGGTCCAATCATTGTCTGCCAAAAAAGCAGCTTGCAGACCCAGAGACCCCATTAGAATTTGGCTAGAAAAACTCCCTCCTGCCGGGTCCCCCCTCTCTTGCTGTCTCTTTGTCTCTCTCTTGCTTTCTCTCACCCTTTGCTCTCTCTTTCTTCTCTCTCTCTCTCTCTCTCTCTCTCTCTCTCTCTCTCTCTCTTTCTTGTCTTTGGCACTGCTGCAATAAAGCAGTGGTCACTGTGAGTGTTGTGGTCATTATCCTTTCACCCCTGACAAACTGTTGGGAGCAGTCTCCTGCCAGGAAGGGAAAGTAATTTCTACCCTGGCTGTGGTGGTATATGAGCTCCTGCTGACAGCCAGGTTGGAGGGGTCTGCCACCTGGATGGGCGAGTCTCCTGTACCATGGCTAAGGTGGTATACAAGTTCCCCTGGACAACAAGGCAGGAGGGGTATGCTGCCAGGAGGGGTGAGTCCCCACTATCCTGGCTGCAGCAGAATAGGAGCTATAGCCCCACACCCAGGTGGGAGGTTCTCCGGCATGAATGGTCAAGTTCCCAAAACACTGGCTGTAGGGGTTTAAGATCCCCTCCTATCCCCAGGAGGCAGGGGTCTCATGCCTGTAGGAGCTAGACACTTCTACCCCAGCTGCAGCTGCATATGAAACCACCCTCGCCAGACACCCAGGTTGGAGGAGTCTCCCATCTGGAGGGGTGAGTCCCCTCTATGCAGGCTAAGGCCATGTAAGAGTTACCCCCATTCCAAGGTGGGGAGTTAATCTCACCTGGAGGTGTGAGTCGCCTTTACCCTGGCTGCTAGGTATATGAACTCCACCTGGCCTCCAGGTGGGTGGGTTCTACTGCCTGAAGCAATGACTACCCTCTACCCTGGCTAAGGCTGTATAGGAGTTACTCTCATTCTCAGGTGGGAGGTGTTTCTCATCTGGAGGTGTGAGTTGCCTCTACCCGGGCTGCTGGGGTATATGAGCTCCAACTGACACCCAGGAGGGAGGGGTCTCCTGCTTGGAGGGGCAAGTCCCTCTGTTCTGTAAGATTTTGTATTCAAGATCCCCCCGTTTACCCTTATGGGAGGGGTCTCCCACCTGAATGGCTATGTCCCTCTACCCTGGCTGAATTGGTATAGTAACTTTCCCTGACACCCAGGTTGAATGGGTCTCTTGACTGGAGGGGCGAGTCCCCTTTACAATGGCTGCAGTGTTAAAGGGTTTCCCCCTGACACCCAGGTGGGAGGGTCTCTCGCCTTGAGTGGTGATTCTCCTCTACCCTGCCTGTGGCAGTATATGAACACCCCTGACAACCAGGTGGAAAGGATCTTTGGCCTGCAGGGGCGAGTCCCCTCTACCCTAACTAAGGGGGAATACAATTTCTCCCCAAAACCCAGGTGTGAGGATTCTTTCACCTGGAGAGGGGAATCCCCTCTACCCTGGCTACAGTGATATAGGAGCTCCCACCTACATCCAGGTGGGAGGGGTCTCCCGCCTTGAGCGGCTTGTCCCCTCTACCCTGCTTGTGGCAGTATATGAACTCCCCTGGCCACCAGGTGGAAGGCATCGCTCCCCTGTCTCTGGAGGTATAGAAGCTTCCCCCCACACCCAGGTTATGGTGTCTCCCGACTGGAGGGGCGAGTCCCCTCTACTCTGGCTATGGCAATATATATCTCAACACCACACACACAGGTGGGAGGGGTCTCCAACCTGGAGGGGCAAGTCCCCTCTACCCTGGCTTCAAAGTTATACAAGCTCCCCCAGACACACAGAGGGGAGGGATCTCACAACTAGAAGTGCGAGTTCCCTCTACCCTGGCTTCAGCAGTACAGGAGCACTCCAAGACACCCAGGTTGATGGGGTCTCCCTCATGGAGTTGCGAATCCCCTTTACCCTGGCTGCAGTGGTATAAGAGCTCCCCCTGAATCTCAGGTGGGAAGGGTCTCCTGCCTGGAGTGGCAAGTCCCCTCTACCCTGGATGTGGCGGTATATGAGCTCTCCCACACACACACACACAGGTAGGAGTGGTCTTAAGCATGGACAGGCAAGTCACCTGTACCCTGGTTTTGTCAGTATACAAGCTTCCCTGACACCCAGGTGGGAGGAGAATCCCGCCTGGAAGTGTGAGGCCCCTCTATTTAGCTCTGGCCATATAAGAGGTCCCAGTACACCCAGAAGGGAGGTGTCTTTTGCCTGCTGGGGAGTGTTCGTTCTATCCTGGCTGTGGCAGCCTAGGAGTTCCCTCGCCCAAACCCAGGTGTGAGGGGTCTCCTGATTGGAGGGGCGAGTCCTCTCAACTTTGATTGGGGAGGTATAGGAGCTCACTCAGACACCCAGGTGGGAGGGATCCCCCAAATGGAAGGGCATGTCCATTCTACCCTGGCTGCAGCAGTATAGGAAGTCCCCCTGACACCCAGGTGAAAGGGGTCTCCAGCCTAGAGGTGAAAGTCCCCTCTATTCTCGCTGCTTTGGTATTTGAGATCCCCTGTTTACCTAGATGGGACGGGTCTTCTGTCTGAATGGGTGAGACCCCTGTACCCTGGCTGTAGAGGAATACTAGCTTTCCTTGACACCTAGGTTGGATGTGTCTCTCGCTGGAGGGTGAGTCCCCTCTACCATGGCTGGAGCAGTAAAGGATCTCTCCCTGACACCAAGGTGGGAGAGTCTCCTGCCTTGAGTGGCGAGTCCCCTCTACCCTACCTGGGGCAGTATATGAACTCCCATGACAACAAGGCAGAAAGGATCTTTGGCCAGCAGGGGCGAGTCCCCTCTACCCTGGCTAAGGCGGAATACAATTTTCTCCCCAAAACCCAGGTGTGAGGAGTCTTCTGCCTCGAGATTGGCTTGTCCCCTCTACCCTGGTTGTGGCAGTATATGAAGGCATCTTTCTCCTGGACGGTCGAGTCCCTTCTCCTCGGTCTCTGGCAGTATAGTAGCTCCCCGACACCCAGGTTATGGGGTCTCCCGACTTGAGAGGCGAGTCATTTCAATACTGGCTGTTGGGTTATAGGAGCCATCCCCCCCCCCGACACCCGGTGTGAAGTGTCTTGGGCCTAGAGCAATGAGTCCCCTCTACCCTGAATGTGGTGGTATACAAGCCCACCCAGACACCCAGGTGGAAGGGTTCTCCCGCCTTGAGTGGTAAGTCTCCCCTCCCCTGGCTAAGGTGGTATAAAAGCACGCCCCCACACACAGGTGGGGGTAGTTTTCCGCATGGAAGGGTGAGTCCCTTCTACCCTGGCTTTGGTGGTATACAAGCTCCCCTGACACCCAGGTGGGAGGAGTCCCCCGCTGGAATGGTGAGTCCCCCCTACTTAAGCTCTTGCCATATAAGTGCTCCCAGTACACAGGTGGAAGTAGTCTTCTGCCTGCAGGGTCGTGTTCCCTCTATACTGGTTTTGTCAGTAGAGGAGCTCTCCTCTACACCCAGGTGGGAGGGTTCACACGTCCATAGGGGAAAGTCCCCTCTACCCTGGCTGCTGCAGTAATCAAACTCCCCAGGACACCCAGCTTTGATTGGTCTCCCTATTGGAGTTTCCAGTCCCCTCTACCCTGGTTGTGGAGGTATAGGAGATCACCCAAACACCAAGGTGGGAGAGGTCTCCTGACTGGAAGGTTAAGTCTGCTCTAACCTGGCTGAAGTGGTGTAGGAACTCCCCGGGACACCCAGGTGAAAGGGGTCTCCCGCCTAGTGGTGCCAGTCCCCTCTACCCAGGCTTCTATGGTATAGGAGCTCCCCTGACATGCAATTGGGAGGAGTCTCCCGCCAGGAGGCTAGAATCCCCTCTACCCTGCTGCAGCAGTATAGGAGCTCCCCAGGACACCCAGGTGGAAAGGGTCTTCTGCCTGGAAGGGCGAGATTCGTCTCTTCTTTGGCAGGTGCCTTATGAGAGCTTCCTGGACACGAGGTGGGAGAGATCTCCTGGCTACCGGGGTGAGTCCCCTCTACCCTGGCTAAGGTGGAATACAAGTTCCTCTGAACACCCAGGTGTGAGTGGCCTTCCATCTGGAGAGGCGAGTCCCCTCTATACTGGCTGCAGTGGTATAGGAGCTCCCCACTACACCCAGGTGGGAGGGGTCTCGCGCCTCCAGTGGGAGTCCCTCTACCCTGCCTGTGGCAGTATATGAACTCCCCTGACCACCAGGTGAAAGGCACTTTCCGCCTGGAGGGTCGAGTGCCCTCTCCCCTGTCTCTGGCAGTATAGCCACCCCCTGACACCCAGGTTATGGGATCCCCGACTGGAGAGGCAAGTCACCTCTACATTGGCTGCAGGGTATATGAGCTCCCCTGACACCCAGGTGGGAGGGGCCTCCCGCCTAGAGTGGCAAATCTTTTTTACTCTGGCTAAGGCAGTATACAAGCGCCCACCTACACACAGGTATGACTGGTCTTCCGCATGGGTGGGTGAATCCGCTCTACCCTGGCTTTGGCTCCCCCGACAACAAGTGGGAGGTGTATGCCCCCCTGGAAGGGTGAGTCCCCTCTACTTTATCTCTTGCCATATAAGAGCTCCCACTATGCCCAGGTGGGAGGGGTCTCCCGCCTGAAGTGGAGACTCTCCTCTACTCTAGCTGCTGCAGTAATCAAGCTCCCAGGGACACCCAGGAGGGAGGGGTCTCATGTTTAGAGGGGCACTTCCCCACTACCCTGGCTGTGGAGGTATAGGAGCTCAACTAGACACCCAGGTGGCAGGGGTCTTCCGCCTGGAGGGGCAAGTTTCCTCTACCCGGGCTTAGGGGGTATAGGAAATACTCCCATTCCCAGGTGGGAGGTGTTTCTCGCCTGGAGGTGCGAGTTGCCTCTACCCTAGCTGCTTAGGTATATAGGCTCCACCTGACATCCAGTTGGGAGGGGTCTTCCGCCTGGAGGCGTGAGTCCACTATACCCTGGTTGAAGGGGTTAAGGAACTTCCCCTGACATCCAAGTGGGAGGAGGGGTCTCCTTCTAAAGGGGTTACTTCCCTCTACCCTGGCTGGCGGGGTGTACCAGCTCTCCCAGACACCCAGGTGGGAGGGATATCCTGCTTGGAGGGGCTAGTCCCCTCTATTCTGGCTGCTGTGATATACAAGTGCCCCCCTATAAACAGTTGGGAGGGGTCTCCCGCCTGAAGGGGCGAGTCCCTTTTACCCAGGCTTCAGTGGTTTACTAGCTTGCCCTGACACCCTGGTTGGATGGGTCTCTCACCTGGAGGGGCGAGTCCCCTCCACCCTGGCTGCTGGGGTAAAGGATCTAACCCTGTCACCCAGGTGGGAGAGTCTCCATCCTGGAGAGGTGAGTCCCCACTTCCCTGGCTGCAGTGGTATAGGAGGTTCCCCCTACACCCAGGTGGGAGAGGTCTCCCGCCAACAGTGGCGAGTCCCCTCTGCTCTACTTGTGGCAGTATATGAACTCCCTTGAAAACCAGGTGGAGGAGAGATTTTCCACCTGGAGGGTTGCATCCCCTCTCCCCTGTGTCTATATAGGAGCTTTATAGAAGCTCCCCGCGATACCAAGGTTATGGGGTCTCCCGACTGTAGAGATGAGTCCCCTCTACATTGGCTGCAGGGGTATACGAGCTCCCCCTGACACCCAGGTGTGAGGGGTATCTTGCCTGGAAGGGTGAATCCCGTCTACCGGGGCTGTGGCAGGATAAGAGTCCTCCCTGACACCCTGGTAGGAAGGGTCTCCCACCTAGAGCAGGGATTCCCCTCTACCCTAGCTGTGCAGGTATACAAGCTTCCCCAGACACCCAGTTGGGTGGGGTCTCCCGACTGGATGTGAGAGTCCCCATTACCATGGCTTTGGTGGTATACAAGCTATACAAGACCCCAGCTCGCAGGTGGGAGGGATCTACCACCCAGAGGGGCGAGTACCCTCTACTTTGGCTGGTGCCATATAAGAGCTCCCAGGACACTCACATGGAAGGCTTCCCCAATTGGAGGAGTGAGTCCCCTCTAACCTGGCTGAGAGGTATAGGAGCTTCCCAAGTCACCCAGGTGGGAGGGGTTTCCCGACTGGAGGATCGAGTCTCCTCTAACCTAGCTGCAGGGCTATTGGAGCTCCCCTGACACCCAGGTGGGAGGGGTCTCTCACCTGGAGGGGTGAAACCCTGCTACCCTGACTCAGTGGTATAAGAGCCCCCACAGACATGCAGGTGGGAGAGTTCTCCAGCCTGGTGGGGCAAGTGCCTTCTACACTGGCTGCGGTGGTATATGAGCTCCCCTCGACTACCAGGTTGGAGGGGTCTTTGCCTGGAGAGGTGAGTCCCCTCTAACCAGGCTGCAGCAGGATACAAGTTTCCCACAACACTCAGGTTTGGGGGGATATCCCGCCTGGAGGCTCGAGTCCCCTCTGCCCTGGTTGGGGTTATGTATTAGCTCCCCCGACACCCAGTGGGAGGTGTCTCCTGCCTGGAGGGATGAGTCCCTTCTGCCCTGCCTTAGGAGGTATATGAGCTCCCCCCTCACACCCAGGTGAAAAGTGTCTCCCGCCTGGAGGGGCTAGTCCCTGTTACTCTGGCTGCAGCTCTGTAGAAGCCCCCATACAAACCCAGGTGTGAGGGGTCTCTTGCCTGGAGTGGTGAGTCCCTGATACTCTGGCTGTGCCTAGATACAGGCTCCCCCTGACACCCAGGTGAAAGGGGTATCCCTCCTGAAGGGCAGGTCCCTGAGACCCTGGATGCATCTGTACATGAGCCCACGACACTGGGCCCAGAGGTGGAAGTGATCTCATGACAGTAGGGGTGAGTCCCCTCTATAAGGGCTTATGAAGAATACAAGGTAGATTGGACACCAGGGTGGGAGGGGTTTCTCGCCTGGAGGAGCCAGTCTCCTGTAACCAGGCCGCAGAAGTATAAGAGCTCCCACGGACAACCGTGTCTTTTTCATTTACCGTGGCCCAGGTGCTAGCATTTGGCTCTATATTACTGGTACTGGCTCGTTTCTTGAGCACCTGCCTGCCATTTTAGGGGACCCAATCCCTGTCTCTTGGTTTCAGGCCCCTTTTAACAGCCCCCTTCTGTGCCTCACCTCTTATTCCCTCATGCTGTGGTACCCTGGCACTACCAGGACCCTCTGCTACCCCTGATTTGCTAAAGCCTAGGCTTCTAAAAAGGGTCCTGCAGCTCACCTACCACTGCCAACCTCAGCATTCCAGGTATCCCCTCACAGTGCGCTCTTTTGTGCCTCCCTGGTCCAGGTTCCTGTTTCAGGATCTACTCACTTGGGGCAGAAGAGCGGATTTGGCTGGACTCTGCACCCTGAATGCTCCCTATGGGAAACAGCCCTGAAACTCACCTGAGTCCCCTTCACCGCCTGTACCTTGAGGCTTGGCAGTTAACATGGGAATTGCTCCAACCAGCCCTGAGAAATCCCCTCCCTTCCCTCCCCTGCCCTCTGGCCTTGCATGCTGCCCCTACTGCAACCCAGCCCTCCCTAACCCTGACCCTTTGTACTCCAGTCTTTTGGCCTGGAGCTTCGCCTGACCCCTGACCAAGTTCCTCGTGGCCCTTGGCATAGCAAGGAGTCTCTTCCTTTGGGTCTGACCTGGGGGCCCCTTGCTTGCGCCTGCTATCAGACTCCCCTAGCTTCACCTTGGCTTCTCCTGGTCCTCACGCAGCCCTTCCTCCCCTTCCCCTTGTGCTTTTTCTGGTGCTCAGGTCTCTCCTGCTCTTTGGGTCCACCATCACCATGGATCGGGTGGGTCCCTTGCCTGGGCTTCTGTCTTGGTTCCTGGCTCTTGCCCCTATAAGCACCCATCCTGACCCCCATTCGTGCCCTCCCATTGCCCTCTTTCTGGCCCTCTTCCATTTTCTGGTCTCCTTTGCCAGGACCCTGGCCCTGGAATCTTGTTTTATCCAGGGTACCTTATGGGAAACAATGCCCAGCCCATTGCCTGGGCCCCTTGCTCTCCCTGGGTGCTTGCTCTCCCTGGGTGCTTGATCCTACACCAAGAACACTAAAACCTGGGAATAGCCCTGGGCCTGGAGCCCTCTGGCCTTGCATGCTACCCCCACCCCATCCCAGCCTTCCCTAACCCAGACACTTGGAGCTCCTGTTCCTGTCTTGTGCACTCCCTTGAGCCCCTGACCGCTTTCCTCATATCACTTTGCATAGTGTGGAGTCTTTTTATGTTGGGTTTGAACTGGGGCCCCCTTGCTTGGGCCCACCAGAGTACTCCCGTAGGTGCTACTTTAGCTTCCCTCTGTCTCATGGTGGTCATGCATCCCATCCTCCCCATCTCCTCGCACATTCCCTGGTGCTAGTGAGTCACCTGTGTCTTGGTTCCCTCATCTGAGGTTGATCAGGTGTGTATCTTGACTGAGCACCTGGCTAGGGTCCTGGATTTCCTCCCACTACTCACCCACCATTACCACTGGCAAAGCCCTCTTATATCCCTTCTTTTGGCTCCCTTCCATTTCCAGGGCTCCTTTGCCAGGGCCCTCTCTATGGATTCTTATCTGGGCCAGATTGCCTTATGAGAAACAGAGCCCTGCCCCTCTGTGGCCCTTTTACTCTTTCTGGGTCCTTGAACTCTGACACCTGGTAGTGGCTTTAGGCCTGGAGCCTGACAGCTCCCTGCTGGATCCCCTGCCTTCTCTCCCAAGTCTTGTCCACTGTCCTGAGCCCCCTGGCCAAGCCCGGGCCCTTGGCTATCTATTCCCTTGCCTGGCTCCTCGGTTGAGCCTCTGGTGGCCCTTCTTGTTCCTTTCTTTTCTGGGCTTTGTCTGAGAGCCCCTCACTGGGGCAACTTCTCTCCTCCCCTTGGCTTCCCTGTAATGCAGTACCCTAGTTCAGCCACACCTTACTGACCTGCCCTTTCCTGCTCTGCCCTGGCCTGGGCTCTCCTCTAGGTTCCTTATCTTAGCTCCTCACCCAACCCACACCTGTCCTGTGGCCCCTGAGGCTGTTCCCTCCTTTGGTCCTCTTGTCCTTTCTCTCTAGCCCAGGCCAACTTTTATTATCCCCTTCCCAGGATGCTCACCAGTCCAGGTACTTGAACTGTCCTCATTGTCCTGTTAATTCCCTTTGAGAAAATATAGCCCTGTCCCTTCTCTGAGCCCTTTGGCTTCCCTCAGCCTGTGCCCTGCTACTTAATCCTGACACCCTGCAGTGGACCTGGGCCTTCAGCCTTCCTTCCCCTGTGCTATCTACTCAGATTTCTACCCTCCATACTCTCCCCCTCCCCATCCATATCTGTTTTCATTCACGCTGCCCCAGGTGCTAGCACTTGGCTCTCCATTACTGGGCAAGGCTCCTTGCATGAGCCCCTGGATGCCTTTCTCTAGGACCCTTTCCCTTCCCTTGGTTTCAGGCCTCTTTTTGTAGACCCCCATCCTACACCTCCCCTCTTTTCCACTGGTGCTATGGTATCCTGGCACTGCCAGGACCTTTTGCTTTCCCTGCTTCTCACAAGTCTGGGCTCCCCAAATGTGTCCGAGGTACCAACCGACCACCCCCACAACCTCCATACACAAGGTATCCCCTCACAGTGTCCTCTTTTGACTGTCCTTTGGTCCAGGTCCCTCTCTGAGGATCTACTCTCCTGGACAGAGAAGCCAAATTGGCTGGCCTCTGTGCCCTTAAAGCTCCCTATGGGAAAAACAGCCCTGCCTCTTGCCTGAGTCCCCTTTGCTGCCTGAACTTTGAGGCCTGGCAGTTAATATGTGACTTTCTTCAACCCAACCCTGAGAGATCCACTCCCTTCCCTCCCCTGACCTCTGGCCTTGCATGCTGCCCCTATCCCAACCCAGCCCTAACTAACTCTGACTCTGTGCTTCTGTCCCCACGGCCTGGTGCTCACATGTCACTTGGTGTAGCATGGAGTCTCTTCCTGTTGGGTCTGACCTGGGGGCCCCTTGCTTGGGACTGCCAGCATGCTCCACTAGGTGTCTGTTGCGCTTTGCTCTGTCTCCTTGTCCTTGTGAAAGCCTTCCTCCTTTTCTCCTTGCACTTTCCTCAGGCACTTACAGGTCTCCTGCTCCTTGGGTGACTTGTTTATGGTCTGTCAGGTGAGTCCTTTACCTGGTCACCTGGCTTGGGTCCTGAATCTGCCCCCCCCCCCAGACCCACTGAGTCATCCCCCTGTGCCTTCCCATTGCCCTCCTCCTGGCCGCCTTCACTTGCCAGGCCTCCTTTGCCAGGTCTCTGTCCCTGGATTCGCATCTGGGCCAGAGCGCCTTATGGGAATCTGAGTTCTGCCCCTTGCCTGGACACCTTGCTCTTTCTGGGCTTTTGGTCCTGCACCTGGAAACCTGACACCTGGCAGTCGCCCTGGGCCAGGAGCCTGCCTGCCCTTGATTGATCCCCTGCCATCCCTCCAAAATCTAGTCCACTGTCCTGAGCCCACTGTCCAAGCCCTGACTCTTCAATCAGGATTCCCTGGCCCACCTCCTCACTTGAGCCTCTGGGGGGCATTTTTGCTCTGTGTTTCCCTGGGCTTGGACTGCAGGCCTCCCTGGGGCCAGTACCCTACTTCGCTTGTCTTTCTGAACCTCAGAACCATAATGTCACCTACAGTATGGCCCAGCCCCACCCTTAACTGCCCTTTTCTGGCCTGGGCCCTCCTGTTTGTCCCTAGCACGGGCTCCTTTCTGGATTCCTGGTATGCTCCCCATCAACAACCTTCATCTGGCTTTTCACACTATATGCTCCTTCATCCCGCCTGTTGTCCCTGTCCCTGCTGGGCCCCTTTAAAGAGCATCCCAGGATGCTCACCATGTCTAGTGATCTGGAACTTGGCATTTGGACCTGAGGGCTCCCTTTGGAAAAACATAGCTGTTACCCTTGCCTGGGACTTTGTACTCTCTCTGCCCAGGACCTGCTCCTCAATCTTGACACCCAGCAGTGAACCTGGGCCTTGAGCACTTCTCTACCTGTGCCACTCACTACTCTTGCTCCTCTTTCTCCATTCCCCAGTGTGATAGTAGGAGCAAATGTGACTCCATTTTGTTTTATGACTTCATCCTGTAAAAAACCATGCCAAGTAGAAGAGTCATGACTGGGACAAGATGTTCTTTTCCTTTTGCTATAGAAACCTTTAAGAACACGGAATACCTAATGGGGTATTGTTTCTGTAACTAGAGTAACGGGGCTCTGTTTCTGTAACTGAGGTGACTGGGATAATTGTGATTGGTTAGGCTTCCCTCCGCTTGACTGCACTGTCCTGCTTCTGTAACCTGGCTTGCTTGCATTGGCTAGACCCCCCGAACATCCATTTTTGGTCTTCAGACTTATAAGGAATGCCCTTGCAATTGTTCGGAGCTGATCAGGGGAACAGCTTTATGTTCTGGTCAGCCCTCACCCGTGTGCTTCAATAAAGGCTTGATTTGATTACACGTGAGTGGTCTGGAAGTTAGTTTATGAAACCTTGAGAAGAAGCTTTAACTATAACATCTGGGGGCTCATCCGGGATCCATTTCTTCCCTACCCTCATGCCAAATTTGCCTCCAATGATGGGCCTTTGGACTTCGGCCCTGGAGCAGAGGGGAGTTCCTGAGGGAGGTTCCTCAGCCTCACTCCGAGTGAGGGACTCCAATCTGTCCTAGGATGCTCTGAAAAGCCTCCTGCTGGCCTGTCAGTTCTGGTGAGTCAAGTCCTCTTTGGGGGAAAAGGTCACATTGTACACAATTGCTTACACCTTCCCAGGGACAGGATGAGACATTGTCATTTTCTCCCTGGAGGTCTCCCTGTGTGACTTCATCTGTCTGAATCTGGGGCCCACTGGAGGCCTCCCTGGGAGGACACATCTGTCTGGGGACAGGATGAGATGTCATCTCTGTCCCACTGGAGGCCTCTCTGCGGGGCCTGATCTGTCTGGGAGCAAGACGAGACATGATCTCTGCCCCATTAGAGGTCTCCCTGTGTGACCTCAGCGATTCTTGCTTGTCTTGTGTCTGTTCTGTGCTTTGTCATTCTCCAGTGTCTTCTGCTGTTTGTCATTTGTCCAGTTTCAATTCGCCAGCCGTTTGTTCTGTTTGCGTGGTCTCTGCCCCATTAGACGTATCTCTGGGTGACCTTAGTGATTGTTTCTTGTCCTGTGTCTGTTCTGCTGTTTATTGTTTCTCCAGCATTTTCTTGCCATTCGTCATTTTTCCCGTGTCTGTTCACCAGCCGTTTGTCTTATGTTATCTGTCTGTGTGTTGTGCTCAGGCCCTTTTCTTGTTCTCATAACTGCTCTTCTTTCATCAGGACTCCTTCGCTCCTCCAACATCATGGGACTAGAAAGCACTACACAAATCTCTACCTGGACCCCTTTAACTTGTTTTCTTAACAATTTTCAGGACTTTGTTGGTTTGTTTTGGTTTGTTCCTTTTGAATTCTGTGTTAATATCTACCTCAGTTTGTTTGTAATGGAAAAAAATGGTTAAAACGGTTTTAACTGTGCTCACTACAGCTTGCATTAAAATGTAAAGTGCTGTCAACAGAACCAAAAGTAGTATCAAAAGTAAAATCTAAAGGTAAAAAACAAGAGTCATTCTAGAGATTGCCTTCATTTAGGAACTGGGACAGGAGGCCGACTGGGTAAATCATGTCAGTTCCTATAGAGGACAGATTAAAACTAAAGTGTATTATAAAATTATTATTCCTAGGTTGTATAAAAAAAAGAATAATTTTGTCAAGAAAATTTGGCTTTTGTCTCTCCGTATTTGCAAGCATGAATAACTCCCAACTATTAAAAAAAAATGGACTAAAGGTTTTTCAATGTCAGGCTAAAAGTTCGTGGCCGCTATCCAAGAAACCAGAAAAACCAGTTTAAAATGGGACCCCCAGCCTGGGGGACTGTCCCAAAGTGATCAATAAAGCTGTGTCTTTGGGATGTTCCTCCAGGGAAAAATAAACCCACTTCGTTTGTCTACGTTCCCTCAACTCTTTTCAGCTTTCATGAAAGGACTATCTAAAACAAAAAGGTCATAAAAGTTTTAAAATTCTCTATTTGCTAAACTCATAATTTTGATTCAATATGCCTAGGCTAATATGTTTTTCTGATTACACTGTGCTTTATTCTAAGACCAATTTACAAAGGCTAACTCTCAATCTAATAGGTTTTTAAAAAATAAGCTACAAGGTTTTGGTTTGTCTGTTTGCTTTGTGTGGGTGCACCAGTGTACTGTCTGTCTACATGTATTGCCGTATCTACATATATTTGGTACAAAAAAATTGACATATGAGCTCATAAATTATAATATTTAAAAAAATGGATCCAAATACTTTGGGTTAAGATAATTTAAAGGGTTCAATTTAAATTGGGAAAATAAATAAAATTACAAATGTCTTTAAAGTTACTAATACACAGTTTTTTTTTTCTACATGGTTAAATAGCTGTTAAAATGTTAATGTCTATAAAGTGTCTGATATCCATTGTCTCAAGGATTTATATTCAACAGAAAAAAAATACTAACACTATTCAATGCACTTGTCTGATACCTTGCTTTTTAAAAAAGATACATAAATTTTATCTAAAAGTGTATATAAAATTAATCATGGATGTGTTTGTTAGAGACATCTAATTGGTACAAAGTTAAAAATACTGACTGTTAAATATCATATCAAGTACTTTTAACTCTTTAAATTCCATAAGGTACAATATTTAAACAATGTTGGTGTTTTCATAAATTTCTAAATTAAAAAGGAAGTTCAAAATTATTTTCTTTATTACAAAAATAATATACTATAATTTTCTATAAATTACAAAGTACCAACAGGTATATTTCTCCATACAAAGAGTCAAGATGTTTCAACCGTATTTCAATGAAAGTACTGTTAGTAACAAATATTTCATCTTATTAAAAGGAATTAATTTATATAAACTCAAAAATTTATAAGGGTTATTTAAAGGTACCAAAAAAAGGATCAATGGGTTAAAATTATTAAAAAGTTCTAAATATAAAAATATATTTAATAAAAAAAAAAAACTTTCCCAGGTAAAAAGTCTTTATTTGATAAAGTATAATTATAATATATTTAAGTAAACAACAAAAAGGTCTACTTAAGGAATATAAAGTTCTATAAATAAAAGGCAAATATTAAAAGGTTTATATGTAACTAAGTTGGTTATATATGTAACACAAATAGTTAAGACTATTCAAGGTTGTTCCCTAAGGACAAATAATAATGTACTGATATATTTATATGTTAAAATGACAAAAACTTCTAAAAATATTAATTACATTATGTCTGTTAAGTTTTATCCCCTAGAACAAATTAATCTTGGAAAAATTAAGGGTTGTACATCTGTGGCTAAACAGCATCTGTTATTTTAAAGCACCTTCCTACGTTACAAAGTCTAGATTTTCCTTTAAAAGCTAACCTTGGTTAATATAAAAACATCAATAAAAGTGTGGTACATTACTCTTCTTTACAGATTAAATGTGTTAATATCTTTCAGGTATACAAGTCTTTAAGGTAAAAGGTTTAAGGAAACATTTTATCAATCTGGTATTCTCCAAACTAAAATTGTCTGTAATGGTAATTTAAACTTATAAAGATAATAGATTTTATTGGGGATTTATTTATATTATTTGATGTTTTGTAACCAAATCTTATGTTACCATTTACACTAAAATATAAAAAATTAAAGATTTTTTTAAAGTAATGAGAGACTAATCTATTTAAAGATTAATATTATAAAAAATTTTGCCACTTTTCCACATAAAAAATGTTAAGGGCTCTAAGACTTACCTTAATTAATGTTTCAGATGTATGTCATATTGTACAAGTAATATTCATACAGAGTCAGAAAACAATATATGTCAACTTTATAAAATGATATCTAAAAATAGAGACAAGGGTCAATTTTAGAATAAAACACTTTACCAAAGATTTGTAAAGAGCCCTCCCTTACCTGAGATAAGGCTCTGCCTCCCTCCTTACAGCATGTCAAAATAACTTCAAGTAGGCCAGATTTCAGTTAATTCAAAGTTATATTCAAAAATTAACTTTATTGAAAAGATTACTGTGATCTCAAATAGAAAATATAATGTATAACTCAGCCAAAGTCCAAAATTTTATACAAGCTAAATATTTTTTTTTACTATTGTTAATTTCATTTTGTATTTTCATTATAAATAAAAAATGTGACCCTTATACTCAGAGAAATCAAGAAACCTTTACTGTGAGAGTGACTGACTAAGACAAAGTGAGAGAGAGAGAGGGAGAGGGAGAGAGAGAGAGAGAGAGAGAGAGAGAGACAGAGAGAGAGACAGAGAAAGGAAAATGCAAAAGAGAGAGACAGGAAAGTACAAGAGAGAGAGAGAGAGAGAGAGAGAGAGAGAGAGAGAGAGAGAGAGGAAAGTACGAGAGAGAGAGAGAGAGAGAGAGAGAGAGAGAGAGAGAGAGAGAAAAGAAAAAAGTGAAAGGGAAAATGAGAGTGAGAGGCAGGGAAAGTGAGAGAAAAATGAGAGAGCAAGAGAGTAGGACTTGGCAAAAGAGAAAAATTTTATAGCCAAAATCTAATGGGGTCTCTGGGTCTGAAAGCCGCTTTGTTGGCATACAGTAATTGGATCATACAGTGGATGCTAAGGTGTCCTCTTCTGCCTTCAGGCAGATCTTCAATGTTACATGAGTTAATAAATAAAGTAAAGATATTGTGTTATAAAAAAATAACTATTAAGTTATAAGTATTAAAGTTAAAGCCCAGCATTCTTACTTTAAAACTGGTAAAACTGACTTGCTAGATGTTTAAGGCCAAATATAAATATTAAGGTTAAATAAAGGTGCCAAAGAAACCAATATTTGGCTCTTGCCCTCTAAGTCAGCCTGAACCCAGGAGAGGGGGAAAAGCTTTGCAACTCTGAGCCAAATGACCCCCCCTATAAGGGAGATTAATGAGACCACTTGAGAACAGAAACCAATGAGTCTCCACGTTACAAAAAAGGAGTGTCATTGAAAAGGGGGATATGCCTGATGCTTCCAAGGGAGGCCATATGGTCAGCAAGAACTTGACCCATCCTAATTCAGATGACACTAACAGAACTAAAATGCTACTCACAAGTTCCCCAAGAATGTCCTCCAAGGAAACTCAGCTGACTCTTACCAATAGATAGAAACAAGGTCAGTTTGACCAGCTTGGCCTTAAGCACCTAGCAAAAACAGTTAAAAACCAAAGCACAGCTATTCCTGGGAATTTAAAAAGAAACAACAGTTAATTTAATGTAACTTAAAATGTACACTAGTGTTAGCATCCCCAAAAATAAGTAAAACTGGAGACAACAGAAAAAAAAAAATCTTAGGCAAAAATGGCTGATAACTACCAATAAATACCAGAAGTTTTTATTCAGTTTAAGGCCTACAGATCTTCCTAACCTCCTACAGAGGTAGATGTAATCAGTGTTTATTAATATAATTATCTAGCCCTAAGTAACAAAGGGATCTTTACTGAACACAGAGGTCATGCCAAAAAGATATTTTTACAAAAATCAGATGACATTAACTAATTTAACTAAATGTTGTGTCTACATTCCTGATAATTCTGACAAAGTTAAAGATTTATGTTCCCTAAAAAAAGTGCCTTATTAGGCTTTGTTAGGCCTTTTTATGGGGATATTTTCTCAGGTCTTCTGCCTCCTGGTAAACAATTATTAATTTCTGTTATTTTCATGATATTCATGGACAGGTTCCAGATGCTACAACTTCTATTTTGTATTAATCTCACTTCAGCCCTCATGTCTTTTTGTTTCTCTCATAGAAGTGCCCACCCCAGGTGAATGTATATCCTGTTCTTCCTGAACCAGATATTTACCATGGACTCCTTGACCCAGTCAGTTCCTAAAAAGGGACTCCAAACTGATTTCCCACTGCACATTGCCCCCTTTCAGCTGCAAGTAGCAAGGACGGCCACTGTCCTTTTCCCTTACAGCAGTAGGAGGTCCCTAATATTAGAGGAAAAATTATGGTCAATATAGATGTTTGCCAATATGTCCAGCTCAGAAAGATGTACCTGGAAAACTACTCCCAAGATTACACTGGAAGATCTCCCAGAAAGAGACAATTGCTTCCAAAGCCCAATTTATACGTGGAACAACTTCCCATTCACCAAAAATTGTGCTTCCCAGATCCTACTTTGAACTCCTTGCCTAAATCTCCATACTGTCAATAATTCTGAACTATGTAACCTACTATTTTGATGGAGTAAAAGGAAAAGAACACCTGGACTTATTAAAAGGCCAGGGCCCACTGATTTATCAAGATAGACTGGCTGCCCCCATTTTAGTTCCCCTCCTGGCTGGTATGGAAGTAGCTGGATCTACTACTTTGGGAACTACAGCACTTGTCACAGACTCTGAAAATTTCAAGTCCCTTAGCCATCAAATAGATATAAATTTAAACTTCAGACAATTGGTTCCAAAACCTATTCTCTTTGTCCCCTTGGTTGACTACCATCTTTTCAGCCATAGTTGGTCCCCTAGTCCTTCTCCTGATTGGAATTACTGTAGGACCCTGCCTCTTAAAACCCCTCCTAAACCATATACACAAAAAAGTAGGTGAGGTCAGACTTATGGTCTTGCAAGCCCAGTATAGTCCCTTAGACACAGAAGGATGGGAAAAATCCTGAGGCCTAATGATGTGCAAGATTGACATAAACCGACTAAGACCAGTGGGGAATGTGATAGTAAAAGCAAATGTGACTCCACTTTGTTTTAGGATTTCATCCTGTAAAACAACCATGCCAAGTAGAAGAGTCATGATTGAGGCAAGGTGTTCTTTTCCTTTTGCTATAGAAACCGTTAAGAAGACGGAACTACCTAATGGGGTATTGTTTCTGTAACTAGAGTGACTGGGATAACTGAGATTGGTTAGGCTTCCCTCCGCTTGACTGTACTGTCCTGCTTCTGTAACCTGGCTTGCTTGCATTGGCTTGACCCCCCAAACATCCATTTTGCAGTTTTCAGGCTTATAAGGAGTGCCCTTGCAATTGTTCAGAGCTGATCAGGGGAACAGCTTTATGTTCTGGTCAGCTGCCACCAGTGTGCTTCAATAAAGGCTTGATTCGATTATACGTGAGTGGTCTGGAAGTAAGTTTATGAAACCCTGGGATGAAGCTTTAACTATAACACCAGCCCTGTCTGTTTTCATAGAAACCACGACCAGGTCCTGGCACTTGGCTCCCCATTCTTGGGCCTGGCTCCTTGCTGGAGCACCCGATTGCCCTTGTTGAGGACCCTGTCCCTGTTCCTTGATTTTCCCTTGTTGGACCCCCTCCTCTTCCTCCCCTATATTCCCCTCCTACTGTGGTACTTTCTCATTTCCAAGACCCTGCCCTCCCCCTGCTTCTCTCTAGCCTCATCTCCTCCAATGGTTTCTGGCTCCCCACTGACATCCTCCCAATCCTGGACCATAGGTATCCCTCACATTGCCCTCCTATGGTCCCGGCCTCTCTCTGAGGATCTACTCATGTGGGGCAGAGGAGTAGAATTGGCTGGCCTCTGGGCCCTGAAGGATGTCTAAGGGCAACACAGCCCTGCCCCTCGCTTGGGCCCCCTTTGCTGTGCAAACTTGACAACTGGCAGTGGACTTGGGTCTAGTGAAGACCTTGCGCTGGGCGATCCCCTCCCTTCTCTCTTCTGCCCTCTAGCCTTGCCAGTGGCCCCTAAGCCAACCCAGCCCTTCCTCACCCTGACCCTTCGCCCTACAGTCCCCTGGCCTGGCTGCCAGCCTGAGCTCATTACTGCATTCCTAGGGTTGTGTTGGTTGCTGTGCTGTCTCTCCCTGTCGAGTCTGACCTGGGCATCCCTTGAGTTGACCCCCAAGCTCACTTCCCTCTGTGCCATTTGCACAGCCCTCTGTCTCCTCATAATAGCACCAATCCTAACTCTCCTTCCCCTACCACTTTTTCCTGGAGCAGGGGCCTCCTGCACATAGGGTCCATAATAAGTTTTGTTGGAGTTGGTTCCTTACCTGGGCTCCTTGATTGGGTCCTGAATCTTGCCCTTCTCTGCATCCACCACGACCACCTACTGTGCCCTCACAGCACACTCTTCCTGGCCCCTGTCCATTGCCAGGCCCTTTGGCCTGGTCCCTGGCCCTTGATCCTCATCTGGGCTGGGGCACCATATGGGAAACAGAACCCTGACCCTTGACTGGGCTACTTGGTCTCCCTAGGCCCTTGGGGCAGCACAAGGATCCTGACAAATGGCAGTGGCGCTGGGCCTCGAGCCTGCCTCCACCATGCTGGATCCCCTGCCTTCCCTCCACAGCCCTGTCCACTGACCTGAGCCCCTTGTCTCAGTTCTGGCCCTTGGCTTTCCATTCCCTGGACTGGCTCCTCTCTTGAGCCTCTGGGGATCCTTCTTGCTCCATGCTTCCCTGGGCTTGAACTATGGGCCTTACTGGGGCAACTTCACCCCTCCCCTTGTCTTCCCTGCATCTCACAACCCTAGTGCAGCTCCTGCCTGCCCAGCCTTGCCCTTCCCTTCTCTCCCCTAGCCTGGGCCCTCCTCTTGATCCCTAGCCTGGGCTCTGTTCTGCAGTCCTGACCTGCACCCCACAAAACTCCTTCTTGCAGCACTTGATGCTGTGCCCTCATTTTGGCCTCCTGTTGTCCTTCTTCCTGCTGGGCTCCTTTTTCCAGATCCCTTTTCCGGGATGCTGACCTGAGCCAGGGGATGGAACTGCGATTTTTGGCCATGCGGTCTTCCTTTGAGAAAAGGTAGCATCACCCCTTTTCTGAGGGCGTTGGCCTCCTTCAGCCTGGACCATGCTCCTCAATCCTGACACCCTGCAATGAACCTGGGCCATGAGCCCTCCTTTCCCTGCACTACCCATTCCCCTTACTCCACTTTCTCCCCATATACCTCCGCATCCAGGAGAGATGGGACTCACCCTTCCAGACTGAAGTCCACTCCCACCTGGTTTTCAGGGGAGCTCCTATAGCCCAGCAGGCAGGGTAGAGGGACTCTCTCCTCTATGCAGGAGACCCCTCCCACCTGGGTTTTGCGGGAGCTCCTATATGGCTGCAGCCACGGTAAAGGGCACTCGCCCCTATAGGTGGGAGACCCCTCACACCGCGGTGTTGCAGGGAACTCTAAACAACCACAGCCAGGGTTCAGGTGACTCGCCCCTCCAGGCAGAAGACCCCACCCACCTGGATTATTGGGGGAGCTCATAACACCACAGCCAGGGTAGAGGGGATTCACACCTCCAGTCTTCTCTAACCTGGCTAACATGATATACAATCTCCCTGCAACCACCCAAGTGGGAGGGGTCTCCTTCCTAGAGGGGTGAGTACCCTCTACCCTGGCTATGGCTGTATTGAGCCCCCCCCAACTGACACTTAGGTGTAACGGGTCTTCCACATGGAGGGGCGATTCACATCTATCCTGGCTACTGTGGTACAAGAGCTGTCCCTGACACCCTGGAGGGAGGGGTCTCCTGCTTGGAGGGGCAAGTCTTCTCTACTCTGGCTAAGGTGGTATACAAGCTCCCAGTGAGACCCAGGTGGGAGGGGTTTCCTGTCTGGAGGGGTGAGTCCCCACTATCCTAGCTGCAGTGGCATAAGAGCTCCCCCACCCTTACACCCTGGTAGGAGGTGTCCCCAGCCTGAAGGGGTGAGTTCCCTCTACCCTAGCTGTTGGGGTATACTAGCCCTCTTCAACTCCCAGGTGGGAGACGTCTCCAGCATGGAGGGGCGAGTTTCTGTTCTCTGGCTGCAGCTGTATAAGTGCTCCCTTTAACACCCAGGTGGGATGGATCTCCCGCCTGGAGTGGCATATACCCTATACCCTGGCCTCGAAGGTATAGGGTGTCCCCACTGACATCCTGGTGGGAGGAGTCTCCCAACTGGAGTGGGAGTCCTCTCTACCCTTGCTAAGGTGGTATACAAGCTCCCCATAACACCCAGGTGGGAGGAGTTTTCAGTCTGGAGGGGTGAGTCCCAACTACCCTGGCTGTAGTGGTGTAAGAGCTCCCCAACAAACACACAGGTGGGAGGGTTCTCCCGCCTAGAGTGGCAAGCCCCCTTTTCCCTGCCTCTGTGATATATGAGCTCTCCTAGTGGGGCGAGTCAACTCTCTACTGGCTGCCGCGGTATACCAGCTCCTCCCCCATAGCAAGATTTGAGGGGTCTCCTGCCTGGAGGAGCTAGTATCCTCCACCCTGACTAATGCAGTATACAAGCTCCCAGACACCCAGGGATCTCCCTCCTTGATGTGAGAATTCACCTCTACCCTGGCTAAAGTGTTATGCACCTCCCTGTGACACGCAAGTGGGAGGGGTCTCCCAACTGAATGAGTGAGTCTCCTTTTCATGGCTGAAGTGGTATAATACATTTCCTTGACAGGCACGTGGGAGGGGTCTCCCGCCTGGAGGCATGAGTTCCCTCTACACTGGCTGTGGCATTAAGGAGCTCTCCTGACACCCAGATGAGAGGGTCTCTGGCCTGGAGAGGTGAATCCCCTCTACCCTGGTTGCGGAGGTATACAAGAACCCACAAAAGACATCTAGATGGGAGGGGTCTCCGTCCAGAGAGGCAAGTCCCTTCAACAATGGCTGCAGCAGTATAAGACCTCCCCATGAAAAACTGGTGAGACGTGTCTCACGCCTGGAGGGGTGAGTCCCCTATACCCTGGCTGCAGTGCTATAGGTGCTCCCCTAACACCCAGTTGGGAGGAGTCTCCCGCCAGGTGGCTAAAATCCCCTCTACTGTGCTACAGCAGTATTGGAGTTCCCCAGGACACCCAGGTGGGAAGAGTCTCCATCCTTGAGGGTCAAGTCACCTCTCTCCTGGTTGGCTTGGTATATGAGCTCCCTCCGACACCCAGGTGGGATGGGTCTCTGACTGGAAGGGAGAATCCGTGGTACCCTGGCTGCTGTAGTATAGGAGCTTTCTCTGACACCCAGGTGGGAGAGATCTCCAATCTGGAGGGGCAAGTTGGCTCTACCCTGGCTAAGGTGGTATACAAGCTCCCTGCCACACCCAGTTGGGAGGGGTCTCCCACCTGGAGGGGCGAGTCCACTCTATCTGGGATTCAGCAGTGTAAGAGCTCCCTGCCAGACACCCAGGTGGGACGGGTCTCTCGCCTGGAGTGGCGAGTCCACTCTACCCTGGCTTATGTGATATATGAGCTCCCCCATACACCCTATTGGGAGGGGTGTCCCGCCTAGAGGTGCAAATCGCCTCTAACCTGGTTTTGGGGGTGTACAAACTACCCACAGACACCCAAGTTGGACTGGTCTCACTCGTGGAGGATTGAATCCCTTTTACCCTTTCTTGGGCGGAATATGAGTCTCCCCACCCTACACCTATGCGGGAGAAGTCTTTTGCTAGGAGGTGTGAATCCACTCTACCCTGGCTGTGGTGGTAAAGAGCTCCCCTACACTCCAGTGGGAGGGGTGTCCTGGCTCGGGTGGAGAGTCCCCTCTACCCTGGCTGCTGCTCTGTACAGGCTCTTCCAGACACCCAGGTGGGAGGGCACATTCTCCGGGAGAGGCAAGTCACCTCTACCTTGGCTCAGGTGGTATGCAAGTCCCCCCCACACACACACACTCAAGTTAGAGGGTTCTACTGCTGGAGTCCTGAGTCCCTTCTACCCTGGCTGGTGCTGTATAAGAGCTCCAGGAACACCCAGGTTTGAGGGATCACCTGCCTAAAGAGGGGAACCCCTGTACCCTGAATGTGGCAGTATTTGAGCTCCCCCAACAAGCATTTGGGATAGGGGTCTCCCTCCTGTAGGGGCAAGTTCTTTGTACCCTGTCTGTGGAGTTATTTGAACTCCCCGCAACACTCAGGTGGGATATGTCATCTGAGTTGAGAGGCGAGTCCCCTCTACCCTGGCTGCAGCGGTATTGGAGATCCCTTTGTCAACCAGGGTGAAGGGGTCTCCTGACTGGAGAGAGTAGAGTCCCCTCTATCCTGCCTCTGGAGTTACAGGAGTTCCCTCAACACCCAGGTGGGAGGGGGTCTCTCCCTGGAGGGGTGAGTCCATGCTACCCTGGCAGCAGAAGTATAGGAGCCCCCTACACACACACATGTTTGAGGGGTCTCCCATTTAAAGAGGCAAGTTGTCTCTATCATGGATGCTGAGGTATATGAGCTCCCAGGACTGTCAGGTGGGAGGGGTCCCCTGACTGGAGGGGCAAGTTCCCTCTACCATGTCTTCGTCGGTATATGAGTTCCACATGACACTCATGTGAAAGGGGTCTTCTACCTAAAGGGGCAAGTATGTTCTACCCTGGCTTCAGCAGTATACATGCTTCCCCTGACCCGCAGGTGGGAGGGGTCTCCTGCCTTCTACGGTGAGTCCCCTATAGCCTGGATGTGGCGGTGTATGAGCTCCCCCCGATACCCAGGAGGGGAAGAGTCTCTCCTATGGAAGTGAGAGCCCCTGCTACCTTGTCTGCCTTGGTATACAAGGCCCCTCTGACAACCAGATGTGAGGAGTCTCCTGCCTAGAATGGTGAGTCCTCTCTACCTTTGCTTGGGCAGTATAGGAGCTCCCCCCGATACCCAGGTGGGTGTGTTGACTGGAAGGGAGAGTTTCTTCTACCTTGGCTGCAGCTGTATAGGAGTCCACCCCATACCCCGGTGTGAGGGTATCCTGCCTGGAGAGACTAGTCCCCTCTACCCTGGCTTTGGCAATATAAAACACTCCTCCTAACACTCAGGTGTGAGTTTTTTCCCTCCTACAGAATATGAGTTCCCCGTGACCATCAGGTGGGAGGGGACTCTTGCATGGAGGGGCCAGTCCCCTCTAACATGCCTGCTGCAGGATAGGCACTCCCTTGGTTTTGCTGAATTCAAACTTGCCCTGCCACCCAGGTGGGAGGCGTCTCCCACCTAGACAGGAGAGTCCCCTCTATGGGGCGACTGCTACAGCGGTATAGGAGCTCCACCAGACACAAACATGGGAGGAGTCTCCCACATGGAGGGGCAAGCCAACTTTATCCTCACTGTTGTGGTATACAATCTCCCCCTGACATCAAAGAGTGAGGGGTCTCTCACCTGGAAGGGGGAGTCCCCTCTTCTTTGGCTGCTGCCACATAAGAGCTCCCTGGACATGCAGGTGGGAGGTGTCTCCCGCCTGCAGTGGGAACACCTCTACACTGGTTCTGGTAGTATAGGAACTTTCCCCAACACCCTGGTGGGAGGGGTCTCCCGCCTGTAGTGGTTATTCCACTCTACCCTGGCTGCAAATGTATAGGAGCTCCTCTGAACCCAGGTGGGAGGGATCCCTCCCCTGATAGGGGAATCTATGCTACCCTGGCTAGAGAGGTATATGAGACCCCCAACTCAGGACACCCAGGTGGGAGGGGTGTACCGCCGGGATGGGCGAGTTTTCTCTACCCTGGCTGTGCTGGTACACCAGTTCCCTCCAATTACCAGGTGGGTGGGGTCTTCCAGCTGGATGGTGACTCGCCTCTACCATGGCTGCTGGGGTATATGAGCTCCCTTGACACCTAGGTGGGAGGTGTCCTTTGCCTGGAGGGTCGTGTCCCCTCTACCATGGTTCAAGCTGTATATAAGCTCCAAAGACACCCACGTGGGAGAGGTCTTCCTACTGGAGGAGCCAGTCCACTCTACCCTGGCAGTAGCAGTATAGGAGCTCCTCCTGACACCCAGGTGTGAGGGGTCTCCTGCCTATAGTGATGAGTCCCCTCTACCCTGGCTTTAGCAGTGTATAAGCTCCCCCAGACACCAAGGAGGGAGGGGTCTCCAGCATGGAGGGGTGAGTCCCCTCTATTCTTACTTCTGTGATATACGAGATACCCCCCATACCCAGATGGGCAGCATCTCCCACCTGAACGGGCGGGTCCCCTCTACCCTGGCTACAGTGGCAGAAGAGCTCCCCCTGGAACTCAGGTGGGAGGGGTCTCCCACCTGGAGGGCGAGTCCCCTCTACCCTGGCTGTGGCTGTTTAGTATCTCCTCTGACACACACCCATGTGGGAGGGGTCTCCCGCATGGAGGGGCAACTTTCCTCTACCCTGTCTCTGGCGGTATATGAGTTCCCCCTGACATCCTGGTGTGTGTGTGGGGGGGTCTTTTGCCAAGAGGTGCAAGTACATTCTATTGTGGCTTTGGTGTTATATGAGCTCCCACAGACAGCCAGGTTGGAGGGGTCTCCAGCCTGGATGGGCAAGTCCGCTCTACCCTGGCTAAGGTGGTATACAGGTTCCCTGCCACACCCTGGTGGGAGGGCCCAGTCCCTACTACCCTGGCTACAGCAGTATAAAAGCTCCTCCCCCACCCAGGTGTGAGGGTTTCCAACCTGAATGGGAGAGTCCCCTCAACCCTGGTTTCAGGGATATAAATGACCCTTTCTTCCCCCAGGAGAGACGGGATCTCCCACCTGGAAGTGTGAGTCACTGCTACCCCAGCTGTAGCTGTATATGAACCCCCCTTGTCAGACACCAATGTGGGAGGGGTATGTGGCCTGCAGGGGCGTGTCCCCTCTACCCTGGCTAAGGAGGTATAAGAGTTACCCCCATTCCCATGTGGGAGGTGTCTCTGGCCTGGAGGTGCCAGTTGCCTCTACCCTGGCTACTGGGGTATATGAGCTCCACAGGACACCCAGGTGGGACAGGTCTCTCACCCAGAGGGGCAAGTCACTTCTATCCTGACTGTGGGAGTATACAGTTCCCCCAGACACCCAGGTGGGAGGGTCTCCTGCATAAATGGGTGAGTCTTCTCTATCCTGGCTGCTGTGGTATAGGACCTCCCCTGACACTGAGGTGGGAGGAGTCTCATGCCTGGAGGGGAGAATCCCTTATAACTTTCCTGAGGCAATAGAGGAGCTCACCAGGACATCCAGGTGGAAGGAGTTTCCCACCTGGAGGGGACAGTCCCCTCTACCCTGGCTGTGGTGGTGTATGAGCTCCCACAGACACTCAAGTGAGATGGTGCCAGCCTGGTGGGGCGAGTTCCATCTATCCTAGATATGGTGGCATACGAGCACCCCCCACCATACCCACAAGGGGGGGTGTCCAATGTAGAGGGACCGGTCCCCTCTACCATGGCTGCTGCAGTATATGAGCTCCCCCTGAAACCCTGGTGGGAGGGGTCTCCTGCCATGAGAGGCAAGAACCCTCTACCCTGGCTTCTGTGGTATATGTACTCCCCCTGACACCCAGGTAGAAGGAGTCTTTTGCCTGGAGAGGCAAGTCCCCTCTACCCTGGCTAAGGTGTTATACAAGCTCCAAGTGACACCCATGTGGGCAGGATCTCTTCCCTGGAGGAGGGAGTCCCCGTTACCCTGGGTACAGAGGTATATGAGCTCCCTCACTGTCAAATAGGGGGCGGGATTTCCCGCCTGGAAAGGCAAGTTTCCCCTACCCTTCCTGTGCTGGCATAGGAGTTCTCCTGGACACCCAGGTGGAAGGGGTCTCCTGCCTGGAAGGGCGAGTCTCCTCTACCCTGTCTGGGGCAGTATACTAGCTCCCTCTGACACCCAGGCAGGAAGGGTCTCATGCCTGGAGTGGAGATTTTACCCTACCCTTCCTGTGGCGGTATACTAGCTCCAATGGACACTAAGATGGAAGGGGTCTCATGCCTGGAAGGGCACGTCCACTCTACCCTGGCTATGGCAGTATAACAGCTCCCTATGACACCCAGGTGGAAGGGGTATCCCGCTTGAAGGGGCGAATCCCCTCTACCCTTGCTGTGGCAGTATAGGGTCCCCCTCCTAGAGCAGTGAATCCCCTCTACCATAGCTGTGGAGGTATACAAAGTTCCCTAGACACCCAGGTGGAATGGATCTCCCACCTGGAGGGCTGTGTCACCTCTAATTTGGCTGGTTCCATATAAGAGTTTCCAGGAAATCCATGTGGGCAATGTCTCTAGAGAGGAATGGTAAGGACCCCTTCCCTGGCTGTGGAGATATAGGAGCTCCCCCAGACACCCAGGTGGGAGGGGTCTCCCAACTGGAAGGGCAACTCCCCTCTAACCTGGCTGCAGCACTGTATGAGCTCCCCTGACACCCAGGAGGAGAGGTTTCTCACCTGGAGGGGAGAGTCCCTGCTACCTTGGCTGAGGTGGTATATGATCTCCCCTTGACACCCAGTTGAGAGAGGTCTTCACCTGGAGAGGTGAGTCCCCTCTAACCTGGCTGTGGCAGTATACAAATCCCCCAGACACCTAGTTGGGAGGGGTCTCCTGCCTGTTGAGGCAAGTCCCCTCTACCCTGGCTATGGCAGTATACAAGCACCCCTGACACCCTGGTGGAAGGTGTTTCTTGCCTGGTGAAGCAAGTACTCTCTACACTGCCTACAGTGGTATATGAGCTCCCCCCACACCCAGGTGGGAGGAGTCTCCCATCAGGAGGGGCAAGTTGCCTTTAACCTGGCTAAGGTAGTATACATTCTCCCTGAGACACCAGACACCCAGGAAGGGGTCTCCTGACTGGAGGGGCAAGTTCTCTCTACCCTGGATGCTGCAGTACACGAACTCTCCTGATACCCAGTTGGGAAGAGTCTCCCACCTGGAGAGTAGAGTCCCCTGGACCCTGCCTGTGGTGGTATAGGAGCTCCCACTGACACCCAGGTTTTAGGTGTCTCCCGACTGGAGGGGCAAGTCTTCTCCACCCTGGCTTTGGAGATATAGGAGCTCTCCTACACACACAGGATGGAGGGGTCTCTTGCCTTGGGGGTGAGTCCCATCTACAATGGTTAGAGTGAGATAAAAGCTATCCCTGACAACTAGGTGAAAGGGGTCTCACACCTGGAGAGGTGAGTCTTTCCTACCCTGGCTGCAGCTGTATACCTGCCCCGCTCCAACACCCAGGTGGGAGGGGTCTCCCATTTGGAGGGTCAAGTCCGCTCTACCCTGGCTAAGGCGGAATTCAAGCTCACCTTGGCACCAAGATGGGAGGGGTATTCTGTCTGGAGGGGTGATTCAGGTCTCTCCTAGCTGCTGCTGTATAGGAGCTTCCTGAGACACCCAGGTGGGAGGGGTCTCCTGCCTAGAGGTTTAGGAGCTCCCCCAGTCACCCAGGTGGGAGGGGTTCTGTGGCAAGGAAGGGTGAGTCCCCTCTAACCTGACTATGGTGTTATAGGAGCTGCCACCCACCATACCCACATGGGAGGGGTCTCCAATATGGAGTGGCGAGTTTCCTGTACCCTGGCTGCTACAGTATATGAGTTCCCCCTGACATCCTGGTGGGACGGGTCTCACACCTTGAGGAGCAAGTACCCTCTACCCATGCTAAGGTGTTATACAAGCTCCTTTTGACACCCAGTTGGGAGGGTTATCCTTCCTGGAGGGGTAAGTCCCCACTACCCTGGCTACAGTGGTATGTGAGAACACCCACCCACACCCAGGTGGTCGGGGTCTCCTGCCAGGAGATGCGAGTCCCGTTTACCCTGGCTGGGGCAGTATACTATCTTCCCCTAACACCCAGGCTGGAGGGGTCTCCCGCCTGGAGTGGGGAGTTTCCTCTACCCTTCCTGTGGTGGTATAGGAGCACCCCTGAACACCCAGGTGGAAGGGGTCTCTGGCACGTCACCTCTACCCTGGCTATGGTGGTATAAGAGCTCCATTTGACAACCAGGTTGGAGGCGTGTATACTGCCTGGAGGGGTGAATCCCCTTTACACTGGCTGTGGCAGTGAGAGCTCCCCCTGACACCCAGGTAGGAAGGGTCTCCAGTCTAGAACAGCAAATCCCCTCTACCCTAGTTGTGGAGGTATACAAGCTTCCTCAGACTCCCAGGTGGGAGGAATTTCCAGCCTGGACGGGCAAGTCCCCTCTACTCTGGCTTTGGTAGTATACAAGCTCACCCCAGCAGCCAGGTGGGATGGATCACCACTTTGACTGGTGCCATACAAGAGCTCACAGGACACCCATGTGGGAGGCAAGTCCTGACTAGAGGGGCAAGTCCCCTCTACCCTAGCTGGGATGTATAGGAGCTCCCCCAGACATGCGGGTGGAAGGAGTCTCCCACCTGAAAGGGCACATCCCCTCTACTCTGGCTGTGGTGGTATAAGAGCTCCCTGTGACACCAAGGTGAGAGGGGTATGCTCCTGGAAGGGCAAATCCTCTCTACCTGGGCTGTGGCAGGATAAGAGTTCCCCCTGATACCCTGGTAGGAAGGGTCTCCCACGTAGATTAGGGAATCCCTTATACCCTAGCTGTGTAGGTATACAAGCTTCCCCATACACCCAGTTGGATGGGGTCTCCTGACTGGAGGGGCAAGTCCCCTCTACCTAGATTTGGTGGTATACAAGCTGTAAAAGACCCCAGAACCCAGGTGGAAGGGGTCTCCCACCTGGAGTGGCGAGTCCCCTCTACTTTGGCTGGTGCCATATAGGACACCCACGTGGGAGGCATCTCCTAACTGGAAGAACAAGTCGCCTCTACTGTTGCTGGGAGGAATAAGTGCTCCCCCAGTAACCAAGGAGGGAGGAGTTTCCAGACTAGAGGTTTGAGTCCCCTCTAACCTGGCTGTAGTGGTATAGGAGCTCCTCTGACACCCAGGTGGGATGGGTCTCTTTCTTCTACGGGAGAGTCCCTGCCACCCTGACTTGGTGGTATAAGAGCACCCCCAGACACCCAGGTGGAAAGGGTCTCCATCCTGGCGGGGCGAGTGCCCTCTACTCTGGCTGCCGTGGTATATGAGTTCCCCTCGAAACCCAGGTTGAAGGGCTCTTTTCTTGGAGAGATGAGTCCCCTCTAACCTGTCTACAGCGGTATACAAGATCCTTGCTACACTCAGGTGGGAGGGGTCTCCCACCTGGAGGTGCTAGTTCCCTCTCATCCTGGTTGGAGCAGTGTACTAACTCCCCTGACACCCATTTAGGAGGCATATCCTGCTTGGAGGGGCGAGTCCCCTCTACCCTGCCTGTGTAGGTATATGAGTTCCTCCAGACACCCAGGTGATAGGGGTCTCCCCCATGGAGGTGTGAGTCCCTGTTACTCTGTCTCCAGCTCTATAGGAGCCCCCCTTAAAAAAAAAAAAAAAAAAAAAAAAAAAAAAAACAGATGTGAGGAGTCTCTTGCCTAGGGGGGTGAGTCCCTGCTACTTTGGCTGTGCCTAGATACGAGATCACCCTGAGACCCAGGTGAAAGGAGTATGCCACGTGGAGGTGAGAGTTCCTCCTAGCCTGGCTGCAGCTGAACACCAGACCCCCCCCCCACTAGGCACCCAGATGGAAGGGACCTCATGACTGGAGGGATGAGTCCCCTCTACATGGGCTGAGGGAGTATATAATGTAGCCTGGACACCAAGGTGGGAGAGTGTCTTTTGCCCAGAGGAGCCAGTCCAATCTACCCAGGCTGCAGAGGTATAAGAGCTCCCACAGACAACCATGTCCTTTATCAGTCACCCATGTCCAGATGCTAGCACTTTACTCTCCATTACTGGGCCCAGCTCCTTTCTTGAGCCCTTTACTGCCCTTCTAGTGGACCTGTCCATTGGTTTCAGGCCCCTGTTACTGGGCCCAGTAATGGAGAGCCAAGTGCTATCACCTGGGCCTGGGTGAATGAAAATAAACATGGAGGGGGAGCAGTGGGAGGGGAGAAGGGCTCAATGCCCAGGTCCACTGAAGGGTGTCAGGGGTTGGGAGCAGGGCCCATACTGAAGGAGGGCAAAGGGCACAGGCAAGCGAAAGGACTTTATTTTCCCAAAGGAAATTCCTAGGGCAAAGAGGCCATGTCAAGTCACTAGGCCTGGATGAGAATCCTGGGAAGGAGATTAGGAAAGTGGGCATGACAGAGACAGAAAGGATAGGAGGGCTGAAAGGTATCAGGAAGTGTGTGGGTGGGTTGGGGGCCAGGATACCAGCAAGGAGACAAGGAAGGGATCTAGAGGAGGGCCCAGGCCAGGGGAAAGCAGGGAACACCAGACCAGGAAGGCAGGGTTGCACTAGGGTACTGAGATACAGGAAAGCCAAGGGGAGCAGGGAAATGGCCCCAGTGAGAGGCCCTCAGAAAATGCCCAGAAAAGCAGTGGGAAAGAAGGGCCACAAGAGGCTCAAGCGAGGAGTCAGGCCTGGGAACAGAGAGCCACGGGCCGGGGCTTGGGCAGAGGTTCAGGATACTGGACAAGATTTGGGAGGAAAAGCAGGGGATTCAGAAGGGGGCAGTCAGTCTCCGGTCTAGTGCCACCTACAGGTATCAGGGTTCCTGGTAGAGGACCAAGCACCCAGGGAGAGCAAGTGGCTCAAGCAATTGGCAGAGCTCTGTTTTGCATAAGGTGTCCTGGCTCATATTTGAATCCAGGGCCAGGGACCTGGCAAGGGAGGCCAGACAAGGGAAGAGGTTCAGGAGGAGGGGGGTGAAAGGGCATGGCAGGGGGTCATGTTGGGTGCACTGTAGGGCCAGATCCATGACCCAAGACATGCCCCGAGGCATGGGACTTACCCAACTGATTGTGATGAGGAACCAAAGGAGCAGGAGACCTGCAAGCAACAGGAAAAAGCACAATGGAAAAGGCGGTAGGGGCTGCATGAGGACCAAGAGAAAGAGGGAAGTGCAAGGGGCACCTAGGTAAGCCCACTGTGGGCCCAATTAAGGGGCACCCTGGTCAGACCCAACATGAGGACACTCCATGCTATTTCAAGAGACATGAGGAACACGGTCAGAGACCTAGGTGAGTGCCCAGGCCTGGAGACTGTAGCATAAAGGGTCAGGGTTAGCGAGGGCTGAGTTGGGGTAGGGGCAGCATGCAGGGCAGATGGCAGCAGAAGGAAGGGAGGAGAGTGCTCAGTGCTGGGTTGGAGCAAGTCCCATGTTAACTGCCAGGCCTCAAGGTACAGGGGGTGAAGGGGACTCAGGTGAGTGGCAGGGCTGTGTTTCCCATAAGGAGCATTCAGGGTTCAGAGACCAGCTAAATCCACTCCTCTGCCCCAGGTGAGTAGATCCTCATAGAGGGAACTGGGCCAATGAAGGGCAAAAGAGGGTACTGTGAGGGGATACTTGGCATTGGAGGTTTGGGGGTTGGTGGGCTGTAGGACCCATTTGAGTAGCCTAGGCTAGAGCAAAGCAGGGGTAGCAGAGGCTACAGGCAGTGCCAGGATACCACAGCATGAGGGGAAGGGAGGGGAGCCACAGGAGGGGGCCTGCAGTAGGGGCCTGAAACCAAGGGACAGGGACAGGGCCCACGAGATGGGTGGCCAGGAGCTCAAGAAAGGAGCCAGGCCCAGTAATGGAGAGCTAAGTGCTAGCACCTGGACCTGGGTGAATGAAAAGTAACATGGATAGGGAGGGGCGTGAGGGGATAATGTGGAATGGCTGGCACAGGGGAGAAGGCTCAATGCCCGGGTCCACTTCAGTGTGTCAGGGTTCCAGAGCAGGGCCTGGGCTGAGAGAGGCCAAAGGGCCTAGGCAAATGGCAGGGCTACTTTTTCCCAAAGTGAGCCCCCAGGGCCAAGAGGCCAGGCCGTGTCACGTGGCGCAGGTGAGCATCCTGGGACAGGGATCTGGAAAACGGGCGTGGCACAGACAGAAAAGTCTGGAGGGTCGTAGGAGGGAACAGCCTGAAGGGCCGCAGGACAGGTGTGGGTGGGCTGGGGGTCAGAACCCCAGCAAGTAGCCCAGGAAGGAACCTAGAGTAGGGCCCAGGCCAGCGGAGAGCAGGGAATGCCGGGCCAGGAAGGAGGGTTGCACTAGGGTACTGAGGTACAGCATAGCCAAGGGGAGCTGGGAAGCACCCACAGCGAGGGGCACTCAGACAATGGTCAGAAAAGCAGTGAGCAAGAAGGCCACCAGAATCTCAAGCGATGAGCCAGGCCTGGGAAAAGAGAGCCAAGGGCCAGGCTTGGGCAGGGGCTCAGGACACTAGACAAGATTTGGAAGGGTAGGCAGGTGATCCAGCATGGGGCAGTGAGGCCCCAGGCCCAGGGCCACCTCCAGGTATCAGGGTTCCTGGTGGAGGACCAAGGACACAGGGAGAGCAAGGGTCCCAGGCAATTGACAGAGCTCTGTTTTGCATAAGGTGCTCATATTTGAATCCAGGGGCAGGGACCTAGCAAGGGAGGCCACACAATAGAATGTGGCCAGGAGGAGGGGGATGAAAGGGCATCGCAGGGGGGGTGCACTGTAGGGTAAGAGCCATGACCCAAGACCGGTCCCCTGGCAAGGGACCCACCCAACTGATTGTGATGATAGACCCAAAAAGCAGGAGACTGCAAGAACCAGGAAAAAGCACAATGGGAAGGGAGGTGGGGGCTGCGTGATAACCACGAGACAGAGGGAAGCACAAGGGGCACCTAGGTAGGCACATTGGTTGTTCCAGGAAGGGGCCCCCAGGTCAGACCCAACACAAAGAGACTCCATGCTATGTCAAGGGACATGGGGAACACTGTCAGAGGCCTAGGCAAATGCCCAGGCCCGGAGCCTGTAGCACAAAGGGTCAGGATTAAGGAGGGCTTGGTTGAGGTAGGGGCAGCATGCAAGCCAGAGGACAGGAGAAGGAAGGGAGGAGATCACTCTGGGCTGGGTTGGAGTAACTCTATGTTAACTGCCAGGCCTGAAGGTATAGGTGGTGAAGGGAACTCAAGTGACTGGCAGGGCTGTGTTTCCCATAGGGAGCATTCACGGTGCAGAGAACATCGAAATCTGCTCCTCAGCCCCAGGTGGGTATATTCTCAGAGAGAGACCTGGACCAATGAGGGGCAAAAGAGGGTACAGTGAGGGGATACCTCGTGTGTGGAGGTTGGGAGGGTCAGTGGGCTGCAGCACCCATTTGTGGAGGTCTTATACCCCAGAGTGAAGCAGGGGTACTGGAGGCTCCAGGCAGTGCCAGGATACCACAGTATGAGGGGACAGAGAGGAGGCACAGGAAGGGGCTTGCAAACGGGGCCTGAAACCAAGGGACAGGGACAGGGTCCTCAAGAAGGGCATCCAGGGGTCAAACAAGGGGCCCGGCCCAGTAATTAAGAGCCAAGTGCAGGCACCTGGGCCTGGGTGAATTAAAAAAAAAAAAAAAAAAAAAAAAAAAAAAAAAAAAAAAAAAAAACATGGTTGTCTGTGGGAGCTCTTATACCTCTGCAGCCTAGGTAGAGCCAACAGGCTCCTCCAGGCCAGAGACCCCTCCCACCTTGGTGTTCAGGCTACCTTTTATTCTCCCTCAGCCCATGTACCCTTGACTCACTCCTATAGTGTAAGACAGAGCTCTGTTTCGCATAAGGTGCCCTGGCTCATATTTGAATCCAGGGGCAGGGACCTAGCAAGGGAGGCCACACAATGGCCTCTTTGCCCCGTGGGGTGGGGGCTTGTGTACAGCTGCAGCCAGATTTACAGTGACTCATCCCTCCAGGAGGGATACCCTTTCACCTGGGTGTCAGGGGAAGTTCCTATCTAGGCGCAGCCAGAGTAGCAGGGACTTGCCCCTCTAGGCAAGAGATCCCCTCCTACCTGGTTTGTACAGATGGCTGCAATAGAGCTGCAGCCAGGTTTCAGGTACTCACCCTTCCAAGAGGCAGACCCCTTTCACCTGGGTGTATGGCTGAACTCCTATAATTCTGCCAACAGGCTAGAAGGGACTTGCCTCTCCAGACAGGAAATGCCTCCCAACTGGATATTGGGGGAGTTAGTACTTGGTCCCAACCAGGATAGAGGTTACTTGTGCCTCCAGGCAGGAGACCCCTCCCACCTGAGTGTTGTAGGGATCATATATACAGCTGCAGTCAGGTTAGAGAGGACTCGCCTCTCCAGGTGAAGACCCCTCCAACCTGGGTGTCGAGGGGAGCTCATATACCACTGCAGGCAGGGTAGACGGCACTAGACAGGCTGGAGACCCCTCCCACATAGATGTCTTGGGGGGCTCTTATACCATGGAGTCAGGGTAGAAGGGACCCGCCCCTCCAGATGAGAAACCTCTCCCACCTGTGTGTCAGGGGAGCTCCTATACCACTGCAGCCAGGTTAGAGGGACTCCACCCTCCAGTCGGCAAACCCCTCCCACCTAGGTAACTAGGGGAGCTCCTATAACTCCCAGCAAGGGTAGAGGCAACTCCCATCTCAAAGCGAGAAACACATCTCACCTGGGAATGGGAGTAACACCCATACCCCCTTAGCCTGGGTAGAGGGGACTTGCCCCTCCAGGCAGAAGACCCCTCCCACCTGTGTATCTGGGAGAGCTTGTATACAGCCACAGCCAGGATACAGATGACTCATTGCTCCAGGTGGGAGACTGTTTTCATCTGGGTGTTTTGGGGAACTCCTATACCCCCACAACCAGTGTAGAGGAGACTTGCCCTTCCATTAGAGAGACCCCATATCTTATGTGACAGGGGAGCTATTATACAGGCAGAGCCAAGGGAGTGGGGAATCCACCCTCCAGTCAGCAGATCCCTGCCACCTGATTGTAAGCGGAGTTCATATACTTCCATAACAGGGTAGAGAGGACTCGCCACTGGAGGCAGGAGACCCCTCCCACCTGGGTATAGGGGTGACCTCCTATACCACTGTAGCCAGGGTATAGAAGACTCGCCTCTCCATGATGGAGACCGTCCCACCTGGGTTTCAGGGGGTGATACTTTACTTCTGCAGCCAGGGTGGAGGGACTTGATGCTCCAGGGGAGAGACCCATCCAACCTATGTGTCAGGGAATGCTAGTAAACCACTGAAGCTAGGGTACATGGGACTCACCACATCTGGGTATGGGAGGGGGCTCGTATATCACAGCAGGTATAATAGAGGGGGCTTGCCCCTCCAAGCAGGAGATCCTTCCCACATGGTTGTCTAAGAAAGCTGGTACACCCTCTCAGCCAGGGTAGAGGGAAGTCAACCCTCTAGGCGGGAGTCCCCTCCACCCTGGGGGTCAAGGGAAGCTCCTTAACCACATGGGAGTAACTCCTATACCCACTTGGTCCGGGTAGAGTGGACTTGCCCCTCAAGGCGGAAGACCCCTCCCACCTGGGTGTCAGGTGGAGGTCTTATACCCCAGCAGCCAGGATAGAGGCAACTGGCACCTTCAGGCAAGAGACAACTTCCACCTGGGAATGGGGGTAACTCCCATACTGCCTTAGCCAGGGTATAGAGGACTGCCCCTCCAGTTAGGAGACGTCTCCCACATGGGTGACTGGTGAGGGGGGGGGGTTCATATAAAGATGCCTTTGGGATAGTAGTGACTCACCCCTCCAGGCAGGAGACCCCTCACATTTGAGGGTAGAAAGGGGCTCTTATATATCCACAGCCAGGTTTGAGGTGACCCGCCCATTCAGTCAGGAGACCTCCCACCTGGGTGTCACGGGGAATTTGTATACCACCTTAGCCAGGGTAGAGGAGACTCTCTGGCCAGGCTGGATAACCCTCCAACCTGTCTGTCAGTGGGAGCTCTTATACCACCATAGCCAAGGAAGAGAGGACTTGACCCTCC
The DNA here is from genome assembly GCF_047511675.1 of Marmota flaviventris. Taxonomy (NCBI): domain Eukaryota; kingdom Metazoa; phylum Chordata; class Mammalia; order Rodentia; family Sciuridae; genus Marmota; species Marmota flaviventris. The sequence goes on from NC_092517.1 coordinate 23,552,141, forward strand.
AGGGGGGAGACTCCTCTCACCTGAGTGTCAGGGGGAACTCTTATACCACGACAGCCATGGTAGAGTGTACTTTCCCCTTAAGGTTTGAAGAACACTCCCACCTCGATTTTGGGGGAGCTTTTATACCACCGCAGGTGGGGTAGAAGGAACTCTACCCTCTATCAGGAGACCTCTTCCACCTGGGTGTCCTGGGGAGCTATTATCCCACTGCAGCAGGGCACAGGGTACTCTAGTACCCTGGCTGGAGACTCCTTCCAATTGGGTGTCTGGGGAGATCCTATACCACAGCAGCCAAGGTAGAGGGGACTTGCGCCTCTAGGTGGGAGACCCCTCCCACCTGGGTGTCAGCAGGAGTTCATATACCACTGCCACCAGGGTAAAGCAGACTTGCCCTTCCAATCAGGAGACTTCTCCCACCTGGGTGTCTGGATCAGCTCATGTACATCTGCAACCAGGGTAGAGGGGACTCGTTCCTCCAATTTGGACACCCTGTTCACCTGGGTGTCCAGGGGAACTTGATTACTGCAGCAGCCAGAGTGAGGGAACTCGCGCCTACAGTCGGGAAACCCCTCCCACCTGGGTGTCCAGGGGGAGCTCCTATACTGCCACACTAGGTAGAGGAAACAAGCCCCTGCAGGTAGAAGGCCTCTCCCACCTGGGTGTACTGGGAACTCTTATATAGCAACAGCTAAAGTAGAGGGGACTTGCCCTTCCAGGTAGGATACCCTTCCCACCTGGTGTTGGGGGAGCTTGTATACTGCCAAAGCCAGGGTAGAAGGGACTCGCCTGACAATGCAGAAGACTACTCCCACCTGTTTGTAGGGAGGTGCTTGTATACCACCTTAACCAGGGTATAGAAGACTTGCCCCTCCATGCAGGAGAACCCTCCCACCTGGGTGTCTGGGAGAGTTTGCATACTGCCAAAACCAGGGTAGAGGGGACTCATTGCTCCAGGCGGGAGATCACTCCCACCTGGGTGTTGGGGGGAGTTCATATACCACCAGAGCCAGGAGAGAGGGTCTTGACCTTCCAGGTGGAAGATCCCTTCCACCTGGTTTTCAGGGCAGATCGTATACTGCCACAGGCAGGGTAGAGGGGACTCACCACTTGAGGCAGGAGACCCCTCCCACCTGGGTATATGGGGAAGCTTCTATACCACTAAGCCAGAGTCAAAGGTATTTGCCTCTCCAGGCTGGAGACCCTCCCACCTGGGTGTCAGAGGAAGATCCTTTACCACTGAAGCCACGGTTGAGGGGACTCGCCCCTCCAGGTGAGAGACCCATCCAACCTGGGTGTCAGGCAAAGCTAGTAAACCAGTGCAGCCAGAGTAGAGGGGACTTGCCCCTTTAGGTGGGAGACCATCCCACCTGAGTGTGTGTGTGGGAACTTGTATACCATTGTAGCTAGGGCTGTGGCGACTTTTCCCTCCATGCAGGACACCCCTCTCATCTGGCTATGGTGGGGAGCTGCTATACCACTACAGCCAGTTTAGAGGGACTCACCCCTCCAGGCAGAAGACCCTTCCCACCTTGGTGTCAAGTGGAGCTCCTCTACCATTGTAGTCAGGGTAGAGGGACTAGCCCCTTCAGGCAGGAGACCCCTTCCATCTGGATGTTGGGGGAGCTTATATACTGCCCCAGACAGGGTAGAGGGGACTTGTCCCTAAAGTTGGGAGACTCCTCCCACCTGGGTGTCCTGGGGGGTAGGCTCGAATACAGCTGCAGGCAGGGTAGCAGGGACTCAGAACCCCAGACGGAATATCACTTTTTATCTGGGTGTTCAGGGGAGTTCCTATCCTGAAGCAGGCATGTTAGAGGGGACTCGCACCTCCAGACAAGAGTCCCCTCCCACCTGATGGTCAAGGGGAGCTTATATTCTGCTACAGGCAGGAGAGAGGGGACTGGCCCCTCCAGGCAGGAGACCCCTCCCACCTGGTTGCAGGGAAAACTAGTATAGCACTGGAGTTAGGGAAAAGGGGACTTCCCCCTTTCAGGCAGGAGACCTTTCCCATCTGCTAATGGGGGAGGCTTGTATACCACAGCAGCCAGGCTAGAGGGGACTCGCCCATTCAAGCAGGAGACCCCTCCCACCTGGGTAACTGGGGGGAGCTCTTACACCACTGAAGCCACGGTAGAGTGGAATCTCCCCACCAGGTGTCGCTGGCAGCTTGCATACCACCTTAGGCAGGGTAGAGCAGGCTTGCCCCTCCAGATGGAAGATCAGTCCCACCTGGGTGTCACGAAAAGCTACTATACTGCAGCAGCCAGGGTACCAGGGATTCACTCCTCCAGGCAGGAGACCCCTGCCACCTGGGTGTCCTGGGCACATTGGGTCTCCTATACACCTGCAGTCAGGGTATCAGGGACTCATCTCCCATAGTGGAAGATCACTTTTACCTGGGGGTCAAGGGAGCTCCTATCCCGCTGTAGCCATGGTAGATGGGACTGGACTCTCCAGGCAAGAGACAGTTCCCAAATGATTGTCGGGGGCAGTTCATATACCTCTGCAGGCAGGGTAGAGTGGACTCACCCCTCCAGGCTAGAGACCCTCCCACCTTGGTTTCAGGGGAGCCCCTTTACTGCCACTGCCAGTATAGACGGAACTCATGTCTCCAGACGGGAGACCCCCCTCCCACCTGGCTGTCAGGGAAAGCTAGTATACTACTTCAGCCAGGTAAAAGGGGACTCGCCCCTTCAGTCGGGAGACCCCTTCCACCTGGGTGTCACAGGGAGCTTGTGTACCACCTTAGCCAGGGTAGAGGTGACTCGCACTTCCAGGCGGGAGACCCCTACCTCCTAGGTGTCTGGGAGTTCCTATACTGCATTAGCCAGGGTGGAGGGTAAACTTTCCTCCAGGCAGGAGACCCCTCCCATCTTGCTATGTGGGGGGGACTCATATACCGCTGCAGCCAGGAGAGGGGAATCACCCCACTAGGCAGGAGACCCATAAACACTGGTTGTCACGGGATCTAATATACCAGCAGAGGCAGGGAAGAGGGGACTCACCAATCCAGGTGAGAGACCTCTCCCACCTGTGTGGGTGTGGGGGAGCTCTTATACCACTATAGCTAGGGTAGAGGGGACTCCCCCCTCCAGACATCAAACCCCTCCCACCTGGGTTTCACCTGTGGGAGCTTGTATACCACCTTAGCAAGGGTAGAGAGGACTTGCCACTCCAAGGGAGATACCCCTCTCACCAGAGTGTCAGGGAGGAGCTCCTATACAATCGAAGCCAGGGTATAGGGTATGTAGCATTCCAGTTGGGAGATCCATCCCATCTAGCAGTTAAAGTGAGCTCTTATACAGCTCAGACAGGGTAGAGGAAATCGGCCCTTCAGGCTGGAAACCCCTCCCACCAGGGTGTCAGGGTGGGGGGAGCTCTTATACCACTGCAGCCAGGGTAGTGGGGACTTGCTCCTCAATACAGGAAACCCCTCAAACCTGGGCCTCCCAGGAAGCTTGTATACCAACTTAGCAAGGGTAGAGAAGACTCACACCTCCAGGCAGGAGACCTCTCCCACCAGGGTGTCAGGGGGATCTCTTATACTACAGCAGCCAGGGTAGAGGGAAATCGCCCCTCCAGGTAGAAGACCCATTCCACCTAGGTGTCCAGTATGGGGGCTTGTATACCGCTCTAGCCAGGGTAGACGGCACTTGCCCCTCTAGTTGGAAGTGCCCTTCCTCCTGGGTGTTGGGGAAGCTCCTGTATAGCTACAGCCAGGGTAGAGGGGACTCGCCCCTGTAGGACAGAGACGCCTTTCACTGGGTGTCAGGGGGTGCTCCTATACCTCCACAGCCAGGATAGAGGGTACTTTCCCCTCCAGGAGGGAGACCCCTCCCACCTGGGTGTTGCAGGGAGCTTGTATACCAAGTTATCCAGGGTAGAGGGGACTGGAGGTGCGAGTCACCTTTAACCTGTCTGTGGATGTTTTGAGCTCCCCCCAACACCCAGGTGTGAGGGGTCTCCCGCCTATACTGGTGAGTGATATGTACCCTGGCTGCAGCAGTATAGGAGCTTCCCCTCACACCCAGGTGGGAGGGGTCTCCAGAATGGAAGAGGGAGTCCCCTCTACCCTGGCTGTTGTGCTTTAAGTGCTTCCTCTACACCAAGGTGGAAGTGGTCTCCCATCTGGAAGTGGGAGTCCTCTCTCTCCTGTCTGCGGTGGTATATGGGGAGAAATAGGAGTAAGGGAACAGGGGGAACAGGGACAGGAGAGCCCAAGGCCTAGATTTTCTGCAGAGTGTCAGGGTTGAGGAGCAGGCCCAAGGCTGAAGGAGGCCAATGCCCCCAGGCAAGGGGCACTGCTACTTTTACTGAAAGGAAGCTCATAGGGCCAAACATCCCAGTTCCAACCACTGGATCTGTTGAGCATGCTGGGAAAGGGATTTGGAAAAGGAGCCCAGGAGGGACAAGACAACAGGAGTGCTGAAGGAGGGCACAGTGTGAAGTTCTGGAAGAAGGGTGTTTTATGGGTACGGGCCTGGACTTGCAGAACAGAGCCCAGGCTAGGGACCTAGAGGAGGGCCCAAGCTAGGGGAGAGCAGGGAAGGGTGATGCTAGGCAGGAAGGGGGTGCACTAGGTTTGTGAAATGCAGGGAAGCCAAGCGGACTGGGGAAGGGGCCACAGCGAGGCCCACAATTCAAGCCCAGGGAAGCACAGAGCAAGAAGGACTCCCAGAGGCTCAAGAGAGAAACAAATCCAGGGAATGGGGAGCCAAGGGCCAGCAGTGGGGCAGGTAGCTCAGGACAGTGGACAGTGCTGGGGAAGTAAGGCAGGGGATCCAGTAGGGGGGAGGGAGTCTTGAGGCCCAGCGCCACTGCCAGGTGTCAGGGTTCCTGGTGCTGCTCCAAGAGCCTAAGGAGAGTAAGTAGCCCAGTCGAGGGTCAGGGTTCTTTTTCCCATAAGGAGCCCTGGCCTAGATGAGTATCAAGGGCCAGGGACAAGTCTAAAAGGCCTGGCAAGGGACAGAGGCCAGGAGGAGTGAGATGTAATGGCACAGTGGTGGTCGCAGTGGGTTCAGAGAGGGGCAAGAGTCAGGACCCAATCAAGGATCCCAAGTAAGGGACTGACCCCACCAAAAGGTATTAGGAACCCCATGGCAGGAGGCTCAGAAAAAGGAGAGTTAGGATCGGCCGTAGGAAGAGGAGACAGATGGCTGCACAACGGGCATAGGGGAGCATACTAGGGGGCCAAATCAAAAGGTGTCCAGGTCAGACACTACAGGAGGAGACACCACAGAAAAGAACACAACACAAGGAATGGATTAAGGAGATCTGGCTGGAAGCCAGGCTAGGGGACTGTAGGGCAAAGGGTCAGGTTGAGGAAGGGCTGGGTTGGATTAGGGGCAGCTTGCAAAGCTAGAGGGCAGGAGAGGGAAGGTAGGATATGGCCCAGGGCAAGGTCATCACTAGGCTCAAGTCTACTGACAGTTTACAAGTTTGGGCAGCAAAGGGGCCCCAGGTGAGAGGCAGGGCTGTGTTTCCCATAGGAATCCTTCAGGGCGCAGAGGCCAGCAAATTCCATTCCTCTGCCCCAGGTGAGTAGATACTCAGAGAGATACAAGAACCAAAGGAGGGCAATGTGAGGGATACCTTTGGTCCAGGATTGGGGGGGGGGTGTTGGTGGGGAGCCAGCAACCATTGGAGGAGACCAGGCTAGGGTGAAGAAGGGGAAAGGGAGTGTCCTGTAAATGACAAAATACCACAGTGCAAGGGGAACAGAGGGGAGGCACAGGAAGGGGGCCAAACAAGGGGTCTAAAATCAAGGAACAGGCATAGGGTCCTGGAGAATCAGGACCAGGGGATTCAGAAAAGATCCAGGCCCAAGAATGGGGAGCCAAGTACCAGGACCTGGTACTAGGTCACAAGAAAACAGACAGGGCTGGGGAGGAGAGAAAGGGGAGCAAGGGTAGTGGGTGATGCAGTGAGAGGAGATCTCATGGCCCAGGTTCACTGCTGGGTGTCAGGATCGAGGAGCTGGGCCTGGGGTGACAGTCCAAATTCCCAGCCAAAGGGAACAGCTATGTTTTTCAAAGGGAGCCCACAGGGCAAAAAGCCCAGTTCAAGTCCCCTGGACCTGGTTAGCATGCTGGAAAAGGGATCTTTAAAAGGGGCCCAACAGAGACAGGGAAAACAGGAGGGATGAAGGAGGGTACAGCATGAAAGGCCAGAGGAAGGGTGTTGATGGCGTGCAGGCCAGGACTGCAAAACGGAGCACAGGCTAGGGACCAACAGGAGGGCCTAGGCCAGGAAAGGGCAGCGAAGGGTGAGGCTGGGAAGGCTGGTGACAGTAGGCTTCTGAGGTTCAGGGAAGCCAAGAGGAGTAGGGTTACTGGCCCCAGCGCGGCCCACAGTCCAAGACCATGGAAGCACGGAGTAAGATGGTCCTCCAGAGGTTCAAGCAAGGAAGCAGGCCAAGGAATGGAGATCCAAGTGCCAGGGCTTGGGCATGGGGCTCAGGACACTGGACAAGACTCTGGAGGGATGGCAGGGGATCCAGTAGGGGGCCAGCAGCCTCCTGGCCCAAGGCAACTGCCAGGTGTCAGGGTTCCAGGTGCAGGACCAAAGACCAGAGAAAGCAAGGGTCCCAGGCAAGGGGCACGACACAGGTTCCCATAAGGTGCCCTAGCCCAGCTGAGAATCTAGGAACTGAGATTTGGCAAGGGAAACCTGGCAAGTGAAAGGGACCAGGAAGAAGGTGATGGGAGGGCACAGCGATGGGTCTTGGTGGGTGCATGGGGGGAACAATCCAGGAACAAGCCAGGTGCCCAGGCAAAGGAACCATCTGACGCACCATGGATGAAGAACCCAAGGAGCAGGAGACCTGCAAGTGCCGGAGGAAAGCAAGAGGGGAAGGGGAGGAAGAGCTGCACAAGGACCAACAGACAGAGAAAATGGCAATGGGCACATAGGGAAGAAAGATGGCAGTCCCAAGCATGGGGCTCCCAGGTCAGACCCAACAGGAAAAGACTCCATGCTACACCAAAAGACATGAGGAACACTGACATGGGCTTATGTGAACGCCCAGGCCCAGGGACTGAAGCCCAAAAGGTCAGGGTTATGGAGGGCTTGGTTGGGGTAGGGGCAGCATGCGAGGCCAGAGGGCAGGGGAGGGAAGGGAGGGGATATCTCAGTTATGGGTTGGAGCATGTTACATATTAAATGCCAGGTCTCAAGTTTCAGGAAGCACAGGGGACTCAGGCAGGAGTCAGGGCTGTTTTTCCCATAGGGAACCTTAAGGGCACAGAGACCAGCCAATTTGACTCCTCTGCCAAGGTGAATAGATCCTCAGAGAGGGACCTGGACCAAAGGAGGGTCAAAAGAGGGCACTGTGAGGGGATACCTGGCGTACAGAGGTTGTGAAGGTGGGTGGTTGGCAGCCTGGACCCATTCGAGAAGCCCAGGCTAGGGAGATGCAGGGAAAGCGAAGGGTCCCGGCAGTGCCAGGATACCATAGCACCAGTGGAACAGAGGGGAGGCACACCATGGGGTCTATAAAAAAAAAAGCCTGAAAAAGTGTGCTCCAGAAGTTCAGGCAGGGGCTCAAGCAAGGACCCATGCCCAGAAATGGAGAGCCAAGTGCTAGCACCTGGGGCAGGGTGAATGAAAATGGTTATGGAAGGGAAGTGTTGGGATGGGAAAAAATCTGAGTAGGTAGCACAGGTGCAGGAAGGCTGAAGGCCCAGGTCCACTGTAGGGTGTCAAGAGTGGGTAGCAGGGCACGGGCTGAGGGAGGCAAAGGGCCCAGACAAGGGGCAGGGCTACATTTACCCAAAGGGAACCAACAGGGCCATGAGGCGAGATCAAGTACCAGGCCTGGAGAGCATCTGGAAAGTGGATCAGGAAAGACGGCCTGGGAGAGACATAAACGACAAGAGGGCTGAAGGAGGTAACAGCCTCAAGGGCCGCAGGATGGGTCTGGGTAGGGTGGGGGCCAGGATCCCAACAAGTGCTAAGACAAGGAACTTAGAGGAGTCCCCAGGTCAAGGTAGAGCGGGAAGGGCAGGGCCAGTAAGGCGAGACTGCACTAGGGTACTAGAGTACAGGGAAGCCAAGGGGAGGAGAGAAGTGGCCCAGGAAGGGCCTTCACACAAAACCCAGAAAAGAAAGGAACAAGAAGAGCCTGTACAGGCAGGATATCCTCCCACCTGGATATGGGGTGGACTCTTATACAGCTGCAGCCAAGGTAGAAGGGACTCTCCCTTCCAGTCGGGACACCCACCTGGATGTCGGGGGGAGCTCCTATACCACCCAAGCAAATGTAGAGAGGACGCACCATTCTAGGCAGGAGACCCCTCACATCAGGTTGTCAGAGGGGGCTAGGATACCAAGGCAGCAAGGGTAGCAGGGACTCTCCCTTCCATTGGAGAGTCCCTTCCCCTCCTGGGTATCAGGGGGAGCTCATACACCACGGCATCCAGGGTATAGGGGACTCACCATGGAAGGCAGGAGACACCTCCCACCTGCGGGTCAGGGGAAGCATGTATACTGCTGAAGCCAGGGTAGAGCATACTTGCCCCTCCAGGTGGAAGAACTCTTTCACATGAGTGTCATGTGTAACTCATATACCAACGAATACATGGTAGAGGGAACTTGCCCCTCCAGTCAGGGGACCCCTCCCACCTGAGAGTCTTGGGAGCTCATATACCCCAGCATCCATGAAAGAGACAACTCACCTCTTTAAATGGGACACCACTCAAATCTGTGTGTGTGGGGGAGCTCCTATATTTCTGAAGCCATGGTAGCATGGACTCACCCCTCCAGGGAGAGAAACCCTCCCACCTGGGTGTTGGGGGAGCTCCTGTAACTCCACAGCCAGGATAGAGGGGACTCTACTCTCTCCAGTCAGGAGAACCCTTCACCCTGGTTGACAAAGGGAGCTCCAATACCGCTGCAGCCAGGGTCGAAGGGACTCGCCTCTCAACTCGGATGACCCATCCCACATGAGCGTTGGGGGGAGTTCAAATAACTCCACAGACAGGGTACAAGGGACTCGCCCCTACAGGAGGGAGACCCCCATCCCAAATGCTTGTCAGGGGAGCTCAAATACTGCCACATTCAGAGTACAGGGGTTCCCCTTTTTAGACAGGAGACCCCTCAAACTTGAATATTCTTGGAGCTCTTATAGAGCACCAGCCAGGGTAGAAGGGACTCGTGACTCCAGCAGTAGAACCCTCTAACTTGAGTGTGTGTGTGGGGGGCCTTGCATACCACCTGAGCCAAGGTAGAGGTGACTTGCCTCTCCCGGAGAATGTGCCCTCCCACCTGGTTGTCTGGAAGAGCCTGTACAGAGCAGCAGCCAGGGTAGAGGACACCCCGAGCCAGGACACCCCTCCCACTGGAGTGTAGGGGAGCTCTTTACCGCCACAGCCAGGGTAGAGTGGATTCACACCTCCTAGCAAAAGACTTCTCCCGCATAGGTGTAGGGTGGGGAGACTCATATTCCGCCCAAGAAAGGGTAAAAGGGATTCAATCCTCCACGAGTGAGACCAGTCCAACTTGGGTGTCTGTGGGTAGTTTGTACACCCCCAAAACCAGGTTAGAGGCGATTTGCACCTCTAGGCGGGACACCCCTCCCAATAGGGTGTATGGGGGAGCTCATATATCACATAAGCCAGGGTAGAGTGGACTCGCCACTCCAGGCGAGAGACCCGTCCCACCTGGGTGTCTGGCAGGGAGCTCTTACACTGCTGAATCCCAGATAGAGTGGACTCGCCCCTCCAGGTGGGAGACCCCTCCCAACTGGGTGTGGCAGGGAGCTTGTATACCACCTTAGCCAGGGTAGAGCCAACTTGCCCCTCCAGATTGGAGATCTCTCCCACCTGGGTGTCAGAGAAAGCTCCTATACTACAGCAGCCAGGGTACCACGGATTCTCCCTTCCAGTCAGAGACCCATCCCACCTGGGTGTCGGAGGGAGCTCATATACCAAGCCAACCAGGAGAGAGGTGACTTGACCCTCAAGGATGGAGACTCTTCCCACCTGGGTGTCCTGGGGAACTCCAATACTGCTGTAGCACAGTAGAGGGGATTTTAGCCACCTGGCGGGAGACTCCTCCCAACTGGGTGTTAGGGGAGCACCTATAGCACTGCAGCCAGGGTATAGGGGACTCACCCCTCCAGGCGTGAGACACGTCTCACCAGTTTTTCATGGGGAGGTCTTATACTGCTGCAGCCATTGTTGAAGGGACTTGCCTCTCTGGACGGAGACCCCTCCCATCTAGATGTCTTTTGTGGGTTCTTGTATACCTCCGCAACCAGGGTAGAGGGGATTCACCTCTCCAGGCCAGAGACCCTCTCATCTGGGTGTCAGGAGAGCTCCTTAATGCCACAGCCCGTGTAGAGGGAACTCATGCCTCCAGGCGGGAGACCCCTCCCACGTGCCTGTCAAGGAAATGTATTATACCACTTCAGCCATGAAAAGGAGACTCACTCATTCAGTTGGGAGACCCCTCCCACTTGCGTGTCACAGGGAGGTGCATAACACTTTAGCCAGGGTAGAGGTGAATTCTCACATCAAGGAGGGAGATCCCTGGGTGTCTGGGAGCTTGTATACTGCATTAGTCAGGGTGGAGGATACTAGCTCCTCCAGGCAGGAGACCCCTCAAATCTTGCTATGGGGGAGGAGCTGGTATACCGCGGCAGCCAGTAGAGAGTTGACTCGCCCCACTAGGAGAGCTCATATATCACAGAGGCAGGGAAAAGGGGGCTTGCCACTCTAGGCGGGAGAACCCTCCCACCTGTGTGTTTGTTGGGGAGCTCTTACACCACTACAGCCAGGGTAGTTGGGACTCACCCCTCCAGACTGAAAACTCCTCCCACCTGGGTGTTATGGGGAGCTTGTATACCACCTTAGCAAGGGTAGAGAGGACTCCCACTCCAGTTGGGAGACTCCTCCCACCAGGATGTCAGTGGGGACACCCTATACCTTCGAGGCCAGGGTATAGGGTATATGCCACTCCAGGCGGGAGATCCATCCCACCTGGGTGTTAAAGGGAGCACTTATACAGCTGCAGCCAGAGAACAGAAACTCGCCCCTCCATGCTGGAGACGTCTCCCACCTGGGAGTTGAAGAGGGCTAGTATACCCCAACAGCTAGGGTAGAGGGAACTCACCCCTTCAGGCTGGGGACACCTCCTACCAGGGTGTAAGGGTGGGGGAGCTCTTATGCCACTGCAGCTAGGATAGTGGGGACTCACCCCTCCAGACAGGAAACCCCTCCCACCTGGGTCTCACTGGGAGCTTGTATACCACCTTAGCCAGAGTAGAGAAGACTTGCCCCTCCAAGCAGGAGACCCCTCCCTCCAGGGTGTCAGGGACAGCTCTTGTACCACAGTAGCCAGGATAGATGTGAATCGCCCCTCCATGTGGAAGACCCGTTACACCTAAGTGTCAGTTGGGGGGGGCTCAATACAGCCATAGCCAGGGTAGAGGGTACTCACCCCTCTAGGAAGGAGACCCCTCCCACTTGGGTGGTTGCAGGGAGATTGTATATCATGTTAGCCAGGTTAGAGAAGACTGGAGGTGTGAATCCCCTCTACCCTGGCTGTGGTGTTATGAGCTCCCCCAATAATCCAGGTGGGTGGGGTCTTCTGCCTGGAGGGGCGAGTCACCTGAACCCTGGCTGTGGTTGTTTAGAGTTCCCTGCAACACCGCGGTGTGAGGGGTCTCCCACCTATAGGGGCGAGTGCCCTTTACCGTGGCTGCAGCCATATAGGAGCTCCCGCAAAACCCAGGTGGGAGGGGTCTCCTGCATAGAGGAGAGAGTCCCTCTACCCTGCCTGCTGGGCTATAGGAGCTCCCCTGAAAACCAGGTGGGAGTGGACTTCAGTCTGGAAGGGTGAGTCCCATCTCTCCTGGATGCGGAGGTATATGGGGAGAAAGTGGAGTAAGGGGAATGGGTAGTGCAGGGAAAGGAGGGCTCATGGCCCAGGTTCATTGCAGGGTGTCAGGATTGAGGAGCATGGTCCAGGCTGAAGGAGGCCAACGCCCTCAGAAAAGGGGTGATGCTACCTTTTCTCAAAGGAAGACCGCATGGCCAAAAATCGCAGTTCCATCCCCTGGCTCAGGTCAGCATCCCGGAAAAGGGATCTGGAAAAAGGAGCCCAGCAGGAAGAAGGACAACAGGAGGCCAAAATGAGGGCACAGCATCAAGTGCTGCAAGAAGGAGTTTTGTGGGGTGCAGGTCAGGACTGCAGAACAGAGCCCAGGCTAGGGATCAAGAGGAGGGCCCAGGCTAGGGGAGAGAAGGGAAGGGCAAGGCTGGGCAGGCAGGAGCTGCACTAGGGTTGTGAGATGCAGGGAAGACAAGGGGAGGGGTGAAGTTGCCCCAGTAAGGCCCATAGTTCAAGCCCAGGGAAGCATGGAGCAAGAAGGATCCCCAGAGGCTCAAGAGAGGAGCCAGTCCAGGGAATGGAAAGCCAAGGGCCAGAACTGAGACAAGGGGCTCAGGTCAGTGGACAGGGCTGTGGAGGGAAGGCAGGGGATCCAGCATGGTGGAGGCAGGCTCGAGGCCCAGCGCCACTGCCATTTGTCAGGATCCTTGTGCTGCCCCAAGGGCCTAGGGAGACCAAGTAGCCCAGTCAAGGGTCAGGGTTCTGTTTCCCATATGGTGCCCCAGCCCAGATGAGGATCAAGGGCCAGGGACCAGGCCAAAGGGCCTGGCAATGGACAGGGGCCAGGAAGAGTGTGCTGTGAGGGCACAGTAGGTGGTCGTGGTGGATGCAGAGAAGGGCAAGATTCAGGACCCAATCAAGGAGCCCAGGTAAGGAACCAACTCCAACAAAACTTATTATGGACCCTATGTGCAGGAGGCCCCTGCTCCAGGAAAAAGTGGTAGGGGAAGGAGAGTTAGGATTGGTGCTATTATGAGGAGACAGAGGGCTGTGCAAATGGCACAGAGGGAAGTGAGCTTGGGGGTCAACTCAAGGGATGCCCAGGTCAGACTCGACAGGGAGAGACAGCACAGCAACCAACACAACCCTAGGAATGCAGTAATGAGCTCAGGCTGGCAGCCAGGCCAGGGGACTGTAGGGCGAAGGGTCAGGGTGAGGAAGGGCTGGGTTGGCTTAGGGGCCACTGGCAAGGCTAGAGGGCAGAAGAGAGAAGGGAGGGGATCGCCCAGCGCAAGGTCTTCACTAGACCCAAGTCCACTGCCAGTTGTCAAGTTTGCACAGCAAAGGGGGCCCAAGCGAGGGGCAGGGCTGTGTTGCCCTTAGACATCCTTCAGGGCCCAGAGGCCAGCCAATTCTACTCCTCTGCCCCACATGAGTAGATCCTCAGAGAGAGGCCGGGACCATAGGAGGGCAATGTGAGGGATACCTATGGTCCAGGATTGGGAGGATGTCAGTGGGGAGCCAGAAACCATTGGAGGAGATGAGGCTAGAGAGAAGCAGGGGGAGGGCAGGGTCTTGGAAATGAGAAAGTACCACAGTAGGAGGGGAATATAGGGGAGGAAGAGGAGGGGGTCCAACAAGGGAAAATCAAGGAACAGGGACAGGGTCCTCAACAAGGGCAATCGGGTGCTCCAGCAAGGAGCCAGGCCCAAGAATGGGGAGCCAAGTGCCAGGACCTGGTCGTGGTTTCTATGAAAACAGACAGGGCTGGTGTTATAGTTAAAGCTTCATCCCAGGGTTTCATAAACTTACTTCCAGACCACTCACGTATAATCGAATCAAGCCTTTATTGAAGCACACTGGTGGCAGCTGACCAGAACATAAAGCTGTTCCCCTGATCAGCTCTGAACAATTGCAAGGGCACTCCTTATAAGCCTGAAAACTGCAAAATGGATGTTTGGGGGGTCAAGCCAATGCAAGCAAGCCAGGTTACAGAAGCAGGACAGTACAGTCAAGCGGAGGGAAGCCTAACCAATCTCAGTTATCCCAGTCACTCTAGTTACAGAAACAATACCCCATTAGGTAGTTCCGTCTTCTTAACGGTTTCTATAGCAAAAGGAAAAGAACACCTTGCCTCAATCATGACTCTTCTACTTGGCATGGTTGTTTTACAGGATGAAATCCTAAAACAAAGTGGAGTCACATTTGCTTTTACTATCACATTCCCCACTGGTCTTAGTCGGTTTATGTCAATCTTGCACATCATTAGGCCTCAGGATTTTTCCCATCCTTCTGTGTCTAAGGGACTATACTGGGCTTGCAAGACCATAAGTCTGACCTCACCTACTTTTTTGTGTATATGGTTTAGGAGGGGTTTTAAGAGGCAGGGTCCTACAGTAATTCCAATCAGGAGAAGGACTAGGGGACCAACTATGGCTGAAAAGATGGTAGTCAACCAAGGGGACAAAGAGAATAGGTTTTGGAACCAATTGTCTGAAGTTTAAATTTATATCTATTTGATGGCTAAGGGACTTGAAATTTTCAGAGTCTGTGACAAGTGCTGTAGTTCCCAAAGTAGTAGATCCAGCTACTTCCATACCAGCCAGGAGGGGAACTAAAATGGGGGCAGCCAGTCTATCTTGATAAATCAGTGGGCCCTGGCCTTTTAATAAGTCCAGGTGTTCTTTTCCTTTTACTCCATCAAAATAGTAGGTTACATAGTTCAGAATTATTGACAGTATGGAGATTTAGGCAAGGAGTTCAAAGTAGGATCTGGGAAGCACAATTTTTGGTGAATGGGAAGTTGTTCCACGTATAAATTGGGCTTTGGAAGCAATTGTCTCTTTCTGGGAGATCTTCCAGTGTAATCTTGGGAGTAGTTTTCCAGGTACATCTTTCTGAGCTGGACATATTGGCAAACATCTATATTGACCATAATTTTTCCTCTAATATTAGGGACCTCCTACTGCTGTAAGGGAAAAGGACAGTGGCCGTCCTTGCTACTTGCAGCTGAAAGGGGGCAATGTGCAGTGGGAAATCAGTTTGGAGTCCCTTTTTAGGAACTGACTGGGTCAAGGAGTCCATGGTAAATATCTGGTTCAGGAAGAACAGGATATACATTCACCTGGGGTGGGCACTTCTATGAGAGAAACAAAAAGACATGAGGGCTGAAGTGAGATTAATACAAAATAGAAGTTGTAGCATCTGGAACCTGTCCATGAATATCATGAAAATAACAGAAATTAATAATTGTTTACCAGGAGGCAGAAGACCTGAGAAAATATCCCCATAAAAAGGCCTAACAAAGCCTAATAAGGCACTTTTTTTAGGGAACATAAATCTTTAACTTTGTCAGAATTATCAGGAATGTAGACACAACATTTAGTTAAATTAGTTAATGTCATCTGATTTTTGTAAAAATATCTTTTTGGCATGACCTCTGTGTTCAGTAAAGATCCCTTTGTTACTTAGGGCTAGATAATTATATTAATAAACACTGATTACATCTACCTCTGTAGGAGGTTAGGAAGATCTGTAGGCCTTAAACTGAATAAAAACTTCTGGTATTTATTGGTAGTTATCAGCCATTTTTGCCTAAGATTTTTTTTTTTCTGTTGTCTCCAGTTTTACTTATTTTTGGGGATGCTAACACTAGTGTACATTTTAAGTTACATTAAATTAACTGTTGTTTCTTTTTAAATTCCCAGGAATAGCTGTGCTTTGGTTTTTAACTGTTTTTGCTAGGTGCTTAAGGCCAAGCTGGTCAAACTGACCTTGTTTCTATCTATTGGTAAGAGTCAGCTGAGTTTCCTTGGAGGACATTCTTGGGGAACTTGTGAGTAGCATTTTAGTTCTGTTAGTGTCATCTGAATTAGGATGGGTCAAGTTCTTGCTGACCATATGGCCTCCCTTGGAAGCATCAGGCATATCCCCCTTTTCAATGACACTCCTTTTTTGTAACGTGGAGACTCATTGGTTTCTGTTCTCAAGTGGTCTCATTAATCTCCCTTATAGGGGGGGTCATTTGGCTCAGAGTTGCAAAGCTTTTCCCCCTCTCCTGGGTTCAGGCTGACTTAGAGGGCAAGAGCCAAATATTGGTTTCTTTGGCACCTTTATTTAACCTTAATATTTATATTTGGCCTTAAACATCTAGCAAGTCAGTTTTACCAGTTTTAAAGTAAGAATGCTGGGCTTTAACTTTAATACTTATAACTTAATAGTTATTTTTTATAACACAATATCTTTACTTTATTTATTAACTCATGTAACATTGAAGATCTGCCTGAAGGCAGAAGAGGACACCTTAGCATCCACTGTATGATCCAATTACTGTATGCCAACAAAGCGGCTTTCAGACCCAGAGACCCCATTAGATTTTGGCTATAAAATTTTTCTCTTTTGCCAAGTCCTACTCTCTTGCTCTCTCATTTTTCTCTCACTTTCCCTGCCTCTCACTCTCATTTTCCCTTTCACTTTTTTCTTTTCTCTCTCTCTCTCTCTCTCTCTCTCTCTCTCTCTCTCTCTCTCGTACTTTCCTCTCTCTCTCTCTCTCTCTCTCTCTCTCTCTCTCTCTCTCTCTCTCTTGTACTTTCCTGTCTCTCTCTTTTGCATTTTCCTTTCTCTGTCTCTCTCTCTGTCTCTCTCTCTCTCTCTCTCTCTCTCTCTCTCTCTCTCTCTCTCCCTCTCCCTCTCTCTCTCTCACTTTGTCTTAGTCAGTCACTCTCACAGTAAAGGTTTCTTGATTTCTCTGAGTATAAGGGTCACATTTTTTATTTATAATGAAAATACAAAATGAAATTAACAATAGTAAAAAAAAATATTTAGCTTGTATAAAATTTTGGACTTTGGCTGAGTTATACATTATATTTTCTATTTGAGATCACAGTAATCTTTTCAATAAAGTTAATTTTTGAATATAACTTTGAATTAACTGAAATCTGGCCTACTTGAAGTTATTTTGACATGCTGTAAGGAGGGAGGCAGAGCCTTATCTCAGGTAAGGGAGGGCTCTTTACAAATCTTTGGTAAAGTGTTTTATTCTAAAATTGACCCTTGTCTCTATTTTTAGATATCATTTTATAAAGTTGACATATATTGTTTTCTGACTCTGTATGAATATTACTTGTACAATATGACATACATCTGAAACATTAATTAAGGTAAGTCTTAGAGCCCTTAACATTTTTTATGTGGAAAAGTGGCAAAATTTTTTATAATATTAATCTTTAAATAGATTAGTCTCTCATTACTTTAAAAAAATCTTTAATTTTTTATATTTTAGTGTAAATGGTAACATAAGATTTGGTTACAAAACATCAAATAATATAAATAAATCCCCAATAAAATCTATTATCTTTATAAGTTTAAATTACCATTACAGACAATTTTAGTTTGGAGAATACCAGATTGATAAAATGTTTCCTTAAACCTTTTACCTTAAAGACTTGTATACCTGAAAGATATTAACACATTTAATCTGTAAAGAAGAGTAATGTACCACACTTTTATTGATGTTTTTATATTAACCAAGGTTAGCTTTTAAAGGAAAATCTAGACTTTGTAACGTAGGAAGGTGCTTTAAAATAACAGATGCTGTTTAGCCACAGATGTACAACCCTTAATTTTTCCAAGATTAATTTGTTCTAGGGGATAAAACTTAACAGACATAATGTAATTAATATTTTTAGAAGTTTTTGTCATTTTAACATATAAATATATCAGTACATTATTATTTGTCCTTAGGGAACAACCTTGAATAGTCTTAACTATTTGTGTTACATATATAACCAACTTAGTTACATATAAACCTTTTAATATTTGCCTTTTATTTATAGAACTTTATATTCCTTAAGTAGACCTTTTTGTTGTTTACTTAAATATATTATAATTATACTTTATCAAATAAAGACTTTTTACCTGGGAAAGTTTTTTTTTTTTTTATTAAATATATTTTTATATTTAGAACTTTTTAATAATTTTAACCCATTGATCCTTTTTTTGGTACCTTTAAATAACCCTTATAAATTTTTGAGTTTATATAAATTAATTCCTTTTAATAAGATGAAATATTTGTTACTAACAGTACTTTCATTGAAATACGGTTGAAACATCTTGACTCTTTGTATGGAGAAATATACCTGTTGGTACTTTGTAATTTATAGAAAATTATAGTATATTATTTTTGTAATAAAGAAAATAATTTTGAACTTCCTTTTTAATTTAGAAATTTATGAAAACACCAACATTGTTTAAATATTGTACCTTATGGAATTTAAAGAGTTAAAAGTACTTGATATGATATTTAACAGTCAGTATTTTTAACTTTGTACCAATTAGATGTCTCTAACAAACACATCCATGATTAATTTTATATACACTTTTAGATAAAATTTATGTATCTTTTTTAAAAAGCAAGGTATCAGACAAGTGCATTGAATAGTGTTAGTATTTTTTTTCTGTTGAATATAAATCCTTGAGACAATGGATATCAGACACTTTATAGACATTAACATTTTAACAGCTATTTAACCATGTAGAAAAAAAAAACTGTGTATTAGTAACTTTAAAGACATTTGTAATTTTATTTATTTTCCCAATTTAAATTGAACCCTTTAAATTATCTTAACCCAAAGTATTTGGATCCATTTTTTTAAATATTATAATTTATGAGCTCATATGTCAATTTTTTTGTACCAAATATATGTAGATACGGCAATACATGTAGACAGACAGTACACTGGTGCACCCACACAAAGCAAACAGACAAACCAAAACCTTGTAGCTTATTTTTTAAAAACCTATTAGATTGAGAGTTAGCCTTTGTAAATTGGTCTTAGAATAAAGCACAGTGTAATCAGAAAAACATATTAGCCTAGGCATATTGAATCAAAATTATGAGTTTAGCAAATAGAGAATTTTAAAACTTTTATGACCTTTTTGTTTTAGATAGTCCTTTCATGAAAGCTGAAAAGAGTTGAGGGAACGTAGACAAACGAAGTGGGTTTATTTTTCCCTGGAGGAACATCCCAAAGACACAGCTTTATTGATCACTTTGGGACAGTCCCCCAGGCTGGGGGTCCCATTTTAAACTGGTTTTTCTGGTTTCTTGGATAGCGGCCACGAACTTTTAGCCTGACATTGAAAAACCTTTAGTCCATTTTTTTTTAATAGTTGGGAGTTATTCATGCTTGCAAATACGGAGAGACAAAAGCCAAATTTTCTTGACAAAATTATTCTTTTTTTTATACAACCTAGGAATAATAATTTTATAATACACTTTAGTTTTAATCTGTCCTCTATAGGAACTGACATGATTTACCCAGTCGGCCTCCTGTCCCAGTTCCTAAATGAAGGCAATCTCTAGAATGACTCTTGTTTTTTACCTTTAGATTTTACTTTTGATACTACTTTTGGTTCTGTTGACAGCACTTTACATTTTAATGCAAGCTGTAGTGAGCACAGTTAAAACCGTTTTAACCATTTTTTTTCCATTACAAACAAACTGAGGTAGATATTAACACAGAATTCAAAAGGAACAAACCAAAACAAACCAACAAAGTCCTGAAAATTGTTAAGAAAACAAGTTAAAGGGGTCCAGGTAGAGATTTGTGTAGTGCTTTCTAGTCCCATGATGTTGGAGGAGCGAAGGAGTCCTGATGAAAGAAGAGCAGTTATGAGAACAAGAAAAGGGCCTGAGCACAACACACAGACAGATAACATAAGACAAACGGCTGGTGAACAGACACGGGAAAAATGACGAACGGCAAGAAAATGCTGGAGAAACAATAAACAGCAGAACAGACACAGGACAAGAAACAATCACTAAGGTCACCCAGAGATACGTCTAATGGGGCAGAGACCACGCAAACAGAACAAACGGCTGGCGAATTGAAACTGGACAAATGACAAACAGCAGAAGACACTGGAGAATGACAAAGCACAGAACAGACACAAGACAAGCAAGAATCGCTGAGGTCACACAGGGAGACCTCTAATGGGGCAGAGATCATGTCTCGTCTTGCTCCCAGACAGATCAGGCCCCGCAGAGAGGCCTCCAGTGGGACAGAGATGACATCTCATCCTGTCCCCAGACAGATGTGTCCTCCCAGGGAGGCCTCCAGTGGGCCCCAGATTCAGACAGATGAAGTCACACAGGGAGACCTCCAGGGAGAAAATGACAATGTCTCATCCTGTCCCGGGGAAGGTGTAAGCAATTGTGTACAATGTGACCTTTTCCCCCAAAGAGGACTTGACTCACCAGAACTGACAGGCCAGCAGGAGGCTTTTCAGAGCATCCTAGGACAGATTGGAGTCCCTCACTCGGAGTGAGGCTGAGGAACCTCCCTCAGGAACTCCCCTCTGCTCCAGGGCCGAAGTCCAAAGGCCCATCATTGGAGGCAAATTTGGCATGAGGGTAGGGAAGAAATGGATCCCGGATGAGCCCCCAGATGTTATAGTTAAAGCTTCTTCTCAAGGTTTCATAAACTAACTTCCAGACCACTCACGTGTAATCAAATCAAGCCTTTATTGAAGCACACGGGTGAGGGCTGACCAGAACATAAAGCTGTTCCCCTGATCAGCTCCGAACAATTGCAAGGGCATTCCTTATAAGTCTGAAGACCAAAAATGGATGTTCGGGGGGTCTAGCCAATGCAAGCAAGCCAGGTTACAGAAGCAGGACAGTGCAGTCAAGCGGAGGGAAGCCTAACCAATCACAATTATCCCAGTCACCTCAGTTACAGAAACAGAGCCCCGTTACTCTAGTTACAGAAACAATACCCCATTAGGTATTCCGTGTTCTTAAAGGTTTCTATAGCAAAAGGAAAAGAACATCTTGTCCCAGTCATGACTCTTCTACTTGGCATGGTTTTTTACAGGATGAAGTCATAAAACAAAATGGAGTCACATTTGCTCCTACTATCACACTGGGGAATGGAGAAAGAGGAGCAAGAGTAGTGAGTGGCACAGGTAGAGAAGTGCTCAAGGCCCAGGTTCACTGCTGGGTGTCAAGATTGAGGAGCAGGTCCTGGGCAGAGAGAGTACAAAGTCCCAGGCAAGGGTAACAGCTATGTTTTTCCAAAGGGAGCCCTCAGGTCCAAATGCCAAGTTCCAGATCACTAGACATGGTGAGCATCCTGGGATGCTCTTTAAAGGGGCCCAGCAGGGACAGGGACAACAGGCGGGATGAAGGAGCATATAGTGTGAAAAGCCAGATGAAGGTTGTTGATGGGGAGCATACCAGGAATCCAGAAAGGAGCCCGTGCTAGGGACAAACAGGAGGGCCCAGGCCAGAAAAGGGCAGTTAAGGGTGGGGCTGGGCCATACTGTAGGTGACATTATGGTTCTGAGGTTCAGAAAGACAAGCGAAGTAGGGTACTGGCCCCAGGGAGGCCTGCAGTCCAAGCCCAGGGAAACACAGAGCAAAAATGCCCCCCAGAGGCTCAAGTGAGGAGGTGGGCCAGGGAATCCTGATTGAAGAGTCAGGGCTTGGACAGTGGGCTCAGGACAGTGGACTAGATTTTGGAGGGATGGCAGGGGATCAATCAAGGGCAGGCAGGCTCCTGGCCCAGGGCGACTGCCAGGTGTCAGGTTTCCAGGTGCAGGACCAAAAGCCCAGAAAGAGCAAGGTGTCCAGGCAAGGGGCAGAACTCAGATTCCCATAAGGCGCTCTGGCCCAGATGCGAATCCAGGGACAGAGACCTGGCAAAGGAGGCCTGGCAAGTGAAGGCGGCCAGGAGGAGGGCAATGGGAAGGCACAGGGGGATGACTCAGTGGGTCTGGGGGGGGGGGGCAGATTCAGGACCCAAGCCAGGTGACCAGGTAAAGGACTCACCTGACAGACCATAAACAAGTCACCCAAGGAGCAGGAGACCTGTAAGTGCCTGAGGAAAGTGCAAGGAGAAAAGGAGGAAGGCTTTCGCAAGGACAAGGAGACAGAGCAAAGCGCAACAGACACCTAGTGGAGCATGCTGGCAGTCCCAAGCAAGGGGCCCCCAGGTCAGACCCAACAGGAAGAGACTCCATGCTACACCAAGTGACATGTGAGCACCAGGCCGTGGGGACAGAAGCACAGAGTCAGAGTTAGTTAGGGCTGGGTTGGGATAGGGGCAGCATGCAAGGCCAGAGGTCAGGGGAGGGAAGGGAGTGGATCTCTCAGGGTTGGGTTGAAGAAAGTCACATATTAACTGCCAGGCCTCAAAGTTCAGGCAGCAAAGGGGACTCAGGCAAGAGGCAGGGCTGTTTTTCCCATAGGGAGCTTTAAGGGCACAGAGGCCAGCCAATTTGGCTTCTCTGTCCAGGAGAGTAGATCCTCAGAGAGGGACCTGGACCAAAGGACAGTCAAAAGAGGACACTGTGAGGGGATACCTTGTGTATGGAGGTTGTGGGGGTGGTCGGTTGGTACCTCGGACACATTTGGGGAGCCCAGACTTGTGAGAAGCAGGGAAAGCAAAAGGTCCTGGCAGTGCCAGGATACCATAGCACCAGTGGAAAAGAGGGGAGGTGTAGGATGGGGGTCTACAAAAAGAGGCCTGAAACCAAGGGAAGGGAAAGGGTCCTAGAGAAAGGCATCCAGGGGCTCATGCAAGGAGCCTTGCCCAGTAATGGAGAGCCAAGTGCTAGCACCTGGGGCAGCGTGAATGAAAACAGATATGGATGGGGAGGGGGAGAGTATGGAGGGTAGAAATCTGAGTAGATAGCACAGGGGAAGGAAGGCTGAAGGCCCAGGTCCACTGCAGGGTGTCAGGATTAAGTAGCAGGGCACAGGCTGAGGGAAGCCAAAGGGCTCAGAGAAGGGACAGGGCTATATTTTCTCAAAGGGAATTAACAGGACAATGAGGACAGTTCAAGTACCTGGACTGGTGAGCATCCTGGGAAGGGGATAATAAAAGTTGGCCTGGGCTAGAGAGAAAGGACAAGAGGACCAAAGGAGGGAACAGCCTCAGGGGCCACAGGACAGGTGTGGGTTGGGTGAGGAGCTAAGATAAGGAACCTAGAGGAGAGCCCAGGCCAGGGCAGAGCAGGAAAGGGCAGGTCAGTAAGGTGTGGCTGAACTAGGGTACTGCATTACAGGGAAGCCAAGGGGAGGAGAGAAGTTGCCCCAGTGAGGGGCTCTCAGACAAAGCCCAGAAAAGAAAGGAACAAGAAGGGCCACCAGAGGCTCAACCGAGGAGCCAGGCAAGGGAATAGATAGCCAAGGGCCCGGGCTTGGCCAGGGGGCTCAGGACAGTGGACAAGACTTGGGAGAGAAGGCAGGGGATCCAGCAGGGAGCTGTCAGGCTCCAGGCCTAAAGCCACTACCAGGTGTCAGAGTTCAAGGACCCAGAAAGAGTAAAAGGGCCACAGAGGGGCAGGGCTCTGTTTCTCATAAGGCAATCTGGCCCAGATAAGAATCCATAGAGAGGGCCCTGGCAAAGGAGCCCTGGAAATGGAAGGGAGCCAAAAGAAGGGATATAAGAGGGCTTTGCCAGTGGTAATGGTGGGTGAGTAGTGGGAGGAAATCCAGGACCCTAGCCAGGTGCTCAGTCAAGATACACACCTGATCAACCTCAGATGAGGGAACCAAGACACAGGTGACTCACTAGCACCAGGGAATGTGCGAGGAGATGGGGAGGATGGGATGCATGACCACCATGAGACAGAGGGAAGCTAAAGTAGCACCTACGGGAGTACTCTGGTGGGCCCAAGCAAGGGGGCCCCAGTTCAAACCCAACATAAAAAGACTCCACACTATGCAAAGTGATATGAGGAAAGCGGTCAGGGGCTCAAGGGAGTGCACAAGACAGGAACAGGAGCTCCAAGTGTCTGGGTTAGGGAAGGCTGGGATGGGGTGGGGGTAGCATGCAAGGCCAGAGGGCTCCAGGCCCAGGGCTATTCCCAGGTTTTAGTGTTCTTGGTGTAGGATCAAGCACCCAGGGAGAGCAAGCACCCAGGGAGAGCAAGGGGCCCAGGCAATGGGCTGGGCATTGTTTCCCATAAGGTACCCTGGATAAAACAAGATTCCAGGGCCAGGGTCCTGGCAAAGGAGACCAGAAAATGGAAGAGGGCCAGAAAGAGGGCAATGGGAGGGCACGAATGGGGGTCAGGATGGGTGCTTATAGGGGCAAGAGCCAGGAACCAAGACAGAAGCCCAGGCAAGGGACCCACCCGATCCATGGTGATGGTGGACCCAAAGAGCAGGAGAGACCTGAGCACCAGAAAAAGCACAAGGGGAAGGGGAGGAAGGGCTGCGTGAGGACCAGGAGAAGCCAAGGTGAAGCTAGGGGAGTCTGATAGCAGGCGCAAGCAAGGGGCCCCCAGGTCAGACCCAAAGGAAGAGACTCCTTGCTATGCCAAGGGCCACGAGGAACTTGGTCAGGGGTCAGGCGAAGCTCCAGGCCAAAAGACTGGAGTACAAAGGGTCAGGGTTAGGGAGGGCTGGGTTGCAGTAGGGGCAGCATGCAAGGCCAGAGGGCAGGGGAGGGAAGGGAGGGGATTTCTCAGGGCTGGTTGGAGCAATTCCCATGTTAACTGCCAAGCCTCAAGGTACAGGCGGTGAAGGGGACTCAGGTGAGTTTCAGGGCTGTTTCCCATAGGGAGCATTCAGGGTGCAGAGTCCAGCCAAATCCGCTCTTCTGCCCCAAGTGAGTAGATCCTGAAACAGGAACCTGGACCAGGGAGGCACAAAAGAGCGCACTGTGAGGGGATACCTGGAATGCTGAGGTTGGCAGTGGTAGGTGAGCTGCAGGACCCTTTTTAGAAGCCTAGGCTTTAGCAAATCAGGGGTAGCAGAGGGTCCTGGTAGTGCCAGGGTACCACAGCATGAGGGAATAAGAGGTGAGGCACAGAAGGGGGCTGTTAAAAGGGGCCTGAAACCAAGAGACAGGGATTGGGTCCCCTAAAATGGCAGGCAGGTGCTCAAGAAACGAGCCAGTACCAGTAATATAGAGCCAAATGCTAGCACCTGGGCCACGGTAAATGAAAAAGACACGGTTGTCCGTGGGAGCTCTTATACTTCTGCGGCCTGGTTACAGGAGACTGGCTCCTCCAGGCGAGAAACCCCTCCCACCCTGGTGTCCAATCTACCTTGTATTCTTCATAAGCCCTTATAGAGGGGACTCACCCCTACTGTCATGAGATCACTTCCACCTCTGGGCCCAGTGTCGTGGGCTCATGTACAGATGCATCCAGGGTCTCAGGGACCTGCCCTTCAGGAGGGATACCCCTTTCACCTGGGTGTCAGGGGGAGCCTGTATCTAGGCACAGCCAGAGTATCAGGGACTCACCACTCCAGGCAAGAGACCCCTCACACCTGGGTTTGTATGGGGGCTTCTACAGAGCTGCAGCCAGAGTAACAGGGACTAGCCCCTCCAGGCGGGAGACACTTTTCACCTGGGTGTGAGGGGGGAGCTCATATACCTCCTAAGGCAGGGCAGAAGGGACTCATCCCTCCAGGCAGGAGACACCTCCCACTGGGTGTCGGGGGAGCTAATACATAACCCCAACCAGGGCAGAGGGGACTCGAGCCTCCAGGCGGGATATCCCCCCAAACCTGAGTGTTGTGGGAAACTTGTATCCTGCTGCAGCCTGGTTAGAGGGGACTCACCTCTCCAGGCAAAGACCCCTCCAACCTGGTAGTCGAGGGGAGCTCATATACCACCGCAGCCAGTGTAGAAGGCACTTGCCCCACCAGGCTGGAGAACTCTCCCACCTGCATGTCTGTGGGGGCTCTTATACCACTGAGTCAGGGTAGCAGGGTTTCACCCCTCCAGGTGAGAGACCCCTCCCACCTGGGTGTCAGGGGAGCTCCAATAGCCCTGCAGCTAGGTTAGAGGAGACTCGATCCTCCAGTCGGGAAACCCCTCCCACCTGGGTGACTTGGGAAGCTCCTATACCTCTCAGCCAGGTTAGAGGGGACTCACTCCTCCAATTGGGGAAGCCTTCCATGTGAGTGTCCTGGGAGCTCTTATATGGCACCAGCCAAAGTAGAGGGTACTCGCCCCTCTGGGTGGTAGATCCCTCCCACCTGCGAGCTGGGGTCTTGTATAGCTTGTATACCACCAAAGCCATGGTAATGGGGACTCTCACATCCAGTCGGGAGACCCCACCCAACTGGGTGTCTGGGGAAGCTTGTATACCTGCACAGCTAGGGTAGAGGGGAATCCCTGCTCTAGGTGGGAGACCCTTCCTACCAGGGTGTCAGGGAGGACTCTTATCCTGCCACAGCCCCGGTAGACGGGATTCACCCTTCCAGGCAAGATACCCCTCACACCTGGGTGTCAGGGGGAGCTCGTATACCCCTGCAGCCAATGTAGAGGGGACTCATCTCTACAGTCGGGAGACCCCATAACCTTGGTATCGCGGGGAGCTTCTATAAAGCTCCTATATAGACACAGGGGAGAGGGGATGCAACCCTCCAGGTGGAAAATCTCTCCTCCACCTGGTTTTCAAGGGAGTTCATATACTGCCACAAGTAGAGCAGAGGGGACTCGCCACTGTTGGCGGGAGACCTCTCCCACCTGGGTGTAGGGGGAACCTCCTATACCACTGCAGCCAGGGAAGTGGGGACTCACCTCTCCAGGATGGAGACTCTCCCACCTGGGTGACAGGGTTAGATCCTTTACCCCAGCAGCCAGGGTGGAGGGGACTCGCCCCTCCAGGTGAGAGACCCATCCAACCAGGGTGTCAGGGCAAGCTAGTAAACCACTGAAGCCTGGGTAAAAGGGACTCGCCCCTTCAGGCGGGAGACCCCTCCCAACTGTTTATAGGGGGGCACTTGTATATCACAGCAGCCAGAATAGAGGGGACTAGCCCCTCCAAGCAGGATATCCCTCCCACCTGGGTGTCTGGGAGAGCTGGTACACCCCGCCAGCCAGGGTAGAGGGAAGTAACCCCTTTAGAAGGAGACCCCTCCTCCCACTTGGATGTCAGGGGAAGTTCCTTAACCCCTTCAACCAGGGTATAGTGGACTCACGCCTCCAGGCGGAAGACCCCTCCCAACTGGATGTCAGGTGGAGCCTATATACCTAAGCAGCTAGGGTAGAGGCAACTCGCACCTCCAGGCGAGAAACACCTCCCACCTGGGAATGGGAGTATTTCCTATACCCCCTAAGCCCGGGTAGAGGAAACTTGCCCCTCCAGGCGGAAGACCCCTGCCACCTGGGTGTCTAGTTGAGCTCCTATACCTCCACAGCCAGGGTAGTGGGGAAGTGCCCCTCTAAACATGAGACCCCTCCCTCCTGGGTGTCCCTGGGAGCTTGATTACTGCAGCAGCTAGAGTAGAGGAGAGTCTCCACTTCAGGCGGGAGACCCCTCCCACCTGGGCATAGTGGGAGCTCTTATATGGCAAGAGATAAAGTAGAGGGGACTCACCCTTCCAGGGGGGCATACACCTCCCACTTGTTGTCGGGGGAGCCAAAGCCAGGGTAGAGCGGATTCACCCACCCATGCGGAAGACCAGTCATACCTGTGTGTAGGTGGGCGCTTGTATACTGCCTTAGCCAGAGTAAAAAAGATTTGCCACTCTAGGCGGGAGGCCCCTCCCACCTGGGTGTCAGGGGAGCTCATATACCCTGCAGCCAATGTAGAGGTGACTTGCCTCTCCAGTCGGGGATCCCATAACCTGGGTGTCAGGGGGTGGCTATACTGCCAGAGACAGGGGAGAGGGCACTCGACCCTCCAGGCGGAAAGTGCCTTTCACCTGGTGGTCAGGGGAGTTCATATACTGCCACAGGCAGGGTAGAGGGACTCCCACTGGAGGCGCGAGACCCCTCCCACCTGGGTGTAGTGGGGAGCTCCTATACCACTGCAGCCAGTATAGAGGGGACTCGCCTCTCCAGATGGAAGGCCACTCACACCTGGGTGTTCAGAGGAACTTGTATTCCACCTTAGCCAGGGTAGAGGGGACTCACCCCGGTAGCCAGGAGATCTCTCCCACCTCGTGTCCAGGAAGCTCTCATAAGGCACCTGCCAAAGAAGAGACGAATCTCGCCCTTCCAGGCAGAAGACCCTTTCCACCTGGGTGTCCTGGGGAGCTCCTATACTGCTGCAGCAGGGTAGAGGGGATTCTAGCCTCCTGGCGGGAGACTCCTCCCAATTGCATGTCAGGGGAGCTCCTATACCATAGAAGCCTGGGTAGAGGGGACTGGCACCACTAGGCGGGAGACCCCTTTCACCTGGGTGTCCCAGGGAGTTCCTACACCACTTCAGCCAGGTTAGAGCAGACTTAACCTTCCAGTCAGGAGACCTCTCCCACCTTGGTGTTTGGGTGATCTCCTATACCTCCACAACCAGGGTAGAGGGGACTGGAAACTCCAATAGGGAGACCAATCAAAGCTGGGTGTCCTGGGGAGTTTGATTACTGCAGCAGCCAGGGTAGAGGGGACTTTCCCCTATGGACGTGTGAACCCTCCCACCTGGGTGTAGAGGAGAGCTCCTCTACTGACAAAACCAGTATAGAGGGAACACGACCCTGCAGGCAGAAGACTACTTCCACCTGTGTACTGGGAGCACTTATATGGCAAGAGCTTAAGTAGGGGGGACTCACCATTCCAGCGGGGGACTCCTCCCACCTGGGTGTCAGGGGAGCTTGTATACCACCAAAGCCAGGGTAGAAGGGACTCACCCTTCCATGCGGAAAACTACCCCCACCTGTGTGTGGGGGCGTGCTTTTATACCACCTTAGCCAGGGGAGGGGAGACTTACCACTCAAGGCGGGAGAACCCTTCCACCTGGGTGTCTGGGTGGGCTTGTATACCACCACATTCAGGGTAGAGGGGACTCATTGCTCTAGGCCCAAGACACTTCACACCGGGTGTCGGGGGGGGGGATGGCTCCTATAACCCAACAGCCAGTATTGAAATGACTCGCCTCTCAAGTCGGGAGACCCCATAACCTGGGTGTCGGGGAGCTACTATACTGCCAGAGACCGAGGAGAAGGGACTCGACCGTCCAGGAGAAAGATGCCTTCATATACTGCCACAACCAGGGTAGAGGGGACAAGCCAATCTCGAGGCAGAAGACTCCTCACACCTGGGTTTTGGGGAGAAAATTGTATTCCGCCTTAGCCAGGGTAGAGGGGACTCGCCCCTGCTGGCCAAAGATCCTTTCTGCCTTGTTGTCATGGGAGTTCATATACTGCCCCAGGTAGGGTAGAGGGGACTCGCCACTCAAGGCAGGAGACTCTCCCACCTTGGTGTCAGGGAGAGATCCTTTACTGCTCCAGCCATGGTAGAGGGGACTCACCCTCCAGCGAGAGACACATCCAACCTAGGTGTCAAGGAAAGCTAGTATTCCTCTACAGCCAGGGTACAGGGGTCTCACCCATTCAGACAGAAGACCCGTCCCATCTAGGTAAACAGGGGATCTCAAATACCAAAGCAGCGAGAATAGAGGGGACTTTCACCTCTAGGCTGGAGACCCCTTTCACCTGGGTGTCAGGGGGACTTCCTATACTGCTGCAGCCAGGGTAGAATGGACATGCCCTTCCATTTGGGGGATCCCTCCCACCTGGGTGTCTGAGTGAGCTCCTATACCTCCCCAATCAAAGTTGAGAGGACTCGCCCCTCCAATCAGGAGACCCCTCACACCTGGGTTTGGGCGAGGGAACTCCTAGGCTGCCACAGCCAGGATAGAACGAACACTCCCCAGCAGGCAAAAGACACCTCCCTTCTGGGTGTACTGGGACCTCTTATATGGCCAGAGCTAAATAGAGGGGCCTCACACTTCCAGGCGGGATTCTCCTCCCACCTGGGTGTCAGGGAAGCTTGTATACTGACAAAACCAGGGTACAGGTGACTTGCCTGTCCATGCTTAAGACCACTCCTACCTGTGTGTGTGTGTGTGGGAGAGCTCATATACCGCCACATCCAGGGTAGAGGGGACTTGCCACTCCAGGCAGGAGACCCTTCCCACCTGAGATTCAGGGGGAGCTCTTATACCACTGCAGCCAGGGTAAAGGGGATTCGCAACTCCATGAGGGAGACCCCATCAACCTGGGTGTCTTGGAGTGCTCCTGTACTGCTGAAGCCAGGGTAGAGGGAACTCGCACTTCTAGTTGTGAGATCCCTCCCCTCTGTGTGTCTGGGGGAGCTTGTATAACTTTGAAGCCAGGGTAGAGGGGACTTGCCCCTCCAGGTTGGAGACCCCTCCCACCTGTGTGTGTGGTGTTGAGATATATATTGCCATAGCCAGAGTAGAGGGGACTCGCCCCTCCAGTCGGGAGACACCATAACCTGGGTGTGGGGGGAAGCTTCTATACCTCCAGAGACAGGGGAGCGATGCCTTCCACCTGGTGGCCAGGGGAGTTCATATACTGCCACAAGCAGGGTAGAGGGGACAAGCCGCTCAAGGCGGGAGACCCCTCCCACCTGGATGTAGGTGGGAGCTCCTATATCACTGTAGCCAGGGTAGAGGGGATTCCCCTCTCCAGGTGAAAGAATCCTCACACCTGGGTTTTGGGGAGAAATTGTATTCCCCCTTAGTTAGGGTAGAGGGGACTCGCCCCTGCAGGCCAAAGATCCTTTCCACCTGGTTGTCAGGGGTGTTCATATACTGCCACAGGCAGGGTAGAGGAGAATCACCACTCAAGGCGAGAGACCCTCCCACCTGGGTGTCAGGGGGAAACCCTTTAACACTGCAGCCATTGTAAAGGGGACTCGCCCCTCCAGTCAAGAGACCCATTCAACCTGGGTGTCAGGGAAAGTTACTATACCAATTCAGCCAGGGTAGAGGGACATAGCCATTCAGGTGGGAGACCCCTCCCATAAGGGTAAACGGGGGGATCTTGAATACAAAATCTTACAGAACAGAGGGACTTGCCCCTCCAAGCAGGAGACCCCTCCCTCCTGGGTGTCAGTTGGAGCTCATATACCCCAGCAGCCCGGGTAGAGGCAACTCACACCTCCAGATGAGAAACACCTCCCACCTGAGAATGAGAGTAACTCCTATACAGCCTTAGCCAGGGTAGAGGGTAGTCATTGCTTCAGGCAGTAGAACCCACCCACCTGGAGGCCAGGTGGAGTTCATATACCTAGCAGCCAGGGTAAAGGCGACTCACACCTCCAGGTGAGATTAACTCCCCACCTTGGAATGGGGGTAACTCTTACATGGCCTTAGCCTGCATAGAGGGGACTCACCCCTCCAGATGGGAGACTCCTCCAACCTGGGTGTCTGGCGAGGGTGGTTTCATATGCAGCTGCAGCTGGGGTAGAAGTGTCTAGCTCCTACAGGCATGAGACCCCTGCCTCCTGGGGATAGGAGGGGATCTTAAACCCCTACAGCCAGTGTTTTGGGAACTTGACCATTCATGCCGGAGAACCTCCCACCTGGGTGTGGGGCTATAGCTCCTATTCTGCTGCAGCCAGGATAGTGGGGACTCACCCCTCCTGGCAGCATACCCCTCCTGCCTTGTTGTCCAGGGGAACTTGTATACCACCTTAGCCATGGTACAGGAGACTCGCCCATCCAGGTGGCAGACCCCTCCAACCTGGCTGTCAGCAGGAGCTCATATACCACCACAGCCAGGGTAGAAATTACTTTCCCTTCCTGGCAGGAGACTGCTCCCAACAGTTTGTCAGGGGTGAAAGGATAATGACCACAACACTCACAGTGACCACTGCTTTATTGCAGCAGTGCCAAAGACAAGAAAGAGAGAGAGAGAGAGAGAGAGAGAGAGAGAGAGAGAGAGAGAGAGAGAAGAAAGAGAGAGCAAAGGGTGAGAGAAAGCAAGAGAGAGACAAAGAGACAGCAAGAGAGGGGGGACCCGGCAGGAGGGAGTTTTTCTAGCCAAATTCTAATGGGGTCTCTGGGTCTGCAAGCTGCTTTTTTGGCAGACAATGATTGGACCACACAATAGTTGCTGAGGGTGTCATTTTCTGCCTTTAGGCAGATGGGGCAGGGGTCAGATGTGGGTTTCTGTTGCACCAGACAGGTGGGGATCAAGTGTTCAGCCTTGAGTGGGGTTGAGAATTCAGACTTGATGCAAACAGGTGATAAAAGACAAGAGAGAGGGGTGTTTGACTATGTGGGTTATCCTGCAGACAAGTTAGTTCAGCCTGCCCTCCACCTAACATTCCTCCCTTTTTGTTTTTCCAAGTAGAGGGTGGTAGGTGGCTGCCCAAAATCTTTTTTCTACTTCCTGCTGAGAGAGGGTGGAATGAGGCCTAACTGGGAGAGTGAGGGAATGTTCACAGACAGGCTTGGGAATACCAGGGCAGCTAGAGATAACATCCAGTGGCTATAGACAGTTATCTCATAAGGGCAAAGTCCATAAAGTTTTCTTGAAGCCATAGGTTGTCAATGGCATCAAACCATTTCTGAGTGGAGGAGATCCTTGGTATCAGCCATTGGTCCTGTCATAGGGACTCTAGGAAGTATCCCATGTGGCTTGGTTGAATTCAGTAATGTTAAGGGTGACTTCCCTATTGCAGCCATTGGAAAAGCAATCGCCTTGATCCATAAATTGAGAATGGGTATTGTCATCCTGCTGCCAAGTTGCTTGGATGTTAAAGCACCATCTGTGGTTGAGATAGAAAATGAGGTTTTGGGTTGGTGGTGGATGTTGAGCCTCTAAGTGATGTTGAGGCCTTTGGAGACTAGCTGAAAATCCTAAGAAGTGAAAGCTGGACCATTGTCTGACTGGATGGTGGCGGGAAGTCCAAACCTGGGAATGATCTCCTCAATGAGGATAGAGGCAATGGTGTCAGCAATTACCCTGGATGTAGGGAAGACTTCTATCCAATCTGAAAAAGTATCTACCAAAGTAAGTATGTATTGAAGCTTTTTGTGCCTAGGCATGTTATTGAAGTTGATCTACCAGTCTGCATCTGGCTGGTGGCTCCTCATCTGAAGTGTGGGGAGTTTAGGTTTGATGTTTCCTTGTGGGGATACTGTAGAGCAGTCAGAACAAGCAGAGTGGAGATGATAGAGAGTAGTTCTCATTCCTAGGAAGTGAAAGAGGGGTTGTAAAAACTGGAAAGTGGGCTAGAGATAGTTTTAAATGGACACAGAGTCTCTGGAGTCAGAGGAGTTGTTCATGAGTCGTACGTCTCCATCTTGGGCATCAGGACTGGTAGTTTATTTTTATTTTTATTTTTATTTTTTTTTAATAGATGATTGACTGTCTGGTTGGTGAATTTGAGTATCTGATCTTGCAGGAACTTTCATAGGCAATTTAATGGTCATGGTCCTATTAGGGGAAACTTAAATTTGACTAATTGGGGTCCTCAGAGGGGGAGTAGCAAAGGCCATATTTTACTGAACATTCCCCATAGAACCTGTTGGTCTAGTTGTGTTTCCTCTTTTCTAGCTGTTCTTGTGCTTCATTACTCCCAGGAAAGACAATGTTTTTGCTTAACTCTTTTTCGTAGGTGTTTAAGATCAAGCTGTCAAAATTTAATTTGTTTCTATCTATTGTTAAGAGTCAGCCAAGTTCCCATAGGTGTCACTCTTGGGGAATCTTGAGAGTAGATTCTTACTTCTGCTAGTGTCATTTGCACTAGGATGGGTCCAGGTCTTGCTTGACCATGTGGCTTCCCATGGAAGCATCAGGGATGTCTCTTCTCTCCAATGACTCTCCTATTCACAACAAGTGCACTGATTGGCTTTTCGTTCTCCAGTGGTCTCATTAATCTCCCTGATCTGGAGGTTATGTGGCTCAGAGTTTCAAAACTTTTAGAGAAGTTCTCTGTTCCCTATATGCAGACTGACTCAGAAGTTAAGAGCTA
Organism: Marmota flaviventris; assembly: GCF_047511675.1. NCBI lineage: Eukaryota > Metazoa > Chordata > Mammalia > Rodentia > Sciuridae > Marmota > Marmota flaviventris. The sequence continues at coordinate 23,585,674 of NC_092517.1, forward strand.
AATATTGGTTTTTTGGCAATTTTAATTTAAGTCTTCATCTTAAACATTTAGCAAATCAGTTTCTTCAGTCTTAAATTAAGATTACTAGGCTTTAGCTGAAGACTGGCTTACTTAGGTGTCATTCTGTCATGTAGTAAGATGGGAAGCAGAGCCTTATCTCAGGTAAGGCGGGGCTCTTTATTAATATTAGGTAAAGTGTTCTAGTATTGAAGCTGATCTTTGCTTTTAAATATCGTCTTGTAAAATTTACATATATTGTTGTTAGGGGTCACATGAATATTAGCTAACACAATATGATATTACATTTAAATTGCCCCCCAGTGAATATAACTTTCTATTAATCTTATTGATAACAGGTCCAGTTATACAAAATTAAGTGATATAAATAAATCTCCAATATGTTATTTTTATAAGCCTGAAATTACCATGAAACATTTTGGAGAACACCAGCTTGATATAATGATTTTTTTTAAAGCTACTATCTTAAAGATTTATATACCTTGAAAATATGAACACATTAAATATACAAAGAAGAGTAATAGTACCACAATCACTATTTATTTTTTTTACATTAATAAAGTTTAGGTCTTAAGAAATAACATATTACAATACTGCAAAATAACAATTGTTGTTTAAGCATAGTTTTATAGTGCTTAATTCCTTCAATTTTACTTGCTCAAAAAAAATTACATATATAACCCACTTACACGGACCTTCTTTATCACTTGCTTAAACCCTCTTATTTACTTAATCATATAGACTTTGTTATCCAGAAACTTTTTTTCCCTTCTATTGAATCCCTGCCTAGAAACTTCTAATTTTTCTTTTCCATCTGTTAACCCCATCTTTATTCACATTTTGAATCAGTCCTTGTAAATTTCTGAATTTAGGCAAACTATTCCATTTTAATAAGAGATATTTTGTTATTTGCAGTACACAATTAATCACATCTGTTTACCATTTTATGAAAACATAAACAATGTTTACGTATATAGAATTATACTGTTGCAGGGATGGACAAGAACAAGGCACCTAAGATAGTACCAAAAATAGGGAAACAGTTTTATTTGGTTTCAGATAGATTCAGAGGGCACACATTCTGCTGAAATCAATTAATCCCATGAATCCCATGTTTAGGTAGTTTCATAAATTTGTAACAAACATGTAAGGGGTGGGGCTCAGAAGTTTAAAGTCCGCAGAAGTTCACTTAAAACCAGTTTTATTCTCTGTTCTGGGCAAGTTAACAATTCAAGGACACTTGAAAAGGGGAGAGCTTTTTTCCCTTTCTTTCCTCCCCCTGCCAGCTGTTACTGTGGAGCCCAGTTGGTAACTTCTCTTGTCTTAGAAATGTAGTCATCTCTTTGAAGCCCAGCTCAAGACCAGAGGCCTTGTTTACATATTTTTGTGAAAACTAGTAAGGAGATTCCAGCACTTGGAGTTCTGATTCTTTTTTTTTTTTTTTCCAGTCAGTGGCCATGTGAAACAGGGTATAGGAAAAGAGGAAGTTTATCTACATTAAACTTTTCTGTAGAGACTCTTTGCTCACAGTTCTAAAATCAGTCATGGAGAAGATTTCTGGAGAAGGTAGGTTAAGACTTTTCTGTGGGCCTAGGTAGGGATGGGGAAGAAGAGAAGGTGGAGCTGTCAGCAGCTAGAGTGGATCTGAGAATGAGAAAGCATATGTAAAAAAATGGGAAAGGGATTTAGGATTTTCCCTAGGAAGGAAAACTTGAGCAGTAGTACAGGTAAAACAGAGGGGAGGACATGAGTGAATATCCCCAAAAGCCTGTAAGGGACTCTAAATTCTTAGTAACGTGTTTTCAGTTATGACAAAGCAACTTTAAAGGCCATTTTCAGCAGATCTCAGATAGGGTTCTGAGGGCTCTCCTCAGCTAGTTTGAGCTTTGGGTTAACTGGTAAGAGGACATGGTGGGACCAGGTGTGGGCCCTGACAGAAGAAAAGAGGAGTGAGTGGGTGGAGGGATAACTTCAGTACCTGTTACACCAACAAGGGGGCAATGGTATGAGGAAGGGTGCTTGTTGGGTTTTTGATCTAGTAATTGGAGATGAGAAAGCAGGTTTTTAAGGTTGGGGAGACGGTGGAGGAGCTGGGGCAGAAGATTTAGGTTGAAGACCTATTCAGGCCAGCTGATAGGATGGAGGTTCATCAGCAGGGCCAAAAGTAATGGATGAGTCTGGAGATGGAGAAGATTGGGTATTGGTAGTTGTGGGAGTTGGTTTGCAAGCTAGAAAAAATTGTAGAGGTTTGCAAGATGTGCAGAGAGCAGAATTGGTTTGGAGCAAGAAGAAAGCTTGGACATAGGGGCTGTTTACCCATTTTTTCAAATGCTCATATTAATTGTAAAGATAACATAGTTTGGAGGGATCCAGAGACCCAAAAGGTGGTCATTTATGTTGGATGTCTAGGGAATAAGTGGGCCAATTCTGGGTGCAATATTTGATCAGTTTCTTTGGGTTTGATTTCTGGTATCAAGGAGAGGGTTTTGAGGTTATCCAAGAAGTATTGTAAGGGAGAGTCAACCGGCAGAGAGGATGCATTACCCATTCCGCAAACATAGTATAAGTGAGAGGGAAGGGGACAAAAACGTAGTATAGGGTAGAAAAAAGGAGATGGAAAGGTAGTGTAAGGAAAAGGGAGGAAACTGATTTATTGGCAATAGAGTCATCCCCACTAGGGCCAAAAATCAGAAGTGCCTAGTGGCATTTTCCAGCTGCAGAGATTGGTTGTCACCAAATCCTGACAGTAGAGGCTCCAATCCTGGAAAAGGCTGGATCCATGGGAGACCTTGGCCAAGGCTTTTTGGGACACCTGCTGGAGAGGCCAGAGACTCCTAGGGCTGGAAAAAGGGGAGAGAGAGAAGAAGGGGGAGGGTTAGTGTATATCTAGCAGCCAAGTCTTAAAGTTGCAAGGACTGGGACTTTATGAGCACCACCGAAACTATGAAGGTCTGGTGGGGTGTGATGTTTAATATTCTGTTATGTGTTCCCAGAGGTTACTTTGATCGTGTCTTTGAGGGTGACCTGCAAATCCTATGCTTGTAAACCAGCAGCTGGGAAGGGGAAGGGAAATAATTTTATACCCAAGAGTCCAATCTGCCTAAGGAAGAAGTCCCTGAGGGCCACCTTGGCCTTGAAGGCTGTGATGGGGTGCTTTCATCCACACAGTTTGGCAAAGAGATTCCCTGGAAAATGAACGGTCAAATCCTCCTGACACCAATATTGGGTTTAAGACTTCAGGAAGGGGAAACTCACCAATCGAAGGCCGGGGGTGCATGTAGTTCTGGTAGCGGAGAAAATCGTTCAGGTCATCAGGTGAATGGCATTTCTGAAGGAAGAGGGACCCAAAAGTGGGTTTTAACACTCTTCCTGGATTTTGGCACCAATGAAAGGAAAGTGACCGCAACAGTTTGGAGAAACCACTGCTGTATTGCAGCAGTGCAAATTAGGAGCAAAAGATAGAGAGGGAGAGAATAAAGAGAGAGCAAGGGGAGCAAAAGCAAGAGAGGGAGACAGAGAGAGAAAGAGAGGGGCCCCTGGAAGGAGAGAGTTTTTATAGCCAAATTCTAATGTGGTCTCTGGGTTTGTAAGTTGCCTAGTTGAGGGAAAATGATTGGATCACACAGTAGTTGCTAAGGGTGTCATCTTCTGTCTTCAGGCAGATGGAGCAAGGGTCAGAAGTGGGTTTCTGATGCATCAGACAGGTGGGGGTCAGGTGATCAGCCTTGAGTGGGTTTGAGTATTCAGATTTCATGCAAACAGGTGAGTAAGGATCAGACAGACGGGGGTTTGAGTATGTGGGTTATCCTGCAGCTAACGTTTGTTAAGATGTTCTGCAGACAACCTAGTTCAGCCTGTCCTGCACCTAACAAGGGGGAGTGCATATATACAGTTAGGATAGCAGGATAGAGGGGACTTTCCCCTCCATGAGGGAGACCCCTCCCTCCTGGGTGACCTCGGGAGCTTGATTACTTCAGCAGACAGATAGAGGGAAATTGCATCTACAGGCAGAAAACTGCACCCAACTGGGTGTCAGTGGGGGAGCTCCTATAATGGCACAGCCAGGAAAGATGGAATACACCCCTGCAGGTAGAAGACTCTCTCACCTGAGTATCCTGGGATCTCTTATATGTCAAGAGCTAAAGTAGATGGGACTCGCCCTGTACACTGGCTGCAGCGGTATAGGAGCTTCCCTTGACACCAAGGGGAGTTGTATACTGCCAAAGTCAGGGTAGAGGGGACTCTCCTGTCCAGGCGTAAGACCACACCATCCTGTGTGTAGGGGGGTGCTTGTATACCGCCTTAGCCATGGTAGAGAGGACATGCCCCTCCAGGCACGACAACCTTCCCACCTTGGTGTCTGGGAGAGCTTGTATACTGCCACAGCCAGGATAGAGGGGACTCATTGTTGCAGGCAGGATATCACTGTCACCTGGGTTCCAGGGAGCTTGTATAGCACCACAGCCTGTGTAGAGGGCATTCAAAACTTCAGTCAGGAGACCCTGTATCCTGGATATTGAGGGGAGCTCCTATACTGCCAGAGCCAGAGGGGAGGGGACTTGACTATCCAGGTGGAAGATCCCTTCCACCTTGTTGTAAGGGGAGTTCATATACTGCAACAGGAAGGGTAGAAGGAACTCACCCCTAGAGAAAGTAGACCCCTCCCACCTGGGTGTAGAAGGGAGCTCCTATACCACTGCAGCCAGGGTCAATGGGATTTGCCTCTCCAGGCTGGAGACCCTCTCTCCTGGGTGTTAGGGAAGATCCTTTACCACCACAGCCTGAGTTTAGGGGACTTGCCCCTCCAGGCAAGAGACTCATGAAACCTGGGTTTCAGGCAAAGCTAGTAAACCAGTGCAGCCAGGGTAGTGTGGACTCACCACTTCATGTGGCAGACCCGCCCACCTGCATGTTTTGGGGGGAGCTCATATACTGTTATAGGCAGGGTAGTTTGAGTCCTACTTCCAGTCAGGATTCCCCTGTTTTCTTGGTGTGGGGGGGAGCTCATATAATGCTGCAGCCAGGGTAAAGGGGACTTTCCCCTCCAGGCAGAAGACCCCTCCCACTTGGGTGTCAGGGTGAGCTCATATACCATCACAGACAGGTATAGGTGATGTGTCCCTAAAGGTGGGAGACCCCTCCCACCTGTGTGTCCTGTGGGTGTGCACCATACAGCTGCAGTCAGGGTAGCAGGGACTTAAAATCCCTGGCAGAACACCACTTTCACCTGGGTGTCCTCCAGACAACCTAGTTCAGCCTGTCCTGCACCTAACAAGGGGGAGTGCATATATACAGTCAGGATAGCTGGATAGAGGGGACTTGACCCTCCATGAGGGAGACCCCTCCCTCCTGTGTGACCTTGGGAGCTTGATTACTTCAGCAGACAGGTAGAGGGGAAATGCATCTACAGGCAGAAAACCACACCCACCTGGGTGTCAGGGGGAGAGCTCCTATATTGGCACAGCCAGGAAAGAGGGAATACACCTTTGCAGGTAGAAGACCCCACCCCTATGGGTATACTGGGATCTCTTATATGTCAAGAGCTAAAGTACAGGGGACTCGCACTTCCAGGTGGGATACCCCTTCCACCTGGTATCAGGGGAGCTGTATACTGCCAAAGTCAGGGTAGAGGGGACTCACTGGTCCAGGCGTGAGACCAAACCATCCTGTGTGTAGGGGGGTGCTTGTATACCGCCTTAGCCATGGTAGAGAAGACATGCCCCTCCAGGCATAAGGACTTTTCCACCTTGGTGTCTGGGAGAGCTTGTATACTGCCACAGCCAGGATAGAGGTGTCTCATTGTTCCAGGCAGGATATCACTGTCACCTGGGTGTCCATGGAGCTCTTATAGCCCCACAGCCTGTGTAGAGGGGACTCACACCTCCAGTCAGGAGACCCTATAACCTGGATATTGAGAGGAGCTCCTATACTGCCAGAGCCAGGGGAGAGGGGACTCGACTCTCCAGGTGGAAGATCCCTTCCACCTTGTTGTAAGGGGAGTTCATATACTGCCACAGGCAGGGTAGAAGGAACTCACCCCTAGAGACAGGAGACCCCTCCCACCTGAGTGTATGGGGGAGCCCCTATACCACTGCAGCCAGGGCCAATGGGATTTGCCTCTCCAGGGCGGAGACCCTCTCTCCTGGGTGTCAGGGTAAGATCCTTTACCGCCACAGCATGGGTTTAGGGGTCTCACCCTTCCCAGCAAGAGACTCATGAAACCTGGGTGTCAGGCAAAGCTAGTAAACCAGTGTAGCCAGGGTAGTGTGGACTCGCCCCTACAGGTGGCAGACCCGCCCACCTGGATGTTTTGGGGGGAGCTCATATACTGTTACAGGCAGGGTAGTGGGGACTCCTCCCTCCAGTCAGGATTCCCCTCTTATCTGGGTATGGGGGGAGCTCATATAATGCAGCAGCCAGGGTAAAGGGGACTCGCTCCTCCAGGCTGAAGACCCCTCCCACGTGGGTATCAGGGGGAGCTCATGTACAATCACAGACAGGGTTGCGGTGACTCGTCCCTAAAGGTGGGAGACCCCTCCCAATTGCGTGTCCTGTGGGTGTGCACCTATACAGCTGCAAGCACGGTAGCAGGCACTCAAAACCCCAGGCGGAACACCACTTTCACCTGGGTGTCTGGAGGTGTGCCTATCCTGCAGCAGCCATGATATAGGGGACTTGCCCCTCCAGGCAAGAGTCCCCTCCCACCTGATGGTCAGCGGGAGTTCATATATCTCTGTAGCCAAGGTAGAGGGGACTCACCCCTCGAGGCCAGAGATCATCCCATCTGGGTGAATGAGGGAGCACCTACACCACTACAGCCAAGGTAGAGGGGACTTGCCCTTCCAGGCCGGAGACCCTCCCACCTGTATGTCAAGGGAGTTCCTTTACTGCCACAGCCAGTGTAGAAGGAACTCATGCCTCCAGGCGGGAGACCCCTCTCTCTTGGGTGTCTGGGATCTTCTATACTTCATTAGCCAGGGTCGAGAGTACTCTCTTCTCCAGGCAGAAAACCCCTCCCATCTTGCTATGGGGGGTGGGGACTCATATACCACTTCAGACAGGAGAGAGGGCATCATCCCACTAGGTGGGAGACCCCTAAACCCTGGTTTTCAGGGAATTTTATATACCGGCAGAGTCAGGGTACAGGAGACTCACCATTTCAGGTGAGAGACCCCTCCCACATGTGTGTGTGGGGGGGAGCTCTTATGCCACTATAGCCAAGGTAGTGGGGACTCCCCCTTCCAGACAGGAAGCCACTTCTAACTGGGTGTTGTGCTGGAGTTTGTATACAACCTTAGCCAGGGTAGAGAGGACTGGCCACTCTAGGTGAGAGACCCCTTCTACCAGGGTGTCTGGGGGGAGCTCCTATACCATTGAAGCCAGGGTAGAGATTTTATGCCATTCCAGTTAGGAGATCCATCCCACCTGGCTGTTAAAGGGAGCTATTATACAGCTGCAGCCTGGGTAGAGGAAACTGGCCCCTCCAGGCTGGAGACCCCTCCCAAGTGGGTGTCAGGTTTGGGGAGCTTTTATACCACTTCAGCCAGGGTAGTGGGGACTCACCACTCCATACAGAAAACACATCAAACCTGGAAGTCATGGGAGCTTGTATACCACCTTAGCCAGGTTAGAGAAGACTCACCCGTCAAGGCAGGAGACCCCTCTCACCAGGGTGTCAGGGGTAGCACTTATACTACAGCAGTCAGTGTAGAGAAGATTTGCCCTTCCAAGCAGAAGACCCCTCCAACCTAGGTGTTCGGTGGGGGGGGGCTAGTATACTTTGCTAGCCAGGGTAGAGAGTCTCACCCTATTAGTAGGAAGAGCCCTCTCTCCTGGGTGTAAGGGGAGCTCCTATAGCACTGCAGCCAGAATAGATAGGATTCACCCCACAAGCCGGGACACCCACCTTACCTGGGTGTTGCAGGGAGCTTGTATACCAAGTTTGCCAGGGTAGAGGGGACTGGATGTGTGAGTCACCTCTACCCTGGCTGTGGATGTTTTGAGCTCCCCCCAACACCCAGGTGTGAGGAGTCTCCCTCCTATAGTGGTGAGTGCCCTGTAGCCTGGCTGCAGTGGTATAGGAGCTTCCCAGACATCCAGGCAGGAGGGGTCTCCCACGTGGAAGAGAGAGTTCAATCTAACCTGGCTGTTGGGCTTTAGGAGCTCAACTGACACCCAGGAGGGAGTGGTCTCCCGACTAGAAGGGCGAGTCACCTCTCTACTGGCTGCAGTGGGATATGGGGAGAAAGGGGAGTAAGGGAACAGGTGGCATGGCGAGAGGAGGACTCTAGGCCTAGATACACTGCAGGGTGTCAGGATTGAGGATCAGGCCCCAAGCTAAAGGAGGCCAAAGCCCACAGACAAGGGACACTGCTACCTTTTTTGAAAGGAAGATCACGGGGCCAATATCCCAGTTTCAGCCTATGGCTCTGGTCAGCATCCTGGGAAAGGGATCTGGAAAAGGAGCCCAGCAGGGACAAGGGCAACAGGAAGGCTGAAGGTGGGCACAGCGTGAAGTGTTGAATGAAGGGTATTTATGGGGTGCATACCACGACCGCCGAAAACAACTCAGATTAGGGACATAGAGTAGGGCCCACACTAGGGGAGATCCGAGAAGGGTGGAGCCAGACAGGCAGAGCCTTATATAGGGTTGTGAGATGCAAGGAAGCCAAGGGGAGTGTGGAAGTGGCCTCAGCAAGGCGTGCAGTTCAAGCCCAGTGATGCATGGAGCAAGAAGGACCCACTGAAGCTCAAGAGAGGAGCCACTCAAGGGAATGGAGAGCCAAGGGCCAGCACTGAGGCATGTGGCTCAGGACAGTGGACAGTGCTGGGGAGGGAAGGCAGGCAATCCAGCAAGGGGGAAGGAGGCTTGAGGCCCAGCACCACTGCCAGGTGTAAGGGTTCCTGGAACTGTCCCAAAGGCCTAGAGATGGTCAGAGTTCTGTTTCCCATAAGACATCCTGTCCCAGATGAGGATCAAGGGCCAGTTACCAGGCCAAAGGGCCTGGCAAGGGCCAGGGGCCAGGAGGAGTGTGATGTGAGGGCACAGTAGGGGGTCACAGTGTGTGTAGAGAGGGGAAAGATTCAGGACCCAATCAAGGAGCCCAGGTAAGGGACCAACCCCAACAAAAGGTATTAGGGACCCAATAAGCAGGATGCCCCTGCCCCAGGAAAATGTGCTAGGGAAAGTAAAGGTAGGATTGGTGCTAGGATGAGGAGACAGAGGGCTGCTCAAAGGGCACAGAGGGGAGCGAGCTAGGGGGCCAAATCAAGGGGCTCCCATATCAGACACAAAAGGAAAAGACATCAGAAAAAGAACTCAACCTGAGTAAAGAAAAAGGAGCTCAGGCTGGCAGCCATACCAGGGGAATGGAGGGTGAAGGGTCAGGGTGAAGAATGGCTAGGTTGGCTTAGGGGCAGCTTTCAAGGCTAGAGGGCAGGATAGGGAAGGCTGGGCAATGTCATCACTAGGCCCAAGTCTACTACCAGTTGTCAAGTTTGGGCGGCAATGAGGGCCCAGAAGAGAGACAGGGCTGTATTGCCCATAGGGATCCTTCAAGGCCCAGAGGCCAGCCAATTCAACTCCTCTGCCCCAATTGAGTATATCCTCAGAGAGAGACCAGGACCAAAGCAGGGTAATGTGAGGGATACCTTTGGTCCAGGATTGTGGGGGTGTTGGTGTGGAGGCAGAAATTATTGAAGGAGACCAGGCTAGGGAGAAGCAGGAGAAGCGGAGGTTCTTGGCAATGACAAAATAAGACAGTACAAGGGGAACAGAGGAGAGGCAGAGGATGGGGTCTCAGCACAAGGCTTGAAATCAAGGGACAGGGACAGGGTACTTGAGAAGGATGACCGGGGGCTCCAGCAAGGAGCCAGGCCCAAAAATGGGGAGCCAAGTACCAGGAATTTGTCCTAGATTCCATGAAAACAGACAGGGCTGGGGAGAGGGGAAAGGGGAGCAAGGGTAGTGGGTGGCACAGGAATAGGAGGGCTCAAAGCCTAGGTGTACTTCATCAGGATTAAGGAGCAGGGCTCGGGCTGAGAGAATCCAAAGGTCCAGGCAATGAACACAGCTATGTTTTCCCAAAGGGAGCCCAGAGGGGCAAACACCCAGTTCCTGTCCCCTGGATGTGGTGAGAGTCATGGGAAAGGGATCTTGAAAAGGGGCCCAGCAAGGACAGGGAGAACAGGAGGTATGAATGAGGGTATAGCGTGAAAGGACAGAGGAAGGGTGTTGATGGGGTGTGGGCCAGGATTCCTGAAAGGAGCCCATGCAAAGGAGGGCCCAGTACAGGAAATAGCAGTGAAGGGCAGGGCTGGGCAGATGGGCTATAGTAGGGCTCTTTGGTTCTGAGAGCCAAGGGGAGTAGGGTACTGGCTCCAACTAGACCCACATACCAAGCTCAGTGAAGCACAGAGCGACGAGGCAGGCCAGGGAATGAAGAGCCAAGGGCCAGGGCTTGGGCAGGGATCTCAGGACAGTGGAGAGATGTTGCAGTGTTTGCAGGTTTTGCAGCAGGGGGCAGGCAGGTTTCTGGCCCAGGGCAACTGCCAGGTGTCTGGGTACCCGATGCATTACCCAAGGTTCAGAGAGAGCAAGGGACCTTGGTGAGGGTCAGGACTCAATTTTCCATAAGGCGCCCTGGCCCAGATGAGAATACAGGTACAGAGACCTGGCAAAGGTTGCCTGGCATGTGAAGGGCACAAGGAGGAGTATGAGGGGAGTACACTGAATGGGGTCCTTGTGGGTGCGTGGGGGGCAAGATTCAGGACCCAAGCCAGGGGCCCAGGCAAAGGACCCACCTGACCGACCATGGATAAAGGACCCAAGGAGCAGAGACCTGCAAGTGACTGAGGAAAGCACGAGGGGAAGTGGAGAATGGGCTTCGCAAGGACCAGGAGACAGAGAAAAGCACAATGGGATCATAGGAGAGCAAGATGGCACTATCAAGCAAGGGGCCCTCAGGTCAGACCCAACAGAAAGAGACTCCATGCTAAGCCAAGTGACATAAGGAACACTATCAGGGGCTCACGTGAGCGCCCAGGCCTGGGGAGTTAAGCGCAAATCTTCAGGGTTAGGGAGGACTGGGTTGGGATACGGGCAGTATGCAGGGTGAGGAGGCAGGGTAGGGAAGGGAGGGGATCTCTCATAGCTGGGTTTGAGCAAGTGACATGTTAATTACCAAGCCTCAAGTTTCAGGAAGAAAAAAAGGACTCAGGCAAGAGGCAAGTCTTTTTCCCTTAGGGAACCTGATGGGCAAGAGGCCAGCCCATTTGGTTCCTCTGCCCAGGTGTGTAGGTCCTCAGAGAGGGACCTGGAACAAAAGAGGGTCAAAAGAGGGCACTGTGAGGAGATACCTGACATATGGAGGTTGTGGGTGTGGTCAGTTGGCAGCTGGGACCCATTCCAGGAGCCCAGGCTAGGGAGAAGTGAAAGGAAATGTCCTAGTGATGCCAGGATACCATTGCACCAGTGGAACATAGGAGAGGCACAGGATAGGTCCTGTAAAATAGCGGCCTGAAAACAAGGGAAGGGATATGGTGCTTGAGAAAGGCAGCCAGGGCCTTAAACAAGTAACTGGGCCCAGTAATGGAGAGCCAAGTGTTAGCACCTGGCGTTGGATGAATGAAAAGGGACAGGGATTGGGAGGTGAGAGAGGGGAGAAAGAGCAGCAGGAGGCACAGGGGGAGAAGGGCTCAAGTCCCAGGTCCACTGCAGGGTGTCAGGGTTCAGAAGCAGGACCTGGGCTGAGAGAAGCCAATGGGCACAGGCAAGGGGCATGGCTGTGTTTTTTCAAAGGGAGCCTGCAGGGCCAACAGGCCAGGTCAAGTCGCCTGGCCCAGGTGAGCATCCTGGGAATGGGATCAGGAAGGGGGCCTGGCAGAGACAGAAACCACCAGAGGGCTGAAGAAGGGCTCAAACTGATGGGCCGCAGATCAGGTGTGAGTAGGGTGAGGGCCAGGATCCCAGCAAGGATCCCAGGAAAGGGACCTAGAGGAGGTCTCAGGCCAGGGGAGAGCAGCGAATGCCGGCATGGGAAGGAGGTGTCGCACTAGGTTATTGCAGTATAGGAGAGCTAAGTGGAGCCAGGAAGTAGGCCCAGGAATGGGCCCTCAGAAATTGCCCAGAAAAGCAGTGAGCAAGAAAGACCACCAGAGGCTCAAGCGAGGATCCAGGCCAGGGAACTGAGAGCCAAGGGACAGGGCTTGGGAAGAAGACTCAGGACAGTGGACAAGATTTGGAAGGGAAGGCCAGGGATCCAGCAAGGGGCAGTCTGGCTCCAGGCCCAGGGCCACCTCCATGTTTCAGGGTTTCTGTTGCAGGACCAAGCACCCAGGGTGAGCAAGGGTCCCAGGCTAGGGTTATGGCATTGTTTCCCATAAGGTGCCCAGACTCTGATGAGAATCCAGGGCCAGGCTCCTGGCAAAGGAGGCCAGGAAAGGGAAGGGGGCCAGAAAGAGGATGATGGGAAGGCATGGGTGGGGGTCGGGGTGGGAGCCTGGAGGGGCTTGAGCCAGTACCCAAGCCAGGCACCCAGGCAAGGGACCCAGCCGATCAATGTTGTTGAGGGACCCTAGCACAGGAGACCCCAGAGTGCCAGAAAGCAGCACAAAGGGAAGGGATAAAGGGCCTCGAGGAGGACCAGGAGAAGTCAAGGGGCACCTAGGGGAATAAAGTGCCTCCAGTAGGACCAGGAGAAGCCAAGGGGCAGACTTTAGTTGGCAGACCCAATATGAAGAGACTCCCTGCTATATCAAGGGCCATGAGGAACACAGTCAGGGGCTCAGGTGAATGCCCAGGCGCAGGGACTGGAGTGCCAAAGGGTCAGGGTTAGGGAGGATGGGTTGCAGTAGTGGCAGCACACAAGCAGAGAAGTCAGGGGAGGAAAGGGAGGGGATCACTCAGGGCTGGGTTTGAGCAAGTCCCATGTTAACTGCCAGGCCTCAAGATTCAGGCAGTAAAGGGGACTCATGCGAGTGGTGGGCTGTGTTTCCCATAGGGAGCACTCACCAGGCAGAGGCCAGCCAACTCCACTCCTTTGTTCCAGTTGAGTAGACCCTCAGAGAGGGCCCTGGACCAAAGTAGGGGCCAATGAGTGTACTGTGAGAGGATACATGGTGATGGAGGTGGGGGGGGGTTAGGCTGCCAGGATCCATTTGAAGACTGGAGGGCTGAAGGAGGGCATAAGCTGAAGGTGTACGTGATTGGTGTGAGTGGGGTAGGGACCAGGATCTCAACAAGAAGCCCTGGTAAGTGACCTAGATGAAGGCCCAGGCTCAGGGAGAGCAGAGAATGCCAGAACGCCGGCCCAGGAAGGAAGGCCTGCACTAGGGTACTGTAGTACAGGGAAGCCAAAGGGAGAAGGGAAGTGGCCCCAGTGAGGGGCCCTCAGACTATGCCCACAAAATCACTGAGCAAGAATATCCACCAGAGGCTCAAGCTAGGAGCCAGGCCTGGGAATGGAGAGCTAAGGGCCAACGCTGGTTTAGGGAGTTCAGGACAGTGCACAGGGGTTGGGAGGGAATGCTGGGATCCAGTCAGTGGGAGACAGGTTCTAGTGCCAGCACCCTTGCCAGGTGTCATGGTTACAGGTGTAGGATCCAGGACCCAGGGAGAGCAAGGGGCCCACATGAGGGGCAGGGCTCTGTTTACACAAAATACTCTGGAGCAGATGAGAATCAAGGGCCAGGGACCAGGCCAAGAGGGCCTAGAATGGGACTAGTCCAGGAGGACAGTGACCACAAGGCATGGCACAGGGTTGCGGTGGGTATAGAGAGTGGCAAGTGCCAGGACCCAAGCAAGGATTCCAGGTAGGGGACCAACATGTCCAAAAGAGGATTAGGAACCCAAGGAGCAGGAAGCCTTTTCTCCCAGGGAAAGCACTAAGGGAAGGAGAGAAAGGGGCAGTGCTATGATAACGAGACAGAGGGCAGCGCAAAGGGAAAAGAAGGGAGTTCAATAGGGGACACAAGCAAGGGACCCCCAGGTCTGTCCAGACAACAAGAGACCCCACGGGAAGCAACACAACACAAGGTACGGGATCAGGGACTCAGGTTAGTGGCCTGGTCCTGGAACTGGAGCACAAAACTTCAGGTTTATGAGCACCGGGTTGAAGTAGGGGCAGCATGCAAGGCTAGAGGGCAGGGCATTGAAGGAAGAGGATTGGGCAGGGCAAGGTCATTACTTCAGTGGTCAGAGGCCAGCCAATTCCACTCCACTGCCCCAGATGTGTAGATCCTCACAAAGGGACCTGGATCAAAGGAGTGCCAAAGCAGGGCACTGTGAGGTGATACCTTGTGTCTGAGGGGGTACATGGGGAACCAGGACCCATTATTGGATCCCAGCCTAGGGAGAAGCAGTTGGAGGAGAGAGTACAGACAATGCTGGGACAGCACAATACTGTTGTAAGGTCAAATGGGGCAAGGCACCTAAAATAGCAGAAAACAGTTTTCTTTGGCTGCAGCCAGGCTCAGAGGGCACAGCTTTTGCTGTAATCAATCAATCCCCTGAACCCTGATTTCAGGTAGTTTCAAAATTTTATCCCCACATGTAAGGGTAGGGGCTCAGAAGTTCACATTCTGCAGAAGTTAACATAAAAGCAGCTTTTTCTTTCACTGTTTTGGGCAAGTTAACTCTTCAAGAACAACACCTGAGTAGGGAGAGATTCTTTTCTCCATTTTTCCTCTCACTAGAAGTTGTTACCATGGAGCCCAGTTGGTAACACATCTTAAAAATATAGACACTTCTGTGAAGCCCAGCTCAAAACCATAGGCCTTATTTGCACATTTCTACAAACTACTATACAGGATATGTTTTTGAAAAACTAGTAATGGAGTGCCCAGCACCTGGAGTGTTGGTATCTTCTCAGCCAGTGGCCAAGTAAAACAGGGTGACAGAAAAATAGGAAGTTTATCTACATTGAACTATTTGTAGCATCTCTTTTGCTGACAGTCCTAAAACCAGCCATGGTGAAGATTTGTTTTTAGAATCCCTGGTAAGAATTTTTTTGTGGAGAAAGGGATTGTCACTTAAATTTCCCCCTTAAATGATGCTCTCTATAAATTAATCTTTTCAATTTAAGAGCATAATTACCATTATATTGGCTTAAGGCCTTATACAATTTCAAAACCTTAGTTGTTGTAATCTTTTCAAAAGGAGCTTCCATAGTGAACACATTAGTTTTAATGGCCATGGAGCCAAATATGGGAGCCATTAACAAGTTGACAGCAGAATACCCACTATAGCAGTTAAGCTTTGAAATTTACCAAGTGTTGGCCACCGTCTCCCAAAAGCGTGTTTGGGACCCAAAGTTGAATGCCCTTCTAGGTGTGCAATAGAACATGTGCTAGTTCTCTTGTGTTGTTGGCTATATTCTTAACTGTTTGTCATTTGTCATCCATTTGGATGCAACAATCTGAGTTGTTGAACTCTCCACATATTTCACTTTCCTCAGCCATTTGATAATCTAATGTCAAACACTTTTGATAATTAGCCACTCGCCTCAGGTCTGTTTTGTGGCTACGAGGTCTAAAGCTGTGGCAGTCTGATTAATAGTAATTTCTTTACAGCTTGTAAGTGAATATTTCTGTTCAACAGGTAAATAAGAGTTCTATAATTCCAACTGCCATTTTGTGCCCAGGTAGCTGGACCATAAGTGACAATGATCCTCTGGGATTATCGGATATCTTCACCCCAAGATTGGTGACCTCCTAAATCAAGTTACTTCCCAATGGACCTCTTTTGTCTTTCCAAACAGTCATCCATCCATTGCATTGCTCTGGCAGAACAGGTCCTAAATATATGTTTTACCACATATTTTTTACAGTGGATTTCCTTGACATATGGTTCACATGATCTCCATGGTTGGAATAGGAGTAGAACAGAATGTCTTAAGGTTATCAAAGGAAACCAAACTAAATAATAGATTAACGCTTTGGTTAGCATAGGTTAAGCAGCATAAATTAACAAAGTGAAACTAATAACACCAAACAAATCCTAGAAATTTTATATAAGCAAGATAAAAAGTATAAATGAATTTTTTTCCCAGTGTCCAGTCAGTAGGAGTTACTGTTATCAAACCAATAGCAAAATCCAGATAATTATGTATATATCTAGAAACAAGGGATGCCAATGGATTATAGGATACGAACTATCTTAGGGATTCAAAGCATTCATTAGTCCTTGTGGAAAGTGTATCTTTCACTGTGCATTGATCAGCAAGTCCCTCCCGTGTGGCTGATGCAGGGCCATAGTCTACTCAAGCTTCGGCTGTGCATACTCCAGTCACCTTCCGCAGTGACTGGAGCAAGGCTGTTGTCCTTCTGATCCTCAAGCTTCTCTGGTGTTCATTTGTTTTTTAGACAGTCAGCTTCAAGGGCATAACAGCATCTATATTGCAGGCCCAGTCCACAGCTGCAGACTTGAATCTGGTGTAGTTAATCAAGGGACCTATTTTTACAAACTTGACTGCAGTTTGGGTGAATAAAATAACAGGGAAAGGGCCCTTCCAAAGAAGTTTAGGTGTTTGAATATTCCATTCTTTGACCCAGAATCAATCTCCTTGCTTGAAGGAGTGTGCACCTGTGGTCAAAATAGTGGCAATCTTTCTCTAATCCATTGATTGAGAACCTGTAAAGTTTTCCCTAAGGTCTGAAGCTGTCTTCTGAGAGTGAATTTTCCTATGTCTCTTAAGCCTCCCAAGATTTCTCTAGGTTTTTGGCAGGTTGAAAGGAATGGAATTTAGCAGATTTCCTGTTTCTTTTGAGGCCCAGGGCCTATTGTCTGTTTTGTTGCTGAGTCAGATGGTACCCAAAGTGTTTGACCTTTTTCTTGATAGATATGAGCTTTAAAGTCAGAGTCCAGTACTGTCCCAAGGATTGTGTCCTGAAGCCCCTGGGAGGAACTGTCATTTAGGAAAGAAGAGCGTACATAAATCCTCTGGCACTTTAAAATAGAGGAATTTATTTGTTATCTCCCAGTATAGGTTCTTGGCTGCTGGGATTCTCCAACTCTCAAATCTAATGTAAATCTTAGCAGAGATTGATTACCTAGGACATCATTTGTATAAAAGGCACCTATGTCAATCTTGGCGTGGGTCGTCTGCCATGGTTGGAGGGCAGGTTCCAGGCAGGTCTTGGTGTGGCAGCCATATTGTGCTCACCTAGGTGTTGCTCTGCCTTTGTGTCGCTTTCTCCTCTTGACAGGTGGGAATCTGCTCTAATTGTATATAGTAGCTGCTCCATTGGTGTTTTTGTTCTCTATGCCTTGGTGCAAGGGGCTCTGTGTCTTTTCCTGTTGGTGACTGACATCATTAGGCTTAGAGCCAGGATGGCATGTCCTTTTGGAGTGTGCAGCTTATGTCCAACTATTGGGTATTAACATAAATATATTTATGGTTCATTTTGGGTATTGCAGAAGCTGAGCCCTCCTGAGGTACTGGGTCTCATGCATCATATACAGTTGAGTGTGTCTATCGGACCCCTGAAATATTTGTCAATCATCAACTTCTGAGCAAGTGGGAAGAAAGTGAAAGGAGGGGCTGGGGCCAAAGGTTGGGGGAATGCATTCATTCCTTCTCTATTCAAGGCTTAGCATTAAAGCATGGTAGTAGTCCCTTGCAGGGGCATCTGGAGTACTCTCATCTGGGTTGTGGTTCTGGTCTTGGGACAATTCCTCCACCTTAAACTTAGGAGATGAAAGACTCTTAGGTTTTAGGAAGTTGTTGGCTCTGAAGACATTTAAGAGGAAGGAATAGCCAGTATTGGGGTGCATCATTTGTTGCTTCTGAGGATGACAAGGCTGAGGTGAAGATTTGCTGTCCCAGTGGTCTTGGCAAAGTTGGGTAGAGTGGCACCTACGGTGGTGGGTCTTATTCTGGCTCATAGGGAAAACTGTTTCCCTTCCTGTTTTTCCTCCATCAGGTATTCTGTTTGACTGCTTTCCACTGGATCTTAGAGACCATTAGGCTCCTGGATAACATCAGTGTGGACTGTCCATCTAGACAGGCTCCAATCCAATGGGGTTGTTTCTGAACTATTTCTTGACAGCTATCAATATAAGAGAAATGGGTCAGAGACTCCAACAAAAATCAAAAGGACCTCATCAATGACTCTCTTATCTGAAGTGCCCTGTGGTGGCCAGCCCACATCCTGGGGGGGTGGCATTCTAATTCAGAGAGTATGCCACATTTTGTGGAGTGAGATTCACCCCAAAGTTACCAGAAAAACCTTCCTAAAGGTTTCTAACAAACGTTTTAGAAGGCTCAGTTTTCTTTTTGTGCCTCCATGTTCCTGCCTGCATCGGCATCACACATTTAGGACAAGACTTGCTTTGTCCATCTCAGGCTGTTCCCCTTGCGGGGACTTAGGCCCTCTTAGCATTGTGGGTTGGCATCAACCCCCGACCTGAAGCTTTCACCTAGATGTTGTTGGAGAAATTTCACCATAGACTGTATGAGGTGCCATGGAACCTTGGATCAGGACTCCACACTTGCTTCAGCCCTGGGCTTGGGTAGGAAACCTTCCCTTTGTCCGTCTCATTCACATACTTTTCCCTCAGACATGATCCTAAAAAAATTTCTATACTGCCCCAAATCCAACATTTCCAAACCAAACATAAAGAGCGTAACGTTTTCTGCTCTGCTCACTGACCCTAAACACAGTCTACTTGGGCGACTCCCTGGGATTGTTTCAGCTCCAATCACTTTGGAGGATACTAGGGACCCAACAGAAGTTGATCCAGCCTCTTTTCCACATGATTAGGCATTCAAGGGGAAGTCAGGTGAGCTTCCAACACAAATGGACCTAGTTCTTAACTGTTCAGTTTGGCAGTTCTCCAAAACTCTAATGCTGCTTGTTCCTGCCTGTGAGTCCTTTTGTGCTCTGGGATGGCAGCCCCTGGGGGCTGGGTGAGTCAATCCTCCTTCAGGTCAAGACTGGTCTGGATGTGCCAAGGTGAACACTGTCTCTGAGTGCCCCAGGGAAGGGGGTTCCCTGATACAAGAGAGGCACAGTAGTCTTCCGTACCTCCTCTTTCCCATCTGGGTCCCCACAAATGTTGTAGGGACAAACGAGGCATGGCACCAACCATAGCAAAAAAATAGTTTTATTTGGCTGCAGCCAGGCTCAGAGGGAACAGCTTTTGCTGTAATCAATCAATCCCATGAAACTGAAGCATGTAATGGGAGGTGTTCAGAAGTTCAAACTCTCAAAAAGTTCACATAAAATCAGCTTTTTCTTTCACTGTTTTAGGCAACTTAACTCTTCAAGGACATCTCCTGAAAAGAGGAGAGCTTCTTCTACCCATTTTTCCTCTGCCTGACAGTTGTTACCATTGAGCCAAGTTTGTAATGTATCTTAAAAATGTAGACATCTCTGTGAAGCCCAGCTAATGGCCACCAGCCTTGTTTGCACATTTCTACAAACTACTATATTGGATATGTTTGTGAAAAACTAGTAAGGGGTTCCCAGCACCTGGAGTGCTGGTATCTTCTAGGCCAGTGGCCAAGTAAAACAGGACAAAAGGAAAATGGGAAGTTAATCAACATTGAACTCTTTTGCAGAGACTCTTTTGCTGACAGTTCTAAAAACAGCCATGGTGAACAATTCTGGAGAAGCCCAGTTAAGACTTTTCTGTGGAGGAAGCGGGTGACACTTTAACATAAGAAGAACAGAGGGGAGGCATAGGAGTGGGCTCAATAAAGGGGCTTGACATCAAGGGACATGGACTGGGTTCTGGAGAAGGGGAGCCTCAAGTAAGGATCCAGGACCAGAAATGGAGATCAAAGTACATTGGCCCAGGAAGGGGTCCCATAAAAACAGAGAGGGCTAGGAAGGGGAGGGAGGGGAGAAAGGGGAGTGGGTGGCACAGGGAGAGGAGGACTCAAAGCCCAGGTCCACTCATGGATGTGAGGGTTGGGAAGCCAGGCCCAGGCTGAGGGAGGCTAAAGGGTCCAGAAAAAGGGGAAGGGATACATTTGCCAAAGAGAGCATGCAGGGCCAAAGTCCAGATGCAGTCCCCTGGCCCTGGTGAGCATCATTGTAAAGGAATCAGGAAAAGGGGCACCACAGGGACAGTGACAACAGGAAGTCCCAAGGAGGGCACTGCAGGAAATGACGGAGGATGCCTGTTGATGAGGTGGGGTCCAGGAACCCAGCAGGGATACCAGGCTAGGGACCTATAGGAGGGCCCAATCCTGAAAGGGCATGGATGAGCAAGGCCTGTGCAGGAAGGCAGCAATAGGTTTCTGCCATGCAAGGAAGCCAAGGACAGCAGGAAAGCAGCACAAAAGAGGGGCAAGCACAGAGCAAGAAGAGCCACCAGACTCTTAAAGTGAGGAGACAGGCCAGGGAATCGAGAGAAAAGGGCCAGATCTGCTGGGGATCAGGACACTGGATGTGGCAGGGGAGGGAAGGCAGGGGATACACCAGTGGTAAGCAGGCTCCAGGCCCAGGGCGATTTCCAGGACTCAGTTTTTCAAGAGAAGGACCAAAGGCCCAGAGAGATCAAAAGTCCCAGGCTTGGGATAGGGTTCTCTTTCCCATGAGGTGCCCTGCCCAGTTGGGTGCCTGGAAGGGATGGGGGGCATGAGGAGAATGATGGGAGGGCAGGGTGGTGTTTGTGGTGGTTGCTGAGAGGGGCAAGAGCCAGACCCAAGCAAGAATCCCAGGCAAGGGACCAATCCCACCAACAGAGCATTTAGAAACCCAAGAAGCAGGAGGCCAGCACTCCAGGGGAAATCAGGAGTGGAAGGAGAGGAAGGGTTGGTGCTAGGATGTGGAAACAGAAGGCAGAGCAAAGGGCACCCAGTGGAGTGCACTAAGGGGCCCAAGCAAGGGACCTCAAGTAATCCCCAATGTGAAGTGACACCATGTGATGCCACACAACATGAGGAATGCAGTGTGGGGCTCAGGCAAGCAGCAATTTTCAGAAACTGGAGCGCAAAACTTCAGAGTTAGGGAGGGCTGGGTTGGGGTAGGGGCATTATGCAAGGCTAGATGTTAGGGGAGGGAAGGGAGATGATTGTGCAGGGTGAGGTCAGTGGATTGCCCAAGTCCACTGCCAGTTGTCAATGTTTGGAAGGCAAAGAGGGCCCAGGTGAGGGGCAGGGCTGGGTTTCCCATAGGAAGCCTTCAGGGCCCAGAGGCCACCTAATTCAACTCCTCTTCCCCAGGTGAGTAGAACCTCACAGAGATCAGGACCAAAGGAGGCCAAAGGAGGGCACTGTGAGGCGATACCTTGCATCGGGAATTGGGGGCAGGGTTGGTGGGGAGCCAGGACCCTTTTGAGGACCCCAGGCTAAGGAGAAACAGTGGGAGGGGAGGATCTGGGAATTGCCAGGATATGACAGTACAAAGGGAACAGAGGGGAGGCCCAGGATGGGGCCAAAAAAATGGCCCTGAAATCACAGGACAGGGACAGGATCTTCAAAAAGTGCAGACAGGGGTTAAAGCAAGAGACAAGGCCAAGGACTGGAGAGCCAAGTGGCAGGGCATAGGCCATTTTCTCATGAAAAATGACAGGGCTGGGGAGGGGAGGTAGAATAGAAATGGGAGCGGGTGGTGCAGGGAGAAGAGGGCTCAAAGACTAGGTCCACTTCTGGGTGTCAGGGTTGGGGAGTAGGTCTCAGGATGATGGAGGCCAAAGGGCCCAGTCAAGGGGCAGGGCTACATTTTCCCAAAGGGAGCTCGAAGGGCCAAAAGGCCAGGTCATGTCTCCATCCCTGGTGTGCATCCTAGTAAAGTGATCAGGAAAAGGGCAGTGGCAGGGACAACAGGAGGTCTAAAGAAGGGCACACCAGAATAGGCCAGAGGATGTGTGTTGTTGGGTTGGGGGCCAGGACCCCAGCAAGGAGACAAGACTAGGGACTTAGATGTGGTCCTAAGTCAGGGCAGAGCAGGGAAGGGCAAGACTGGGCAGACAGGTAGCACTAGGGTTCTCAAGAAAGGGAATCCAAGGGAAGCAGAAAATCAGCCCAAGCGAGGGGTGCAAAGTCAAAGGCCAGGGATGCTGGGAGCAAGAAGGGGCACAGGAGGCATCAGGGAGGAGCCAGGCCAGAGAATTCAAAGTGGAGTGCCAACCCTGTGGCAGGGGACTCAGGACAGTATACAATGTTGGGGAGGGAAGGCAGGAGATCCGAGAGGTGACAGGCAGGTACGAGGCCCAGGGCCATTGCCAGGTATCCAAGTTCCATGTTCAGGACCAAAGGACAAAGGAGAGCAAGGGGCCCAGGCCAGGGGCAGGGCTTTGTTCACATAAGGTGCTCTGGCCCAGATGAAAATCTATGGCCTTTGAATGGGCAAAGGGGGCCTAATAAGGGATGGTGCCCAGGAAGAGGGCAATGGGAGGGCATGGAGCGTGGTCATGGTTGTTGCGGGAAGGGCCCATAGCCAAGCAAGGAGCCAAGGCAAGGGTCTCATCTGACCAACCAAAAATGAGGGAACCAAAGAGCAGAAGGCTCCCGGGTCCACACAGGTAATACACAAGGGGATTGGAAGAAAGGGGCTACACGAGAAGGAGGAGTCAGCTGGAGGCACAGAGCAAACCAAGAGAAGAATGCTAAGAATGACATCAGGCAAAGCCACACAAGGGAATGCGACTCGGGCACACCATCAGTAGCTCAGTTGAAGGTTCAGGGTCAGGGAGACTGGGTTGGGGTTGTAGCAGCATTGAAGGCCAGAGGGCAGGTGAGCAAAGGGAGGGAATGGTGCAGGGCTGTCTGGCATGAAGCACACTTCCCCTGCTAGTTTTCAAGTTTCTGGCAACTAGGGAAATCAGGCGAGGGGCAGGGCTGTGTTTCCATAAGGAGATTTCAGGACATAGAGGCCAGTAGTCTTCTCTGGGTAAGTAGATCCTCAGAGAGGGACCAGAAGCAAAGGAGGGCCAAAAGAGGGAGCTGTGAGAAAATGCATTTCGTCCGGACATGGTGAGGAGTTGGTAGGGAGCAAGGGCCCAATCAAGGAGCCCAGTCTAGGCAGAAGAGTGGAGGGAAGGGTACAGAGAGTGCCAGGATACCAAAACACAAGGAAAACGGAGGGGAGGCATACCAGGGCCCCAAGTAAGGGGCCGGAAGTCAAGGTACATGAGCAAGGTCCTTGAGCAGGGCAGCCAGGGTCTCAAGGAAGGAGCCAGGCCTAGGAACAGAGAGCCAAGTGCAAGGGCCAGGGCCAAGGCGTATGAAAATGGACAGGCCTGGTGAGGGGAGAGAGGAAAGGGAGGGGGCTGGTGGCACAAAGGAGGGAGGTTCAAGGCCTAGGCCCACTGCAGGGTGTCATTGTCTGTGAGCAGAGCCCAGGCTGAGGGAGGCCAAATGGCCTATGCAGGGGGAAGGGCTATATTTAAAAAAATTGATCCCACAGGGCCAAGAGGCCAGGTTCAGTCTCCTGGCCTGGGTGACTATCCTGGGAAAGAGATCAGCAAACAGGGCCTGGCAACAACAGGGATGACAGGTGGGCCAAAGGAGGGCACAGACTGAAGGGCCAGAGGACTGGTGTGGGTGGAAAATGGGCCAGAATACAAGCAAGGAGCCAAGTTTCGGGACCTAGAGAAGGGCCCAGGTCAGGGGAGAGCAGGGAAGGGGAGGGCTGGTAAGATGGGGCTGCACTAGGGTACTTGAGTACAGGGAATCTTAAGGTAGCAGGGAAGCAGCCCTAGAGAGGGGCCCACACACCAAGCCCAGGAAAACACTGAGCAAGAATGGCCACCAGAGGCTCAAGTGAGGAGCCAGTACAGGGAATGAGGAGCCAAGGGCTGGGGCAGCGGATTCAGGTAAGTGGACAAGGGTGGGGTGGGAAGGTAGGGGATCCAGCAAGGTGGAGGCAGGCACAAAGCCCAGGGCCACTGCCAGGTTTCAGGCTTCTGGAGGCAGGACCAAGGGCCCAAGGAGAGCAAAGGGCCCATTCTAGGGGCAAGACTCTGTTTCCTATTAGACGCACTGGCACAGATGAGAATCCAGGGGCAGGGACTGGGCAAAGGTGGCTGGCAAGGGAAGGGGGCCAGGAGGAAGGCGAGGGGAGGGCTCCATGCCAGGTCACAGTGAGTGTGGAGAGGGGAGAGAGGCAGGATCCAAGCAAGGAGTCCAGGCAAGGTACCGACAAGACACAAGATGATGAGAGACCCAAGAAGCAGGCGACCACATGAGGGGAAAGCAGGGAAGGGCATTAAGGGGCGAAGCGAGGATAAGGAGACAGCTGGTGGGCGAGTAGCACAAGGGGTACCAAGGGGAGTGAGGTAGGTGGCACAAGAAAGGGGCCCCCCCGTCTGACCCCACACGAAGAGATCCCAAGTGAAGCCATGCAACACTACCCTACCCAAAGAACAAAGGCATTCAGGGGCCCATGCAAGGAGTTCTGGAGGGCTAGGTTGGGGTAGGGGCCGCATTCCATAAGAGAGAACAGGGGAGGGAAGGGAAGGGGTCAAGATGAGCAAGGTCCACACAAAGCCCAAGTCCACTGCCTTGTGTCAGGTTTCGGGCAGCCAAAGGGGCCCTGGCGATGTGCTGGGCTCTGTCTCTCATAGGAACGTTCAGGGCACAGAGGCCAGCCAATTCCACTCCTCTGCCCCAGGAGTGGAATATTCAGGGCATAGAAGCCAGCCAATTCCACTCCTCTGCCCCAGGTAAGTAGATACTCAGGGAGGCACCTGGACCAGAATAGGGCTAGGGAGGGTAGGGAGAGGAGATAGGGGAGCTGGTGGCACATAGGGAGGAAGGCTCAAGGCCCAGGTCCACAGATAGGTGTCAGGGTGGGAAGCAGGACCCGAGCTGAAGGAGGCCAAAGGGCTCCCGAAATGGGCAGGGCGACTTTTTCCCTTAGGGAGCCAGGAGGGCCAATAGGCCAGATCCACTTCCCTGGCATGGGTGTGAGTCCTGGGAAAGGGATAAAGAAAGGGGGCTTCTCAGGGACAGGAATGAAAGGAGGGCCAAGGAAGGGCACAGCGGGAAGGGCTGGAGGATGGGTGCTCGTGGGGGTACGGCCTGGATCTCAACAAGGAGCCCAGGTTAGGGACCTAGAGGAGGTCCCAAAACAGGGGAGAACAGGGAAGTGCAGGACTGTGCAGGTGGGCGGCACTAGTGGACTGCAATGTAGGGACACCAAGGGAAACAGGGAAGCAGCCCAGGCAAGAGGAGCACAGTCAATGTCAGGCATTCTCTGGGCAACAAGGACCATCAGAGGCTCATGGAAAGAGCCAGGACAGGGAATGGAGAGCCAAGGGCGGGGGTTGGGGTGGGGGCTCAGGACACTGGACAAGACTTGGTTGGGAAGGCAGGGGATCCAACAGAGGCAGGGAAGTATAGGCCCAGGGCCACTGCCAGGTGTCAGTGTTCTGGGTGTAGGTCCAAGAAGACAGAAAGAGCAAGGGGCCCAGACAACAGGCAGGGGCCTGTTTCCCATAAGGTGCTCTGACCCAGATTAGAATAGAGGGCCAGGGACCTGGCAAAGGTGGCCTGGCAAGGGAAGGGGGCAGGAGGAGGGCAATGGGAGGGCATGGTGGGGGGTCCTGGTGGGTGCTCAGAGGTTCGAGACCCAGGACCCAAGACAGCAGCCTGGGAAAGGCACCCACCCACCCAATCATGGATGAGAGACAGAAAGTGACCCACAAGCGCCAGGGGAATTCACAAGGGGATGGCAAGGAAGGGGTTGCACAAGGACCAGAAGACAGAGAAAAGTGCAAGGGGTACCTAGGGGAGCCCACTGGGGGACACAAACAAGAGGCCCCTAGGTCAGACCCAACACAAAGAGACTCCATGCTATGCTAAGGGATATGAAGAAAGGGGTCAGGGTCTCAGGCAAGTGCAATGGACCAAAGTTAGGGAAGGCTGAGTTGGGGTTGGGGCAGCATGCAAGGTGAGAGGGAACTGGAGAGGAGGGAGGGGATTTCTCAGGGCTGCGTTGGAGAAAGTCACATGTTTATTGCCAGACATCAAGGTTCAGGCAGTGAGGGGGACACAGGCAAGTGGCAGGGCTGTGTTTCCCACTGGGAGCATTCAAGGTGCAGAGGCCAGCCAATTCAATTCTTCTGCACCAGGTGAGAAGATCCTCAGAGAGAGACCTGGACCAAAGAAGGAGCAAAAGCAGACACTGTGAGGTGATACCTTTGGTGCAGAGTTTGGGGTGGAGTGGGTGGGCAGCCAGGACACATTTGAGCAGCCCAGGCTACAAAGAAGCAGGGTAGCAGAGGGTCTGGGCAATGCCAGGATACCTCAGCATAAGGGGAACAGAGGGGAGCCACAGGAGGGGGCAGGTAAAAGGGGCCTGAACTCAAAGGGCATGGCCAGGGTCCCTGATAAGGGCGGCCAGGGGCTCAAGCAAAGATCTGGGCCCAGTAATGGAGAGCCAAGCACTAGCACTTTGTCTTGGGTGAATAGAAAGTGACATAGTTGTTTGTGGGAGCTCTTATACCTCTGCAGCCTGGGTAGAGCAGATTGGCTCCTCCAGGCGACAGATCCCTCCCACCTTGGTGTCCAGGCTAGATTGTATTCTGCCACAGCCGGTGTATAGGGGACTTGCCCCTCCAGGCAAGAGACCCCTCCCACCTGGGTTTGTAGAGGGGACTCCTTTACAGCTGCAGCCAGGGTAACAGGGACTTACCTGTCCAAGCAGGAGACACCTTTCACCTAGATATCTGAGTGAATTCACATACCTCCACATGCAGGGTGGAAGGGATTTGCCCCTTTAAGCGGAAGACCCCTCCCTCCTGTGTGTCTGGGGGAACTCCTATACCTCCACAGGCAGGGTAGAAGGGACTCTCCCGTCCAGGCATGAGATGCCTCCCAACTGGGTGTCAGAGGAGCTAGTACAAGGCCCCAAACAGGGTAGAGGGTACTAGCGCCACCAGGCGGGGGACCCCTCCTGCCTGGGAGTTTGGGGATCTTATGTACCTCTGCAGCCAGGTTAGAGGGGATTCGCCTCTCCAGAGGAAGACCCCTCCCACCTGGGTTTCTAGTGGAGCACATATACCACTACAACCAGGGTAGAGGAGACTTGCTCTGTCAGGCTGGAGACCACTCCCACCTAGGTGTCCTGAGTGAGCTCTTATACAGCAGCAGCCAGGCTTGCAGGGACTTGCCATTCCAGGAGAGAGACTCCTCCAACCTGGGTGTTAGAGGAGCCCCTATACCGCTGCAGCCAGGTTAGAGGTGACTCCAGTCGGAAAACGCCTCCCACTTGGGGGTCTCTGGGAGCTCTTTTATAGCAGCAGCCAGGGGAGAGCCGATTCCCCCCTCTAGGCGAGAGACCCCTCCAATCTTGATGCCAGGGTGAACTTGAATTCCGCCTTAGCCGGGTTGGAGGGGACTTGCCCCTCCAAGAGGGAGACCCTTCCCACCTGGGTGTTGGAGTTAGACAGGTATACAACTGCAGCCTGTGTAGTAGAGATTCGCCTCTCCAGGCAGGAGACCCCTTTCATCTGGTTGTCAGGGGGGAGCTCTTTTCCCCCGTCAACCATTGTAGATGGGACTTGCACCTCATGGCAAGACACACTTCTCTCCTGGGTGTGGGGAGGAGCTCCTATATTGCCCAACCAGGGTGGAGGGGACTTGCCCCTCCACTCGGGAGACACCTAAAACCTGGATGTCAGTGGGATCTTCTATACCACCACAGGCTGGGTCCAGGGGACTCTGCCCTCCAGGCAGGAGACTTCTCCCAACTGGGTGTCAGGAGATCTCCTGTATTGCAGAGGCAGGGTAGAGAGGACTCTCCCCTTCCACCTGCGTGTCTCAGGGAGCTTGTATACCACCTTAGCCAGGGTATAGGCGACTTGTCCCTCCAGAAGGGAGACCTGTCCCACCTGGGTGTGTGGGGAGCTCATATACTATTGTAGCCAGTGTAGAGGGTACTTGATGCACCAGGTGAGAGACCCCTCACACAAGGGTATCAGGGGGAGGTTGTATACTGCCACAGCCAGGGTAGAGGGGACTCGCTTTTCTAGGCAGAAGAACTCTCCAACCTAGGTGTCAGGGAAAGCAAGTATACCACCGCAGCCCGGGTAGTGGGGACTTGCCCCTCTAGCTAGGAGACCCCTCCCACCTGGGTGTCAGGGTAGCTCCTATACCACAGCCAAGATACAAGGGACTCGCCCCTCTAGGCCAGTGACCCCTCCCACCTGGGTGTCAGAGGGAGCTCATATACCACAGCAGACAGGGTAGAGGGGACTTGCCCCTCCAGACAGGAGACCCCTCCCACCTAGTGTGGGGGGACCTCATATACCACTGCAGCCAGTGTGGAGGGTACTTGCTGCACCAGGCAAGAGACACCTCCCACCAGGATGTCTGAGGGAGGTTGTGTACTGCCACAGCCAGGGTAGAGGAGACTTGCCTCACCAGGCAGGAGACCCTTATCACCTCAATGTCTGAGGGATCTTGTAGAGCATCACAGCCAAGTTACAGGGGACTCGCCTCTCCAAATGAAGACACCTCCCACCTGTTTGTCAAGGGGAGATCATATACCACCTCCACCAAGGTAGCAAGACTTGCCCCTCCAGGTGAGGGACTCTTCCTACCTGGGTGTCTTGGGGAGCTCCTACACCTCTGAACCCAGGGTAGAGGGGTCTCACCTTTCCAGTTGGGAGACACCACCCACATGGTTTTCCTGGGAGTTCTTATATGGGATCAGCCAAAGTAGAGGGTACTTGCCCCTCCAGGTGGGAGAATCCTTTCACCTGGGTATTGGGGTGAGTTTGTGTACCGCCATAGACAGGGTAGAGGGGACTTTCCCCTCTAGGTGGGAGACCCCTCCCACCTGGGTGTCTGGGGAAGGTTGTATACCTCCACAGCTAGGGTAGATGGGATTTGCTGCTCTAGAAAGGGGACTCGTTCTACCTGGGTGTCAGGGGGAGCTCGTATACAACTACAGCCAGGGTAGAGGGGGTTTGCCCCTCCTAGAAGGATATCCCTCCTACCTGGGTGTCAGAGGGAGCTCTTACACTGCCACAGCCAGAGTAGATGGGACACACCTCTCAGGGCAGGAGACCCCTTCCACTTGGATGTCCAGGAGAACTCCTATACCACCAGAGGAAGGGTAGGGGAAACTTGCCACCCCAGTTCGGAGACCCCTTCCACCTGGATGTCCTGGTGAGCTCCTATACCATTGCAGGAAGGGTATAAGTGACTCTTCCTTCCAGGCGGGAGACTCCTTCCACCTCAGTGTCAGGGTAGCTCCTATAACACAGCAGCCAGGATAAAGGGGACTTGCCCCTTTCCAGGGAGACCCCTCCCTCCTGGATGTCTGGGGGAACTCTATACCACCACAGCCAGGTTAGAGGTGAATGACTCGCCCATCTGGGTGAAAGACCCCTCCCACCTGGGAGTTAGGTTGAGCTCATGTACCCCAGCAGCCAGGGTAGAGGGGACTCAACCCTCCATGCCAAAGACACCTCCCATCTCATTGTCTGGTGAGTGGGGGGTTGTATACAGCTGCAGCTGGGGTAGCAGCGACTCACCCTTCTAGCGACTCACCCCTCCAGATGGGAGATCCCTCCCTCCTAGGGGAAGGAGGGGGCATTTATACCCCCACAGCCAGGGTTGAGGGGACTCGCCCCTTCAGGCAGGAGACCCTCACACCTGGGTGGGGGAAGAACTGCAACCAGTGTAGTGGGGACTCGCCCCTGGAGGTAGGAGACCCCTCCCACCTGGATATAGAGGGGAATTTGTGTAGCACCTTAGCCAGTGTAGAGGAGACTCGCCCATCCAGGCTGGAGACCCCTCCAACCTGGCTGTCTGCAGGAGCTCATATACCACCAAATCCAGAGTAGAATGTACTTTCACCTCTTGGCCAAAAACCCCTCCCACCAGGGTGTCAGGGGGAACTCATATACCTCCACAGACAGAATAGAGGGGACTCACCCCTCCATGCAGGAGACCCCTTCCACCTGGGTGTCTGGGGGAACTTGTGTACCTCTGCATCCAGGGTAGAGGGGACTCGTTGCTCTAGTGGGGAGACTCTTGCCACCTGTGTGTCAGCAGTGTCTCCTATACCGCCACAGACAGGGTAGAGGAAACTTGCCCCTCCAGTCAGAGACCCCTCCACCCTGGGTGTGTCAGGGGAGATACTAAACCTCCACAGCCAGGTTAGAGGGGACTCGCCCCTCCAGGTGTGAGACATCTTCCACCTGGGTTTCTGAGGGAGCAGCTCCTATACAACCGCAGGCAATGTAGAGGGGACTCTACCCACCAGGTGGGAGATTCCTCAAACATGGTTGTCATAGGAATCCTAAACTGCAGCAGCCAGGATAGAGGGGATTCCTCCTCCTGGCAAGAGACCACTCCCACATGGGTGTCAGAGGCAGTTCTTATACACTTGCAGCCAAGGTAGAGGGGCCTAGGAACTCCAGGCGGGAGACATCTCCCATTTGTGTGGGAGGTGGAGCTCTTACACCACTGCAGTCAGGTTACTGGGGACTCACCACTCTAGGCAGGAGACTCCTCCCACTTGAGTTTCGTGGGGAGATTGTATACCACCTTAGCCTGGTAGAGGGGAGTCGCCTGTCCATGTGGAATACCACTCCCACCTGCATGTACGGGGGAGGGTGCTTTTGTAGTGTCTTAGCCTGGGTAGAGAAGTCTTGCCCCTACAGGCGTGAGAATCCTCCCACCTGGGTGTAGGGGGGAGCCCCTATACCACTACAGCCAGGGTAGAGGGGACTCACCCCTCCAGGTGAGAGACCCATCCTACCTGGGTGTCAGGGATAGCTAGTATATCACTGCAGCTACCATAGAGGATACTGGATCTTCAGGCGGGAGAACCCTCCCATCTGGGTGTGTGTGTGGGGGGGAGCTCGTATAAACACAGCAGCCAGAATAGAGGGCAGTCGCCCCTCTAAGCTGGAGAGCCCTCCCACTTGGATGTCTGGGAGAGCTGGTACACCCCCTTAGCCAGGGTAGAGCGGAGTCACCCCTCTAGGCGGGAGACCCCTCCCACCTGGGTATCAGGTGGAGCACATATACCCCAGCAGCCAGGGTAGAGGCAACTGGAACCTCCAGGCTAGAGACAGCTCCCACCTGGGAATGAGGGTAACTCCTATACTGCCTTAGCCAGGGTAGAGGGGACTCTCCCCTCCAGGCTGAAGACCCTTCCCACAGGGATGTGTGTTGAGGGGGGTTCATATACATCTGCTGCTGGAGGCGGGAGACCCCTCCTTCCTGAGGGTTGGAGGGGGCTCTTATACCCTGCAGCAAGGGTCGAGGGGACTCACCCCTACAGGGGGTAGACACTCCCACCTTGGTATGTGTGTGGGGGCAGCTCCTTTATTTCTACAGTTAGGTTATACCTGACTCGCTCCTCCAGAGGGAAGACCCTTCTTACCTGTGTATGCGGGGTAGAGCTCATATACCCCTGCAGCCAGGGTATTGTGTACTCACGCCTCCAGGCAGGGGACTCCTTCCACCTGGGTATAAGTGGGAGCTCCTATACCACAGCAGCCATGATAGAGGGTACTTTTCCCTTCAGGTGGGAGACTCTTCTCACCTCGGTGTCAGTGGGAGCTGTATATGACAATCGCCAGGAAAGAGTGGACTCCCCCTTGCAGGCTGGTGACCCCTCCTACCTGGGTGTCATGGGAGCTCCTATACTGCCACAGGCAGTGTAGAGAGAACTCTCCCCTTCAGATGGAAGACCCTTTTCAACTGTGTGTCCTGGGGAGCTCCTATACCACTGCAGCAAGGCAGAGAGGACTCTAGCCTCCTGGCAGGAGACTCCTCCCAATGGAGTGTCAGGGGAGTTCCTATACCAATGCAGCCAGGGTAGAGGGGACTCCCACTTCTAGCTGGAGACCCCTCCCATCTGCGTGTCAGTTCCCCTATTGCTGCAGCAAGTGTAGAGCGGACTTTTCTTTCCAATGGGAGATCCCTCCCACCTGAGTGTCTGGGTGAGCTTCTATCTCAGCAGCCTGGATAGAGAGGACGCACCCCTTCATTCGGGAGACCCCTCTCACCTGGGTATCCATGGGAGCTTGATTACTGCAGCAGCCAGGGTAGAAGGGACTTGCCCCAACAGGCAGGAAACCTCTCCTACCTGAGGGGGGAGCTCCTATATTGCCACAGCAGGGTAGAGGGAACTCATCCCTCCAGGCAGAAACCCCTTCCACCTGGGTGTACTGGGAGCTCTTATATGGCAAGAGCTAAACTAGAGGGGAATCGCCCATCCAGGTGGGATACCCCTCCCACCTAGGTGTCAGGTGGAACTCATATACCCCAGCAGCAAGGTTAGAAGTGACTTGCACAGCAGGCGAGAGACACCTCCCACCTGGGAATGGGGGAACCTCCTATACTGCCTTAGCCAGGGTAGAGGGGACTTGCCCCTTTAGACAGAATACCCCTCCCACCTGGGTGTCAGGTTGAGCTCATATACCCCAGCAGCCAGGGTAGAGGCGACTCCCACCTACAGGTGACAGACACTTTCCACCTGAAAATGGGGGAAACTTCTATATCGCCTTAGCCAGGGTAGAGGGGACTCACCCCTTCAGGAGGGAAACCCCTCCCATCTGGATATGGGGGGGGGGTGGAAATCTCATATATCACAGCAGCCAGAATAGAGGGGAATCATCCCTCTAGGCAGGAGACCCCTCCCACCTGGATTTGGCAGATAGCTGGTACACCCCCTCAGCCAGTGTAGAGGGGACTTAGTGCTCCAGGTGGAGGACCTTCCCCACCTGGTTTTGGGGGATTTCCTATATCACTGCATCCAGGGAGAAGGTGACTCGCCTCTCCAGAGGGGAGATCCCTCTCACCTCTGTGTCTGGAGGAATTTCAATACTGCAGCAGACAGGGTATTCAGGACCTGCCCTTCCATTCAAGAGACCCCTCTAACCTGGGTGTCGGCAGGAGCTCCTATACCACCTCAGCCAGAATAGAAGATATTTTCCTCTCCGTGCTCCATGCTTGCCCCTCCCTCCTGGTTGCCTTTGGGAGCTTATATGCTGCCAAAACCAGGGTAGAGGGGACTCAACATTCTAGGCGGGAGACCTCTCCCACCTGGGTGTCAGGGTAATTCCTATACTGCTTCTGCCAGGGTAGAGTGGACTCGCTCCTCCAGTGGAAGACCCCTCCCACGGGGGTGTCTTTTGGAGCTTATATACAGCTTGAGCCATGGTAGAGGGGACACAATCCTCCAGGCAAGGGACACCTCCCACTTGTGTCTCAAGGGAGCTCATATAACCCAGCAGCCATGGTAGAAGAGAGTCACCCATCCAGGTGACAGATTCCTCCCACCTTGGAATCAAAGAGAACTGGTGTACCACCACAGCGAAGGTATAGAGGACTCGCCCCTCAAGCAGAAGAACACCCCCCACCTGGGTGTCCTGGCGTGGGGTTTCATATATCGCTCCAGCCAGGATAGCGGGGATTCGACCCTCCAGAAGAGAGACCCGTCCTACCTGGGTTAAGGGGAGCTCCTATACCTTTGCAGCCAGGTTAAAGGGGAATCACCCCTACAGGCGGGAGACCCCTCACAGTACGGTGTTGGGGGAAGCTCCTATACTACCGGAGCCAGGGTAGAGGTGTTCCCCACTGCAGGCGGGAGACATCTCCCACCTGGGTGTCCAGGGAGCTCTTATAGGCACCAGTCAATGTGGAGGGGATTCCCCCCTCCAGGCGGGAAACTCCTCGCACTTGGGTGTCAGGGGTAGCTTGTATACCACCACAGCCAGGGTATAGGGGACTTGCCCCTCCATGTGGGAGATTCCCCCCACGTGGGTGTCCAGTGGAGCGCCTATACCACTGTAGCCACCATAGAGGGGACTCACCTGTCCACGCGGGAGACCCCTTCCTCCTGGGTGTCAGGGGAAGCTTCAATTCTGCCAAACCATGGGAGGGTTCTCGCCCCTCCAGTCAAGATACCCCTCCCACCTGGGTGTCAGAGGGAGCTCCTATACCAACACAGCCAGGGGAGAGGGGACTTTCCCCTCTAGGCGGGAGACCCCTCCCACCTGGGTGTCCTGGGGAGCTCATATACTGCCATAGGCAGGGTAGATGGGACTTGTCCCTCCATTCGGAAACCCCTCCCACCTGGGATTCCAGGGGGAGCATGTACACCACTACAGCCAAAGTAGGGCGGACTTGCCCCTCCAAGTGGGAGACCCTTTCCACCTGGGTGTCAGGGGGAGCTCTTATACTGACAAAGCCATGGTAGAGGGCACTCTCCCTTCCAGGCAGAAGACCCCTTCCACCTGGGTGTACTGGGGAGCTCCAATATAGCTGAAGCCAGGGTCCTGGGGACTCGCCCTTCCAAGCGGGAGACCCCTACCACCTGAGTGTCAGGAGGAGTTCTTATATCGCCAAAGCCTGGGTAGAGGGGCCTAGCCCCTCCAGGTGTGATACCCTCCCACCTGGGTATGGGGGGGGCACCTATACAGCTCCAGCCAAGGTAAAAGGAACTTGCCTCTCCAATCAACACTCCCACCTCTGTGTCAGGAGAGCTCCTATAACCCCCCTTCCAGGGTAGAGAGGACACACCAGTCTAGGCGGGAAACTCCTCCCACCTGGGTGACAGAGGGGGCTTGTATACCATGGCAGCCAAGGTAGCAGGGACTCTCCCCTCCAGAGTAGAGACCCTTCCCCTCCTGGGTTTCTGGGGGAGTTTACACACCACTGAATCCAGGGTATAGGGGACTCACCAGGGAAGGCAGGAGACGGCTCTCACCTGTGATTCAGGGGAAGCTTGTATACTGCTGAAGCGAGGGTAGAGCATACTCGCCCCTCAAGGTGGATGACCCCCCTTTTCATGGGTGCCATTTGGAGCTCATATATCAAGCCACTTTAGATGGAACTTGCTCATCCAGAAAGGGGACCCCTCCCACCTGGGAGTCATGGTAGTTCATATACCCCAGCAGCCAGATAGTGGAAACTCACATCTCCAAGTGGGAGACCCCTCCCACCTGCGTGTGTGTGTGTGTGTGTGTGTGTGTGTGTGTGTGTGTGTTTGTGTGTGAGGCTCCCATAATGTACAGCCAGGGTAGAAGGGACTCGCCCCTTCAGGGGAGAGACTCCTCCCACCTAGGTGTTGGGAGAGCTCCTGTACTTCTGCAGCCAGGGTAGAGGGGACTTGCCCCTCCAGGCTGGGAGACCTCTCTCACCTGGCTTTGGGGTGTGGGACTCATATACAGCCACAGCTAGGGTAGCAGGGACTAGCCACTCCATTGGAGACACCCCTCTTACCTGGGTATTTTGGGAGCTTGTATCCGTCCGCAGCCAGGGTAGAGGGGACTCGCCGGGAGATCCCTTTCACCAGGGTGTTGGGGGAACTGCTATACTGCCACAGGTAGGATAGAGGAGTTTGCCCCTAAAGGCAGGAGACCCCTATCACCTGTGTATCCAGGGAGCTCTTATTTTTTAATTGTTGCTCAAAACAATACAATGATCTTGACATATCATACTTTTGATTCAAATGGGGTAAGAATTCTCATTTTTCCACATGTACAGATTGCAGAATCACATTGGTTATACAGCCACGTATATACATACAGCAATACTAGTGTCTGCTGTATTCTACTGCCCTCCCTATCCCCTGTCCCCTCCACTCCCCTCCCCTCCCATCACATCTCTCTACCTAATATACTGTGACACATTTCTCTCTCTCTTTTTTTTTCCTATCCCCTCATACCGTCATATATGTATTTTGTATAAAGATGATTGTCTCCTTCCATCTTCTGTGCAATTCCCCTTCTCCCTCCCATTCCCTCCCACCTCTCTTCCCTGTTTAGTGGTAATCTTCTCCTCATGTTCTTCCTCTCTACTCTTTCTTGAGTCACCCCCCTTATATCAGAGTAGACATTCAGCATTTGTTTTATAGGGATTGGCTAACTTCACTTAGCATAATCTGCTCTAATGCCATCCATTTCCCGGCAAATGCCATGATCTTGTTATTTTTTAGTGCTGAGTAATATTCCATTGTGTATAAATGCCACATTTTTTTTATCCATTCATCTATTGAAGGGCATCTAGGTTGGTTCCACAGTCTAGCTATTGTGAATTGTGCTGCTATGAACATTGATGCAGCTGTGTCCCTGCAATGGAGAAAGGATAGCATCGTCAAGAAATGGTGCTGGGAGAACTGGAAATCCATATGCAACAAAATGCAATTGAGTCCCCTTCTCTCACCATGCACAAAAGTTAACTCCATGGGTCAGGGAGCTAGGAATCAAACCAGAAACTCTGTGTCTAATAGAAGTAAAAGTTGGCCCTAATCTACATCTCTTGGGGTCAGGCTCCAAATTCCTTAACAGGACACCTATAGCACAAGAGTTAAAATCAAGAATCAACAAATGGGACATATTCAAATTAAAAAGTTTTTTTTCTCAGCAAGAGAAATAATAAGTGAGGTAAATAGGCAGCTACATCCTGGGAACAAATTTTTACCCCTCACACTTCAGATAGAGCACTAATCTCCAGAGTATACAAAGAACTCAAAAAGTTAAACAACAACAAAATAATCCAATCAACAAACGGGCCAAGGATATGAACAGACACTTCTCAGAGGAGAATATACAATAAATCAACAATTACATTAAAAAAAATTCTCACCATCTCTAGCAATCAGAGAAACGCAAATTAAAACCACTCTAAGATACCATCTCACTTCAGTAAGAATGACAGCTCTTATGAAGTCAAACAATAACAAGTGCTAGCGAGGATGTGGGGAAAGAGGTACACTTGTACATTGCTGGTGGGGCTGCAAACTGGTGCAGCCAATTTGGAAGGCAGTATGGAGATTCTTTGGAAAGCTGGGAATATAACCACCATTTGAGCCAGCTAATCCCCTTCTCGGACTATATCCAGGGAGCTCTTATAGGATAACAGCCAAAGTAGAGGGGACACGCCCCTCCAGGAGGGAGACACCCTCCCACCTGGGTGTCAGGGGGAAGTTGTATATCGCCTTAGCCAAGGTAGATGGGAGTTGACCCTCCATGCGGAAGACCCTACCCACCTGGGTGTCACGGGAATCTTGAATACCGCCGCAGCCAGGAAGAACCCTCCCACAAGAGTGACCAGGGTGCTCTTATATGCCACCACCAAAGTAGAGGAGACTTGCCCCTCAAGGCAGGAGACCCCTCCCACCTGTGTATCAGGGGGAGCTCACATACTGCCACAACCATGGTGAGGGGATATGCCCCTGCAGGGGGGACACCCCTTCCACCTGGATGTCCTGGAGGCTTTTATATGGCATCAGCCAAAGGGGAGGAGAATACACCATCAGACAGGAGACCCCTCCCACCTGGGTGTCTGGATGAGCTTGTATATGTCCTCTTTCTCGGTACAGTGGACTTGCTGCTCCAGGCGGGAGACCCCTCCCACCTGGGTGTCATGGGAAGAATGTATACCATCTTAGCCAGATTAGAAGGGACTCGCCCCTCTAGGCTTGGGATCCCTCCCATATTTGTGTCTGGGTGAACATGTATTCCACTGCAGCAAGGGTAGAGGGGACTCACCCCACCAGGCTGTAGACCCCTTCCACCTTAGTGTCAGGGGGAGCTACTACACCGCTGTAGTCAGAGTAGAGCGGACTCCCCACACCAGGTAAAAACCCCTCTCACCTGGGTGTCGGGTGAGCTCCATTACCACCACAGACATGGTAGAGGAGACTCACCTCTCCAGGGGATAGACTCCTCCCACCAGGGTGTCAGGGGGAGCTCTTATATCTCTGCAGCCAGGGTAGAGGCTAGTTGCTCCTCCAGGCAAGAGACTCCTTCCACATTGGTGTCAGGGCGAGCTTGTATTTTGCCTTAGCCAGGGTATGGTGGACTCACCCCTCCAGGCGGGAGACCCCTCCCACCTGGGTGTATGTGTGGGGGGCTAGTATACAACTGCAGCTGGATAGCAGGTACTGGCCCCTCCATGCAGAAGAAAACTTTCACCTGGGTATTGGGGGGAAGCTCATATCCCGCCACAGTCAGGATAGAGGCGACTCACCCCTTCAATCGGGAGACCTCTCATGTCTGGGTATGGGGGCCAGCTTGTATACCACCACAGCCAGGGTATACGGAACTCACCACTCCACACGGGAGACCCCTCCCACCTGGTTATCATGGGAACACTTATAAGACACCAGCCAAAGTACAGGGGACTCACCTGTCCAAGCGGGTGACCCCTCCCACCTGGGTGTCAGGGGAGCTCATATACCGCTACAGCCAGGAGAGTGGGGACTCGCCCCTACAGGCGGGAGACTCCTCCCACCTAAGTGTCTGGCAGAGCTCCTATACCTCCGCAGCCAGGGTAGAGGGGACTCACCCCTCCACTAGGGTGACCCATCCCACCTGGGTGTTGCAGGGGAGCTCAAATAACTCCGCAGTCAGGGTCCAGGGGACTCACCCTACAGGAGGGAGACTCCTCCCACCTGGGTGTCAGAGGGAGCTCATATACTGCCACAGCCAGGGTAGAGGTGTTCACCTCTAGGTGGGAGACTCCTGCAGCCTGGGTATTCCTGGAGCTCTTATAGAGCACCAGCTAGGGTAGAGGGGACTTGGGACTCCAGCGGGAGACTCCTTTCACCTGAGCATGGGGGGGCGGGCTTGCATACTACCTTAGCCAGGGTAGAGGTGACTTGCCCCTCCAAGCAGAAGGCCCCTCCCACCTGGGTATCTGGGAGAGCATGTACACAGGAGTAGCCAGGGTAGAGGGGACTCTCCCCTCCACTAGGTTGACCCTTCCCACCTGGTTGTTGTGGGGAGCTCATATACTGCCACAGTCAGGGTAGAGGGTTTTGCCTCTTTAGGCGGAAGACTCCTCCAACCTCGGTGTTCTTGGAGCTCTTTTAGAGCACCAGCCAGGGTAGAGGGGACTCGTGACTCTAGCGGGTGACCCATCTCACCTGAGTGTAGGGGGTGGGGGCGTGCATACTGCCTTAGCCAGGGTAGAGGTGACTTGCCCCTCCAGACAAAAGTCTCCTCCGACCTGGGTGTCTGGGAGAGCATGTAGACAACAGCACCCAGGGTAGAGGAGACTCTCCCCTCCAACAGGAACACCCCTCCCATAAGGTTTCATGGGAGTTCCTTTACCACCACAGCCAGGGTAGAGTGGATTCTCCCCTCCAAGCCGGAGACCTCTCCCAATTGCCTCAGTCTGGCTGCAGCAAAATAACGGGGGGGGGGGGGGTGACAAGCAACTTGTGTAGATTGATGCAGCAGGAGTGGGAGCCATTTATTGTAGGACAGGAGCGGTGTTTATACATTCCACACAGCTTTTCTTAATTAACATAAACTAGATACATCAGTCAACTAATAATGAATCTCCACACTTAATGGCTTGGTGGAGTTACTTCAAAAACCACTCCCTGTGGCATTTTTCCAGGCTCCATCCTGACTTGTTTACAGACTCTAACACCCACCTAGTGAAATAGGTAAGGTGTGTGTGTGTGGGGGCTCGTGTACTGCCCAAGCCAGGGTAGAAAGGACTCGCCCCTCCATGCAGGAGGACCCCTCTGACTTGGGTATCTGGGGGTAGCACATACACCACCAAATCCAGGGTAGAGAGGACTCGCCCCTCTAGGTGGGAGATCCCTCCCAACTGCTTGTCGAGGGGAGCTCATATACCACTGCATGTAGGTTAGAATGGACTTGCCCCTTTAGGCGGCAGACCCCTCCCACCTGAGTGTTGGGGGGAGCTTCTATATGGCAGCAACCATGGTAAATATGCTGCCTCTTCAGGCAAGAGACCCCTCCCACCTGGGTATTGGGGGAGAGCTCTTATACCGCTGCAGCCAGAGTAGAGGTGACTTGCCTCTCCAGGCAAGAGACCCCTACCTCCTATTTGTCCCAGGGAGCTTGTGAACTGCCTTAAACATGGTGGAGTCTATTTGCTCCACCTGGCGAGAGACCCCTACAATTTGGCTATTGAGGGGAGCTCCTATACAGCTGCAGCCAGGATATAGGTGACCCACACAACTAGGCGGAAGACCCCTATCACTTGGTTGGCAGAGGAGCTCATATACCACCACAGGCAGGTTAAAGTGACTCACTACTCTAAGTGGAAGACCCTTCCCACCTGGGTGTCAGGGGGTGCTCCTATACTGCCCCAGCCAGGAGAGGAGACTCGCCCCTCCAGGCAGGAGACCCCTATCACCTGGGTGTCAGGGGGAGCTCCTATATTGCTATAGCCAGGGTAGAAGGGACTTGCCTCTCCAGGCGAGGGGCCCCTCACATCTTGGAGTCTACCCAGGACTCATACCATAGCAGCCAAGCTAGAGGGGACTCATCCCTCCAGTTGCAGGACCCCTCAAACCTGAGGGGAGCTCCTTTACTGCCACAGCCAGTGTAGAGGGGACTCGCTCTTCCAGTTGGGAGACCACTTTCACCTGGTGAAGTTAGGGGAAAGTAGTCTAATACTGAACCTAGGGTAGAGGGAACTTGTCCCTTCTGGCGGGAGACTCCTCTCATCTGGGTATGGCTAGGTGGGCTCATGTAACTCAGCAGCCAGGGTAAAAGGATCTCACCCCTCAATGCAGGATACCCTTTCCACCTGGGTGCCGGGTTGTGGGGAGAGCTCCTATACTGCTACAGCCCGGGTAGGGCGGACTTGCCCCTACAGGTGAAAGACCCCTTCCACTTGGGTGTCAGGTGGAGATCACATACACCAGCAGCCACCTTCAAGGCAACTCACACCTCCAGGCCAGAAACACCTACCCCCTGGGAATGGGAGTAAATCCTATACTGCCTTAGCCAGGGAAGAGGGGACTCACCCCTCTATGTGGTAGATCCCTCCCACATGGGTGTCAGATGTTGCTCATATACCCCAACAGCCAGGGTAGAGGCAACTCACACCTCCAGGTGAGAGACACCTCCCACCTGGGAATGGGGGTAACTCCTATACTGCCTTAGCCAGGGTAGAGGGGACTCACCCCTCCAGGTGGAAGACCCCTCCCACATGGGTGTCTGCAAGGGAGTGTTCTATATAGCTTCAGCTGGGGTAGCAGTGACTGGCCCCTCCAGTTGGGAGACCGCATCCCAGGGTAGGAGTGGCTCTTATAAGCAGGCAGCTAGGGTTGAGGGGACTCGCCCCTTCAGTTTTGGGTTTCTCCAATCGGGTTGTGTGTTTGGCGGAGCTTGTATACCGCTGCAGCGAGGGTAGTGGGGACTCACCCTTCCAAGCAGGAGACCCATCCCACCTGGGTGTCACCGAGGACTTGTATACCACCTTAGCCAGGGTAGAGGAGACTCATCCACTCATGCGGAACACCCCTCCCACCAGGGTGTCAGGGGGAGCTCATATACTGCCTCAGCCAGGATAGAGGGGACTCGCCCCTCCATGCTGGAGACCCCTCCCACCTGTGTGTCTAGGGGAGTTTGTATACCTTTGCAGCCAGGGTAGAGGGGACTCGCTTCTCCAGTCAGGAGACCATTCCCACCTGTGTGCCAGGGAGATCTCAAATATTGCCACAGCCAGGGTAGAGGGGACTGGGTGTGTGAGGGGAAGATCCTATACCACCACCACCAGGGTAGAGTAGACTCACTCCTCCAGGCGGGAGACCCCCTCCCACCTGGGTGTCAGGTGGAGCTCATATACCCCAGCAGCCAGCTTAAAGCTAACTCACACCTCCAGGTGAGAAACACCTCCCACCTGGGAATGGGAGTAACTCCTATACTGCCTTAACCAGGGTAGAGGGGACTCACCCCTCCAGGCAGAAGACCTCTCCCACATGGATGTCTTCAAAGGGGGGGTTGTATACAGCTGCAGCTGGGCTAGCAGTGACTCGACCCTCCAGGCAGGAGACCCCTCCCAACAGGATATTAAGGGTAGCTCTTACACCACTGCAGCCAGAGTGGAGGGGACTTTCTCCTCCATGAAAGAGAACCCTCCCACATTGGTGTCCGGGCGAGTTTGTATTCTGCCTTAGCCAGGATAGAGGGGACTCACCCCCACCCAGAGGAAGGACACATTTTCCACCTGAATGTGTGTGTGTTGGGGGGCTCTTATACAACTGCTGCCAGGTAGTAGGGACTGGCCCCTCTATGCAGGGAACACTTTCACCTGGGTGTCTGGGAGAACTCTTATCCCGCCTCAGCCAGGGTAGAGGGGACTCGCCCCTTGGTTGGGATACCCAACTCATCTGTGTATGGGGGGGCAGCTCCTATACCACTGCAGCCAGGTTAGCTGAGACTCACCCGTTGTGCGCAGGAGACCCCTCCCACCTGGGTGTCAGAGGTGAATTCCTATACTGTCATTACCAGGGAAGAGAGGACTTGCACCTCCAGGCAAGAGATCCTTTTCACCTGTGTAAGAAGGGGGAGCTCTTATACCACTGCAGCCAGGGTAGAAGTTACTAGCCCTTCCAGGTGGGAGACCCCTCCCTCCTGTGTGTCCAGGAGAGATTGTATACAGACTTAGCCAGGGCAGAGGATACTCTCCCCACTAGACGGGAGACCCCTCACTACTGGTTTGGGGGGAGCTCCTATACCACCACAGACAGGATAGAGGGGACTCACCCCTCCATGCAGGGGACCTCTCCCTCCTGGGTGTCTGCTGGACCTCAAACACCACTTCAGCCAGAGTAGAGGGGACTTGCCACTTCAGGCAGGAGACTCCTGCAACCTGGGTGTCAGGAGGAGCTAGTATTCAGCCCCAGCCAGAGTAGAGGGGGCAGGCAAGAGATCCCTCCCACCTGTGTATTGGGTGAGGCGCTCTTATACTGCTGCAGCCACTGTAGAGGTGACTCACCCCTCCAGGCGGGAGACCTCTCTCTTCTGGGTGTCCAGGGAAGCTTGTATACCAACTTAGCCAGAGCAGAGGGGATTCAAACCACTACGTGGGAGACCCTTCACACCTGGATGTTGGGAGAAGCTCTTATAATGCCTCTGCCATGGAAGAGGGGATTAGCCCCTTTAGGCTGGGAACCCCTCCCATATTGTTGTCTGGGGGAATATGTATTGTGCTGCAGCAAGGGTAGAGGGGACTTGCCCCTCCAGGCGGGAGACCCCTTCTATCTGGGTGTCAGGGAGAGCTTGTATCCCGCAACAGGCAGGGTAGAGGAGACTCACCATTACATGCTGAAGACCCCTCTCACCTGGTTGTTTTGGGAACTCTTATAAGGCACCATCCAAAGTAATGGGGACTCGCCCCTCCAAGGGGGAGGCCCATTCCACCTGGGTATGGAGCAGGGTTGCTTGTATTCCTTGGAAGCCAGGGTAGACAGACTTGCACCTCCAGTCGGGAGACCCCTCCCACCTGAGTTTTGGAGAAGCTTGTATACTGCCAGGGTGGAGGGAATAGCCCATCCAGGCATGAGACCTTCCCATCTGGGTATTGAAGGGGGAGCTGACGACAGAGAAAAGCACAGGGGCACCTAGGGGAACCCACTGGGGGACACAATCAAGAGGCCCCCAGGTCAGACCCAACACAAAGAGACTCCATGCCACGCTAAAGGACATGAGGAAAGCTGTCAGGGGCTCAGGCGAGCAGCCAGGCCCTTGGACTGGAGTGCAATGGGCCAAGGTGAGGGAAGGCTGGGTTGAGGTAGGGGCAGCACTCAAGGCGAAAGGGCACTGCAGAGAAAGGAGGGGATCTCTCAGGGCTGGGTTGGAGCATATCTCATGTTAACTACCAGGCATCAAGTTTCAGGCAGCAAAGGAGACACAGTCGAGTGGCAGGGCTGTTTCTCACTGGGAGCATTCAGGGTGCAGAGGCCAGCCAATTCCAATCCTCTGCCCCAGTTGAGTAGATACTCAGAGAGGGGCCTGGACCAAAGGAGAGGCAAAAGCGGGCACTGTGAGATGATACCTGGTTGCAGAATTTGGGGTGGGGTCCTTGGGCATCCAGGACCCATTTGTGGAGCCCAGGCCAGAAAGAAGCAGGAGGAGCAGAAGGTCTGGGCAGTGCCATGATACCTCAGCATAAGGGGAACAGAGGGACCGCTAAAAGGGGACAGAAACCAAGGGACCAGGACAGGGTCCTCAAGAAGGGTGGCCAGGGGCTCAAGCAAGGAGCTGGGCCCAGTAATGGAGAGCCAAGTGCTAGCACCTGAGCCTTGGTGAATGCAAAGGGACCTGGTTGTTTGCGGGAGCTCTTATACCTCTGCAGCCTGGGTAGAGCAGACTGGCTTCTTCAGGATAGAGACCCCTCCCACCTTGGCGTAGCTTGTAGTCTGCTTCATCCAGGGTAGAGGGGACTTGCCACTCCAGGAAAGAGACCCCTGCCACCTGGGTTTGTAGGGTGGGGCTCCTATACAGCTGCAGCCAGGGTAACAGGGACTCAAACCTCCAGGCAGAAGATCCCTCCCTCTTGGGTGTCTGGGGGAACTCCTGTACCTCCACAGGCAGAATAGAGGGAACTTGCCCCTCCAGACAGGAGATGCCTCCCAACTGGATGTCAGAGGAGCTAGTACATGGCCCCACATGCATAGAGGGTACTTGTGCCACCAGGCAGGAGACGCTTCCCACGTGCTTTTCCTGGGAGCTCTTATATGGCACCAGCTAAAGTAGAAGGGACTAGCCCCTCCAGGAGGCAGAACCCTCCCACCTGGTTGCTGGGGTGAGGTTGTATACCACCAAAGCCAGGGTAGAGGGGACGCGCCAATCATCACGGG
This sequence comes from Marmota flaviventris, assembly GCF_047511675.1. Taxonomy (NCBI): domain Eukaryota; kingdom Metazoa; phylum Chordata; class Mammalia; order Rodentia; family Sciuridae; genus Marmota; species Marmota flaviventris. Next base: position 23,630,194 of record NC_092517.1, read on the forward strand.
AGACCGCTCCCTCCTGGTTGTCTGAGTAAGCTTGTATACCTCCACAGCTAGGGTAGAGGGGATTCCATGCTGTAGGCGGGAGACCCTTCATACCTGGGTTTCAGGGGGAACTCTTATACTACCAGAGCCTGGGTTGAGGGTACTCACCCTTCCAGGCAGGATATGCCTCCCACCTGGGTGTCAGAGTGAGATCTTATACCACCACATCCAGGGTAGTGGGGACATGCCTCTCCAGGTGGGAGGCCCCTTCCACCTGGGTGTCCAGAGGAGCTCCTATACCGCCACAGGTAGGGTAAGGGAAACTTGCCACTCCAGGCCAGAGACATCTCCCACCTGGGTGTCAGGTGGAGATAGTATACTGAGCCAGCCAGGGTAGAGGGGACTCACCCCTCCCGGCGGGAGACCCCGCCAGCCAACCTGGGTGTGGGTGGAAGAGCTCACATACCACTGTTGCCAGGGTAGTGGAGACTTGCCCCTCCAGGCAGGAGACCCTCCCAACTGAATGTAGCTGGGAGCGTGTATTACACCTTACCCAGAGTAGAGGGGACTAGTCCCTCCAGGTGGGAGACTCCTCCCAACTGGGGGTCAGGAGAGCTTCTATACTACAGCAACCAGGGTAGAGGGTTCTTGCCCCTCCAGGTGGAAGACCCCTTCCACTAGGGAGTCTGGGGGAGCTTATATAATGCGGCAGCCAGAGTAAAGGGGACTCAACCCTATATACTGGAGACCCCTCCCACATGGGTATGGTGGGGGGGGGGCTCGTATACCTCCATATCCAGGGCAGAGGGGACCCACAACTTCTTGGAGGAGACCTCTTCCTCTTGAGTGTCTGGGGAGCTTCTTCACCTCTTCAGCCAGAATAGAAGGGACTCGCCCCTCTAGGCAAGAGACCCCTTGCACCTGGATGTCTGGAGCAGTTCCTATACAGCTGCAGCCAGGGGAAAGCTGACTTGCCCCTCCAGGAGGAAGACCCCTCCCACCTGGGTGTCAGGGGAAATTCATATACTGCTGCAGCCAGGGTAGAGTGAACACGCTCTTCCAGGCGAGAGTCCCCTCCCATCTTGGTGCCAGGGCAAGAATGTATTCTGCCTTAGCCAGGGTAGAGGTTACTCACCCCTCAAGGCAGGAGACCCCTCCCACCTGGGTTTCAGGTGGAGCATTTATACCGCTGCAGCCAGGGTAGAGGGGATTCATCTCTGCAGGCAGGAGACTTCTCCCACCTGGGTGTTCTGGGACCTCTTATATGGCACAAGCCAAGGTAGAGCGGACTCTCGCCATTCCAGGCAGGAGACCCCTTCCACCTGGGTGTGGAGGGTGAGCTTGTATACTGCTGCTTCCAGGATACAGGGGACTCCCCTGTCAAAGCGAGAGACCCCTCCTACCTGTGTGTCAAGGTAGTTCGTAAACCACCACAGCCAGGGTAGTGTAGACTCGCCCCTTCAGGTAGGAGACCGCTTCCACGTGGGTGTCAGGGGGAGCTCTTATACTTCCTCAGCCAGGGTAGAGGGGACTCGCCCTTCCAGGCGTGAGACTCCTTCCACCTGGGGAAGCACCTATACAGCTACAGGCAGGGAAGTGGGGACTCTACCCTCCACGCTGGAAACTCCTTACACCTGGTTGTCAGGGGAACTCCTATACTGCAGCAGCCAGGGTAGAGGGGACTTGCCCCTACAGGTGGGAGACCCATGCTACCTGGGTGTGAAGGATAAAACTTTTATACCTCTGTAGCCAGAGTAGTGGGGACTTGCTCCTCCAGGCAGGAGACCCCTCCTACCTGGGTGTCAGGGGGAGATCTTATACCACCACAGCCATGGTAGAGGGTACTTTCCCCTTCAGACAGGAGATCTCTCTCACCTGGTTGGCTGAGGAGCTTCTATACCACCACCACTGCAGGCAAGTGTTAAATGAACTCTAGCCTCCACATGGGAGACCCCTTCCATCTGAGTTTCCTGGGGGAGCTCCTATAATGCTGCAGGCAGTGTAGAGGGGACTCACAGCTCCAGGAGGGAGACCCCTTCCACCAGGTTGTCAGGGGGAATTCTTATACCACTGCATCCATGGTAGAGGAGACTCGCCCCTCCAATTGGGAGACCCCTCCCACCTGGGTGTTCAGTGGAGCTTGATTACTTCAGCAACCAGTGTAGGGGAAACTGACTCTTAAGGTCAGTGTCCACTCCCACCTGGGTGTCAGTGGGAGCTCCAAAACTGCCACAGCCAGGGTAGAGGGAACAAGCCCCTGCAGGCAGAAGACCCCTCCCACCTGGGTGTACTCAGAGCTCTTATATTTCAAGAGGTAAATTAGAGAGGACTCGCCCTCCCAGGTGTGATACCCTTCCCACCTGGATGTCAGGGGACCTTGTATACCACGAAAGCCAGGGTAGAGGGGACTCGCCTGTCCATGCCAAAGAACACTCCCATCTGTGTGTAGGGGGGTGCTTGTATACCACCTGAGCCAAGGTAGAGAAGGCTTGCCTCTCCAGGCGGCAGATCCCTCCCACCTGGATGTCTGGGAGAGATTGAATACCACCACAGTCAGGATAGAAGTGACTCATTGCTCCAGGAGGGAGAACCCTCTCACCTGGGTGTCCAGGTGTGCTCCTATATCCCCGAAGCTAGTGGAGAGGGGACTTGCCTCTCCAGTCCTGAAACCCCATAACCTGCATGTTGGGGGAGCTCTTATACCGCTAGAGTCAGGGTAGAGGGGACACAAACCACTAGGTGGAAGACCCCTCCCACATGGTTGTCAGGGGAAACTCATATACTGCTGCAGCCAGGGTAGACTGGACACTCTCCTTCATGTGAGATACCCCTCCCATCTTGGTGCCAGGGCGAGCTTGTATTCTGCCTTAGCCAGGGTAGAGGGGACTTGCCCCTCCAGGCGTAATTCCCCTCTCACCTGGTATCAGGTGGAGCTCATATATGCCAGAAGCCATGGTAGAGGCTACTTGCAACTGGGAATGGGGTTAACTCCTATACTGCCTTAGTAAGCTTAGAGGGGACTCGCCTCTCCAGGAGGAAGACCCCACCCACATGGGTATCTGCTGGGGAGGCATCTAATTCACCTGCATTCTGTGTAGCAGTGACTCTCCCTCTAGGTGGGAAGCTCTTCCTACTGGGGGTAGAAGAGGGCTCTCATACCCCCGAAGCCAGGGTTAAGGGGACTTGCCCCTTCAGATGGGAGACCCTCCCACCAAGGTGTGAAGGGCAGTGCCTATATCACTGCAGCCAGAGTTGTGGGGACTCGCCCCTCCAGGCAGGAAACCCCTCCCACCAGTGTGTCACAGGAAACTTGTAGACCACCTTAGACAGGGTAGAGGAGGCTTGCCCATAAAGGCAGGAGACCCCTCCAACCTGGCTCTCATCTGGAGCTCCTATACCAACCCAAGGATGGTAGAATGTACTTTCCCCTCTTGGCGGGAGACCCCTCCCACCAGGGTGTCAGTGGGAGCTCATATACCGCCACAGCCAGAATAGACATGACTCGCCACTGCATGCAGGAGACCCCTCTCAATTGGGTGTCTGGGGCAGCTTGTATACCTCCACAACCAGGGTATAGAGGACTCGCTGCTCCATTCGGGAGACCCTTCCGACCACTGTATCATGGGTATATCGAATACGGCCACAGCCAGGGTAGAGGGAACTATCCCCTCCAGGCTGTAGACCTCTCCCACCTGGGTTTCAGGGGGAGCTATTATACTGCTGCAGCCATGGTAGAGGAGACTTGCCACTCCGGGAGGGAGACCACTTCCACCTGGGTGTCCTGGGGAGCTCCTATACTGCTGAAGCCAGAGTAGAGCGGACTCGCTCCCCTAGGCAGGAAAACCCTCCCACCTGGTTGTCAGGAGGAGTTCCAATACTGCTATAGCCAGGGTAGAGCAGACTTGATCTTTCAGTGGGGAGACCTCTCCCACCTGTGTTAGGGTCTGTAAACAAGTCAAGATGGCGCCTGGCATTTTGCCAGAGGGAGTGGTTTGTGAAGTAATGCCAGTGAGTCATTAAGTGTGGAGATTCCTTATTGGTTGACTGCTGTATCTAGTTTATGTTAATTAAGATAAGCTGTGTGTAATGTATATATACCTCTCCTGTCCTACAATAAACGGCTCCCACTCCTGCTGTATCAATCTTCACAAATTGCTTGTCACCCCCGGTTATTTTGCTGCAGGCGGACTGCGGCAGATGGTGACCCATCGGGGAGCCCCGGGACACTCGGGGGTAAGTGACGAAAAAAAGATAGGACGGGAACAAATCTGCTCGTCCCTAGGCAGATAGGGCGAGAGGAAAAATGGCCATTTTGAGAAAATGGAGAAGATTGATACAGTATGTTTGTGTCTTGTTTTGTCTAAGTGTATTGTATTGTCTTTGTGATGAAAATACAGAAGGGGGATTAAGTAAATTACTAAGGGAAGAAGGCACCCCAGGGGAACCAAGAATGGTTAGGCATGTGTTGATAAGAGCCCAGGAACTCTAGTCAGAAAGAAAAAGAAAGTTCAGAAGAAGGATTATCAGGAAAAAAGTTGCAGAAAAAGGCTATTACTGAATACTTTTCATTACCGGAGGGTGCGTGAATCAGCGTGGCAGCTGCCACGTGCACAAGCCGGTCATGGTGCAGCAAGGACTTTACAAGTGGTGGCAGCAGGCTCTTCTCCGCCCCCCTCCTGGGGAGCGGGATGCCACTGCGTGAGCCCAAATCCAAACCTGATCCGGAGGCACAGTCTCGCAGGCTCTTGCTCCCTGTGCCCAGTGGAAGATGGAGTCCAGAACACTCCCTGGACTCACCCTGGGCCATCTGGGGCTGCCCGGGATGCTGCAAGGGGGAAGATGGCCCGCATCCCTGCAGTTTGTTCATTTCCAAGGCCAGTAACTACAATGGTTCTCCCACACCTGGAAGCTAATGAGTAAGGAGCACTATTAAGGCTTATTTCAAATGTAAAAAAAAAACCTTGAGATAATGTACTAAATTGTTCAGAAGGTTGTTTTCTTAGTGGAATGCTACAGGAGTTTCTTTAGCATCATTGCCGGAGTTCCTGCCTTCATCCCAGTGCCGGTAAGGACGAGGGTGGAAGAATTTTCAGTGTTGCTGAGAACCAGACGAGACTTCGGAGCTGTTGCTGTTTCTGCTGCTACAGCTTAGCCTAGCTGCCTGCAGAAGTTACATGGACTGTGAACTTACCTGGACTGTGATTTACCTGGACTGTGAGTTAATCTATTGAGAAACTGCTTTACCTGGACTGAGACAACATACTGTAGTCTACAACAAATTGTAACTCAGTATCTTTGCTAACAGTGTCATTGCTGGTATAATTTTTCCAAGGGCTTCTTGCATGGAGCCATCAATTGGCTTGGTATTGTGGCATTTTGTATCCTCCCCTTCTGCTTGTAGCAGATTATTTATGGTGTTTGTGTAAAAACCACTATGGTCGTTATTTAAATTAAACAAAAGGGGGAAATGTTAGGATCTGTAAACCAGTCAAGATGGCGCCTGGCATTTTGCCAGAGGGAGTGGTTTTTGAAGTAACGCCAGGGAGCCATTAAGTGTGGAGATTCCTTATTGGTTGACTGCTGTATCTAGTTTATGTTAATTAAGATAAGCTGTGTGGAATGTATATATACCCCTCCTGTCCTACAATAAACGGCTCCCACTCCTGCTGTATCAGTCTTCACAAATTGCTCGTCACCCCAGTTATTTTGCTGCACCCGGACTTCGGCACACCTGGATGTCTGGTTGAGCTCCTATACCATCACAGCCAGGGAACAGGGGACTCACCCCTCCAATCAAGGGACCTCTTCCATTGGGTGTCTGGGTAGCATGATTACTGCAGCAGCCAGGGAAGAGGGGACTCGCCTCTTCAGGCTGTAGTGCCTCCAACCTGTGTGTCAGGGGGAGATAATTTATTGCAGCAGCAAGGGTAGAGGGGACTCGCCACTTCAGGCAAGAGACCCATCCATCTTGGGTGTCAGGGAAAGCTAATAAACCACTGCAGTCAGGGTAAAGGGGACTCGCCCCTCCAGGCGGAAGACCCCTCCCACCTGGTTGTCAGGTGGAGCTCATATAGCCCAGCAGCCATGGTAGAGGTGACTTGCATCTCCAGGCAGAGACGCCTCCCACCTGGGAATGGGGGAGACTCCTATACCACCTAAGCCTGGTTAGAGGGGGCTCGCTCCTCCAGGCGGAATACTCCTCCCACATGGGTGTCTGGCGAGGGGGGTTTCTTATACAGCTGCAGCTGGGGTAGCAGCAACTCACCTCTCCAGGCGAGAGACTCCTCCCTCCTGGGAGTAGAAGGGGGCTCTTATATCCTCTCAGTCAGGGTTGGGGGGGACTCACCCCTTTAGGCTGCAGGCCGTCCCACCTGGGGGTGTGGGGGGAACTCCTGTACCACAGCATACAGGGAAGAGGCGACTGGCCCCTCCAGACAGGAGACCCCTCCCACCTGTGTGTCACAGGAAACTTGTATACCACCTTAGCCAGGGTAGAGGAGACTCACCCATCCAGGCAGGAGACCCCTCTAAACTGGCTGTCAGCAGGTGCTCATATAACACCACAGCCAGGGTAGAAAATACTTGCCCTTCCAGGCGGGAGATCCCACCCACCAGGGTGTCAATGGGATCTCATATACCACCACAGCCAGGATAGAGGGTTCTCACCCCTCCATGCGGGAGACCCCTCCCACCTAGGTGTCTGGAGGAGCTTTTATACCTCCGCAGCCAGTGTAGCAGGGACTCCCTGCTCAGTCCCGTGACCCTTCCCACCTGTGGGTCAGCAGGATCTCATATACTGCCACAGCCAGGGTAAAGGGTCTGGCCCTTCCAGGCGGGAGACCCCTCCCACATGGGTGCGTGGGGGGGAGATCATATACAGCCAAAACCAAGGTAGAGGGGATTTGCTCCTAAAGCAGGAGACCCCTCCCACCTGGGTATGGGGGGTGGAGCTCCTATAGCCCTGAGGCCATGGTAGTGGGGACTCGCCCCTCCAGTCAGGAGACAGCTCCCACCTGGGTGTCAGGGGGAGCTCTTACACCACTGAAGCCATGGTAGAGGGTACTTTCCCCTTCTGGCGGGATTCCCCTCCCACCTGGGTTTCGGGGGGAGCTGTATACCCCCGCAGCCAGTATAGATGGGACCGCCCCTCCAGGCAAAAGACTCCAAAATCTGTGTGTTGTGGGGAGCTCCTTTGCTGACAGAGCCAGGAGAGAGGGGATTCAACCCTCCAGGCATAAGATCCCGTCCACCTGGTTCTCAGGGGAGTTCATATACTGCCAGAGGCAGGGTAGAGGGGACTTACCACTCCAGGCTGGGGACCCCTTTCACCTGGGAATAGAGGGGAGCTCCCATACCACTGCAGCCTAGGTAGAGGGGACTTGTATCTACAGGCCGGATACCTTCCCATCTGGGTGTCAGAGGGAGATCCTTTTCTGCCACAGCCAGGTTAGAGGGGACCCTTCCCACCAGGTGAGAGACCCATCCAACCTGGGTGTCAGGGAAAGCTAGTATACCACTGCAGCCAGGGTAGAGCGGACTCGACCCTTCAGGCGGGAGACACCTCCCATCTGGTTATGGGGGATGGAGCTCCTATACCATAGCAGACAGAATAGAGGGGACTCGCCTCTTCTAGCAGGAGACCCCTTCCAACATGGTGTCTGGGAGAGCTGGTACAACCTGTCAGCCAGGGTAGTGAGGAGTCACCCCTCTAGGCAGGACACCCCTCCCACCTGGGTGTCAACGGGAGCTGGTGTACCCCAGCAGCTAGATTAGAGGCAAATGGCACCTCCAGGCGAGAGATACCTCCCACCTGGGAATGGGGGTAACTCCTATACCGCCTTAGTCAGGGTAGAGTAGACTAGCCCCTCCAGTCGGAAGACCCCTCCCACCTGGGTGTCAGGTGGAGATCATATACCCCACCAGCCAGGGTAGAGGCAACTTTTACCCCCAGGTGAGAGACACCTCCCACATGGGAATGGGGGTCACTCCTATACTGCCTTAGCCAGGCTAGAGGGGACTGGCCCCTCCAGGCGGAAGACCCCTCCCACAGCTGTGTCTGCAGAGGTGGGGTTCATATACAGCTGCAGCTGGGGTAGCAGAGACTTGCCCCTCTAGGCAGGAGACCCCACCGTCCTGGAGGTAGGAGGGGGCTCTTATACCAGAGCAGCATGGGTTGATTGGACTCGCCCCTTCAGGCGGGACACCCACCCTCCTGGGTGTTGCAGGGCAATTGTATATTGCCTTAGCCAGGGTAGAGTAGACTCTCTCATCCAGGCGGGAGACCCGTCCAACCAGGCTGTCAGCGGGAGTTCATATACTTCCACAGCCAAGGAAAAAGTGCTTGCCCCTTCTGGCGGGAGACCTCTCCATCCAGGGTGTCAGGGGGAGCTCATATATCTCCACAGCCAGGATAGAGGGGACTCCCACCTTCAGTCAGGAGACCTCTCCCACCTGGGTGTCAGGGGGAGCTCTTATACCACCTCAGCCATGGTAGAGGGAACTTTCCTTTTCAGAGGAGAGAACCCTCCCACCTGGGTGTAGGGGGAGCTCCTATACCACTGCAGTCGGGGTGGAGGGAACTCTATCCTCCAGACGGGAGACCTCTTTCATCTAGGGAGCTCCTATACTGCTTCATCAGGGTAGAGGGGAGTTTAGCCTCCTGGCCGGAAATTCCTCTCAATTGGGTGTCAGGGGACCTCTTATACCACTGCAGCCAGGTTAGAGGGATCTCCCACGTCTAGGCAGGAGAACCCTCCCAAATGGGTGTCAGGGTGATATCTTATACTACTGCAGCCAGGATAGAGCAGACTTGCCCTTCTAGTCGGGGGACACCTTCTAGCTGGGTGTCCGGGTGAGCTCCTATATATCAGCACCCAGGAGAGTGGGGACTTGCCCCTCCAATTGGGAGAACCCTCCCGACTGGGTGTCCGCAAGAGTTTGATTACTGCAGCATCCAGGGTAGAGGGGACTGGCCCCAACAGGAGAGAGACCCCTCCCATCTGGGTCTGGGGGCGGGGAAGCTCCTATACTGCCACAGATAGGGTAGAGGGAACACGCCCCTGCAGGCGGAAGACCCCTCCCACCTAGGTGTACTGGGAGCTCTTGTATGGCAAGAGCTAAAATAGAGTTGACTCTCCCTTCCATGCGGGATAACCCTCCCTCCTGGGTGTCTTGGAGAGTTTGTATACAATCACAGCCAGGGTAGAGGGGACTCATTGCTCCTGGCGGGAGACCCCTAAAACCTGGGTGTCTGGGAAAGCTCTTATAACCCTGCGCCAGTGTAGAGGGGACTCGCCACTCCAGTCGGAAAACCCCATTATCTTGGAGTCGGGGGGAGGTCCTATACCGACAGAGCCAGGGAAGAGGAGACTAGACCCTCCACGTGGAAGATCCCTTCCACCTGGTTGTCAGGGGAGTTCGTATACTGCCACAAGTAGGGTAGAGGGGACTCACCACTGGAGGCGGGAGACACGTATCACCTGGGTGTAGCGGGGACTTCCTATACCACTGCAGCCAGGGTAGAGGGGACTCGCATCTCCAAGCCAGAGACCCTCCCACCTGGGTGTCTGGGGAGATCCTCCCTGACAGCAGCCAGGGTGGAGGGGACTTGCCACTCCAGGCAAGAGACTCATCCAACCTGGTTGTCAGGGAAAGCTAGTGAACCACTGCAGTCTGGGTAAGGGGACTTGCCCCTTCAGGCGGGAGTCCCCACCTATCTGGGTATGGGGGGAAGCTCGTATATCACAACAGCCAGAATAGAGGGCACTCGCCCCTCCAAGCAGGAGACCCCTCCCACCTTGGTGTCTGGGAAAGCTGGTACACCCCCTAAGTCAGGGTAGAGGGAAGTCACCCCTCTAGGCGGCAGACCCTTCCACCTGAGTGTCAGGGGAAGCTCCTTAACCTCTGCAGCCAGGGTAGATTAGACTCACTCCTCCAGGAGGAAGACCCCTCCCACCTGGGTGTCAGGTGGAGCTCATATGCCCAATCAGCCAGTGTAGAGGAAAGTCGCACCTCAAGGTGAGAAACCCTTTCCACATAGGAATGGGAGTAACTCCTCTACCCCCTTAGTCTGGGTAGAGGGGATTCGCCCCTCCGGGCGGAAGACCCCTCCCAACTGGGTGTCTGGAAGAGCTTGTATACAGCCACAGTCAGGATAGAGGTGACTCATTGCTCCAGGTGGGAGACCCCTCCCACCTGGGTGGCTGGGAGAGCTGGTACACCCCCTCAGCCAGTGTAGAAAGAAGTAACCCCTTTGGGTGGGAGACCCCTCCCACCTAGATTTTAGGGGAAGCTCCTTATCTGCTGCAGCCAGGGTAGAGGGGACCTGCCCATCCAGTCAGGAGACCCCTCCTAACTGGGTGTCAGCTGGAGCTCTTATGCCCTTGCAGCCATTTTAGAAGGTACTTTCCCCTCAGGCGGAATACCTCTCCTACTTGGGTGTCTGGAAGAGCTTGTATACATCCACAGCCAAGGTAGAGGGGACTCATTGCTCCAGGTGGGAACCATTCCCATCTGGGTGTCTGGAGGAGCTCCTATATCCCCCCAGCCAGTGTAGAGAAGACTCACCCCTCCATTTGGGAGACCCCATACCCTGGGTGTCAGGAGAGCTCCTATAGAGCCAGAGCCAAGGATTGGGTACTAGACCCTCCAGGCGAAAGATCCCTTCCACCTTGATGTCAGCAGAGTTCATATACTGCCATAGCAGGGTAGAGGGGACTCGCCACTGGAGGCAGGTGACCACTCCAACCTTGGTATAGGGGCTACCGCCTATACCATCTTGCATCCAGAGTATAGGGGACTCACCTCTCCAGGATGGAAACATTCCCACCTGTGTGTCGGGGGGAGATCCTTTACTTCTGCAGCCAGGGTGGAGGGGACTCGACCTCCAGGTGAGAGACCCATCCAACCTAGGTGTCAGGGAAAGCTAGTAAACCACTGCAACCAGGGTAGAGGGGACTCGCCACTTCAGGCTAGAGACCCCTCACATTTGGGTATGGGGGAGAGCTCATATACCAAAGCCACCAGAATAGAGGAAACTCGCCCCTCCAAACAGGAGACCTCTCCCATCTGGTTGTCCGGAAGAGCTGGTATATCCCCTCAGCCAGGGTAGAGGGAAGTCACACCTCTAGGTGGGAGACCCCTCCCACCTGAGTGTTAGGGGAAGCTCCTTAACCTCTGCAGACAGGGTAGAGTGGACTCGCCCCTCCAGGGAGAAGACCCCTCCCACCTGGCTGTCAGGTGGAGCTCATATACCCCAGCAGCCAGGGTAGATACAACTTGCACGTCCAAGCGAGAAACATCTCCCACCTGGGAATGGGTGTAAGTTCTATACCTCTTTAGCCCAGGTAGAGGACAATCACTCTCCAGGAGGAAGGCTCCTCCCACCTGGATTTCAGGTGGAACTCATATACACCAGAAGCCAGGATAGAGGCAACATGCACTTCCATGAGAGAGACACCTCCCACCGGGGATTAAGGGTAACTTCTATACCACCTTTGCCAGGGTAGAAGGGACTCGCCCCTCTGGTCAGGAGACACCTCACACATGGGTGTCTGGCGAGGTTGGATTTTTATACAGCTGCTGCTGTGGCAGCAATGACTCGCCCTCTAGGCGGGAGACCTTTCCACCCGGGTGTCATGGTGAACTTGTATACCACTTTAGCCAGAGTAGAGGAGACTCGCCCATCCAGGCAGGATACCCCTCCAACCTAGATGTCAGTGGGAGCTCTTATACCACCATAGCCAGGGAAGAAAGTACTTGCCTCTCCTGGAGGGAGACCCCTCCCCTGAGGGCATCAGTGGGAGATCATATACCACAACAGCCAGGATAGAAGGGACTCGCCCCTTCAGGCAGGAGAACCCTCCCACCTGGGTGTCAGGGGGAGCTCTTATACCATGGCAGCCATGGTAATGGTACTTTCCCCTTCAGGCTGGAGAACCCTCTCACCTGGGTGTTGAGGGGAGCTCCTACACCACCACCGCCAGCGAAGAGGGGACTCATTCCTCCTGGAGGGAGACCCATCCCACCTCAGTTTCAGAGGAACATTTATACCACCTCAGGCAGTGTAGAGTTCCCTTTACCCTCCAGAAGGGAGAACTCTTCCACCTGGGTGTCCTGGGAAGCACTTATACCGCTGCAGCAGGGTAGGGTACTCTATCGCCCTGGCTGATGACTCCTTCCAATTGGGTGTCAGGGGAGGTCCTATACCAGAGCAGCCAAAGTAGAGGGGACTCGCACCTCTAGGTGGGAGATCTCTTCCACCTGTGTGTCAGTGAAAGTTCATATACCTCTGCAACCAGGGTAGAGCAGACTTGCCCTTCCAATCGGGAGATTCCTCCCATCTGGGGTCTGGGTGAATTCCTATACCTATGCAGCCACTGAAGTGGGGACTCACCCCTCCAATCAGGACACCCCTCCCAACTGGGTGTCCAGTGAGCTTGATTACCGTAACAGCCAGGGTGAGGGAACTTGCCCCTACAGGAGGAAAACCTTCCTACCTGTGTGTGCGTGTGTGTGTGTGTGTGTGTGTGTGTGTGTGTGTGTGTGCTCCTATACTGCCATAGCTAGGGTAGAGGGAACACGCCCCTGCAGTTGGAAGACCCCTCCCACCTTGGTATACTGGGAACTCTTATATGTCAAGGGCTAAAGGAGAGGGAACTCGCCCTTCCTGGTGGGATACCACTCCCCCTGGTTTCAGAGGAGCTTTTTACTGCCAAAGTCAGAGTAGAGGGGACTCACCTGTACATGTGGAAGACCACTCCCACCTGTGTGTAGGGGGACACTTGTATACCACCTTAGCCAGGGTAGAGAGAACTTGCCCCTCCAGGTGGGAAATCACTCCCACCTGGGTGTCTGGGGGAGCTTGTACAACCACACAGCCAGTGTAGAGGGGACTCGCCCCTCCAGTCAGGAGACCCTATAACCTGGGTATCAGGGGGAGCTCCTATACCGCCAGAGCCAAGGCAGAGGGTACTTGACATTCCAGGTGGAAAATTCCTTCCATCTTTTTGTCAGGGGAGTTCATATAATGCTACAGGCAGGGTTGAGGGTACTCACCACTAGAGGAGGGAGACCCCTCCCACCTGGGTGTAGGGAGGAGCTCCTATACCACTACAACCAGGAAGAAGGGGATTCGCCTCTCCAGGCTGGAGACCCTCCCACCTGGGTGTTAGTGGAAGATCCTTTACTACCAGGCCAGAGACCCTCCCACTTGGGTGTTAGGGGAAGATCCTTTACTGCCACAGCCAGGGATGAAGGAACTCGCCCCTCCAGGAGAGAGACCCATCCAATCTAGGTGTCAGGCAAAGCTAGTAAACCAATGCAGCCAGGGTAGAGGGTAATCGCCCCTTCAGATGGGAGACTGCCAGGGTATTTGGCACTCCTCCCTCCAGGCAGGAGACCCCTCTCATCTGGGTATGCCAGGGAGCTCATACAATGCATCAACCAGGGTAAAGGGGACTTGCCTCTCAATGTGGGATACCCCTCCCACCTGGGTGCCTGTGGGGGGCTGCTATACCACTACAGCCAGGGTAGAGTGGACTTGCCCCTCCAGGCAGGAGACCCCTCCCACTTGGGTGTCAGGGAAAGCTAGTATACAACTGGAGCCAGGGAAAAGGAGACTCTCCCTTTCAGGTGAGAGACCCCTCCCAGAGGGGACTCATCCATCCATGTGGGCGACCCCTCCTACTTGGGTATCTGGGGGGAGCTTCTATACTGCCTTAGCCAGAGTGGAGGGTACACTCTCCTCCAGGTGGGAGACCCCTCCCATCTAGCTATGTGGTGGGAGCTCATATATTGCTGCAGCCTGGATAGAGGGGACTTGCCCCACTAGGCGGGAGACCCCTCAACCCTGGTTGTCAGGGTTGCTCATATACTGATGCAGACAGGGTACAGGGGACTCACCACAAAGGGTGGGAGACCCCTCCCACCTTGATGTAGGGGGGAGATCCTGTACTGCCACAGCCAGGGTAAAGGGTATTCGCCTATCCATGCTGGAAACCCCTACCACCTTGGTGTCAGGGGGTGCTTTTATACCACCCCAGCCAGGAGAGAGCGGAATGCTGGAGACCTCTACCACCTGGGTTACTGCAGGGAGCTCTAACACTGCTGAATCCAGGGTAGAGTGGACTTGTCCCTCCAGGCGGGAGACCCCTCCAACCTGGGTGTCAAGGAAAACTCCTATACCGCAGCAGCAGGAGTACCAGGGATGTCACTCCTCCAGGCGGGAAACCCATCCCACCAGGGTGTCTGAGGTAGCTCATTTATTCCCCCAGCCAAGGGAGAGGGAACGTGGCCCTCAAGGCAGGAGACCCCTCCCACCTGGTTTTTCTGAGGGGGGAGGTGTATAGAGCTGCAGGCAAGGTTGCAGGGACTCGTCCCCCATGGTGGAAGATCACTTTCACCTGGGTTTCGTGGGAGCTCCTATCCCACTGTAGCCATGGTAGATGGGAATGGCCCCTCCAGGCAAGAAATCCGTCCCACTTGATGTGGGGGGAGTTCATATACCTCCAGGAAGGAGACGCCTCCCACCTAGGTGTCAGGGAAAGCTAGTATACCACTGGAGCCAGGGAAAAGGTGACTCCTCCCAGGCCAGAGACCCTCCCACGGGGGTGTTTGGGGGAGCTTCTTTACTGCCATAGCCAGTGTAGAGGGAACTCATGCCTCCAGGCAGGATTCCTCTCCCACCTCGGTATAAGGGAAAGCTACTACACCACTTCAGCCAGGGAAAAGGGGACTCGCCCCTTCAGTCAGGAGACCCCTCCCACCTGGGTGTCACAGGGATGTTGTATATCACTTTAGCAAAGGTAGAGGTGACTCACACCTTAAGGCAGGAGACCCCTCCCTCCTGGGTGTCTCTGAGCTTCTATACTGCATTAGACAGGGTAGAAGGTACTCTCTCCTCCTGGCAGGAGACCTTTCCCATCTTGCTATGGGGAGGGGACTAGTATACTGCTGCAGCCAGGAGGGAACTCACCACACTAGGCTGGAGACCCTTAATCCCTGGTTGTCAGTGGATCTCGTATACCAGCAGAGGCAGGGAAGAGGGGACTTACCATTCCAGGTGAGAGATCCCTCCCACTTGTATGTGTGTTGGGGAGCTCTTATACCACTTTAGCCAGGGTAGTGGGGACTCCCTGCTCCAGACAGGAAAACTTTTCCACCTGGGTGTCCATGCTAAAACTCGTTATTCCACCTTAGCCAGGATAGAGAGGACTCGCCACTCCAGGCGAGAGATTGCTCCCACCAGGGTGTCAGGAGGGAGCTCCTATACCATCAAAGCCAGGGTATATACCACTCCAGGTGAGAGATCCATCCCACCTGGATGTTAAAGGGAGCTCTTATAAAGCTGCATCCAGGGTACAGGAGACTCGCTCCTCCAGGCTGGAGATGCCTCCCACCTGGGTGTTGGAGAGATCTAGTATACCTCTGCAGCCAGGGTAGTGAAGACTCGCCCCTCCAGACAGAAGACCCTTCCCACCTAGGTGTCCAGTGCGGGGGCATGTATATCCCTAGCTAGGGTAGAGGGGACACGTCCCTCTTGTTGGAAGAGCCCTCCCTCCTGGGTGTCGTGGGAGCTCCTATACAGCTGCAGCCAAGCTAGAGGGGATTTGCCCCTCTAGGTCAGAGATGCCTTTCTCCTGGGTGTCAGGGGGTGCTCCTATACCGCTGTAGACAGGGTACAGGAAACTCACACCTCCAGGCAAGAGAGCCCTCCCACCTGGGTGTTGCAGGGAGCTTGTATACCAAGTTAACCAGGGTAGAGGGGACTGGAGGTGCGAGTCACCTCTACCCTGGCTGTGGATGTTTTGAACTCCCCCCTATGTTTTGAACATACCCTGGGGTGATGGGTCTCCCACCAGTGGTGGTATGTGCCCTGTAACCTAGCTGGGGCTGTATAAGAGCTTTCCCCAAAACCCAGGTAGGAGAGGTCACCCACGTGGAAGAGGGAGTCCCCTCTACCCTGGCTGCTGGGCTTTAGGAGCTCCCCCTACACTCAGGTGGGAGTGGTCTCCCATCTGGACAGGCTATTTCTCTCTTTCTCCTGGCTGAGGTGGTATGGTATATGGGGAGAAATGGGAGTAAGGGGAGTGGGTATCACAGGGAGAGGTGGGCTCAATGTCTCATTTCACTGTAAGGTGTCAGGATTGAGGAGCAGGCCACAGACTGAAGGAAGCCAAAGCCTCAGGCAAGGGGCACTGCTACCTTTCTTATAGAAAGTCCACAGGGCCAAACATCCCAGTTCCAGCCCCTGGCTCTGGTTAGCATCCTGAGAAAGGGATCTGGAAAAGGAGCACAGTAGGGACAAGGACAACAGGAGGGCATAACGTGAAGTTCTGGAAGAAGGGTGTTTGTGTGTTTTGGATCAGGATCACAGAAAGGAGACCAGGCTAGGGACATAAAGGAGGGCCCAGGCTAGGGGAGAAAAGGGAAGGTTGGGCCTGGCAGGCAGGGGGTGCACTAGGTTGTGAGATGCAGGGAAGCCAAGGGGAGTGGGGAAGTGGCCCCAGCAAGGCCCGCAGTTCTAGCTCAGGGAAGCATGGAACAAGAAGGACGCCTAGAGGTTCAAGAGAGGAGCCATTCCAGGGAATGGAGAGCCAAGGGCCAGTACTGGGGCAGGTGGCTCAGGACAGTGGAAAGTGCTGGGGAGGTAAGGCAGGGGAATCAACAGGTGGGGGGAGAGGCTCAAGTCTATGTACCACTGCCAGGTGTTAGGGTCTTGGTGCTGCCCCAAGGGCCTAGGGAGAGCAAGTAACCCATTCGAGGGTCAGGGTTTTGTTTCCCTTAAGGCATTCTGTCTCAGATGAGGATCAAGGACCAGAGACCAGGCCAAAGGGACCTAGAAGAGGGCTCAGGCCAGGGGAGAGAAGGGAAAATTGGCCCTGGAAGGAAGGGCTGTACTAGGGTACTGCAGTACAGGGAGGCCAAGGCGAGCAGGGAGGCCAAGGCGAGCAGGGAAGTAGCCCCAGGGATGGGCCCTCAAACAATACCTAGAAAAGCACTGAGCAAGAATGGCCACCAGAAGGTCAAGCGAGGAGCCAGGCCTAGGAATGGAGAGCTTTGGGCCTACACTGCTGTAGGGGGTTCAGGACAGTGGACAGGGATGGGGAGGGAAGGCTGGGATTCAGTGGTTGGGGTCAGGTTCGAGTGCCAGTGCCCCTGCCAGGTGTGATGGTTCCGGCTTCAGGACCAAGGGCCCAGGGAGGTCAAGGAGCCCACTTGAGCAGTAGGGCTCTGTTTACCACAAGATGCCATGGCGCAGATGATAATCAAATGTCAGGGACCAGGCCAATGGAGCCCAGCAAGGGAGAAGTCCAGGAGGACAGCAACTGCAAGGCATGACAAAGGGTTGCAGTGGGTGCAGAGAGGGGCAAAAGCCAGAACCCAAGCAAGGATTCCAGGTAAGGCACCAACTCACCCAAAAGAGTATTATGAAACAAAGGAGCAGAAGGCCCACTCTACAGAGGAAAGTGCTAGGGGAAGGAGATGAAGGAGTGGTGCTAGGATGAAGAGACAAAGGGCAGCACAAAGGCAAGTAGGAGAGCTCAATATGGGGCCCAAGCAAGGGGCCACCAGGTCTCTCAGGAAAACAAGAGACCCCACGAGAAGCCACGTGACACAAGGAATGTGATGAATGGCTCAGGTGAGCTGCCTGGTCCTGGAATTGGAACATGAACCATCAGGGATAGGAGGGCTGGGTTGGGATGGGGCAGCATGAAAGGCTAGAGGGCAGGGAATTGAAGGGAGGGGATCTTGCAGCACAAGGTCAGCACTAGGCCTTCAGTGGGAAGAGGCCAAGCCAATTCCACTCCTCTGCCCCAGATGTGTAGATTCTCAGAGAGGGAACTAGATCAAAGGAGTGCAAAGGAGGACACTGTGAGGGGATACCTTGTGTCTGGAAATAGGGGAGTTTGTGGGGAACCAGGACCCATTCTTGGAGCCCAGCCTAGGGAGAAGCAGTGGGAGGAGAGAGTCTGGGCAATGCCGGGATAGCACAATACTGTTGTAGGGTCAAATGAGGCAAGGCACCTAACCTAGCAGAAAACAGTTTTATTTGGCGGCAGCCAGGCTCAGAGGGCACAGCTTTTGCTGTAATCAATCAATCCCCTGAACCCCAATTTCAGGCAATTTCAGAATTTTATATCCAGCATGTATGGGGACGGGCTCAGGAGTTCACATTCCGCAGAAATTCACATAAAAGCAGTTTGTTCTTTCACTGTTTTCGGCAAATTAACTCTTCAAGGACAACACCTGAGTAGGTAGAGCTTCTTTTCTCCATTTTTCCTCTCCCTGCTAGTTGTTACCATGGAGCCCAGTTGGTAACATATCTTAAAAGTTTAGACATCTCTGTGAAGACCAGCTGAAGGTCAGAGGCCTTCTTTGCACATTTCTACAAACTACTGTACAGAAAATATTTGTGAAAAACTAGTAAGAGGGATCTCAGCAATTGGAGTGCTGGTATTTTCTCAGCAAGTGGCCAAGTAAAACAGGGCAACAGGAAAATAGTAAGTTTATCTACATTGCACTCTTTTGCAGAGATTCTTTTGGAAATAGTCCTAAAATCAGCCATGGTGAAGATTTCTGTAGAATCTCAGTTAAGACTTTTCTGTGGAGAAAGATGGTGTCAATTAAATCCCCACCTTAAATGATGCTCCCCATAAATTAATCCTTTAAATTTAAGAGCATCATTACCATTATATTGGCTTAAGGCCTTATATAATGTCAAAACTTTAGTTTTTGTCATCTTTTCAAAAGCAGCTTCATAGTGGATGCATTAGTTTTAATACCCAGTGGAGCCAAATATGGGAGCCATTAACAAGTTGACAGCCGAATACCCACTATAGCAGTTATGCTTTGAAATTTACCAAGGGTTGACATCCGTCTCCCAAAAGCATGTTTGGGACACAAAGTTGAATGCCCTTCGAAGTATGCAATAGCACATGTGTTAGTTCTCTTGTGTTGTTGGCTGTAGTCTTAACTGTTTGTCATTTGTCATCCATTTGCATGCAACAAGCTGAGCTGTTGATCTCTCCACATATTTCCTCTTTCCTCAGCCAGTAGGTAATCTAATGCCAAGCGGTTTTGATAGTTAGCCACTCGTGTCAGGTATGTTTTGTGGCTATGAGATCAAATGTTGTGGCATTCTGATTAATAATAATTTCTAGTACAGCTTGTAAGTGAATAATCCTGTTTTACATGTATATAGGAGTTCTATAACTCCAATTGCCATTTTGTGCCCAGGTAGTGGGAACATAAGTGGCAATGATCCTCTGGGGTGGCCAGTTATCTTCACCCCAAGATTGGTGACCTCCTAAATCAAGTTACTTCACAATGGACCTATTTTGTATTTCCAAACAGTCATCCATCCATTGCATTTCTCTGGAAGGTCATGTCCTAAATCTATATTTTACCACGTCTTTGTTATAGTGGATTGTCTTGACACATGGTTCACATGATCTTCATGGTTGGAATAGGAGTGGAATAGAACCTCTTAAGGTTATCAAAAACAAACAAACAAACAAACAAAAAACTAGATAATAGACTAACGTTTTGGTTAGCATAGTATAAACATCATAAATTAATAAAGTGAAACTAATAACACCAAAGAAATCCTTGCAAATTTATATAAGCAAGATAAAAAAGTATAAATGAATTTATTTCACCCAGTGTCCAGTCAATAGGAGTTACTATTATCAAACCAGTAGCAAAAACCAGAGAATTATGTATATATCTAGAGGCGAGGGTTGGCTATGCATTATAGTATAAGAACTATCTTAGGTGCTGAAAGCATTCATTTGTCTTGGTGGAGAGTTTATCTTTCATGGTGCATTGACCAGACAGTATCTCCCCCCTGTGTGGCTGAAGCAGGGCCATAGTCTCTTCAAGCTTTGGCTGTGCTTACACCAGTCAGCTTCCAGAGCTATTGAAGCAGGGCTGTTGTCCTTCTGACTCTCAAGCTTCTCTGTTGCTTTTTTTTTTCTAGACAGCTTCAAGGGCTTAGCAGTATCTGGAGTACATGCTCACTCCACAGCTGTAGGCTTGAGTCTGGGTTAGTCAATCAAGGGACCTATTTTGCAAACTTGACTGCAATTGGGGTGAATAAAATAACAGGGAAAGGGCCCTTCCAATGAAGTTTAGGTGTTTGAATATTCCATTCTTTGACCAGAATCAATCCCCAGGCTGAAAGGGGTGTGCACCTGTGGTCAAATTTAGTGGCAGTCTTTCTTTAACCCATTGGTTGAGAACCTGTAAAGTTTTCCCTAAGGCCTGAAGCTGTCATCTCAGGGTGAATTCTCCTATCTCTCAAGTCTCCCAATGGTCCTCTAATAAGAGGGGGGGCTCACGAACATTATCTTATAAGGAGAGAATCCAGTCCTCCTAGTGAGGGTAGATCTAATCCTCAACATTATAGCAGGGAGAAGTTCATCACAATGTAAGTGAGTCTCCTGACACAGCTTACCCAATTGAGACTTAAAGTCCTGTTCATCATTTGAACTTTACCCAAACTCCACAGACTATAGGCAGTATGTAACTTCCATCTGATGTTTAAACTCTTGGTCAGGAATAATATCACCTCTACCCAAAAGCTAGCCCATGGTCTGAGCCAATAGTGATTGGGAAAAAATCTGGAATTATTTCCCAGAGAAGCATCCTGGTTATCTACCTTGCCTTTTCAGGGTGGGTGGGAAAGGCTTCCACACAGTCAGAGTAGGAAAACACAAAAACCAGAAGTTCCTCATAGCCTGTGAATGTGGTAGTTCAGTGAAGTCTGCTTCCATGTCTTCAAAATGTGCTCCTGTATTGTTTGAATTTCTGGTGGGAGCTCTGGCCCCTGACAAGGACTGTGGTGAACACAAACCTCACATTGTTTTCAGAATATCCAGATGAAGTTTGTGAGGCAGAGGACATAGGAATGTTGACTCAGAACTGTCTCAAGTGCTGTATGTCCAACGTGGTCCTTTATAAACAGTTCCTGTGGAATCTCTGGGATGGCTATGCTGGCCATTAGAATATCTTCATCATCCTTCTTGGAGAAAATTTTTTTTTCCAGTTTTGAACCATTTATATTCATGTTGGGAGTATGTTGGCTCCCATTCTGTTAAATACTTGGTGAGGCAGAAGGGCAGCCTTTAAACCTGGGACAGGATTTTCTTCTTATTTCTTGCAGACAGCTAACCTGGCCTCTCTGTCAGCTGGCCCATTGTCTGAGCCAATATTGATTGGGAAAAAAAAATCTGAATATATTTCTGGCTCATTTTGGGTCTTGCAGCAGCTGAGCCCTGAGAAACCACAGTGTTTCCCTTTCTGGGACTTTGGCAATATAAAATCACAATGTTCTTGGGAGCTCACAGTGCATCCAGAAGTTCAAGAATTTCTTGCACATACATCATGCCTTTCTTTTCTCCTGAGGTAATGATCCCCTTTTCCTTACATGAGGCCATATGAACATGAAGGGTACCGAACACATATTTTGAATCTATGTAAATACCACATGGAATCCTGCTGTCAACTTAGGTGCTTGAGTCAAAGCAAAAAGTTTTGCTTTTTGTGCTGAAGTTCCCTAAGGCAGAGGTTCTGCCTTGAAAGTGGAATCCAGAGTGACCACAGCATATCCAGCAAAACATACCTCATCTTTTATATAACTGCTTCCATCTGTGAAGTACTCCACATCAGGGTCCCTGAGGGCTGGTCTGCGAGGTGTGGTCTGCTGGAAAACATTTCATCCATGACTTCAATACAGTTGTGATCAGGATATCCAGGTCCAATGGGCAGCAAGATTGCTGAGTTCAGAGTCTGGATGACTTCCACATGGATACATGGGTTTTCACAAGACATCGCCTGCTTTTGACCATTAGTCAACCAATATTGTCCTTTGTATTCTACCAATGTCAACACTGAATGAGGAAACCTGACAACCAATTTTTGTCCCATAGCCAGTTTATCAGCTTCCATCATCAGAAGATCTGTGTCTGCAAGGGCCAGTAAACAAGGTGGCCAGTCTTGGGATACAGAACCCAGCTCTTTGGACAGATATCCATGTCAAGACTCCTACAGCCATTCTACACTGTTCCTGGATGTACAGAAAGAAAAACTTTGTGATGTAAGGGAACCCTAGTCCAGATGCACTGAGACTGCTTGTTTAATGTTCTTAAAGGTCTTTTGCTTAGGTGGCCCCATATTAGTGGATTTCATTCTCCCCCCCCCCCCTTGTGGCTTCACAGAGGTGTTTGCTATAACTGAAAGTTATATATGGCTGAATATATAACTTAAATCAATATGTATGGCTGAGTCTGGTAGCCCCCAAGAATTCTCTAGTCTGATGGCAGGTTGAAAGGAATGGAATTGATCAGATTTACTGTTTCTTTTGAGGGCCAGTGGCTAATGTCTGTTCTGTTGCTGAGTCAGATGGTATCCAAAGTATTTGACCTTTTGATTGATAGATATGGGCTTTTAAGTCATAGTACAGTACTGTCCCAAAGATTATGTCCTCAAGCCCCTGGGAGGAGCTGTCATTTAGGGAAGGGGATTGTACATAGGTACTCTGGCACTTTAAGATGCAGGGATTTTTTGTTATCTCCCTGTGTAGGATCTTGGCTGCTGGTATTCTCCAAATCTCAAATCTAATGTAAGTCTTAGCAGAGATTGATGTCCTGGGACATGATTTGTATGAAAGACACCTATGTCAAATTCAGTGTGGGCTCTCTGCCATGGTTGGAAGTCAGGTTCCCTGCAGGTCCTGGTGTGGCAGCCACATTGTGCTCACCACGGTGTTGCTCTTTGTCTGTGTGGCTTTCTCCTCTTGACAGGTGGAGCCTGCTCTACTTGTGTATAGCAGCTGCCCCACTTGTGTTTTTGTTCACTATGCCTTGTTACATGGGGCTTTGTGTTCCTTATTGTTGGTGGCTCACAGCGAGTGGCTTGGAGCCAGGATGGCAGGTCCTTTTGGAGTGTCCACTTTATAGCCCACTATAGGGTATTAAAATGAATATATTTCTGGTTCATTTTGGGGCTTGCAGCAGCTGAACCCTCCTGAGGCACTGGGTCCTGTGCACCAGATGCAGTTGTGTGTGTCCATCGGACCCCTGCCATATTTGTCAATCATCAACTTCTGAGCAATTGGGAAGAAATTGAAAGGAGGGGTTGGGGCCAAAGGCTGGGGCAAATCATTCATTCCTTCTTGTTCAAGGCTGAGCACTTGAGCATAGAAGTGGATGATTGCCCACTGGGGCCACTGGAGACTTCCTCTTCTGTCTGGTCATGCTTATTTTTCCTTATAAACCTTTGGACCATTGGCTTTGTTCTAGTGAGACCCCCGCGACCTCTGGGTTGTGGTGAGGGTAGCTGTAAGGTGCTGGGTCCAGTGCATCAGATGCAGTTGTGTGTCTCTATCCTCCTCTTTATCTTTGTGGTCTGCCTGTTTTGAGCCTCTGGGTCTCCATTGAGAAAAACTGTGGTGGCCATCTTCATCAGCTCTCTGGCACACTTCTCAGTAAAGCCAGTTTGTAATTTTTTAGGCAAATGTCACTCATAGCTTGTTACACAAAGGCTGAATTGGTCACCTGTTGCTTGAGCCTCTGCATCTCTTCCATGGCAAACTTGCATTGTGGCACCAATGCTTGTATGGTGCCCCTCCTTTCCCGGGCACCTCTTGGCAGGGAGAGGGTCATCAGCAGCAGGGGCCCAGATACTCACCTCTGAGTCAGTTGGGCACAAGTCTCTTGATCATTTGTGCCAGTTTCATAAGGCAGAGTGGCCTTAGGCAGATGTGGTGTCCTGAGAAATGTTCAGGGCTATCAAAGGTGCAAGAGGGGAGATGCTGGAGCTGCAAGAGGCTTTGCTTGGCTCTGTTTATCTGCAGATGTGCTCTGGCTTAGACTAGGGCTTAAGGCTGGCTCCGATTCCTGCTAACTATTGGGTGCAGTTTATTCTTTTATGGGACCCTATCCTAGGTCTGGATAATGGGCTTCATCAGATCAGTCATGACCCAGTGTTTCTCCATGTAGGAGAAAATATACTTTTTCCAGCTTATGAGCTCAATGGTGGTGAAAGGCTGGCACACAAAACTGCCTTGTCTCCCTCAGGTGTTTCTCTCTGGTCAGTATGGACAGGTCCTTTAATCCCTTGCAGGGGCATATAAAGTGTGCTCATTGGGGTTGTGGCTCTGGTCTTGGGACAAATCTCCCACTTTAATATTGGGAGGTGAAAAAGTCTGGTTCTATGAAGCCTTTGGCTCTGAGGACACCAAAGAGGAAGAAATAGCCAGTATTGGGAGCCATCATTTGTTGCTTCTGAGGATGACGGGACTGAGGGGACAGATTGCTGTCCCACTGGTCTTGGAAAAGTTGGGTAGAGTGGCAGATAAGGTGGTGGGTCCTTTTCTGGCTTCTGGGGAAAACTGTTTCCCTTCCTGTTTTTCCTCCATCAGGTTTTCTGATTAGCTGCTTTCCCTTGGGTGTTAGAGACCACTAGGTTCCTAACATCAGCTTGAACTCTCCATCTAGACAGGCTCTCAACCAAGGGGGATGTTTTATTAGTATTCTTTGATAGCAATCAATGTAAGAGTATTGGTTCAGGGACTCAAACAATAAGCAAAAGTACCTCAGCAATGATTCTCTTATCTAAAGATCCTTCTGATGGTCAGCCAACATCTTGGGTGAGCCATTCTAATACAGAGGGTATGCCACCATTGTGGAGTGAGTTTCACCTCACAGTTACCAGGAAAAGCTTCCTAAAGGATTTTAACAAACATTTCAGAAGTCCCAGCTTTCTTTGTATACCTCCCATGTTCCAGCCTGCATCAGCATGACACATTTAGGACAAGACTCGCTTTGTCCATCTCAAGCTGTTCCCTTGTGGGACTTAGGTACCTCTTAACCTTGCAGGTTTGCATGAACCCCCAACCTGGAGCTTTCACCTAGATGGTGGTTGGTAAATTTCCACCATAGACTGTATGAGGTGCCATGGAACCTCGGATCAGGATTCCACACTCGTTTCTGCCCTGGGGTTGGGTAGGAAACCTTCCATTTGTTGGTCTCATTCGCATACTTTTCCTCAGACATGGTCAGAATAAAATTTGTATACTGCCCAAATTCCAACAATTCCAAAGCAAAAAAATGGAGTCATGAATTCCCCCTCTGCTCACTGACCACCAACACAGTCGACTCCGGCAACTACCTGGGTCTGTTTCAGCTCCAACCACTTTGGAGAATACTCGGGACCCACAGAGGTTCATCAAGTCTCTCTTCCACCTGCTTAGGCCTTGAAAGGGAAGTCAGGTGGGCTTCAAATACAAATGGACCCATGTCCTAACTATTCAGTTGTGCAGTTCTCCAAAACCCTAATTCTGGTTCCTGATTCCTGTGGGTCCCTTTGTGCTCTGAGGTGGCAGACCTAGGGTGCTTTGTGAGTTGATCCTCCTTCAGGCCAAGAGTGGCCTGGGTGTACCAAGGAGAACGTTGTTCCCCACTTCCCCAAGGAAGTGGGTCCCCAGAGAGAGGAGAGGCACAATAGCCTTCCGTACCTCCTCTGTCCCATCTGGGTAACCACAAATATTGTAGGGACAAAAAAGGCAAGGCACTGTGCAGGGTCATGTTGGGTGTGGAGAGAGCCCAGAGCCAGGCCTTAAGCAAGGAGCCCAGGTAAGGGTCTCAACCCGAACGCCCAAAAATGAGGGACACAAAGAGCAGGAGGCTGTCAGATGTGCCCAGGTAAAACACAAGAGGATGGGAAGAAAGGGGTGAAACGAGAAGGAGGAGTCAGGTGGAAGCACAGGGCAAACCAAGAGAAGCACGCTAGGGGGCTCAAATCAGAATGACACCAGGCGAAGCCACAGGATGCCACATGATTCAGTCACATCCTTATGGGCTCAGTTGAAGGTTCAGGGTCAGAGATTGCTGGGTTGGGACTGTAGCAACATTGAAGACCAGAGGGCAGGTTAGGGAAGGGATGAAATAGTGCAGGATATATCTGGCGCAAAGCACACTCTCACTACCAGGTGTCAGGTTTCTGGCAGCGAGGGCCATCAGGCAAGGAACAGGGCTGTGTTTCCATAGGAAGATTTCAGGATGTAGCAGCCAGTAGTCTGCCCAAGGTGAGTAGATCCTCAGAGAGGATTAGAAGCAAATGAGAGCAAAAGAAGGAGACTATGAGGAAATGCCTTTCACCCGGACTTGGGGGAAATCAGTGGGGAGGAAGGACCCAATAAAGGAGCCCAATTTAGGCAGAAGCAGTGGAGGGAAGTGTCCAGGGAGTGTCAGGATAACACAGCACAAAGAAAACAGAGGGGAGGCATATAAGAGCCCCGAGTAAGGGGCCTGAAATCAAGTTACATGAGCAAGGTCTTCAAGCAGGGTGGCCAGCATCTCAAGCAAGAAGCCAGGCCTAGGAACAGACAGCCAAGGGCAAGGGCCAGGGCCAAGGCATATGAAAATGGACAGGGCTGGTGAGGAGAGGGGGGAAAGGGAGCGAGCTTGTGGTGCCAAGGAGGAAGGTTCAAGGACCAGGCCCACTACAGGGTGTCAGTGTCTGGGAGCAGGGCATGGGCTGAGGGAGGCCAAATGGCCTATGCAAGGGAAGAGCTACATTTAACAAAAGGGATCCCACAGGGCCAAGAGGCCAGGTCCAGTCTCCTGGACTGGGTGAGTATCCTGGGAAGGGATCAGTAAAAGGGGCCTGTCAGTGACAGAGATGACAGGAGGGCCGAATAAGGGCACTGCCTGAAGGGCCAGAAGACTGGTGTGGGTGGAATATGGGCCAGAATACAAGCAAGGATTCCAGGTTAGGGACCTAGAAGAGGGCCCAGATCAGGGGAGAGCAAGGAAAGGAGGGACAGGTAAGGTGAGGCTGCATTAGGGTACTGCAGTTCAGGGAATCCAAGGGGAGAGGGAAACAGCCCTAGAGAGGGGCCCACACACCAAGCCCAGGGAAACACTGAGCAAGAAGGGCCAATACAGGTTCTAGTGAGGAGCCAGTCCAGGGAATGAAGAGCCAAGGGCTGGGGCAGGGGCGTCAGGTAAGGGGACAAGTGTGGAGAGAGAAGGCAGGGGATACAGCAGGGTGGAGCTAGGCTCCAAGCCCAGGGCAACTGCCAGGTTTCAGGGTTCTGGGTACAGGACGAAGGTACAGGGAGAGCAGAGGGCCCAAACCAAGGGCAGGGCTCTGTTTCCTAAAAATCACACTGGCACAGATGTGAATATAGGTCCAGGGACTGGGCAAAGGTGGCTGGAAAGGGAAGGCAGCCAGGGGGAAAGCGAGGGGAGGTCTCAAAGTGAGGTCACAGTGGGTGTGGAGAGGGGTGAGAGCCAGTAACCAAGCAAGGAGTCCAGGCAAGCTACTGACCTGACCCAAGATGATGAGAGACACAAGAATCAGGGGACTGCACAAGGGGAAAGCAGGGAAGGGGAGGAAGAGGTGAAGTGAGGATGAGGAGACAGCTGGTGGGTGGATGGTTGGCACAAGGGGCACCAAGGGGAGTGAGATAGGTGTCACAAGATAGGAGCCCCTGCATCCAACCCCACATGAATAAATGCCACATAAAGCCATGTGACACTACCCCACATGACTAATGAATGCAGTCAGGGGCCCAGGTGAGGAACCTGGCCCGAAGACTGGAGCACAAATGATCAGGCTTCTGGAGTGCTGGGTTATGGTAGGGACAGCATGCAAGGGGAGATGACAGGGGAGGGAAGGGAGGGGATTGAGTAGAGCAAGGTCCACACAAGGCCCACGTCCACAGCCAGGTGTCAGTGTTCAGGCAGCCAAAGGGGCCCAGGTGAGGGGCTAGGCTCTGTTTCCCATAGGAAACTTCAGGACACAGAGGCCAACCAATTCCACTCCTCTGCCCCAGGTAAGTAGATCTTCAGGGAGGAAGCTAAACAAGTGCAGGGGTGGGGATGTTGGGGAGCGGAGATAGGGAAGCTGGTGGTGCACAGGGAGAAAGTCTCAAGGCCCATGTCCACTGATAGGAGTCAGAGTTGCAGAGCAGGACCCAAGCTAAAGAATGACAAAGGGCCCAGGCAAGGGGCAGGTCTAATTTTTACCTTAGGAGCCAGGAGGTCCAACAGGCCAGGTCCACTCCCCTGCTGTGGGTGTGAATCCTGGGAAAGGGGTAAAGAAAGGGGGCTTGACAGGGAAAGAAATGAAAGGAGAGCACAGCGGGAATGGCCGGAGGATGGGTGCTGATGGGGTAGGTCCTGGACCCCAACAAGTAGCCCAGGTTAGGGACCTAGAGGAGGGTCCACACGAGGGGAGAACAGGGAAGGGCAGCACTGGGCAGACAGGCAGCCCTAGTGGACTGCAGTGCAGGAACACCAGGGGGAGCAGGGAAGCAGCCCAAGCAAGGGGCCCACAGTCAATGCCAGGCACACTCTGGGCAACAAGGGCCATCAGAGGCTCAAGCAGGAAGCCAGGACAGGGAATGGAGAGCAAAGGCCTGGAGCTGGGGCACGGGGCTAAGGACAGTGGACAAGACGTGGGTGAGTAGCCAGGGGATCCAATAGGGGAAGGCTGGTACAGGCCTAGGGCCACTGCCAGGTGTCAGGGTTCTAGGTGCAGGACCAAGCACACAGAAAGAGCAAGGAGCCCAATCTAGAGGCTGCTTCTCATCAGGCACCCTGGCCCAGATTAGAATCCAGGGCCAGGGACATGGCAAAGGAGACCTGGCAAGGGAAAAGGGACAGGTAGAGCATGAGAGCAGGGCATGGCAGGGGTTCCTGGTGAGTGCTCAGAGTGGCAAGACCCAGGACCCAAGCCAGCTGCCCAGGAAGGGACCCACCCGACCATTCTTGTATGAGAGACCCAAAGAGAAGGAGACCCACAAGAGCCAAAGGAATTCGTGAGTGGAAGGAGATGAAGGGGTTGCATGAGGACAAGAAGAAAGAGAAAAGTGCAAGGGGCACCTAGGGGAGCCCACTTGGGGGCACAAAAAAGAGGCCCCCAGGTCAGACCCAACACAAAGAGACCCCCATGCTATGATAAAGGACATGAGGAAAGGGCTCCGGGGTTCAGGCGAGAAGCCAGTCCCTGGAACTAGAGTGCAATTGACCAAGGCTAGGAAAGGCTGGATTGGGGTAGGGGCAGCATGCAAGGCAAGAGGGCACTGGAGAGAAGGGAGGGGATTTCTCAGGGCTGGGTTGGAGCAAGTCACATGTGTACTGCCAGGCATCAAGGTTCAGGCAGTGAAGGGGACACAGGCAAGTGACAGGGCTGTGTTTCCCACTGAGAGCATTCAGGGTGCAGAGGCCAGCCAGTTCCTCTCCTCTGCCCCAGGTGAGTAGATCCTCAGAGAGGGACCAAAGGAGGGTCAAAAAGGCAATGTGAGGTGATACCTGTGATGCAGAGTTTGGGGTGGGGTCGGTTGGCAGCCAGGACCCATTTGAGGAGCCAAGGCTAGAAAGAAGCCAGGGGAGCAGAGGGTCTGGGAAGTACCAGGATAACTCAGCATAAGGGGAACAGAGGCAAGTCACAAGAGGGTGCCGGTAAAAGGAGCCTGAAATGAAGGGACATGGAAAGTGTCCATGAGAAGGGTGGCCAGGGGCTCAAGCAAAAAGCTGGGCCCAGTAATTGAGAGCCAAGCACTAGCATCTGGGCCTGAGTGAATAAAAATAACATGGTTGTTTGTGGGAGCTCTTATACCTCTGCAGCCTGGGTAGAGCAGACTGCCTCCTCCAGGAGAGAGACCCTTCCCACATTGGTGTTCATACCAGCTTGTATTCTGCCTCAGCCAGTGTAGAGGGAACTGTCCCCTCTAGACAAGAGACCCCTCCCACCTTCGTTTGTAGAGGGGGTTCCTATACAGCTTCAGCCAGGGTACCAGGGACTCGCCCCTCTAGTAGGGAAACCCCTTTGACCTGGATGTCTGAGGGAATTCATATACCTCCACATGCAGGGTGGAGGGGACTCGAACCTCCAGGCGGGAATCTCCTCCCTCCTGGGAGTCTGGGGGAACTCCTACACCTCCACAGGCAGGGTAGAGGGGACTCACCTCTCCAGGCGAAGACCCCTTCCAACTGGGTATCAAAGGGAGCTCATAAACCATAGCAGCCAGGAAATGGAAGGGGAGGAAAAGGCTATGTGAAGACCAGGAGAAGCCAATGGGCGCCTAAGGGAGCCCACTGGTGGGCCCAAGCAAGGGGCCTTTAGGTCAGACCCAACACAAAGAGACTCCTTGCTATGCCAAGGGTCATGAGGAACGTGGTCTGGTGCTCAGGTGAACACCCAGGCCCATGGACCAGAGCACAAAAGGTCAGGGTTAGTGAGGACAGGATTGAGGTAGGGGCAGCATGGAAGGTCAGAGAGGAAGGAGGGTATCACTCAGGGATGGGTTGGAGCAAGTCCCTGTTAACTGCCAGGCCTCAAGGTTCAGGCAGTGAGGGGGACTCAGGCGAGTGGCAGGGCTGTGTTTCCCATAGGGGACATTCAGAGTGCAGAGGCAAGCCAGTTCTGCTCCTCTGCTCCAGGGGAGTAGATCCTCAGAGATGGACCTTGACCAAAGGAGGGGGACTAAAGAGGGTACTATTAGGGGATACATGGTGTGTGGAATTGGGAGGGGGTTGGCAGGACTCATTCATGCAGCACAGGGTAGGGAGAAACAGTGGGAGAGGAGGGTCTGGGCAGTGCCAGAATATTACAGCACGAGGGGATCAGAGGGGAGCCACAGGAAGGGACAGTCAACAAGGGCCTGAAGCCAAAGGACAGGGAAAGGGACCTCAAGAAGGGGGAGAATGGCTCAGAGTTTCAAGCAAGAGCTGGGTCCGGTAACATAGAACCACCTGCTAGCACCTGGGCCTGGGTTAATGAAAAGAAACATGGAGGGGGAGCAGCGGGAGGGGAGAAAGTGGAGTCATTGGCACAGGGGGTGAATGGCTCAAGGTCTAGATAAACTGCAGGGTGTCAGGGGTCGGGAGCAGAGCCTCAGCTGAGGGAGGCCAAAGGGCCCAGGCAAGGAGCAGGGCTACGTTTTCCAAAGTGAGCCTCCAAGGCCAAGAGGCCAAATCTATTTGCCTGGCCCAGGTGAGCCTCCTTGGATGGGGATCAGAAAAGCAGGTGTGGGAGAAATAGAACGAACAGGAGGGCCGAAGCAGGTTAAGCCTGAAGGGCCACAGGTTGGGTGTGGGTGGGCTGGGGGCCAGGACTCCAGCAAGAATCCCAGGCAAGGCACCTAGAAGAATACCCAGGCTAAAGGAGTGTAGGGAATGCTGGGCCCTAAAGGCAGGGCTGCACTAGTGTACTACAGTCCAGAAATGCCAAGGGGAGCAGGGAAGCAGCTCAAGTGAGGGGCCCTCAAACAGTGCCCAGAAAAGCAGTGAGCAACAAGGGCCACCAGAGGCTGAAGCAAGAAGCCAGGCCAGGGAACAGAGAGCCAAGGGCCAGGGCTTCGGCAGGGTGCTTGGGAGAGTGGATTACATTCTGGAAGCAAGGTAGGGAATCCAGCAGGTTGCATCCAGTCTCCATGCCCAAGGCCACCTCCATGTTTCAGGGTTTCTGGTGCCGGACCAAGCACCGAGGGAGTTCAAAGGTCTCAGTTGAGGGCCAGGGCATTGTTTCCCATAAGGCGCTCTGGATTAGATGAGAGCCTAAGGCCAGGGTCTTGGCAATGGAGACCAGGAAAAGGAAGGGGGGCAGAAGGAGGGCGATGGGAGGGCACACAACGTGGTCGGGGTGGGTGCACATAGAGGCAAGACCCAGGACCCAAGCCAGGTGCCCAGGCAAGGGACTCACCAGATCAATAATGATGGGGGACCCAAGGAGCAGGATACCTTTCAGTGACTGAAAAAGGTGCAAGGGGAAGGGGAGGAGGAGTTGCTTAAGGACCAGGAAAAGCCAAGGGGCACATAGGGGAGCACATTTTCATGGGTAAGGACATCCTGGCATTCTTGGACTGCAGTACCCTAGTGTATCCCTGCCTTTCTGGCCCAGCGATCCCTGTTCTCACCTTTCCTGGGTCCTCTTCTATGTCCCTTGCCTGAGCTCCTTGCTGTGGTCCTGGTCCCCACCCCACCCACATCCATCCTGCTGCCCTTCAGGCTATGCCCCGCTTCGGCCCTCCTGTCTTTTCCATCTGTGCCATGCCTGCTTTTCTGATCTCCTTCCCAGGATGCTCACCAGGTCCAGGCAATTTGATTTGGCCTGTTGGCCCTGGGGACTCCCTTTGGAAAATGTAGCCCTACCTCTTGCCTGGGTCCTTTAGGCTCCCTCAGCCAGGGCCCCGCTCCTGACCCCTGACAACCTGCAGTTCATCTGGGCCTTTACCTGATCTTCCACTGTGTCACCAACTCCACTTTCTCCTCTCTCCTTCTCCCCGTCCATTCACCCAGGCCCAGGTGCTTGCACTTGGCTCTCCATTACTGAGCCCAGCTCCTTGCTTAAGTCCCTGAGCCATTCTCCCTCTTCTTGAAGAACCTTTCCTTGTCCCTTGGCTTCAGGCCCCTGTAACCTGCCCCCTCCTGTGCCTCCCCTCTGATCCCCTCATGCTGTGGTATGCTGGAACTGTCTGGACCCTCCGCTGCCCCTGTCCTGCAGCCCACTGGCCCCCACTTCTGCACACCAGGTATCCCCTCACAGTACCCTATTTGCCCCCCTTCCTTTGGTCCAAGTCCCTCTCTGAGGATTTCCTCACCTGGAGCAGAGGAGCAGAATTGGCTCGCCTCTGCACTCTGAATGCTCCCTATGGGAAACAGCCCTGCCACTTGCCTGAGTCCCCCATATTGCCTGAACCTTGAGGCCTGGCAGTTAACATGGACTTGCTCCAACCCAGCCCTGAGCGATCCCCTCCCTCCCCTCCAGGCTTTCATGCTGCCCCTACAGCAATCCAGCCCTCCCTAACCCTAACCCTTTGTGCTGGGGTTCCTGGGACTGGGCATTATGTGATAACTGATTTACATGATGAGCAGTATGAATTTCTTTAACTAATCGGGTAGTGGAAGCAACTATGGACCCCATTGTACCAATTAATGCTGAAATTCCTAAAATTTAGGCAGCTACAAAACGTTTAGGTCTAATTTGGGCTACATTAACTAAATCTAATACTTGTAACCCAGGATCATCATACCAAACAGAATCTAATTTAACAGGCAACATAATCTAAGAAGATTGATGTGCAATTAAAATAATATTAGAATACGAAAACTAGGATCAATAAAATTTGTTAATGTTCAACCTTCACTAACAACATCATAAGTTTCATCCTGTAATTTTGAAATCACCCGCACCCATCCTGCGGCCCTTCAGGCGGTGCCCTGCTTAGGCCCTTCTGTCCTTTCTGTCTCTGCCATACCCCATTCCTGATCTCCTTCCCAGGATGCTCATCTGGGCCAGGTGGCTTATTTTGGCCTCTTGGCCCTGGGGGCTACCGTTGGAAAACGTAGCCCTGCCCCTTGACTGAGCACTTTGTCCTCCCTCAGCTGGGCCATGCTCCCAAACTCTGACACCCAGCAGTGGATCTGGGCCTTGAGCTGTTCTCCGCCTGTGCCACCAACTGCACTTACTCTCCTCCTGCTTCTCCCCCTACATGTTTCTTTTCATTCACCCATGCCCAAGTGCGAGCACTTGGTTCTCCATTACTGGCCCTGGCTCCTTGCTTGAGACCATGGCTACCCTTCTTGAGGACCCTTTCCCTGTCCCTTTCTGGGTGCTTGGTCCTGCACTAGGAACCCTGACACCTAGTGGTAGCCCTGAGCATGGATCTTCACTGTCCCCTGCTGGATACAAAGTGTTCTCTCCCAAATCTTGTCCACTGTCCTAAGCCCCCTGCACAAGACCTGCCCCTTGGCACACCATTCCCTTGCCTGGCTCCTTGCATGAGCCTCTGGTGGCCCTTCTTGTTCCTAGGTGGGAGAGGTGTCCAGCATGGAGGGTCAAGTCCACTCTACCCTTCCTGCAGTGGAATACATGCTCCCCAAGACACCAATATGAGAGAGATCCCCAGCCTAAAGGGGCAAGTACCCTCTACAATGGCTGAGGCTGTATAAGAGCTCCACCCTACACCCAGGTGGGAGGGGTTTACCGCCTGGAGGAGCAAGTCCTCTCTTCCATTGCTGTGGCAGTATATGAGTTCCCCTAACACTCAGGTGAGAGGGTCTTCCACCTGGAAGGGCGAGTCCACTTTACCATGGCTAGGGCAGTATAGAAGCCCCCCGTACATACCCAGGTGGGAGTGGTCTCACTCCTGGAGGGTGAAGGATCTCTCCCTGACACCCAGGTGGGAGGGGTCTACCACCTAGAAGTCCCCTCTACCCAGGCTGCAGTGGTATAAGAGCTCCCCCTGAAACCCAGGTGGGAGGGGTCTCCCGCCTAGAGGGGAGAGTCCCCTCTACCCTGGCTGTAGCTGTATAGGATCTCCCAGACACACACCCGGGTGGGAGGGGATCTCTTGCCTGGAGGAGCAAGTTCCCTCTACCCTGGCTGTGGCAGTATAGGAGATTCCCCTGATACATTGTGGGAAGGGTCTCCTGACTGGAGCAGCGAGTCCCTGGTACACTGGCTGCAGAGATATAAAAGCTTGCCCAGATATCCAGGTGGGAGGGTTCTACTGCATGGAGGGGCAAGTCTCCTCTATCCTGGTTGTGGCAGTATATGAGCTCCCCCTGACACCATCGTAGGAAGGGCCTCCCGCCAGGAGGGGCAAGTACTTTCTACCCTGGATGTGGTGGTATATGAGATCCGTCTGACAGCCAGTTAGGAAGGGTCTCATAACTGGATGAGCGAGTTTCCTCTACCCTGCCTAAGGTGTTATATAAGTTACCTGAAACATCCAGGTGGGAGGAGTCTCCTGCCTGGAGCGGTGAGTCCATACTACCCAGTCTGCTCTACCTTGACTGCAGCAGTATAGGAGCTTCCCTGACACCCAATTGGGAGGAGTCTCTCCCCAGGAGGCTACAGTCCCCTCTATCTTGCTTCAGTGGTATAGGAGTTCCCCAGGACACCCAAGAGGAATCTGTCTCCTGCCTGAAGGGGAAAGTGCCCTCTACCATGGCTCTGGTTTCATAAGAGCTCTCCCTGACACCAGACGGGAGGGGACTCCCACACAGAGGGCCCAGTCCTCTCTAACCTGGCTGCAGTGGTATAGGAACTACCCCCTACACCCAGGTGAGAGGGGTCTCTTGCCTGAAGGAGAGAGAACCCTCTACCCTGCTTGGGTGGTATATGAGCTCCCCTGGATCCCAAAGTGGGAGGAGTCTCCCACCTTGATGCAGGAGTTCCTGTACTCTGGCTAAAGTAGCTTGATCCCCTGCCTTTTCTCTCCACCCTATTCTACTTACCTGAGACCCCTGCCCCAGCCCTTGGCTCTCCATTCTCTGGCCTGGCTCCTCACTTGAGCTTCTGTTGGCCCTTCTTGCTCAGTGTTTCCCTGGGCTTGGGGTGTGGGCCCCTCTCTAGGGCTGCTTCCCTGCTCCCCTTAGAGTCCCTGTGCTGCAGTACCCTAGTGCAGCACCACCTTACCAGCCCTGCCCTTCTCTGCTCTCCCCTGACATGGGCCCTCCTCTAGGTCCCTAACCTGGGATCCTTGCTTGTATTCTGGCCCACATTCCACCCACACCAGTCCTCTGGCCCTTCAGGCTGTGCCCTCATTTGGCCCTCCTTTTGTCCCTGTCACTGCCAGGCCCCTTTTCCTGATTTCATTCCCAAGATACTCACCCAGGCCAGGAGACTGGACCTGGCCTCTTGGCCCTGCAGGCTGCACTTTGTGAAACCTAGCCCTTCCCCTTGCATAGGCCATTTGGCCTCCCTTAGCCCAGGCCCTGCTCCCAGATGCTGATACCCTGCAGTGGGCCTGGGCCTTATGCCACCAGCTCCTTGCCTTGCCTTTCATCCCTCATTAGCCCTGTCTATTTTCATGCACCTCTGGCTCCAGCCCTTACACTTGGCTTTTCGTTTCTGGGCCTGGCTCATTGCTTGAGCCCCAGGCTGCCCTTCTCGTGGACCCTGCTCATGTACCTTGATTTCAGGCCCCTTACTCGGGGCTTTGATATGCCTCTTTTCTGTTTTCCTTGTGCTGTGGTATCCTGGCACTTCCTGGACACTTCCTTTCTCTAATTCTGCCTAGACTGGGCTCCTTGATTGGGTCCATTCATCCTACCAATCCCCCCCCATGTCAGGATGAAAGGCATTTCCTCATGGTCCCCTCCTTTGGCCCTCCTTTGCTTCTGGTCCCTCAATGAGGATCTACTCATCCAAGGCAGACTACTGGCCTCTACTTCCTAAAATATCCCTATGGAAAAAAAGTCCCACCCCTCCCCTGATCCCCCTCACTGCCAGAAACCTGACGCCTAGCAGTGGAAGTGTGCTTTGTGCCAGATATGCCTTGTGTCATTTCCTTCTTTCCCTCTTCTGCCCTCTGGCCTTCAATGCTGCTACAACCCCAATCCAGCCCTCCCTGACCCTGAACCCTAAACTGAGCCCCTGACCACCTGCTTGAGTTGTGTGGTGTCCTGTGGCTTCAGCTGGTATCATTCCATTTTGGGCCCCTTAGCGTGCTTCTCTTGGTTTGCCATGTGCTTCCAGCTGACTCCTCCTTCTTCTGTCGCCCCTATCTTCCATCCTCTTTCTTCCCATCCCTTGTGTTTTACCTGGGTGTGCCCAGGAGCCTACTGCTCTTTGGTTCCCTCATTTTTGTTCAGTTGGGTGAGACATTTTCCTGGGCTCCTTGCTTAGGTTCTGGCTCTGGGCCCTCTCCACACCCACAGTGACCCTGCACCTTGCCCCCACATTGCCCTCTTCCTCGGCCCCATCCCTTTCCAGGCATCCTTTGCCAGTTCAATGGCCCTGGATTCTCATCTGGGCCAGGAAACCTTATGGAAACAGAACCCACCACCTTGCCTGGGCCCCTTGCTCTCCTGTGGCTCTTGGCCCTGAACTCGGAACTTGGACATCTGGCAGTGGCCTTGGGCCTCAAGCCTTCCTGTCACATCTGGGATGCCCTGACTTCCTTCCCTGGCCCTGTATACTGTCCTGAGCCCCGTTCCCCAGCCTTGGCCCTCATGCTCAATTCCCTAGCCTGGCTCCTTCTTGGAACCTCTGGTGACCATTCTTGCTTCCAGTGTCCCTGGGCTTTGACTTGGCGCCCCTCGCTTGGGCCAATTTTTTGCTTCCCTTGGCTTCCCTTCCTTGCGGAACCCTAGAGCTCTCTGCCTACCTGGTTCTGCCCTTCCCTGCTCTGCACTGGCATGGGACTACATCTAAGTCCCTAGCATGATCTCCTTGTGGAGATCCTGAGCCTCAACCCAACAACATACATCCACTGGCCTATTCTGCTGTGCCCTTCTTTGGACCTCCTGTTGTCCCTGTCGCTTCCTTATACCTCTTTCCTGATTCGTTTACTAGGATGCACACCAGAGCTGAGAACTTGATCTGGCTTTTTGGCCCTTAGAGCTCCCTTTGGGAAAATGAACCCTACCCCTTGCCTGGTCCCTTTGGCCTCCATCAGCCCAGACCCTTCTCCACAACCCTGACACACAGCAGTATATCTGGTCTTTGAGCCCTTCTCTCCCTGCGCCACCTGCTCCCATTTCTATTCTCCCTCCCCTCCCCAGCCCTGTCCTTTTTAATGAGACACCATCCTAGGTCCTGCTACTTGGCTCTCCATTCCTTGGACTCGTCCCTTGCTTGAACGCCTCGCTGCCCTTCTCGAGGATCCTGTCACTGTCCCATGATTTCAAGCCCATTTTTCCAGCCCCCTCCTGGGACTCCCCTCTGTTCCCCTTGTACTGTGGTATCCTGGCACGGCCCAGACCCTTCCCTCCCCCTATTTCTTTCTAGCCTGGGATCCTTGAAGGGGTCCTGGCTCCCCACCGACCCCACTCCTCATTTCCAGATGCAAGATATCCCCTCATAGTGCCCTCCTTTGGCCCTCATTTGATCCTGGTCTCTCTGTGAGGTTCTACTCATCTGGAGCAGATGAGTGGAATTGGCTGGCCTCTGGACCCTGAAGGCTCTCTATGGGAAACACAGCCCTGCCACTTGCCTGGACCCCTTTTGTCTTCCAAATCTGGACACCTAGCAATGGACTTGAGCCTTCCACTTTCCATGCCATGGGTGACATCTCCCTTCCCTCCCCTACCGTCTAGCCTTGCTTAATGCCCCTACCCCAACCCAGCCCTCCCTAACCCTGATGTTTCACGCTCCAGTTTCCAGGCCTGGATGCTTGCCTGATCCCTGGACCATGTTCCTCATGTTGCATGGCATCACAAGGTGTCACTTTGCATTGGGGATTACCTGGGGTCACTTGCTTGGGCCATTTAGTGCACTCCACTTAGTGCCCTTTGCTCTTCCCTCTTTTTCCATATCCTAGCACTGATCCTTCCTCTATTTCCAACCATCACACTCATCATTGGACTTGGGCCTTGAGCCCCCCTCTCCCTGCACCACCTGTGCCCATTTCTCCCCTCCATCCCCTTCCTAACCCTGTTTGCATGGGACCACTTTCAGGGCCAATGCACTTGGATCTCCATTCCTGGGCCTGGCTCCTTGCATGAGGCTGCCCTTCTCCAGGACCCTGTCTCTTTCCCTTAATTTCAAACCCCTTTATAGAACCTCATCATGTGTCTCCCTCTGTTCTCCTTGTATTGAAGTGTCACCACCTTCCTCCACATAAAAGTCTTAACTGGGCTTCTCCAGAATTCTTCACCATGGCTGTTTTTAGGACTGTTAGAAAAAGAGTATCTGCAAAAGGGTCCAATATTGATTTACTTCCTATTTTTCTATTGCCCTGTTTTACTTGGACACTGGCCGAGAAGATAACAGCACTCCAGGTGCTGGAAACCCCTTACTAGATTTTGTAAAAACTGTATACTATCCAGTATAGCAGTTTGTAGAAAGGAGCACAGAAGTCCACTGGCCTTGAGCTAGGCTTCATAGAAATGTCTACATTTTTAAGATACATTTCAAACTGGGCTCCATGTTCACAACTGGAAGTGAGAGGAAAAATGGGGAATAGAAGCTCTTTGTTTTCAGGAATTGCCCTTGAAGAGTTAACTTCCTAAAACAGAGAAAGAAAAAGCTGTTTTTATGTGCACTTTTTCAAACTGTGAACTTCTGAACCCCTCCCCTTACATGCTGGCTATAAAATTCTGAAACTCCCAAAACTTAGGTTTCATGGGATTGATTGATTACAGCAAAAGCTGTTCCCTCTGAGCCTGGCTGAAGCCAAATACAATTGTTTCCTGCTATGTTCAGTGTCTTGCCTCATTTGTTCCTACAACATTTGTGGTGATCCAGATGGGACAGAGAAGGTAGCTAAGGCTATTGTGCCACTTTTGTCTCCAGGGACCACTTCCCTGGGTCGTGGGGAACAGCATACCCCTTGGCGCACACAGGATACCCTTGGCCTGAAGGAGGCCTGACACACCCAGCACCCTGAGGCTGCCACCTCAGAGCACAGAGGGACCCACAGGCAACAGAACCAGAATTTGGGTTTTGGAGCACTGCCCAACTGAACAGTTAGGACATGGGTCCATTTGTTTTGAAGCACAGCTGAGATCCCCTTGGAGGCCTAAGTGGTGGTAGAAAGGATTGATCAACCTCTGTTGGGTCCCAAGTATTCTCCAAAGTGGTTGGAGCTGAAAAAGACCCAGGGAGTCGCCCAAGTAGATTGTGTTCAGGGTCAGCAAGCAGAGCGTAAACCGTGATGCCCCTTTTGTTTGGTTTGGAATTGTTGGCATTTGGGCAGTATCAAAATTTTTTTTATGACCATGTCTGTGAGAAAAGTATGCAAATGAGATGGACAAAGGGAAGGGTTCCTACCCAACCCCAGGGCCGAAGCCAGTGTGGAGTCCTGATCGAGTTTCCCTGGCACCTCATACAGTGTTTCACCAACCAATGTCTAGGTGAAAGCTCCAGTTTGGGGGTTGATGCTGACCTGCAAGGCTAATAGGGCCCTAAGTCCCTGCAAGGGTAACAGCCAGATATGGACAAATTGAGTCTTGTCCTAAATTTGTGACTCAGATGCAGGCTGGAACATGGGAGGCACAGAAAGAAAGTTGTGCCTTTTCAAATGTTAGCCAGAAACTTTTAGAAAGGTTTTCTCGGTAGCTGTGGAGTGAAACTCACTCCACAGAGGTGGCACGCTCTCTGAATTAGAATGGCCCACACAAGATGTGGGCTGGCCACCAGAAGGATCTTTAGATGAGAAAGTCAATGCTGAGGTCCTTTTATTTCTTGTTGGAGTCCCTAAACCATTTCTCTTACATTGATTGCTGTTAACAGATATTACAGAAACAGCTCCATTGGTTGAGAGCTTGTCTAGATGGACAGTCCAAGCTGATGTTAGCCAGGAGCCTAGTGGTCTCTAAGACCCAGCAGAAAGCAGCTAACAAGAATACCTAATGCAGGGAAAACAGGAAGAGAAACAGTTTTACCAATGAGAAAGAAGAGGACCCAATACCTTATATGCCACTCTACCCAACTTTGCCAAGACCACTGGGACAGCTAATTGTCCCCTCAGCACCATCATACTCAGATGCAACAAATGATGGCCCCCAATACTGGCTATTCCTTCTTCTTTGGTTTCCTCAGAGCCAAAGGCTTCCTAGAACCATAGAACTCTTTCACCTCCCAAAATTAAGGTGGGAGATTTGTCCCAAGACCAGAGCCACAACCCAGATGAAAACACTCCAGATGCCCCTGCAAGGGACTGAAAGACCTGCACATATTGACCAGAGGGAAACACCTGTGGGAGATAAGGCAGTTTTGTATGCCAGCCTTTATCCACCATTGGCACATAAGCTGGAAAAAAATCATACTTCCTCCTACATGGAGAAAACCCGGACCATTACTGATCTGATGCAGCCTATTATTCAGACCTAGGATGGGGCCACAACAAAGAAGAAGGGCTAAATATAAAGAGATGTCAAGAAGCCCTCATAGGAAGTCTAAGAGAAAAAAAAATAAGAAATAAAACTGTGCCTAAGAGTTAGAAGGAATAAGAGCCAGCTCTAAGCCCTAGCCTAAGCCAGCATGCATCTGCAGACACAGAGAGCTGAGCAAAGCCTCCCACTGTTCCAGCATCACCACTCTTGTATCTTTGATAGCATTGAACATTTCTCTGGACGCCACATCTGCCTAAGGCCCTGTGCCTTATGAAACATTCAGAAATGATCAAAAGAGTTGTGCCCAATTGACTCAGAGCTGAGTGTCCAGGCCACTGCCACTGCTGCCCCTCTCTGCCCAGAGGTGCCCAGAAGAGGAGGGACACCATACAAGCATTGCTGCCACAATGCAAGTTTGTCAGGGAGGAGATGCAGAGGTTCAAGCAAAAGGTGACCAATGCAGCCGTTTTGGAAAAGGCTCAGAGTGACATTTGCCAAAAATGACAAACTGGCTTTACTGAGAAGTGCGCCAGAGAGCTGACGAAACTGGCCACCACAGTTTTCCTCAATGGAGAACCAGAGACTCAAAGTCAGGCAGACCCAAAGAAAAAGAGGTGGATCTCTTTGCAGCTTCCCTCACCACAAACCCAGAGGTCACTCAAAGGAGGGTCTCAAGAACAAAGCCAATGGTCCAAATGTTTATAAAGGAAAAAAAGCATGGCCAGACAATAAGGGAAGGCTCCAATTGCCCTAGTGGGCAAGTACCCACTATCATGTTCAAATGCTAAGCCTTGAACAGAGAAGGAATGAATGTTTTCTCCTACCCTTTGGCCCCATCACCTCCTTTCTGTTTCTTCCCACTTGCTTGGAAGTTGATGATTGTCGAATAAGGCAGAGGTCCTATAGACACACACAACTGCATCTAATGCACAGGACCCAGCGTCTCAGGAGGGCCCAGCTATTGCAAGCCCCAAAATGAACCAGAAATATATTCATGTTAATACCTGATAATGGGCCATACGGTGCACACTCCAAAAAGACTTGCCACCTTGGCTCCAAGCCACACACTGTGAGCCACCCACAGTTAGGGAAACAGAGCCCCATGCACC
The DNA here is from genome assembly GCF_047511675.1 of Marmota flaviventris. Classification (NCBI taxonomy): domain Eukaryota; kingdom Metazoa; phylum Chordata; class Mammalia; order Rodentia; family Sciuridae; genus Marmota; species Marmota flaviventris. Next base: position 23,672,081 of record NC_092517.1, read on the forward strand.
AAGACATAGTGAACGAAAAGACAAGTGGGGCAGCTACTATATACAATTTGAGCAGGCTCCCACCTGTAAAGAGGAGGAAGCCATGCAGACAAAGAAACACCATGTGAGAACAATGTGGCTGCCACACCAGGACCTGCAGGGAACGTGCCCTCAAACATTGGCAGACAAAATATGGTGAGATTGACATAGGTGCCTTTTATATAAATTATGCCCCAGGTCATCAACTCTGCTAATATTTACATTACATTTGAGAGTTGGAGAATCCCAGCAGCCAAGATCCTACAACAGGAGATAACAAAAAATTCCTGCATCTTAAAGCACCAAAGTAACTATGTACGCTCCCCTTCCCTAAATGACATCTCCTCCCAGGGGCTTGAGGACATCATCTTTAGGACTGTACTGGACTCTGACTTAAAAGCCCATATCTATTAAGAAAAAGGTCAAATACTTTGGTTACCATCTGACTCAGCAAGAGAACAGACAATAGCCACTGGGCCTCAAAAGAAACAGGAAATCTGGTCAATTCCATTCTTTTCAACCTGCCATCAGACTACAGAACTCTTGGAAGGCTACCAGATTCAGCCATATATGGATCCCCAGCTTTCAGTTATAGCCAAACCCTATGTGAAGCCAAAAAGGGGGGGGGGGAATGGGATCTTCTGATATGGGAAACACCTAATCAAAAGAACTTTTGCTTTGGACTAGGGCTCCCTGACCTCACAAACTTTACTTTCTGTACATCCAGGAACAGGGTGGAATGGCTGTAGGAGTCTTGACATGGACATCTGTCAAAGAGCTGGGCTCTGTAGCCCAAGAATGGTCACCTTGTTACAGGCACCTTGCATCCACAGATCTTCTGGTATTGCAAGCTGATAAACTGGCTATGTGGCAAAAATTGGTATTCACGGTTCCTCATTCAGTGTTAACATTGGTAGATGAGGAAGGACAATATTGGTTTACTAATGGTCAATACCAGGTCATGTTATGTGAAAACCCATGTATCCATGTGAAAGTCATCCAGACTCTGAACCCAGCAATCTTGCTGCCCATTGGACCTGAACATCCTGATCACAACAGTATTGAAGTCATGGATGAAATGTTCTCCAACAGACCTCACCTGGCAGACCAGCCCTCAGTGATCCTGACGTGGACTACTTCACAGATGGAAGCAGTTTTATAAAAGATGAGGAATGTTTTGCTGGACATGCAGTGGTCACCCTGGACTCCACTGTCGAGGCAGAACCTGACTCCAGGAAACTCAGCACAAAAAGCAAAACTTTTTGTTTGACTCATGCACCTCAGATGACCTTAGAAGTCTGTGTGGATATTTACATACACTCAAGATATGCGTTCACTGCCCTTCAGGTTCATAGGGCCTTATGTAAGGAAAAGGAGCTCATTAACTCAGAAGAAAAAAAGGCATGATGTATAGGCAAGAAATTCTTAAACTTTTGGATGCACTGAGGGCTCCCAGTAAAGTTGTGATTACATATTGCCAAGGTCACTGAAAGGGAAACACTGTGGTTTCTCGGTGACCAGAGAGCTGAAAGAGATGCCAGGTTAGCTGTCTGCAAGGAATGAGAAGAAAATCCAGTCCCAGGTTTGAAGGCTGCCCTTCTGCCTGGCAGACTATTTAAAATAATTTGAGCCAATATATGCCCAACATGAACGTAAATGTTTTAAGACTTAAAAAAGAAAATTTTCTCCTAGGAGGATGATGGAGATATTCTGATGGCCAGCAGAGTCATCCCAGAGATTCTATCCCCAGCCTTTAACAAACAGTTCCACAGGAGAACACGTTGGACATACAGCACTTGAGACAGTTCTGACTCAACATTTCTATGTCTCCTGGTTCACAAAATTCACCTGGATATTCTGAAAACAATGTGAGGTTTGTACTCACAACAATCCTTTTCAGGGGCTAACCTCCCATCAGGAATCCAAACTATAGGAGGAGCAACTTTTGGAGTCTTAGAAGTAGACTTCACTGAACTACCATGCTCATGGGGCTATTAGTATCTTTTGGTTTTTGTGTGTTCCTGCTCTGACTGGTGGAAGCCTTTCCCACCCACCCTGAAAAAGCTAGGGAGATAACCAGGATGCTTCACTGGGAAATGGTTCTAGATTTTTTATCCCAATGACTATTGGCTCAGAAAATGGGCAAGCTTTTGGGCAGAAGTGATATATTTACTGACCAAGAATTTAAACATCAGATGGAAGTTATATACTGCCTATAGGCTGAGGAGTTCTGGTATAGTTCAAAGGATGAACAGGACTTTAAGTCTCAATTGGGTAAGCTGTGTCAGGAGACTCACTTACATTGTGATGAACTTCTCCCTACTACACTGTTGAGGATTAGATCAACTCCCACTAGGAGGACTGGATTCTCTCCTTATAAGATAATGTACGAGAGGCCCCCTCTTATTAAGGGACCATTCAGAGACTTAAGAGAGATAGGAGAATTCACCATGATGTGACAGCTTCAAGCCTTAGGGAAAACTTTACAGGTTCTCAACCAATGGGTTAGAGAAAGTTTGCCATTAAGTTTGACCACAGGTGCACACTCCTTGAAGCCTGGAGATTGATTCTGGGTCAAATAATGGCATATTCAAACACCTAAACTTCTTTGGAAGGGCCCTTTCCCTGTTATTTTATCCACCCCAACTGCAGTCAAGTTTGCAGGAATAGGTCCACTGATTGACTACACCAGACTCAAGCCTGCTGCTGCTGACAGCATGTGAACTCCACATGCTGCAACACCCTTGAAGCTGTCTAGAAGAAAAGGAGCGCCAAGAAGCTTGAGTTTCAGAAGGACAACAGCTCTGCTCCAGTCACTCTGGAAGCTGACTGGTGCATGAACAGCCGAAGTTTGAAGAGACAATGGCCCTGCTTCAGCCACATGGGAGGGACCCTCTGATCAATGCCCTGTGAAAGATAAACTTCCCACCATGGATAATGAATGCTTTCAACCCCTAAGATAATTCTTACACTATAATGCATTGCAACCTCTTGCTTCTAGATATATACATAATTCTCTGGTTTTTGCTACTGGTTTGATAACAGTAATTCCTATTGACTGGACATTGGGTAAAATAATTGATTTACACTTTTTTATCTTGATTATATAAATTTTCTAGTATTTATTTGGTGTTATTAGTTTCGCTTTGTTAATTTATGCTGTTTAACCTATGCCTACCAAAACATTAGTCTATTATTTAGTTGGTTTTCTTTGATAACCTTAAGAGGTTCTGTTCTACTCCTATTCCAACCATGGGGATCATGTGAACCATATGTCAAGACAATCCTCTATAACAAAGACGTGGTAAAATATATATTTAGGATATGTCCTTCCAGAGAAATGCACTGAATGGATGATTGTTTGGAAAGACAATAGAGGTCCATTGGGAAGTAACTTAAATTCGGAAGTCACCAATCTTGGGGTGAAGATAACTGGCCACCCCAGAGGATCATTCCCACTTATTGTCCAGCTACCTGGGCACAAAATGGCAGATGGAGTTATTCAACTCCTATTTACCTGTTAAACAGAATTATTCACTTATAAGCTATACTAGAAATCATTATTAATTAGACTACCACAGCCTTAGACCTCCTAGCCACAAAACAGAGCCAACACGAGTGGCTAACTATCAAAACCCCTTGGCATTAGATTACATACTGGGTGAGGAAACAGTGTTCAACAGCTCAGATGGTTTTATCCAAATGGATGACAATAGACAAACAGTTAAGAATATAGCCAACAACACAAGAGAACTAGCACATGTTCTAGTGCATACCTAGAAAGGCATTAAATTTTGGGTCCCAAACATGCTTTTGGGAGTGGTTGTCAACCATTGGTAGATTTAAAAGCTTACCTGCTATAGTGGGTACTCTGCTTTTAACCTGTTTATTACTCCCATATTTGGCTCCACTGTGCATTAAAACTTATGGGTCCACTATGGAAGCTGCTTTTGAAAAGAGCATGACAACTAAGGTTTTGACCAATATAATGGTAATGATACTCTTAAATTTAAAGGATTAATTTATGGGGAGCATCATTAAGGGGGGGATTTAAGTGACATCCCCTTTCTCTGCAGAAAAGTCTTACCTGGGATTCTAAAGAAATCTTCACCATGGCTGATTTTAGGACTCTCAGTAAAAGAATCTCTGCAAAAGAGTTCAATGTAGATAAATTTCCTTTTTTTCTTTTTGCCCTGTTTCACTTGGCCATTAGCAGAGAAGATATCAGCACTCCAGGTGCTAGGCACCCCTTACTAATTTTTCACAAACATATCCTGTATAGTAGTTTATAGAAATATTCACACAAGGCCTCTGGCCTTGAGCTGGGCTTCACAGCAATGTCTAAATTTTTAAGATATGTTGCCAACTGGGCTCCAAGATAACAAGTGGCAGGGAGAGCAAAAATGGAGAAAAGAAGTTCTCACCATCTCAGGGGTTGTCCTTGAAGAGTTAATTTGCCCAAAACAGTGAAAGAAAAAAAGCTGCTTTTATGTGAACTTCTACAGACTGTGAATTTCTGAGCCCCTCCCATTACATGTTGTGTATAAAATTCTGAAACTGCCTGAAATTGGGGTTCAGGGGATTGATTGATTATAGCAAAAGCTGTGCCCTCTGAGCCTGGCTGCAGCCAAATAAAACTATACCCTGCTATGTTCGGTGCCTTGCCTCATTTGATCCTACAACAGTAATGTGCTATCCCGTCATTGCCTGGCATCTCCCCTCCCACTGCTTCTTCCTAGGCTGGGCTCCAAGAATGGGTCCTGGATCCCCAAAGACCCTCTCAATTCTGAACATAAGGTATCTCCTCACAGTGCCCTCCTTTGGTACTCCTTTGATACAGGTCCCTCTCTGAGCATCTACATGTCTGGGGCAGAGGAGTGGAATTGACTGGCCTCTTCCCACTGAAGGTCTTCTGACCTGGCCCTGCCCGATTCCCTCACTTCAATCCCCTGTCCTCTAGCCTTTCATGCTGCCCCTACTCCAGCCCTCCTAAGCCTGACATTTTGTGCTCCAATTCCAAACCAAGCCACTCACCTAAGCCCCTTGTGTCCTTGTGTCCTGTGGCTTCCCATGGGGTCTCTTGTTGTCGTGACATTCCTGGGGGCCCATTGTTTGGGGCCCTATTGAGCTCCCCTCCTTGCCCTTTGCTTTACCTTCTGCCTCCTCATCTTACCATCTCCCCTTTCTCTGCTCCTCCTAGCGCTTTCCCACTGAGAGTGGACCTCCTGCTCCTTGAGTTCCTAATCCTCTTTTGGGCAGGTTGGTCATTTACCTCGAATCCTTGCTTTGGTCCTGGCACTTGCACCTCTGCACAGACCACAACCCTGTGCCATGCCTTGCAGTTGCTGTCCTCCTGAACTTGTTCCTTGCCAGGCTCCATTGGCCTGGTCCCTGGCCCTTGATTCTCATCTGCACCAGGACATCTTGTGAGAAACAGAGCCCTGCCCCTCACGTGGGCCCCTTGCCCTCTCTGGGACCTTGGTCTTGCACCAGGAACCATGACACCTGGCAGGAGTGCTGGCTCTCAAACCTGGCTCCCACTGACTGGATCTCAGCCTTCCCTCACCAGCCCTGTCCATTGTAATGAAAACTCACCCAGCCTTGGCCTTTACCTCTCCATTCCCAGACCTGGCTCCTGCAGGAGATTGATTTGGCCTCTGCTCGACTCCTGACACCCAGGCCAGAAGATTGATTTGGCCTCTTGGCCCTGGGGGCTCCCTTTGAGAAAACGTATCCCTGACTCTTGCCTGGGCCCTTTGATCTCCCTCAGTCCCGGCCCTGCTCGACTCCTGACACCCTGCAGTGGACCCGGGCCTTGAGCCCTTCTCCCACTGCACAACCCACTTCACTTTCTCCCTTCCTGCTGCTCCCCCTCCATGTTTCTTTTCATTCACCCATGCCGAGGTACTAGTACTTGGCACTCCATTACTGGGGCTGGCTCCTTTATTGCGACCCTGCCTACCCTTCTTGAGGACCCTTTTCCTGTCCCATGCTTTCAGGCCCCTTTTGTAGGCCCCCTCCTGTGCCTCCCCTCTGAACCCCTCATGCTGTGGTATCCTGGCACTGCCCAGACCCTCCACTCCCCTTGCAACTCCCTAGCCTATGCTGCATGAATGGGTCCAGGAAGCCCTACACCCCCCCCCAATTTTGCACACCAGGTTTCCCCTCGCAGTACCCTCTTTGGCCCCTACTTTGGTCTGGGTACCTCTCTAAGTATCTACTCAACTGGGGCAGAGGAGAGGAATTGGCTCACATCTGTGCACTGAAAGCTCCCTATGGGAAACACAGCCCTGCCACTATCCTGAGTCCCCTTCACTGCCTGAAACTTGAGGATTGGCAGTTGATATAGACTTGCTCCAACCCAGCCCTGAGAGATCCCCTTCTTTCCCTCCCCTGGCCTTGCATGCTACCCCTACCACAACCCAGCCCTCCCTCTCCCTGACCCTTTTCTCCATTCCCTGGCCTTGGGCATTCGCCTGAGCCCCTTAACACTTTCCTCATGGCCCTTGGCATAGGAAGGAGACTCTTAGTGTTGGTTCTGACCTGGAGGCCTCTTGCTTGGGCCCACCAGCGGGCTCCCCTATGTTCCCCTTGGCATTTCGTGGTCCTAATGCAGCCCCTTTCTCCCCTTCCCCCCTTTTTTTTTTCTGGTGCTTGCAGGACTCCTGCTCCTGAGGTGCCACATCACCATTGATTTAATGGGTCCCTTGCCTGGGCACCTAGCTTGAGTCCTGGGTCTCTCCCCTATGCTCATCCACCCTGACTGCCCTCCCATAGCCTTCCTTCTGCACCCCTTCCTTTTCCTGGCCTCCTTTGCCAGGACCCTGGCTGTAGATCCTCATATTTTCCAAGGCGCCTTATGAGAATTAATGTCCTGCACCTCGCCTGGCCCCCGTGCTCTTTCTGGGAACCCTGAAATCTAGAGGGGTCCCTGGGCCTGGAGCCTGACTGCCCCCTGCTTGATCCTCTGCCTTCCTTCCCAAACCTTGTTGACTGTTCTGAGCCCCCTGCCCAAGCCCTGGAACTTAGCTCTCAGTTCCCTGACCTGGCTCCTCACTTGAGCCTCTGGTGGCCCTTCATGCTTACTGTTTCTCTGGGCATTGTCTGAGGGCCCCTCGATGGGGGCAGATTCCCTGCTCCCCTTCACTTCCCTGTACTACAGTACCCTAGTGCAGGCCCACCTTTCCGGTCCAGTGTCATCTTCACTCCCCTGTCCTGGGCCCTCTTCTAGGTCCCTTGCCTGGGCTCCTTGCTGGGATCCAGGCCCTCACTCCACCCACACCCATCATGCAGCCCTTCAGGCTGTGCCCTCCATTGGCCCTCCTGTCCTTTCTGTCTCTGCCATGCCCACTTTCCTGATGCTCACTTGGGCCAGATGATATCACCCTTGGGAAAATGTAACCCTGCCCCTTGCCTGGGCACTTTTGCCTCCCTCAGCCCAGGCCTTGCTCCTGAACCCTGAAACCCTGCTTTGAGCCCTCCTCCCCCTGTGTCAGTTGCTCCCCTTTCTCCACTCCTGACATTCCTTATCCATGTTTCTTTTGATTCACCCAGTCCCAGGTGCTAGCACTTGGGTCTCCATTATTGAGCCTGGCTCTTTGCTTGAGCCCCTGGCTGCCCTTCTCGAGGACCCTATCCCTGTCCCTTGGTTTCAATCCCCTTTGACCAGCACCCTCCTGTTCCTCCACTCTGTTAGCCTCATGCTGTGATATCCCCACACTCTTTGGACTGTCTGCTACCCCTGATTTGCCCTAGCCTAGTCTCCTTATTTGGGTCTTGCAGCCCACTGAACCTCCCAACCTCAGCATACCAGGTATCCCCTAAGAGTACCCTCTTTTGCCTCTCAATGGTCTAGGTTTCTCTCTGAGGATCTATTCACATAGGGCAGAGGAGTGGAATTGGCTGTTCTCTGCACCCTGAATGCTCCCTATGGGAAACACAGCCCTGCCAGTACACTTAGTCCCCTTCACCGCCTGTAACTTGAGGTCTGGTAGTTAACATTGGACTTGTTCCAACACAGCCCTGAGGGATCTCCTCTATTCCATCCCTCGCACTCTGGCCTTGCATGCTGGCCCTACCCCAAACCAGCCCCCCCTAACCCTGAATCTTTGTGCTTCAGTTTCTAGGCCTGGGCACTTTCCTGGTCCCTGACCGTGTTCCTCATGCCCGTTGGCATAGCATCAGTCTTGTCATGTTGGATCTGACTTGGGGCCCCTTACTTGGGCCCCCCATAGTGCTAACCTAGGTACCCCTTGCATTTCCCTCTATCTCCTGGTCCTCATGCAGCCCCTACGTCCCTTCCCCTCACACTTTTTCCTGGTTCTTGCAGGTCTCTTGTTCCTTGGGGTCCTCATCACCTGGTAGGTCCCTTGCCTGCGAGACTTCTTGGGTCAAGGCTCTTGCCCTACAGTGCACCCACCATGAACCCCTACAAGGCCCTCCCATCGTTTTCCCCTGGCTTCCTTCCCTTTCTGACATCCTTTGATAGTTCCCTGGCCCTGGATTAAAATCTGACCAAGGGCACCTTATGGGAAACAGAGCTCTTCCCCTCATGTGGTCCCCTTGCTCTCCCTGGGTGCTTGGTCCTCCATCAGGAACCATGACACCTAAAGTTGGTCCTGGGCCTGGGGCCTGACTGCCCCCTGCTGAATCCCCTGCCTTCCCTCCCTAATCTTGTCCAGTGTCCTGAGCCCCTGCCCAAGCCCTGGCCCATGACTCTTTTCCCTGGCCGGGCTCCTAGCTTGAGCCTCTGGTGGTCCTTCATGCTCACTGCTTTTCAGCACATTGTCTGAGGGCCCCTTGCTGGGGTCACTTCCCAGCTTCCCTTTGCTTCCCTGTACTGCAGTACACTAGGAAAGCCCTGTCTCCCTGGCACCAGCCTTCCCTCCTGTACCCTATTCTGGGCCCTCCTCTAGGTCCCTTGCCTGGGCTCCTTGCTGGGGTCCTGACCGCCACCCAACTCACACCCATCCTGAAGCTCTTCAGGCTGTGTTCTCCTTCGGCCCTCCTGTCTTTTCTGTCTCTTCCATGCCTGTTTTCCAGATCCCCTTCCCAGGATGCTGACCCCGGCCAAGCATTTTGACCTAGCCTTTTGGCCATGGGGTCTTTCTTTGGGAAAACGTAGCCCTGCCTCTTGCCTAGGCCCTTTGGTCTCCCTCAACCCAAGACCTGCTCCTGACCCCTGACATCCTGATGTGCAACTGGGCTTTGAGTCTTTCTCTTCCTGTCCCACCCACCCCACTTTCTCCTCTCCCACTGCTCCCCCTCCATGTTTCTTTTCATTCACCCAGGCCTGGGTGCTAGCACTTGGCACTACATTACTGGGACTGGCTCCTTGTATGAGACTATGGCTACCCTTTTTGAGGACAATTTCCCTGTACCTTAGTGTCAAGCACCTTTTACTGGCCCCCTCCAGTTCCTCTCCTCTGATCTCCTCATATTGTGATATCATGGCATTGCCTGGCCCATCCACTATGCCTGCTTCTTTCTAGCATGGGCTCCTTGAATGGGTCTTGGATGCTCACTGACCCCAGCTCCAACCTCCACGTGCCACATATCTCCTCACAGTGGCCTATTTTGCCCCTATTTTTTTCCAGTTTCTTCTCTGAGGATCTACTCACCTGTTGTAGAGGAGTGGAACTGGCTGGTCTCTGCTTCCTTAATGTTTCCTATGGGAAACACTGTCCTGACCTCAGCTGTATCCCTTTCACCGCCTAAAACTTGAGCCCTGTCAGTTAATATGCCACTTCCTCCAACCCAGCCCTGAGAGATCCCCTCCCTTCACTCCCTTGAGCTCTGGCCTTGCATGCTGCTCCACCCCAACCTAGCCTTCCCTAACCCAGACCCTTTGTGCACCTGACCCCAGGTTTGTGCACTTCTTTTAGCCCCTGACCACTTTCCTCTTGTCCCTTTACATATTGTGGAGTCTCTTCATGTTGGGTCAGAACTGAGGACCACTTTCTTGGGCCTGCCAGAGGTCTCCCCTAGGTGCCCCTTGAGCTTTCCTCTGTCTCATGGTCCTCGTTCAGATCATCCTCCCCATCCTCTTACAAATTCTCCTGTTGCTCATGAGTCTCCTGCTCCTTGGGTTCCTCATCCTAAGTTGGTCATGCGAGTATCTTGTCTGACAACCTGGCTATGGTCCTGATTCTCCTCCCACCATGAATCCCGGCCAGGCTCTTCCACAGCCAAACTTCTGGCCCCCTTCCATTGCCAAGCTTCCTTTGCCAGGTCCCTCTCCACAGATTCTCATCTTGGCCAGAGTGCCTTATGAGAAACAGAGCCCTGCCCGTTGCCTGGGACACTTACACTGTTTGGGTGCTTGGTCCTGCACCAGGAACCCTGACACCTGGTAGAGGCCCTGAGCTTGGAACCTGACTGCCCCCTGCTTGATCCTCTGCCTTCCCTCCCAAGTACTTTCCACTGTCCTAAGCCCCCTGTGCAAGCCCTGGCCTTTGGCACTCCAATCCCTTGCCTGGCTCCTAGCTTGAGCCTCTGGTGGCTCTTCTAGTTCCTTTCTTTTCAGAGATTTGTCTGAAGGCCCCTCACTGGGGCAGCTTCTCTCCTCCCCTTTGCTTCCCTGTACTGCAGTACCCTAATGCAGCCATGCCTTACTGGCCCTGCCCTCCCCTGCTCTCCCCTGGCCTGGGGCCACCTCTAGGCAACTTGTCTTAGCTCCTTGATGAGGTCCTTGTCCCCATCCCACCCAGACCCATCCTGCAGCCTTTGAAGCTGTGCCCTTATTTGGCCTTCTTATCATTTCTGTCTCTCCCAGGCCAACTTTTCTGATTCCCTTTACAGGATTCTCACCAAGACAGGTACTTGATCTGGCCTCATGGCCATATGGGTTCCCATTTTGGAAACTGTAGCCTTGCCCCTTGGGCCTCCCTCAGCCCATGCCCAGCTACCCAATCCTGACAACCTGCAGTAGACCTGGGCCCTCAGCCTTCCTCTCCCTGTGGCACTGATCAGATTTCTCCCCTCCCTCCCCTCCCCATCCATATACATTTTCATTCACCCTGCCCCAGGTGCTAGCACTTGGCTCTCCATTACTGGAAACATATCCTTGCTTGAGCCCCTGACTGCCCTTCTGGAGGATGATTTCCCTTCCCTTGGCTCTAGGAGTCTTTTTATAGACACCATCCTGTGCCTCCCCTCTGTTCCACTGGTGGTATGGTATCCTTTTACTGCCAGGACCCTTCATTTTCCGTGCTTCTCCATAGACTGGGCTCCTCAAATGGGTCCAGGCTGCCAACCGACCATACCCACAATCTCCATATGCCAGTTATCCCCTCACAGTGCCCTCTTTTGACCTTCCTTTGGTCGAGCTCCATCTCTGAGGATCTAGTCACCTGGGCAGAGGAGCCAAATTAGCTGGCCTCTGTGCCTTTAAGGCTCCCTATGGGAAATACAGTCCTGCCTCTTGACTGAGTACACTTTGCTGCCTGAAACTTGAGACCTAGCAGTTAACATGTGACTTGCTTTATCCCAGCCCTGAGAGATTCACTCCCTTCCTTCCCTTGCCCTTTAGTCTTGCATGCTGCCCCTACCCAAACCCAGCCCTCCTTAACCCTATGCCGACCCAGCCCTCCCTAATCCTGACATTTTGTGCTTCATTCCCAGAGACTGGTGCTCACAAGATCCCCTGACAGTGTTTCTCGTGTGAATTGGCATAGCAGGGAGTCTCTTCCTATTGGGTCTGACCTGGGGACCCCTTGCTTGTGACTGTCAGCATGCTCCCTTACTTGCCCGTTGCACTTTTCTCTGTCTCCTCATTCCTTGTGCAGCCCTTCCTCCCCTTGCTACTGAACTATTCCCTAGCACTTGCAGGTCTCCAGCTCCTTGGGTCACTCATCCATGGTCTGTCAGGTGGGTCCTTTGCCTGGGCACCTTGCTTGGTTCCTGTATCTTGGCCCCCCATGCACACACCGAGACCCCCTGCTGTGCCCTCCCATTGCCCCTCTCCTGACTGCCTTCACTTTCCAGGCATCCTTTGCCAGGTTCCTATCCCTGGATTTTCATGGGGGCAAGGCGTCTTATGGGAGAATGAGTCCTGCCCCTTGCCTGGAACCATTGCTCTCTCTGGGCCTTTGGTCCTGCACTCAGAACCCTGAAACCTAGTAGTCTCCTTGGGCCAGGAGCCTGCCTCCCCTTTGCCGGATTCCCTGCCATCCCTCCAAATTCTTGTCAACTGTCCTGAGCCCCCTGCCCAAGCCCTGGCCCTTGGCTCTTCATTCCCTTCTGCCTCCTTCTTTGAGCCTCTGGGAGTCCTACTGGCTCCTTGCTTCTGTGGGCTTTGACTGCTGGCTTTCGTGGGGCCAGAACATTATTCCCCTTGGCTTCCCTGAATTTCAGAACCCTACTGTTACCCGAATGTCCAGCCCCACACTTCCCTGCCCATTACTGGCATGGGTCCTCCTATGGCTTCCTAGCCTGGGCTCCTTTTTGGAATCCTGGCCTGCAACAGCCTTTTTCTGACATTTTACACTGTATCCTCCTTCATCCCTCCTGTTGTCCCTGTCCTTGCTGGGCCCCTTTTAAAGATACCTTTTCCAAGCTGCTCACCAGGTCTATGGGACTGGAACTGGGAATTTGGCCCAGTGGTATCCCTTTGGGAAAACATAGATGTGCCGCTTCACGGGACTTTGGACTCTATCTGCCCAAGCCCTGCTCCTCGATCCTGACACCCAGCAGTGAACGTGGGCCTAGAGCCCTCCTCTCACTATGCCATCCACTACCCTTGCTCCCATTTCTCCCCTCCCCAGACCTGTCTGTTTTCATAGGACCTAGGAACAGGTCCTGGTACTTGCCTCCCAATTTTGGGGCCTGGCTTCCTGTTGGAGCCCCCAGTCAACCTTCTCAAGGACCCTGTCCCTGTTTATTGATTTCAGGCCACTTCCTTGGTCCCACTCCTCAGCCTCCCCTCTGTTTCCCTTGTACTGTGGTATTTTGTCATTTCCAGGACCCTGCCCTCCCCCTGCTTCTCCGCAGCATGATCTCCTCCAGTGGTTGCTGGCTCACCACTGACACACCTCTAATCCCAGACCAAAGGTATCCCTTACAATGCCCTCATTTGGTCCTGGTGTCTCTCTGAGTATCTACTCATCTGGGGCAGAGGAGTGAAATTGGCTGTCCTCTGGGCCCTGAAGGATTCCTATGGGCAACATACCACTGCCTCTCTCCTGGGCCCCCTTTGCTGTTCAAATTTGACAAGTGGCAGTGGACATGGGCCTAATGATGACCTTGCCATGGGCGATCCCCTGCCTTCCCTATCCTGCTCTCCAGCCTTGCAAGCTGTCCCTAAGCCAATCCATCCCTTCCTTACCCTGAACCTTCGTCCTAAATTCTCCTGTCCTGGCTGCCAGCTTGAGCTCCTTACTGGATTACTTGGGGTGTGTTGCTTTCCGTAGTGTCTCTTCCTGCTGTGCCTGACCTGGGAACCCTTTGATTAGGCCCCCAAGCTCGCTCCCCTCTGTGCACTTCACACAGCCCTCTGTCTCCTCACCCTAGTGCCAATCCTAACTCTCCTTCTCCTACCACTTTTTCCTGGAGCAGGGGCCTCCTGCTCATTGGGTCCCAAATACCTTTGAGTGGAGTGGGTCCCTTACCTGGGTTCCTTGGTTGAGTCCTGGTTCTTGCCCCTCTGTGTGCCTGCCGTGACCCCCTACTGTTCCCTCAGATTGCACTCCTCCTGGCCCCTGACTCTTGCCAGGCATTTTGGCCTGGTCACTGGCCCTTGATCCTCATCTGCGCCAGGGTGCCTTATGGGAAACAGAACCATGACCCTCCATGGGCTACTTGCTCTACCTATGCCCTTAGGGCAGCAAAAGGAACCCTGACACCTGGCATTGTCACTAGGCCTCCAGCCTGCCTCCACCCTGCTGGATACCCTGACTTCCCTCCCCAGCCCTGTCCACTCTAACGAGTCCCCTGCCCCAGCACTGGCCTTTGGCTCTCCATACCCTGGACTGGCTCCTCTATTAAGCCTCTGGGGTCCTTCTTGTTCCTTGCTTCCCTGAGCTTGAACTGTGGGCCTTGAAGGGGCTGCTTCTGCGCTCCCCTTGTCTTCCCTGCATCTCAGAACCCTTGTGCAGCCCCTGCCTGCCTAACCTTGCCCTCCTCTGCTCTCTCCTAGCCTGGGCCCTCCTCTAGGTCCCTGGTCTGGGTTCCTTTCTGAGGTCCTGACCCACTACCCCACAAACACCCTTCTTCCAGAACTTCATGCTATGCCCTCCTTTGGTCCTCCTGTTGTCTTTGTCCCTGATGGTCTCATTTTCCAGATCCCCTTCCCAAGATGTTCACCAGAGCCAGGGGATGGAACTAGGATGTTTTGCCCTGCCGTATTCCTTTGGGAAAAAGTGGCAGTGCCCCTTGCAGGGGACTTTGGGCTCCTTCAGCCTGGGCCCTGCTCCTCAATCTTGACACCCTGTAGTTAAGCTGGGCCATGAGCCCTCCATGTGCCACCCATTCCCCTTACTCCCCTTTCTCCTCATATATCGCCACAGCCAAGAGAGAGGAGGCTTGCCCTTCCAGACGGAAGACTACTCCCATCTGGGTTTCAGGGGAGCTCCTATAGCCCAGAAGCCATGGTAGAGGGACTTCTTCCGCTATGCGGGAGACCCCTCACACCTGGGTTTTGGGAGGAGTTCCTATAATGCTGAAGCCAGGGTAGGGGGCTCTTGCCCCTATAGGAGGAGACCCCTCACACCTGGGTGTTGGGGGAAACTCAAAACAGCCACATCCAGGGTAGAAGTGACTTGTCCCTCCAGCGGGAGACCCCACCAACCTGGGTTTTTGGGGGAGCTCATATACCACCACAGCCAGGGTAGAGGGGATTCACACCTCCACTCCCCTCTACCCTGGCTAACTTAGTTTACAAGCTCCCTGGAACCCCAGGTGAGAGGGGTCTCCTTCCTAGAGGGGTAAGTCCCCTCTACCATGGCTAGGGCTGTATAGCAGTCACCCTGGACCCCTCCCACAAGGTGGGAGGGGTCTTTTGCATGGAGGGGTGATTCCCCTCTACCCTGGGTGCTGTGGTATAAGAGCTCTCCCTGACACCCTGGAGGGAGGGGTCTCCTGCCTGGAGGGGCGAAGCTTCTCTACCATGGCTAAGGTGGTATACAAGCTCCCCAGGAGGCCCCGGTGTGAGGGGTTTCCTGTCTGGAAGGGCAAGTCTCCACTACCCTGGCTGCATTTGTATAAGAGCTCCCCCACCCTGACACCCTGTTGGGAGGGATCTCCATCCTGGAGGGGTGAGTTCCCTCTACTCTGGCTGCGGGGTATACTAGCTCCCTCCATACCCAGGTGAGAGGCATCTCCAGCTTGGAGGCGCGAGTCCCTGTACCATGACTACAGCTGTATAAGAGCTCCCTTTAACACCCTGGTGGGATGGATCTCCTGCCTGTAGTGGTATATACCCTATACCCTGGCTTCGAAGGTATAGAAGCTACCCCCTGACACACTGGTGGGAGGGGTCTCCTGCCTAGAGTGGCGAGTCCTCCCTACCCTGGCTAAGGTTGTATACAAGCTCCCCATGACAGCCAGGTTGGAGGGGTTTCCTTTCTGAAGAGGAAAGTCCCCACTACCCTGGCTTTAGTGGTATAAGAGCTCTCCCACACACACACAGGTGGGAGGGTTCTCCTGCCAGGAGTGGCGAGTCTGCTTTTCTTGCCTCTGTGGTATATGAGTTCCCCTGACAACCAGGATTTAAAGGTCACCCACCTAGTGGAGCAAGTCCCCTCTCTTCTGGCTGCAGCAGTATATGAGCTCCCCTCCCATAGCAAGAAGGGAAGGGTCTCCTGCCTGGAAGAGCTAGTACCCTCCACCCTGGCTAATGAAGTATACATGATCTCATACACCCAGGAGGAAGAGATCTCCCGCCTATATGTGCAAATTCACCTCTACCCTGGATAAGGTGGCCTACAAGCTCCCTGTGACATGCAGGTGGAAGGGGTCTCCAGACTGAAGAGGCAAATCCCCTTTTCCCTTGCTAAAGTGGTACTCTAGCTATCCCTGACAGCCAGGTGGGAGAGATCCGGCAAGTTGGCTATACCATGCGTAAATTGGTATAAAAGTTCCCAGCAACACCCAGGTGGTTTTGGGTCTCCCACCTAGAGGGGCCAGTCCACTCTATCTTGGCTTCAGCAGTGTAAGAGCTCCCCCCAGATATCCAGGTGTGAAGAGTCTCCCTCCTGGAGGGGCGAGTTCACTCTACCCTGGATTCGGGGGTGTACGAGCTACCCCCAAACACCTAAGTTGGAGAGGTGTCCTTCATGGCAGGCGAGTACTTTCTACCTTGGCTTGGGCAGGATAAGAGTCCACCCTCCCTACACCTAGGTAGAAGAGGTCTCCCGCTTGGAAGGGTGAATCCACTCTACCCTGGCTATGGCGATAAAGTAGCTCCCCTGACACTCCAGTGAATGTGTTGTCCCAGCTGAAAGGGAGAGCCCCCTCTACTCTGGCTACTACTGTGTACATGCTCTCCCAGACAATCAGGTGGGATGGGACTTTCACCTGGAGGGGCAAGTCACCTCTACGCTGGCCAAAGTGGTATGCAAGGCCCCCCTACACTCAGGTGAGAGGGGTCTGCCGCTGGAGTCATGAGTCCCTTCTACCCTGGCTGGTGCTCTATAAGAGCTTCAGGAACACCCAGGATGGTGGGGTCTCCTGCCTACAGAGGCGAAACCCTCTACCCTGGCAGTGGCAGTATACGAGCCCCCACACACACACACCCAGGTGGGAGGGTCTCCCTCCTGTAGGGGTGAGTCCCCTGTACCCTGACAGCGGAGTTATTTGAGCTGCCCCCAACACCCAGGTTGGAGGGGTCACCTGAATGGAGGGTGGAGACCCCTCTACCCTCGCTGCAGAGATATAGGATCTCTGCCAGACACCAAGGTGGGAGAGGTCTCCTGCCTGTGGGGAAGAGTCCCTACTCTCCTGGCTATAGCAGTATATGAGCTCCCCCTGACACCCAGGTGGGTGTGTCACTTGATTAGAAGGGTGATTCCCCTCTACTCTGGCTGCAACAGTATACAAGCTCCCCTGTGTACACTGGTGGGTGGTGTCACCCTTCTGGAGTGGAGAATCCCCTCTACCCTGCCTGAGGCAGCATAGGAGCTCCCCTGACAACCAGTTGTGTGGGGTTTCCCTCCTAGTGGGGTGAGTCCCGGCTATCCTGGCTGCAGTGGTACACAAGCTCCCCATTCAATACCCAGATGGGAGCGTCTCATGCCTGGAGGGGCAAGTCACCTCCATCCTGGCAATATACAAGCTCCTCTAAACACAGGAGGGAGGGGTCTCCCAACTGCAGGTGCAAGTCTCCACCTCCTTGGCTTCAGAGGAATTCAAGCTCCCCCAGACACCCAGGTGTGATGGGTCTCCTGCTTGGAGGGGCGAGTCTCTCTAGTTTGGCTGGTGCTTTATAAGAATTCCCTGGATACTCAAGAGGGAGGGGTCTCCCACGTGCAGGGGTGGGTCCCCTCTACCCTGGCTGTGGTGGTATAGGAGTTCCCCACCCATACCCAGATGAGAGGGGTCTCCCGCCTGAAGGGGCGAGTCCCCTCTATCCTGGCTGTGGCAAGACATGTGCTCTCCCAGACACCCAGGTGAAAGTGTTCTCCCGCCTGGAGGGGACAATCCCTGCTACCCAGCTGCAGTTGTGTACCAGCCCCCACACACAAACACCCAGGTGGGAGTGGTCTCCCACTGGCTAAGGTGAAATACAAGCTCGCCCTGTCACCAGTGTGGGAGAGATCTTTCACCTGGAGGAGCAAGTCCCCTCTACAATGGCTGTAGAAACATAAGTGCTCCCCCCAAAACCCAGGTGAGAGGGATCTCCATTCTGGAGGGGCGAGCATGTATTCTGCTGCAGAATTCTGGCTGTAGCAGAATACATGCTCGCCCAGACACCAGTATGGGAGGGATCCACAGCCAGGTGGGGCAAGTCCCTTTTAACCTGGCTAATGTGGTATCCATGTTCCCCACTACACCCAGGCGGGAGGGGTCTCCTGCCTTGAGGGGCAAGTCTCCTATAATTTGGGTGGTGGCATATAAAACTTCCTTGGACACCCTGGTGGGAGGGGTCTCCCTGGCTGCAGTGGTATTCAATCTCCTCCCTGACACCCAGGTGGGAGGGGTATCCCACCTGGAGAAACATGTCCCCTGTACCCTGGCTTCAGTGGTATACAAGCTCCCCCAGACACCCAGGTGGGAACTGTCTCCTGCATGGAGGGACAATTCCTCTCTACCTTGGCTAAGGCGATATACAACTTCCCCCTGACACACAGGTGGGAGGGGTCTCCCACCTGGAATGACATGTCCCATCTCCTTTGGCTGTTGTCCTATAAAAGATCCCTGGACACCCAGGGGGGTAGAGTCTCCTGCCTGCAGGGACTAACTCCTCTACCCTAGCTGTGGCAGTATAGGAGTTCCCCCAAACATCCTGGTGAAAGGGGTTTCCCACCTTTAGGGGCGAGTCCCCTCTACCTGGCTGCAGAGTATTCCAGCTCCCCCCACAATCAGTTGGGAAGGGTCTCCAACTGGATGGGCGAGTCCCCTCTACACTGGCTGTAGAGGTATAGAAGCTCTCCCAACACCCAAGTGAGAGGGGTGTCTACCCTGGAGTGGCGAGTCCCTGCTACCCTAGCTGTGGGGGTATAGGAGTCCCACCCCCCCTCAACATGCAGGTGGGAGGGTTCTCCCGCCTGGAGCGGCAAGTCCCTTCTACCCTGGCTGCAGTGGCATAAAAGTTCCGGCTGATTCCCAGGTGGGATGGGTCCTCCCCCAGGAGGGGCAAATCGCCTCTACCATGGCTGCTGGGGTTTAGGAGTTCCCATGACACCCAGATGGGATGGGGTCATTCCCCCGGAGGTGCATGTCCCATATACCATGGCTGCAGAGGTATAAGAGCTCCACCAGACACCCACGTGAAAGGGTTCTTCCACCTGGGGGGCAAGTATTCTCTACCCTGGCTGCAGCAATATAAAAGCTTCCCCTGACAACCAGGTGAGAGGGGTCTCCTGCCTTCAGTTGTGAGTCCTGTCTACTTGGCTGTGGCTGTGTATTAGTTCCCCCAGATACCCAGGTGGGAGAGTTTTCCCTCATGGAGGGGAGAGTCCCCTCTATTCTGGCTGAGGCGGTATAGGAGCTCCCCAGGACACCCAGGTGGAATGGGTCTCCTGCCTGGATGGGAGAGTCCCCTCTACCATGGCTTTGTCAGTATAAGAGCTCCACTTGACACCCAGGTGGGAAGAGTCTCCTGCCTGGAGGGGTAAGTCCACTCTACTTTGGCTGCTGTGGTGTACAAGCTCCCACTGGACATCCAGGTGGGAGGGATTTCCCGACTGGAGGGTCGTATCCCCTCTACCCTGGCTATGGCAGTATATTAGCTCCCCAGGTCACCCAGGGGGAGGGGTCTCCTGTTAGAGGGTTAAGTCCCCTCTCCCCTGCCTGTGGCTCCCTCTGACACCCAGGTGGGAGGGGTAAATTGACAGGAGGGGCGAGTCCCCTCTACACTGCTTTGGGCAAATTCAAGCTTTCCCCTATACCCAGCTGGGAGGCATCTTCTGCCTGGACAGGCGAATCCCCTCATTGGTGGCTGCAGCAGTATAGGAGCTCCACTGGACACCCACGTGGGAGGAGCCTCCCACATGGAGGGGGCAAGTCCCCTCTACCCTGGCTGTGGTGGTATACAAGATCCCTGTGATACCAGGTGGGAGGGGTCTCCCACCTGGCCAGGGGAGTCCCCTCTACATTGGCTGCTTCCCTACAAGAGCTCCCTGGACACCCACGTGGTAGGTGTCTCCCGCCTGCAGTGGTGAACACCTCTACCCTAGCTCTGGTAGTATAGGAACTTCCCTCAACACCCTGGTGGGAGGGGTCTCTCACCTGTAAGGGAAATTCACCTCCACCCTGGCTGCAAAGGTATAGGAGCTCCCTATGAACCCAGGTGGGAGCTGTTTCCCCCATGGAGGTGCAAATCCCTGCTACCCTGGGTGGAGCATTATATGAGCCTCCACCACAGGACACCCAGGTGGGAGGGTTCTCCCGCCTAGAGGGTGGAGTCCCCTCTACCCTGGCTGCGGTGGTAAACCAGTTCCCTCTGATTCCCAGGTGGGAGGGGTCTGCCATCTGGATGAGTGTCTCCCTCTACCATAGCTGCTGGGGTATATGAATTCCCTTGACACCCAGGGGGGAGGTGTCCCTTGCCTGGAGGGATCTACCATGGCTCAAGCTGTACATAAGCTCCAAAAGACACCCACGTGGGAGAGTTCTTCCCAATGGGGTAGCAAGTGCACTCTACCCTGGCAGCAGCAGTATAGGAGCTCCCCCTGACACCCTGATGGGAAGGGTCTCCTGCCTAGAGTGGTGAGTCCCCTCTACCCTGGCTTTGGCAGTGCATAAGCTCCCCCAGACATCCAGGTGGGAGTGGTCTCCAGCATGGAGGGGCTAGTACCCTCTATTCTGGCTGAAGTGATATAGGAACTCCTCCCGACACCCAGGTTAGAGGGGTCGCTTGACTGGAAGGGTAAGTCCTGAATACTCTGTCTGCTGCAGTATTCAAGTTCCTCTGGACACACAGGTGGGATGGGTCTCCTGCCTGGAGGAACGAGTCACCTCTCCCTGGCAGCAGCGGTATAGGAGCTCGGCCAATACCCAAGTGTGAAGGGTCCTCCACCTGGAGCTATGAGTACCCTCTACACCGGCTGAGGGGGTGTACCAGCTACACGAGAAACCCAGGTGTGAGGGATCTCCTGCCTCGAGGGGCGAGTCCCCTCTATTCTGGTTTCTGTGATATACGAGATTCTCTGCCCCCACATACCCAGATGGGAGGTGTCTATGGCCTGAGGGGCCGAGTCCTCTCTACCCTGGTTGCAGTAGTATACTAACTTTCTCTGATACCCAGGTTGGATGGGGCTCTCTCCTGGAGAGGCGAGTCCCCTCTACCCTGGCTGAGGTGGTATAGCAGCTCCCCCCTACACCCAGGTGGGAGGAGTCTCCCGCCTGGAGCAATAAGTCCCCTATATCCTGGCTGTGGAGGTAAACAAGCTCTCCCAGATGCCCAGGTGGGACGCGTCTCCCGCATGGAGGTGCAAGTCCCCACTACCCTGGCTCTGGCTGTATATGAACTGCCCCCCAACACTTAGGTGAAGTGGCAAGTCCCTTCAACCCTGGCTGCGAGGGTATAAGTGCTCCCTCTTACCCCTAGGAGGGAGGGGTCTTGTTGAGGGCCGTGCACCCTGGTGGCAGCTGCTCAGTGGCGCCCACATCCTCCTCTGTGTCCCCGCATTCCCTCGCGGTGGCCTGCCCCGTCTCCACCTCCCTCTGCAGCCACAGTGGCAGCCTTCTCGCCAGGTCCTGGGTGCCACTTGAGAGGCCCAGGGATTCACATTGCCCACCAAGCCTCCTCTAGGCGTGGGCTGAGGCGAGAGAGGGCCTGGTCCAGAGGCAGCCGAGCAAGGCGTAAACCACTATGAGGAGGCAAGATAGAGGGGCCAGGCTCCACCCGTTCAGCTGATTGGCTCCTCTGCAGTGTCCCCGCCCTTTCATATCATGGAACTTCTCATTGGGGGACTCTTTTGGCTCCGCACATGCGACCCAGCCAATCTGCCTCAAGAGCGGGAAAACTGAAAATGACCTAAGAGTTCTGGTTGAGTGTGCTCACTGGAAGTGCCGGAGGTGGTGGTTGAGCTCTAGGGATTTCCTGGAGAGCTCCCATGGTATGGCATGGGTGCTAAAATTAAAGTTTGTTTCTGCTTGACAAGTGGCTTGTGAATTGTGCCCAGCCAGACTTTGGCACCCTGCTGCAATCCTATCGCTCAGAGCTGCTTCTTCAACACAGAGCAAATGTAAACCTGACCTTGTCCCTCCCTCTGCAACTAAAAACTGCAGGACACTGGCACCTTCTCATGGATCTCAGCTCTTCTGCACATGGGCCAAGGAGCCACAGGCTGCAGGAAGCAAAGCAGGTCAGGAGGGGTCACTGAGACAATAAAAATTACTTGGAAATCAGAAAGACCAATATGGGTTCCTCAGTGGCCCCTGACTAAAGAAAAGATACAAGCAGCCCATGACCTGGTCAAACAACAATTAGTGGAGGGACATATACAACCTTCTGTATCTCCCCATAATACTCCAATTTTTGTCATCAAAAAGAAATCTGGTAAATGGAGATTATTGCAAGACTTAAGAGCCATTAATAATAAGATGGTTATTTATTATGGGACCTGCTCAATCGGGGATTCCCCATTTGTCTGCTTTGCCAAAATCCTGGTATATTTTAGTTATAGATATTAAAGATTTTTTTTTCAATTCCAATTCATCCTGAGGATTGTCCACATTTTGCATTTACTATCCCTGCACTGAATCATGAAGGTCCTGATCAGAGATATGAATGAAAAGTACTCCCTCAAGGGATGGCTAACAGCCCAACTATGTGTCAAATTTATGTTGACAAAGTAATCCAGCCAGTTAGCAAACAAAATCCTGAACTACAAATATTTCACTATATGGATGATGTATTATTAGCACACAAAGATAAAAACACACTGCTAGAATGTTATGCCACACTTACAAACTTATTAAAAAATATAATCTAGAGATAACAAAAGATAAAGTAAAATTAAATTTTACAATTAATTATTTAGGAGTTCTTTTATCCTCAACCATGGTCAGTCCATCAAAAATTCAAATACGAGTAGATCAATTCAAATCACATAATGATTTTCAAAAGTTATTATGAGACATAAATTGGATAAGGCCTTATCTAGGCATATCAACAGGAGAGTTAGGACCTTTATTTGATATCCTAAAAGGTCCATCAGATCCAAATTCACCCCGTATGTTAACGCCTGTACCAAGAAAGACATTAAAAATCATTGAAACATATATGGAAAATATGCATTTGGATAGAATTGATATAAGTTTGCCTTTATTATTTATTGTACTACCAACAAAATTATTCCTACAGAATTATTTTGGCAAGAAGGTCCATTATTATGGATACATTTATCTTATTCTCCTAACACTATTCTTACTTGGTATCCTGAGGAAGTAGGACAATTAATACTCAAAGGAATAAAAGCAGCAAAGGGAGTGTTTGGAATTTCTCCCAGTAAAATAATTATTCCATATACTTTGGATCAAATTGATGAGTTAGATAATGAGTTAAATACTTGGGCAATAATCATGTGTAAATCTAATGGTTCATTTGATAATCACTTACCATCTAATCCTTTCTTATCTCTTTGGTCTTTGCATCCTGTAATTTTCCAAAAATCACAAGAAAAACACCTATTATGAGTGCTCCAAATATATTCACTGATGGGTCAAATAATGGTACAGCAGCATTAGTTACCCCTGATCAAACTTTTACATTTTTAGTACCCAAAAAATCAGCTCAAAAGGTAGAGCTTAATGCAGTATTACAAGCTTTTGTGATGTTTAAAGATTCTGTATTTAATTTATTTTCTGATAGTAAGTATATAGTTAATGCTATAGAATCCCTTGAAGATGTTGGTAGGATTTCCTCTTCCTCTAGTATTTTCTCTTTGTTTTCCATATACAAAGTCTAATCTGGGACAGATAAGATCCATTCTTTATAGGACATATCAGAGCACATACAGGATTGCCTTGAGCCCTTAGTTTGGGCAATGATTTAGCAGATGAAACTACACATGACATACATATTTTCTCTACACTAGAAGAAGCTACAAATTTTCATAAAATGTTCCATGTCAATGCTAATACTTTACAAAAGCATTTTAAAATAACTAAGGAACAAGCTAGAAAAATAATAAAACAATGTCAAAATTGTCTGAACTTTTTACCACAAGTTAATCTTGGAGTCAATTCTAGAGGACTGATACCTAACCATATTTGGCAGATGGACATCACACACTTGCCAGAATTGGAAAATTAAAATATTTGCATGTTACAGTTCATACTTCCTCCAGATTTTTGATGGGCTCCCTTCATGCCAGAGAAAAAACTAAAGATATTATAGCTCTTTGCTTACAATATTTTGCCAATGTGGTGTCCCAAAACAGTTAAAAACAGATAATGCCCCTGGTTATACTTCTACCTCTTTTAAAATATTTTGGTAATCATTTGGCATTACTTATATAACAGGACTCCCATACAATACACAGGGACAAGTCATAGTTGAAAGAGCTCATCAAACTATTGAAATGTACATATTAAAGCAAAAAGAGGGAATTGGAAAGGGGTATATATATCCCCCAAAAATAAACTTAAAATAACGCTTTTTACTCTACACTTTTTAAATTTGGATTCATCAGGGCTTAGTGTTGTGGAAAGGCACATGTGTCCAAAAAATGTACATAAGACCAAGGTACCTTGGAAGCATATTCTAACAGGACAATGGAAAGGTCGTGACCCAGTGATTGTCTGGATTCGGGGCGTCTGTTTGTGTGTTTCCACAGGGAGAACAGCAGCCAATTTGGATTCCAGAGAGACTAACTAAAGCGATTTCTACAGACCAAAAAGAAGATGATTTGGCTCAAATCCATAACAACTGATATCCAGAACTCCAGTTTGGCTATCCTTACATCTGTGACAGTGGTTCTCCCACACCTGGAGGCTAATGAAACCAGGATACTTTTTTCAATATCTATTTTATTATTGCCCTTTCCCACATCATGAATTTCTATTTTGTTTTTTGAGCTCATACAGACCTAGGTTAATGTTTTGCTGATCAGTTCTAATTTTTGACTATGGAGTTTTTAAACATTGCAATGGAGATTTCACCTGTAAAAAGTTATGAGGCCTTTACTATTATGTTATGTGTTATATGTATTATATTATATGTGCACACGTGTGTTTTGTGTTGTATGTTTGTATGTGCGTATGTCCATATATCATATATGACGAGTGCTCATGAAAAAATGGATCCAAATATTTTTTTTTCTTATTCACGTGATTTAAATGGTTTAATTTAAATTGGGTAAACAGCTGTTGAGGATTGTTTTAATATGTGAACAAAAAGGAGGTTAACAGATCTGTTTGTTTACTTTCACCTTTCCTTTTCATTATATTTAATAATTCTCTTCAGGATAATGTAAATTGTTCAGAAAATTGCTTTCTTTTAGTGCCTGCTGGAATGTTACATATTTTTTTTCTTTAGCCATTATTTCCAGAATTCCTATCTTCATCCCAGTGATGGTGAAGACAAAGATAAAACCAAACTACAGCTTCTGCAATAGCTATCACAACAAACTGTATAAACTGATGCATCAGTGAATAGTGTAACTCAACAAGTGATGCTAAATCAAAAAGTCAATTTGCTTTGGGAGGAAATGGACATATTAATGGATTCCTCTGCTTTGAACTGCTTGCAAACTTGCCTAGACTATGTATCAGTTGTATGCATTGTGAACTATCTGTTAGTGCAGCAACCTGTTGTAGTGCCTGGGTATTTTTGCTGATGGTGTCATCGTTGGTACAATTTTTCCAAAAGGAGCTGTCAATTGGCTTGTGATGGTCGTTTAGCTAAAATTTTGGGGCCAACAGAGATGAGGCAAAGAACCTCACCCACCCACCAGTACAAAGGCCTATCCACAGGTGTGGCTGTATGCTGGACTGGAAGTCAATGACGGGTAAGATCCAATTGCAGTGGTACCAACCTAATACAGGAGGCTGACGCCTTGAGGTCAGCTCATCCGATGATGGGTATTTACCATGTGTAGTATTGGACAACCTAAGACAGGCACGGTCCCTAAGCCACATGCTTGTTGTTTAATTAAACCCAGAGGGGGAGATGTTGAGGGCCGTAGCACCCTGGTGGCAGCCGCTCCGGGGCTCCCGAGACCTCTTCTATGTCCCTGCCTTCCCTCGCGGTGGCCCAACCCATCTCCACCTCCCTCTGCAGCCCCAGTGGCGGCTGTCTCGCCTGGTCTCGCCACGTGAACTGGGCCCAGGGATCCACGCTGCCCACCACTCCTCCTCCGGGGCGGGCTGAGGCAAGAGCGGGCCTGGTCCACAGGCAGCAGAGCAAGGAGGAAACCACTCCGAGGAGGCAAGATCGAGGGGCTGGGCTCCACCTGCTCAGCTGATTGGCTCCTCTGTGGTGTCCCCGCTTTTTCAGACCAAGGAGCTGCTCATTTTGGGACTCTTTTGGCTCCGCACTCATGACCCAGCCGATCTGCCTGAAGAGTGGGAAAATTGAAAATGACCTAAGAGTTCTGGTTGAGTGTGCTCGCAGGAAGTGCTGGAGGTGGCGGTTGAGCTCTCAGGGATTTCCGGGAGAGCTTGAATGGTGCTTTGTGGGTGCTAGAAATGAAGTTCGTTCTGGCTTGTCAAGTGGCTCATGAATTGTACCCAGCCAGACTGTGTCAGGGTCTCCTGCCCAGAGAGCTGAGTTATTGCCACCTTAGCTGCAGCTGTATATGAAACCCACCTTGCCAGATACCCATGTGGGATGGGTCTTCTGCCTGGAGGTGCGAGTCTCCTCTACCCTGGCTAAAGCGATATAGGAGTTACCCCCATTTTCAGGTGGAAGGTGTCTGTCCGCTGGAGGTGCGAGTCATCTCTACGCTGCCTTCTGGGGTATATGAGATCCACCTGACCCCAGGTGGCAGGGGTGTTCCTCCTGGAGGGGAAAGTCCCCTCTACACTGGCTAAGGCGGTATAGGAGTTTCCTTCATTCCCAGGTGGGTGGTGTCTCTCGCCTGCAGTGCAAGTCTCCTCTAACTCGATGCTGGGGTATATGAGCTCCACCTGACACCTAGGTGGGAGGAGTATCCTGTCTGGAAGGGTGAGTCCTCTCTTCTGTAGCTCTTGCCATATAAGAGGTCCCAGTACACCCAGGTGGGAGGGGCTTCTGCCTGGAGGGGTGTGTTCCCTTTACCCTGCTGTGGCAGTATAGGAGCCCTCCCACACATCCAGTTTGGAGGGGTCTCCCGACTTTAGGGGCGAGTCCTCTCTACCCTGGCTGCAGTGGTAAAGGGGCTACCCCCTACACCCAGGTGGGAGGGGTTTCCTGCCTAGAGGGGTGAATTCCCTCTACCCTAGCCTTGGGTGTGTACCAGCTCTCCAAGACACCCAGTTGGGAGGGGTTTCCTGCTTGGAGGGGCAAGTCCCCTCTCTTCTGGCTGCTGTGGTATATGAGCTCCCCCACAAACCCAGATGGGAGGAGTCTCCCGCCTGAAGGGGTGAGTCCCGTGTACCCTGGCTGCAGTGGTTTAATAGCTTTCTCTGAAATCCAGATTGGATGTCTCTCCCGTCTGGAGAGATAAGTCCCCTCTAGCCTAGCTGCAGTATATAGGAGCTCCCACCTACACCCATATGGGAGGGGTCTCCTGGCTGGAGTAGGAGTCCGCTGTATCCTGCCTCTGGCAATATATGTACTCATCTGACAACCACTGGAAAGGATCTTCCACCTGGAGGGTCGAGAACCCTCTCCCCTGGTTCTGGCAGTATAAGAGCTCCCCCCGACAACTAGGTTATGGGGTCTCCTGACAGGAGAGGCGAGTCTACTCTACACTGGCTGCAGGGATATAGGAGCTCCCTCTGACATCAGGTGGGTGGAGTCTCCCCCTAGAGAAATGATCACCCCTACCCTGGCTGTGGTGTTATACAAGCTCTCCCAGACACTCAGGTGGGAGGGGTGTCCTGCCTGGAGATGCAAGTCTTCTCTATCTTAGCTAAGGTGGTATAAAAGCACCGCCCTAGGCACAGGTGGAAGTGGTCTTCCACATGGACAGGCGAGTCTCCTCTACCCTGGCTTTGGTGGTACACAAGCTCCCCTGACACCCAAGTGAAAGGGGTATCCTGCCTGGAAGGGCAAGTCCCTTCTACTTTAGCTCTTGCCTAAAGGAGGTCCCAGTACAGCCAAGTGGGAGGGGTCTTCCGCCTGCAGGGGCGAGTCCTCTCTACACTGGATGATGCCATAATCAAGCTACCCCAGACACCAAGGTGGGAAGGATCTCCCAATTGGAGGGGCGAATCCCCTCTATCCCTGCTGCAGAGTATAGGAGCTCACCCAGACACCCAGGTGAGAGGGGTCTCCCGACTGGTAAGGCAAGTCTGCTCTACCCTGGCTGCAGCAGTGTAGGAACTCCCCATGACACCCAGGTGGGCGGGGTCTGCCTCCTGGAGGGGCGAGTCCCCTCTATCCTGACTGTGGCGGTATAGGAGCTTGCCTCACACACCCAGGTGGTGGGGGATTTCCCGCCTGGAGGGGCAAGTTCCCTCTACCCGGGCTATAGCTGTATAAGAGATCCCCCTGACACACAGGTGGGAAGGTTTTCCTGACTGGAGCAGCGAGGCCCCTCTACCCTGGCTTCGGAGGAATACAAGCTCTCCCAGACACCAGGTGGGAGGGGGTCTCCTACATGGAGGGGCGAGTCCCCTCTATCCGTGCTGTGGCGGTATATGAGCTCCCCCTGACACCCTATGGAAGGGGTCTCAACCTACACATGCGAGTCCCTTCTACCCTGGCTAAGTGGGTCTAGGTGTTTCTCCCTCTCCCAGATGGGGGGTGTTTCTCACCTGGAAGTGCGAGTTGCTTCTATCTTGGCTGTTAGGGTATATGAGCTCCACCTGACACTCAGGTGGGAGGGGTTTTCCACCTGGAGGGGCGAGTTCACTCTATACTGGCTGAAGCAGTTAAGGCGTTTCCTCTGAAACACAGGTGGAAGGGGTCTCTTGCGGAGAGGGTTTAATTTCCTCTACTCTGCCTGAGGGGCTGTGCCAGCTCTCCCAGACACTCAGGTGGAAGGGGTTTCCTGCTTTGAGGGTCGAGTTCCCTCTATTCTGGATGCTGTGGTATATGAGCTCCCCTCCCCCTTAACCAGATGGGAGGAGTCTTCTGCCTGAAGGGGCAAGTCCCGTCTATCCTGTCTAAAGTGGGTTACTAGCTTTCCCTGACACCCAGGTTGGATGGGTCTCTCACTTGGAGGGGTGAGTCCCATCTACCCTGGCTGTGGCTGTAAAGGATCTCCCTCTGACATCCAGGTGGTAGGGTATCCAGCCTGGAGAGGTGAGTCCCCTCTACCCTAGATGCAGTGGTATAGGAGGTCCCCCTTACACCCAGGTTGGAGGGATCGCCCTCCTCCAGTGGGAGTCCCCTCTACCCTGCCTGTGGCAGTATATATACACCCCTGACAACCAGGTGGAGGGGATCTTCAGCATGGAGGGTCGAGTATCCTCTCCCCTGGCTCTGGCATATAGGAGCTCCCCCAGACACCCAGGTTATGGGGTCTCCCAACTGGAGATGTGAGTCTACTCTGCACTAGCTGAAGGAGTTTACAAGCTCACCCTGACCACCAGGTGGGAGGGGTCTTCGGCCTGGAGCAATGAGTCCCCCTTACCCTGGCTGAGACACCCAAGTGGGAGGGTTCTCTCGCCTGGATGGGAAAATCTTTTCTACCTGGCTCAGACGGTATACAAGGGCCCCGCTACACAGAGGTGGGAGTGGTATTTCACGTGGACCAGCAAGGCACCTCTGGATTTGGCGATATACAAGCTCCCCAACAACCAGATGGGAGGGGTATCCCACCTGGAAGGGCGAGTCCTCTCTATATTAGCTCATGCTATATAAGAGGTCCCAGTACAGCCAGGTGGGAGGGGTTTCCACCTGCAGGAGCATGTTCCTTCTACCTGGACTGTGGCACTAAAGGATCTCCCACACACACCCAGTTGGGAGGAGTCTCCCGCCTGTAGGTGCGAGTCCCCTCTACACTGGCTGCTGCAGTAATCAAGCTCCCCCAGACACCCAGGAGGGAAGGTCTCCCAATTGGAGGGGCAAGTCCCCTCTATCCTTGCCTCGGAGTTATAGGAGCTCACCCAGACACCCAGGTGTGCGGGGTCTCTCTACTGGAAAGGCAAGTTTCCTCTACCCTGGCTTCAGGGGTATAGGAGCTCCCCAGGAAACCCAGGTGGAAAGGGTCTCTCTCCTGGAGAGGCGAGTCACCTCTACCTTGGCTGCAACGGAATAAGATCTCCACCTGAAAGCCAAATGGGAGGGGTCTCATGCCTTTAAGAATGAAGTCCCCTCTACTCTGGCTACAGCAGTATAGGCTCTCCCCTCATATACCCAGCTGGGAGGGGTCTCCCGCCTGTGGGAGCGAGTCCCATGTACCCCGGCTGCTTCAGTAATCAAGCCTTCCTGGACACCCAGGTGGGAGGGGTCTCCCGATTGGAGGGGCTAGTCCCTCCTACCCTTGCTGCAGAAGAATAGGAGCTCACGCAGACACCCACGTGGGAGGGGGCTACAGACTGAAAGAGCAAGTCGGCTCTACTCTGGCCCTAGCTACAACAGTATAGGAACTCCCCCTGAAACCCAGGTTGAAGGGGTGTCCTGCCTAGATGGGTAACTCCCCTCTACCCTGGCTGAGGGGGTTTACCAGCTCTCCCAGACACCCAGGTGTGAGGAGTCTCCTGCTTGAAAGGGTGAGTCCCCTCTATTCTGGCTGCTATGGTATAGGAGCTCCATCCCCCATACCCATGTGGGAGGGGTCTCCCACCTTAAGGGGCGAGTCCCCTCTACCCTGGCTGCAGTGGTTACTAGTTTTCCTTGAAATCCAGGTTGATGGGTCTTTCTCCTAGAGGGATGAGTCCTCTCTACCCTGGCTGTGGCAGTAAAGGATCTCCCCTTGACAACCAGGTGTTAGGGTCTCTGGATTGAAGAGGTGAATTCCCTCTATCTTTTCTGCAGTGGTATAGGAGTTCCCCTCCACTCAGGTGGGTTGGGTCGTCAGCCTCTAGTGGAGAGTCACCTTACCCTGCCTGTGGCTCTATATAAACTCCCCTGACAACCAGGTGGAAGGGATCTTCTGCCTGGAGGGTGGAGTTCCCTCCCCCCTGGCTAAGGCAGTATAGTAGTTACTCCCATTACCAGGTGGGAGGTGTTTCTCGCCTGAAGGTGAGTTGCCTCTACCCTGGCTGCTGGGGTATATGAGCTCCACTTGACACCCAGGTGAGCTGGGTATTCTGCCTGGGTGGACGAGGCAACTGTACCATGGCTGCAGTGGTTAAGTAGCTTCTCCTGACACCCAGGTGGATGGGGTATGCTGCCTAGAAGGGTGACTTCCCTCTACCCTGTCTGCAGCGGTTTACCAGCTCTCCCAGACACCAGGTTGGAGGGGTCTCCTTCTTGGAGGGGCGAGTCCCCTCTATTCTTGCTGCTGTGGTATATGGGCTCTCCCCTGCATACCAAGATGGGAGGGGTCTCCCATCTGAAGGGATGTGTCCCCTCTACCCATGTTAAGGAGGTAAAGTAGTTACCCCCATACCCAGGTGTGAGGTGTCTCACACCTGGAGGTGCGTGTTGCCTCTAAGCTGGCTGCTGGGGTATATGATCTCCCCTTGACACCCAGGTGGGCAGGGTCTTCTGCTGGGAGGGGCGAGTCTCCTCTACCCTGGCTGCAGCAGTTAAGGTGCTCCCCCTGACACTCAGGTTGGAGGGTTCTCCCGCCTAGAGGGGTGACTTCCCTCTACCCTGTCACCCAGACAACCAGGAGAGAGGGGTCTCCTGCTTGTAGGGGTGAGTCCCCTCTATTCTGTCTTTTGTGGTATATGAGCTCTCCCCATATCACGATGGGAGGTGTCTTCCGCCTGAAGGGGGCAGTCCCCTCTACCGTGGTTGCAGTGGTATACTAGCTTTTCCTGAAACCCATGTTGGATGCCTAGAGGGGCGAGTCCACTCTGTCCTGGCTGCAGTGGTATAGGAGCTCCCACCTACACCTAGGTGGGAAGGGTCTCCTGTTTTGAGTGGGGAGTCCCCTCTACACTGCCTGTGAGAGTATTATGAACTCCCTTGACATCCAGGTGGAAGGGATCTTTCACCTGGAGGGTCGAATACCATATCCCCTGGCTCTGGCGGTTAAGGAGCTCCCCCGAACACCCAGGTTATGGGGTGCCCCAACTGGAGGGGCAATTCCTCTCTACACAGACTTCAGGAGTATATGAGCTCCCCCAGACACCCAGGTGGGAGGGGTCTCCCGCCTGGAGGGGCCAGTCTTCTCTACCCTGGCTAAGACGGTATACAATTGCCCCACTACACACAGGTGGGAATGGTCTTCCACATGTTTGGGCGAGTCCCCTCTAACCAGGCTTTGGTGGTATACAAGCTACCCTGGCACCCAGGTGGGAAGGGTACCCCGCCTGGAAGGGCAAGTCCCCTTTACTTTAGCTCTTGCCATATAAGGGCTCCCAGTACACCCAGGAGGAAGGGGCTTCCACCTGGAGGGTTCTGTTCCCTCTACTCTGCTTTGGCAGTATAGGAGATCCCCACACACCTAGGTGGGAGTGGTCTTCCGCCTCTAGGGGCGATTCCCCTCTATCTTGGCTGCTGCAATATTCAAGCTCCCCTGGACATCCAGGTGGGATGGGTCTCCTGAATGAAGGGGCGAGTCCCCTCTACACTGGCTGCAGAGGTATAGGAGCTCACCCAGATACCCAGGTGGGAGGGGGCTCCCCTTGGAAGGGCAAGTCCGATCTACCCTTGCTGCAGTAGTTGAGGAACTCCCTGTGACACGCAGATAGGAGGAGTCTCCCATCTAGACATGGGAATCCCCTCTACCATGGCTGCTTCGGTATAGGATCTCCCCTGATACCCCATTGGGAGGAGTCTGCTGCCAGGAGGCTAGAGTCCTCTCTATCTTGCTGCAGCAATATAGGAGCTCCCCGGGACACCCAGGTGGAAGGAGTCTGGATGGTAGAATTCCCTCTACACTGCTTGAGGCAGTATAGGAGCTCACCTGACATGAAGGTAGGAAGGGTCAGCAGCCTGGAGGGAGGAGTCCACTCTTCCCTGGCGCTGCCATATATGAGCTACCGGGAGACCCAGATGAGAGGGTTCTCCTGCATTAAAGGGAAAGTAACCTCTACCATGGCTGCTGTGGTATGAGCTCCCCCTTTTACCCGGGTGGGAGGGGTCTACTGCCTGGAGGGCCGAGTACCCAATACCCTGGCTGCAGGGATATACAAGGTCCACCACCCACACCCAGGTAGGAGAAGTCTTCTCCCTGGAGGGGCAAGTCGGCTGTACCCTCACTGCAGAGATATAGGAGCTGCCCCCACACACACCAAAGTGGGAGGGTCTCCCCCATGTAGGGGCGAATCCCCTCAACCCTGGCTGCAGGGGAATATAAGCCCCCTTCTACCCTTAGGATGGAGATATTTCACGCCTGGATGTGGGAGTAACTGCTACGTCAGCTGCAGCTGTATATGACTCACCCCCACCAGCCAGACATCCCTGTGGGAAGGGTCTTCAGCCTGGAGGGGCAAGTCTTCTCTATGCTGGTTGCAGTGATATACTAGCTTTCCCTGACACTCAGGTTGGATGGGTCTCTAGCCTGTAGGCGTGAGTCCCCTCTATCCTGCCTGCAGTGGTATAGGAGTTCCCCCCCTATACCCAGGTCAGAGGTGTCTAATGCCTGGAAGGGCAAGTCTTCTCTACCCTGGATAAGGCACTATACTAGGACCCCCCTGAACACAGGTGGGAGTGGTATCCCACATGGACAGGCAAGTCCGCTCTACGCTGGCTAAGGTGGTATACAAGCGCCCCATGAAACCCAGTTGGGAGGAGTCTTCTGCCTGGAGACACAAGTCCCCAGGAACCTGGATGCAATGGTATTTAAGCTCTACCTCTCACACCCATATGCGAGGTGTCTCCCCCATGGAGCTGCTAGTCCCCTCTACTTTGCCTGGAGGTATATAATATAATAGCCACCTCTGACACCCACGTGGGAGGGGTATTTTGCCAGGAGGGGTGAGTCTTCTTTACCCTGGCTGCTGCAGTTTAGGAGTTCCAATGACAAACAGTTTGAGGAGCCTTCCGCCTGGTGGATAGAGTTCCCTCTACACTGAGTGTGGTTGTATAGAAGCTCCCATGGAAATCCAGGTGGAAGGGTTCTCACACATTGAGAGAAATGTCCCCTCTAACTTGGCTGCAGTGACATAAGAGATCCCCCTGAAATCCAGGTAGGAGGTGTCCCAGAATGGAGATGTAAGTCCTCTCTATCGTGGCTGTGGCAGTTTAGTGTACCCCACACACACCCAGGTGGGAGCTGTCTCCCGCCTGGAGGGGCAAGTTTCCTCTACCTTGTCAGTAGTGGTATAGGAGATCCTGCTGACACACAAGTGGGAAGGGTCTCTGCCGAAACCAAGCACCCAGGGAGAGAAAGGAGCCCAGGCAAAGGCCAGGGTATTGTTTCCCATAAATCACCCTGGATTAGATTAGAACCTATTGCCAGAGTCCTAGCAAAGGAGGCCAGAAAAAGGAAGGGGGCTAGAAGGAGGGCAATAGGAGGGCACACAAGGCCGTTGGGGTGGGTGTGCACAGGGGCGAGACACAGGAACCAAGCCAGGCACCCAGGCAAAGGAACCAACCCATCAATGGTGTTGGGGGACCCATGAGCAGAAGACCTGCTAGTGCCAGAAAAAGGTGCAAGGGGAAGGGGAAGAAGGGGCTGCATGAGGACCAGGAGAAGTCAAAGGGCACATAGGGGAGCCTGCTGGCAGGCCCAAGCAAGGGGCACCCAGGTCAGACCCAAAACAAAGAGATTCCTTGCTATGCCAAGGGCTATGAGAAACATGGTCATGGGCTCAGTTGAATTCCCAGGACCAGGGACTGGAGCATAAAAGGTCAGGGTTTGTGAGGGCTGGGCTATGGTAGGGGCAGCATGAAAGGCCAGAGGGAAGGGAGAGGATCCTCAGGGCTGGGTTGGAGCAAGTTCATGTTAACTTCCAGGCCTCAAGTTTCAGTCAGTGAGGGGGACTCAAGCGAGTGGCAGGGTTGTGTTTCCCATAGGGAGCATTCAGGGCACAGAGGCAAGCCAATTCCGCTCCTCTGCCCCACGTGAGTAGATCCTCAGAGAGGGACCTGGATGAAAGGAGGGGCCAAATAGGGTACTGTGATGGAATACCTGGTGTGCAGAATTAGGGGGGTGGGGTGGGCTACAGGACCCATTCCAGCAGCACAGAGTAGGAAGAAGGAGGTGGAGAGGAGGGTCCAGGCAGTGCGAGAATAACATAGCTTGAGGGGATCAAAGGGGAGGCACAGGAGGGGGCAGGCAACAGGGGCCTGAAACCAGGGAACAGGGAAAGGGTCCTCAAGAAGGGTAGCCAAAGTCTCAAGCAAGGAGCTGGGCCCAGTAATGGAGAGCCAAGTGCTATCACCTGGGCCTGGTTGAATAAAAAGAAACATGAAGGGGGTGAAGCAGGAGGAAAGAAAGTGGAGAGGGTGACACAGGAAGAGAAGGACTCAAAGCCCGGGTCCACTGCAGGATGTCAGGAGTTGGAGCAGGGCCTGGGCTGAGGGAGGCCAAAGGACCAAGGCAAGGGGCTGGGCAACGTTTTCCAAAGGGAGCCCCAGGGCCAAGAGGCCAAATCTAGTTGCCTGGCCTGGGTTAGCATCCTGGGAAGGGGATTAGGAAAGCAGGCATGGGAAAGACACAAAGGACAGGAGGGCTGAAGCAGGGCACAACCTCAAGGGCCACAGGATGGGTGTGGGTGGGGTGGGGGACAGGACCCCAGCATGGAGCCCAGGCAAGGGACCTAGAAGAGGGCCAGGGAGATGGGAGAGCAGGGAACGCTGGGCCGGGAAGGCAGGGCTGCACTACTGTACAGGAGTAGAAGAATGCCAAGGGGAGTAGTGCAGTGGCCCCAGTGGGGACCCCTCAGTCCATACGCAGCAAAGCAGAGAGCAAAAAGGGCCACCAGAGGCTCAAGTGAGAAGCCAGGCCAGTAAAATGAGACGCAAGAGCCAGGGTTTGGACAGGTGACTCAGGACAGTGGATAAGAATTGGGAAGGATGGCAGGCAATTCAGCAGGGTGCAGTCAGGCTCCAGGCCCAGGGCCACTTACAGGTTTCAGGGTTCCTGGTGTAGGACCAAATACCCAGGGAGAGCAAGGGGCCCAGGCAAGGGCCAGGGTATTGTTTCCCATAAGGTGCCCTGGATCAGATGAAAATCTACTTCCAGAGTCCTTGCAAAGGAGCCAGGAAAAGGAAGGGTGCCAAAGGAGGGTGACGGGAGGGCACGGAAGGAGGTCACGGTGATTGCACATAGGTATGAAACCCAGGACTCATGCCAGGCACCAAGGCAAGTGACCCACCTGATCAATGGTGATGGGGGAACCCAAAGAGCAGGAGACCTGGGAGTGCCAGAAAAAGACGCAAGCTGAATGTGAGGAAGGGGCTAACTGAGGTCCAGGTGAAGTCAAGGGGAACCTTGGGGAGTCAACTTGTGGGCCCAAGAAAGGTGCCCCCAGATCAGACCCAAGACAAAGAGACTCCTTGCTATGTCAAGTGCCATAAGGAATGTGGTCAGAGGCTCAGAAAAGGAGGAGATCGCTCAGGGCTGGGTTGGAGCAAGTCCATGTTAATTGACAGGCCTCAAGGTTTAGGCAGTGAGGGGGACTCAGGTGAGTGGCAGGCCTGTGTTCCCCATAGTGAGCATTCTGGGCAAAGAGGTGAGCCAATTCTGCTCCTCTGCCCCAGGTGAGTAGATCCTCAGAGAGGCTCCTGGGCCAAAGGAGGGGCCAAAGTGGGTACTGTGAGGGGATACCTGGTGTGCAGAATTGTTGGCTGCAGGACCCATTCCAGCAGCTCAGGGTAGGGAGAAGCAGGGGGAGCGGAAGCTCCAGGCAGTGCCAGGATACCACAGCATGAGGAGATCAGAGGGCAGGCACAGGAGGGGGCAGGCAGCAGGTGCCTGAAACAAGGGGATAGGGAAAGGGTTCTCAAGAATGATAGCCAGGTTATCAAGCAAGAAGCTGGGCCCAGTAATGGAGAGCCAAGTGCTAGTTCCTGGGGCTGGGTGAATAAAAAGAAACAGTGGGGGAGCAGTGGGAGGGGATAAAGTGGAGTGGGTGGTAAAGGAAGAGAAGAACTCAATGCCCAGGTCCATTGTAGGGTGTCAGGGGTCGGGTGAAGCACTTGGGCTGAGGGAGGCCAAAGGGCCCAGGCAAGTGGCAGGGATATGTTTTCCCAAAGGGCTATTTTTTTCCCAGGATGCTCACCCAGGGCCAAGAGACTAGGTCAAATCTTCTGGCCAGAGTAAACATTCTGGGAAGGGATGAGGAAAGCAGGTGTGACAGAGACACAAAAGACAGGAGGGCTGAAGCAGAGCACAGCCTGAAGGTCAGTAGGACGGTGTGTGTTGGGTGCGGGCCAGGACCCCAGCAAGGAGCCCAGGTAAGGGACCAAGAGGAGGGCCCAGGCAAGGGGAGATCAGGGAATGCTGGGCTGGGAAGGCAGGGCTGCACTAGGGTACTGAAGTACAGGAATGCTAAGGGGAGTAGGGAAGTGGCCCCAGCCAGGGGTCTTCAGACCATGCCCAGAAAAGCATGAGCAAGAAGGGCTGCCAGATGCTCAAGCGAGGAGCAATGATAGGGTACAGAGAGCCCAGAACCAGGGCTTGGGCAGGAGGTTCAGGACCTTGGACCAGATTTGGAAAGGAAGGCAGGGGATCCAGTAGGGGGTAGTCAGGCTCCAGGCCCAGGGCCACCTCCAGTTTTCAGGGTTACTGGTACCAGACCAAGCACACAGGGAGAGCAAGGGGCCCAAGAAAGAGGCCCAGGCAAGGGCCAGGGCACCCTGGATCAGATGAGAATCTACAGCCAGGGTACTGGCAAAGGAGGCAAAGAAAAGGAAGGGGGTCAGAAGGGTGACATGGTGGGTGAACATAGGGGCAACACCCAAGCCCAAGCCAGGTGCCCATGCACGGGACCCACCTGATCAATGGTGTTGGGGGACCCAAGAAACAGGAGACGTGTGAGTGCCAGAAAACGGCACAAGGGGAAGGGGAGGAAGGGGCTGCATGAGGTCCAGGAGAACCCAAGGGGCACATTGGGGAGCCTGCTGGTGGGACTAAGCAAGTGGCCCCCAAGTCAGACCCAATATGAAGAGACTCTTTGCTATGTCAAGGGTCATGAGGAATATGGTCAGGTGCTCAGGTAAATGCAGAGACCAAGGGACCAGAGAACAAATGTCAGGGTTATGGAGGGCTGGGTTATGGTAGGGGAAGCATGGAAGGCCCAAGGGTAGGGAGGGGATTTCTCAGGGCTGGGTTGGAACAAGTCC
This sequence comes from Marmota flaviventris, assembly GCF_047511675.1. NCBI lineage: Eukaryota > Metazoa > Chordata > Mammalia > Rodentia > Sciuridae > Marmota > Marmota flaviventris. The sequence continues at coordinate 23,710,143 of NC_092517.1, forward strand.
ATGCCAACTGCCAATTTTCAGGCAGTGAGGGGGACTCAGGTGAGAAGCAGGGCTGTGTTTCTCATAGGGAGCATTCATGGGGCAGAGGCGAGCCAATTCCGCTCCTTTGCCCCAAGTGAGTAGATCCTCAGAGAGGGTCCTGGACCAAAGGAGGGGCCAAAGAGGTACTGTGAGGTGATACCTTGTGTGCAGTAGGGGAGGTATGGTGGGCTGGAGGACATATTCCACTAGCACATGATAGGGATAAGCAGGGGGAGCGGAGGGTCTAGAGAGTGCCAGGATACCATATCATGAGGGGATCAGAGGGGAGGCACAGGTGGGGTAGGCAACAGGGGCCTGAATCCAGGGGACAGGGAAATGTCCTCAAGAAGGGTAGACAAGGTCTCAAGCAAGGAGCAGGGCCCAGTAGTGGAGAGCTAAGTGGTAGCACCTGGGCCTGGTTGAATGAAAGAAACATGGATGGGGAGCATCAGAAGGAGAGAAAGTGGAGTTGGTGGCACAGGGAGAGAATGGCTCAAGGCCCAGATTCACTGCAGGGTTTCAGGGGTTGGGAGCAGGGCCATGGATGAGGGAGGCCTAGGGGCCCAGGCAAGGGGTAGGGCTACATTTTCCATAGGGAGCATCCAGGACCAAGAGTCCAAATCAAGTTGCCTGGCCTGGGTGATCATCCTGGGAAGGCGATCAGGAAAGTGGGCATGGCAGAGACACAAAGGAAAGGAGGGCTGAAGAATGGCACAGCCTGAAGGGCGGCAGGATGGGTGTGGGTGGGGTGGGGGCCAGGATCCCAACAAGGAGCCGAAGCAAGGGACCTAGAAGAGGGCCCAGGGCAGAGGAAAGCAGGGGATGTCATGCCAGGAAGGCAGGGTTTCACTAGGGTACTGCAGTACAGGAATGCCAAGGGGAGCAGGGAAGCGGCTCCAGCGAGGGGCCTTCAGACAATGTCCGGTAAAGCAGTGAACATGAAGGGCCACCAGAGGCTCAAGAGAGAAGCCAGGCCAGGGAATGGAGAGCCAAGTTCAGGGCTTGGGCAGGGGGCTCAGGACTGTGGATTCCATTTGGGAAGGAAGGCATGGGATCCAGCATGGGGCAGTCAGGCTACAGGCCCGGGGCCACCTCCAAAATTAAGGGTTCCTTGTGCTGGACCAAGCACCCATGGAGAGCAAGAGGCCCAGGAGAGGGCCAGGGTATTGTTTTCCATAAGGCACCCTGAATCAGATGAGATTCTATGGCCAGGGTCCTGGCAAAGGAGGCCAGGGTCCTGGCAAAGAAGCCAGGAAAAGGAAGGGAGCCAGAAGGAGGACGATGGAAGGGCACAGAAGGGGGTCGGCGTGGGTGAGCATAGGGGCGAGACCCAAGATCCAAGCCAGGCACCCAAGAAAGGGACCATTTCAATCAATGGTGATGGAGGACCCAAGGAGCCAGATATCTGTGAGTGCCAGAAAGAAGCGCAAAGTGAAGTGGAAGAAGGGGCTGCGGGAGGACCAGAGAAGCCGAGGGGCAACTTGGGGATCTGGTATCGGGCCCACCAAGGGGTGCTCAGGTCAGATCCAACTCAAAGAGACTTCTTTTTATGCCAAGGGTCATGAGGAATGTGGTCAGGTGCTCAGGTGACCGCCCAGGCCCAGGAACTGGAGCTCAAATGGTCAGGGTGAGAGAGGGCTGGGTTGTGTTAGAGGCAGCATTCCAAGCCAGAGGGCAGGGGAGGGATGGGAGTGGATTGCTCAGGGCTGGGTTGGAGCAAGTCCATGTTAACTGCCAGGCCTCAAGGTTCAGGCAGTGAAGAATATTCAGGCCAGTGTCAGGGCTGTGTTTTCCATAGGGAGCATTCAGGACACAGAGGCGAGTTAATTTTGCTCCTCTGCCACAGGTGAGAAGATCCTAAGAGAGGGACCTGGACCAAAGGAGGGGCCAAAGAGCATACTGTGAGGGGGTACATGGTGTGCAGAATTGGGGGGTGTCGGGCTGCCAGGACCCATTTGAGCAGCATAGACTAGGGAGAAGTAGGGGGATAGAGGTCCCCAGCATTGCCAAGATACCACAGAATGAAGGAATCAGAGGGGAGGCACAGGAGGGAGCTGCTAAAAGGGGCCTGATACCAAGTGATAGGAACTGGGTCTTCGAGCACGGCAGCCAGGGGCTTAAGAAAAGAACCAGGCCCAGTAATGGAGATCCAAGTCCTAGCACTCATACCTGGGTGTCTGGGGGGGGGGCTCTCATATGCCAAGTCAGAGTAGCAGGGACTTGACCCTCCAGGCAAGAGACCCCTCCCACCTGGGTGTCAGGGGAGCTCCTATACCACGGCAGCCAGGTTAGAGGGGACTTGAACCTTCGTAGGGAAACCCCTCCAACCTGGGTGACTGGGGGAGCTCCTATATCTCTCAGCCAGGGTACAAAGGACTCGCTCCTCCAGTTTGGAGATGCCTCCCATGTGGATGTCCTGGGAGTTCTTAGATGGCACCATCCAAAATAGAAGGGACTCCCCCCTCCCACCTGGCTGCTGGGGTCTTGTATAGCTTGTATAACACCAAAGTCAGGCTAGAGGGGACTCGCCCCTCCAATCGGGAGACCCCACCCAACTGGTTGTTTGGGGAAGCTTGTATACCTGCACAGCTAGGGTATAGGGGATTCCCTGCTCTAGGTGGGAGGCCCTTCCTCCCAGGGTTTCAGGGATAACTCTTATCTTGCCACAGCCCAGGTAGAGGGGATTCGCCATTCCAGGAAGGATACCCCTCCCACCTGGGTGTCAGAAAGATCTCTTATACCGCCTCAGCCAGAGTAGAGGGGAGGAGCCCCTCCAAGCGGGAGACTCCTCCCACCTGTGTGTCAGGTAGAGATAGTATACTGCACCAGCCAGGATAGAGGGGACTTGCCCCTCCAGGCCGGAGACCCCGCCCACCAAGGTGTGGGTGGAGGAGCTCATGTACCATTGTAGCCAGAGTAGTGGGGACTGCACCTCCGGGGAGGAGACCCCTTCCACCTGGGTATAGCTGGGAGTTTGTATAACACCTTAGCCAGTGTAGAGGGGAGTCCACCCTACAGGCAGAAGACTCCTCTTACCTGGGTGTCAGAGGAAGCTCATATACTGCAGCAGCCAGGGTAGCGGGACTCACCCCTCTATATTCGAGACCCCTCCTACGTGGGTATGGTGTGGGGGGCTCATATATCACTATATCCAGTGTAGAGGGGATTTGCCCCTCCTTTACAGAGACCTCTCCCACCTGGGTATTTGTGAGAGCTCCTACACCACTGCAGCCAGGGTAGAAGGGCCTCGCCCCTCTAGGCAGGAGACCCCTCCCATCTGGGTATCATGGAAGCTTCTTAACCACTGCATCAAAGGTAGAGGAGACTCACCCCTCCAGGCGGAAGACCCCTCCCACCTTGGTATCAGGTGGAGCTCAAATACACCAGCAGCCAGGGTAGGGGCAACACGCATCTCCAGTTGAGAGACACCTCCCACCTGGGAATGGGGTAACTCCTATATCGACTTAGCGAGGATAGAGGGGACTCGCTACTCCAGGCGGAAGACACCTCCCACATGGGTATCTGGTGAGGGGGGATCATATAAACCTGTACCTGTGTAACAGTGACTCACCCCTCCAGGCGAGAGATCCCTCCTACTCGTGATAGGAGGGGGCTCTCATACCCCTGAAGACCGGGTTTAGGGGACTCGCCCCTTCAGGCAGGAGACCCTCCCACCAGGGTGTTGTGGGGAACTTGTAGACCACCTTAGATATGATAAAGAAGGCTTGCCCATCCAGGCAGGAGACCCCTCCTACCTGTCTGTCATCTGGAGCTCATATACCATCCCAGCCATGGTAGAAAGTACTTTCCCCTCTTGGCGGGAGACCCCTCCAACCTGTCTGTTATCTGGAGCTCATATACCACCCCAGCCATGGTAGAAAGTGCTTTCCCGTCATAGCGGGAGACCCCTCCCACCAGGGTGTCAGTGGGAGCTCATATGCCGCCACAGCCAGGGTAGAGGGGACTCGCCCCTCCATGCAGGAGACCCCTCCCTCCTGGGTAGAGGGGACTCGCTGCTCCAGTTGAAGAGACCTTTCCCACCTGTGTGTCCCGGGCTATAGTATACCATCACAGCAAGGGTAGAGGGGACTTCCCCATCCAGGCGGGAGAACCCTCCCACCTGGGGGTGTGGGGGGATATCCTATACCGTCACAGCCAGGGAAGAGGGGACTCTCCCCTCCAGGCAGGAGACCTCTCCCACCTGGGTTTGAGGGAGAGCTATTATACTGCTGGAGCCAGGGTAGAGAAGACTTGTCTTTCCATGAGTGAGACGTCTTCCACCTGAGTGTCCTGGAAGCTCCTGTACTGCTAATGCCAGTGTAGAGGGGACTCCCTCCTCTAGGTGGGAGAACCCTCCCACCTGGGTTTCAGGGGGAATTCCTATACTATTGCAGCCAGGGTAGAGAAGACTATCCCTTTCAGTCGGGAGCCCCTTCCCACCTGGGTGTCCAGGGGAGCTTGATTACTGCAGCAGCCAGGGTACAGAGGAGTCACCCCTACAGATGAGAGACACCTTTCACCTGGGTGTCAGGGGGAGCTCTTATACTGGCACAGCCAAGGTAGAGGGAATACGCCCCTGCAGGAAGAAGACTCCTCCCTCCTAGGTATACTGAGAGCTCTTATATAGCAAGAGCTAAAGTAGAGGGGACTCACCCTTCCAAGCTAGATACGCCTCCCACCTGGGTGTTCGGAGAGCTTTTATACCGCCAAAGCCTAGGTAGAGGGGGCTCGCCTGTCCATGCAGAAGAACACTCCCACCTGTGTGAAGTGGGGCGCTATATACCGCCTTAGCCAGGGTAGGGAAGACAAACCACTGCAGGCGGGAGACCCATGCCACCTGGGTGTCTGGGAGACATTGTATATCGCCACAGCCAGGGTAGAGGGGACTCATTGCTCCAGGCAGGAGACCCCTCCCACCTGGGTGTCAGGGGAAATCCTTTACCGCACCAGCCATGGTACAGGGAATTCGCCCATCCAGGGGAGAGACTCATCTAACCTGGTTGTCAGGGAAAGCTCATATACCACAGCACTAGGGTAGAGGGGACTCGCCCTTTCAGGAGGGAGACCCCTCCCATCTTGGTATGGTAGGAGAGTTCTTATACAACAGCTGCCAGAATAGAGGGAACTCGCCCCTCAAAGCAGAGGACCCCCTCTCACCTGGGTGTCAGGTGATGTTCATATAGCCCCGCAGCCAGGGTAGAGGCGAATAGCACCTCCAGGCAAGAGACATCTCCCACCTGGAAATGGAGTTAACTCCTACACCGCTTTAGACAGGGTAGAGAGGACTCAGCCCCTCCAGGCGGAAGACCCCTCCCACCTGGGTATCAGGTGGACCTTATATACCCCAGCATCCAGGGTAGAAGCTACTGGCATCTCCAGGAGAGAGACATCTCACACCTGGGAATGGGGGTAACTCCTATACTGCCTTAGCCAGGGAAGAGGGGACTTGCCCCTCCAGGCAGATAACCCCTCCCACAGGGGTTTCTGCCGAGGGGGTGGGGTGCATATAAAGCTGCAGCTGGGGGTAGCAGCGACTCGCCCCTCCAGGAGGGAGATCACTCCATCCTAGGTTTAGGAGGAGGCTCTTATCCCCCACCCCCTGCAACCACGGTTTGAGGGGACTAGCCCCTTGAGGCAGAAGACCCTTCTACATGGGTGTGGAGGGGAGGAGCTCCTATTCTGCTGGCAGCCAGGGTAGTAGGGACTTGGCCCTCCATGCTGGAGATCCCTCCCACCTGGGTATCACGGGGATATTTTATACCACCTTAACCAGGGTAAAGGAGACTCACTCATCCAGGTGTGAGACCCCTCCAACCTAGCTGTTGAGGGGAGCTCGTATACCACCACAGCTAGGGCAGAAAGTACTTGCCTCTACTGGCTGGAGAACCCTCCCACCTGGGTGTCCATGAGAGCTTGACTACTGTAGCAGACAGGGTAGAGTGGACTAGCCCCTACAGGCAGAAGACCCCTCAAACTTGGGTTTTGGGGGTGCTCCTATACTGTCACAGCCAGCAAAAAGTAAACATGCTCCTGAAGGCGGAAGACCCCTCCAACCTGGGTTCACTGGGAGCTCTTATATGGCAAGAGCTAAAGTAGGCCTGACTCGAGCTTCCCAGATGGATACCCCTCCCACCTGGGTGTCAGGGGAGCTTGTATACCACCAAAGCCAGGGTAGAAGGGACTTGAGACTCCATGAAGGACACCCCTTCCACTTGGGTGTCCTGGGGAGCTCCTATACAGCTGAAGCCAGTGTAGAGGGGAGTTCTACCTCTAGGAGGTAGAACTCATCCCACAAGGATGTCAGCGGGGGTTCCTACACTGCTGCTGCAAATTTACAGCAGACTTGCCCTTCCATTCGGGAGACACTCCCCCTCCTGTGTGTCTGAGTGAGCTCCTATCCCTCCACAGCAAGGAGAGAGGGGACTCTACCCTCCAATGTGGAGAAACTTCCCACCTGGGTGTCCAGGGAGGCTTGATTACTGCAGCAGCCAGGGAAGAGGGGACTCTCCCCTACAGGTGGGAGACCCCTCACACCTGGGTGTCAGGGAAGAGGGAACACGCCTCTGCAGGTGGAAGACCCCTCCCACGTGAATGTACTGGGACATCTTATATGGCAAGAACTAAAGTAGATGGGACTCGCTCTTCAAGGAGGGATACCCCTTCCACCTGGTTGTCGGGGACCTTGTATACCTCAAAAGCCAGGGCAGATGGGACTCACCTGTCCAAATGAAAGACCACTCCCAGCTGTGGGTAAGGGGGGCACTTGTATACCGCCTTAGCCAGGGAAAAGAAAACTTGCCCCTCCGGGGGTGGACCACTCCCATCTGGGTATCTAGGAGAGCATGTATACTGCCACACCCAGGTTAGGGGGGACTCATTGCTTGAGGTGGGAGACTTCTCCTACCTGGTTGTCTGAGGGATCTCGTATACCCCTGCACCCAGTTAGAAGGGTCACACCCCTTTAGTTGGGAGACCCCATAACCTGGGTGTCCGTGGGAGCTACTATATAGTCAGAGCCAAGGAGTGGGGACTCGATCCTCCAGGGGGAAGATCCCTTCTTCCTGGTTGTCAGGAGAGTTCATATATTGTCACAGGCAGAGTAAAGGGGACTCCCACTGGAGGCGGGAGACCCCTCCCACCTGGGTGTAGCAGGGAGCTCCTTTACCACTGTAGCCAGAGAGGACTCGATTCTCCAGGCTAGAGACACCTTCACCTGGGTGTGAGGGGGAGATCCTTTACTGCACTAGCCAGGGTAGAGGGGACTCACCCCTCCAGGCGAGAGACCCATTCAACCTGGGTGTCAAGAAAATCTAGTAAACCACTGCAGCCAGGGTAGAGGGGACTCGCCCCTTTAGGCTGGAGAACCCTCCCATCTGGGTATGGGTGGGGAGCTCCTATACCAAAGCAGGTCGAATAGAGGAGACTCGCCCCTCCAAGCGGGAGACCCCTCCCATCTGGGTGTCTGGGAGAGCTGGTAAACCCCTTCAGGCCTGGTAGAGGGAAATAACCCCTCTAGGCAGGAGACCTCTCCCACCTGGATGTTAGGGGAAGCTCCTTAACTACTGTAGCCAGAGTAGAGAGGACTTGCTCCTCCAGGCAGAAGACTCCTCCCACCTGAGTGTCAGGTGGAGCTCATATACCTCAACAGCCAGGGTAGAGGCAATTTGAATGTCCAGTTGAGAAACACCTACATCCTGGGAAAGGGGTTAACTTGTATACCGCCTTAGTCAGAGTAGAGAGGACTCACCCCTCCAGGTGGAAAAACCCTCCCACCTGGGTGTCAGGTTGAGCTCATATACCCCAGCATCCAGTGTAGAGGTGACTTGCACTTCCAGGTGAGAGACACCTCCAACCTGAGAACGGGGGTAATTCCTATACCGCCTTAGCCAGGGTAGAGGGGACTTGCCCCTCCAGGCGGAAGACCCCTCCCACATGGGTGTCTGCAGAGGGAGGGGTTCGTATACAGGTTCATCTGGGGTAGCAGATACTCTCCTCTCCTGGGGTTTGGAAAGGCTCTTATACCACCGTAGCCAGGGATGAGTGGAATCGCCCCTTCAGGCAGGAGACCCTCCCTCCTGGATGTTTGGGGGAACTTGTATACCACCTTAGACAGGGTAGAGGAGACTCACCCATCCAGGTGGGAGACCATTCTAACCGTGCTGTCAGCGGGAGCTGTTGAGGTATCTCAACAGCCAATGAAGGAAGTACTTGCCCCTTCTGGCAGTAGACCCCTTCATCCAGGGGGTCAGGGGGAGCTCATATACTGCCACAGCCAGGATACAGGGGACTCCCACCTCTAAGCAGGAGACCCCTCCCACCTGAGTGTCAGGAGGAACTTTTATACAACTGCAGCCATGGTAGATAGTACATTCCCTTCAGGCGGGAGAACCCTCCCACTGGGTGGTCGGGGGAGAGCTCCTATACTCCCACAACAAGGGAAGACAGGACTCGCCCCTCCATTGGGAGACCTCTCCCACCTGGGTGTTGGGGGAGCTCCTATACCATTGCAGCCAGGGTAGAGCAGACTTGTCCTTCCAGTCAGGAGACCCCTCCCACTTGGGTGTCTGGGAGAACTTGTATACAGCCACAGCCAGGGTAGAGGGGACTCATTGCTCCAGGAATTAGACGGTTCCCATCTGGGTGTGTGGGGGAGCTCGTATAGCCCCACAGTCAGTGTAGAGGAGACTCGCCTCTCCATTCAGGCTACCCCATATCCTGGGTGTTGGGGGAGCTACTATATAGCCAGAGTCAAAGAGTGGGGACTCGACCCTTCAGGTGGAAGATCCCTTCCACCTGGTTGTCAGTGGAATTCAGATACTGCCATAGCAGGGTGGAGGGGACTCGCCATTGGAGGTGGTAGACCCCTCCCTCCTGGGTGTAGGGGGGACCTGCTATACCACTGCAGCCAGGGTAGAGGGGACCTGCTACTGCAGGATGGAGACCCCCCTCCAAGATGTACTTGGACCTCTTACATGGCAAGAGCAAAAATAGAGGGGACTCACACTTCCAGGTGGGATACCCCTCCTACCTGGGTGTCAGGGGAACTTGTATACCGTGAAAGCCAGTGTAGTGGGGACTCACCTGTCCATGAGAAAGACCACTCCCACCTGTGTGTAGGAGGGCACTTGTATACTGCCTTAGCCTGGGTAGAGAAGACTTGCCCTTCCAGGTGGGAGACCCTGCCAACTGGTTGTCTGGTAGAGCTTGCATACCACCATAGCCAGGTTAGAGAGATCCCCACCCATACCCAGATGGGAGGGTTCTCCAGCCTAAAGGGGCGAGTCCCCTCTACCCTGGCTGCAGTGGTTTACTAGATTTTCTTGACACCCAGGTTGAATGGGTCTCTCGCCTGGAGGGGTGAGTCCCCTCTACCCTGGCTAGTGCAGTAAAGGATCTCCCCCTCACACCCAGGTGGGAGATACCCTTCCACCTGGGTATGAGTGGGGGAGATCTTATACCACCACAGCCAGAGTAGAGGGGACTCGTCCCTCCAGGCTGGAGACCCCTCCTATCTGGGATTCTGGGGGAGCTTTTATTCTGCTGCAGCCAGTGTAGAGAGGACACACCCCTCCAGGAGAGAGATCCCTTCTAGCTGCGTGTCTTGGGGAGCTGCTATACAGCTAAAGCCTGGGTAGAGGGGACTTGTACCTCTAGGCGGGAGACCCATCCCACCTGGATGTCAGGGGGAGTTCCTACACTGCTTCAGCCAGGGTACAGTGGACTTGCCATTCCATTCAGGAGACCCCTCTCACCTGGGTGTCTGGGTGAGCTCCTATCCCTCCACAGCAAAGGTAGAGGGGACTCGCCCCTCCAATCGGGATACCCCTCCAACCTTGGTGTCCAAGGAGGCTTGATTAATGCAGCATCCAGAGTAGAGGTGATTCGCCCCTACAGGTGGGAGACCACTCCCACCTGGGTGTCTGGGGAAGCTCCTATACTGCCACAGCCAGGGTAGAGGGAACACGATTCTGCAGGTGGAATATCCTTCCCCCCTGGGTGTACTGGGATCTCTTATATGACGAGAGCTAAAGTAGAGGAGACTCGCTCTTACAGGTGGAATACCCCTCCCACCTGCATGTTATGGGACCTTGTGTACCGCCAAAATCAGGGTAGAAGGGACTCGCCCTTCCATGCGGAAGACCACTCCCACCTGTGTGTAGGGGGGGGGATGTTTGTATACTGCCTTAGCCAGGGTAGAGAAGACTTACCACAACAGGCGGGAGACCCTTCCACCTGGGTATCAGTGGGAGGTCATATAACCTGCAGCCAGTGTAGAAGGTACTCGCCTTCCAGTTTGGAGACCCCGGTAACCTGGGTGTCAGGGGGAGCTCCTATACTGCCAGAGCAAGTGTGAGAGGGTATTTGACTCTCCAGCTGGAAGATCCCTTTTACTTAGTTGTCAGGAAAGTTCATATACTGCCACAGGCAGGGTCAAGGGGATTTGCCACTCAAGGAAGGAGACCCTTCCCACCTGGGTGTAGTGGGGAGCTCCTATACCACTGCAGCCAGGGTAAAGAGTATTTGCCTCTTCATGCGAGAGACACCTCCCATCTTGGTATGGAGGAGAGCTTGCCTACCACAGCAGCCGAAATAGAGGGGACTCCCCCCTCCAAGCAGGAGACCCCTCCCACCTAGGTGTCTGGGAGAGTTGGTAAACCCCTGCAACACGGTAGAGGGAAGTCACCCTTTTAGGCAGGAGACCCCTCCAACCTGAGTGTCAGGGGGAGCTCCTTAACCACTGCAGCCAGGGTAGAGGAGAATCACCCCTCCAGGCAGAAGACCCCACCCACCCTGGGTGTCATGGGGAGTTCATATACCCCAGCAGCCACGGTAGAGGCTACGTGTACCTACAGGCAAGAGACACCTCCCATATGGGAATGGGGGTAACTCCTGTACTGCCTTAACCAGGGTAAAGGGGACATGCCCCTTAAGGTGGTAGACCTGTCCCATTTTGGTATGTAGTGGGGAGCTTGTATAACACAGCAGCTGGAATACAGGGGACTGGCCCTCCCAAGCAGGAGACAGCTCCAACCTAGTGTCTGGGAGAGCTGGTACTGGTAAACCCCTGCAGACGGGGTAGAGGGAGGTCACCCTTCTAGGTGGAATACCATACCTCTCCCACTTGGGTGTCAGGGGAAACTCCTTAACCACTGCAGCCAGTGTAGATTGGACTCGCCCATCCAGGTTGAAGACCCCAACCACCTGAGTGTCAGGTGGAGCTCATATTAACCAGCAGCCAGGCTAGAGGCAACTCGTACCTCCATGTGAGAAACACCTCCCACCTGGGAATGGGAGTAACTTCTATATCACCTTACGAGGGAAGAGGGGGACTCACTCCTCCAGGTGGAAGACCCCATAACCTGGTTGTTGGGGGGAGCTCCTATACCACCAGAGCCAGGGGAGAGGGGACTCAACCCTCCAGGTGGAAGGTCCCTTCCACCTGGTTTTCAGGGGAATTTATATACTGCCACAGGCAGGATCGAGGAGAGAAGCTACGTGAGGCTGGAGACCCCTCATACCAGGGTGTAGTGTGGAGCTCCAATACCACTACAGCCAGGATCAAGAGGATTCACCTCTCCAAGCCGTACTCCCCCCCACCTGGGTGTCAGGGGAAGATCCTTTACCACAGCAGCCAGGGTTGAGGGGACTCACCCCTTCAGTTGGGATACCCACCCAACTGGGTGTGGGGGGTGAGCTCATATACCACTGCAGCCAGGGTAGTGGGGACTCCTCCCTCCAGTCAGGAAATACCTCTCATCTAGGTATGGGGGGAAGCTCATATAATACAGCATCCAGGGTAAAGGGGACTCACATCTCAATGCAGGATACCCCTCCCACAGGGGTGCAAGGAAGGGGAAGAGCTGCTATATCACTACAGCTAGGGTGGAGCCAACTTGCCCCTCCAGGTGGAAGACCCCTCCCACCTGGGTGTCAAGGGGAACTACTATACCACTGTAGTCAGGGTATAGGGGACTTTCTCCTTTAGGCAGGAGACCCCTTCCACCTGGGTGTCCTGAGTGGGGGCTCCTATACATCTGCAGGCAGGGTAGTAGGGACTTGAAACCCCAGGCAGGACACCACTTTCACCTTGGTGTCCAGGGGAGTGTCTATCCTGCTGTAGCCATGGCAGAGGGGACTCGCCCCTCCATTCAAGAGTCCCCTCTTACCTGATGGTCTGGGAGAGATCCTGTGCTGCCCCAGTCAGGAGAGAGGGGACTCGCCCCTCCAGGCATGAGACTCCTCCCACTTGGGTGTTAGGGAAAGCTGGTATACCACTGGAGCCAGGAAAAATGGGACTCCCTGTTTCAATCGGGGGACCCCTCCTATCCGATAATGGGGGTGGCTCGGATACCACAAAAGCCAGGGTAGAGGGGACTCACCCATCCATACAGGAGATCCCTTCTACATGGGTGTCTGCAGGGAGCTTCTATACTGCCTTAGCCAGAGTGGAGGTGTCAGAGGGAGCACAAATATCGCCCCAGCCAGGAGAGGGGACTCGCCCCTCCTTGCGGGAGACCCCTCCAAAGTGGGATACTGGGGGGAGCTCTTACACCATTGAAGCCAGAGTACAGTGTACTCACCCTCCAGACGGGAGACCACTCCCACCTGGGTGTCCTAGGCAGCTTGTATACCACCTTAGCCAGGGTAGAGAGGGCTTGCCCATCCAGACAGGAGATATCTCCCACCTGGGTGTCAGGGAAAGCTCCTATACCACAGCAGCCAGGGTACCAGGGATTTACCCCTCAAGGCGGGAGACTCCTCCTATATGGGAATCTTGGGGGGGGGGGGGGGTGCTCCTCTGCTGTTACAGTCTGTAAACAAGTCAGGATGGTGCCTGGCATTTTGCCAGAGGGAGTGGTTTGTGAAGTAACGCCAACAAGCCATTAAGTGTGGAGATTCCTTATTGGTTGAATGCTGTATCTAGTTTATGTTAATTAAGATAAGTTGTGTGGAATGTATAAATACCCCTCCTGTCCTACAATAAATGGCTTCCACTCCTGCTGTATCGATCTACACAAGTTGCTCGTCACCTCCCGGTTATTTTGATGCAGCTGGACTGCGGCGCTCTGCAGCTGTAGGCAGGGTTTCACCTGGGTGTCGGTGGAGCTCCTATCCCACTGTAGTATGGTAGATGGGACTGGCCACTCCAGGCAAGAGACCCATCACACCTGATTGTCAGGGGAGAGTTCATATACCTCCACAAGCCAAGGTAGAGGGGACTCAACCCTCTAGGCCAGTGACCCTCCCACCTGGGTATATGGGGGAGCTCCTATACCTCTGCAGCTGGGGTGTAGAAGACTCACCCCTTCAGGCCAGAGACCCTCTGACCTGGGTGTCAGGGGGGTTGCTTAATTGCCACACCCAGTGTAGAGGGAACTCACGCCTCCAGATGGGAGGCCGCTCCCACCTGGGTGTCAGGGAAATCTAGTATACCACTTCAGCCAGGGAAAAGGGGACTCGCCCCTCCAGGTGGGACACCCCTCCCTCCTGGATGTCACAGGGAGCTTGTATACCACTTTATTTTTAAGATATGTTACCAACTGGGCTCCATGGTAACAACAGGATGAGGAGAATTGTGAGAGGATACCTGGTTTGCGGAGGAAAATGGGGAAAAGAATCTCTCCCTACTCAGGTGTTGTCCTTGAAGAGTTAACTTGCCCAAAACAGTGAAAGAAAAAGCTACTTTTATGTAAACTTCTGCAGACTGTGAAATTCTGAGCCCCTCCCCTTACATGCTGTGTATAAAATTCTGAAAGTGCCTGAAATCGGGGATTGATTGATTACGGCAAAATCTGTTCCCTCTCAGCCTGGCTGCAGCCAAATAAAAGTATTTCCTGCTATGTTCAGTGTCTTGCCTCACTTGACCCTACAACAATACTGTGCTATACCGGCATTGCCCGGACTCTCCTCTCTGACTGCTTCTTTGAAGGCTGGACTCCAAAAATGGGTCCTGGCTCCCCACTGACCTCGTCAATTCTGGACACAAGTTATCCCCTTACAGTACCCTCCTTTGGCACTCCTTTGAACCAGGTCCCTCTCTGAGGATCTACCTATCTTGGGCAGAGGAGTGGAATTGGCTGGCCTCTGCCCACTGAAGGCCTAGTGCTGACCTTGCCCTGCTCGATCCCCTCCCTTCAATCCCCTTTCCTCTAGCCTTGCATGTAGCCCCCACCCCAACCCAGCCCTCCTAACCCTGATGTTTTATGCTCCAATTACAGGACCAGGCCGCTCACCTGAGCTCCTGATCACATTCCTTGTGTTGTGGGGCTTCCAGTGGGGTCTCTTGTTGTCAGGACAGATCTGGGGGCCCCTTGCTTGCGCCCCCTGTTGAGCTTCCCTCCATGAACTTTGTGCTGCTCTCTGTCTCTTCTTCCTAGAACCGCTTCTTCCTCTCCTTCCCCTAGCGCTTTCCCCTGAGAGCAGGCCTCCAGCTCCTTGGGTTCCTAATCCTCTTTTGGGCGGGTTGGTCACTTACCTGGAATCCTTGCTTGGGTCCTGGCAATTGCCGCTCTCCACACTCACCACAAACCTGTGCCATTCCTTGCAGTTGCTGTCCTCCTGCACTTGTCCCTTGCCAGACCCCTTGGGCTGGTCCCTGCACTTGATTCTCATCTGCACCAGAGCATCTTGTGGGAACCAGAGCCCTGCCCCTTATGCGGTCCCTTTGATCTCCCTAGGCCCTTGGTCCTGCACATGGAACCATGACACCTGGCAGGGGCGCTAGCACTCAAACCTAGCTCACACTGACTGGATGCCAGCCTTCCCTCCCCAGCCCTATCCATTGTCCTGAATCCCTTACTCCAGATTTGGCCCTTAGCTCTCCATTCACAGGCTTTGCTCCTTGCTTGAGACTCTGGTGGCCCTTCTGTATCACTACTTTTCTGTACATTGTCTGAGGGCCCATTGCTGGGGCTGCTTCCCTGCTCCCCTTGGTTTCCCTGTACTACAGTACCCTAGTGCAGGCCCACCTTCCTGTGCTGGTGTTCTCTGATCTACCCTGGCCTGGGCCTTCATCTAGGTCACTTGCCTGGACTCCTTGCTGGAATTCTGGCCCCCACCCAACTCACACCAGACCTGCCGACCTTCAGGTTGTGTCCTCCTTCCGCCCTCCGGTCCTCGAATGGTCCTGGCAGCTTAACACCCCCACCTCTGCAAACCAGGTATCCTCTCACAATACCAACTTTTGCCCCTCCTTTGGTCCAGGTCCCTCTCTGAGGATCTACTCACCTGGGGTAGAGGAGTGGAATTGGTTGGCCTCTGTGCCCTGAAGGCTTCCTATGGGAAACACAGCTCTGCCAATCACCTGAGTCCCCATCACTTCCTGTATTTTGAGGCCTGGCAGTTAACATGGGACTTGATCCAACCCAGACCTGAGCGATCCCCTCCCTTCTCACACTTTCCCTCTGGCATTGCATGCTGCCCCTACCCCAACCAAGCCCTCCCTAACCCTGACCCTTTGGCTTCATTCTCAGGGCCTGGGCCCTCGCCTAGACACTGACCACGTTCCTCATGTCGCTTGGCATAGCATGGAGTCTATTTGTGTTGGTTCTGACTTGGGTGCCTAATACTTGGGCACTGTAGCCTGTTCTCTTAGGTGCCCCTTGTACTTCCCTCTATCTCCTGGTCCTCACACAGCCAATGCCTGATTTCTCCTTATGCTTTTTCCTGGTGCTCACGGGTCTCCTGTTCCTTGGATCACTCATCACCATCAGTAGGGTGAGTCCCTTGCCTGGGTGCCTGTCTTGGGTCCTGGCCCTTACTCTTCAGCATGCACACCATGACCAACCTGCCAGGCCCTCCCGTCGCCCTCCTCTGGTCCCCCTTCCTTTGTCTGGCCTCCTTTTCTAGGTCCCTGGCCCTGGATTCTCATCTGAGCCAGAACACCTTGTGGAAACAGAGCCCTGCCCCTTGCCTGGGCCCCTTGTTCTCTCTGGGTGTTTGGTCCTGCACCAGGAACCATGACACCTCCAGGTGGCCCTGGGCGTGGAGCCTCACTGCCCCCTGCTGGATCCACTGCCTTCCCTCCCAAATCTTGTACAGTGTCCTGAGCCCCCTGCCAAAGCCCTGGCCCTTGGCTCTCTGTTCAATGGCCTGGCTCCTAGCTTGAGCTTCTGGTGTCCATTTTTTCTCCGTGATTTTCGCGTCTTTGTCTGAGGGCCCCTTACTGGGGCTGCCTCCCTGCTCCCCTTGGCTTCCCTGTACTGCAGTACCCTATTGCAGTCCCACCTTCCTGGCCCTGCCCTCCCCTGCTCTCCCCTGGCTTGGGCCCTCCTCTAGGCCCCTTACCCAGACTCTTTGCTGGGGTCCTGGGAAACACCCCATTCACACCAATCCTGCAGCCCTTTAGGCTGTGCTCTCCTTAGGCCCTCCTGTAGTTTCTATCTCTTCCAGGCCCGCTTTCCTGATCCCCTTTCGAGGATGTTCACAAGGGCCAGACTTCCTTTGAGAAAACGTAGCCCTGCCCCTTGCCTAGACCATTTGGCCTCCGTCACCCTGGGCCCTGTTCCAGAACCCTGAATCTGCAGTGAATTTGGGCCTTCAGCCTTTCTCCCCCTGTGCCACCCACTCCTCTTTCTCCCCTCTCTCACCTCCCATCCATGTCCCTATTCATTCATCTAACCCCAGGTGCTAGCATTTGGCTCTCCATTACCTGGCCCAGTTCCTCGCTTGAGCCCCTGCCTGCCCTTCTCAAGAACCCTTTCCCTTCCCTTTTTTTCAGGCCTCTTTTTACAGACCCTATCCCGTGCCTCCACTCTGTTCCACAGGTGCTAGGGTATCCTGGAAACACCAGGACCTTTCACTTTTCCTTCTTCACCCTAGCCTGATCTCCTAGAATGGTTCCTGGCTGCCAACAAATCAGCCCCACAACTTCCATATGCCAGGTATCCCCTCACAGTGCCCTCATTTGCTACAAGTCCCTATCATAGGATCTACTCACATGAGGAGAGGAGCCAAATTGGCTGCCCTCTGCACCCTTAAGGTTCCCTATGGGAAACTCAGGCCTGCCTCTTGCCTGAGTCCCCTTCGCTGCCTGCACTTTGAGGCCTATCAATTAACATATGATTTTCTCCAACCCAGCCCTGAGAGATCCCCTCCCTTCCCTCCCCTGCCCTCTTGCCATGCATTCTGCCCGTACCCCAACCCAACTCTTCCTAACCCTGACCCTTTGTGCTTCCGTCCCTGGTCCTCGGTGCTCACATGAGCCCCTGACATTGTTCCTCATGTCACTTGGCTTAGCATGGAGTCTCTTTCTTTTGGGTCTGACCTGGGGGCTTTGGACTGCAAGCTTGCTCCCCTATGTGCCCGTTATGCTTTTCTCTGTCTCCTGGTCCCTGCAAAGATCTTCCTCCCCTTCCACTCGTGCTTTCCCCTGGTGCTTGCAAGTCTTCATCCATGGTCAGACATGTGGGTCCTTCGCCTGGGCACCTGGCTTGGGTCCTGGATCTTGCCACCTCACAGACCCACCAAGACCCCCCACTGTGCCCTCTCCTTGCCCTCCTTGTGGTCCCCTTCAATTGCCAGGCCTACTTTGCCAGGTCCCTGTCCATGAATTCTCATCTGTGCCACGGTGCCTTATGGGAAATGGAGTCTTTTCCCTTTCCTGGGCCCCTTGCTCCCTCTGGGCCTTTGGTCCTGCACTCAGAATGCAGACACCTGGCATTTGCCCTGGTCCAGGAACCTACCTGCCCCCTGCTGGACCCCTGCCATCCCTCCAAAGTCTTGTCCACTATCCTGAGCACCCTGCCCAAGCCCTGGCACTTGGCTCTCCATTCCATGGCCTATCTCTTCACTTGGGCCCCTGGATACCCTTCGTGCTTCCCTGGGCTTGCACCGTGGGCCTCGCTGGGGCCAGTACCCTGCTCCCCTTGGTTTACCTGAACCTCAGAAATCTATTGTCACCCACCTTCCCGACCCCACCTTTCACTGTCCTTTATTGTCCTGAGCCCTTCTTAGCTGTCCCTAAGCCAACCCAGCCCTTCCTCACCCTAACACTTCACCCTACAATTCCCTGGCCTATCTGCCAGCCTGAGCTCCTTATCCATTACTGGGGTTTTGTTGCTTTCTGTGGTATCTCTTCCCTAGGGTGGGCTCCTTTCAGGAGTCTTGGCTCACACCCCATCAACACCCTTCCTCTGGCATTTCACGCTGTAACCTTCTTCATCACTCCTGCTGTCCCTGTCTCTGCTGGGCCCCTTTTCAAGATCCCTTTCCCAGGATGCTCACCAGGTACAATGGTCTGGAAATGTGCATTTGGCCCTGTGGGTTCCCTTTGGGAAAACATAGCTGTGCCCCTTGCCTTGGCCCTTTGGAATCTCTCACCTAGGTCCTGCTCCTCAAACCTGACACCCAGCAGTGAACCTGGTCTTTGAGCTCTCCTCTCACTGCACTACCCACTACCCTTGCTCCCCTTTCTCCACCACCTAGCCCTGTGTTTTCATGGGTCCCATGACCAGGTCCTGGTACTTGGCTCCCCATTCTTGGGCCTGGCTCCTTGCTGGAGTTCCCAGTCGCCCTTCTCCAGGACCCTGTCCCTGTTCCTTGATTTCAGAACCCATGCTTGGCCTCCTCCTGTGCCTCCGCTCCATTCCCCTTGTATTGTGGTATTTTGTCATTGCCAGGACCCTCTCCTTCCCCTGATTCACCCTAGCCTGGTCTGCTCCAATTGTTGCTGGCTCCTCACTGACATTTCCCCAATCTTGGACCAAAGGTATAACTCACTTTGTTCCCCTTTGGTCCTGGTCTCTCTCTCTCTCAGGATCTACTCACCTGGGGAAGAGGAGTGGAATTGGCTGGCCTCTGGGACCTGAAGAATCCCTATGGGCAACACAGCCCTGCCCCTGTCCTGGGCCTCCTTTGCCACCCAAACTTGACAACTGGTAGTGGACTTGGTCCTAGTGATGACCTTGCTCTGGGAAATCCCCTGCCTTCCCTCCCCTGCCCTCTAGCCTTGCAAGCTGCCCCAAAGCCAATCCAGCCCATCCTCACCCTAACCCTTCACCCTACAATCCCCTGGCCTGTCTGCCAGCCTGAGCTCCTTATCCGTTACTGAGGTTGTGTTGCTTTCTGTGGTATCTCTTCCTATGGGGTCTGACCTGGGCGCCCCTTGATTTGGCCCCCTTGCTACCTCCCCTCTGTGCCCTTTGTGCAGCCCTCTGTCTCTTCATCCTAGCATCTATCCTACCTCTCCTTCTCCTAGTGGTTTTCCTGGAGCAGAGGCCTCCTGATCATTGGGTCCCTAATATTTTTGGTGGGGTCCATCTCTTTCCTGGGCTCTGTGATTGGATCTTCACTCTTGCACCTCTCTGCACTCACCGTGACCCCCCACTGTGCCCACACTTATGATCCTCATCAGGGCCAGGGCGCCTTATGCGAAACAGAACACTGACCCTCGAATGGGATAGTTGCTCTCCCTAGGCCAGGAGCCCTGACACCTGGTAGTGACGCTGTGCCTCGAGCCTCCCTCCCCCCTGCTGGATCCCCTGCCTTACCTCCCCAGCACTATCCACTTTCCTGAGCCCCCTGCCTCAGTGCTGGCCCTTGGCTCTCCATTCCCTGGACTGGCTACTCTCTTGAGCCTCTGGAGTCCTTTTATCTCCATGCTTCCCTGGGCTTGAACTGCAGGCCTTGCTGGGGCCACTTCCCCAATCCTCTTGGCTTCCCTGCATCTCACAACCCTAGTGCAGCCCCTGCCTGCATGGCCCCACCATTCCCTGCTCTCCCCTAGCTTGGGCACTCCTCTAGGTCCATAGCCTGGTCTCCTTTCTGCTGTCCTGGCCCAAACTCCACAAATACCATTCTTCCAGAACTTCATGCTACGCCCTCCTTAAGCCCTCCTGTTGTCCTTGTTCCTGCTGGGCTCCTTTTCCAGATCCCTTTCCCGAGATGCTCAAGAGAGCCAAGCGATGGAACTCGGATGTTTGGCCCTGCGGTCTTCCTTTGAGAAAAGGAAGCAATGCCCCTTGCCTGGGGGCTTTGGCCTCCTGCAGCCTGGGGGCTTCTCCTCAATCCTGATTCACTGCAGTGAATCTAGACCTTGAGCTCTCCTCTCCCTGTATCACCTGTTCCCATTCCTCCTCTTCCTCCCCATATACTCCTCAGCGCAGCTAGGAGAGAGGGGACTCAACATTCCAGATGGGAGACCACACCCACCTGGTGGTAGGGGAAGCTGCTAAAGCCCAGCAGCCAGGGAAGAGATGACTCCCTCTTCCATGCTGGAGACCCCTCCCATCTGGGTGTTGGGGGAAGCTCCTATACTGCTGCAGCCAGAGTACAGGGCACTCACCACTAGAGGCAGAAGACCCCTCACATCTGGGGATTTGGGGTAGCTGAAAACATCCACAGCCAGGGTAAAGGTGACTCGCCCTCCAGATGGGAGAACCCACCCACCTGGGTTTTGGGAGGAGCTCATATACTACTACAGCCAGGGCAGAAGGTATTCGCATTTCTAATCTCCTCTACCCTGGCTAACTTGGTATACAAGCTTCCTGCAACACCCAGGTATGAGGGGTCTTCTTCCTGGAGGGGCGAGTCTGCTCTATCCTGGCTAGGGCTGTATATGAGCCTCCCCCCAATGGACACCTAGGTGTAAGAGGTCTCCAGAGGGGCAAGTTTCCTCTACCCTGACTGGGGAGGTATACTTGATCCCTCCAACACACAGTTGGGAGGTGTCTCCAGCCTGAAGTGGCAAGTCACCTGTACCCTGGCTGCAGCTGTATAAGAGCCACCTTTAACAGCCAGGTGGGATGGATCTTCCAACTGGAGTGGCATATACCCTTTACCCTGGCTTCAATGGTATAGGAGCTCCCCCGTGACACCCTGGTGGGAAGGGTCTCTCAACTGGAGTGGCGAGTCTTCTCTACCCTGGCTAAGGTGGTATACAAGCTCCCATGACACCTAGGTGGGAGGGGTTTCAAGAGTAGAGTGGGGAGTCCCCAGTAACCTGGCTGTAGTGGTGTAAGAGCTCCCCCACCCCCACACACACACACAGGTGGCAGAGGTCTCTTGCCTGGGATGGTGAATTACCTCTTCCCAGCCTCTGCTGGTATATGAGATCCCCAGACATCTAGGGTTTAGGGGTTTCCAACCTAGTAGGGCGAGTCCCCTCTCTCCTGGCTGGAGCATTATTTGAGACACCCCCCATAGCAAGATGGGAGGGGTCTCCTGCTTGGAGGAGAGTACCCTCCACCCTGGCTAATGCAGTATAGAACTCCCAAACACCCAGGAGGGAAGGGTCTCCAGCCTGGAGGTGCAAGTCATCTCTACCCTGGCTAAAGTGGTGTACAAGCTCCCTGTGACACCCAAGTGGCAGAGGTCTCCCAACTGACGGATCAAGTCCAGTTTTCCCTGGCTGAAGTGGTATACTACCTTTCCCTGACACCCAGGTGGGAGGGGTCTCCTGCCTGGAGTCATGAGGGCCCTCTACATTGGCTGTGGCAGTAAAAAAGTTCCCCCAACACCCAGGTGGGACGATCTCTGGCCTGGAGAGGCTAGTACCCTCTACCCTGGCTGCAGCGGTATAGGTGCTCCCCCATGCACCCAGGTGGGAGGGCCTCTGGCCTAGAGGGGTGAGAACCCTCTACCTTGGCTGCAGAGGTATATGAACTCCCCCCTACAATCAGGTGGGATGGGTCTCTTGCCTGGAGGGGACATTCCCATCTACCATGGCTACAGCAGGATAGGAGCTCCCCTGATACCCAAGTGAAAGTGGTCTTTTACCATGGGGGAAGAGTTCCTGCTACCCTGCCTGCAGCTGCATAGAAGCCCTCCCTTCAGGACACCCAGGTGCCAGGGGTCTACCGCCTTGAGAGGTGAGTCTCCTCTCACTGGCCTGGGGTGATATATGAACTCCCTCGGACACCCAAGGTTGGATGGGTCTCCTGCCTGGAGGAGATAATCCCTGGTACCCTGGCTGCTGTGGTATAGGAGCTTTCTCTGACACCCAGGTGGGACAGATCTCCCATCAGGAGGGGCAAGCCCACTCTACCTGTCTACGGTGGTATACAAGCTGCCTGCAACACCCAGGTGGGAAGGGTCTCCGAACTGGAGGGGCAAGTCCACTCTACCCTGACTTCAACAGTATAAGAGCTCCCTTGACATCCAGGTGGTAGGGGTCTGCAGCTTGGAGGGGCGAGTACCCTCTACCCTGGCTGTGGTGGTACAGGAGTTCCCCCCTACACCAAAGTGGGAGGGGTCTCCCACCCCTTGTGGCGAGTCCCCTCTATCCTATCTGCGGTAGTATATGAGCTCCCCTGAAAACCAAGGTCAAGGGGTCTCCCGCCTAATGGGGCTAGTCCCCTCTATCCAGGATCCCTAACCTGATAGGATGGTTCTCCCACCTGGAGGAGAGAGTACCCTCCACTCTGGCTAAGGCAGTATAGAAGCTCCCCCAAGACACGCAGGTGGGAGGGGTCTCCCGCATGGATGGGCGAGTCTCCTCTACCCTGGCTGCTGTGGCATAGGAGCCACCCCCATTAGAAGATGGGAAGGATCTCCCACCTGAAAGGGGGTGTCCCTTTTTCCCTAGCTCCAGTGCAATACTAGCTTTCCCTGACATCCAGATTGGAGGGGTCTCCTGCCTGGAGGGGCGAGGCCCCTCTCTCCTTCCTTGGGCAGTATGTGAGCTCCCCCCACCATCAGGTGGGAGAAGATTCTTGCCTGGAGGGGTGACTTCCCTCTATGATGGCTCCAGCAGGACAGGCATTCCCCTGGACACCCAGGTGAAAGTGGTGTTCCTCGTGGGGTTTTGAATCCCTGCTACCCTTCCTGTAGCTGTATATGAGCCCCCACCCCAGAACACCCAGGTGAGAGGGGTCTCCCACCTTTAGGAATGAGTCCCATCTATCCTGTCTGAGACAGTATATAAGCTCCCCCTGACACCAAGGTGGAAGGGGTCTTCCACCTGGAGGGGAAAGTCTGCTCTACACTAACTTGCAGCAGTTAAGGAGCTTCCTGACACCCAGGTGGGAGAGGTATCCTGCATTGAGGTGCGATTCCCCTTGACCCTGGCTGCTTCATTATATGAGCTCGCCCCACCCATACCCAGATGAGAGGGGTCTTCTACCTGTAAGGAGGAGTCCCCACTACCCTGGCTGTAGTGGTGTACTAGCTCCCTCCCCAGGTGGGCGTGTATCCCTACCTGGCTCCCAGGGTAAAAGATCTCCCCCTGACACCAGGTGAGTGGGACTCTGGCCTGGAGAGGCGAGTCTCCTCTAATCAGACTGTAGTGGTATAGGAGGTCACCCCTACACCCAGGTGGGAGGAGTATCTTGCCTCTAATGTCAA
Source organism: Marmota flaviventris (assembly GCF_047511675.1). Lineage (NCBI taxonomy): Eukaryota > Metazoa > Chordata > Mammalia > Rodentia > Sciuridae > Marmota > Marmota flaviventris. The sequence goes on from NC_092517.1 coordinate 23,733,447, forward strand.
GTCCCCTCTACCCTGCTTGTGGCAGTATATAAACTCCCCTGACAATCAGGTGGAAGGGATATTCACCTGGAGGGTCGAGTCCCCTCTCCTCTGTCTCTGGTTGTACAGGAGCTCTCCCATCACCCAAGTTATGGGGTCACAAGACTAGAGGGGCAAGAACCTCTACCTGAGCTAAGGCAGTTTAGGAGATTCCCCCATCCCCAAATGATAGATATCTCTCTCCTGGAGGTTGGAGTTGTCTCCATCCTAGATGCTGGGGTATATGAGCTCACCTGACACTCAGGTGGGAGGGGTCTTCCACCTGGAGGGGCGAGTCCCTCTACCCGGGCTTAGGGAATATAGGAGTTACTCCCATTCCCAGTTGGGAGATGTTTCTTGCCTCAGGTGTGAGTTGCCTCTACCCTGGCTGCTAGGATATATGAGCTCCATCTAACTCCCAGGTAGGAGGGGTCTTCTGCCTGGAGGGTGGATTCCACTCTGCCCTGGCTGCAGCATTTAAGGAGCTTCCCCTGACACCCAGGTGAGAGGGGTATCACGCTAAAAGGGGTGACGTCCCTTTACCCTGTCTAAGAGGGTCTACCAGCTCTCCCAGACACCCAGATGGGAGGGGTCTCCTGCTTAGAGTGGAGAGTCCTCTCTATTCTGGCTGCTGTTGTACATGAGCCCCGCCCCATACCCAGATGTGAGGGATCTCCCACCTGAAATGGCGAGTCCACTGTACTCTGGCTGCAGTGGTTTACTAGCTTTCCCTGACACCCAGGTTGGATAGGTCTCTTGCCTGGAGGGCGAATCCCCTCAACCATGGCTGCAGTGGTAAAGGATCTTCCCCTGACACCCATGTGGAAGGGACTCTGTCCTGGAGATGCAAATCCCCATTGACCCTGGCTGTAGTGGTATAGGAGCTCCACCCGACACCCAGGTGGGAGGGGTATCCCGCCTGGAGTGATGAGTCCCCTCTACCCTCCCTGTGGCAATATATGAACTCCCCTGACAACTAGGTGGAAGGGATCGTCCACCTGGAGGGTCAAGTCCCTCTCCCCTGGCTCTGGTGCTATAGAAACTCCCCCCAACACCCAGGTTATGGGGTCTCCTGACTGGAAAGGCGAGTCCCTTCTACACTGGCTGCAGGGGTATATGAGCTCCCCCAACACCCAGGTGGGAGGGTTCTCCCACCTGGAATGGCATGTGTTCTCTACCCTGGCTAAGGTGGTATACAAGCACCCCCCTACACACAGGTGAGAGTGGTTTTCTGCATGGACGGGCTAGTCCCCTCTACACTGGTTTTGGCAGTATATATGCTCCCCCGACACCCAGGTGGGAGGGGTATACTTCCTTGAATGGCAAGTCCCCTCTACTTTAGCTCCTTCCATATAAGTGCTCCCAGTATACCCAGGTGGGAGTGGTCTTCTGCCTGCAGGTGTGTGTTTTCTCTACCCTGGCTGTGGCAGTATAGTAGCTCCCCTCTACACCTAGGTGGGAGGGGTCTCCCACCCATAGGGGCGAGTCCCCTCTACCCTGGCTTCTGCAGTAATCAAAATCCCCAGGACACCCAGTTGGAATTGGTCTCCCTATTGGAGGGGTGAGTCTCCCCTACCCTGTCTGTGGAGGTATAGGAGATCACCCAGACACCAAGTTGGGAGGGGTCTCCCAACTGGAAAGGCAAGTCCACTCTACCCTGGCTGAAGCGGTATAAGAACTCCCCCTGACATCCAGGTGGGATGGGTCTCCTGCCTAGATGTGCAAGTCCCCTCTACCCTGGCTTCAGCGGTATAGGAGCTCCCCAGGACACCCAGGTGGAAGGGGTAACCCTCCTGGAGGGACAAGTCCCTTCTACACTGGCTGCAGTGGTATTAGAACTCCCCCTGAAACCTATGTGGGAATGGTCTCCCACCTGGAAGGGCGAGTTCCCTCTACCCTGGCTGTGGTGGTATAGGATCTCCCTCACACACACCCAGGTAGGAGGGATCTCTTCTGCCTGGAAGGGCCAGTCCCCTCTACCCTGGATATGGCAGTTTTCGAGATCTCACTGACACATAGGTGGGAAGGGTCTCCCAACTGCAGCAGTGAGTCCCAGCTACACTGGCTGCAATGGTATACAAGCTCCCCCAGACACCCAGGTGGGAGGGCTTTCAAGCATGGATGGGTGAGTCCCCTCTATCCTGTCTGAGGCAGTATAGTATCTGCCCTCCACACACCCAGGTGGCAGGGTTCTCCCACCTGGAGGGGCAAGTCCCCTCTACCCTGGCTGAGGTGGTATAGTAGCTCACACACACACACCCATGAGGAAGGTGTCTACCACCTGGAGGGGCAAGTCCCCTCTACCCTTGTGGTCGCGGTATATGAGATCCCCTTGACACACAGGTAGGAAGGGTCTCCCAAGTGGAGCAGAGAGTCCCCTCTACCCTAATTGCAAAGGTATACAAGCTCCCCAAGACACCCAGGTGGGAGGGGTCTCCCACATGTAGGGGCAAGTCCCCTCTCTCCTGGCTGTGGAGAGATATGAGCTCCCCATGACACCCTGGTTGGAGGGGTCTCCCGCCAGGAGGGGCAAGTAGGTTTTACCTTGGCTGAGGAGGTATATGAGCTCCTGTTGATAGCCAGGTTGAAGGTGTCTCCCGCCTGGATGGTCGAGTCTCCTCTACCCTGGATAAGGTGGTATCCAAGTTCCCTGTGGCACCAAGGTAGGAGGGGTCTCCTACCTGGAGGGGCGAGTCCACACTACCCTGGCTGCAGCGGTATACAAGCTCCCCCGACACATGCCTAGGCGGGAGGGTCTCTTGCCTGAAGGGACGAGTCACCCCAACCCTCGCTGCGGGTGTAAGAGAGCCCCCACTACCCCTAGGAGGGAGGTGTCTCCGGCCTGGAGGGGCGAGTCACTGCTACCCAATATGCAGCTGTATAGGAAACCCTTCCTGCCAGACACACCTGTGGGAGGGGTCTTCTGCCTGGAGGGGTGTGTCCCCTCTACTCTGGCTAAGGCAGTATAGGTGTTACCCCCATTCCTAAGTGGGAGGTGTCTCTGGCCTGGGGATGTGAGTTGCCTCTACCCTGGCTTCTGGGGTATATGAGCTCCAACTGTCACCAAGGTGGGAGGGGATTTCTGCCTGGAGGGGCGAGTCCACTCTACCATGGTTGTAGTAGTTAAGGAGCTTCCCCTGACACCCAGGTGGGAGGGGTCTCCCACCTAGAGGGGTGACTTCCTTCTACCCTGGTTTAGAGGGTGTACCAGCTCTCACAGACACACAGATGGGAGGGATCTTCTGCTTAGATGGATGAGTTCCCTCTATTCTTCCTTTTGTGGTATACAAGATCCCCCCAATACCCCCAAAAGAAGGGTTTCCCAACTGAAGGGGCAAGTCCCATCTACCCTGGCTGCAGTGGGATACTAGCTTTCCCTGACAACCAGGTTGGACAGGTCTCTTGCCTGGAAGGGCAAGTCCCCCTCTATGCTGGCTGCTGCAGTATAGGAGCTCCCCTGACACCCAATAGGGAGGAGTCCCCTCCAGGAGGCTAGAGTTCCCTCTAACCTGCTGCAGCACTATAGGTGCTCTCTAGGATACCCAGGTGGAAGGGGATCACCCATCCAGAGGTAGAGTTCCCTCTACCCTGCCTGTGGCAGTATAGGAGCTCCCTTGACACCCAGATGGGAGAATCTCCTGCCTGGAGGAGTGAGTTTCTTCTTATCTGCCTGAATCGGTACTCGGTAATGGAGCTACCCCCAACACCCAGGTGGGAAGGGTCTCTAGCCTGGAGGGGCCAGTCTCCACTACCCTGGCTGCAGGAGAATAGGAGCTCCACCCCCCCACACCAAGAAGGGAGGGGTATCCCATTTGGGGGGCGAGTCCCTTCTACCCTGGCTGCTGCAGTATAGGAGTTCCCCTGACAACAAGGTGTGAGGAGTCTCTAGCCTGGATAATAGAGTCCCCTCTTCCCTGCCTGTGGCTCTATAGGTGCTCCCCCAGACACCCAGGTAGAAGGGGTCTCATGCCTGGAGGAGTGAGTCCCCTCTATCCTGGCTGTGGCAATATACAAGCTATCCAAGACACTCAGGTGGGAGGCGTCTCCAGCCTGGAGGGGCATGTATTCTCTACCCATGCTAAGGCAGTATACAAGTGCCCCTCTACAAACAGGTGGAAGTGATATCCCACATTGACAGGCAACTCTCCTATGCCCTGGCTTTATCAGTATACAAGCTCCCCTGACACCCAGGTGGGAGGGTTATCCGCCTGGAAGTGTGAGTCCCCTCTACTTTAGGTCTTGCCATATAAGAGGTCCCAGTACACCCAGGAGGGAGGGGTCATCCACCTCCCAGGCAAGTTCGCTCTACCTTGGCTGTGGCAGGCATAGGTGCTCCCCATGAAACCCAGATGGGAGGGGTCTCCCAACTGGAAGGGCAAGACCATTCTACCCTGGCTGCAGCGGTATAGGAACTCCCTCTGACACCCAGGTGAAATGGGTCTCCCGCCTAGAGGTGCTAGAATCCCCTCTACCCTGTTGGATCTGTATAGGAGCTCCCAAGGACACCCAGGTGGAAAGGCTCTCCTGCCTGAAAGGGCAAGAGTCAATTCTACTTTGGCAGGTGCCGTATAAGAGCTTCCAGGACACACAGGTAGGAGAGGTCTCACGCCTACAGGGGTGAGTCCCCTCTACCCTGGCTAAGGTGGAAAACAAGTTTCCCCAAACACCCAGGTGTGGGGGGTCTTCCGCCTGGAGAGGAGGAGAGGAGATCCCCTCTACCCTAGCTGTAATGGTATAGGAGCTCCCCCCTACACCCAGGCGAGTCCCCTCTACCCAGGTGGGAGGGGTCTCCTGCCTCCAGTGGAAGTCCTCGATATTTTGCCTGTGGCAATATATAAACCCCCATGACAACCAGATGGAAAGTATCTTCCACCTGGAAGGTCAAGTCCCCTCTCCCCTGTCTCTGGTGGTATAAGAGCTTCCCCAGACACCCAGGTTATGGGGTCTCCTGACTGAAGGGGCAAGTCCCCTTCTCACTGGCTTAGGCGGTATACAAGCTCCCTCTGAAACCCAGGTGGAAGGGGTCTCCCGCCTGGAGCAATGAGTCCCCTCTACCCTGGCTGTGGCTGTATACTAGCTCTCCCAGACTCCCAGTTGGGAGGGTAATCCCTGCTGAAGGGGAAAGTACCCTCTACCATGGCTGCAGTGCTATAAGAGTTCCCCCTGACACCCAGGTAAGAGGGGGTCTCCTGCCTGGAGGGGCGGGTCCCCTTTATCCTGGCTATGGCGGTATATGAGCTCCCACTGACACCCTGGTTGGAAGGGTCGCCCACCAGGAGGGGCAAGCACTTTCTTCTTTGGCTGTGGTGGCATATGAGTGCCCGCTGAAAGCCAGATTGGAGGGGTCTCCCACCTGGTTTGACAAGTTTTTTCTACCCTGGCTAAGGTGGTATACAAGTTCCCGAGACATCCAGATGGAAGGGTCTCCCACCTGAAGGGGCGAGTCCCCTCAACCCTGACTGAGGATATATAAGAGCCACCTCATACCCTCAATAGGTAAGTGTCTCCCACCTGGAAGGCAAGTGGCTGCTAACTCAGGTGCAGCTCTAAATGAACTCCCCAGACACCCATGTGGGAGGGGTCTTATGCCTGGAGGGGCGAGTCCCCTCTACCCTGGCTGCAGCAGATAAGGAGCTTCCCCTGAAACCAAGGTGGGAGGGGTCTCCTGCATAGAGGGATGACTTCACTCTATTCTGGCTGAGGGTTTGTATCAGCTCTCCCAGACACCCAGGTGGGAGAGGTTTCCCAGTTAGAAGGGAAAGTCAGCTCTACCCTGGCTATAGCTGAGTAGGAAATCCTCCTGACACCCAGGTCGGAGTGGTCTCCCCACTAGAGGTGCGAATCCCGTCTACCCTGGCTGCTGCGGTATAGGAACTCCCCTGACACCCAATTGGGAGGAGTCTATGGCCAGGAGGCTAGAGTCCCCTCTACCCTGCTGCAACGGTGTAGGAGCTCCCCCAGGACGCCCAGATGGAAGAGATCTCCTGTCTGGAGGGTAGAGTTCCCTCTACCTCGCCTGTGGTACCTAAGTGGGAGGGGTCTCCAGCATGGTGGGGTGACTCCCCTCTTCCCTGGCTGTGGCAGTATAGAAGCTTCCCCCAACACCCCGGTGGGAGGGTTCTTCCGCCTGAAGGGGAAAGTACACTCTACCATGGCTGCCTTGATATAAGAGCTCCCCTGACACTCAGGTGGGAGGGTTCTCCAGCCTAAAGGGGCGAGTCCCCTCTACACTGGCTGTTGCAGTAATCAAGCTCCCCCAGACACCTAGAAGGGAAGTGTCTCTTGATTGGAGATGCGAGTCCCCACTATCATGACTGCAGAGGTATAGGAGCTCACACAGACACCCATGTGGGAGAAGTCTCCCGACTGGAAGGGAAAATATGCCCTACCCTGGCTGCAGTGGTGTAGGAACTCCCCCTGACAGCCAGGTGGGAGGAATCTCCTGGCTAGAGGTGGGAGTCCCCTCTACTCTGACTGCCGTTGTAAAGAATCTCCCCTGACACCCAATTGGAAGGAGTCTTCGACCAGGAGGCTAGAGATCCCTCTACCCTGCTGCAGCAGTATACGAGCTTCTCAGGAAACCCAGGTGGAAGAGGTCTCCAATCTGAGGGTAGAATTCCCTCTACCCTATGTTGTGCAGTACCCAGGTGGGAGGGGTATCCCACCTGGAAGTGTGAGTCCCCTCTTCCCTGACTGCAGTGGTATAGGAGCTCCCCCGCACACACACCCAAATGGGAGGGGTCTCCCACCTGAAGTGAAAAGTACCCTCTACCATGGCCACAGTGGTATAAGAGCTTCCCCTGACACCCATGTGCGGTTTTTTTTTTGTATTTTTTTTTTTGTTTTTTTTTTTTGCCTGGAGGCAAGAATCCCCTTATCTTGCCTGTGGTGGTATATGAGCTCCCACTGACACCCTGGTTGGAGGGGACTCCCACCAGGAGGGGCAAGTGCTTTATTCTTTGGATGTGGTGGTATATGAGCTCTAAATGAAAGTCAGGTTGGAGGGGTCTCCTGCCTGAAGGGGGGAGTCCCCTCTACCCTGGCTAAGGTGGAATACAAGCTCGTCCTGGCACCAAGATGGGAAGGGTCTCTCCTGTGGAGGAGTGTGTCCACTCTACCATGGCTCTGGCGGTATAGGAGCTTCCCCCGACACCCAGGTTATGGGGTCTAATGACTGGAGAGGTGAGTCTCCTCTACACTGGCTGTGGGGGATAGAAGCTTCCCCCAACATGCAAGTAGAAGGGGTCTCCCTCCTGGAACAATGAGTCCCCTCTTCCCTGGCTGTGGCTGTATACCAGCTCTCCCAGATACCCATGGTCTGCCGCCTGGAGGGGCAAGTGTTCTCTGCCTTGGCTAAGGTGTTATACAAGTGCCCCCCTATACACAGGTGGAGTGGTATTCCCCATGGACAGGCGAGTCCCCTCTACCCTGGCTTTCCTGGTATACAAACTCCCCTGACACCCAGGTGGGAGGGGTATCTTATCTGGATGGGCAAGTCCCCTCTACTTTAGCTCTTGCTATATAAGAGCTCCTAGTACACCCAGGTGGGAGGAGTCTTCCACCTGCAGGTGTGTGTTCCCTCTACCCTTGCTGTGGCAGTACTGGGAGCTCCCCCTGACACCCAGGTGGGAGGGGACTCCCGCCTGTAGGACCGAGTCCCCCCTACACTGGCTGCTGAAGTAATCAAGCTTCCCTGGATACCTAGGTTGGAGGGTTGTCCCAATTGGAGGGGTGAGTCCCCTCTACCCTGGCTGTGGAGGTATTGGAGCTCACCAAGAAAACCAGGTGGAAGGGGTGTCACGACTGGAAGAGCAAGCCCGCTCTACCCTGGCTGCAGCAGTAAAGGAACTCTCCCTGACACCCAGATGTAAGGGGTCTCCCTCCTGGAGCTGAGAGTGCCCTCTACACCCCTCTGCGGTGGTATAGGAGCTCCCCAGCCACACAGGTGGGAGGGGTCTCCCACCAGAAGGGGAAAGTGCCCTCTACCATGGCTGCAGTGGTATAAGATCTCCCCTTGACACCCAGGTGGAGATGTCTCCTGTCTGTAGGAGCAAGTCACCACTACTCTGGCTGCAGGGGTATAAAAGCTTCACCCCCCACACCCAGATGGCAAGTGTCTCCTGCATGGAGGGGCAAGTTCCCTCTACCCTGGCTGCTGTGGTATAAGAGTTCCCCTGACAACCAGGTATGAAGAGTCTCCAGCCTGGAAGGTAGAGTCTCTTCTACCCTAGGTGCTCCCCTGGACACCAGGTGGAAGGAGTCTCACACCTGGAGGAGCGAGTTCCCTCTACCCTGGCTGAGGCAGTATAAGAGCTCCCCCTGACACCCACGTGGGAGGGGTCTGCTACATGAAGGAGAAAGTCCACTCTACCCTGGCTGTTGTGGTATTCAAGCTACTCTGTCACACAGGCAGGAGGGGTGTCTTGCCTTGACAAACAGGTTTCCTGTGTCCTGGCTGCAGCAGAATACAAACTCACTCTCCACACCCAGGTGGAAGGGGTCTCCTGCCTGGAAGGGCAAGAGTCCACTCTACTTTGGCTGGTGCCACATAAGAGCTCCCAACACCCAGGTGGGAGAAGTCTCCCACCTGCAGGGGCCAGTCCCCTCTACCCTGGCTGCAGCAGTATAAGAGCTCCCCCTGAAACCCAGGTGGGAGCAGTCTTCCACCTGAAGGGGTGAGTCTCCTCTACCTTGGTTAAGGCTGAATACAAGCTCACCCTGGCACCAAGATATGAAGGGTCTCTCGCATGGAGGAGTGTGTCCACTCTACCGTGGCTGCAGCACGATATGAGTTTCCCATGACACACAGGTGGGAAGGGTCTTCCTCCTGAAAGGGCAAGTCGGCTCTCTCCTGGTTGCCACTGTATTGGAGCTCCTCCAGACATCCAGGTGCAAGTGGTCTCCTGCCTAGAGGGGCGAGTCCCTTCTACCCTGTCTGCAGTGGTGTAGGAGCTCCCCCAGACATCCATGTTGGAGGAGTCTCAGGCAAGCAAGTGCAAGTCCCTTCTACCCTGGATATTGTGGTATACGAGCCCCCTGCCCATATCCACATTGGAGGGCTCTCCAATGTAAAGGGTGAGTCCCCTCTACCCTGGCTGCTGCAGTATATGAGCTCCCCCTGACACCCTGGTGGGAGGGGTCTCCCACCTGGAGGGGCAAGTCCTCTCTCTCCTGGCTAAGGTGTTATACAAGCTCCCAGCTACACCCAGGTGGGAGGGGTCTCCTCCCTTGAGGGTCAAGTCCCTACTATCCTGGCTATAGTGGTATATGTTCTGTCCACCCACACAAAGGTGGGTGGGGTCTCCCACCTGGAGGGGAAAATCCTCTCTACCCTTGCTGACACAGTACACTATCTCCACCTGACACCCAGATGGGAGGGATCTCCCACCTGGAATGGCGAGTTTCCCCTACCCTTCCTGTGTCAGAATAGGAGCTCCCCTGTACACCAAGATGGAAGGGGTCTCCCACCTGGAGGGGTGCGTACAGGTTCATACTCTGCCTGTGGTGGTATAAGAGCTCCCCTTGACACTAGGTGGGAGGGATATCATGCCTGGCAGGGCGAACACCCTCTACCCGGGCTGTGGCAGGATAAGAGTTCCCCCTGACACCCTGTTAGGAAGGGTCTCCCACCTAGAGCAAGAAATCTCCTCTACTCTAGCTGTGCAGGTATACAAGCTTCCCCAGACACCCAGTTGGGTGTGGTCTCCTGCATGGAGGGGTGAGTCCCCTCTTCCTGGCTTTGATGGTATACAAGCTATAAAAGACCCCAACACCCAAGTGGAAGAGTCTCCCACCTGGCGGGGCAGTTTCCTCTACTTTGGCTGGTGCCATATGAGACTTCCAAGGATATCCACGTGGGAGGTGTCTCCCAATTGGAGGAATGAGTCCCCTCTACCTTGGCTGGGAGGTATAGGAGCTCCCCCAGTCAGACAGGTGGGAGGAATTTTCCGAATAGAGGTTCAAGTCCCCTATAAACTGGCTGCAGTGGTATAGGAGTGTTGAGAGCCACAGCCGAAGGGGCCCCAGCAAACTTCCAGCTGCCAGCAATCCAGCTGCCGGCTGATGATTGGCTCACAGCGGCCCCAGCAACATCTAGCTGATTGGCTCCTCGGCCCCAGCAACATCTAGCTGATTGGCTCCTCTGCGGTGATGCTCATTGGACTGTTTCCCTGCCCTTTCAGACCACGGAGCTGCTCATTGGGGGACTTTTTGGCTCTGCCCACGTGACCCAGCCAATCGGCCTCAAGAGCAGGAGGATTGTGGGAGGTGGGGAGAAGCTTGTGGGGGGAGAGAGAAGCTTGTGGGGGGAGAGAGAGGCTTGTGGAAAGCCGATGGTGGCAGTTGAGGCTCTGAGGGGTTTTTTCCTGAGAGGCTGTTTGTTTGGCGTGTTTGGTTCTAAAAATAAAGTTAGTTTCTTTTGACAAGTGGCTCCTGATTGTGCCCAGCCAGACTGCGGCATAGGAGTTCCCCTGACACCCAGGTGGGAGGGGTCTCCCTAGTGGAGGGGAGAGTCCCTGATACCCTGACCGGCTGTATAAGAACCCCCAGACACCCAGGTGGGAGGGCTCTCCAACCTGGTGGAGCAAGTGATCTCTACCCAGTCTGCAGTGGTATATGAGCTCCTCTGGACACCCAGGTTGGAGGGGTCTTTGCCTGGAGAGGTGAGTCCCCTCTAACCTGGCTGCAGTGGTGTACAAGATCCTCACAACACTCAGGTGGAAGGGGTCTCCCACCTGGAGGTGCAAGTCCCCTCTACCCTGTTTGGGCGGTGTACTAACTCCCAGACACCCAGTTGGGAGGCATCTCCTGCCTGAAGGGGTGAGTCCCCTCTACCCTGCCTGTGGAGGTATACAAGTTCCCCCAGACACGCAGGTGAAAGGGGTCTCCCCCCTGGAGGGGTGAGTCCCTATTATCCTGGCTCCAGCTCCATAGGAACCCCTGTACAAACCCAGGTGTGAGGGGTTTCTTGCTTATTGGGGCACGTTCCTGCTACTCTGGCTGTGCCTAGATACAGCTCCCCATGACACCCAGGTGAAAGGGGTATGCCAACTGGAGGGGCGAGTGCCTGCTACCCTGGCTGCAGATATACACGAGAACCACCCCCACCACTGGGCACCCAGGTGGAAGGGATCTTATGACAATAGGGGTTAGTCCCCTCTACATGGGCTGAGGCAGTGTACAAAGTAGCCTGGACACCAAGGTGAGAGGTGTCTTTTGCTCAGAGGGCTCAGGAGAAACATGGTTGTCTGTGGGAGCTTCCAGCTGCAGAGGTATAACAGCTCCCACAGACAACCATGTCCTTTTTCATTCACCCAGGCCCAGGTGCTAGCACTTGGCTTTCCATTACTGGGCCTGGCTCATTTCTTGAGCCCCTGGCTGCCCTTCTAGAGGACCCAGACCCTATCCCTTGGTTTCAGGCCCTTTTTTCCAAACCCCTCCTGTGCCTCCCCTCTGATCCCCTCATGCTGTTGTATCCTGGCACTTCGAGGACACTCCAATAACCCTGCTTTGCTGTAGCCTATGATATTCAAATGGGTCCTACAGTGCACTGACCACCCCCCAAACTGCTCACACCAGGTATCCTCTCACAGTACACTCCTTTGCCCCTCATAGATCCAGGACCCTCTCTGAGGATCTACTAACCTGAGGCAGAGGAGCGGATTTGGCTGTTCTCTGCACCCCGAATGCTCCCTATGGAAAATAGCCCTTCCAGTCACCTGAGTCTCCTTCACCTCCTGTACCTTGAGGCCTGTCAGCTAATATGGGACTTGCTCCAACCCAGCCCTGAGTGATCTCCTCCCTTCCCTCCCCTGCCCTCTGGCCTTGCATGCTTCTCCTACCCCAACCCAGCCTTCCCTAACTCTGAACATTTGCAATCCAGTCTCTGGCCCTGGGTGCTTGCCTGAGCCCTTGACTGCATTCCTCATGTCACTTGGCATAGCATGGAATCTCTTTGTATTAGGTCTCACCTGGGAGCCACTTATTTGGGCCACCCAGCAGACTCACCTAGGTGCCCCTTGCACTTCCCTCTGTCTCCTGGTCGTCACGCAGCCCCTACCTCCCTTCCCCTCACACATTTTCCTGGGGATTGCAGGTCTCCTGCTCCATGGGTCCCTCATCATAATTGGTTGGGTGGGTCCCTCCTCTTGGCCCTCTTCCTTTGTCTGGCCTCCTTTGCCAGATCCCTGGCCTTGGATTCAATTCTTTGCCAGGGCTCCTTATGGGAAACAGAGCATTTTCCTTCGTCTGGTCCACTTGCTCTCTCTGGGTGCTTTGTCCTCCACCAGGAACCCTGACACCTGGAGGTGGTCCTGAGGCCTGGAGCCTGACTGCCCACTGTTGGATCCCCTGCCTTCCCTCTCAAATCTTGTCCAGTGTACTGAGTTCCCTGCCCAAGCCCTGGCCCTTTGCTCTCAGTTCTCTGGCATGGCTCCTCATTTGAGACTCTGGTGGCCTCTCTTACTCACTGCTTTTCTAGGCATTGTCTGAGGGCCACTCACTGGGGCCATTTTCCTGGTCCCCTTGGCATTCCTGTACTGCAGTATCCTTGTGCAGTCTTGTCTTTCTGGCCCGGCATTCACTGCTCTCCACTGGCCTTGGCCCTCTTCTAGGTCCCTTGCCTGTGCTTCTGGCTGGGGTCCTGGTCCCCACCTCACCCACACCCATCCTGCGTCCCTTCATGCTGTGCCCTCTTTTGGCCCTCCTATCATTTCTGTCTTGTTCCCAGGATGTTCACCTGGGGCCAGGTGACTTGATCTGGCCTCTTGGCCCTCAGGACTCCCTTTGAGAAACCATAGCCCTGCCCCTTGCCTGGGCCTTTTGGACTCTCTCAGACAGAGCCCTCCTCCCAACCCCTGACAACCTGCAGTGGATCCGGGCCTTGAGCCTTTCTCCCCCTGTGCCACCCACTCCACTTTCTCCCCTCTCGCTGCTTCCGCTCCATGTTTTTTTTTTTTTGTTTTGTTTTGTTTTGTTTTTTTGTTTTTTTCATTCACACAGGCCCAGATCCTAGCATTTGGCTCTCCATTACTGGGCAGGACTCCTTGCTTAAAACCCTGGCTACCCTTCCTGAGGACTCTTTCCCTGTCCCTTTTTTTCATGCCCCTTTTGCCAGCCCCCTCCTGTGCCTCCCCTCTGATCCCCTCATGCTGTGGTATCCTGGCACTGCTCAGACCCTTTGATCCCCCTGCTTCTCCCTAGCCTATGCTGCTTGAATGGGTCCTGGCAGCCCATCCCTTCCCACATATGAATATCAGGTATCATCTCATTATACCCTCTTTGGCCCCTACTTTGGTCCAGGTACCTCTCTGAGGATCTACTCATCTGGTGCAGAAGAATGGGATTGGCTTGCTTCTGCTCCCTGAATGCTCCTTATTGAAAACACAGCCCTGACACTTGCCTGAGTTCCCTTTACTGCCTGGCAGGTAACAAGGACTTGCTCCCACCCAGACCTGAGCAATCCCCTCCTTTCCCTCCCCCACCCTCTGGCCTTGCACACTGCCCCTACCCAGTCCTACATAACTCTGACCCTTTGTGATCTAGTGTCTGGGCCTGGGCATTCCCCTGAGCCCCTGACCGTGTTCCTCATGGCCCTTGGATTAGCAAGGATTATCTTTGTGTTGGGTTGATGTTGGGGATTCTTGCTTGGGCCCTCCAGTGGGCTCCCCTAGGTGCCCTTGGCTTCATTTGGTCCTCATGCAGCCCCTTCCTCCATTTCCCCTTGCACTTTATTCTGGCACTCACAGGTCTCTTTCTCCTTGGGTCCCCCATCACCATTGATTGGTTGAGTCCCATGCCTGGGTGCCTGGCTTGGGTGCTGGGTCTTGCCCCTATGCACACTCACCCTGACCCGCTGAAGTGCCCTTCTTTTTCCTCCATCTGGCCCCCTTACTTTTCCTGCCCTACTTTGCCAGGACCATGGCTGTAGCTTCTCATCTGATCCAGGGCACCTTATGGGAAACAATGCCCTGGCCCTTGCCTAGGCCCCTTGCTCTCCCTGGGTGCTTGGTTTTGCAACAGGAACCCTGAAACCTGGAGGTGGCCCTGGGCCTGAAGCCTGACTTCCCCCTGCTGAATCCCTTGCCTTCCTTCCCAAATCTTTTCCAGTGTCCTGAGCCCCTTACCCAAGCCCTGACCCTTGGCTCTCCCTTCCCTGGCCTGGCTCCTCGCTTGAGCCTCTGGGGGCCCTTCTTGCTCACTGCTTTTTGAGGCATTGTCTGAGGGCCTCTAGCTTCCCTGCTTCCCTTGACATTCGTGTAGTGCAGTACCCTAGTGAAGCCCTGCCGTCCTGGCCTGGCGTTCCCTGCTCTCTCCTGGCCTGGGCTCCTTGCTGGGGTCCTGGTCCAGACCCCATTCACACCCGTATGCAGCACTTCAGGCTGTGCCCTCCTTCGGCCCTCCTGTCCTTTGTGTCTCTGCCTCACCTGTTTCCTGATCCCCTTCTCAGGATGCTAACCCAGGCCAGGTGACTTGACATGGCCCCTTGGCTCTGGGAGCTCCCTTTGGGAAAACATAGCCCTGCCCCTTGCCTGGGCCCTTTGGACTCCCTCAGCCAGGGCCCTGCTCCTGACCCCTGACACCCTGCAGTGGACCCAGGCCTTGAGCCCTTCTCCCCCTGTGCCAGCCACTCCCCTTTCTTCCCTACCACCTCTCCCTCTCCATGTTTCTTTTTATTCACCCAGGCCCTGGTGCTAGCACGTGGCTCTCCATCACTGGGCCCGACTCCTTGCTTGAGCCCCTGGCCCCCTTTCTCGAAGATCCTTTTTCCATCCCTTGGTTTCAAGCCCCTTTTGCCAGCTCACTCCTGTGCCTCCCCTCTTTTCCCCTCATGCTGTGGTATCCTGGCAATGCATGGACCATCCATTACCTGTCCTTCACTGTAACCTAGGCTGCTCAAAATTGTCCTGCAACCCACCAACCCTCCTCAACCTCTGCTTGCCAGGTATTCCCTCACAATAAACTTCTTTGCCCCTCATTGGTCCAGGTCCCTCTCTGAGGATCGACTCACCTGAGACAGAGGAGCAGGTTTGGCTGTTCTACGCACCCTGAATGCTTCCTATGGGAAACACAGTTCTTCCAGTCACCTGAGTCCCCTTCACCGCCTGTACCTTGAGGCCTAGCAGTTAACATGGGACTTGCTCCAACCCAGTCCTGAGCAATCTCCTCCCTTCCCTCCCCTTCCCTCTGGGCTTGCATAGTGCCCCTACCCCAATGCAGCCCTCCCTAACCCTGACACTTTGTGCTTCAGTCTCTGGGCCTGGACACTCCCCTGAGTCCCTGATTGAATTCCTCATGTCCCTTGGCATAGCATGTAGTCCCTTCGTGTTGGGTGTGACCTGGGGCCCCCTTATTGGGCCCCACAGCAGGCTCACCTAGGTTCCCCTTGCTCTTCTGTCTTCTGGTCTTCACTCTGCTCCTATCTCCCTTCCCTTCGCTTTTTTCCCTTCCCTTTTTCCTGGCACTTCCAGGTCACCTGCTCCTTGGGTCCCTCATCACAGTCAGTTGGGTGGGTTCTTTGCCCAGGGGCCTGTATTTGGTCATGGCTCTCGCCCTAGAGTGCACCCACAAAATGGATCCTGGCTGCCTTTCGACCCCAACTCCAACTTCCATATGACAGGTATCCCCTCACAGTGTCTTCTTTTGACCTTCATTTTGTCCAGTTTCCTCTCTGATCTACTCAACGATTATAGAGGAGTGGAATTGGCTGGCCTCTGCTCCCTGAGTGTTCCCTATGGGAAACACTGCCCTGACCTTGGCTTTATCCCCTTCACCACCTGAAACTTGAGGCCTGGCAGTGAATATGTGACTTCCTCCAACCCAGCCCTGAGAGATCTCCTCCCTTCCCTCCCTTGCCCTCTGGCCTTGCATGCTGCCCCTATTCCAACCCAGCCTTCCCTAACCCAGACCCTTGGCATTCCTTTCCCTGGGCTTGTCCACTCTCTTGAGCCCCTGACCACTTTCATCTTCCCTTCACATAGAATGGAGTCTCTTCATGTTGAGTCTGAACTGGATTCCCCAGGCTTCGGCCAGCCAGAGGGCTCCCATAGGTACCCCTAGAGCTTCCCTCTGTCTCATGGTTCTTATGCAACTCATCTTACCCATCCCCTCGTGAATTCCCCTGGTGCTCATGAGTCTCCTGCTCCTTGGGTCCCTCATCCTACGTTGGTCGTTTGGGTACCTTGTCTGAGCACCTAGCTATGGTCCTGACTCTCCTCCCACTAGGTGCTTGTCTGAGCACCTAGGTATGGTCCTGGCTCTCCTCCCACCATGAGTGCCCTCCTATAGCCCTCTTTCTGGCCCCCTTCTATTGCCAGGCCTCCTTTGCCTGGTCCCTCTCCATGGATTCTCATCTGGGCCACAGCGCCTTATGAAAAACAGAACCCTGCCCCTCACCTTGGCCATGTACTCTTTCTGAGTGCTTGGTCCTGCATCAGGAAACCTGGCAGCTGGTAGGGGCCCTGGGCCTGGAGCCTCACTGCCCCCTGTTGGATCTCCTTCCTTCCCTCCCAAGTCTTGTCCACTTTCCTAAGCCCCTTGCACATTCCCTTGCCTGGCTCCTCACATGAGCCTCAGGGGCCTTTTTGTTCCTTCGTTTTCTGGGCTTTGTCTGAAGGCCCCTCACTGGGGCCACTTCTCTCCTCCCTTTGGCTTCCCTGTATTGCAGTACCCTAGAGCAGCCACACCTTAATGGCCTCGCCCTTCCCTGCTCTCCTCTGGCCTGGGCCCTCCTCTAGGTCCCTTGTCTTAGCTCCTTCCTGGGGTCTTGGCCCTCACCCCACACAGACCAGTCCTGTGGCCCTTGAGTCTGTGCCCTCCTTTGGCCCTCTTTTTCTTTCTCTCTCAGGCAGACTTTCCTGATCCCCTTCCCAGGATGCTCACCAGGCCAGGTGCTTGACCTGGCCTCGTGGCCCTGTGGGTTCCCTTTTGGAAAATGTAGCCCTGCCACTTGTCTCAGCCCTTTGGCCTCCCTCAGCCCGTGCCCTACTACCTAATCCTAACACCCTGCAGTGGACGTCGGCCCTCAGCCTTGCTCCCCCTGTGCCACCTGCTCAGATTTCTCCCCTCCCTACCCTCCCCATCCATATCCATGTTCATTAACCCTGTCTCAGGTGCTAGCACTTGGCTCTAAATTACTGGGCACAGCTCCTTGCTTGAGCCCCTGGCTGCCCTTCTCGAGGACCCTTTCCCTTCCCATGGTTTAAGGCTTCTTTTTATAGAACACATCTTGTGCCTCCCCTCTGTTCCACTGGTGCTATGGTATCCTGGCTCTGCTGGGACACTTTGCTTTCCCTGCTTCTCCCTAGCCTGAGCTCATCAAATGGGTCCAGGCTGCCAACCAACTAACCCCACAAAATTCCATTCGCCAAGTATCCCCTCACAGTGCACTCTTTTGATCCTCCTTTGATCCAGGTCCCTCTCTGAGTATCTTCTCCCCGGGGCAGAGGAACCAAATTGGCTGGCCTCTGCCCACTTAAGGCTCCCTATGGGAAATACAGCTCTGCCCCTTTCCTAAGTCCCCTTGGCTGCCTGAATCTTGAGGCCTGGAATTTAACATGTGACTTGTTTCACCCCACACTGAGAGATCCACTCCCTTCCTCCCCTGCCCTCTGGTCTTGCATGCTTCCCCTACCCCAACCCAGCCCTCCATAACCCTGACCTTTTGCACTTCAGTCCCCAGGCCTGGAACTCACATGAGCCCCTGACAGTGTTCCTCATGTAAATTGGCTTAGCATGGAGTCTCTTCCTGTTGGGTCTGACCTTGGTACCCCTTGCATGGGACTGCCAGCATGCTCCCTTAGGTGCCCTTTATGCTTTTCTCTGTCTCCTCGTCCTTGCACAGCCCTTCTTCCCCTTCCCCTTGTGCTTTCCCCTGGCGCTTGCAGATCTCCTGCTACTTGGGTCACTGATGCATGTTCGGTCAGGTGGGTCCTTTGCCTGGGCACCTGACTTGGGTCCTGAATCTCGCCCCCCATGCACCCACCAAGACACCCTGCCATGCCCTTCCATTTCCCTCCTTTTGGCTGCCTTCACTTGCCAGGCCTCCTTTGCCAGGTCCCTGCCCCTGGATTCTCATCTGGGCCAGGACACTTTATAGGATACTGAGTCCTGGCCCATTACTCTCTCTGTGCCTTTGGTTCTGCACCCAGAACCATGACACCTGCTAGTCGCCCTGGGCCAGGAGTCTGCCTGCCCCCTGCCAGATCCCCTGCCATCACTCCAAAGTCTTGTCCACTGTTCTGAGTCCCCTGCCCAAGCCCTAGCCCTTGGCTCTCCATTCCAGGGCCTGCCTCCTTGTTTGAATGTCTGGGACCCTTCTTGCTCTGTGCTTCCCTGGGCGTGGACTTTGGGACTCACTGAGGCCTGTATCCTACTCCCATTGGCTTCCCTGAATCTCAGAACACTACTGACACCCGCCTGCCCATCCCACCCTTCCATGGCCTGGGTCCTCCTGTTGGTCCCTAGGCTGGGCTCCTTTTTGGAGTCCTGGCCTGCACTCCATCAACAACCTTCCTCTTGCATTTCATGCTGTATCCTCCTTCATCCCTCCTGTTGTCCCTGTCCCTGCTGGGCCACTTTTGAAGATCCATTTCCCAGGATGCTCACCAGGTCCAGGGAACTTGAACTGGGCATTTGGCCCTGTGTGCTCCCTTTGAAAAAATGTAGCTGTACCCCTTGCCTGGAACTTTGGACTCTCTATGCACAGACTCTGCTCCTCTATCCTGACATCCAGCAGTGAACCTGGGACTTCAGTTCTCCTCTAACTGAACCACCCACTACCCTGGTTCCTCTTTCTCCCCTCCCCAGCTCTGTCTGTTTAATAGAATCCAGGAACGTGTCCTGGCACTTGGCTCCTCATTCTTGGGCCTGGATTCTTGCTGGAGACCCCGGTCACCATTCTCCAGGACCCTATAACTTGATTTCAGGCCCCTTGCTTGGCTCCACTCCTGTTCCTCCCATCTGTTCCCCTTGTAATGTGGTATTTTGTCATTGAAAGGAACCTGCCCTCACCCTGTTTCTCCACAGCCTGGTCTCCTCCAATGGTTGCTGGCTCACCACTGAAACCTCCCTGATTCCAGACAAAAGGTATCCCTCACATTGCCGTCCTTTGGTCCTGGTGTCTTTCTGAGTATCTACACATCTGGGGCACAGGAGTGAAATTGGCTGACCTCAGGTCCCTGAAGGATCCCCATGGGCAACACACCCCTGCCTCTCTCCTGGGCCCCCATTTCTGTCCAAACTTTACAAGTGCCAGTGGACATGGGCCTAATGATGACCTTGCCATGGGCTATCCACTGCTTTCCCTCTCCTGCCTCCAGTCTTGCAAGCTGTCCCTAAGCCAACCCAGCCCTTCTTCACCCTTACCCTTCACCCTACACTCCACTGGCCTGGCTAATAGCCTGAGCTCATTACTGCATTACTTGGGGTGCATTGCTTTCTGTAGTGTCTCATCCTGTCATGTCTGACCTGGGCACCCTTTGATTAGGCCCCCAAGCTCGCTCCCCTCTGTGTGCTTTGCACAGTCCTCTGTCTCCTCACCCTAGTGCCGATCCTAACTCTCCTTCCCCTACCGCTTTTTCCTGGAGCAGGGGCCTCCTGCTCATTGGGTTCCTAATACCTTTTGGTGGAGTGGATACCTTACCTGGGATCCCTGATTGAGTCCTGGCTCTTACCCCTCTATGCACCCGCCGTGGCCCCACACTGTGCCCTCACATTGCACTCCTCCTGGCCCCTGTCCCTTGTCAGGCTGTTTGGCCTGGTCCCTGGCACTTGATCCTCATCTGGGCCAGGGTGCCTTATGGGAAACTGAACTCTGACCCTCCATGAGCTACTTGCTCTCTCTAGGCCCTTAGGACAGCACCAGGAACCCTGATACCTGGCAGCGTCACTAGGCATCTAGCCTGCCTCCACCCTGCTGGATCCCCTGACTTCCCTCCCCCGCCCTGTCCACTCTATCGAGCCCCCTGCCCCAGCGCTGGCCCTTGGCTTTCCATACCCTGGAATGGATCCTGTCTTGAGCCTCTGGGGTCCTTCTTGCTCCATGCTTCCTGAGCTTGAACTGTGGGCCTCGAAGGGGCTGCTTCCTCGCTCCTCTTGTCTTTCCTGCATCTCAGAACCCTTGTGCAGCCCCTGCCTGTCTGGCCTCACCCTCCCCTGCTCTCCACTAGCCTAGTCCCTCCTCTAGTTCCTTATCCTGGGCTCCTTTCTGTGGTCCTGACCCGAATTCCACAAACCCTCTTCTTCCCGCACTTCATGCTATTCCCTCCTTTGGACCTCCTGTTGTCCTTGTCCCTGCTGGGCTCCTTTTTTCAAATCCCTTTCCCAGGATGCTCACCAGAACCAGGGGATGGAACTGGGATGTTAGGCCCTCTGATTTTTCTTTGGGAGAAGATAGCAGTGCCCCATGCCTGGGGGCTTTGGCTTCCTGCAGCGAGGGCCTTTCTCCTCAACCCTGACACTCTGCAGTGAATCTGGGCCATGATCCCTCCTCTCCCTTTGCCACCCATTCCCCTTACTTCCCTTTCTCCCCATTTACTGCCTTGGCCAGGAGAAAGGGGACTTGCCCTTCCAGACAGAAGATGACTCCTATCTGGGTATCAGAGGAGCTCCTATAATCCAGCAGCCAGGGTAAAAGGAATCCCTCCTCTATGCGTGAGACCCCTCCCACCTGGGTTTTGTGGAGAGCTCCTATACTGTTGCAGCCAGGAATGAAGGCACTCGCCCCTATTGGCGGGAGACCCCTCACACCTGGGTGTTGGGGAGAAATCAAAACAGCCATAGCCATGGTAGAGGTGACTCACCCCTCCAGGGGAGAGACCCCAACCACCTGGGGTTCGGGGGGAGCTCATATACTACCACATCCAGGGAAGAGGGAATTTGCACCTCCAGTCTCCTCTACCCTGGCTAACTTGTTATACAAACTCCCTGCAACACCCAGGTGGGAGGGGTCTCCTTCCTGGAGAGTATACTCCCCTCTACCCTGGATAGGACTATATACTAACCCTCCCACAAAATACCTAGGTGGGAGGGGTCTTTCAGGGATTCCCCTCTATCCTGGCTGCTGTGGTATAAGAGCTCTCCCTGACACCTTGGCACGAGGGGTCTCCGCCTGGAGGGGAGAATCCCTAGTACCCTGGCTGCTGCGATATAGGAGCTTTCCCTGAGTCCCAGATGGAAGAGATATCCCGTCTGGAGGGGCAAGTCAACTCTACCCTGTCTAAGATTGTATACAAGCTCTCTGAGAAACCCAGGGGAAGGGGTCTCCCGCCTGCAGGGGTGAAACCCTCTGCCATGACTGTGGTGGTGTAGGAGCTCCTCCTGACACCCTGGTGGGAGGAGTTTCCCAACTGAAGGGCAGAGTCCCCTTTACTCTATCTGCAGAGTTATAGGAGCTCCCCCGACAACCAGGTGGAAGGGGTATCTCTCCTGGAGGGGCGAGTATCTGCTATCCTAGCTGCTGAGGTATATGATCCTCCCCAGCTGACACCCAACTGGAAGAGGTCTCCCTCCTAGAGTGGTGAGTCCATTTTTTCCTGGATGTGGCAGTGTAGGAACTGCTTTGACACCCAGGTTAGAGTGGTCTCATGACTGGAGGGGTGATTCCCCTCCACACTGGCTGCAGCAGTAAAGGAAGTCCCCCTGAACAACCAGGCAGGAAAGCTTTCCCTCCTGGAAGAGTGATTCCCCTCAACCCTAGCTGCAGTGGTATAGGAGCTCCCGACCCCCCCGACACCCAGTTGAGAGGGTTCTCCCACCTGGAGAAGCAAGTCCCCTGAACCGTGGATGAGGATGAATACAAGCTAACCCAGATGCCCAGGTGGGAGTGGTCTCCCGCCTGTTGGGGCATTTTCCTCTATTTTGGCTGGTGCCATATAAGAGCTCCCAGGACACGCAGGTGGGAGGGGTCTCCTGCCTGCAGGGCAAGTCCCCTCACCTTTGGATGGAGGCATATAAGACATTCCTGAACACCCTGATGGGAGGGGTCTCCCTGGCTGTGGCGGTATTTGAGCTCCCTCAGACAACCAGGGGGAAGGGGTCTCCCACCTGGATTAACAAGTCCCCTGTACCCTGGCTTTGGTGATATACAAGCTCCCCCAAAAAGCCAGGTGGGAAGGGTCTCCCTCAAGAAGGGGCAATTCCCCTCTACCCTGGACAAGGTGATACACAACTTCCCCCTGACACACAGGAGGGAGGGGTCTCCCACCTGAGAGGCCTGCCCCCTCTACTTTGGCTGGATTCCTATAAGAGCTCCCTGGACAACCAGGTGGGAAGTGTCTCCCACCTGCAGGGGTGAACTCCTCTACCCTAGCTGTAGCAGTATAGGTGTTCCCCCTGACACCCTGGTGAAAGGGGTCTCCCGCATGTAGGGGCGAGTCTCCTCTACCCTGGCTGCAGCAGTATTCGAGCTTCCCCCACAATCAAGTTGGAAGGGTCTCTAACTGGAAGGGCGAGTCCTCTCTACCCTGGCTGAGGAGGTATAGAAGCTCCCCCAACACCCAGGAAAGAAGGGTGTCTCCCCTGGAGTGTCGAGTCCCTGCTACCCTAGCTATGGCAGTATAGGAGTCCCACCCCCCAACACCCAGGTGGGAGATGTCTCTAGCCTGGACAGGCTAGTCCCCTGTACATGGACTGTGGCAGTATACAAGTTCCCGCAGATTCTCAGTTGGGATGGGTCTTCTGCCAGGAGGGGCAACTCGCCTCTACCATGGCTGCTGGTATTTATGAGCTCCCATGACACCCAGGTGGGAAGGGTACCACCCCTAGAGGGGTGAGTCCCCTCTACTATGGCGGCAGACTTATAAGAGATCCACCCGACACCCACGTGAAAGAGGTCTTCCACCTGGAGGGGCAAGTACATTCTACCCTGGCTGAAGCAGTATAAAAGCTTCCTCTGACAACCAGGTGGGAGTGGTTTCCTACCTTCAGTGGTGAGTCCCCTCTACTCTGGCTGTGGCAGTGTATGAGCTACCCAAGACATCCAGGTGGGAGGGGTCTTCCTCATGGAGGGGCCAGTCCCCTCTATTCTGGCTGAGGTGGTATAGGACGTCCCCCTTACACCTAAGTTAGAGGGATCTCTTGATTGGAGGGGCGAGTATGATTTACCCTGGCTGTGGAAGTATTCAAGTTTCCCCTGATACCCAGGTGGGAGGAGTCTCCCACCTGGAATAGCAGTCCCCTCTTCCCTGGCTGTGGCAAGATACAAGCTCCCCTGATACCCAGGTTAGAGAAATCTCCCACCTGGAGAAGGAAGTCCCCTCTACCCTGGCTGCAGCAGTATACAAGCTACCTCAGACACCCAGGTGGGAGGGGTCTCCTGCATGAAGGGGCAAGTCCCCTCCACCCTGGCTAAGGCTGTATACAAACTCGCCCTACCTCAAAGCATAGGTGAGAGGGACATTGTGCCTGCACTGGCTGCACCTTACAGGAGTTTCCCCCACACCCAGGTTAGAGAGTTCACTTGATTGGAAGGGTGAGTCCCCTTTACCCTGGCTTCAGCAGGATTGGAGCTTCCCATGACATCCAGGTGGGAGGGATCTTCCGCCTACAGGGGTAAAGCCCTCTACCCTGGCTGCAGCAGTATAGGAGCCCCCCCACACACACACTCGCAGATGGGCGGGGTCTCCTGCTTGGATAGGCCAGTGACCTCTATCATGGTTGATGGGGTATATGAGCTCCCATGACTCCCAGGTGGGAGGGGCAAGTTTCCTCTACCTTGGCATTGGAAGTATATGAGCTCCACATGACACCCATATGAAAGGGGTCTTCTACCTGGAGGTGTGAGTATGCTCTACCCTGGCTGCAGCAGTATACAAGCTTCCCCTGACATGCAAGTGGGAGGGGTCTCCTGCCTTCTGTGGTGAGTCCCCTATACCCTGGATGCAGCTGGTGTATGAGCTCCCCCAGACACCCAGGAGGGGAAGGGTCTCTCCTCTGGAGGGGAGAGTCCCTGCTACCCTGGCTGCCAGGGTATACAAACCCCCTCTGAAACCCAGGTGGAAGGGGTCTCCCACCTAGACTTGTGAGTCCTCTCTACCCAGGATGGGGTGGTATAGGAGCTCGCCCAACACACAGGTGTTTGTCTCAACTGGAGGGGCAAGTCTCTTCCACCTTGGCTGCAGCTGTATAGGAGTTCACGCCACCATACCCAGGTGGGAGGGTATCCCGTCTGGAGGGGATAGTTCCCTCTTCCCTGGCTTTGATGATATAAGAACTCCTCCTGACTCTCAGGTGGGAGGGGTCTACCGCCTGGAAGGTTGAGTCCCCAGTACCCTGGCTTCAGCAGTATAGGAGCTCCCCAGGACACCCAGTTGGAGGAGGTCTCCCTCCCAGATGAGAGAGTCCCCTCTACCATGGGTTTGTCAGTATAAGAGCTCCCACTGACATGCAGGTGGGAAAGGTCTCCCGCCTGAAGGGGCGAGTCCATTCTATCTTGTCTGCAGTGGTTTACAAGCTCCCACTGGATACCCAGGTGGGGGAGGTTTTACGACTGGAGGGGGCGAGTCCCCTCTACCCTGGCTTTGGCAGTATATGAGCTCCCCAGGACACCCATGTTGCAGGGGTCTCCTACCTAGAGGGGTAAGTCCCTCTCCCCTGGCTGTGGTTCTATATGAGTTCCCTCTGACACCCAGGTGGGAGGGGTATCTTGACTGGAGTGGTGAGTCCCCTCTACCCTGGTTTGGCCGAATTCAAGCTTCCTCTGACACCCAGGTGGGAGGCTTTTTGCTTCTGGACAGGCGAGTCCACTTTTTGTTGGCTGCAGCGGTATAGGATCTCCACTGGACACCCACGTCGGAGGAGTCTCCCACATGGAGGGGCAAGTCCCCTCTACCCTGGCTGTGGTGATATACAAGCTCTCCCTAACACCCCAGTGGGAGGGGTCTCCCTCCTGCAGCAGTGAACCCCTTTACCCTGGCTCTGGTAGAATAGGAGCTTCCCCCAACACCCAGGTGGAGGTGTCTCCAGCCTAGAGTGGTGATTCTCCTCTATCCTGGCTTTGGCAGTGTATAAGCTCCCCAAGACACCCAGGTGGGAGGGATCTCCACCATGGAGCAGCGAGTACCCTCTATTCAAGCTGAGATGATATAGGAACTCCTCCCCACACACAAGGTACAGGGGTCTCTTGACTGGAAGGGCAAGTCCCCTATTCCCTGTCTGCTGCAGTATTCGAGTTCCTCTGGACACACAAGTGGGATGGGTCTCCCCCCCCCCAAGAGGCGAGTCACTTCTCCCTGGCTGCAGTGATATAGGAGCTCGCCAAACATGCAGGTGAGAAGTGTCCTGCACCTGGAGTGAGGAGTCCCCTCTACACTGGCTGAGCGGGTGTACCAGCGACCCAAGAAACCCAGGTTGGAGGGGTCTCCTGCCTGGAGGGGCGAGTCCCCTCTATTCTGGCTGCTGTGTTATATGAGATTTCCCCCCACCCCGTACCCAGATGGGAGGGATCTCCAGCCTGATGGGCAAGTCCCCGCTACCCTGGCTGCAGTAGTAATACTAGCTTTCCCTGACATGCAGGTTGGATGGGGCTTTCACCTGGAGGGTCGAGTCTCCTCTACTCTGGCTGCATCGGTAAAGGATCTCCCCCTGACACCTAGGTGGGAGGGTCTCCAGTCTGAAGAGGGGAGTCCCCTCTACCCTGGCTGCAGTGGCATAGGAGCTCCCCTCAACACCCAGGTAGGAGGGGTCTCCTGTCTGGAGCAATGAGTCCCCTCTACTCTGGCTGTGGTGGTATACAAGCTCTCCCAGACACCCAGGTAGAACGGGTCTCCCACAGGAGGGCAAGTCCCCACTACCCCAGCTGGAGCAGTATATGAGCTGCCCAAAAACACTCAGGTTGGAGGGTCTCCCGCCTGAAGGGGCGAGTCTCCTCAACCCTGCCTGCAAGGATATAAGAGCCCCCTCTTACCCCCAGGAGGGAGGGGTCTTTCTCAGAGGCTCAAGTTGTTCCTACCCCAGCTGCAGCTGTATATGAAACCCACCTCGTCAGATACCCATGTGGGCTGGGTCTTCCGCCTGGAGGGGCAAGTCCCTTCTACCTTGGCTAAAGTGGTATAGGAGTTTCCCCCATTCCCAGGTGGGAGGTGTCTCTTGCCTGCTGTGCAAGTCACCTCTAACATGACTGCTGGGGTATATGAGCTCCACATGACACCCAGGTGGGTGGAGTATCCCGCTTGGATGGGCGAGTCCCCTCTACTTTAGCTCTTGCCGTATAATAGCTCCCAGTACACCCAGATGAGAGGGGCTTCTGCCTGGAGGGGAGTGTTCCATCTACCCTGCTGTGGCAGTAGAGGATTTCCACCCCCAAACACACACCAAGGTGGGAGAGGTCTCCTGCCTGTAAGGGAGAGTCCCCTGTACCTTGGCTGTTGCAGTAATCAAGCTCCCCCGGGCACCCAGGTGGGAGGAGTCTCCTGGTTGAAGTGGTGAATCCCCTCTACCATGGCTGCGGTGGTATAGGAGCACACTCAGACAACCAGGTGGGAGGCGTCTCCCCTTGGAAGGACAAGTCTGCTCTATACTTGCTGCAGTGGTAGAGGAACTCAACCTGATACTCAGATGGGATGGGTCTCCCGCCTAGATGTGGGATTCCCCTCTACCCTGACACCCCATTGGGAGGAGTCGCCTGCCAGGGGGCTGGAGTCCTCTCTATCTTGATGCAATGGTATAGACATTCCCAGGACAACCAGCTGGAAGGTTCTCCCATCTGGAGGGTGGAATTCCATCTACACCGCCTTCGACCATATAGGAGCACCCCTGACACCCATTTAGGAGGGGTCACCAGCCTGGAGGGGGGAGTCCACTCTTCCCTGGCTGCTGCCATATACGAGTTCCCCCTGACATCCAAGTGAGAGGGGTCTCCTGCCTGAAGGGGAAAGTATCCTCTACCATGTGTGCTGTGGTGTAAGAGGTCCCATTATAACCAGGTGAGAGAGGTTCCTGCCTGGAGGGGTGAATACCTAATACCCTGGTTGCAGGGGTATACGAGCTCCACCCCCCATACTCGGGAGGAGGGGTCTTCCCTCTGGAGGGGCGAGTCTGCTTTACCCTAACTGCAGAGATATAGGAGCTGCAACCCCACACACCGAATCTAGGGGCTAGTCCCCTCAACACTGGCTGCAGTGGTATAAGAGGCCCCTCCTACCCAAAGGAGGGAGGGTTCTCCGACCTGGATTGGGGAGTCCCTGGTACCCCAGCTGTATATGAACCCGCCTTCACCAGACATCCCTGTGGGAAGTGTCTTCAGCCTGGACTGGAGAGTTCCCTCTACCCTGGCTAAGGCGGTATAAGAGTTACCCCCATTCCCAGGTGGGAGGTGTCTCTCGCTTGGAGGTTCGAGTTGCCTCTACCCTGCCTTCTGGGGTATATGTGCTCCACCTGACACCCAGGTAGAAGGGGAATTCCTCCTGGAGGGGCGATTCCACTCCACCCTGGCTGAAGCGGTATACCAGCTCCATCTGACACGCAGGTGGGAACGGTCTCCCGTCTAGAGGGATGACGCCCCTCTACCCTGACTGAGGGGGTGTACCAGCTCTCCCAGGAACCCAGGTGGGAGATTTCTCAGGCTTGGAGGGGTGAGTCCCCTCTATTCTGGCTGCTGTTTTATACAAGATCCACTCCCACCCAGATGGGATGGTTCTCCTGCCTGAAGGGCGAGTCC
Source organism: Marmota flaviventris (assembly GCF_047511675.1). NCBI lineage: Eukaryota > Metazoa > Chordata > Mammalia > Rodentia > Sciuridae > Marmota > Marmota flaviventris. The sequence goes on from NC_092517.1 coordinate 23,761,117, forward strand.
CCTCTATGCTGGCTACAGTGATATACTACATTTCCCTGACACTCAGGTTGGATGGGTCTCTCGACTGGAAGGGCGAGATTCCTCTACCCTGACTGCAGTGGTATAGGAGCAACCTCCTCCACCCAGGTTGGAGGGGTCTCACACCTGGAGGGGAAAGTGTTCTCTCCCTTGGCTAAGGCCTATACAACCACCCCCATACACACAGATGGGAGTGGTCTTCCACATGAACAGGCGAGTCCTCTCTATCCTGGCTAAGGTGGTATACAAGCTCCCAGCTAAACCCAGGTGGGAGGAATTTCATGCCTGGAGGGGCAAGTCCCCAGTAACCTGGCTGCAGCAGGATAAGAGCTCCACCTCCCACACCCATATAAGTGGTGTCTCCAGCCTGGAGTTGCTACTTCCCTCTACCTTGGCTGCAAATGTATAAGAGCCGCCTCTGACACCAAGGTGGGGGGGTCTTTTGCCAGGAGAGGCGAGTACCCTCTACCCTGGCTGCTGCAGTTTAGGAGTTTCCACGACAACCAAGTTTGAGGAGTCTCCCGCCTGGTGGGTAGAGTCCCCTTTATACTACCTGAGGTTGTATAGGAGCTCCCATGGAAATCCAGGTCTCATGCCTGGAGTCCCCTCTACCCTGGCTGCAGAGCCATAAGAGCTCCGCCTGAAACCCAAGTCGGAGGTTTCTCCCGCCTGGAGGGGCGAGTTCCCTCTACCCTGGCTGTGGCGATTTGGTATCTCCCCCCACACACTCAGGTGGGAGGCGTCTCCCCCCTGCAGGGGCATGTTTCCTCTACCCTGTCTGTGGCCATATAGGAGATCCCCTTGACACACAGGTGGGAAGAGTCTCCCGACTGGAGCAGCAAGTCCCCTCTACCCTGGCTGCGGAGGTATACAGGCTCCCTCAGACACCCAGGTGAGAGAGGCCTCCCTCATGGAGGGGTGAGTCTCCTCTAAACTGTCTGTGGTGGTACATGAGTTCCCACTTACACCCTGGTGGGAAGGGTCTTTAGCCAAGAGGTGCAAGTACATTCTTCTGTGGTTTTGGTGCTTTATGAGCTCCCGCATACAGTCAGGTTCGAGGGGTCTCCAGCCTTGATGGGCGAGTCTCCTCTACCCTGGCTAAGGTGGTATACAGGTTCCCCATGACACCGAGGTGGGAGGGGTCTCCTGCCTCCTGGGGCGAGTCCCCACTACCCTGGCTGCAGTGGTGTATGAGCTACCCCCCACCCAGGTATGACGGTCTCCCACCTGAAGGGGCGAGTCCCCTCAACACTGGCTGCCAGTGTATAAATGCCAACTCCTTCCCCAAGGAGAGACAGCTCTCCTCCCTGGAGGGGTGAGTTCGCTGCTACCCAGCTGCAGCTGTATACAAAACCCCCTCGCCAGACACCCATGTGGGAGGGGTCTTTGGCCTGGAGGGAAAGTCCCCTCTTCTCTAGATAAGGCTGTATAGAAGTTACCCTCATTCCCAAGTGGGAGGTGTCTCTGGCCTGGAAGTGTGAGTCGCCACTACCCTGGCTGCTGGGGTATATGAGCTCCACGTGACATCCTGGTGGGAGGGATCTTTTGCTCAGAGGGATGAGTCACCTCTAAACTGGCTGCGGAGGTATACAGTTCCCCTAGACACCCAGATGGGAAGGGTCTCACGCATAAAGGGGCAAGTCCCCTCTATCCTGGCTGCTGTGGTATAGGAGCTCCACTGACACTGAGGTGGAAGGAGTCTCCTGCCTGGAGGGGAGAGTCCCTTATATTCTTCCTGAAGCAGTATAGGATCTCACCAGGACATCCAGGTGGAAGGAGTCTACCACCTAGAGGGGAGAGTCCCCTCTACCCTGGCCGTGGTGTTGTATGAGCTTCCACAGACATCCAGGTGAGACAGGTCCCCAGCCTGGAGGGGCGAGTTACATCTATCCTGGCTGTGGCAGCATATGAGAATCCCTGACACCCAGGTGGGAGGGATCTTCCGACTGAAGGGGCAAGTCCCCTCTACCCAGTGTTCTTCAGTATAGGAGCTCCTCTGACACCCTGGTGGGCGGTGTCTCGTTCCTAGAGGGGCAAGTCCCACTAAGCTGACTGTAGCTGTATACTAGCACCCCTCCTCAATCCAGATGGGAAGGGTCTCCCACCTGAAAGGGCGAGTAACCTCAACCCAGGCTGAAGTGGTATACTAGCTTTCCCTGACACCCAGGTGGGTGTGTTCTTCTGCCTGGAGAGCCAAGTCCCCTCTACCATAGCTGTGGGGGTATACAACCTCCCCCTGACCCCCTGGTGGGAGGGGTCTCTCGCCTGGTGTGGCAAGTACCCTCTACCCTGGCTGCAGTGGTATATGAGCTCCCCCCAATACCCAAGTGTGATGGGACTCCAGTCTGGAGGGGTAAGTCACCTCTATCCTGGTATACAAGCTCCCTGAGACACCCAGGCGGAAGGGGTTTCCCACCCAGAGTGGCAAGTCCTGTCAACCCTGGCTGCTGCTGTAGTATAGGAGCTCTGCTGACACCCAGGTTGGAGGAGTCTCCTGACTGGAGGGGCGAGTCCCCTCCACCCTGGCTCTGGAAATATAGGGGCTCCCCCCCCCCAGGGGAGGTGTCTATTGCCTTGAGGGGCAAGTCCCCTCTACAATGGTTGTGGCTGGATAAGAGCTCCCCCTGACAACCAGGTGAAAAGTGTCTCCAGCCTGGAGGGGTGAGTCCCTGCTACCTTGGCTAAGGCAGAATACAAGCTCACCTGGCACGAAGATCAGAGGGGTCTCTTGCCTAGAGGAGTGTGTCCACTCTACCTGGCTGCTGCAGTATAAGAGCTTCTCCTGACACCAAGTTGGGAGGGGCTTTATGCCTGGAGGTGAGATTCAGCTCTCCTCTGGCTGCTGCTGCATAGGAGCTTCTGCAGACACCCAGGTGAGAGGGTTCTCTGGCAAGTAGGGGCGAGTCCCCTCTACCATGGCTACAACGGTATACGAGCTCCCCCCACACAATACCCTCTTGGAAGGGGTCTCCAATATGGAGGGACAAGTCCCCTCTACCCTGGCTGCTACAGTACATGAGCTCCTTCTGACACCCTAGTGGGAGGGTCTCCCACCTGGAGGGGCACAAAACCTCTACCCTGGCTGCTGTGGTATATGAAATCCCCTGGCACCCATGTGTGAGAAATCTTTTGCCTTGAAGGGTGAATCCCTTCTACCCTTGTTAAGCTGTTATACAAGCTCCCCATGACACCCAAGTGGGTGGGGGCTACCTCCAGGAGGGGCGAGTCCCCTCTACCCTGGCTGGGGCAGTATACTCACTCCATCTGACACCCACGTATGAGGGGCCTCCCGCCTGGAGTGGCGAGTTTTCCCTACCCTTCCTGTGGTGGAATAGGAGTTTCCCTGAACAACCAGGTGTGAGCGGTATCCCGCCTGGATGGGCAAATCCCGTCTACCCTGGCTGTGACTTCTACCTGGTGAACCCCTGACACCCAGGTAGAAAGGGTCCCCCTCCTAGAGCAGCAAATCCCCTCTACCCTAGCTGTGGAGTTATACAAGCTTCCCCAGACACCCAGGTGGGAGAGGTCTCCGGCCTTGAGGGCCAAGTCTCCTCTACCCTGGATTTGGCGGTATAGAAGCTCACCTCAGCAGCCAGGTGGGAGGAGTCTCCCACCTCGAGGGTTGAGTCCACTCTACTTTGGCTGGTGTCATAATACAGCTTTAAGGACACCCATGTGGGAGGCATCTCTGGACTTGGAGGGCGAGGCCCCTCTACCCTGTCTGCAGAGGTATATGTTCTTCCCCAGACACCCAGGTGGGAGGGGTCTCCTGACTGGAAGAGCAACTCCCATCTAACCTGGCTGCAGCCCTATAGGAGTTCCCCTGAAAACAAGGTGGGGGGTCTGTAACTTGGAGGGGCAAGTCTTTGCTACCCTGACTGCAGTGGTATATGAGCTCCCCTTGACACCCAGGTGAGAGTGGTCTTTGCCTGGAGAGGCAAGTTCCCTCTAACATGGCTGTGGTGGTATACAAGATCTCCCAGACACCCAGATGGGAGGAGTCTCCTGCCTGTTGAGTCCTCTCTACCCTGGCTGTGGCAGTATACAACCTCCCTATCACACATTGTTGGGAGGTGTCTCTCACCTGGTGCATCAAGTACCCTCTACACTGGCTGCAGTGGTATATAAGCTTCCCCCACACACAGATGGGAGGTGTCTCCCATCTGGAGGGGCAAGTCGCTTCTACTCTTGCTAAGGTAGTATACAAGCTATCTGAGACACCCACTTGGGAGGTGTCTCCCGCCTGGATGGTAGAATCCCCTTGACCCTGCCTGTTGTGGTATAAGAGCTCCCACTGACACCCAGGGTTTAGGTGTCTCCTGACTGGATGGGTGAGTCTCCTCCTCCCAGGATTTGTATATATATATGAGCTCCCCCCACCACACCCATGGGGGACTGGTCTCTTGCCTTGAGGGGAGAGTCTCATCTACATTGGTTGTGGCGGGGTAAGAGCTCCCCCTGACACCAGGTGAAAGGGGTCTCCCACCTGGAGGGGCAAGTCTCTGCTACCCTGACTGCAGCTATAATCCTGCCTTGTTCCAAAACCCAGGTAGGAGGGGCCTCCCAATTGGAAGTGTATCTCCCTTCTACCATGGCTAAGGCGGAATTCAAGCTCACCCTGGTACCAAGATGGGAGGGGTCTCTCACCTGGAGGGGCGAATGGGCTCTCCTCTGGATACTGCAGTTAGGAGCTCCCTGAGACAACCAAGTGGGAGGGATCTCCTGCCTTGCAGTTCCAGTCCCTTCTATCCTGGCTGCAGTGGTGTAGGAGCTTCCCTGATACCCTGGTGGGAGGGGTTCTGTGGCAGGGTGGGGCGAGTCCCCTCTACTCTGGCTACAGCTGTATATGAGCTACCCCCACACACACCATACCCACGTAGGAGGTGTCTCCATTATGGATGGGCAAGTCCCTTTTACCCTGGATGCTACAGAATATGAGCTCCCCCTGACACCCTGGTGGGAGGGGTCTCCTGCCTGGAATGGAGAGTTTCCCCTATCCTTCCTGTGGCGGTATAGGAGCTCCCCTCAACACCCATGTGGAAGGGGTCTCTCTCCTGGAGGGGAACCTCCCTTCTACCCTGGCTACAGCGGTACAAGAGCTCCCCCTTACACCCAGTTGGGAGGCATATCCTGCCTGGAGGGGCGAATTTCCTCTACCCTTGCTATGGCAGTATAAGGGCTCCCACTGACATCCATGTAGGTAGGGTCTCCTGCCTAGAGCAGCAAATCCCCTCTACCCCAGGTGTGGAGGTATACAAGCTTCCTCAGACACCCAATAAGAGGGGTCTTCCACCTGGAGTGGCGAGTCCCCTCTACTCTGTCTTTGGTGGTATACAAGCTCACACCAGCAGCCAGGTGGGAGAGTTTTCCCACCTGGAGGGACGAGTCCTCTCTACTTTAGCTGGTGTCATATAAGAATGACTAAACATCCCCATGGGTCCTGTTGGCCTAGTGGCTGTCTCCTCTTTTCCAAGTGTTCTTTTACTTCATTACTCCCAGAAATGACTGTGTTTTGGCTTAAGTGTTTTTGGTAGGTGTTTAAGAACAAGCTGGTCAAAATGGACTTTGTTTCTATGTATTATTAAGTGTCAGTTGAGTACCATAGGTGTTGCTCATGGAGGAACTTGAGAGCTGCTTCTTAGTTCTGCTAGTGCCATTTGCACTAGGATGGGTCCAGGTCTTGCTTGACCATGTGGCTTCCCTTGGAAGCATCAGGGACATCTCCTATCTCCAGTGACTCTCCTATTCAGAGCAAGTGCACTTAATGGCTTTTCATTCTCCAGTAATCTAATTAATCTCCCTGATCAGGATGTTATGTGGCCCAGAGTTGCAAAGCTCTTTAGAGAAGTTCCCTGTTCCTTAGATTCAGACTGACTCAGAGGCTAAGAGCCAAATATTGTTTTTCTTGGCCATTTTAATTTAACTTTAAATCTTGATCTTAAACATCAAGCAAAGTCAGTTTCACCAGTCTTAAATTAAGAGTACTGGGCTTTAGCTGAAGTGTTGCCTACTTTGGAGTCATTCTGTCATGCAGTAAGATGGTAGGTAGAGCCTTATTTCAGGTAAGACGGGATTCTTTATAAATCTTAGGTAAAGCATTCCAGTATTGAAGCTGATCTTTGCTTTTAAATATAATTTTATATAGTTTACATATATTGTTGTTCGAGGTCACATGAATATTAGATAACACAATATGATATTGCATTTAAATTGTACCCCAGTGTATAAAACTTTATATTAATCTTATTGCTAACATGTCCAGTTATAGAAAATTAAATGATATAAATAAATCTCCAATATGCTATTTTTATAAGCCTAAAATTACCATGCAACTTTTTGGATAACACTAGCTTGATATAATGTTTTTAAAGCTTCTATCTTAAAGATTTATATACATAGAAAACATGAACACATTTAAGATATAAAGATTAATAGTACTACAATTATTGCTGATGTTTTCACCTTAATCAAGTTTAGCTCTTAAAGAAATAACATATTACAATATCACAAAATAACAATTATTGTTTAATGATAGTTGCATGATGTTTAATTCCTTCAAGATTACTTGCTCAAAAAATATATAACCGACTTACATAGACCTTCTTTATCACTTACTTAAACCTATATATTCAACATATATAGACCTTCCTAATCACTTGCTTAAACCCTCTTATTTATTTAATTATATGGACTTTCTTATCCAGAAACCTTTTTTTTTTCTGTTCTATTAATTCCATACCTAGAAACTTCTAATTTCTCTTTCCCATCTGTTAAGCCCTTCTTTATTCACATTTTGAAACAGTCCTTGTAAATTTCTGAATTTAGGCAAAATATTCCATTTTAATAAGAGATATTTTGTTATTTGCAGTACAGAATCACATGTGTTTACCATTTAATGAAAACATAAACAATGTTTAAGTATATAGAATTATACTGTTGTAGGGATGGATAAGAGGCAAGGCACCTTAGATAGCACCAAAGATAGGGAAACAGTTTTATTTGTTTGCAGCCAGATTCAGAGCTTCCACTGTAATCAATTAATCTGGTGAACCCCAATTTAGGGAGTTTCAGAATTTTGTAACCAGGATGTAAGAGGTGGGGCTCAGAAATTCACAGTCTGTAGAAGTTCACATGAAAACAGTTTTTTTCTCTGTTCTGGGCAAATTAAACCTTTAAGAACACCTGAGAAGGGGAGAGCTCCTTTTTCCTTTTCTTTCCTCCCACTGCCAGCTGTTCCCATGGATCCCAGTTGGTAACTTCTCTTATCTTAGATATTTAGCCATCTCTGTGAAGCCCAGTTCAAGGCTAGATGCCTTGTTTACATATTTTTTTTGTGAAAAACTAGTAAGAGGGTGTACATCACCTGGAGCACTGATTTTTTTTCCCTAGCCAGTGTCGAAGTAAAACAGGATAACAGGAAAAGAGGAAGTTTATCTACATAAAACTTTTCTGTAGAGACTCTTTGCTCACAGTTCTAAAACCAGTTATGGAGAAGATTTATGGAGAAGGTCAGTTAAGATTTTTCTGTGGCCCTGAGTAGGGAGGGGGAAGATGAGAAGGTGGGGCTGACAGAAGCTAGGTTGGATCTGAGAAAGAGAAAGGAGATGTGAAATAATAATTGGAAAGGGGTTTGGGATTTTCCCTAGCAAGGAAAACTTGAGCAGTAGAACAGGTAGATCAGAGGGGAGTACAGAAGTGATTATCCCAAAAAGCCTGTAAGGGACTCAAAAATCTTAGTAACCTGTTTTCAGTGATGACAAAGCAACTTTAAAGGCCATTTTCAGCAGATCTCAGGTAGATATCCCAGGGCTCTCCTCAGGCAGTTTGAGCTTTTGTTTAACTGGTAACAGGATCTGGTGGGACCAGGTGTGGGAACTTACAGGAGAAGAGAGAAGTGAGTAGGTGGAGGGATAACTTCAGTACCTGCTATCCCATCAAGGGGGCAACAGTTTGAGGAAGGGCGGGGGTTGGTGTTTTTGATCTAGTAATTAGAGGGGAGGAAGCAGGTTATTCAGGCAGGGTAGATAGTGGAGATGCTGGAGCAGAAGGTTGAGGGTGAGAACCTATTTGAGCTGGGTGATAGAATGGAAGTTAATCAGCAGGGTCAAAATTTGTGGATGAGTTCAGAGGTGGAGAAGATTGGGTATTGGTGGTTGTGGTGGTTGGTTTGCAAGCTCGAAAAATTTGTAGAGGTTTGCAAGAGGTTCAGAGAGAAGAATTGTATCAGTGCAGGATGAAAGCTTGGACATAGGGCCTCCTTACCCATTTTTTTGAATGCTTACATTAATTGTAAACATCCCTTAGAATGCAGTGATCCAGAGACCCAAAAGGGGTCAATTATTTTGGTTGTTTAGGGGTTAAGTGGCCCAATCCTGGGTGCTATATTTGATCGATTTTGGGGGTTTGATGTCTGGTGTCAAGGAGAGGGTTTTGAGGTTATCCAAGAGGCATTGTTAAGGGAGAGTCAAACGGCAGAGAGGACACATTACACATATCGCAGACATAGTATAAGTGACAGGGAAGGGGACACAAATGTAGTATAGGGGAGAAGGAATGAGAAGCAAAGGTAGTGTAAGGGAGTGGGAGGAAATTGATTTATTGGCAATAGGGTCTATTGGTAAACATGGTGCCCAGACTGCTTCTCTTCTGGGAGCTCGGGTCCATGATGCACTGAATGGCGCACAAACCATTACCTCCAATCCCTGTGAATGGTGCAAACTTTGAATGGCACACCTCCAATCCCTGAAGTAGCATGAACACTCAGCTAATGAAGAAGTAACAACCCACTTGTCTTGCTCCTCTTCATCCCGTGTTAAGCCCATAAATATCAAAATCCTGTTAATGCTCTATCTCTTACTCTTACTCTCTTGCTCTCTCTCTCTCTCTTACTCTCCCCTCTCTCTTCCCCCTCCTCTCTCTCTCTCTCCTCTCTCTCTCTCTCTCTCTCTCTCTCTCTCTCTCTCTCTCTTCCCCCTTCTCTTCTACGACTGGCAGCTGCGGTCCTTCTAATAAAACCTCAGACAGGTAAACGGTTGTTTTGGCTTGTTGAGTTTATGGAGCTTTTCCATCGTCCTTTACATTGATGCCGAAACCCGGGACGGGAATCCCTGTCGCACAAGTTGGGACCCTGTTCCCAAATTCTGAGCCCAACCATTCCCATCATAGTCCACTCCTCTGATCACCTGCCTGACATCCACCACCAGCCTGCAGATTAGTGAGTTCCCCCATCCCATGAGTGCCTGAACCCTAACTCACCACAATGAGGGAATTGGCCGTTTAGTGTCCGGCAATCCCTACAGGTGTTTTTTGTGGGAATGCACTCCACTCAGACCCATCAGAGTCGAGGTTGACCCCAAGCGCTCTGCTAGGACACCCCTGAGAATCAACCACCTAGGAGGTAGGATTAATTCTCTCTTTCTAGTTCCTCTATCTCCTTTCACTCTTATCTCCCATGGACAGGTTAGCGTAATTGCTACAGCCCATCTCACCTGAGGCCAGAACTCCATTCCTCCTGGAGTACCATTCCTCCTGTACCAGACTCTTTCATTCCAGTCGAAAAACTTTCCTGATGCCAGGTTGCCCATGGCCCGGGCCATATTTGAGTCTCACAGATGGCACTTCACTGGTGACGACCAGGTACTGCCCTTTGTATTTCCTCATGGTGGTCGGTCATTTTGGGGATGCCCACTTGATCCTCCATTTGCCCCAAGCCTCCAGGAAGCTTTTTCCGTCCCAGATTTTTTTTCTCTCTCTTTTACTCTTTCTCTGACTTCCATCTTGCCCTTCCAGCATGGGAAATTCTTTGTCTCTCCTGGCCGATTCTCCCTTGCAGTGCCTCTTAGATAATTTGAAAACCCTAAGCCTGGCCCCTGATATTAAACTGAAATGGCTCATAAAATTCTGTACCCAGGACTGGCGTACATACCCCTTAGACAACCAAAATGTTTGGTCCATGTGTGGGGCTCTGGATCCCAATTTACTCCGGGATCTTTTTAATTACTGTGAGCGATCAAAGAAGTGGAACAAGATTCCTTATGTGGAGGCTTTTTCTTTGCTTTGATCTCATCCAAATCTCTGCACCGGATGCAAGCCTCAATAGCTACTCTTTGCTCTCAAACCTCCTTCCTCCTCTTCTTCTCCACCCTCTGCCTCCACATCTCCTCCTCCTCCTTCCTCTTCTCTGATTTTCGCCTCCACTTTCGATCCAGCTGGTGAACCACCTCCATACCACCCACCCCGGCCCTCAGCCCTGCTTTGCCCACTTTCACCTCCTCTCACTTCCCCATCTTCTAGATCTGTGGCTTCTTCTTCAGACACTTCTCCTCCTCTTCCTTCCGATACTTCCACGGAAACTCTTCCAACTTCCATTCTTCCATCCCAGTCTCTCCACGTCAGTGTAGTCAACCCACCACCCATTCAGCCACCTGTTCACGCAATAATATAGCACCTAACCCACAAGTCACCACATTTCATCACCTGACTCAAACTTCACATGTTGTGGCCCCCCTTTGGGATGTCACCTGGCTGGATATGATTTTAAGGGTTTATGTTCCTTTTTCTATGCTTGACCTTTCTCAAGTAGAAAAAAAATTGGGATATTACACTGCAAATTCTGTGTCTTTTATTAAAGAGTTTCAATATTTCCTCAAGCCTATAGCCTCAAATTTCATGATCTCTATATGATTCTGTCCAATACTCTCCTCCCTGAGGAAAGGAGAAGGGTCTGGGACCAGGCTAGGGCCTATGCAGGCCAGGTTCATCAGACTGATGCTCACCATCGCTTAGGGGCCCAGGGGGTACCAGACCAAGACCCTCATTGGGATTATATTGACCTCCAAGACCTGGGAGGTAGGGATCACCTTATTACCTGTCTGATAGCTGGCCTAAAGGCGGCAGCACAAAAGGCTATTAACTTTGATAAACTCCAGGAAGTCATCCAGGAGAAAAATGAAAACCCCTCGGCCTTCCTAGACAGACTAACAAAAGGCTCTCCTTCAGTACACTAATTTGGACCCTGAATCCCCAGATGGGAGGCAACTTCTTATGACCTATTTTTTTTCTCAAAAAGCTACCCCAACATCCAGGCAAAGCTAAAAAAAAAAAAAAAAAAAAAAAATTAGAGAGGGAACGTTTGACTCTTTAGACCGAGGTGTTGTCCATGGCCTTCAAGGTCTACCACAACAGAGATGAAAGAGCAAAACACTAAAAATGCCAGATTTTGGCCCAGGTGTTATAGGGCTCCTTCCAACCTATGGAAAGGGGGAGACAACAACCCCCACAATGAGGTCCCCCTGGGCCCTACTTCCAACCTTTGGAAAGTGGGAGACAACAACGTCCCCAAAAAGAACCTCCTGGGCCCTGCTTTAAATGTGGTTATAAAGGACATTGGGCTAGAGCTTGCCCTAACCCCAGGCCACCACCCAGACTGTGCCCCAGATGCAGACGTCCTGGACACTGGGGATCAGATTGCCCCAATTCCCTGAGGGGAGCTGAGGTCAGTCACCCCACCAGTGATTTGCTGGGCCTAGCAGCCGAGGATTGATGGGGACCTGGGTCTTCTGTCCTGAGATATTCAATCACCAAGCAGGAACCCAGGGTGATTATCCAAGTGGATGGGCATCCCATAATCTTTTTGGTGGACACCGGGACCACATTCTTGATTCTGAGAGTTTTGGGGAATTACCTATCCCTCTGAATCTCCTATTGTTGGGGTAGGAGGTCAAACCATCATTCCTCGCAGAACTCCTCCCCTCACTTGCTCCTTATCTGAGTTCTCCTTTTCACACCATTTTTTAGTTATGCCTCAGTGTCCAGTGCCCTTGCTGGGAAGGGATATATTATCCATCTTGAAGGCCTCCATAACCTTGCCCTTATTGTCCTCCCCTACTTATATCTTCATCATGGCTTTACTCCCTAACGAAGAAGAGACTTTACCCCTTTGTGTCTGGCATGTAGACCCCAGTGACCACCAGAACAGACATTTTCCCCTCCCCTGTAAAATGGTAGATCCAATTGTATGGAACACTGAGACCCAATTCTCTGCAAATTGCTCTCCTGTGGAAGTGCATCTTAAAGACCCTAACCACTTCTCAAACCAGGCTCAATACCCACTGCCAACTGACAGTCTTAAGGGCCTAAAGTCAATCGTTCAGAGCTTACTAAGAAAGGGTTTCCTCCATCCCACACACTCTACATTCAATACCCCAAATTTAGCAGTAAAAAAGCCGAATGGAACATACCATTTGGTGCAGAACTTAGTGTTAATAAATTCTTCAACCAGGCCCATACATCCCCTGGTTCCAAACCCTTATACTATCCTTTCCTCCATTTCTGCAAGCTCCACCTGTTTTTCAGTTATTGATCTTGAAGATGCCTTCTTTCAATTCCACTATCTGTCTCTTCCCAAGACATATTTACCTTCACCTGGACTGATCCAGGAACTAGACATTCCCGACAGTTAACCTGGACTTTCCTTCCTCAGGGGTTTTGAGACATCACATATATTTTTGGACAAGTCCTTGCTGGAGATCTTGAGGATATTTTCCCTCTGTGCCCCTACTCAACCCTCCTACAATATGTTGATTACCTCCTCCTCTGTAGTCCCTCATTAGAAACCTCAAAGCCTGACACAGCCACCCTTCTGAATTTTCTTGCTCACCGAGGATACAGGGTTTCTCCACAAAAGGTGCAGCTCTCTCTCTCTGAGGTTGTTTACTTAGGGTTCCACATTTCCACAGGGAAGAAAGCTATCACAACTGATAAAAAAGGCCTTATTGAAAGCTTTCCAGTACCAAAAATTAAAGAGGAGATTCTCTCATTTCTGGGTCTGGTAGGCTATTTTAGGGCATGGGTACAAAATTACTCATTACTTGCCAGACCATTATAATATCTAGCAAAGGGGGAAAAGCATGAGCCCTTGTTACTTTCAGCAGCACCACATTTCAGAACCCTCCAGAAGGCCCTCTTACAAGCACTGGCTCTACATCTGCCAGATGTTAATAGGCCTTTTACTCTCTATGTTCATGAAAACAAAGGGCAAGGCTTGGGGGTGCTGGGACAAATGTATGGGCCCACCTTTTCTTCCGTGGCATACCTTTCGAAACAATTATATCCAACTGTCTGGGCATGGGCTCCTTGTCTCCATGCCCTAGCAGCCTCCAATGTTTTATTAAAGGAATCACAAAAGCTTGTCTTTGGATCCCAAATCACTGTCACCTCCCCTCATCACCTCAAGGACTTGCTAACATACAAAGGACTGCAAACCCTCCCTCCCTGTCGAACTCTCTCTCTCTCTTGGTCTTTTTCCTCTATGACTCCTCCATTTCCTTCCAAACATGCACACTTCTCAATGCAGCAACTCTGTTACCCGTTCAGGCTCAAGGTCAAACACAGTCCCCAATTCATAAATGCAGGAAAATTCTAGAAAACTTTCTCCCATGCCCAATCACTATCACTGAGGGAGTCTAGTCCAACCTGATTACACCTGGTTCACTGATGGCAGCTCCTTAATGCATGAGGGGATTAGAAAAGCTGGATATGCCATAGTGTTCCTATCACGAGTTATAGAATACAATCCCCTGCCTGCAAATACCACCAATCAACAGTCTGAGCTGGTAATTGCAACGCGAGACTGCAAATTGGCAGCAGGGGAAAAATCTTACACTTTATACTGATTCCAAATAGGTTTTCAACATTCTTTTATCTCATCAAGAAATTTGGAAGGAGAGAGGTCTCCTGAACTCAAAGGGCACCTCTATAAACAATTCCACATACATCACCCAGCTACTACAAGCCTCCCAGCTTCCAAAAAAAAAAATGGAGTTGTCCATTGCAGATCACACCAAAATGACTCCTCCCCAGTCACATAAGGGAATTCAAAAGCAGATCAGGCAGCCAGGACTGCCGCCCTTTCAGACCCCACCAGATCTCTCATTGCCACGTGCTCTCCATCATTACCCAATAATGGAGACCCATCTAAACATGCCCTCTTTTCTTACCTCCAATCCATTTTCCACACCAGTCCACAGACTCTCAAAGCCTTTCTCCACTCTTTCTTTACTCTGACTCTCCAGGATAAAGAAGTGATACAGCAAATCACAGCCTCATGCCAGATATGCAAAAGAGTGAATTCCAATACATCTTTAAAACCCGGAACCTTCCCTTCTCATCAGGATAGGGGCCATATTCCCGGGGCAGATTGGCAAATCGACTTTACCAACATGCCCAGAGTAAAAAACTTCAAATACATACTAGTTTTAGTAGACACATTCTCAAGTTGGGTATAGGCCTTCCCCACCTCAAATAAGCGGGCTACCACAGCTGCTAACATCCTCTTAACTGAAGTAATCCCTCAGTTTGGGATGCCCACTTCAATCCAATCTGACAATGGGACTGAGTTTGTCTCTCAAGTAACCCAGAATGTGGTAAAGACATTGTCCATCCCATGGCACCTTCATTGTCCCTATCGCCCCCAAGTCTCAGGTAAGGTTGAGCAAGCCAACCGCACAATGAAAGACATCATAATGAAACTATCTTTAGAGACTCATTTAGATTGGGTCAAACTTCTCCCTCTTTCCCTACTATGCATGAGGGCTTTACCAAAAAAGCCATCCCTTGCTTCCCCCTTGGAGATAATATATGTTCATCCCCTTCTCACCCCAGGAATCTCATTAGAGCCTTGGCCCCTCCCCAACCAATATTCTCTTCCCCTCCTCTTCCTTATACACTCTGAGCTATGGAAGCAACAAGATTTGTTTGCTTCCTGATCCAAAGAACTCAGCTGCCTCCTTTCTGCTCAAACCAGGAGAATGGGTCTACTATTCTTCCCCAGGGGAAAGATACCCCCTAAGCCCAAAATGGGAAGGGCCATTACACGTAGTCCTGTGTACACCCAATGCTGAAAAACTCCAACAGGAAGGAAATAAACTAACCCCCTGGATTCATATTTCTAGGTTAAAACCAGCAGCAAGCCCTCCAGAGGACAATCCCACCACAGCTCCCAACCTTGCAGGACCACCACAATTGCCCAGATTTTCCTGTGAGATATCCCCAAATAACCCTCTCAAGCTCTGGTTTTCACAGTCACGCAATACCCTCCATCCCATTATGGAGAAGAACATTCATAAAAATGGGCCTCCCAATGGGATCTAGGAACACACAGGAGGGTAAGCTTATTTCTAGCAGCTAAGTCTTAAAGGTGCAAGGACTAGGACATTATGAGAGCCACCAAAACTGTGAAGGTCTGGGTGGAGTGTGATGTTTAATTCTCTGTTATGTGTTCCCAGAGGTTACAAGGTCCTTTGAGGGTGACCTACAAGATCTATGCTGGTAAACCAGCATCTGGGAAGGGGAAGGGAAATAATTTTTAACCCAAGAGTCCAATCTGCCAAAGGAAAAGTCCCTGAGGGCCACCATGGCCTTAAAGGCTGTGATAGGGTGCTTTCCTCCCCACAGCAAAGAGGTTTGCTGGAAGATCAAAAGTCAAATCGTCCTGACACCACAATTGGGTTTAGGACTCCAGGAAGGGGAAACTCACCAATTGAATGCCTGGGGTGCATGTAGTTCTGGCGGTCGAGAAAATGAATTCAGGTCGTCTGGTGAGTGACACTTCTGGACGAAGAGAGACCCAAAAGTGGGTTTTAACCCTCTTTTTTAACCTCCCACCTCCAGGCGGAAGACCCTCCCACCTGGTTGTCAGGGGGAGCTCCTATACCACTGTAGTCAGGGTAGAGGAAACTTGCCCCTTCAGGAAGGACACCTCTCTCACCTGGGTGTCCTGGGGGGGTTCCTATACAGCTGCAGGCAGGGTAGCAGGGATTTAGGCAGGAGAGATGTGATTCACCCCTTTAGGCAGGAGACCCCTCCCACCTGGGTGTCAGGAAAGCTAGTGTACCACTGGAGACAGGAAAAAGTGGACTCCCCCATTCAGGCGGGAGACCCCTCCCATCTGGTAATGGGGGAGGCTCCTATACCACAGCAGCCAGGGTAGAGGAGACTCGCCCATCCATGGGGGAGACACCTCCCACCTGGGTGTCTGGGCGGAGTTTCCATACTGCTTTAGCCAGAGTGGAGGGTACTCTCTCCTCCAGGTGGGAGACACCTCCCATCTGGCTATGGGGGTGGGAGCTCATATAATGTTGCAGCCTGGATAGAAGGGACTTGCTCCACTAGGCAACAGACCCCTCAACACTAGTTTTCAGGGGAGCTCATATACCACTGCAGACAGGCTAGAGGGGACACACCACAAAGGGCAGGAGACCCCTCCCACCTTGGTGTAGGGGGAGCTCTTCTACCACCACAGCCATAGTAGAGGGTACTCGTCCCTCCAAGTTGGAGAGCCCTACCATCTAGGTGTCAGAGTGAGCTTATATACTGCCCCAGCCAGGAGAGAGGTGATTCGCCCCTTCTTTTGGGAGACCCTTCTCACCTGGGTTACTGGGGGAACACTTCCACTGCTGAAGTCAGGGTAGAGTGGACTCGCCCCTCCAGACACCCACCTATGTTTTGCAGACAGTTTGTATACCACCTTAGCCAGAGTAGAACCGGCTTGCCCCTCCAGAAGAGAGATCTCTTCCACGTAGGTGTCAGGAAAAGCTCCTATACCGCAGCAGCCAGGGTACTGAAGATTCACTCCTCCAGGCAGCAGGCCCCTCCAACCTGGGTGTCCTGGGGGAGGGGGGCTCCTATACAGCTGCAGGCAGGGTAGCAGGGACTCGGCCCCCATGAGGAAGACCACTTTCACCTGGGTGTCTGGGGAGCCCCTATTCCGCTGTAGCCATGGTAGATGGGACTGGCCACTCCAGGCAAGAGATCCGTGCCACCTGATTGTCGGGGGAGTTCATAAATCTCCGCAGCCAAGGTAGAGGGTTCTCACCCCTCTGGGCCAGAGACCCTCCAACCTAGAGGTCGAGGGAGCTCCATTACTGCCACAGCCAGTGTAGAGGAAACTCATGCCTCCAAGCAGGAGACCCCTCCACCTGGTTGTCAGGGAAAGCTAGTATACCACTTCAGCCAGGGAAAAGGGGACTTGCTGGCCTCCTAGATGTCACAGGGAGCTTGTACACCACATTAGCCAGGGTAGAGGTGACTCACACATCCAGGACGGAGACTCCTCCCTCCTGGGTGTCGGGGAGCTTGTATAATGCATTAGCCAGGGTGGAGGGTACTAGCTCCTCCAGACAGCAGACCCCTCCCATCTTACTATGGGGGAGGAGCTCATATACTGCTGAGGCCAGTAGAAAGGGGACTCGCCCCACTAAGCAGGAGAACCCTAAAACCTGGTTGTCAGGGGAACTCATATACTGCAAAGGCAGGGAAAAAAGGACTTGCCACTCCACACAGGAGAACCCTCTCACCTGTTTGTGTGTGTGGGAAGCTCTTATACCACTACAGCCAGGGTAGTGCGGATCTTCCCTTCCAGAAAGGAAATCCCTCCCACCTGGGTGTCTTGTGGAGCTTGTAAACCACCTTAACCAGCATAGAGAGGACTTGCCACTCCAGGCGGTAGACACATCCCACTAGGGTGTCAGGGAGGAGCTCCTATACCTTCAAAGCCGGGGTATAGTTTATATGCCAATCCAGGCGGGAGATCCATCCCACCAGGGTGTTAAAGGGAGCTCTTATACAGCTAGGGTACAGGGACTCAACCCTCGAAGCTGGATACGCACCCCACCTGGGTTTTGGAGGGGGCTACTGATCCCCCACAGCCAGGGAATTTGCCCATCCAGGCTGGAGAAACTTACCACTAGGGTGTCAGAGTAGGGGAGCTCTTATACCTCTGCAGCCAGAGTATGGGGATTCGCCCCTCCAGATAGAAAACCCCTCTCACCTGGGTCTTGCAGGGAGCTTGTATACCACCTAAGCCAGGGTAGAGAAGACTCACCCCTCCAGGCAGGGGACCCATCCCTCCAGGGTGTCAGGGAGAGCTTTAATACCACAGCAGTCAGGGTAGAGGGGAATCACCCATCCAGGCAGAAGACCCCTCCCACATAGGTGTCCAGTGGGGAGGGCTCATATACAGCTCTAGCCAGGATAGAGGGGACTCTCCTCCCAGGAAGAAGACCCCTCCCACCTGTGTGTTGCAGAGAGTTTGTATACCAAGTTTGCCATGGTAGAAGGGAATGGAGATGTGAATCCCCTCTACCCTGGCTGTGGTGGTATATGAGCTCTCCCCAAAACCCAGGTGTGTGGGGTCTCCCGCCTGGAGGGGTGAGTCACGCTTATACTGGCTGTGGCTGTTTTGAGATCCCACAACACCCAGGTGGGAGGGGTCTCCTGCATAGATGGGCAGGTGCCCTCTACCATGGCTGCAGCAGTATAGGAACTTCTGCAAAGCCCAGGGGGACAAGTCTTCTGAATAGAGGAGGGAGACCCTCTACCCTGACTGTGGGGCTATAGGAGCTCCCTCAAAACCCAGGTAGTGGTGGTCTTCCATCTGGAAGCGTGAGTCCCCTCTCTCCTGGCTGCGGTGGTATATAGGGAAAAAAGGGGAGTAAGGGGAACGGGTGGAATAGAGAGAGGAGGACTAATGGACCAGATACACTGCAGGTGTCAGGATTGAGGAGAAGGGCCCAGACTGTAGGAGGCCAACATCCTCAGGAAATGGGCACTGGTACCTTTTCCCAAAGGAAGACCACAGGGCTAAACATCCAAGTTTCATCCCCTGGCTCTAATGAGCATCCTAGGAAAGGAATCTGGAAAAGGAGCCCAGCAGGGACAAGGACAACAGGTGGGCCAAAGGAAGGCACAGTGTGAAGTGCTGGAAAAAGGGGGTTTGTTGGGTGTGGGTCAGGACCTTAGAAAGGAGCCTAGTCTAGGGACCTAGTGGAGGGCCCAGGCTAGAGGAGAGCAGGGAAGGGCAGGGCCAGGAAGGCAAGGGCTTCACTAGGGTTGTGAAATGCAGGGAAGAAAAGGGGAATGGGGAAGCAGCCCCAGTGAGGCCCTCTGTTCAAACCCAGGAAAGCACAAAGCAAGACCCCCAGGGGCTCCAAAGAGGAGCCAGTCCAGGGAATGGAGAGCCAAGGGCCAGCACTGGTGCAGATGTCTCAGAAAACTGGACAGGGCTGGGGAGGGAAGGCAGGAGGTCCAGCAGAGAGGAGGCAGGGTTGAGGCCCAGTGCCACTGCCAGGTGTCAGGCTTCCTGGTGCTGCCAAAAGGGCCTAGGGAGAGCAAGTAGCCCCATCGAGGGTCAGGGTTCTGTTTCCCACAAAGCGTCCTGGTGAAGATGAGGATCAAGGGCCAGGAACCAGGCCAAAGGGTCTGGCAAGGGATAGGAGCCAGGAGGAATGCAATGTGAGGGCACAGTGGAGGGTGACAGTAGGTACAGAGAGGGTCAAGAGCCAGGACCCAATCAAGGAGTCCAGTTAAAGAACCTACCCTTCCAAAAAGTATTAGGAACCCAATGATCAGAAGGCCCCTGCTCCAGGAAAAAGTGGTAGGGGAAGGAGAGGTAGGAATAGCGCTAGTATGAAGAGATCAAGGGGTACTTAAAGGGCACAGAGGGGAACAAGCTTGGTGGCCAAATCAAGGGTCTCCCAGGTCAGACACAAAAGGAAGAGACACTACAGAAAGCAATGTAACCTGAGTAATGCAGTAAGAATCTCTGGCTGGCATCCAGGCCAGGGAGCTGTAGGGTGAAGAGTCAGTGTGAGGAAGGGCTGGGTTGGCTTAGGGGCATCTTGCAAGGCTAGAGCGCAGGAGAGGGAAGGGAGGGGATCTCCCAGGGCAAAGTCATCACTAGGCTGAAGTCCACGGCCAGTTGTCAAGTTTGGACAGCAAAAGGAGTCCAGGTGAGGGGCAGGGCTGTGTTGCCCATATGGTTTCTACAGGGCCCAGAAGCCAGCCAATTTCACTACAAGCCCAGGGAAGCAGGTGGCAGTCAGCCTCCAGGCTCAGGGCCACCTCCAGGTTTCAGGATGCCTTGTGGAGGACCAAGCACCCTGGGAGACCAAGGGACCCAGGCAAGGGGCAGGGCTCTATTTCACATAAAAAGCCCTGGTTCATATTTGAATTAAGGGTCAGGGACCTGGCAAAGGAGGCCAGACAAGGGAAGGGGGCCAGGAAGAGGGAAATGAATGGGCAAGGTGTAGGGTGATAGCCATAACCCACGGCAGGCCCCCAGGCAAGGGACCCACCCAATAGATTTTGATGAGGGACTCAAGGATCAGGAAACCAGCAAGTGCCAGGAAAAAGCACAATGGGAAGGAAGGTAGGGGCTGCATGAGAACCAGGAGACAGAGGGAAGTGCAAGAAGCACCTAGATGAGCTCACTGGGGTCCAAGTTAGGGGCCCCCAGGTCAGACCCTACATGAAGAGATTCCATGCTGTTAAGAAACATGAGCACATGGTCAGGGGCCTAGGCAATCACACAGCCCTGGAGATTGGAGCACAAAGGGTCAAGGTTAGGGAGGGCTGGGCTGTGGTAGAGGCAGCCTGCAAGGCCACAGGGAAGGGGCAGGAAGGGAGGAGATCACTCAGGGCTGGGTTGGAGCAAGTCTCATGTTAATTGCCTGGCCTCAAGCTACAGTCAGTGAAGGGGGACTCAGGTGACTGGCAGGGCTGTGTTTCCCATAAGGAGCATTCAGGGTGCAGAGACTTACCAAATCCACTCCTTTCCCAAGGTGAGTAGATCCTCAGAGATGGACCTGGAACAATGAGGGGCAAAAAAGGGTACTGTGAGGGGTTACCTTGCCTGCGGAGATTGTGGGCATTGTTGTGCTGCAGTACCCATTTGTGGAGCCTAGATTAGAGCAAAGCAAGGGTAGTAGAGTCTCCGGGCAGTGCCAGGATACTACAAAATGAGGGGAACAGAGGGGAGGCACAGGACAGGGATGGGAAAATGGGCCTGAAACTAAGGGACAGGAACAGGGTCCTAGAGAAGGGTTGCCAGGGGCTCAAGCATGAGCCATGCCTAATAATGGTGAGCCAAGTGCTAGCTCCTGGGCCTCAGTGAATGAAAAGAAACATGGATAGGGAGGGGTGGAAGGTGAGAAAAGGGAGTAGCTGGAACAGAGGGAGAAGTGCTTAAGGCCTGGATCCATTGCAGGGTGTCAGGGGTCCAGAACAGGGCCCAGGTTGAGGCCAACGAACACAGGCAAGAGGCAGGGCTACAATTTTCCAAAGGAAGCCCCCAAGGGGAAGAGGCCAGGCAAAGTGGCCTGGTTCAGGTGAGAATCCTGGGAAGGGGATCAGGAAAGAGGGTGTGGCAGAGACAGAAAGGACTGGAGGGCTAATGGAGGGCACAGCCTGAAGGGCCACAGGGTGGGTGTGGGTGGGCTGGGGTAAGGACCCCAGCATGGAGCCCAGGATGGGACCTAGAGGAGGTCCCAGGCTAGAGGACAGCAGGGAACATCGGGCCAGAAGTTAGGGCTACACTATGGTACTGAGGATAGGAAAGCCAAGGGAACAGGGAAGCGGCCCCAATGAAGGGCCCTCAGAAAATGCCCAGGAAAGCAGTGAGCAAGAAGGGCCACCAGAGCCTCAAGCCAGGAGCCAGGCCTAGGAAGAGATTATCAAGGGCCAGGGCTTGGACAAGGGCTCAGGATACTGGACAAGATTTGGGAGGGAAGACAGGGGATCCAGCAGGGGACAGTCAGGTTCCAGGCTCAGGGCCAACTCCAGGCTTCAAGGTCCTGGTGGAGCACCAAGCAGCCAGGGAGAACAAGGAACTCAGGTGAGGAGCAGAGTTCTGTTTTGCATAAGGTGCCCTGGCTCTTATTTGAATACAGGGCCAGGGACCTGGCAAGGGATGCCAGACAAGGGAAGGGAGCCAGGAGGAGGATGGAAGGGTCAGTCAAGGGAAGGGAGGTAGGGACTGCTAGGACCAGGAGACAGAGGGGCATCAAAGAGAGCCTGTTGGGGGGGGCAAGTTTGGGTCCCCCAGGTAAGATCCAACAGGAGGAGACTCCATGCTCAAGGAACATGAGGAACACATGAGGAACATAGTCAGGGTCCTAGGAGAGCGCCCAGGCACGGAGACTGCACCACAAAGGGTCAGGGTTAGGGAGGGCTGGGTTGGAATTCAGGCAGCATGCAAGGCCAGCAGGCAGGGGAGGAAAATGAGGAGATCTCTCAGGGCTGGGTTAGAGCAAGTCCCATGTTAACTGGCAGGCCTCAAGGTAGAGACCTTGAAGGGGACTCAGGTGACTTGCAGGGCTATGTTTCCCATAGGGAGAGTTCAGTGTGTAGAGACCTTCCAAATCTGCTCCTCTGCCCCAAGTGAGCAGCTTCTTAGAGGGTCCCTGAAAAATAACGGGCAAAAAAGGATACCTGGCAAGCAGAGGTTGGGGAGGGCAGTGGGCTGCAGGCCCCATTAGAGGAGCCTAGGTTAGAGAGAAGCAGAAGTAGTGGAGGCTCTGGGCAGTGCCAGGATACACAGCATGAGGGGAACAGAGGGGAAACACAGGAGGAGGCTGGCAAAAGGAGCCTGAAACCAAGGGACAGGGATATGGTCCACAATAAGGGAAGACAGGTGCTAAAACAAGGAGTAGGGCCCAGTAATGGAGAGCCATGTGCTAGCACCTGGGCCTGAGTGGATGAAAAATACATGGTAGTCTGTGGGAGCCCTTATACATCTGCAGCCTGGGTAGAGCAAACTGGCTCCTCCAGGAGACAGACCAGTCCCACTTTGGTGTCCATGCTAGCTTGTATTCTGCCTCAGCCCGTGTACAGGGGACTCACCCCTACAGGCATGAGATCCCTTCCACCTTGGTGCCCCGTTGGGTGGGGGCTTGTGTACAGCTGCAGCCAGAATAGCAGGGACTCGCCCCTCCAGGCAAGAGACCCTTCCAGCCTGGCTTTGTAATGATGGCTCCTATAGAGTTGCAGCCATGGTAACAGGTACTCGCCCTTCCAGTCAGGAGACCCCTTTCACCTGGGTGTCTGGGTGAACTCATATAACTCCGCCAGCAGGGTAGAGGGGAATCGCCTTTCCAGGCAAGAGATGCCTCCCAAATGGGTTTTGGGGAAGCCAATACACTGCCCCAACCAGGGTAGAGGGGACTCCTGCCTCCAGGTGGGAGACGTCTCCCACTTGAGTATTGCAGGCATCTTACATACAGCTGTAGCCAGGTTAGAGGGGACTCGCATCTCCAGGTGAAGGCCCCACCTGTGTGTCGAGGGGAGCTCATATATTACCGCAGCCAGGGTGGAGGGCACACACCCCGCAAGGCTGGAGACCTCTCCCATCTGGGAGAATTGGGGGGCACTTATACCACTGCAGCTAGGTTAGAGGGGACTCAACCCTCCAGTCGGGAAACCCCTCCCACCTGAATGACTGGGGGAGCTCCTCTACCTCCCAGCCAGGGTAGAGGGTACTCGCTCCTCCAGCTCGGAGATGCCTCCCTTGTGGGTGTGCTGAGAGCTCCTATATGGCACCAGCCAAAGTAGAGGGCACTCACCCCTCCAGGCAGGAGACCTCACCTAACTGGGTGTCTGGGGAAGCTTGTATACCTGCACAGCAAGGGTAGAGGGGATTCCCTGATCTAGGCAGGAGACTCTTCTTAACAGAGTGTCAGGGGGAACTCTTATCCTGCCACAGCCCACATAGAGTGGATTCACCCTTCCAGGAAGAATATCCCTCCTACCTGGGTGTCAGGGGAAGCTCTTATACCACCACAGTCAGAGTAGAGGGGACTCGCCTCTCCAGGGTAGAGACTCCTTCCACCTGGGTGTTCAGGGGTGCTCCTATACTGCCACAGAGGAAGGTAGAGGAAACTCCCCATTCCAGGTGGGATATCCCTCCTGCCTGGGAGTTAGGGGGAGCTAGTATACTGCCCCAGCCAGGGTAGAAAGGCCTCATCCCTCCAGGTGGGAGACCTCGACCACCTGGGTGTGGCTGGGGGTGCTCATATACCACTGTAGCCAGGGTAGTGGGGAATCGCCCCTCCAGGTAGTTGAACACTCCCAACTGAGTGTCACTGGGAGCTTGTATAACACCTTAGACAGGGTAGAGGGTTCTTGCCCTTCCAGGCGGGAGACCACTCTCACCTTGGAGTAAGGGGGAGCTCATATACTGAAGCAGCCTGGGTAGAGGGGAATCACCACTCCATATTGGAGACCCCTCCCACTTGGGTATGGGGGGCAGCTTGTATACCTCCATAGCTAGGGTAGAGGGGACTCGCTCCTCCTTGCCGAAGAAGCCCTCCCACCTGGGTGTCGGGAGAGCTCCTACACCACTGCAGCCAGGGTAGAAGGGACTCACACCTCTAAGCAGGAGACCCTTCCCACCTGGGTGTCTCAGGAACTCCTATACAGCAGCAACCAGGGGAGAGTCAAGTCACCCCTCCAGGTGAGATATCTCTCCCATCTTGGTGCCAGGGCAAGCTTGAATTCCACCTTGGGCAGGGTAGAGAGAACTTGCCCCTCCAAGTGGGAGACCCCTCCCACCTGAATGTTGGAGCAGGGCAGGTATATAGCTACAGCCAAGGTAGCAGAGACTCACCTCTCCATGTGGGAGATCCCTTTCACATGGTTGTCATGGAGAGCTCATATCCTGCCACAACCATTGTAGATGGGACTCACCCCTCAAGGCAAGAGATGCCTCCCTCCTGTGTGTGGGGGGGAGCTCCTATATAAAGCCAGGGTGGAGGGGACTCTCCCCTCCAGTGGGGAGACAACTAAAACCTGGGTTTCAGTGGGAGCTCCTATACTAACACAGGCAGGGTCCAGGGGACTCTACCCTCCAGGCGGGAGACTCCTCCCAACTGGGTGTCAGGAGAACTCTTGTACTGCAGCATCCAGAGTAGAGAGGACTCACCCCTCCAGGCTGGATACCCCTTCCACCTGGGTGTCTCAGGGAGGTTGTATACTACCTTAGCCAGGGTAGAGGAGACTTGACACTCCAGATGGGAGACCCCTCCCACCTGGGTATGAGGGTGATCATATACCACTGCAGTCAGTGTAGAGGGTACTTGCTGCACCAGGCAAGAGACACCTTCCACCAGGGTGTCATGGGGAGGTTGTGTACTGCCACAGCCAGGGTAGAAGGGATTCACCTCAATAGGCAGGAGACCCCTACCAACTGGGTGTCTGGGGAAACTTGTATACCACCACAGCCAGGTTAGAAGGGATCCACCTCTCCAGGCGAAGATCTCTCCCACCTGTATGTCAAGGGGAGCTCATATACCACCACATCCAGGGTAGCAGGGACTTGGCCCTCCAGGTGAGAGACTCCTCCACCTGGGTATCAGGGGAGCTCCAGGCAGGTGAGATGGGATTTGCCCTTCCACTAGGGAGACCCCTGCCCCCTGGGTGACTGGGGGGTGGGCTCCTATACCTCTGCCACCAAGGTAGAGGGGCCTTTCCTTTCCAGTCGGGAGACGCTACTCACATGGGTGTCCTGGAATCTCTTATATGGCACCAGCCAAAGGAGAGGGGATGTGGACCTCCAGGTGGGAGACCTCTCCCTCCTGGGAGTCTGGGGAACCTTGTATACCTCCACAGCTAGGGTAGAGGGGATTCACTGCTCTAGTAGTAGGACCCTATACTGCCACAGCCAGGGTAGAGGGGATTTGCCCCTCCAGGCAGGATACCCCTCCCCCCTGGGTATCAGAGGGAGCTCTTATACTGCCACAGACAGGGTAAAGGGGACGCACCCCTCCAGGCATGAAACCATTTCCACCTGGGTGTCCATGGGAACTCCTATACCACCACCGGAAGGGTAGGGGAAACTTGCCATTCCAGGCGGGATACACCTCCTGCCTGGGGGTCAAGGGGAACTAGTATACTGCCCCAGACAGAGTAGAGGAGACTCGCCCCTGCAGGTGGGAGACCCCTTCCAACTGGGTGTCCAGGGGAACTCCTATTCTGCCACAGAAAGGATAGGGGAAACTCGCCCTTCCAGGCAGGAGACGCTGCACACTCAGTGTCAGTGGGGGAGCTCATATACCTCTCTATCCAGGATAGTGGGTCCTCACTTCTCCAGGGAGGAGATCCCTCCCACCTGGGTGTCATAGGGAGCTTGAATAACACCTTAGCCAGGGTGGAGCGGACCTTCCTCTCCAGGGCAAAGACTCCTTCCACCTGGGTGTCAGGTGAAGTTATATATGACAGCAGCCAGGGTAGATGGTTCTTGCCCCTCCAGGGGGGAGACCCCTCCCACCAGGGTGTCAGGGGCAGTTCATATACTGCAGCAGCCAGGGTAGAGGGGACTGGCCCCTCTATATTGGAGACCCTTCCCATTTGGGTATGATGGGGGGGGGAGCTCGTATACCACCATATCCAGAATAGACAGAATTCGCCCCTCCAGGTGGAGGAACCGTCAAACCTGAGTGTCTGTGGGAGCTCATACCCGTCACACCTGAGTGTCTGTGGGAGCTTACCACAGCCAGGTTAGAGAGGACTCTCCCCTCCAGGTGGGAGCCCCCTTTCATCTGGATGTCCTGGTGAGCTCCTATACCACTGCAGAAAGGTTATAAGGGACTCTTCCCTCCAGGCGGGAGACTCCTTGCACCTCAGGGTCAGGGGAGCTCCTATACTACAGCAGCCAGGATAGAGGGTATTCACCCCTTTATGTGGGAGAAACCTCCCACCTGGGTGTCTGTGAGAACTGTATACCACCACATTCAGATTAGAAGTGCCTCACCCCTCTGGGCAAAAGACCCCTCCCACCAGAGTATCATTTGGAGCTCATATACCCCAGCAGCCAGGATAGAGGTGACTGGAACCTCCAAGCAAGAGATACCTCCTACTTGGGAATGGGGTTATCTCTTATACCACCTTAGCCAGGGTAGAGGGGATATGCCTCTACAAAGATGAAAGACCCCTCCCACATGGGTGTCTGGTGAGAGGGGTTCCTATACAGCTACAGCTGGGGTAGCAGCCACTCACCCCTCCAGGTGGGAGATCCCTCCCTCCTGGGGGAAGGAGGGGGCATTTATACCCCCAAAGCCAGGGTTGAGGGGACTTGCCTTCAGGCAGGAGACTCTCACACCTGGGTGGGGGTGGAGCTTATATACCTCTCCAGCCAGGGTATTGGGGATTTGCCCCTCAAGGCATGAAAACTCTCCCACCTGGTTGTCACTGGAAATTTGTATACCACCTTAGCCTGTGTAGAGGAAACTTGCCTATCCAGGCTGGAGAACCCTCCAACCTGGCTGTCTGTGGGAGTTCATATACCACCAAAGCCACAGTAGAATGTTCTTGCACCTCTTGGGGAAAGACCTCCCTGCCACAAGGGTGTCAGGGGAAACTCATATACCGCCAGAGTCAGGGTAGAGGAAACTTGCTCCTCCATGTGGGAGACCCCTCCTATCTGTGTGTTTGTATGTGGGGGGGAGATACTAAACCACCACAGCCAGGGGAGAGGGTCCTTGCCCCTCCAGGTGTGAGACCCCTTCCACCAGGGTTTGCAAGGGAGCTCCTATACAACCACAGGAAGTGCAGAGGGGACTCTCCCCACCAGGTGGTTTTCATAGGAACTCCTAAACTGCAGCAGCCAGGGTAAAGAGTACTCACCCCTCCTTGCAAGAGACTCCTCCCACCTGGGTGTCAGAGGCAGCTCTTATACACCTGCAGCCAAGGTAGAAGGGACTAGCAACTTCAGGTGGTAGACACCTCCCATATGGACTCCATATAAACTGCTGCAGCCAGTTTACTGGGTACTTGCCCCTCCAGGCAGGAGACTCCTCCCACATGGGTTTTGCCAGAAGCTTGTATACCACCTTAGCTGGGGTAGAGGGGACTTGCCTGTCCATGTGGAAGACCACTCCCACCTCTGTGTAGGGGGGCACTTGAATAGTGCCTTAGCCAGGATAGAGAAGACTTTCCCCTCCAGGCATGAGACTCCTCCCATCTAGGTGTGAGGGGGAGCTCCTATACCACTGCAGCCAGGGTAGACGGGACTCGCCCTTCCAGGCGAGAGACGCAACCAACCTGTGTGTTAGGGAAATCTAGTATATCACTGCAGCCAGCAGAGAGGGGACTTGCCCATTCAGGTTGGAGAACCTTCCCATTTGGGTGGGGAGGGAGTTCATATAACAAAGCAGACAGAATAGAGTGGATGTTCCCCTCCAAGAAGGAGATCCCTCCCACCTGGGTGTAAAGTGGAGCTGGTATACCACGGCAGCCAGGGTAGAGTGCAATTGCCTCTCTAGGCGGAAGTCCCCTCCCACCTGGGAATGGGCTAATTCCTATACCGCCTTAGCCAGGGTAGAGGGGACTCGCCCCTCCAGGTCGAAGACCCTTCCCACAGGGATCTCTGGAGAGGGGGGGTTTATATACAGCTGCAGCAGGGTCATCAGCAACTCCCCCATCCAGTAGCAAGTCCCCTCCCTCCTGAGCGTAGGAAGCAGCTCTTATACCCCTGCAACCAGGGTTGAGGGTACTCACCCTTACAAGCGGGAGACCCTTCCACTACGGTGTGTGAGGGGGAAGCTCTTATATCTCTGCAGTTAGGGTAAAGCTGACTCCCCACTCCAGGGAGGAGTCCTCTCCCACCTTTGTATAAGGGGGATCTCTTATACCACAGCAGCCATTGTAGAGGGTACTTTTCCCTTCAGTTGGGAGACCCCTCTCACCTGGTTGTTGGGGAAGTTCTTATATGACATCAGGCAGGGAAGAGTGGAAGCCCCCGTCCTGGCTGTTTTCCTCTTCCACCTGGGTGTCCTTGGGAGCTCCTATACCGCTGCAGCAAGGTAGAGAGGACTCTAGCTTCCTGGCAGGAAACTCCTCCCAATGGGGGTGTCAGGGGAGTTCACATATCCAAGCAGCCAGGTTAGAGAGGACTCTCACATCTAGATGGGAGACCCCTCCATCTGCATTTCATGGGGAGTTCCTTTACCGCTGCAGCAAAGGTAGAGCAGACTTGCCCTTCCAAGGGGAGACCCTTCCTACCTGGGTGTCTGGGTGAGCTCCTGTATTTCCGCAGTCAGGGTAGAGGGGACTCGCGCCTTCAATCGGGAGGCCCCTTCCATCTAGGTGTCTGGGGGAGCTTGATTACTGCAGCAGCAAGAGTAGAGAATACTCACCCCAGCAGGCGGGATACCCCTCCCACCTTTGTGTTGTGGGGGAGCTCCTATACTGCCACAACAGGGTAGAGAGAACCCACCCCTCCAGGCAGAAGCCACTCCCACCTGGATGTACTGGGAGCTCTTTTATGGCAAGAGCTAGAGTAGAGGGGACTCGCCCATCCAGATGGGATACCCTCTCACTTGGACTTCAGGTTGAGGTCATATACCCCAGCAGCCATGTTAGAGGCGACTTTCATCACAGGCAAGAGACACCTCCCACCTGGGAATGGGGGAAACTCCTGTACCTCCTTAGCCAGGATAGAGGGTATTGCCCCTCCAGGTGGAAGACCCATCCCGCATGGGTATCTGGCGAGGTGGGTTTCCTATACAGCTGCAACTGGGGTAGCAGCAACTCGCCCCTCTGGACGACAGACTCCTCTATTCTGGAGGAAAAGACGGAGCTCTTAGACCCTCGCAGCCAGGGTTGAGGAGACTTGCTCCTTCAAGCAGGAGATCCTCCCACCTGAGTGTTCAGGGGCAGCTCCTATATAGCTGGAGCCAGGGAAGTGGGGACTTCCCCCTCCATGCAGGAGACCTCTCCCACCTGGGTGTCTGGGAGTGCTTGTGTACTGCCATAGCTAAGGTAGAGGGGACTTTTGCTCCAGGCGGGAGACCCCTCCTATACCACTGCAGTCAGGGTAGAGGGGACTCGCCCCTTCAGGTGGGAGACCCCTCCCATCTGGGCATGGGGAGATCTCATATATCACAGCAGCCAGAATAGAGCCCCCCTCCAGGCAGGAGACCCCTTCCACCTGGGTTTCACGCATAGCTGGTACACCCCCTCAAACAGTGTAGAGGGGACTCATGGCTCCAGGCTGAGGATTCTTCCCACCTGGGTGTTGGGGGGGGCGTCCTATATTTCTGAAGCCAGGGAGAGGTGACTTGCCCCTCCACGGGGGAGACCCCTCCCACCTGTGTGTCCAGAGGAACTCAAATACTGCAGCAGATAGAGAATATGGGATTCGCCCTTCCAGTCAAGAGACGCCTATAAATTGGGTGTCTGGAGGAGCTCCTATTCCACCTCAGCCAGAATACAGTATACTCGCCCCTCCATGCTGGAGCCCCCTCCCACCTGGGTGTCTGGGGGAGCTTATACACTGCCAAACCAGGGTAGAGGGGACTCACCACTCTAGAGGGGAGACTTCTCCCACCTGAGTGTCAGGTGGAGCTCCTATACTGCTGCTGTCAGGGTAAAGTAGACTTGCTCCTTCAGTGTGAAGACCCCTCCAACCTGGGTGTATTTTGGAGCTTAGTATAGCTTGAGCTATGATAGAGGGGACATGACCCCCCAGGCAAAGGACACCTCCCATCTGGATGTCAAGGGAGCACATATACCACAGCAGCCATTGTAGAGGCAAGTCACCCATCCAGGGAGCAGACCCCTATCACCTTGGAATCAGAGCAAATTGGTGTACCACCAGAGCCAGGGTAGAGGGGACTCGCCCCTCCAGGTGGGAGACCGTTCCCACCTGGGTGTTCTGAGGTGAGGTCTCATATACTGCTCCAGTAGCAGTGATTCACCTCTCCAGGGGAGAGACTACTCACCTGGGTTCGGGAGAGCTCCTAAACCTTTGCAGCCAGGGTAAAGGGAAATCACCCCTACAGGCAGGCGACCCCTCCCACCAAGGTGTTGGGGGTAGCTTCCACGCTACCACAGCAGAGCCAGGGTAAGGGGTTTACGACTGCAGGAGGGAGACACCTCCTATCTGGCTATCCAGGGAGCTCTTATAGGGCACCAGCAAATGTAGAGGAGACTCGCCCCTCCAGGTGGGAAAACTCTCCCACCTGGGTGTCAGGGGGAGCTTGTATAGGATCACACCCAGAGTAGAAGGGACTTGCCCCACAATGTGGGAGACTCTTCCCATGTGATTGTCCGGTGGAACTCCTATACCACTAGAGCAACCATAGATGTGACTCGCCTCTCCAAGTGGGAGACCCCTCACACTTGGGCTTCAGGGGAAGCTTGAATTCAGCCAAACCAGGGTAGGAAGACTCGCCCCTCCAGTACAAGATACTCCTCTGACCTAGGTGTCAGAGGGAGCTAATATACAGCTGCAGGCAGGGGAAAGGGGAGTTGCCCCCTTGGCGGGAGACCCCTTCCACCTGTGTGTCCTGGATAGCTCATATACTGCCATAGCAAGGGTAGAGGAGACTCCCTACTCCAGTCGGCAACTCCTCCCACCTGGGTGTCCAGTGTGAGCTTGTACACCACTGCAGCCAAAGTAGAGCAGACTCACCCCTCCAGGTGGGAGACCATTCCCACCTGGGTGTCAGGGGAATCTCTTATACTGACAAAGCCATGCTAGAGGAGATTCTCCCAACCCGAGTGGGAGACCCCTTCCACCAGGGTGTCCTGGAGAGCTCCTATACCACTGAAGCAAGGGTACTGGGGACTTGCCCTTCCAGGCGGGAGACCGCTCCCACATGAGTGTTAAGGGGAGTTCATATATCGCCAAAGCCATGGTAGTGGGGACTAGCCCCTCCAGGCAAGATACCTTCCCACCTGGGTATTGGGGGGACCTCTTATAGAGCTGCAGCCAAGGTACAAGGGACTTGCCACTCCAATTGAGACACCCACCTGGGTGTTGGGGGGAGCTCATATACCTCCCGAGCCAGGGTTAAAGGACTCACCATTCCAAGCAGGAGACCTCTGCCACCTGGGTGTCAGAGAGGACTTGTGGACCAAGGCAGCCAGGGTAGCAGGGACTCT
Source organism: Marmota flaviventris (assembly GCF_047511675.1). Classification (NCBI taxonomy): domain Eukaryota; kingdom Metazoa; phylum Chordata; class Mammalia; order Rodentia; family Sciuridae; genus Marmota; species Marmota flaviventris. Next base: position 23,792,851 of record NC_092517.1, read on the forward strand.
CCCTTCCAGAGGAGAGACCCTTCCAATTCTGAGTGTCTGGAAGAGCTCACACACCACTGAATCTAGGGTATAGGGGACTCACCATGGAAGGCAGGAGACTCTTCCCACCTGCATGTCAGGAGAAGCATGTATACCGCTGCAGCCAGTGTAGAGCATACACTCCCCTCCAGATGGAAGACCACTTTCACATGGGTTTCATTTGGAGCTCATATACCAAGGAAGCCATGGTAGAGGGAACTTGCCCCTCCAGTTGGGAGACCCCTCCCAAATGGCAGTTATGGGACTGATATACCCCAGGAGCCATTATAGAGGCAACTCGCCTCTCCAAGCGAGAGACCCTTCCCACCTGCATGTGAGTGGGGGGCATCTATACTGCTGCAGCCAGGGTAGAAGGGACTTGCCCCTTCAGGGGAGAGACCCCCCCAACACTTGTACCTCCGCAGCCAGGGTTGAAGGGATTTTCCCTTCCAGTCAGGACACCACTCCCACCTGGTTGACAAGGGGAGCTCCAATACCTCCTCAGCCAGGATAGAGGAAACTCACTCATATAGGCGGGAGACCCCTCCCACCAGGGTGTGTGTGGGAGCTCCTATACTGCAACAGCCAGGGTAGTGGGGTTTGACCCTGTAGGCGGAAGTCCCTCCCACCTGGGTGTCCAGGGAGCCCTTTATGGGCACCAGTCAAAGTTGAGGGAACTTGTACTTCCAGATGGGAGACCCCTCCCATCTGGGTGTCAGGGGAAGCTCCTATACCCTGCAGTCATGGTAGAGGGGACTGGCACATGCAGGTGAAATACCCCTCCCTCCTGTGCTTTGGGGTGGGGTGAGCTTGTATACAGCCTTAGCCAGGGTAGAGGAGACTTGACTCTCCATGCGGGAGACCACTCCAACCTGGGTGTCTGGTGGAGCTTGTATGATGCTGCAGCCATGGTAGATTGTTGAGGGCCACAGCCAAGTCGGGATGACACATGGTTGAGAGGTGACACCAGCAAGCCATTGAGATGATAATGGTTATGTTAAGCTGTGTATATTAGACCCCTGCTGTCCACCTCAGCTTGCTACTTTGGAGTTCTCCCTGGGATTCCTGGAGAGTTCCCATTGGTTGGGGAAGTGCGGGAGGAGGGATTTCCTGAGGAGGGATTTCCAGTTGGTGTGTGGTGTGTCCCAGGAGAACACCACGTGTGTGGTGTTCACAGGAGTGCAGAGAATAAAGGAGTTCCTGTTTTGAACCTACAAGGCTGTGTGGCGGCTTAGTCATTTCGTGCCCAGCCAGACTGCAGCAGTAGATGGGACTTGTTGCTCCAGGCTGGAGACATCTCTCACCTGAATATCATGGGAGCTTGTATCCTGCCACAGCCTCGGAGAGGGGACTTGCCCCTCCCAGTGAAAGACTCTCCCACCTGGGTGTCAGGCCAGCTTGAATACTGCCACAGACAGGGCCGAGGGTACTCACCCGTGCAGTCAAGAGACCCCTCTAACCTGGGTATAGGGGGGTGGTCTTCTACCACCTCAGCCAGAATAGAGGGGACTCACGCCTTCATGTGGGAGACCCCTCCCACTGGGTGTCTGGGGGAGCTCATACACAGCCACAGCCAGGGTAGAGGGGACTCACCACTGAAGGCGGGAAACCCCTCCCACCTGGGGAAGATTTATACTGCTGCAGCCAGGGTAGAGCTTACTTGCCCCTCCAGGCGGAAGACCCCTTTCACATGGGTGCTGTGTGGAGCTCTTATATCTCTGCAGCCAAGTTAGAGGAAACTCGCCCCTCCAGGTGGGGGGCCTCCCACTTGGGTGTCATGGGAGCTCATATATCCCAGCAGCCATGGTAGAGGTGACACGCCCCTCTTGGCTGAAGAACCATCCAACATAGGAATCAGAACTTGTATATCTCCGCAGCCAGGGTAGACTCCATGTAGCCCATTTAGGTGGGAGACCCCTCCCAAACTGGGTGATGGTGGGTGGGACTCTTATACTGCCACATCTAGGGTAGCAGGGACTTGCCACTCCAGGAGAGACACCCCACTTACCTGGTTGTTGGGAAAGCTTGAATACCTCCACAGCCAGGGTAGAGGGCACTCGCCCCTCCAGTTGGGGACCCTTCGCAGCTGGTTGTGCGGGAAGCTCAAATAAGCTGCAGCCAGGGTAGAGGGGACCCGCCCCTACAGGTGGGAGACCCCTATCACCAGATTGTTGGGGGAACTCCTATACTGCCACAGCTAAGGTAGAGGAGTTCACTTCTGCAGGGGGGAGACCCCTCCCACCTGAGTGTCCAGGGAGCTCTTATTGGACTCCAGCCAAAGTGAAGAGGACTCACCCCTCCAGACAGGAGACCCCTTCCACCAGTGTCAGGGGGAAGTTGGATATCATCTTAACAGGGTATAGGGGAATTGCCCCTCCATGTGGGAGTCCCTTTCCACCTGGGTGTCTGGGGGAGCTTGTATACCACTGAAACCAGGGTACATGGCTCTTGTTGCTGCAGGCAGGAGACCACTCCCACCTGTTTGTCTGGGGGAGCTTGAACACTGCTGCAGCCAGGGAGAACCCTCAAACCTGGGTGTCTGGCTGAGCTCCTATTCCTCTGCAGCCAGGGTAGAGGGGACTCGCCCCTGTACTTGGGACCAATCCGACCTAATATTTGGAGGGAGCTCAAAACACTCCTCAGTCAGGGTACAGGGGACTCGCCCCTACAGGAGGGAGACCACTCCCATCTGGTTGTCAGGGGAAGCTCCTATACTGCCACAGCCAAAGTAGAGGCGTTTGCCTCTTTAAGCGGGAGACCCCTTCAACCTGGGTGTTTCTGGAACTCTTATAGAGCACTAGCCAAGGTAGAGGGGACTCGCAACTCCAGTGGGAGACCTCTCTCACCTGAGTAGGGGGGCTTCCATACTCCCTTAGCCAGAGTAGAGTTGACTTGCCCCTCCAGGCGAAAGTCGTCTCCCACCTGGGTGTCTGAGAGAGCCTGTACACAGCAGCAGCTAGGGAAGAGGGGACTCTACCCCCGTGCTGGGACATCCCTCCACTTGAGTGTCAGGGGAGCTCCTTTACCACCACATCCAGGGTAGAGTGGAATCACCCCTCTAAGCAAGAGATCTCTCCCACCTATGTGTATGGTGGAGAGGTTTGTATCTCACCTAAGCCAGGGTAGAAGGAAATTGTCACTCCATGAGGGAGACCCCTCCAACGTGTGTACTAGGGGTAGCTCAAATACCCCTGAATCCAAGGTAGAGTTGACTCGCACCTCTAGGTGGGACACCCCTCCCAACTGGGTATCAGGGGAAGCTCATATACCACTGCAGGCAGGTTAAAATGAACTCACCCCTCCAGGTGGGAGACCCCTCCCACCTGAGTGTTGGGGGGATCTCCTATACCTCTGCAACCATGGTAAAGGGTTCACCCCTCCAGGCAGGAGACCCCTCCCACCTGGGTGTCACAGGGATCATGTATACCACCTTAGCCAGTGTAGAGCTAACTTGCCCCTCCAAAAGGGAGATCTTTCTCACCTGGGTGTCAGAGAATGCTCCTATACAGCAGCAGCCAGGGTAACAGGAACTCACCTCTCCAGTCAGAGACCCCTCCCACCTGGGTGTTGGAGGGAGCTCATATATCGCCCCTCAAGGAAGTAAAAATCCACACCACCTGGGTTTCCTGAGGAACACCAATACTGCTGCAGTAGGGTAGAGGGGATTCTAGCCACCTGGTGGGAGACTCCTCCCAATTGGGTGTCAGGGGAGCTCCTCTAGCACCGCAGCCAGGGTATAGGGTACTCACCCCACCAGGTGGGATTTATATCTCACCACTTTTTTCAGGGGCAGCTGTTATACCACTGCAGCCAATGTAGAAGGGACTTGCCTCTCTGCATGGGAGACCCCTCCCATCCATGTGTCTGTTGGGGATTATTGTATACCTCCACAGCCAGGATTGAATGGACTCACCCATCCAGGCCAGAGACCCTCTCACCTGGATTTCGGGGGGAGCTCCTTTACTGCCACAGCCAGTGTAAAGGGAACTTATGCATCCAGGCAGGAGACACCTCCCACCCAGCTGTCAAGGAAAGCTAGTATAACACCTCAGCCAGGGGAAAGCAGACATGCCACTTCAGTCAGGAGACCCCTCCCACCTGTGTGTCATAGGAAGCTTGTACACCACCTTAGCCAGAGTAGAGGTGAATTATCAGCTCCAGTCAGGAGATCCCTCTCTCCTGGGTGTCCAGGAGTTTGTATACTGCATTAGCCAGTGTGGAGGGTACTAGCTCCTCCAGGCAAGAGACCTCTCTCATCTTGCTATGGGGGGAATCTGGTATACCTCTGCAGCCAGAAGAGAGGAGACTCACCCCACTAGGTGGGCGACCCCTAAACCCTGTTTGTCAGGAGAGCGCATATACTACAGAGGAAGCAAAAAGGGGACTTACCACTCCAGGTGGGAGAACCCTTTCACTTGTGTGTGTGAGGGCAGGAGCTCTTATACCACTGCAGCCAGGGTAGTGGGGACTCTCCCCATCAGAAAGAAAATGCCTCCCACCTGGATTTCTTGGAGAGATTTTATACCACCTATCTAAGGGTAGAGAGCGCTCGCCACTCCAGTGGGAGACCCCTCACACCAGGGTGTAAGGGGAATGCTCCTATACCATCGAGGTGAGAGTATAGGGTATATGCCACTCCTGGCGGGAGATCAGTCCCACCTGGGTGTTAAAAGGAGCTCTTAAACAGCTGCTGCCTGCGTACAGGGACTCGCCCCTCCAAGCTGGAGATGCCTCCCACCTGGGTGTTGTAGGGCGCTAGTATACCAAGTTAACCAGGGTAGAGTGGACTGAAGCTGCGAATCCCCTCTACCCCGGTTGTGGTGGGATGAGCTCCCCCTGTAAAGAGGTGGGTAGGGTCTCCTGCCTGGAGGGGCATGTCTCCTTTTCCCTGGCTGTGGCTGTTTGGAGTTCCCTCAACATCCAGGTGTGAGAGGTTTCCCGCCTATAGGGGCGAGTGCCCTCTACCCTGGTAGCAGCAGTATAGGAGCTTCCCCAAAAACCCAGGTGGGAGGGTTGTCCTGCCAAGAAGAGGGAGTCCCTCATTTCTGGATGTTGGGGGGAGCTCCTGGGCTATAGGAGTTCCCCTGAAACACAAATGTGAGTGGCCTTCCATCTGGAAGGGTGAGTCCCCTCTCTACTAAATGTGGCACTATATGGATAGAAAGAGGATTAAGGAGAACGGATGGTGCAGTGAGAGGAGGGCTCATGGCCCAGATTCACTGCAGGGTGTCAGAATTGAGGAGTAGGGCCCAGGCTGAAGGAGGCCAAAGCCCCCAGAAAGGGGAAATGCTACCTTTTCTAAATGGAAGACCACAGGGCCAAACATCCCAGTTCCATCCCCTGGCTCAGGTCAACATCCTGGTAAAGGGATCTGGAAAAGGAGCCCAGAAGGGACAAGGACAACAGGAGGGCCAACGGACGACACAGCATGAAGTGCTGGAAAGAGGAGATTTCTGGTGTGCAGGACAGGACCGCAGAAAGAAGCTGAGTCTAGGGACCTAGAGGAGGGCCCAGGTTAGGGAAGTGCAGGCAAGGGCGGGGCTGGAGAGGCAGGGGCTGCACTAGGGTTGTGAGATGCAGGGAAGACAAGGGGAGTGGGGAAGGTGCCCCAGAGAGGCCCACAGTTCAAGCCCAGGGAAGCACAGAGTAAGAAGGAACCCCAGAAGCTCAAGAGAGAAGCCAGTCCAGAGAATGGAGAGCCAAGGGTCAGCAATGAGGCAGGGGGCTCAGGAGAGTGAACAGGGCTGGGGAGCAAAGGCAGGGGATCTAGCAGTGGGGAGTCAGGATCAGGGCCCAGTGCCACTGCCAGGTGTCAGGTTTCTAGGTGCTGCCTCAATGGCATAGGGAGAGCAAGTAGCCCCATCAAGGTTTAGGGTTCTGTTTCCCATAAGGTGCCTTGGCCCAGATGAGGATCTAGGGCCAGGGACCAGACCAAAGGGCCTGGCAAAGGACAGGGGCCAGGAGGAGTGCAATGTGAGGGCACAGTGGTGGTTGCAGTGGGTGCATAAGAGGACAAGATTCAGGACCCAATCAAGGAGCCCAGGTAAGGAACCAACCTCAACAAAAGTTATTAGGGACCCAAGAGCAGGAGACCCCTTCTCCTGGAAAAAAAAAGCTGTAGGGGAAGGAGAGGTAGGATCAGTGCTATTATGAGGATACAGAGGGGTCCTCGAAGGCCACAGAGGGAAGCAAGCTTGAGGGCCAGGTCAAACACGACAGGAAGAGACAGCACAGAAAGCAAAAAAAAAACCCGAGTAATGCATTAAGGAGCTCAGTCTGGCAGCCAGGCCAGGGGACTGTAGGGTGAAGGGTCAGTGAGAGGAAGGGCTGGGTTGGCTTAGGGGCAGCTTGTGAGGCTAGAGGCCAGGAGAGGGAAGGCAGGGTCCTGGAAATGACAAAATACCACAATACAAGGGGAACAGAGGGGAGGAAGAGGAGGGGGGCTAACAAATGGCCTGAAATCAAGGAACAGGGACAGGGTCCTCAAGAAGGGAACCAGGGGCTCCAGCAAAAATCTATGCCCAAGATTGGGGAGCCAACTGCCAGGATACAGTCCTGTTTCCAATGAAAATAGACAGGGCTTGGGAGGGGAGAAAGGGGAGAAAGCGTAGTTGGTTGTGGAGGGAGAGGAGGGCTCAAGGCCCAAATTAACTGCTGGGTGTCAGGATCGAGGAGCAGGGCCTGGGCAGATAGATTACATAGTACCAGTCAAGGGGCCCAGCTATGTTTTCCCAATGGGATCCCACAGGGCTATACGCTCAATTCCAGTTCACTGGATGTGGTGAGCATCCTGGGAAAGGAATCTTGAAAAGCGGCCAGCAGGGACAGGGACAATAGGAGGAATGAAGGAGGGTACATCTTGAAAGGCAAAGGAATGGTGTTGATGGGGTGTTGGCTGGGCCTCCAGAAAGGAGCCCATGCTAGGGACCAACAGGAGGGCTCAGACCAGGAAAGAGCTGGGAAGGGCGAGACTGGGGAGGTAGGAGACTGTAGGATTCTGAGGTTCAAGGAAGCCAAGGGTAGTAGGGTACTGACCTCAGCGAGGCAAGCAGTCCAAGCCCAGCTGAGCACAGAGCAAAAAGGTCTCCCAGAGGCTCAAACGAGGAGGCAGGCCAGGGAATGGAGATTCAAGGGCCAGAATTTGGGCAGGTGGTTCAATAAAGTGGACAAGACTTTGGAGGGATGGCGGGGGATCCAGCAGAGAGCAGCAAGGCTCCTGGCTCAGGGTGAATGCCAGGTGTCAGGGTTCCAGGTGCATGACTAAAGGCCCAGAGAGAGCAAGGGTCCCAGGCAAAGAGCAGGACTCCATTTCCGATAAGGCACTCTCTGGCCCAGATGAGAATCAGGGACAGAGACCTGGCAAAGCAGGCCTGGAAAGTGAAGGCAGCCAGAAGTAGGGCAATGAGAGAGCACGGTTGGGGGTTCTCGGTGGTTATGGGGTGGGCAAGATCCAGGACCCAAGCCGGGTGCCCAGATAAAGGACCCACCTGACCAAACATGAATGAGTGACCCAAGGAGCAGGAGACCTGTGAGCGCTAGGGGAAAGGGCAAGGGGAAAAGGAGGAAGGGCTGCGCAAGGACAAGGAGACAGAGAAAAGCACAACAGGCACCTAATGGAGCATGCTGGCAGTTCCAAGCAAGTGGCCTCCAGGTTAGACCCAATAGGAAAAGACTCCATTCTATGCCAAGTGACATGAGGAACACTGTCAGGGGCTCATGTGAGCACCAGGCCCTGGGACTGAAGCGCAAATGGTCAGGGTTAGGTACGGCTGGATTGGGGTAGGGGCAATATGCAAGGCCAGAGGGCAGGGGAGGAAAGGGAGTGGATCTCTCAGGTTTGGGTTGAAGCAAGTCACATGATAACTGCCAGGCCTCAAAGTTCAGACAGCAAAGGAGATTCAGGAAAGAGGCAGGGCTGTATTTCCCATAGGGAGCCTTAAGAGTGCAGAGGCCAGCCAATTTGGCTCCTTTGCTCAGGAGAGTAGACCTTCAGAGAGGGAACTCTAACAAAGGAGGGTCAAAAAAGGCCACTGCGAGGGGATACCTGGTGTATGGAGTTTGTGGGGGTGGTCAGTTGGGAGCCTGGACCCATTCGAGGAGCCCAGGCTAGGGAGATGCAGTGAAAGAGAAAGGTCCTGGCAGTGCCAGGATACCATAGCACCACTGGAAATGAGGACAGGCACAGGATGGGGTCTGAAACCAATGGTAAGGGAAAGAGTCCTTGAGAAAGGCAGCCAGGGGTTCAGGCAAGGAGCTGTTCCCAGTAATGGATAGCCAAGTGCTAGCACCTGGGGCAGTGTGAATGAAAACAAATATAAATGGCAAGGGAGGGACAGGAGAAATCTGAGCAGGTGGCACAGAGGGAGGAAGGCTGAAGGCCCAGGTCCACTACAGTATTGGTAGCAGGGGACAGGATGAGGGAGGTCAAAGGGCCCAGACAAGGAGCAGGGCTACATTTTTCCAAAGGGAACCCACAGAGAAATGAGGCCAGGTCAACTACCTGGCCTGGTGAGCATCCTTGGAAGGGAATCAGGAAAGTCGCCCTGGCAGAGGCAGAAACTTCAAGAGGACCAAAGGAGGGCACAGCCTCAAGGGCCACAGCATGGGTCTCGGTGGGGAGAGGAGATAAGACAAAGGACCAAGAGGAGGGCCTAGGCCAGGGGATAGCAGGGAAGGACAGAGACAGTAAAGCATGGCTGCACTAGGGTACTGTAGTTCAGGGAAGCCAAGGGGAGGAAAGAAGAGGCCCAAGTGAGGGGCCCTCAGACAAAACCCAGAAATGAGGGAATAAGAAGGGCTACCAGAGTCTGAAGCGAGGTGCCAGGAAAGGGAATTGAGTGCCAAGGCCCAGAACTTGGGCAGGAGGCTTGGGACAGTGGACAAGACTTGGGAGGGAAGGCAGGGGATCCAGCATGGGGAAGTCAGGATTCTGGCTCCAGGCCCAGTGCCACCTCCAGGTGTCAGAGTTCCTTGTGCAGGACCAAGCACCCAGAAAGAGTAAGTGGTCCAGGTGAGGGGCAGTACTCTGTTTCTCATAAGGCGTTCTGGCCCAGGTGAGAATCCACAGAGAGGGACATGGCAAAGGAGCCTGGCAATGGAAGGGACCCAGAAGGAGGGATATGGGAGGGCACGGCTGGGAGTCACGGTGGGTGCGTGGTGGGTGGAGAGCCAGGACCCTAGCCAGGTGCTCAGACAAGGTACACGCATGACCAACCTAGGACGAAGGACCCAAGGAGCAGAAGACTCAGGAGCATCAGGGGAATTTGCGAGGAGATGGGGAGGATGAGCTGCATGAGGACCATGATAGAGGGAGCCCTCTGTCAGGCCTAAGGGAGCCCTCTGGCAGGCCCAAGCAAGGGGGACATGAGTTCAGACCCAATATAAAGAGACTCCACACGTGAAGGTACATGAGGAGAGCGGTCAGAGGCTCATGGGAGCACACAACACAGGCACAGCAACTACAAGTGTCTGGTTTAGGGGAGGCTGAGATAGGGTAGGGGCAGCATGCAAGGCCAGAGGGCAGGGGAGTGAAGGGAGTGGATCACTCAGGACTTGGTTGGAGCAAGTCCCATGTTAACTGCCAGGCCTCAAGGTTCAGGAAGTGAAGGGGACTCAGGAGAGTGGCAGGACTGTGTTTCCAAAAGGGAGCATTCAGGACATGAAGGGGAGCCAATTCCTCTCTTCTGCCCCAGGTGAGTGGACCCTCAGAGAGGGACATGGAACAAAGGAGGTGGGGCCAAAGAGGGTACTATGAGGGGATACCTGGTGTACCAAAATGTGTCTGTGGAGGGAGTCAGGCTGCCAGGACCCATTTGAGCAGCATAGGCTAGGGAGAAGCAGGGGGAGCGGAGTTTCTGGGAAATTCCAGGATACCACAGCATGAGAAGATCAGAGGGGAGGCACAGGAGAGGGTCGGCAAAAGGGGCCTGAATCCTAGGGACAGGGAAACAGTCATCAAGAAGGGTAGCCAGGGTATCATAAGGAGCCAAACCCAGTAATGGAGAGCCAAATGCTAGCACCTGGATCTGGATGAAAGCAAAGAAATATGAAGGGGGAGCAGCGGGAGGGGAGAAAGTGGATTGGGTGGCACAGCGGAAGAAGGGCTCAAGGCCTGAGACCACTGCAGAGTATCAGGGGTAGGAGGCAAGGTCCGAGGGAGGCCGAAGGGTCCAGGTAATGGGCAGTCCTACATTTTCCCAAAAGGAGCCCCCAGGGCCAAGAGACCTGGTCAATTCGCCTGGCACTGGTGAGCTTCCTGGGAAGGGAATTAGGAAAGCTGGGGTGGCAGAGACAGAAAAGACAGGAGATCCAAAGGAGGGCACAGCCTGAAGGGCCGCATGAAGGGTGTGGGTTGGGATGGGGACAGGATCCCATCAAGGAGCCCAGGCAAGGGATCTAGAGGAGGGCCCAGGCCAGGGAGAGCAGAGAACGCTGGGCCAGGAAGGTGGGCCTGCTCTAGGGTACTGTAGTACAGGGAAGCTAAGGGGAGCCAGGAAGCAGCCCCAGCCAGGGGCCCTTAGACAATGCCCAGAAATGCAGTAAGAAGGGCCACCAGAGGCTCAAGCGAGGAGCCAGGCCATGAAACAGAGAGCCAAAGGCCAGGGCTTGAGTAGGGGGCTTAGGAACCTGGACAAGATTTGGGAGGGAAGGCAGGATACCCAGCAGGGGGGAAGTCAGGCTCCAGGCCCAGGGATACCTCCTTGTGTTATGGTTCCTGGCGGAGGACCAAGCACCCAGAGAGAGCAAGGGGCTCATGTGAGAAGCAGAGCTCTGTTTTCCATAAGGCATCCTGGCTCAAATTTGAATCCAGGGCCAGGTACCTGGCAAAGGAGGCTATAAAAGGAAAGGGGGCCAGGAGAAAGGCAAATAGAGGGCACAGCAGGGGGTTATGGTGGGTGCACTGTAGGGCTGGAAAGAGCAATGACCCAAGAAAGGCCCCCAGTCTTGGGACCCACCAAACTGATTGTGATGAGGGACCTACGGAGCAGGAGACCTGCAAGCGCCAAGGAAAAGCACAATGGGAAAGAAGGTAGGGGCTGCGTGAGGACCAGGAGATAGAGGGAAGTGCAAGGGGCAACTATGTGAGCCGGCTGGGGGGCCCAAGTAAAGGGCCCCCAGGTCAAACCCCACATGAAGAGACTCCATGCTATTCCAAGGGACATGAGGAACACGGTCATGGGATCAGGTGAGCACCCAGGCCTGGAGACTGGAGCACAAAGAGTCAGGGTTAGGGAGGGCTGGGTTGGCTTAGGGGAAGCATGCAAATCCAGTTGGCAGGGAAGACAAGGGAGGAGACCTCTCAGGGCTGGGTTGGAGCAAGTCCCATGTTAATTGCCAGGCCTCAAGGTACAGGCTGTGAAGTTGACTAAGGTGACTGGCAGGGCTGTGCTTCCCATTGTAAGCATTAAAGGTGCAGAGACCGGCCAATTCTGCTTCTCTGCCCCAGGTAAGTAGATCCTCAGACATGAACCTTGACATCTGATGGCAAAAAGAGGGTAATGTGAGGGGATACCTGGCATGTGGAGCTTGGCGGGTTTGGTGGGTGGCAGGACCGATTTTAGCAGCCTAGTCTAGAGCAAAGTAGGGGTAGCAATGGGTCCAGGCAGTACCAGGATACCACAGCATGAGGAAATTAGAGGGGAAGCACAGGTGGGGGCCAGTAAAAGGAGCCTGAAACCAAGGGACAGGGACTGGTTTCTGGAGAAGTGCAGCCAGGGGCTCAAGCAAGGAGCCAAGCCCAGTAAAGGAGAGCCATGTGCTACCACCTGGTCCTGGGTGAATGAAAAAGATATGGTTGTCTGTGGGAGCTCTTATACCTCTGCAGCCTGGGTAGAGCCCACTGGCTCCTCCAGGTGAGAGACCCCTGTCATCTTGGTGTCCAGACTATCTTGTATTGTTCATCAGCCCTTGTAGAGGGGACCCACCCCCACAGTCATGAGATCACTTCCACTTCTGTTCCCATTGGGGTTGGCTAGTGTACAGTTGCAGACAGGGTATCAAAAACTCACCTCTCTATGTGGGATACCCCTTTCACCTGGGTGTCAGTGGGAGCTCTTATCTAGGCACAGCCAGAGTAACAGTGACTTGCCCCTACAGGCAAGAGACCCCTCACACCTGAGTTTGTACATCGGGCTCCTACAGAGTTGCAGACAGGGTAACAGGGACTCGCCCCACCAGGCGAGATACCCCTTTCACCTGCGTGTGTGTGTGGGAACTCTTATACCTCCACAGGCAGGGTAGAGGGGACTCGCTCCTCCAGGAAGGAGACGCCTCCCAATTGGGTGTTCAGGGAGCTAGTACACTGCCCCAACCAGTGTAGAGAGGACTCCCACATATAGGTGGGAGACCTCTCCCACCTGAGTGTTGCAGGGATCTTGAATACTGCTGCATCCAGGTTAGAGTGGACTCGCCTCTCCAAGCAAAGACCCCTCCAACCTGGGTGTCTAGGGGAGCTCATATACCAACACAGCCAGTGTAGAGGGCACTTGCCCCGCCAGGCTGGAGATCCCTCTCACCTACTTGTGTGTGGTGGCTCTTATAATGCTGAGTCAGGGTAGCAGGGACTCACCCCTCCAGGCGGGAGACTCCTCCCACCTGGGTGCAGGGGAACTCATATACTAAAGCACCCACTACCACTGCAGCCAAGTTAGAGGGGACTCAAACCTCCAGTCGGGAAACTCCTCCCATCTGGGTGACTGGTGGAACTCCTAACCTCCCACCCAGGGTAGAGGGGACTCGCTCCTCCAATTGGGAGATGCCTTCCACATTGGTGTCCTGGGACCTCTTATATGGAACCAGCCAAAGTAGATGGTACTCTCCCCTCCAGGTGGGAGACCCCTCCCACCTGTGAGCTGGGGTATTGTATAGCTTGTATACCACCAAAGCCAGGGTAGAGGGGACTCGCACCTCCAGTCGGGAGACCCCACCCAACTGGGTGTCTGGGGAAGCTTGTATACCTGCACAGCTAGGGTAGAGGGGATTCCCTTCCTACCAGGGTGTCAAGGGCGACTCTAATCCTGCCATAGCCCTGGTACAGGGGATTCGCCCTTCCAGGCAGGATACCCCTTCCACCTGGGTTTCAGGGGGAGCTCTTATACTGCCACAGCCAGTGTAGAGGGGATGCTCCCCTCCAGGCGGGAGACCCCTTGAAGCTGGGTGTCCAGGGGAGCTCCTATATCACCATAGGGAGGGTAGGATAACTCGCCACTCCAGGTGGGGGACCCCGCACACCTTGGTATCAGGTGGAGTTAGTATACTGCACCAGCCAGGGTAGACCAGACTCGCCCCTCCAAGTGGGAGACTCCTCCCACCTAGGTGTCAGGGGAACTCATATACTATAGCACCCATGGTAGAGGGTTCTTTACCCTCCCACAAGGGTGTCAGGGGGAGCTCATATACTTCAGCAGTCAGGATACAGGAGACTAGCCCCTCTATATTGGAGACCCTTCCCTGTTGGATATGGTGGGCGAGGGCTCATATACCACCACATCCAGGGTAGAGGGGACTCGACCCTCCTTGATGGAGGCCCCTCCACCTGGGTGTCTGGGGGAGCTCCTACACCACTCTAGCCAGTGTAGAAGGGACTCGCCCCTCTAGGCAGGAGACCCCTCTCACCTGGATGTCTGGGGGAGCTCCTATACAGCAACAGCCAGGGGAGTTGACTCGCCCCTCCAGGAGGAATTACCCTCCAACCTGGGTGTCAGGGGAAACTCATATACTGCTGCAGCCAGGGTAGAGTGTACATGCTCCTTCAGGCGAGAGACCCCTCCCATCTTGGTTCCATGGTGAGCTTGAATTTCGCCTTAGCCAGGATAGACCGAACTGTCCTTCCAGGCAGGAGACCCCTCCCACATGGGCTTTAGGTGGAGCTCTTATACTACTATAGCCAGGGAGAGGGAACTCGCCCATGCAGGCAGGAGAATTCTCCCACCTGGGTATCCTGGGAGCTCTTATATGGCACCAGCCAAAGTAGAATGGACTTTAACCCTTCCAGGCAAGACATCCCTTTCACCTGGTTGTCGGGGGTGAGCTTATATACTGCCACAGCCAGGATACAGGGAACTCGCCTGTCAAGTTGAGAGACCCCTCCAATCTGTATGTCAGGGGGAGCTCTTATACTGCCTCAGCCAAGGAAGAGGTGACTTCCCCCTCCAGGCATGAGATCTCTTCCATCTGGTTGTCTGAGGAGGCACTAATAGAGCCACAGTCAGGGTATACTGTAGGGACAAATGTGGCAAGGAACTGAAGACAGCAGGAAACAGTTTTGTTTGGCTGCAGCCAGGTACAGAGGGTGCAGCCTTTGCTGTAATCAACCAATCCTCTGAACCTGGAGTTCAGGAAGTTTCAGAGTTTTATACCAAGCATGTAAGGGGAGGGGCTCAGAAGTTCACAGTCTGCAGAAGTTCACATAAAAGCAGCTTTTTCTTTAACTGTTTTGGGCAAGTTAACACTTCAAGGACAACAACTGAGAAGGGGAAAGTCTCTTCTCCCCTTCCTTTCCTCCCCGTTCCAGCTGTTACCATGGAGCCCATTTGTAACTTATCTTAAAAATGTAGACATCTGTGTGAAGCTCAGCTTAAGGCCAGAAGCCTTGTTTGCACATTTCTTCAAAAGTCTATACTGAATATGTTTGTGAAAAACTAGTAGGGGGGTGTCCAGGGCCTGGAGTGCTGGTATCTTCTTGGCCAGTGGCCAAGTAAACAGGATGACATGAAATTAGGAAGTTCATCTACAATGGACTCTTTTGCTGACAGTCCTAAAATCAGCCATGGTGAAGAGGGCTTTTCTGTAGAGAAAGGGGGTGCCACCTCAGGTAGAGGGCAATTACCTTCCAGGCTGGGTACTCCTCTCACCTGGTTGTCAGGGGAGCTCCTATTCCACAGTAGCGTGTGTAGAGGGGACTTGCCTCTTCAGTCAGGAAACCCCATAATCTGGGTGTCGGGGGGGAGCTCCTATATCGCCAGAGCCATGGTGGAGGGAACATGCACCTCCAGGCGGAAGACACCTCCCACCAGTGTGTCCGGGGAAACTCATATACTGCTGCAACCAGGGTAGGGTGAACATGCTCCTCCAGGCGAGAGACCCCTAGAAACTTGGTGCGAGGATGAGCTTGTATTCCGCCTTAGCCAGGGTAGAGGGGACTCAACCCTTCAGGTGGGAGACCCCTCCCACCTGGGTTTCAGGGGGTGCTCTTATTCCATCACAGCCAGAGTAGAGGGGACTCGACCCTCGAGGAGGGAGATCCATTTCACCTGGGAGTCCTGGAGAGCTCCTATATCCCCAAAACCAGGATAGGGAGGACTCGCCCCTCCAGGTGGAAGACACCTCCCTCCTGGATATCAGGGGGAGTTCCTACACTGCTGCAGCAAGGGTAGAACAGACTTCCCTTTCCCATCAGGAGACCCCTCCCACATGGGTTATTGGGTGAGCTCCTCTACCTCCAAAGCAAGGGTAGAGGGGACTCACCCATGCAATCAGGAGACCTTACCCACATGGAGAATCCGGGCAGTGCCAGGATACTACAAAATGAGGGTAACAAAAGGTAGGCACAGAAGGGGGCTGGCAAAAGGGGCCTGAAACCAAGAGAGAGGGACAGAGTCTTTGAGAAGGGCGGCCATGGGCTCAAGCAAGGAGCCAGGCCCAGTAATGGAGAGCCAGGTTCTATCACACGGGCCTGAGTGAATGAATAGAAACACGAATAGGGAGTGGCTGGAGGGGAGAAATGGGAGCTGGTGACACAGGGAAGAAGGGCTCAAGGCCCTTGTCCACTGCAGATTGCCAGGGTTCTGGAGCAGGGCCAGGGCTGAGGGTGGCCAAAGGGCCCAGGCTACGTTTTCCCAAAGGGAGCCCCCAGGGAAGAAACTCCTATACCGCCTTAGCCAGGGTAGAGAGGACTGGACCCACCAGGTGGAATACCCATCCCACATGGGTATCTGCCCAGGTGGGTTTCCTATACAAGTGCAGCTGGCATGGCAGCAAGTAGCACCTCTTGGTGGGAGATCCCTCCCTCCTGGAGGTAAGAAGGGACTCTTATAGCCTCAGAGCCAGGGTTGAGGAGACTCGCCACTTCAGGTAGGAGATCCTTCCACTTGAGTGTTGGGGGACAGCTCTTATACCACTGGAGCCAGGGAAGTGGGGACGTGCCCCTCCATGCAGGAGACCCATCCCACCTGAGTATCTGGGAGAGCTTGTATACCACTACAGCCAGGGTAGAGGAGACTCTTTGCTCCAGGCAGGAGACCCCTCCCACATGGCTGTAGGGGTAAACTCCTATACCACTGCAGCCAGGATAGAGGGGACTCCCCTCTCCAGGCCGGAGACCCTCCCAACTGGGTGTCAGTGGGAGATACTTTACCACCGCAGCCAGGGTAGAGGCGACTCACCCCTCCAATCCAACCTGGGTGTCAGGGAAAGCTAATACACTACTTCAGCCAGAGTAGAGGGGACTCGGCCCTTCAGGTGGGAGACCCCTCCCATCTGGTGTGGGGGGGATCTCGTATATAACAGCGGCCAGAATAGAGGGAACTCCCCCCTCAAGGCAGGAGACCCCTCCCACCTGGGTTTCACACGTAGCTGGTACACCCCCTCAGCCATCGTAGAGGGGACTCATCACTCCAGCCAGTGGACCTTTCCCACCTGGGTGTTGGGGGGCTCCTATATCCCTGCAGCCAGGGAGAAGTGACTCGCCCCTCCAGGGGAGAGAACCCTGTGTGTCCGAAGGAACTCGAATACTGCAGCAGACAGAGAAAAAGGGACTCACCCTTCCAGTCAGGAGGCCCCTATAATCTTGGTGTCGGGAGGAACTCCTATTCCACCTCAGGCAAAATAGAGTGTACTCGCCCCTCCATCCTGGGTAACCCTCCCACCTGGGTGTCTGGAGGAACTTATACACTGCCAAAACCAGGGTAGAGGGGACTCACCATTCTAGACAGGAGATCCCTCCCACCTGGGTGTCAGGAGGATCTCCTATACTGCTGTTGCCACTTGATCCTCCAGTGGGAAGACCTCTCCCATGTGGGTGTCTTTTGGAGATTATGTACAGCTTGAGCCACTGTAGAGGGGACACGACCCTCCAGGCAAAGGACACCTCCCTCCTGGGTGTCAAGGGAGATCATATACCCCAGCAGCCATAGTAGAGTTGAGTCACCCATCCAGGTGGCAGACCCCTCCCAACTGGGAATTGGAGGGAACTGGTGTACCACAGCAGCCAGGGTAGAGGTAGAGACCTCTCCCACCTGTGTGTCCAGAGGTGGGGTTTCATATACCATTCCAGCCAGGGTAGCAGGGATTCACCTTTCCAGGGGAGAGACCACTACCACCTGGGTTCCGGGGTGCTCTTATACCTTTGCAGCCAGGGTAGAGGGGAATTGCCCCTACAGGCCGGAGACCCCTCGCACCAGGGTCGTGCGGGAGACCCTTCACACCTGAGTGTCAGGGGGATCTCTAATACTAACAAATCCATGGTAGAGGGGACTCTCCCATCCAGGCAGGAGACCCCTTCTATCTGGGTGTCCTAGGGAGCTTCTATACTGCTGAAGCCAGGGTACTGGGGACTTGGGCTTCCAGGCGGGAGACCCCTCCCACCTAAGTGTTACGGGAATTCTTATATTGCCAAAGCCAGGGTAGAGGGGACTAGGCCCTCGAGGAGGGATACCTCCCACCTGTGTATGAAGGGTAGCTCCTATTCACCTGCAATCAAGGTAGAAGGGACTCACCTCTCTAGTTGAGACACCTACCTGGGTGTCTGGGG
The DNA here is from genome assembly GCF_047511675.1 of Marmota flaviventris. Classification (NCBI taxonomy): domain Eukaryota; kingdom Metazoa; phylum Chordata; class Mammalia; order Rodentia; family Sciuridae; genus Marmota; species Marmota flaviventris. The sequence goes on from NC_092517.1 coordinate 23,810,618, forward strand.
GAGCTCCTATACCGCCCCAGCTAGGGTAGAGAGGATTCACCATTCTAGGCAGGAGACTCTTCCAACCTGGGCGTCAGAGGTTGTTTGTATACCATGGCAGCAAGGGTAGCAGGGACTCTCCCTTCCAGAGGAGATACCCTTCCCCTCCTGGGTGTCTGGGGGAGCTCATACACTGACGCATCCAGGGTATAGGGGACTCACCATGGAAAGCAGGAAACCCCTCCCACTTCCTTGTCAGAGGAAGTGTGTATACTGCTGCAGCCAGGGTAGAGCATATTCGCCCTTCCAGGTGGAAGACCCTTTTCACATGGGTGTCATGTGGAGCTCATATACCGCTGAAGCCACAGTAGAGGGACCTTGCCCCTCCAGTCAGCAGACCCCTCGCTCCTGGCAGTCATGGGAGCTCATATACCCCAGCAGATATGATAGAGGCAACTCGCCTCTCCAAGCGAAGACCCCTCCCACCTACGTGTGTGTGTGGGGGCTCCTATACTGCTGCAGCCAGGGTAGCAGGGACTCGCCCCTCCAGGGGAGAAAACCCTCCCACTTGGGTGTTGGGGGAGCTCCTGAACCTCTGCAGCCAGGGTTGAAGGGATTTTCCCCTCCAGTCAGGCGATCCCTCCCACCTGATTGACAAGGGGAGCTCCAATCCCACCGCAACCAGTGTAGAGGAAACTCGCCCCTATAGGCGGGAGACCCCTCCCACCAGAGTTCTAGGGAGCCAAAGTAGAGGGGACTCATTATTCCAGGCGGGAGACCCCACCAAACTTGGTGTCAGGGGAAGCTTCAATACTGCTGCAGCCAGGGTAGAGAGGACTCGCCCCTCCAGTCAAGAGAACCCTCTACCCTGGATGTAGGGGAAGCTCCTATGGAGTAGCTCGTGTAGAGGGGACTTGTCCATGCAGGCGAAAGACCCCTTGCACCTGTGCTTTGGGGTGGGTCGAGCTTTTATACAGACTTAGCCAGGGTAGAGGGGACTTGCCCCTCCATGAGGGAGACTCCTCCCACTTGGGTGTCTGGGGGAGCTTGTATAAAACTGCAGCCATTGTAGAGGGGACTTGTTGCTTCAGGCCGGAGACCCCTCTCACCTGGGTATCAGGGGAGCTTGTATCCTGCCACAGCCAGGGAGAGGGGACTCAGCCTTCCAGGTGGGAAACCACTCAAACCTGGGTGTCGGGACATGCTTGAATACTGCCACAGCCAGGGTAGAGGGTACTCGCACCTCCAGTCAAGAGACCCCTCTAACCTGGCGGTAAGGGGAGGTCCTATATCCCCTCAGCCAGAATAGAGGGGACTCGCCCCACCTGGGTGTCTGGGGTAGCTCATATACATCCACAGCCAGAGTAGAGGGGACTCACCTCTGAAGGCGGAAGACCCCTCCCACCTGGGTGTCAGGGGAAGCTTTTATACTACTGCAGCCAGGGTAGAGCATACTTTCCCCTCCAGGAGGAAAACCCCTTTCACGTGAGTGTTGGGTGGAGCTCTTATACCTCTGCAGCCATGGTAGAGGAGACTCGCCACTCCAGGGGGGACCCCATCCCATTTGGGTGTCATGGGAGCTCCATTACCCCAGCAGCCATGGTAGAGGCTGTTCCATGTGGGAATCCATGGGAATTTGTATACCTCTGCAGCCAGATAGAGGGGACTAGCCCATGCAGGCGGTAGACCCCTTCCACCTGGGTGTTCTGGGGGTGGGAATCTTATACAGCCACAGCTAGGGTAGCAGGGACTCGCCACTCCTGGGGAGACACCTCTCTTTCCTGGGTATTGTGGGAGCTTCTATACATCCGCAGCCAGGGTAGAGGGGTCTCTCACCTCCAGGTGGAGACCTTTCCCACCTAGTTGTGTGGGGAGCTCGAATACAGCTGTAGCCAAAGTTAAAGGGGACTCACCCCTACAGGCGGGAGACCCCTTTCACCAGGGTGTTGGGGGGAACTCCTATACTGCCACAACTAGGGTAGAGGAGTTTGCCTCTGCAGGCAGGAGAACCCTCCCACCTGGGTGTCCTGGGAGCTCTTATAGGGCACCAGCCAAAGTAGAGGGGACTAGCCCCTCCAGGCGGGAGACCCATCCCCCCTGAGTGTCAGGGGTAAGTATTATATCGCCTTATGCAGGATAGAGGGGATTTGCCACTTCATGAGAGAGACCCTTCCCACCTGGGTGTCTGGGGGAGCTCCTACACCACTGCAGCCAGTATATAAGGGAATCACCCCTCTAGGCAGGAGACCCCTCTCAACTGGATGTTTGGGGGAGCTCTTATACTGAGGTAGCGAAGGGAGAGTCAACTAGTTCCTCTAGGAGAAAGCACCCTCCCACCTGGGTGTCAGGGGAAACTCATATAATGCTGCATCAAGGGTTGAGTGGACACACTCCTCTAGGCAAGAGACCCCTCCCATCTTGATCCAAGGGCAAGCTTGTATTTTCATTTAGCCATGGTAGAGGGGCCTTGCTGTTCCTGGTGGGAGACCGCTCCCACCTGGGCTTCAGGTGGAGCTCTTAAACCACTGCAGCCATGGTAGAGGGGACCTGGTCCTGTAGGTGGGAGACTTCTCCCACCTGGGTGTCCTGGGAGCTCTGTATGGCACCAGCCAAATTAGAGTGGACTCTCCCCCTTCCAGGCAAGAGACCCCTTCCACCTGTGTGTGGGAGGTGAGCTTATATACCTCCACATCCAGGATACAGGGTCTCTCCTCTCAAGGCAAGAGACCCCTTCTACCTGTTTGTCAGGGAGAGCACTTATACTGTCTCAGCCAAGGAAGAGGGGACTTCCCCACCAGGCGTGACTTTCCTTCCACTTGGTTTTCCGGGGAGAGCACCTATACAGCCACAGGCAGGGTAGAGGGGACTCTACCCTTCAGGCTAGAGACTCCTCACACCTGGTTGTCAGGGGAACTCCAATACTGCAGCAGCTAGTGTAGAGGGGACTCAGCTCTCCAGCCAGGAGACCCCATAACCTGGGTGTCAGGGGGAGCTCCTATACCACCAGAGCCAGAGTAGAGGGGACACGCACCTCCAGGTGGAAGACACCTCCCACCTTTGTATCAGGGGAAACTCATACACTTCTGCAGTCAGGGTAGAGATAACACGCTCCTCCAGGTGAGAGACCCCTACAAACTTGGTGGCAGGGTGAGCTTTTATTGTGCCTTAGCCAGAGTAGAGGGGGCTAGCCCCTCCAAGCGGCAGACACCTCCCCCCTGGGTGTTGGGGGGAGCAGGAAAAAGCTGCAGTCAGGGACTGCTGGCACTTGCCCCTAAAGGTGGGAGACCGCTTTCACATGGTTTTCAGGGTGAGCTCTTATCCTGCCACAGCCTTTGTAGGTGGAACTTGCCCATCAAGGAAAGAGATCCCTCCCCCATGCGTGTGGGGGGTATCTCCTTTGTCTCCAGAGCCAGGGTGGAGGGAACTTGCCTCTTCCAGTGGAGACCCCTCCCATCTTGGTATGGTAGGGGAGCTCCTATACTACAGCAGCCAGATTAGAGGGGACGTGCCCCTCCAAGCAGGAGACCCCTCCCATCTGGGTCTCTAGAAAAGCTGGTAAACCCCTGCAGCCAGGGTAGGGGGATGTCCTTCTAGGTGGGAGACCCCTCCATCCTGTGTGTCAGGGGGAGCCCCTTAACCACTGCAGCCAGGTTAGAGGAGACTCGCCCCTCCAGGTGGGAGACCCTCCCAACTGAGTTGGGGGGGAGCGCCTATACCGCTGCAGCCAGAGTAGTTGGGCATCACCCCTCCATGCAGGAGTCCCCTCCCACCAGAGTGTCATAGGGAACTTGTAGATCACCTTAGACGGGTTAGAGGAGGCTTGCCCATCCAGGCAGGAGACCCCTCCAACCTGACTGTCATTTTGTGCTCATATACCACTCCAGCCATGGTAGAAAGTACTTGCCTCTCCTGGCAGGATATCCCTCACACCAGGGTGTCAGTGGGAGCTCATATACCACAACAGTCATGATAGAGGGGACTTGCCCCTCCATACAGGAGAACTCTCCCACCTGGGAGTCTGGGGCAGCATGTATACCTCCACAACCTTTGTACATGGGACTCGCTGCTCCAGTTGGGAGATTCTTCCCACCTGTGTGTCAGGGGGATATCATATATCACCAAAGCAAGGGTAGTGGGGACTTGCTCATCCAGGCAGGAGACCCCTCCCACGTGTGGGAGGTGGGTGTGTGGGAGATCCTATAATGCCATAGCCAAGGTAGAGGGGACTCTCCCCTCCAGGGGGGAGACCACTCCAATCTTGGTTTCATGGGAAGCTATTATACTGCTGCTGCCAGGGCTCCTCCGGGAGGGAGACCACTTCCACCTGAATGTCCTGGGGAGCTCTTAAACTGCTGAAGCCAGGGTAGAGGAGACTCGCTCCTCTAGGCGGGAGAACCCTTCCACCTGGGTTTCAGGGGGAGTTCCTATACCGCTGCAGCCAGGGTAGAGTAGACTTGCCCTTTCAGTTGGGAGACCTTTTCCACCTGGGTGTCTGTTTGAGCTCTTATATCTCTGCAGCCAGGGAAGAGGGGACTCACCCCTTCAATCATGGGACCCCACCCACCTGGGTGTCCTGGAGAGCTGGATTACTGAAGCAGCCGGGGTAGAGGGGACTTGCCCCTACATGCGGGAGACACATTTCACCTTAGTGTTTGGGGGAGCTCCTATGGTGGCACAGCCAGGGTAGAGGGAACATGCACCTGCAGGAGGAAGACTCATCCCTCCTGGGTGTACTGAGAGTTCATATAGCAAGAGCTAAAGTAGAGGGGAATCACCCTTCCAGGCAGGATACCCCTTTCACCTGGGTGTCCAGAGAGCTTGTATACTGCCAAAGCCAGGGTAGAGGGGACTCGCCCGTCCATGCAGAAGACCACTCCCATCTGTGTGTAGTGGGGTGCTTGTATACCGCCTTAGCCAGGGTAGAGGGGAATTGCCCTTCCAGGTGGGAGACCCCTCCCACCTGGGTGTCTGGAGACAATGTATACCGCTACAGCCAGGGTAGAGGGGACTCATTGCTCCAGGCATGAGACCCCTACAACTGGGGTAGGTGTGAGATCCTTTACCTCAGTAGGTATGGTACAGAGAACTCACCCCTCCAGTGGAGAGACAAATCAAACCTGACTGTCAGGGAAAGCTAGTAAACCACTGCATCCAGGGTCGAGGGGACTCTCCCTTACAGGCAGGAGACCCCTCCCAACTTTGTATGCTAGGGGAGCTCCTATACCACAGCAGCCAGAATAGAGGGGACTCGACCCTCAAAACAGGAGACCACTCACACCTGGGTGTCTGGGATATCTGGTAAAGCCTCTCAGCCAGTACAGAGTGAAGTCACCCCTCTAGGTGGGAGACCCCTCCCATCTGGGTGCCAGGGGAAGCTCCTTAACCACTGCAGCAAGAGTAGAGAGGACTCACCTCACCAGGCAGAAGACCCCTCCCACCAGGGTGTCAGGTGGAGCTCATATTGCCTAGCAGCCAGGGTAGAGGTGACTGGAACCTCCTGGTGAGAGACACCGCCCACCAGAGAATGGGAGTAACTCCTTTACTGCCTTAGCCAGGGTAGAGTGGTTTCACCACTCCAGGCAGAAAACCCCTCCCACCTGCGTGTCAGGTGGAGCTCATATATCCCAGCAGTCAGGGTATAGGTGACTTGTACCTAGAGGCAAGAGACACCTCCCACCTGGGAACGGGGTAACTCCTACACTGCCTAAGCCAGAGTAGAGGGGAAGCCTCCCTGCCAGGCAGAAGACACCTCCCACATGGGTGTCTGGTGAGGGGGGGATTTAATACAAGTGCAGATAGAATAGCAGTGAATCACCCCTCCAGGCTGGAGATCCCTCCCTCCTTGGGGTAGGAGGGGGCTCTTATACCCCTGCAGCCAGGGCTGAGGGGACTCACCCCTTCATGTGGGAGACCCTCCCACCTAGGTGTGGGGGTGGAGCTCATATACCACTGCAGCCAGGGTACTGGGGACTCACCCCTCCAGGCAGGAGACCTCTCCCACCTAGGTGTCTGGGGGAGCTTGCATACCACTGCAGCCAGGGCAGAGTGAGCTCGCTTCTCCAGGAGGGAGACTCCTTCCACCTGGGTATCCGGGGAGCTCCTATAACGCTGAAGCCAGGGTAGTAGGGACTCCCACCTCTAGGCGGCAGACCCCTCCAACCTGGATGTCAGGGGGAGTTCCTATACCATTGCAGCCAGGGTAGAGTGGACTTGCACTTCCAGTTGGGAGACCCCTCCCACATGTGTGTCTGCCTGAGCTCCTATACATCCACAGCCAGGGTAGAGAGGACTCAACCCTCCAATCGGGAGACCCCTCCCACCTGGGTGTAGAGGGGAACTCCTATACCACTGCAGCCAGAGTAGAGGGGACTAGCTTCTCCAGGCCAGAGACCCTCACACCTGGGTGGAAGGGAGAGATTCTTTACCACAGCAGCCAGGGTAGAATGGACTCACTGCTCCAGGTGAGAGACCCATCCAACCTTGGTGTCAGGGAGAGAGAGTATACCACTGCAGCCACGGTAGAGGGGACTCAACTCTTAAGGCTGGAGACCACTCCCATTTTGGTATGGGGTGGGGAGAACTTATACCACAGCAGCCAGAATAGAACGGACTCACCCCTCCAAGCAGGAGACCCCTCCCACCTGGGTGTCTGGGAGAGCTGGTAAACTCCTCAGTCAGGGTAGAAGGAAGTCACCCTTCTAGGCGTGAGACCTCTCCCAACTGTGTGTCAGGGGAAGCTCCTTAACAGCTGCAGCCAGGGAAGAGAGGACTCACCTCTCCAGGCGGAAGACCCCATCCACCTGATTGTTAGGTGAAGCTCATATACCCAGCCAGGATGTCTGGAAGAGACTCGCACTTCCAGGCCAGAGACATTTCTCACTTTGGAATGGGTGTAAATCCTATACCGCCTTAGCCAGGGTAGAGGGGACACACCCCTCTAGGGGGAAGTACCCTCCCATAGGGGTGTTTGGCGAGAAGGGGATCATATACACCTGCTGCAGGGGTAGCAGCGACTCGCCCCTCCAGGTGGGAGACCCCTCCCTTCTGGGAGTAAGAGGAGTACCTTTTACCCCCTCAGCCATGGTTGAGGGGTCTCGCCCCTTCAGGCAGGAGATGCTCCCACCTGTTTGGGGGTGGGAGCTCGTATACCACCGCAGCCAGGGTGGTGGGGACTTACTCCTCCAGGCAGGAGATACCTCTGACTGAGGTGTCCCGGGGAACTTGTATACCACCTTAACAAGCTTAGAGGAGACTCGCCCATCCAGGCGGGAGAGACCTCCAACCTCGGCTTTCGGCAGGAGCTCTTATACCACCACAGCCAGGATAGGAAGTACTTGCCCCTGCTGGCGGGAGACCCCCTCCCACCAGGGTGCCAGAGGGAGCTCATATACCACCACAGCCAGGATCAAGGTGACTCACCCCTCCATGCAGGAGATCCCTCCCACCTGAATGTCAGTGGGAGCTTGTATACCTCTGCAGTCAGGGTAGAGGGTACTCACTGCTCCAGTTAGCAGACCCTTCCCACCTATGTATCAGGGGGATCTCCTATACCTACAGCCACAGCCAGGGTAGAGGGAACTTGCTCCTTTAGGCAAGAGACTCCTCCCACCTGTGTGTGTGTGTGTGTGTGTGGGGGGGGTGATCCTATACAGCCACAGTCAGGGTAGAGGGGACTCACCCCTCCAGGTAGACACTCATCCAACCTGGGTGTCAGGGACAGCTAGCATACCATTGCAGCCAAGGTAGAGGACACTGGCCCCTCCAGGCGGGAGACTCCTCCCACCTGGCTGTGTGTGAGGGAGATTCTATACCTACACAGGCAGGATAGAGGGGACTCTCCCATCCTTGCAGAAGACTACTTCCACCTGTGTGTAGTGGGGCACTTGTATACAGCCTTATTCAGGGTAGAGAAGACTTGCCCCTCCAGGCGGGAGACCCCTCTCACATGGAGTCTGGGAGAGCTTGTATACCACCAGTCAGTGTAGAGGGGACTCATTGCTCCAGGCATGAGACCCCCCTCACACCTGTGTGTATTGGGACCTCTTATATGGCAAAAGCTAAAGTAGAGGGGACTCGCCCTTCCAGGCAGATACCCCTCCCACCTGTGTGTCAGAGGATCTTGTATACCATCAAAGCCAGGGTAGAGGAAACTTGCCCATCTATGCGGAAGACCACCCCACTTGTATGTAAGGGAGCGCTTGTATACTGCCTTAGCCTGGTTAGAGAAGACTTGCCCCTCCAGACGGGAGACCCCTCCCACATGGATGTCTATGGGAGCTTGTATACTGCCACTGCCAGGGTAGAGGGGACTCATTGCTCCAAACCAGAGACCCTTCTACCTGGGTGTCAGTGGGAAGTCATGTACCCCACAACCAGTGTAGAGGGTATTCGTCCTCAAGTCTGGAGACACTATAACCTGAGTGTCAAGGAGCTCCTATATCAAGAGCCAAGGGAGAGGGTTCTGGACTCTCCAGATGGAATATCCCTTCCACCTGGTTGTCAGGGGAGTTCATATACTGCTATAGGCAGGGTAGAGGAGATTCGCCACTCGAGGCAGGAGACCCCTCCCATCTTCGTGTATGGTGGAGCTCCTATACCACTGAAGCCAGAGTAGAGAGGACTCACCTCTCCAGTCCAGAGACGTTCCCACCTGGTTGTCAGAGGGAGATCCTTTACCACAGCAGCCCGGGTAGAGGGTACTCGTCCCTCCAGGTGAGAGATCCATCCAACTTGGATTCAAAGGAAATCTAGAATACCTCTGCAGCCAGGAAAGAGGGGACTCGCTTCTTCAAAATGGAGACACCTCTCACCTTGATATGAGGGAGAGCTTGTATACCACAGCAGGCAGAATAGAGGGGGCATGACCCTCCAAGCAGGAAATACCTCCACCTTGCTGTCTTGGAGTGATGGTACACCCCCTCAGTCAGGGTAGGGGGGAGTCACCCCTCTAGGCAGGACACCCCTCCACTGGGGTGTCAGAGGGAGTTCCTATACTGTTGTAGCTAGAGTGGACTTTCCCTTTCAGTTGGTAGACCCTTCCACCTGGGTGTCTGGGTGAGTTCCTATTCCTCTGCCACAAGGGTAGAGGGGAATCGCCCCTCCAATCGGGAGACCACTCCCACCTGGGTGTGTGAGGGGAGATCCTATACTGCCACAGGCAGGGTAGAGAGGACTTGCCCCTACAGGTGGGAGACCCCTCCCACCTGGGTTTCAGGGGATGCTCTTATTCTGCTCTAGCCAGCGTAGAGGGGACTAGACCCTCCAGGAGGGAGACCCCTTTCACCTGGGTGTCCTGGAGAGTTCATATACCACTGAAGCCAGGGTAGAGAGGACTCGCCCCTCCAGGCGGAAGACACCTCCCTTATGGGTGTCAGGGGAAGTTTCTAACTGCTGCAGCCAAGGTAGAGCAGACTTTCCCTTCCAGTCGGGAGACCCTTCCAACCTGGGTTTCTGAGGGAGCTTGATTACTGCAGCAGCCAGTATAGAGGGGACTCGCCTCTACAGTCGGGAGACCCCTCCCACCTGGGTGTCAGCAGAAGCTCCTATTGGGCCACAGTCAGAAAAGATGGAATACCCCTGCAGGTGGACGACCCCTCCCACCTGGGTGTACTGGGAGCTCTCATATGGCAAGAGCTAAAGTACAGGGGACTCGCCCTTCCAGGTGGGATATCCCTCCCAACTCGGTGTCTGGGGGAGCTTTTATACTGCCAAAGTCAGTGGAGAGGATACTCGCCCTTCCATGCAGAAATCCACTCCCACCTTTGTGTTGGGGGTTGCTTGTATACTGCCTTAGCCAGGGAGTAGAGAAGAATTGGTCCTCCAGGTGGGAGACACCCCCATCTGGTGTCTGGGAGAGCTTGTAAAGAGCCACAGCCAGGGTAGGGGGGACTCATTGCACCAGGCGGGAAACCCCTCACACCTGGGTGTCAGTGGGAGCTAGTATACCCCTGCAGCCAATGTAGAGGGGACTCACCTCTCCAGTCAGGAGACCTCATAACCTGGGTATCGCGGGGAGCTCCTACAACTCTCCTATATTGACACAGGGGAGAGGGGACGCAACCGTCCATGTGGAATATCTCGTCAATCTGTTTGTCAGGGGAGTTCATGTACTGCCGCAAATAGGGCAGAGGGGACTCGCCACTGGAGGCAGGAGACCTCTCCCACCTGGGTGTATAGGGACCTTCTATACCAGTGCAGCCAGGGTAATGGGGACTCACCCCTCCAGGCTGGAGACTCTCACACCTGGGTGTCAGGGGGAGATTCTTTACTGGAGCAGCCAGGGTGGAAGGGACTCGCCCCTCCAGGTGAGAGACCCATCCAAACTGGGTGTCAGAGAAACCTAGTAAACCACTGAAGCCTGAGTATAAGGGACTCACCCCTTCAGGAGGGAGACCCCTCCCATCTGGGTATCAGGGGGAGCTTGTATACCACAGAAACCAGAACAGAGGGAACTCACCCCTCCAAGCAAGAGACCCCTCCCACCTGGGTGTCTAGGAGAGCTGGTATACCCCCTCAGCCAGGGTAGAGGGAAGTCACCCCTCTAGAAGGGAGATCCCTCCCACCTGGATGTTAGAGGAAGCTCCTTAACCCCTTCAGCAATGGTAGAGTGGACTCACCCCTCCAGGCAGAAGACCCCCTCCCACCTGGGTTGAGCTCATACACCCCAGCAGCCAGAGTAGAGGCAACTCGCACCTCCAGCCAAGAAACATTTCCCACCTGGGAATGGGAGTACCTATAGCCCCTTAGCCCAGGTAGAGAGGACTCACCCCTCCAGGCAGAAGACCCCTCCCACCTGGGTGTTTGGTTGAGCTCCAATAACTCCCCAGCAAGGGTAGTGGGTACTTGCCTCTCTGATAGGTAGACCCCTCCATCCTGTGTGTCCCAGGAAGCTTTATTACTGCAGCAGCTAGGGTAGAGGGGACTTGATCCTACAGGTGGGTGACCCCTCCCACATGGGTGTAGTGGGAGCTCTTATATGGCAAGAGCTAAAGTAGAGGGGACTCGCCCTTCCATGCAGGATAGCACTTCCACCTGGGTTCTGGGAAAGGTTTTATACAGCCTCATGCAGGGTAGAGGGGACTCATTGCTCCAGTTCGGAGACCATTCCCTTCTGGGTGTCTGGGGGAGCTCCTATAAAGCTTGTATACCCACAAAGACATTATACAAGAGACTCACCCCTACATTCAGGAGACCCCATATCCTGGGTTTTGGGGAGCTTCTATAAAGCCGGAGCCAAGGGAGTGGGGACTGGACTCTCCTGGTGGAAGATACCTTCCACCTGGTTGCCAACAGAGTTCATATACTGTCACAGCAGGGTAGAAGGGACTTGCCATTTGAGGCAGTAGACCCCTCCCACCTGGGTGTTGGGGAGATCTCCTATACCACTGCAGCCAGGGTACAGGCGACTTGCCCTTTCAGGCGGGAGACCCCTCACATCTGGGTATAGAGATGCTTTTATACCAAAGCAGCCAGAATAGAGGAGACTTTGGCCTCCAAGCAGGAGACTTCTCCATCTGTTTGTATGGGACAACTGGTACAACCTCTCATCCAGGGTAGAGGGAAGTCACGCTCCCACCTGGGAATCAGGGGAAAATCCTCAACTGCTGCAGCCAGGATAGAATGGATTCACCCCTCCAGGCGGAGGACCCCTCCCACCTGGGTGTCAGATGGAGCTCATATACCCCTACATCCAGGGTAGAGGCAACATGCACCTGAGGCAAGAAACACCTCCCACCTGGGAATGGGGGTAACTCCTATACCACCTTAGCCAGGTTAGAGTAAACTCAACCCTCCAGGTGGAAGACCATCCAAACTGTGTGTCAGGTGCAGCTCATATAGCCCAGCACTAGGGTAGAGGCAAATCACACCTCCAAGCAAGAGACACCTCCCACCTGGGAATGGGTGTAACTCCTATACTGCCTTAGCCAGGTTAGAGGGACTAGCCCCTCAAGGTGGAAGACCCCTCCCACCTGGGGGTCAGGTGAGCTCATATATGCCAGCAGCCATGGTAGATGCAATCCTCACCTCCAGGTTTGAGACACTTACCACTTGGTGATGGGGGTACCTCCTATACCTACTTAGCCAGGGTAGAGGGGATTCACCCCTCCAGACTTATGAACCCATAGCATGGGTGTTGGGGGAGCTCCGATACGGCCAGAGCCAGGGAACAGTGGACTCAACCCTCCAGGTGTAATATCCCTTCCTCCTGGTTGTCAGGAGAGTTCATATACTCCCACAAGCAGGGTAGAGGGGACTCACCACTGGAGGCAAGAGACCCCTCCCAACTGGTTGTAGCGGGACCTCCTATACCACTGCAGGCAGGGTAGAGGGGCCTCACCTCTCCTGGCCGGAGTCCCACCAACCTGGGTGTCAGGGGGATATAATTTACTGCAGCAGCAAGGATAGAGGGGACTCGCCCATCCAATCATGAGACCCTTTCCACCTGGGTGTCTGAGGCAGTTTGATTACTGCAACATCCAGTGTAGAGGAGACTTGCCCCTACAGGCTAGAGACCCCTCCCACCTGGGTGTACTGGGAGCACTTACATAGCAAGAGGTAAAGTAGAGGGGACTCGCCCTTCCAGGCAGGATACCCCTCCCACCTGGGTGTTGGGGGAGCTTGTATACCACCAAAGTCAGGGTAGAGGAGACTCACCCTTCCATGCGGAAGTCCACTCCAACCTGTGTGTAGGGGGTTGCTTATATACTGCCTTAGCCAGGGTAGAGAAGACTTGGTACTCCTGGCAGGAGACCCCTCCCACCTGGGTGTCTGGGAGAGCTTGTTTACTGCCACAGCCAGGGTAGGGGTGACTCATTGCTGTAGGCGGGAAACCCCTCCCACCTGGGTGTCAGGGTAAGCTAGTATACCCCGCAGCCTTTGTAGAGGGGACTTGCCTCTCCAGTCGGGAGACTCCATAACGTGGATATTAGGGGGAGCTCTTCTACCGCCACAGCCATGGGAGAGGGGACTCGCACCTCCAGGCGGAAGATCCCTCCCACCTGTGTCTCAGGTGGAGCTCATATACTCCAGCATGCAGGGTAGAGGCATGTCGCACCTCCAAGAGAGAAAAATCTCCCACATGGAAATGAGGGCTACTCCTACACTGCCTTACCCAGGGTAGAGGGGACTGGCCCTTCCAGGTGGAAGACCCCTACAACATTGGTATCTAGAGAGGGAGGGTTTGTATACAGCTGCAGCTGGGGTAGCAGCGACTTGCCATCCAGGCAGGAGACCCTTCCCTACTGAAGATAGGAGAGGGCTCTTATACCCCTGCAACCTGGATGTCTGGGAAATCTGGTAAACCCCTGCAGCCAGGGTAGGGAAAAGTCACCCCTCTAGGCAGGGGACCCTTCCACTCTGGGGGTCAGGGGAAGCTCCTTAACCTCTGCAGCCAGGGTAGGGTGGACTCTCCCCTCCAGGTGGAAGATCTTTCCCACCTGGGTATCAGGTGGAACTCATATACCCCAGCAGTCAGGTTAGAGACAACATGCACCTCCAGGCGAGAAACATCTCCCACCTGTGAATGGGAGTAACTCCTATACGCCCTTAGCCCATGTATAAGGGACTCACTCCTCTAGGTAGAAAATCCCTCTCACCTGGGTGTAAGGTGGAACTCATATACCCCCCAGATAGAGGCAACATGCACCTCCAGGCGAGAGACACCTCCCACCTACGAATGGGGGTAACTCCTATATGGCCTTAGCCAGGATAGAGGGGACTCGCTCCTCCAATCGGAAGATGCCTCCCACATGGATGTCTGGCAAGGGGGAGGGGTTGTTATACAGCTGCAGCTTGGGTAGCAGCAACTCGCCCCTTCAGGTGGGAGACCCCTTCCTACTGAGGGTAATAGGGGGTTCTAATACCCCCACAGCCAGGGTTAAAGAAACTTGCCCCTTCAAGCGGGAGACTCTCCCACCTGGGTGTTAGGGGTAACTGGTACACCACCTAAGCCAGGGTAGAGGAGAATTGCCCATCCAGGCGGGATACCCCTCCAACCTGGCTGTCAGCGGGAGCTCTTATACCATCATAGCCAGGGAAGAAAGTACTTACCTGTCCTTGCGGGAGACCCTTCCAACTAGGGTGTCAGTGGGAGCTCATATACAGCCACAGCCAAGATAGAGGGGACTTGCCCCTTCATACAGGAGACCCCTCCCACCTGGGTGTCAGGGGGAGCTCTTATACCACTGCATCCATGATAGATGATAATTTCACCTTCAGGCAGGAGAACCCTCCCACATGGGTGGTGGGGGAGCTCTTATACCGCCACAGCCAGGGAAGAGAAAAAACACTCCTCCAGGAGGGAGACCCCTCACACCTGGGTGTAGGGGGAGCTCCTATACCGCTTCAGGCAGGGTAGAGGGAACTCTACTCTCCATACTGGAGACCTCTTCCACTTGGGTATCTTGGGGGGCTCCTATAACACTGCAGCAGGGTAGAGGGGACTCTACCCTCCTGGCCGGAGATTCCTCCCAATTGGATGTCAGGGGAGCTCCTATACTGCAGCAGCCAGGGTAGAGGGAACTCCACCTCTAGGCGGGAGACCCCTCCCATCTGGGTGTCTGGAAGAGCTGGTACACCCCCTCAACTAGGGTAGAGGGAAGTCACACCTCTAGGCGGGAGACCCCTAACACCTGGGTGTCAGGTGGAGTTCATATACCCCAGCAGCTAGGGTAGAGGCAACTCACACTTCCAGGCAAGAGACACTTCCCATCTGTGAATGGGGGCAACTCCTATAACTGCCTTAGCCAGGGTAGAGGGGACTCGCCCCTCCAGGAGGAAGACCCCTCCCACGTGGGTGTCTGGCAAGGGTGGGGTTGTATACAGCTTCAGCTGGGGTAGCAGGGACTCGCCCTTCAGGCGGGAGACCCCTCCCTATTGAGGGTATGAAGGGGCTCTTATATATTCACAGCCTGAGTTGAGGGGACTCACCCCTTCAGGCGGGAGACCCTACCACATGGGTATCATACGGAACTTGTATACTACCTTAGCCAGGGTAGAGGAGACTCACCCAACCAGGCAGGAGACCCCTCCATCCTGGCTTTCAGTGGGAGCTAATATACCACCACACCCAAGGAAGAAAGTGCTTGTCCCTCCTGGAGGGAGTCCCCTCCAACCTGGGTGTCAGGGGGAGCTCTTATTCCACTGCAGCCATGGTAGAGGGTACTTTCCCCTTCAGGTAGGATACCACACCCACCTGGGTGTCTGGGAGAGCTTGTATACAGCCACAGCCAGTGTAGAGGGGACACACTGCTTCAGGCAGGAGACTCTTCCCATCTGGGTGTCTGGGGGAGCTCATATACCCCCACAGCCAGTATAGAGGCAACTCAGCCCTCCATTTGGGAGATCCCATATCCTGGGTGTTGGGCGAGCTCCTATACAGCCAGAGCCATGGGACTGGTGCCTCGAACCTTCAGGCAGAAGATCCCTTCCACCTGGTTGTCAGCGGAGTTCATATATTGCCATAGCAGGGTAGAGGGGACTTGCCACTGGAGGCAGGTGAACTCTCCCACCTGAATGTAGGGGGAACCTTCCATACCACTGCAGCCAGAGTAGAGGAGACTCGCCTCTCCAGGATGGAGACCCTTGCACCTGGGTGATAGGGGGAGATCCTTTACTTCTGCAGCCAGTGTGGAGGAGACTTGACCCTCCAGGAGAGAGACCCTTCCAACCTGGGTGTCAGGGAAAGCTAGTAAACCACCTTAGCCAGGGTAGTTGGGACTCGCCCCTTCAGGCAAGAGACCCCTAATGTATGGTTATGGGGGGGAGCTTGTATACCAAGGCAGCCACAATAGAGGAAACTCGTTCTCCAAGCAGGAGACCCCTCCAATCTGGGTGTCTGGGAGAGCTGGTACGGCCCTCTAGGCAGGAGACCCTCCCTACCTGGGAGTCAGGGCAAGCTCCTTAACCTCTGCAGCCAGGGTAGAGTCGACTCGCCTGTCCATGCAGAAGACCCCTCCCACCTGGGTGTCAGGTGGAGCTCATATACCCTAGCAGCCAGGGTACAGGCAACTCGCAGTTCCAGGTGAGTAACACCTCCCACCTGGGAATGGCAGTGACTCCTATACCCCCTTAGTCCAGGTAGAGGGGACTCCCTCCTCAATTTGGAAGACCCCTCCCACCGGGGTGTCAGGTGGAGCTCATATACCCCAGGAGACAGGGTGTAGGCAACCTGCACCTCCAGGTTAGAGACACCTCCAACCTGGGAATGGGGATAACTCTTATACTACCTTAGCCAGAGTAGAGGGGACTCACCCCTCCAGGTGGAAGCCCCCTCCAAGATGGGGGTCTGGTGAGAGTGGGTTCTTGTACAGCTGCAGATGGGGTAGCAGCTACTCGCCCCTCCAAGTGGGAGACCCCTCAGTACTGAGGGTAGGAGGGGGCTCTTATACCCCACCAGCCAGGGTTGAGGGGACTCGCCCCTTCAAGTGGGAGACCCTCCCACCTTGGTGTTGCGATGAACTTGTATACCACCTTAGCCAGGGTAGAGGAGACTGGCCCATCCATGCAGTAGACCCCTCCTACTTGGCTTTCAGTGGGAGCTCATATACCACCACATCTAGTGCAGAAAGTATTTGTCCCTCCTGTCAGGAGACCCATACAAGCAGGGTGTCAGGGGGAGTTCACATAACCCCACAGCCAGGATAGAGGGGAGTTGTTCCCCCTGGCAGGAGACCCATCCAACCTAGGCTTCAGGGGGAGCTCTTATATCACTGACGCCAGGGTAAAGGGGACTCACCCGTCCACCTGGGTGTCCAGGGATGCTCCTATACTTCTGAATCCAGAGTTAAGGGGACTGGCACCTCTATTCTGGAGACTTATTCCACCAGTGTGTCAGGTGAGCTCATGTACTGCCAAAGCCAGGATACAGGCGACTCGCCCTTCCAGGTGGGAGGCCCTTCACACATGGGTGTCTGGGGGAGCTTGTATACTTTTGCAATGAGGGTAGAAGAGAATCTCTGCTATGCTTGGGAGACCCTTCCCACCTGTGTGTCAGAGGGATCTTGTATAAAGCCAGAGCCAGAATAGAGGGGACTCGCCACTCCAGTAGCGAGATTCCTTCCACCTGAGTGTCCTGAGGTGCTGCTGTACTACTGAAGTCAGGGTAGAGGGGACTCGCATATCTAGGCAGGAGACCCCTCCCACCTGAGTGTGTGGGAGGGAGATCCTATACCACCACAGCCAGGGTAGAGGGGCATGGCCCCTCCAGGTGGGAGAACCCTCCCACCTGGGTTTCAGCAGGAGCTCTTACATCATTGCAAACAATGTAGAGGGAACTTGCCCCTCCAGGAGGGATACCCCTTCCACCTGGGTGTTCTGGGGAGCTTCTATACTGCTGAAGCCAGGGTAGAGGGGATTTTCACTCCTAGGTGAGAGACCTATCCCACCTGGATGTCAGGGGGAGTTCCTGCACTGCTTCAGCCAGGGTAGAGCTGATTTGCCCTTCTAGTCCTGAGACCACTCCCACCTTGGTATCTGGGTGATCTCCTATACATTCACAGCCAGGGTAGAGGGGACTGGCTCCTCCAATAGGGAGACCAATCCCAACTTGGTTTCTGGGGGAGTTTGATTACTGCAGCAGCCAGGTTACAGGGGACTCAACCCTATGGGCAGGTGACCACTCCCATTTGGGTAGAGAGGACAAGCCACTCTAGGTGGGAGACTCTTCCCACCTGTGTGTAGGCGGGCTTTTATACCACTATAGCCAGGGTAGAGGGCATTCCCCTCTCCAGGTGGAACACTCCTCACACCTGGGTATTGGGGGGGAATTGTATTCTGCCTTAGCCAGGGTAGAGAGGACTCTCCTCTGTAGGCCAAATGTCCCTTCCACCTGATTTTCAGGAGAGTTCATATACTGCCACAGGCGGGGTAGGGGGGACTCACCACTCAAGGCGGGAGACCCTTCCACCTGGGTGTCAGGAGATCCTTTACCCCACTGCAGCCATGGTAGAGTGGACTCTCCCCTCCAGGCAAGAGATCCATCCAACCTGGGTGTCAGAAAAAGCTAGTATACCACTGGAGCCAGGGTAGAGGCAATCGCCCATTCAGGTGGAAGACCCCTCCCATCTGAGTAATGGGGGAACTCGAATACAAAAGCTGACAGAATAGAGGGGACTTGCCCCTCCAAACAGGAGACCCCTCCCACCTCGTTGTGAGGTGGAGCTCATATACCCCAGCAGCAAGGGTAGAGGAAACTCACACCACCAGGTGAAAAACTTCTCCCACTTGAGAATGGCAGTAACTCCTATACTGCTTTAGTCTGGGTAGAGGGGACTCGCCCCTACAGGTTGGAGACCCTTCCCACATGGGTGTCTGGCGAGGGGGCTTCTTATTCAGTTGAAGCTGGGGTAGCAGTGACTGGCTCCTACAAGTGGGAGACCCCTTCCTCCTGGGTATAGGAGGGGGCTCTTATACACCCCAGCCAGTGTTGTGGTAACTTGGCCCTTCAGGCGGGAGACCTCCCACCTGTGTGTGAGGTGTATACCTCTGCAGCCAGGGTAGTGGGGACTCGCCCCTCCTGGAAGGATGCCCCTCCCACCTTGTTGTCCAGGAGAACTTGTATACCACCTTAGCCAGTGTATAGGAGACTCGCCCATCAAGCTGGCAGACCCTTCCAACCTGTCTTTCAGTGGGAGCTCATATACCACCACAGCCAGGGTAGAAAGTACTTTCCCCTCCTGGTGGGAGACCCTTACCAATAGGGTGTCAGGGATGAAAGGAAAGTTACCACAACAACCACAGTCACCACTGCTTTATTTCAGCAGTGTCAAAGAGGAGAAAAAGAGAGAGTGAAAGAGAGAGAGAGAGAGAGAGAGAGAGAGAGAGAGAGAGAGCAAGGGAGGGCAAAAGCAAGAGAGGGAGACAGTGAGAGCAAGAGAGGGGTCCCCAGCAGGAGAGAGCTTCTATAGCCAAATTCTAATGAGGTCTCTGGGTCTGCAAACTGCCTTGTTGGTAGACCATGATGAGACCACACAGTAGTTTCTAAAGGAGTCATCCTCTGCCTTCAGGCAGACAGAGAAGGGGTCATATGTGGGTTTATGTTGCACCAGACTGGTGGGATTCATGTGTTCTGCCTTGAGTGGAGTTGAGTATTCAGACTTGATGCAAATAGGTGATAAAGGACCAGACAGAGGTGTGTTTGAGTGTGTGGGTTATCCTGCAGACAACATAGTTCAGCTAGTCCTGCACCTAACATTCCTCCCTTTTAGTTTTTCTAAGTTAAGGGAGGTGGGGGGCAATGCATAATCATTTTGCAAATTCCCGCTGAGAGGGGGTGGAGTGAGTCTGACCTGGGAGATCTGGGAAATGTTCAGGGACAGGCTTGGGAATACCAGGGTGGCTAGAGATAACAACCAGTGCCTATAGACAGTTATCTCATAAGGGCAAAGTCCATAATGTTTCCTTGAAGCCATAGGTTGTCAACTGTATCAAACCATTTCTGAGTGGATGAGATCCTTGGTATCAGCCCTTGGTCCTGTCTTAGGGACTCTAGGAAGTATCAGAAGTGGCTTGGTTGAATTCAGTAATGTTAAGGGTGACTGCCCATTTGCAGCCAGTGGAAGAGCAATTGCCTTGATCCATAAATTGAGAGTGGGTGGTGTCGTCCTTCTGCCAAGTTGCTTGGATGTTAAAGTGCCATCTCTAGTTGGGCTAGAAAATGAGGATTGGGGTTTTTGGAAGATGTGGAGCCTCTAAGTGCTGTTGTGGCCTTTGGAGTCTAGTTGAAAAACCTGAGAAATGAAGGTTGGACAATTTTCTATGTCTGGGTGGTGGTGGGAAGTCCAAACCTGGGAATAATCTCCTCAATGAGGATGGAGGTGATGGTGTCATCAATTTCCCTGCATGTAGGGAAGGCTTCTATCCAATCTGAAAAAGTATCAACCAAAGTAAGTAGGTAATGAAGTTTTTGTGCCTAGGCATGTAAGTGAAGTTGATCTACCAGTCTTCATCTGGCGGGTGGCTCATTTCATGTGTGGGGACTTTAGGTTTAATGCTTCCTTGTGGGGATATTGTAGAGCAGACAGAACAAACAGAGTGGACATGCTGGAGAGGAGGTCTATTTTCTAGGAAGGGAAAGAGGGGTTTTAAAAACTGTAAAAGGGGTTAAAGAGGGTTTTAGATGAGGGCAGAGTCTCTGGAGCCACAGGAGTTGGTCATGAGTCCTAGGTCTCCGTCTTGGGCATCAGGGTTGGTAGTCTTAAAGAAGTAGTAGATTGACCAGCTGATTGGTGAATTCATGTATCTGATCTTGCAGAAACTTCTGTAGGCAACTTAATGGTCATGGTCCTATTAGGAGAAACATAAATTTGACTAAAAGGAGTACTGGTAGGGGGAGGAGCCAAGGCCATACTTCACTGAACATTCCCCATGGAGCCTGTTGGCCTAGTTCCTGTCTCCTCTTTTCTAGGTGTTTTTGTCCTTCATTACTCCCAGGAATGACTGTGTTTTGACTTAACTCTTTTTTGTAGGTGTTTAAGATCAAGCTGGTCAAAATTGACTTTGTTTCTATCTATTGTTAAGAGCCAGCTGAGTTCTCATAGGGGTTGCTCATGGGGGAACTTGAGAGCAGCTTCTTAGTTCTGCTAGTGCCATTTTTGCTAGGATGGGTCCAGGTCTTGCTTGACCAGGTGGCTTCCCTTGGAAGCATCAGGGATGTCTCCTGTCTTCAATGACACTGCTATTCACAGAAAGTGCTCTGATTGGATTTTCATTCTCCAGTGGTCTCATTAATCACCATGATCAGGATGTTATGTGGCCCAGAGTTGCAAAGCTCTTTAAAGAAGTTCTCTGTTGCCTAGATTCAGACTGAATCAGAGCGTAAGAGCCAAATATTGGTTTTCATGGCCATTTTAATTTAAGTCTTGATCTTAAACATCCAGCAAATTCAGTTTCGCAAGTCTTAAATTAAGAATATGGGGTTTTAGCTGAAGTCTGGCCTTCTTTGGAGTCATTCTGTCATGTAGGGTGGTAGTAGGAGCAAATGTGACTCCATTTTGTTTTATGACTTTATCCTGTAAAACAACCATGTCAAGTAGAATAGTCATGACTGGAGCAAGATGTTCTTTTCCTTTTGCTATAGAAACCTTTAAGAACACAGAACTACCTATTGGGGTATTGTTTCTGTAACTAGGGTAACAGGGCTCTGTTTCTGTAACTGGGTTGACTGGGTTATCTGTGATTCGTTAGGCTTCCCTCTGCTTGACTGCACTGTCCTGCTTCTGTAACCTGGCTTGCTTGCATTGGCTAGACCCCCTGAATATCCCTTTTGCGGTTTTCAGGCTTATAAGGAGTGCCCTTGCAATTGTTCGGGGCTGATCAGGGGAACAGCTTTACGTTCTGGTCAGCCTCCACCGGTGTGCTTCAATAAAGGCTTGATTCAATTATATGTGAGTGGTTTGGAAGTCAGTTTATGAAACCCTGGGACAAAGCTTTAACTATAACAGTAGTAAGATGAGAGACAGAGCCTTATCTCAGGTAAGTTGAGGGTCTTCATAAATCTTAGGTAAAGTGTTCTAGTATTGAAGCTGATCTTTGCTTTTAAATATCATTTCATAAAGTTTACATATATTGTTTTTTCGAGGTCACATGAATGTTAGATAACACAATATGACATTACATTTAAAATGTACCCCAGTATATAGAACTCAATGTTAATCTTATTGATAACAAGTCCAGTTATAGAAAATTAAATGATATAAATAGATCTCCAATATGTTATTTTTATAAGCCTAAAATTACATGTAACCTTTTGGAGAACACCAGCTTGATATAATGTTTTTAAAAAGCTTATATAAAGATTGATAGAATGTTTTATATAAAGATTGATATAATGTTTTTTAAAGCTTTATATAAAGACTATATACCTGGAAAATATGAATACATTTAATACACAAAGAAGAGTAGTAGTACCACAATTACTATTGATGTTTTTACATTAATCAAGTTTAGCTCTTAAAGAAATAACATATTACAATATTGCAAAATAACAATTGTTGTTTAACTATACTTGTATAATGCTTAATTTCATAAAGATTACTTGCTCAAAAAACTTACATATATAACCCACTTACATAGACTTTCTTTATCAATTACTTAATCCTATATAGCCAACATATGCAGACCTTCTTTATTACTTTCTTAAAACCTCTTGTTTACTTAATCATATTACAATATTGATTACAATATTGCAAAATAAAATTGTTGTTTAACCATAGTTGTTTAATGCTTAATTCTTTCAAGATTACTTGCTCAAAACCATTACATATATAATCCACTTACACTTACCTTCTTTAAAAAAATTAGAGAGAGAGAGAGAGAGAGAGAGAGAGAGAGAGAGAGAGAATTTTAATATTTTTATTTTTCAGTTATCGGCAGACACAACATCTTTGTTTTGTATGTTGTGTTGAGGATTGAACCCGGGCCGCACACATGCCAGGCGAGCCATGCTACCACTTGAGCCACATCCCCAGCCCCATACAGACTTTCTTTATCACTTACTTAAACCTATATAGCCGATGTATACAGACCTTCTTTATCACTTGCTTAAACCCTCTTATTTTCTTAATCATTTAGACTTTCTTATTCAAAAAACTTTTTCCCTTCTATTAAATTCATACCTAGAACCTTCTAATTTCTCTTTCTGATCTGTTAACCCCTTCTTTATTCATATTTTGAAACAATCCTTGTAAATTTCTGAATTTATGCAAAATATTCCATTTTAATAAGAGATATTTGGTATTTGCAGTGAACAGTTAATCACATTTGTTTACCATTTCATGAAAACATAAACAATGTTTAAGTATATAGAATTATAATGTTGTGGGGATGGACAAGAGGCAAGGAACCTAAAATAGTACCAAATATAGGGAAACATTTTTATTTGGTTGTGGCCAGATTCAGAGTGCACAACTTATGCTGTAATCAATTAATCCCATGAACCCCAAGTTTAGGTAGTTTCATAATTTTCTAACAAGTATGTAAGGGGTGGAGCTCAGAAGTTCCCAATATGCAGAATTTTACATAAAAGCAGTTTTTTTTTCTCTGTTCTGGGCAAGTTAACCATTCAAAGACACCTGAGAAGGGGAGAGCTTCTTTTTCCCTTTCTTTTCTCCCCCTGACAGCTGTTACCATGGAACCCCATTGATAACTTATTTTATCTTAGAAATTTAGCCATCTCTGTGAAGCCCAGCTCAAGGCCCGAGGCCCTACATATTTTTGTGAAAAACTAGTAAGGGGGTGTCCAGCACCTGGATTGCTGTTTCCTGTTTTTTTTTTTTTTTTTCATCCAGTGGCCAAGTAAAACAGAGCAACATGAAAAGTGGAAGTTTAGCTACATTAAACTTTTCTTTAGAGATTCTTTGCTGACAGTTCTAAAATCAGTTATGGAGAAGCTCAGTTAAGACTTTTCTGTGGGCCTGGGTAGGGAAGAGGAAGATGGGAATGTGGGGTTGACAAAACTAGGGTGGATCTGAGAATGAGGAAGGAGATGTAAAATAATAATGGGAAAGGAGTTTGATATTTTCCCTAGCAAGGAAAACCTGAGCAGTAAAACAGGTAGAGCAGAGTGGAAGACAGGAATGAATATCACAAAAAGCCTGTAAGGGATGTTAAATTCTTAGTAACCTGTTTTCCGTGATGACAAAGAAATTTAAAGGCTATTTTTACCAGATCTGGGATAAGGATCCAAGATCTCTCCTCAGTTAGTTTGAGCTTTGGGTAAACTGGTAATAGGACATGGTGGGAACATGTGTGGACATCAAAAGAAGATAAGAGGAGTGAGTGGGTGCAGGGATAACTTCAATACCTGCTACCCCAGCAAGGAGGCAATGGTTTCAGGAAGGGCGGTGGTTTGGGTTTTTGATCTATTAATTGGAGGGGAGAAAGCAGAATATTGAGGTTGGGGAGATGGTGGAGGGGCTGGGGCAGAAGGTTGAGTGTGAGGACCTATTTGAGCCAGGTGATAGGATGGAGGTGCATCAGCAGGGTCAAAAGTAGTGGATAGTCTGGAGGAAGAGAAGATTGAATATCAGTGGTTGTTGTGGTTGGTTTGCAAGCTAGAAAAATTGGAATAGGATTGCAAGAGGTTCAAAGAGCAGAATTGGATTGGAGCAAGAAGAAAGCTTGGACATAGGGGCTCTTTACCCATTTTTTCAAATGCTCACAGTAATTGTAAAGATCACTTAGAATGGAAGGATCCAGAGACCCAAAAGGGGGTCTTTTATTTTGCTTGTCTACGTGATAAGTGGGCCAATCCTGGGTGCTACATTTGATCAGTTTTTTTGGTTTGATGTCTGGTATCAAGGAGAGTGTTTTGAGGTTATTCAAGAAGCATGTTAAGGGAGAGTAAACCAGCAGCGAGTACACATTTTCCATTTTGCAAACATAATATAAGGGAGAGGGAAGGGAATGCAAACATAGTATAGGGTAGAAGGAAGGAGATGCAAAAGTAGTGTAAGGGAGAGGGAGGAAACTGATTTATTGGTAAAAGGATCTTCCCTGTTAGAGCCAAAAATCAGGAGTTCCTAGTGGCAGGTTTGGGCTGCAGAGATTTGTTGTCACTTAATCCTGACAGTAGAGGCTCCCATCCTGGACAATGCCAGAGCCATGGAAGACCTTGGCCAAAGCTTTTTGGGACCCCTGATGGAGAGACCAGAGATTCCCATGGCCTGAAAAAGGGGAGAGAGAGACAAAGGGGTGGTAAGTGTATCTGTAGCAGCCATGTCTTAAAAGTGCGAGGACTAGGACTTTATGAGATCATCAAAAACTGTGAAGGTTTGGGTGGGGTGTGATGTTCAGTTCTCTGTTATGTGTTCGCAGAGGTTATACAGTCCTTTGAGGGTGACCTACAAAACCAATGCTTGTAAACCAGCATCTGGGAGTGGGAAGGGAGATAAATTTGAACCCAAGAGTCCAATCTACCAAAGGAAAGAGAGAGAGAGAAGAAAGAGAGTGCAAGGGAGAACATAAGCAAGAGAGGGAGACAGAGAGCACAAGAGGTGGACCCGGCAGGAGGGAGTATTTATAGCCAAATTCTAATGGGGTCTCTGGGTCTGCAAGCTGCCTTGTTGGCGGAAAATGATTGGATCACACAGTAGTTGCTAAGGATGTCATTTTCTGCCCTCAGGCAGATGGGGCAGGGGTCAAATGCGGGTTTCTATTATACCAGACAGGTGGCAGTAAATTGATCAGCCTTGAGTGGGGTTGAGTATTCAGACTTTATGAAAATAGGTGATAAAGGACCAGACAGTGGAGGGTTTGAGTGTGTGGGTTATCCTGCAGCTAAAGTTTGTTCAGATATCCTGCAGAAAACTTACATCAGCCTGTCCTGCACCTATCAAGGGGGAGCACATATACTCGCCCCTCCATGCACGAGACCCCTCCCTCCTGGGTGACCTGCAGAGCTTGATTACTACAGCAGCCAGACTAGAGTGTGTGTGTGTGTGTGGGGGGGAGCTCGTACAATGCTACAGCTAGGGTAGAGAGAATATACCCCTGCAGGTGGAAGACCACTCCACCCTGGTGTACTGGGAACTCTTATATGTCAAGAGCTAAAGTAGAGGTGACTCGCCCTTCCAGGTGGGATATCACTCCCACCTGTTGTTGGGGGAGCTTGTATACTGCCAAAGCCAGGGTAGATTGGACTCACCTATCCATGCAGAAGACCACTCCCACCTGTGTTTAAGGGGTGCTTGTATACTGCCTTTGCCAGGGTAGAGAAGACTTGCCCTCCGAACGGGAGAACCTTCCCACCTTGGTATCTTGGAGAGTTGTATACTGCCACAGCCAGGGTAGAAGGGACTCATTGTTCCTGGCAGGAATTCACTGCCACCTGGTTGTCCAGGGGAGCTCATATACCCCTGCAGCCAGTTTAGAGGGGATTCACCTCTTCAGTCAGGAGACCCCATAAACTGGGTTGTGGGGGGAGCTCCTATACAGCGAGAGCCAGGGTAGAGGACACTCGACCATCCAGGGGAAAGATCCCTTCCACCTTGTTGTAAGGGGAGTTCATATACTGCCATAGGCAGGGAAAAGGGGACTCACCATTAAAGACAGGAGACCCCTCCCACCTGG
Source organism: Marmota flaviventris (assembly GCF_047511675.1). Taxonomy (NCBI): domain Eukaryota; kingdom Metazoa; phylum Chordata; class Mammalia; order Rodentia; family Sciuridae; genus Marmota; species Marmota flaviventris. Next base: position 23,836,664 of record NC_092517.1, read on the forward strand.
CTATAGGGGGGAACCCCTATACTACTACAGCACGGGTCAAGGGAATTTGCCTCAGCAGGCTGGAGACCCTCTCACCTGGGTGTTGGGGGAAGATCATTTACCACCACAGACAGGGTTGAGGGGACTCGCCCCATCAGGTGGAAACCTGCCCACCTGGGTGTGGTGGAGGGGAGCTTATATAATGAAGCAGCCAAGGTAAAGGAACTCACCCTTCCAGGCAGAAGACCCCTCCGACCTTGGTGTCAGGGGAAGCTCCTATACCACTGTAGTCAGGGTATAGGGGACATTCCCCCTCAGGCAGGAAACCCCTCCCACCTGTGTGTCAGGGTGAGCTCATATATCATCCTAGACAGGGTAGTGGTGAGTCATCCCTAAAGGTGGGACCCCTCCCACCTAGGTGTCCTGGGTTGGGGTGCTCCTATATAGCTCCAGGCAAGGTAGCAGGGACTTGAAACCCCAGGCAGAACAACACTTTCACCTGTGTGTATGGTGGAGTGCTTATCTTGCAGCAGCCATGGTAGAGGGGAATTGCTCCTCCAGGCAAGAGTCCCCTCCTGATGGTCAGGGGGAGTCCATATACCTCCACAGCCAAGATACAGTAGACTCACCCCTCTAGGCCAGAGACCATCCCATCTGGGTGAATGAGGGAGCTCCTATACTGCTACTGCCAGGGTAGAGGGGACTCGCCCCTCCAGGCCAGAGACCCTCCCTCCTGGGTATCAGGCGAGCTCCTTTATGGCCACAGCCAGGGTAGAGGGAACTCATGCCTCCAGGTGGGAGACCCCTCCCTCCTGGGTGTCCTGGAGCTTCTATACTGCATTAGCCAGGGTGGAGGGTGCTCTCTCCTCCAGGCAGGAGGCCCCTCCCATCTGGCCATGGTGGGGGGACTTGTATACCTCTTCATCCAGGTGGGAGGGGACTCACCCTATTAGGCGAGAGACCCCTAAACCCTGGTTGTAAGCAGATCTTATATACCGGCAGAAACAATGAAGAGGGGACGAGCCATTGGAGGAGAGAGACCCCTCCCACCTGTGTGTGTGTGGGAGCTCTTATACCACTATAAAATGGGTAGTGGGGACTCCCCACTCCAGACAGCAAAACTCTCCCACCTGGGTGTTACGCTGGAGCTTGTATACAACCTTAGCCAGGGTATAGAGGACTCGTCACTTCAGGCGAGAGATCCCTCCAACCAGGGTGTCTGGGGGAACCTCCTGTACCATTGAAGCCAGGGTATAGGGTATATGCCACTACAGTTGGGAGATCCATCCCACCTGGCTGTTAAAGGGAACTCTTCTACAGCTGCAACCAGGGTTCAAGGGACTCACCCCTCCAGGCTGGAGATACCTCCCACCTGGGTGTTGGAAGGATTAGTGTACCTCTGTAGGCAGGTTAGAGGAATCTCGCCTCTCCAGGCTGGAGACCCCTCCCACTTTTGTGTCAGGGTGGGGAGCTCTTATACCACTGCAGCCAGGGGAGTGGGTACTCGCGCCTCCAGACAGGAAAACCCTCCCACCTGGGTGACGTGGGGAGCTTGTATACCACCTTAGCCAGGATAGAGAAGACTGGCCCCTCAAGTCAGGAGACCCTTCCCACCAGGGTGTCAGGGGGAGCTCTTATACTACAGCATTCATGGTAGAGGAGAATTGCCCCTCCAGGCAGTAGACCCTTCCACCTATGTGTCCGGTTGGTAGGCTCATATACTGCCCTAGCCAGGGTAGAGGGGTCTCTCCCCTGTAGTCGGAAGATCCTTCCCTCTTGGGTATCAGGGGAGCCCCTATACCAGAGTATACTGCAGCAAGGGTAGCAGGGACTTGCCCCACTAGTCGGGACTCTTCTCCCACCTGGGTGTTGCAGGGAGCTTGTATACCAAGTTATCCAGGGTAGAGGGGACTGGAGGTGCAACTAACCTCTACCCTGGCTGTGGATGTTTTGAGCTACCCCCAACACCTAGGTGTGAGGGGTCTCCCTCCTATAGTGGTGAGTCCCCTGCACCCTGGCTGAAGCAGTATCAGAGATTCCCCTGACACCTATGTGGGAGGGGTCTCCTGCATGGAAGGGGGAGTCACCTCTACCTTGGCTGCTGGGATTTAGGAGCACCCCTGACACCAAGAGGGAGTGGTCTTCCATTGGAAAAGGTGAGTCCCCTCTTTCCTGGCTGCAGAGGTATATGGGGAGAAAGGGGAGTAAGGGGAGTAGGTCTCATGCCCCAGATTCACTGCAGGGTGTCAGGATTGAGGATTAGGCCCAAGGATGAAGGATGCAAAAGCCCCCAGGCAAGGGGCACTGCTACCTTGTTCCAAAGGAAGACTGCAGGGCCAAATATCCCAGTTTCAGCCCCTGGCTCTGGAGAGCACCCTGGGAAAGGGATCTGGAAAAGGAGCCTGGCAGGGACAAGGACAACAGGAGGGCTGAAGGAGGGCACAGCATGAAGTGATGGATGAAGGGTATTTGTGGGGTGCAGGCCAAGACCATAGAAAACACCTCAGACTAGAGACCTAGAGGAAGGCCCAGGCTAGAGGAGAGCAAGGAAGGGTGGGGCCAGACAGGCAGGGGCTGCACTAGGGTTTTGAGATGCAGGGAAGCCAAGGGGAATAGGGAAGCGGCCCCAGCAAGGTGCATAGTTCAAGCACAGAGAAGCATGGAGCAAGAAGGAACTCCAGAAGCTCAAAAGAGGAGCTAGTTCAGGGAATGGAGAGCCAACAACCATTGCTAGAGCAGGTGGCTCAGGACAGTAGACTTTTCTAGGGACTGAAGGAAGGGGATCCATCAGGAGGAGTGAGGCTTGAGACCCAGCACCACTGCCAGGTGTCAGGGTTTCTGGTGCTGCCCCAAGGGCCTAGGGAGAGTACGTAGCCCAGTTGAGGGTCAAGATTCTATTTCCCATAAGATGTACTGTCTCAGATGAGGATCAAGGGACAGGAACAAGGCCAAAGGGACTTGCAAGGGACAGGGGCAAGGAGTATGATATGAGGGCAAAGTGGGTGGTCATGGTGGATGCAGAGAGGGGCAAGAGTCAAGACCCAATCAAGGAGCCCAGGTAAGGTACTTACCCCACCAAAAGGTATTACGGACCCAATGATCAGGAGGACCCTGCTCCAAGAAAAATCAGTAGGAGAAGGAAATATAGGATCGGATCTAGGATGAGGACACAGAGGGCTGTGCAAAGGGCATAGAGGCGAGTGAGCTAGGGGGCCAAATCAAGGGGTGTGCAGGTCAGACATGACAGGAAGAGACACCAGAGAAAGGAATACAATCCAAGTAATGAATATGGAGCTAAGCCTGGCAGCCAGGGCAGGAGATTGTAGGGCAAAGGGTCAGGGTGAAGAAGGGCTGGGGTGGGCTGGCTTAGGGGCAGCTTGCAAGGCTAGAGGTCAGGAGAGGGAAAGCAGGGCATCTCCAAGGGCAATGTCATCACTAGGCCCAAGTCTACTCCCACTTGTCAAGTTTGAGCAGCAATGGGGGCCCAAACGAGAGGCCCATAGGGATCCTTCAGGACCCGGAGGCCAGTCAATTCATCTCCTCTGCCCCAGATGAGTAGATCCTCAGAGAGAGACCAGGACAAAAGGAGGAAATTGTGAGGGATCCCTTTGGTCCAGGATTGGGGGGGGGTGTTGTTGGGGATCCAGCAACCATTGGAGACTAGAGAGAAGCAGGAGAAGGGGAGGGTCCTGACAATGACAAAATAAAACAGTACAAAGGGAACAGAAGAGAGGCATAGGAAAGGGGCCCAGCAAGGGGCCTGAAATCAAAGACAGGGACAGGGGCAGGGTCCTGGAGAAGGGCGACCGGAGGGTCCAGCAAGGATCCAGGCCCAAGAATTGGGAGCCAAGTACCAGGACCCGGTCCTGGGTCCCATGAAAACAAACAGGGCTGGGGAGGGGAGAAAGAGGAGCAAGGGGCAGGGATACGTTTTTTCAAAGGGAGCCCACAGAGCCAAGAGGCCCATATCAAGTCACTGGCCCAGGTGAGCATCCTGGGAAGGGGATCAGGAAAGTGGGCCTGGCAGAGACAGAAAAAAACAGAGGGTGGAAGGAGGCCTCAACCTGAAGTGTCGCAGGACAGGTGTGAGTGGAATGGAGGCCAGGATTCCATAAAGGTGCCTAGGCAAAAACCTAAGGGAGGACCCAGGCCAGGGGAGAGCAGGAAATGCTGGTGCAGGAAGCAGGAGCTGCATGAGGGTACTGCAGTACAGGAAAGCCAAGGGAACAGGGAAGCAGCCCCAGGGATGGGCCCTCAGACAATGCCCAGAAATACAGTGAGCAAGAAGGGCCACCAGAGGTTCAAGCGAGGAGCCAGGCCATGGAAATGATAGCCAAGAGTCCAGGGCTTGTGCAGGGGACTCAGGAGAGTGGACAAGGTTTGGGAGGAAAGGCAGGGGATCCAGCAGGGAGCAATCAAGTTCCAAGCCTAGGGCCACCTCCATGTTTCAGGGTTTCTGGTGCAGGACCAAGGACCCAAGGAGAGCAATGGGCCCAAGCAAGGGGTAGGGCAATGTTTCTCATAAGGCACACAGACTCAGATGAAAATTCAAGGCCAGAATCCTGACAAAGGAGGCCAGGACAGGGAAGCGGGGCAGAATGAGGATGATGGGAATGCATGGCTGAGGGTTGGGGTAGGTGTGTTGTGGAGCAAGAGCCAGTACCCAAGCCAGGCACCCAGGCACGGGACCCACTTGATCAATGTTGATGAGGAATGCAAGGACAGGAGACCTGTGAGTGCCAGAAAATAGCACAAGGTGAAGAGGATAAAGGGCCTCCAGGAGGACCAGGAGAAGCCAAAGGGAACAGAGGGGATCCAGCTTGCGGGCCCAAGAGGAGGCCCCTAAGTCAGACCCAATATGAAGAGACTCCATGCTATGTCAAGGGCCATGAAGAATGCAGTCAGGGGCTCAGGCAAATGCCCAGGCCCAGGGATTGTAGTGCAAAGTGTTAGGTTTAGGGAGGGCTGGGTTGCAGTGGGGGCAGCATGCAAGAAGAGACAGCAGGGGAGGGAATGGAGGAAATCGCTCAGAGCTGGGTTGGAGCAAGTCCCATGTTAACTGCCAAGTCTCAATGTTCAGGCAGTGAAGGGGTCTCAGGCGCACTCGCATGGCTATGTTGCCCATAGTGAGCATTAAGGGTAAAGAGGCCAGCAAACTCCACTCCTATGCCCCAGGTGAGGAGATCCTCAGGGAGGGACCTGGACCAAAGGAGGGGCCAAAATGGTACTGTGAGAAGATACCTGATTGACAGAGGTGGGTGGGGTTAGGATGCCAGGACCCATTTGAAGACAAGAGGGCTGAAGGAGGGCACAAGCTAAAAGGGCACAGGTCAGGTGTGAGTGTGGTGGGGCCAGGATCCCAGTAAAGAGTACAGGCAAGGGACCTAGAGGAAGGCCCAGGCTCGGGGAGAGCAAGGAATGCCAGCCCGAAAAGGCAGGCCTCCACTAGGGTACTATAGTACAGGGAAGACTAGGGGAGAAGGGAAGTAGCCCCAGCAAGGGGCCCTCAGAAAATGCCCTCTGGTGAGCAAGAATGACCACCTGAGGCTCAAGCGAGGATCCAGGCCTGGGAATGGAGAGCTAAGGGCCAAGGCTGTGGTAGGGAATACAGGAAAGTGGAGAGGGCTTGGGAGGGAAGGCTGGGATCCATTCCGTGAGAGTCAGGTTCGAGTGCCAGCGCCCCTGCCAGGTGGCATATTTTTGGGTATATGACCAAGGGCCCAGGGAGAGCAAGGGGCCAACATGATGGCCAACATGAGGGGCAGGGCTCTGATTCCACAAGATGCGTGGCACAGATGAGAATCAAGGGCCAGGGACCAGGCCAAAGGGGCTTGGCAAGGGACAAGTCCAGGAGGACAGTGACCACACGGTATGGCACAGGGTTGTGGTCTGTACAGTGAGGGGCAAGAGCCAGGACCCAAGCAAGGATTCCAGGTAAGGAACTAACCTGCACTAAAGACGATTAGGAGCCCAAAGAGCAGGAAGCCCGCTTGCGAGGGGAAAGTGCTACAAGAAGGAGAGAAGGGGCAGTGCTAGGATGCGGAGACAGAGGGCAGCGCACAGGGCAAGAAGGGGAGCTTAATAGGGGACCCAAGAAAGGGGCCCCCAAGTCTGTCCTGACAACAAGATACCCCCAAGGGAAGCAACGTGACACAAGGTACGCGATCAGCGGCTCAGGTGAGCGGCCTGGTCCTGGAATTAGAGGGCAGAATGTCAGGGTTAGGAGAGCTGGGTTGGGGTAGGGGCAGCATGCAAGGCTAGAGAGCAGGGCTTTGAATGGAGGAGATCGGGCAGGGCAAGGTCAACACTTGGCCTTCAGTGGTCAGAGACCAGCCAATACCACTCCTCTGCCCCAGATAATGTAGATCCTCAGAGAGGGACCTGGATCAAAGGAGTGCCAAAGGAGGGCACTATGAGGGAATATCTTGTGTCCAGATTTGGGGGGATTCGTGGGGATCCAGGACCCATTCTTGGAGCCCAGCCTAGGAAGAAGCAGTGGGAGGGGAGAGTCTGGGTAATGCCGAGTTAGCACTGTACTGTTGTAAGGTCAAATGAGGCAAGGCACCGAACATAGCATGAAACAGTTTTATTTGGCTGCAGCCAGAATCAGAAGGTACAGCTTTTCCTGTAATCAATCAATCCCCTGAACCTCGATTTCAGGCAATTTCAGAATTTTATACCCAGCATGTAAGGGGAGGGGCTCAGAAGTTCACAGTCTAGAGAAGTTCACATAAAAGCAACTTTTTCTTTCACTGTTTTGGGCATTTAATTCTTCAAATACAACACCTGAATAGGGAGAGCTTCTTTTCCCCATTTTCCTCTCCCTGCCAGTTGTTACCATGCAGCCCAGTTGGTAACATATCTTAAAAATGTAGACATCTCTGAGAAGCTCAGCTCAAGGCCAGAGGTTTTTTTTTCCACATTTCTACAAACTACTATACAGGATATGTTTGTGAAAAATTAGTAAGGGGGTGCCCAGCACCTGGAGTGCTGGTATCTTCTCTATCAGTGACCAAGTAAAACAAGCAACAGGAAAATAGGAAGTTTATGTACACTGAACATTTTTGCAGAGACTCTTTTGCTAAAAGTCCAAAAATCAGCCATGGTGAAGATTTCTTTAGAATCCCAGGAAAGACATTTCCATGGAGAAAGGGGGTGTCACTTAAAATCCCCCTTTAATGATGCTGCCCATAAATTAATCCTTTAAATTTAAGAGCATCATTACCATTATATTGGCATAAGGCCTTATATAATGTCAAAACCTTAGTTGTTGTCATCTTTTCCAAAGCAGCTTTCAAAGTAGACTCCTTAGTTTTAATGCACAGTGGAGCCAAATATGGGAGCAATAAACAGGTTAACATCAGAATTCCCACTATAGTGGTTAAGCTTTTAAATCTACATATGTTTTCAACCATCTTCCAAAAGCATGTTTGGGACCCAAAGTTGAATGCCCTTCTAGGTATGCACTAGCAAATTTGCTAGTTCTCTTGTGTTTTTGGCTATATTCTTAACTGTCTATTGTCATCCATTTGGATGCTACAATCTGAGCTCTTGAACTCTCCACATATTTCTCTTTCCTCAGGCAGTAGATAATCTAGTGCCAAGCAGAATTGATAGTTAGCCACTCATGTCAGGTCTGTTTTGTGGCTAGGAGGTCAAAGGCTGTGGCAGTCTGATTAATAATAATTTCTAGTACAGCTTGTAGGTGAATAATTCTGTTTAACATGTAGGAGTTATATACCTCTAACTGACATTTTGTGCCCAGGTAGTGGGACCATAAATGGCAGTGATTCTCTGGGGTGGCCAGTTATCTTCACCCAAATATTGGTGACTTCCTAAATCAAGTAACTTCCCAATGGACATCTTTTATCTTTCCAAACAATCATCTATACTTTGCATTCCTCTGGCAGGACAGATCCTAAATATATGTTTTACCACCTCTTGATTATACTGCATTGTCTTGACTTATGGTTCACATGATCTCCATGGTTGAAATAGGAGTAGAACAGAACCTCTTAAGTTTATCAAAGGAACCAAAATAAATAATAGACTAACGTTAGGTTAGCATATGTTAAACTGTATAAATTAACAAAGCAAAACTAATAAAACCAAACAATTCCTAGAAAATTTTTATAAGCAAGATAAAAAATTATAATTTTTTTTTACACAGTGTCCAGTCAGTAGGAGTTACTGTTATCAAACCAATAGCATACCCCAGAGAATTATGTATATATCTAGATGCAAGGGGTGCCAATTTATTATAGTATAAGAACTATCTTATGGGCTGGGGATGTGGCTCAAGTAGTAGTGTGCTCGCCTGGCTTGCAGGCGGCCCAGGTTCAATCCTCAGCACCACATACAAACAAAGATGTTGTGTCCGCTGAAAACTAAAAAAATAAATATTAAAATTCTCTCTAACTCTCTCTCTCTCTCTCTCTCTCTCTCTCTCTCTCTCTCTCTCTCTCTCTCTCAGTCTCCCCCTCTCTCCCTTTTAAAAACAAACTATCTTAGGGGTTGAAAGCGTTCATTAGCCCTAGTGAGAAGTTTATCTTTCACCGTGCATTGATTAGGCAGGCCATCCTGTGTGGGGGAAGCAAGGCCGTAGTCTCCTCAAGCTTTGGCTGTGCTTACACAAGTCAGCATCCATAGTGACTGAAGCTGGGCTGTTGTCCTTCTGACCCTCAAGTTTCTCTGGTGCTCCTTTTTTTCTAGACAGTCAGCTTCAAGTGTGTAACAGCATCTGGAGTGCACACACAGTCCGCAGCTGCAAGCTTGAGTCTGGTGTAGTCAATCAAGGGACCTATTTCTGTATACTTGACCACAGTTGGCATGGATAAAATAGCAGGGAAAAGGTCCTTCCAAATAAGTTTAGGTGTTTGAATATTCCATTCTTTGATGCAGAATCCATCTCCATGCTTTAACGAGTGTGCACCTGTGGTCAAATTTAGTGGCAATCTTTCTCTAACCCATTGGTTGAGAACCTGTAACGTTTTCCCTAAGTCCTGAAGCTGTCTTCTCACGATGAATTCTCCTATTTCTCTTAAGTCTCCCAATGGTCCTCTAATAAGAGGGGGGGGGGGCTCACATACACTATCTTATAAGGAGAGAATCCAGTCCTCCTAGTGGGAGTGAATCTAATCCTCAGCAGTGTCATAGGGAGAAGTTCATCACAATGTAAGTGAGTCTCCTGACACAGCTTATCCAATTGAGACATAAAGTCCTGTTCACCATTTGAACTCTACCAGAACTCTGCAGCCTATAGGCAGTAAGTAACTTCCATCTGATGTTTAATTCATTGGTCAGTAATCATATCACTTCTGCCCAAAATATGTCCCATTGTCTGAGCCAACAGTTATTGGTATAAAAAATCTGGAATCATTTCTCAGAGAAGCTTCCTGGTTATCTCCCTTGTTTTTCCAGGGTGGGTGGGAAAGTATTCCACCTAGTCAGACTAGGAACACACGAAAACCAAAGGTTACTTATAGCCCTGTGTCATGGTAGTTCAGTGAGTCTACTTCCAAGTCTTCAAAAGGTGCTCCTCCTATTGTTTGGATTCCTGATTGGAGCTCTGGCCCCTGACAAGGTTTATTGTGAACACAAGATTCATATTCTTTTCAGAATTTCCAGGTGTGAGCCAGAGGACATAGAAATGATGACTCAGAAATGTCTGAAGTGCTGTATGTCCAATGTGTTCTCCTATGGAACTGTTTGATAAAGGCTGGGGCTAGATTCTCCAGGATGGCTATGCCAGATGTCACAATATCTCCATCATTCTCCTGGGTGAAAATATTATTTTTCAGTCTTAAACCATTTACATTCATGTTGGGAGTATGTTGCCTCCCATTTGGTTTAATAGTCGGCCATGCAGAAGGGCAGTCTTTAAATCTGGGACTGGATTTTCTTCTCATTTCTTGCAGACAGTTCTCTGGCCTCTCTGTCAGATCTCCAGTTGCCCTGAGAAACCACAGAGTTTCCCTTTCGATGACCTTGGGAATATATAATCACAACTTTCTGGGGAGCCCACAGTACATCCAAAAGTTTATGAATTTCTTTCCCATACATCATGGTTTTTATTTTTCTGAGTTAATGAGCCCCTTTTCCTTACAAAAGGTCTTATGAACATGAAGGGTAGTGAATGCATATTTTGAGTCTATGTAAATATCCACAAAGACTCCTGCTTTCAACTGAGGTGCTTGAGTCAAAGCAATAAATTTTGCTTTTTGTGCTGAGGTTCCCTGAGGCAGAGGTTTTGCCTTAACAGTAGAGTCCAGAGTGACCACTGCATATCTAGCAAAACATAACCCATCGTTCATAAAACTTCTTCCATCTGTGAAGTACTCCATATCCAGGTCCCTGAGGGCTGGTCTGCCAGGTGGGGTCTGCTGGAGAACATTTCATCCATGACTTCATTACAGTTGTGCTCAGGTTTTCCAGGTCCAATGTGCAGCAAGGTTGCTGGGTTCAGAGTCTGGATGACTTCCACATGGATACCTGGGTTTTCACATAACATGCCCTGGTATTGACCATTAGTGAACGAATGTTGTCCTTTGTACTCTACCAATGTCAACACTTAAGGAGGAATCCTGAAAATCAATATTTGCCCCATCGCCAATTTATCAGCTTCCAACACCAGAAGATCTGTGGCTGCAAGGGCCCTATAAACAAGGTGGCCAGTCTTGGGCTACAGAGCCCAGCTCTTTGGACAGATGTCCATATCAAGACTCCTACAGACATTCCATACAGTTCCTGCATGTACAGAAAGTAAAGCTTTGTGAGGTTAGGGATCCCTAGTCCAGATGCACTGAGAGTGCTTGTTTAATATCACCAAAGGTCTTTTGCTTAGTTGGCCCCCATATTAGAGGATCCCATTCTCCCCGCTTTGTTGTTCCACAGAGGGGTTTGCTATAACTGAAAGTTGGGGATCCATATATGGCTGAATATGGTAGCCAACACGAATTCTCTAGTCTGATGGCAGGTTGAAACAATTGGAATTGAGCAGATTTCCTGTTTCTTTTGAGGGCCAGTGGAGATTGTCTGTTCTGTTGCTGAGTCAGATGGTAACCAAAGTATTTGACCTTTTTCTTGATAGATATGGTTTTAAAGTCAAAGTCCAGTACTTTCCCAAAGATGGTTTCCTCAAGCCCCTGGGAGGAACTGTCTTTTAGGGAAGGGGAGTGTACATAAATCCTCTGGCACATTAAGATGCAGCAATCTTTTTGTTATCTCCTGGTATAGGATCTTGGCTGCTAGGATTCTCCAACTCTCAAATCCAATGTAAATCGTTGCAGAGATTGACGACCTGGGGTATCATTTGTATAAAAGGCACCTATGTCAATCTTGCTGTGGGCCATCTGGCAAGGTTGGAGGGCAGGTTTCCTGCAGTCCTGGTGTGGCAGCCACATTATGCTCACCTACGTGTTGATCTTTGTGTGGCTTTCTCCTCCTGACAGGTGGGAGCCTGCTATAATTGTATATAATAGCTGCCCCACTTGTGTTTTTGTTTGCTATGCCTTGGTGCATGGGGCTCTGTGTCCTTTCCTGTTGGTGGCTCACAGCATGTGGCTTGGAGCCAGGGTGGCATATCCTTTTGGAGTGTGCACCCTATAACCAACTATAGGGTATTAACATGAATATATATCCATTCATTATGGAGCTCGCAGCAGCTAAGTCCTCCTGAGGCCCTGGGTCCCATGCATCAGATGCAGTTGCGTGTGTCTATCGGACCCCTGCCATATCTGTCAATCATCAACTTCTGAGCAAGTGGGAAGAATATGAACGGAGGGGTTGGGACCAAAGGCTGGGGGAAAGCATTCATTCCTTCTCTGTTCAAGGCTTAGTATTTCAGCATGTCACTGGGTGCTTGTGTGCCGGGGTCACTGGAGCCTTCCCGTTTTGTCTATCCATGATTTTTTTTCCCTTTATAAACATTTGGACCATTGGCTTTGTTCTAGTGAGACCCTGGCTTTGAGTGACCTCTTGGTTTGTGGTGAGGGCAGCTGTAAGGAGTTCTATCCTCCTCTTTATCCTTTTAGTCTGCCTGTCTTTGAGCCTCTGTGTCTCCATTGAGAAAAACTGTGGTGGCCATCTTCATCAGTTCTCTGGCACACTTCTCAGTAAAGTCAGTTTGTAATTTTTGGCAAATGTCACTCTGAGCTTCTTCTACAAAGGCTGCATTAGTCACCTGTTGCTTGAGCCTCTGCATCTCTTCCATGACAAACTTGCATTGTGGTAGCTATGCTTGCATAATGCCCCTCTTCTCCTGGGCACCTCTGGAAGGGACAGGGCCAACAGTCGGCACCTCTGGGAGGGACAGGGACAAGAGTGGCAGTGGTCCAGACAATCAGCTCTGAGTCAGTTGGGCACAACTCTTTTGATCATTACTTCCAGTTACATAAGGCAGAGGGGCCTTAGGCAGATGTGGGGTTCAGAGAAATGTTCAGGGCTAGAAAAGGTGCAAGAGAGAAGATGCTGGAGCAGCAGGAGGCTTTACTCAGATCTGTTTGTCTGTAGATGTGCTCTGGCTTAGGCTAGGGCCTAGGGTTGGCTCTGATTCCTTCTAACTCTTGGGCACAGTTTCTTTCTTATTTTTTCTTAGACTTTGTATGAGAGCTTCTTGATATCTTTTTATTTTTAGCCCTTTCTATTTGTTGAGACCCCATCCTAGATCTGGATAATGGGCTACATCAGATCTGTCATGGTCCAGGGTTTCTCCATGTATGAGGATGTATGATTTTTCCAGCTTATGAGCACAATGGTGGTGAAAGGCTGGCACACAAAACTGTCTTGTCTCCCTCAGGTGTTTCTTTCTGATCAATATGGGGAAGTCCTTTAGTCCCTTGCAGGGGCATCTAGAGTGTACTCATCTGGGTTGTGGCTCTGATCTTGGGACAAATCTCCCACCTTAATCTTGGGAGGTGAAAGAGTCTTTGGTTCTAGGAAGACATTGGCTCTGAGGACACCAAAGAGGAAGGAATATCCAGTATTAGCAGCCATAATTTGTTGCTTCTGAGGATGATGTGGGTAAAGGGCAAAGTTGGGTAGAGTGGCATATAAAGTAGTGGGTCTTCTTCTGGCTCATGGGGAAAACTGTTTCCCTTGCTGTTTTTCCTCCATCAGGTATTCTGGTTAGATGCTTTCTGCTAAGTCTTAGAGACCACTAAGCTCCTGGCTAACATCAGCTTGGACTGTCCATCTAGACAGGCTATTAACCAAGGGGGCTGTTGCTGTACTATCTCTTGACAGCAATGAATATAAGACAAATGGTTCAGGGACTCCAACAATAATAAAAAGGACCTCAGCAATGACTATCTCATCTAAAGATCCTTCTGGAGGCCAGCCCATAGTATGTGGTGCCATGGAAACTCACATCAGGACTCCACACTTGCTTTGGCCCTGGGATTGGGTAGAAAAGCTTCCCTTTGTCCATCTCATTCACATAATTTTCCCACAGACATGGTTAGAAGAAAATTTCTATGCTGTCCAAATTCCAACAATTCCAAACCAAACAAAAAGGGTGTCACAGTTTTCCCTATGCTCACTGACCCTGAAAACAGTTTACTTGGGAAACTCCCTGGTTCTGTTTCAGCTCCAACCACTTTGGAGAATACTCAGGACCCAGCAGAGGTTGATCAAGCCTCTCTTCCACCCACTTAGGACTCAAAGGGGAAGTGAGGAGGTCTTCAAAAACAAATGGACCCATGTCCTAACTGTTCAGTTGGGCAGTGCTCCAAAACCCTAATTCTGGTTCTTTCTGCCTGTGGGTCCCTTTGTGCTCTGGGGTAGGAGCCCCAGGGTGATAATTGAGTTGATCCTCCTTCGGGCCAAGCCTTGCCTGTGTGTGCCAAGGGAAATGCTGTCCCCCATGACCCCAGGAAAGTGGGTCCCCAGAGACAAGAGAACACAATATCCTTCCCTACCTCCTCTGTCACATCTTGGTCCCTGAAAATGTTATAGGGACAAATGAGGCAAGACACCAAACATAGTAGGAAACTGTTTTATTTGGCTGCAGCAAGGCTCAGAGAGCACAGCTTTTGCTGTAATCAATGAATCCCAGGAAACTTGAGTTCAGGTAGTTTCAGAATTTTATACCCAGCATGTAAGGGGAGGGATCCAGAAGTTCACAGTCTGAAAAAAGTTCACATAAAACAGCTTTTTCTTTCACTGTTTTAGGCAAGTTAACTCTTCAAGGAGAACTCCTGAAAAGGGGGATAGCTTCTTTTCCACATTTTTCCTCTCCCTGCCATTTGTTACCATGGATCTCATTTGATAGCATATCTTAAAAATGTAGACATCTCTGAGAATCCCAGCTCAAGGCCAGTGGCCTTGTTTGCACATTTCTACAATCTAGTATACTGGATATGTTTGTGAAAAACTAGTAAGGAGTGCCCAGGACCTGGAGTGCTGGTATCTTCTCAGTCAGTGGCCAAGTAAAACAGGACAATAGGAAAACAAGAAGTTAATCAACATTGAACTCTTTTGCAGACTTTATGCTGACAGTTCTAAAAACAGCCATGGTGAAGAATTCTGGAGAAACCCAGATAAGACTTGTCTGTGTAGAAAGGGGGTGACACTTCAATACAAAAAGAACAGAGGGAAGGCACAGGAGGGGACTCAACAAAGGGGCTTGGAATCAAAGGAAAGGGACAGTGTCCTGGACAAGGGTGGCATCAAGCATGGAGTTAAGCCCAGGAATGAAGATACAAGTACATGGACCAGGCAGGGCTCCCATTAAAACAGACAGGGCTAGAGAGGGAAGGGAAGGGAGAAAGAGGCACCATTGATGCAGGGAGAGGAGGGCTCAAGGCCCAAGTCCAATGATAGGTGTCAGGTTTGGGGATCAGGGCCCAGGCTGAGGGAGGCCAAAGAAATCAGAAAAAAGGAAAGGGCTACAATTTACCAAAGAGAGCCTACGGGGCCAAAGGCCATGTCCAGTCCTCTGGCCCTGGAGAGCATCCTGGTAAAGGGATCAGGAAAAGGGGCACCACAGGAACAGTGACAATAGGAGGTTCCAAGGAGAGCAGAGCAGGAAGTGCCAGAGGATGCCTGATGATGGTGTGGGAACCAGGATCCCAGAAGGGATACCAGGCAGCACTATGGTTCTTCCATCCAGGAAAGTCAAGGGGAGCAGGGAAGCAGCCCAAAAGTGGGGCCCAGAATACCAGCACAGGGAAGCATATAACAAGAAAAGCCACCAGAGGCTTAAGTGAGAAGACAGGCCAAGGAATCAAGAGACAAGGGTTAGGCCTGGGGCCAGGGGATCAGGACAGTGGACATGGAAGAAGAGGGAAGGCAAGGGATATGACAGTGGAGAAGCAGGCTCCAGGCCCAGGGCCACTGCCAGGACTCAGGTTTCCAAGGGCCCAGGGTGAGCAAGAGGCCCAGTCTAGAGACAGGGCTCTCATTACCATGAAGTACTCTGCCAAGACAGGTGCCTGGCAAGGGATGGGGGCCATGAGGAGGAGGATGGGAGGGCAGGGCGGTGAATTGCCATGGGTGCGGAGAGGGGCAAAAGCCAGGACTCAAGCCAGGATCCCAGGCAAGAGATGGATCCCACCAACAGAGCATTAGAATTCCAAGAAGCAGGAGGCCAGCACTCCAGGGGAAAGTGCATGTGGAAGGAGAGGAAGGGTTGGCTCTAGGATGTAAAAACAGAGGGCAGAGCAAAGGGCACCGAGTGGAGTGCACAAAGGGCCCAACAAAGGAACCCCAGGTATTCCCCAATGCAAAGTGACACATTGCGATGCCATGCAACATGAGAAATGTGGTCCAGGGCTCAGGCAAGCAGCCAGGTTCAGAAACTGAAGTGCAAAACATCAGGGTTAGGGAGGGCTGGGTTGGGGTAGGGGCGTCATTCAAGGATAGATGGTTGGGGAGGGAAGGGAGATGATCACACAGGGAAAGGTCATTGGAAGGCCCAAGTCCACTGCCAGGTGTCAAGGTTTGGAAGGCGAAGGGGCCCCAAGTGAGGAGCAGGGAGCCTCCCATAGGGAGCCTTTAGGGCCCAGAGGCCAGTCAATTCCACTACTCTGCCCAAGGTGAGTAGAACCTCACAGAGAGACCAGGACCAAAGGAGGGCCAAAGGAGGGACCTGTGAGGGCATACCTTGAATCTGGAATTTGGGGCATGATCAGTGGGGATCCAGGACCCCTTTGAGGATCCCAGGCTAGGGAGAAACAGGTAGAGGGGAGGGTCTGGGTAGTGTCAGGATACCACAGTACAAGGGGAACAGAAGGGAGGCCCAAGAGTGGGCCGGAAAATTGGACCTGAAATCATGGGACAGGGACAGGATCTGTAAGAAGGGCAGGCAGTGGTTCAAGAAAGAGATGAAGCCAAGGACTGGAAAGCCAAGTGGCAGGACATAAGTCGGTGTCTCATGAAAACAGACGGGGCTGGGGAGGGGAAGGAAAATAGAAATGGGAGTGGGTGGTGCAGGGAGAAGAGGGCTAAAAGTCCAGGTCCACTGCTGGGTGTTAGGGTTGCGGAGTAGGGCCCAGGCTGATGGATGCCATAGGACCCAGGCTAGGGGCATGGCTACATTTTCCCAAAGGGAGCTCAAAGTTCCAAAAGGCCAGGTCAAGTCCCCAGCCTAGTAAAGGCATCAGTAAAAGGGGTGTGACAGGGACAGGGATAACAGCATGTCCAAAGGAGGGCACAGCAGAAAAGGCCAGAGGATGTGTGTGGTTGGGTTGGGGGCCAGGACCCCAGCAAGGAGACCAGGCAAGGGAACTAGATGTTGTCCCATGCCAGGACAGAGAAGGGAAGGGCAGGACAGGGCAGTAGGGCAGCACTAGGGTTTGGCAAGCAAGGTAAGGCAAGGAAAGCAGAAAATTGGCCCAAGCAAGGGGAGCAAAGTCAAAGCACATTGTCACTGGGAGCAAGGAGGCACTGGAAGCTCCAGGGAAGAGCCAGGCCAGGGAATTCAGAGTGGAGGGCCAATGCTGTTGCAGGGGGTTCAGGACAATTTACAGGACTGGCGAGGGAAGCCAGCGGATCCGAGAGGTGACAGGCAAGCTCGAGGTCCATGATCACTGCCAGGTGTCGAAGTTTCATGTTCAGGACCAATGTCCAAAGTAGAGCAAGGGGCCCAGGTTAGGGACAGGGCTCTGTTCCCATAAGGTGCCCTGGCTCAGATAAGAATCTAGGGCCACTGAATGGGCAAAGGGGCCCTGTCAAGGGACAGTGCCCAGGAAGAGGGCAACCGGAGTGCACAGTGTGGGGTAGTGGTGGGTGCAGAGAGGGTCCAGAGCCAGGACCCAAGCAAGGAACCCAGACAAGAGTCTCACCCAACTGACCAAAAATGAGGGGCCCAAAGAACAGGAGGCTCCCAGGTGTGCCCAGGAAAAACACAAGGGGATGGGAAGAAAGGGGCGACATGAGAAGGAGGAGTCAGCTGCGAGCACAGGGCAAACCAAGAGAAACACACTAGGTGGGCCAAATTGAAATGACACCAGGCAAAGCCACAAGATGCCATGTGATTCGGGTATGCAGTCAGGGGCTTGGTTGAAGGATCAGGTTCAGGGAGGGCTGGCTTGGGGTTGTAGCAGCATTGAAGACCAGAGGCAGGTGAAGGAAGGGAGGGAGTGGTGCAGAGCATATCTAGCACAAAGCACACTTCCACTGCCAGGTGTCAGGTTTCTGTCCAAAAGGGGAATAGGCAAGGGGCAGGGCTGTGTTCCATAGGAAGATTTCAGGATGAATAGGACAGTAGTCTGCCCTGGGTTAGTAGATCCTCAGAGAGGCAAAAAAAGGGCCAAAGGAGGGGAATGTGAGGAAATGCCTTTAATCCGGATCTGTGTGGGGTGATCGTTGGGGAGAAAGGACCCAATCAAGGAGCCCACACTAGGCAGAAACAGTGGAAGAAAGGGTCTCAGCAGTGACAGGATACCACAGCACAAGAAAAACCGAGGAGAGGCGTATCAGAGCCCCAAGTAAGGGGCCTGAAATCAAGGAACATGAGCAAGGTCCTCAATTAGGGTGGCCAGGGTCTCAAGCAAGGAGCCAGGCCTAGGAATAGAGAGCCAAGTGCAAGTGTTGGGGCCAGGAGTGCATGAAAATTGTCAGGGCTGGTGAGGGGAGGGAGGCAAGGGACGGAACTGGTGGCTCAAAGGAGGGAGGTTCAAAGCCCAGGCCCACTGCAGGGTGTCAGCGTCTGGGAACAAGGCCCGGGTTGAGTGAGGCCAAATGGCCTATGCAAGGGGAAGGGCTATGTTTAACAAAATGGAGCCCATGGGGCCAAGAGGCCAGGTCCAGTCTCCTGGTTTGGGTGAGTATCCTGGGAAGGGATCAGGAAAAGAAGCCTGGCAGCAACAGGGATGACAAGAGGGCCAAAGGAGGGCACAGCCTAAAGGGCTATAGGAATGGTGTGGGTGGAATGTGGGCCAGAATACAAGCAAGGGGCGCAGTTTAGAGACCTAAAGGAGGGCCCAGGTCAGGAAAGAGCAGAAAATCCAGGGCCAGTAAGGTGGGGCTGCACTAGGATACTACAGTACAGGAAATCCAAGGGGAGAAGGGAAGCAGCCCTAGAGAGGGGCCCACACCCCAAGCCCAGGGAAAGAAAGGCCACCAGAGGCTCAAGCAAGGAGCCAGGCCAGGAAATGAAGAGCCAAGGGCTTGGGCAGGGGCCTCAGGTAAGTGAACAAGCGGAAGGAGAGAAGGCAAGGGATCCAGCAGCGGGGCAGCAAGCTCCAAGCCCAGGGCCACAGGTTTGAGGGTTCTGGGAACTGGACCAAGGGCCCAGGGAGAGCAAAGGGCCCAGGCCAGTGGCAGAGTGCTTTTTCCTATAAGGCATACTGGCATAGGTGATAATCTAGGTCCAGGGACTGGGCAAAGGTGGCTGGTAAATTAAGGGGCACCAGAACAAGGCGAGGGGATAGCTCGACCCAAGGTCACAGTGGGTGTGGAGAGGGGTGAGAACCAGTAGCCAAGCAAGGAGTACAGGCAAGGGACCGACCTGACCCAAGATGATGAGAGACCCAAGAATCAGGGGACTGCACAAGGGGAAAGCAGGGAAAGAGAGGAATGGGTGATGCGAGGATGAGAAAACTGCAGGAGGGTGGGTGGCGCAAGGTGAGTGTGTGAAGTAGGGGTCACAAAAAAGGGGCTCCCACGTCCAACCCAACATGAAGAGATGCCACGCGAAGCCACATGACACTATTTCACACAATGAATGAACAATTTCAGGGGCCCAGGCGAAGAGCCAGGACTGAAGACTGGAGCACAAAGGTTCAGGCTTCTTGAGGGCTGGTTGGGGGTAGGGACAGCATGCAAGGGGACAGGGCAGAGGAGGGAAGGGGTGCATCTGGCAGAGCAAGGTCCACACAAGGCCCACATCCACTGCCAGGTGTCAGGGTTAGGGCAGCCAAAGGGGCCCAGGTGAGTGGTTGTGCTCTGTTTCCCATAGGAACTTTCAGGGAACAGAGGCCATCCAATTCCACTCCTCTGCCCAAGGTAAGTAGATCCTCAGGGAAGCATCTGTGACAGAGTAGGGCTTGGGAGTGTAGGGAGAGGACATGGAGAGATGGTGGCACACAGGGAAAAAGGCTCAAGGCCCAGGTCCACAGATAGGTGTCAGGGTTGGGGAGCAGGACCCGGGCTGAAGGAGGCCAAAGGACCCATGCAAGAGGGAGAGCTACTTACTCCTTTGGGAGCCAGGAGGGCCAATAGGCCAGGTCCATCCCCTGGTGTGGGTGTGAATCCTTGGAAAGGGATCAGGAAAGGGGGCTTGGCAGGGAAAGGAACGAAAGGAGAGCCAAGAGAAGGCACAGAGGGAAGTGTCGGAGGATGGATGCTGGAGGGGTAGGGCCTGGACCCCAACAAAGAGACAAGGTAAGGGGCCTAGAGGAGGGCCAATGCAAGGGGAGAAAAGGGAAGGACATGGCTGGGAAGGCAGAAAGCACTAATGGATTGCAGTGTAGGAACACCAAGGGGAGAAGGAAGCAGCCCAAGCAAGGGGCCCACAGTCAATGCTCAGGCACTATCTGGGCAACAAGGGCCATTAGCGGCTCAAGCAGGAATCCAGGACAGGAAATGAGGAGCCAAGGGCTCAGGCTGGGGCAGGGGCAGAGGGGCTCAGGACAGTTGACAATACTTGGGTGGGAAGGCAGGGGATCCAACAGGGGCAGGCAGATACAGGCCCAGGTCCACTGCCTGGTGTTAGGGTTCTGGGTGTAGGACCAAGCACCCAGAAAGAGCAAGGGGCCCAGGAGAGAGGCAGGGCTCTGTTTCCTATAAGGCACCCTGGCTCAGATTAGAATCCAGGGACCTGGCAAAAGAGGCCTTGCAATGGAAGGGTGACAGGTGGAGGGTGATGGCAGGGCATAACAGTGGTCCTGGTGGGTGCTCAGAGTGGTGAGATCCAGGACCCATGCCAGCATCCCAGGAAGGGATCCACCCAATCTTTCTTGGATGAGAGACTGAAAGAGAACAAGGCCCACAACTGCCAGAAGAATTCAAGAGGGGAAGGCAAGGAAGGATTTGCATGAGGACCAGAACAGAGAAAATCACAAGGGGCACCTAGGGGAGCCCTCTGAGGCCCCCAGGTCAGACCCAACACAAAGAGACTCCATGTTATGCTAAAGGACATGAGGAAAGAGGTCAGGGGTTCAGACAAACAGCCAGGCCCTGGGACTGGAGAGCAACAGACCAAGGTTAGAGAAGGCTGGGTTGGGATTGAGGCAGCATGCAAGGTGAGAGGGCACTGGAGAGAAGGGAGGAGATTTCTCAAGGTTGGGTTGGAGCAAGTCACATGTTTACTGCCAGGCATCAAGGTTCAGGCAGTGAAGGAGACACAGGCTAGTGGCAGGGCTGTGTTTCTGACTGGGAGCATTCAGGGTGCAGAGGCCTGCCAATTCTGCTCCTCTGCCCCAGGTGAGTATATCCTCAGAGAAGGACCAAAGAAGCAGCAAAAGTGGGCACTGTGAGGTGATACCTGTTGTTCAGAGTTTGAGGTGGTGTCTATGAACAGCCAGGACCGATTTGAGGAGCCCAGGCTAGAAAGAAGTGGGGGGAGAAGAGGTTCTGGGCAGTTCCAGGACACCTAGCATAAGGGGAAGAGAGGTGAGTCAAAGGAGGCGGCCAGTAAAAGGAGCCTGAAACCAACGTACATGAAGGGGTCCTCGAGAAGGGCAGCCAGGGGCTCAAGCAAGGAACTGGGCCCAGTAATGGAGAGCCAAGCACTAGCACCTGGGCCTGGGTGAATGAAAAGGGACATGGTTGTTTGTGGGACCTCTTATACCTCTGTAGCCTGGGTAGAGCAGACTGGCTCCTCCAGGAGAGAGAACCCTCCCACCTTGGTGTCCAGGCTAGCTTGTATTCTGCCTCAGCCCGTGTAGAGGGGACGTGCCCCTCCAACCATGAGACCCCTCTAATCTGGGTGTTGGAGTGTGGCAGGTATACAACTGCAGCCAGGGTAGCAGAGATTTGCCTCTCCAGGCAGGATATCCCTTTCATCTGGTTGTCAGGGGGAGCTCTTATCCCGCCACAACCAGTGTAGATGAGACTCGCACCTCAAGGCAAGAGACCTCTCCCTACTAGGTGTGTGGGGAGCTCTTATATCTCCAAAGCCAGGGTGGAGGGGACTCACCCCTCAATTCAGGAGACACCTAAAACCTGGGTGTCAGTGGGAGTTCCTATACCATCAAGGGCAGGGTCCAGGGGACTCAACCGTCCAGGAAGGAGACTCCTTCAAGCTGGGTGTCAGGGGAGCATCTGTACTGCAGCAGCCAGAGTAGAGAAGACTTGCCCCTCCCAGGGAGGAGACCCGTTCCACCTGGGTGTCTCAGGGAGCTTGTACACCACCTTAGCCAGGGTAGAGGTAACTTGACCCTCCAGACGTGAGACCCCTCCCACATGGGTTTGGGGGGAGCTCATATACTACTGCAGCCACTAGAGAGGGTACTTGCTGCACCAGGCGAGAGACACCTCCCACCAGGGTGTCAGGGGGAGGTTGTATACTGCCACAGCCAGGGTAGAGGGGACTCGCCTCACCAGGCAGGAGACCCCTTCCACCTTGGTGTCTGGGGGATCTTGTATATTACCACAGCCAGGTTACATGGGACTTGCCTCTCCAGGCGAAGACCCCTCCCACCTGGGTGTCAAGGGGAGCTAATATATCACTGCAGCCAGGGTAGCAGGGACTCGCCTCTCCAAGTTAGAGACCCCTCCCACCTGGGTGTCTGGAGGAGCTCCTATACCTCCACACCCAGGGTAGAGGTGCCTTGCCCTTCCAGGGGGAAGACGCTGCCCACATGGGTGTCCTGGGAGTTCTCATATGGCACCAGCCAAAGTAAAGGGGACTAGCCCCTCCAGGTGGGAGAACCCTCCCACCTGGGTGTGGGGTGAGCTTCTATACCACAAGGGCCAGGGTAGAGGGGACTTGCCCTCCAAGTGGGAGACCCCTCCCACCTGGGTGTCTGGGGAAGCTTGTATACCTCCACAGCTAGGGTAGAAGGGATTCGCTGCTCTAGAAGGGGAACCCATTCTACCAAGCTGTGAGGGGGAGCTCTTATAAAGCCACAGCCAGGGTAGAGGGTATTCGCCTTTCCAGGAGGGATATCCCTCCAACCTGGGTGTCAGAGGGAGCTCCTATACTGCCACAGCCAGGGTAGATGGGATGCACCCCTCCAGGTGGGAGACCCCTTCCACGTGGTTGTCCAGAGAAACTCCTATACCATCACAAGAAGGATAGGGGAAACTTGACACTCCAGTCGGGAGACCCCTCCCGCCTGGGTGTCAGGGGGAGCTAGTATACTGCCCCAGCCAGGGTAGAGGGGACTCACCCCTCCAGGAGAATGACTTTCCCACCTAGGTGTCAGGGGAAGTCATGTACCACAGCAGCCAGGGTAGAGGGTTCTTGCCCCTCCAGGTAGGAGACAATTGCCACCAGGCTAGCAGGGGGAGCTCATTTACTACAGAAGCCAGGGTAGAAGGGACTCGCCCCACCATTTTGGGGACCCCTCACAGGTGGGTATTGTGGGGGGGGAGCTTGTATACTGCCATAGCCAGGGTAGAGGGCACTCACCCCTCCTTGCCAGAGACCCCACCCACCTGGGTGTCTGGGGTAGCTCCTACATAGCAGCAGCCAGGGGAGAGCCCACTTTCCCCTCCAGGTGGAAGACCCCTTCAGAGGAATCTCATATATTGCAGCAGCGAGGTAGAGTGGACACACACCTCCAGGCAAGAGATCCCTCCCATTTGGTGCCAGGGCAAGCTTGTATGCCACCTTAGCCAGGGAAGCTTGGACTTGCCCATCCAGGAGACCCCTTTTACCTGGTTGTCAGGGCGAGCTCTTATCATGCTGCAACCATTGCAGAGGGGACTTGCCTCTTAAGGCAAGAGCCCCCCTCCCCCTGGGTTTTGGGGGGGAGCTTCTATATCTCCAGAGCCAGGGTGTAGGGGACTTGCCCCTCAAGGAAGGAGAGCCCTCCCACCTGGGTGTCAGTGGGAGCTCCTATACCTCCACAGGCAGTGTCCAGGGGACTCTACCATCCAGGCAGGAGACTCCTCTCACTGGGTGTCAGCAGAGCTCCTATTCAGTAGCAGCCAGGGTTGAGGGAACTTGCCCCTCCAGGCGGGAGAACCCTTCCACCTGGGTGTTTCATGAAGCTTGTATACCACCTTAGCCAGGGTAGAGGCAACTCACCCCTCCAGAAGTTAGACCCCTCTCACATGGGTATCAAGTAGAGCTCATATTCCACTGCAGCCAGTGTAAAGGGTACTTGCTACACCAGGTGAGAACCCCTCCCATCGGGGTGTCAGGGGGAGGTTGTATACTGCCACAGAGAGTGTAGAGGGGACTCGCCTCTCCAGGAGAAGAACTCTCCCACCTGGGTGTCAGGGAAAGCTAGTATACCACTGCAAACAAGGTAAAGGGTACTCGCCCCTTCAGGTGGGAGACCCCTCCCATCTGGGTTAGGGAGGGGTGTTAGTATACTGCTGCAGCCAGGGTAGTGGGGACTCACCCCTCTAGGCCGGTGACCCTTCCAACCTGGGTGTCATGCAGAGCTCATATGCTGCCACAGCCAGTATAGACGGAACTCACCCCTCAAGGCTGGGGACCAGTCCCATCTGAGTGTCTGTGGGAGCTCATACACCACCACAGCCAGGGTAGACTGTACTCTCCCCTCCAGGCGGGAGACCCCTTCCATCTGGAGGGGTGCACTCCAATACCATTTCAGGAAGGGTATAAGGGTCTCTCCCCTCCAGGCGGGAGACTCCTCCCACCTCAGTGTCAGGGGAGCTCCTATACTACAGCAGCCAGAATAGAGGAGAATTTCCCCTTTACCTGGGAGACCTCCCCCACCTGGGTGTTTGGGAGAAATGTATACTGCTGCAGCCAGGTTAGAGGTGACTCGCCCCTCTGGGTGAAAGACCCCTCCCACCTGAGTGTCAGGTGGAGCTCATATATCCCAGCAGCCATGGTAGAGGCGATGGGTTCCTCCAGGCAGGAGACACCTTCCACTTTGGAATGGGGGTAACACCTATATCGCCATAGCCAGGGTAGAGGGGACTCGCCCTCCAGGCCAAAGACCCTTCCCTCATGGATGTCTGGCAAGTTGGGGTTCGTATACAGCTGCAGCTGGGTTAGCAGTGACTCAACCCTCCAGGCAGGAGATCTCTCCCTCCTGGGGGAAAGAGGGTGCATTTATACCCTTGCATCCAGGGATGAGAGGACTCGCCCCTTCAAATGGGAGACCCTCACACCGGTAAGGGGGGAGCTCGTACACCGCTGCAGCCAGGGTAGTGAGGACTCGCCCCTGGAGCAATGAGACCCCTCCAACCTGGGTTTCACATGGGGAACTTGTAGGTACACCTTAGCCAGGGTCGAGGAGACTTGCCCATCCAGGCTGGAGACGACTCCAACCCGGCTGTCTGCAGGAGCAAATATACTACCAAAGCCACAGTAGAATGTACTTGCACCTCTTGGCAAGACCCTTCCACCAGGGTCTCAGCGGAAACTCATATACCACCACCGACAGGACAGAGGGGACTCGCCCCTTCATGCGGGAGACCGCTCCCACCTGGGTGTCTGAGGGAGCTTGTATACCTCCGCAGCCAGGGTAGAGGGGACTTGCTGCTCCAATCAGGAGACCCTTCCCACATGTGTGATTTCCTATACCGGCACAGACAGTGTAGAGGAAACTTCCCCTCCAGGCGGGAGACCACTCCCACCTTGGTGTATGGGGGGAGATACTAAACTGCCACAGCCAGAGTAGAGGGGACTCCCCTCTCCAGGCGAGAGACCCATTCATCCTGGGTGTCAGGGAAAGCTAGTAAACCACTGCAGCCATGGTACAGGGGACTTGCCCCTTTATGAGGGGGACCCCTCCCATCTGGGTATGGGGGTGAAGCTCCTATACCACAGCAGCCAGAACAGAGGGGACTCGCCCCTCCAAGCTGGAGATGCCTCCCACCTTGGTGCCTGGGAGAGCTGCTACATCTCCTCAGCCATGGGAGAGGGGAGTTATCCCTCTAGGCAGGAGACCCCTCCCACCTGTGTGTCAGGTGGAACTGGTATACTGCTGCAGCCACGGTAGAGTGGACTCTCTCCTCCAGTTGGAAGACCCCTCCCACATGGGTGTCTTTTGGAGCTTATAAACAGCTTGAGCCATGGTAGAGAGGACAAGACCCTGCAGGCAAGGGACACCTCCCACCTGGTTGTCAAGGGAGCTCATATACTCCAGCAGCCATGGTAGAGGTGAGTCACCCATCCAGGTGGCAGACCTTTCCAGGCGTCAGACACTTCCCACCTGTGAATCAGAGGGAACTGTTGTACCACCGCAGCCAGGGTAGAGGGGACTCACTCCTCCAGGCAGGAGCCCCCCACACCTGCGTATCTGGTGGTGGGGGCTCATGTACCGCTCCAGCCAGGGTAGCAGGGATTCACCCCTCCAGGGAAGGGAAACCTCCCACCTGGGTTCTAGGGAGCTTCTATACCTTTGCAGCCAGGATAGAGGGGAAACACCCCTACAGGCTGGAGACCCTTCCCACCAGGGTATTGGGGGAAGCTCCTATACTAATAGAGCCAGGGTAGAGGTGTTAGCCACTGCAGGCAGGAGACACCTCCCACCTGGGTGTCCAGGGAGCACTTATAGGCACCAGCCAAAGTAGAGGGGACTCCCCCCTCCAGGCGGGAGACCCCTCCCACCTGTGTATCAGGGGGACCTTGTATACCACCACATCCTGGGTAGAAGGGACTTGTCAGTCCATGTTGGAGACTCCTCCAACATGGGTGTCCAGTGGATCTCCTGTACCACTGCAGCCACCTTAGAGGGAACTTGCCTGTCCTTCCTGGGTGTCGGGGGAAGCTTGTATTGGCCAAACCAGGGTAGAGGGGAATTGCCCCTCCAGTCAAGATATCCCTCCCACCTGGGTGTCAGAGGGAGCTCATATACTGCCACAGCCAGGAGAGAGAGAACTTTCCCCTCCAGTTGGGAAACCTCTCCCACCTGGATGTGCAGTGGGAGCATGTACACCACTGCAGCCAAAATATAGTAGAATTGCCCCTTCAGGTGGGAGACCCTTCCCACCTGGGTGTCAGGGGGAGCTCTTATACTGACAAAGCCATGATAGAGGGGACTCTTCCATCTAGGCAGGAGACTCCTTCCACCTGGGTGTCCTGGGGAGCTCCTATATCACTGAAGCCAGGGTTCTGGGAATTCGCCCTTCCAGGCAGGAGACCCCTTCCACCTGAGTGTCAGGGGGAGTTCTTATATCGTCAAAGCCAGGGTAGAGGGTACTTGCCCCTCCAGGGTGCATATGCTTCCACCTCGTATGGGGGAAGAACTCCTATACAGCTGCAGCCAGGGTAGAGGGGATTTGCCCCTCCAGGCTGAGAGACCCCTCCCACCTGGGTGTGGTAGGGTGGAACTCGTTTACAGCCACAGCTAGCGTAGCAGGGACTCGCCCCTCCAGGACAGACACCCCACTTACCTGGTTGTTGGGGAAGCTTGTATACCTCTGTAGCCAGGGTGGGGACTCTCTCCTCCAGTCAGAGACCCTTCCCACCTGGTTGTGGGAGGAGCTGGAATACTGCTGCAGCCAGGGTAGAGGGGAATCGCCCATACAGGTGGGGGACCCGTTTCACTAGGGTGTTGGGGGGAACTCCTATACTGCCAAAGCTAGGGTAGAGGAGTTCACCCCTGCAGGCAGGAGACCCTTCCTACTTGGGTATCCAGGGAGCTCTTATAGGGCACCAGCCAAAGTAGAGGGGACTCGCCACTGCTGGTGGGAGACCTCTCCCATCTGGGTGTCCAGGGAGCTCTTATAGGACACCAGCCAAAGTAGAGGGGACACATCCCTGCAGGCGAAAGACCCCTCCCACTTGTGTGTCAGAGGGAAGTTGTATATCTCCTTAGCCAGGGTAGAGGTGAAAGCCCGTCCATGCGGGAGACCCTTCCTACCTGGGTGTTTGGGAGAACTTTTATACCGCTGAAGCCAGGGTACAGGGGACTTGTTGCTCCAGGCAGGAGACTGCTCCCACCTGGTTTTCCTGGGAGAGCTCGAATACCTTGGCAGCCAGGGAGACCCCTCCCATCAAGGTGTCCATGAGCTCTTATATGCCACCACTCAAAATAGAGGAGACTTGCCCCTCAAGGGAGGAGACCCCACCCACCCACCTGGGGAGCTCAGTTACTTCCAAAGCCAGGATAAGGGGACTTGCCCCTGCAGGAGAGAGACCCCTACCACCTGGATGTCCTGGGAGCTCTTATATGGCACCAGCCAAAGTAGAGGAGAATCCCCAGACCAGGCGGTAGGCCCCTCCCACCTGGGTGTCTGGGTGAGCTTGTATACCTCCTCATCCATGGTACAGGGGACTCTCTGCTTCAAGCAGGAGACCCCTCCCACCTGGGTGTAGCAGAAGTGGCAGGAACTCCTATACCACTGCAGCTAGGGTTGAGGGAAATCACCCTTCCAGGTGGGAAATCGCTCCCACCTGGGTGTTCAGGGGGAGCTCTTTTACCGCTGCAGCCATTGTGGAGAGGACTTGCTCCTCTAGTCAAGAGACCACTCTAACCTGGTTGTCAGGGGAGCTCCTATACTGCAACATCCAGGGTAGAAAAGACTGACCACTCTAGGAGGGAGACCCCTCCCTCCTGGGTGTCGGTGGAGGGAGGCTATTATACCTCAGCAGCTAGGGTAGCAGGGACTTGTCCTCCCAGGGGAGATACCCCTCCCACCTGGGTGTCTGGGGAGCTCCTATACTCTGCAGCCAGGGTAAAGGGGACTTGCCCCTCCAGTTGGGAGACTCCTCCCACCAGGGTATTGCCGGGGAGCTCTATACCACCATAGTCAGGGCAGAGGGTTTCACCCCTGCAGGCGGGGACTCCTACCACCTGGGTGTCCAGGGAACTTTGATAGGGCACCAGCCAACGTAGAGGGGCTCACCCTTCCAGGCAGGACACCCCTCCAACCTGGGTTTCCAGAGTAACTTGTATACCGCCTGAGCCAGGGTAGTAGTTACTTGACCATCCATGCTGGAGACACCTCTTACCTGGGTGTCTGGAGGAGCTTGTATACCCCTGCAGCCAGTGCAGAGGGAACTCCTAACACCAGGCCAGAAGTCCCCCCCCCCACTTGATTGTTGGTGGAGCTCATATACTGCTGCAGCCAGGAGAGATGGGACTTGCCCCTCCAGTTGGAAGACCCCTCCCACCTAGTTGACAAAGGGAGCTTGAATACCTTTGCAGCCAGGGTAGAGAAAACTTGTCCCTATAGGCGGGAGACCCCTCCTACCAGAGAGTCTGGGAAACCACCTATACTGTCACAGCCAGGGTAGAGGGGTCTGCCCCTGCAAATGGAAGTCTCCTCCCACCTGGGTGTCCAGGGAGCCCTTATAGGGCACCAGCCAAAGTAGAGGGGACTCATCCTTCCAGATGGGAGCCCCCCCGCACCTGGGTGTCAGGGAAAGCTCCAATACTGCTGCAGCCAGAGTAGAGGGGAATCTCGCTCCAGTCCCTTCTACTTAGGGCAGGAGACCCCTTTCACCTGGGTACCCTGAGGAGCTCCAATCCTGTGCAGCAGGGTAGAGGGGATTATAGCCTCCTGTGGGGAGACTCTTTCCTTTTGGGTGTCAGGGGAGATCCTATAACACTCCAGCCAGCATAGAGGGGACTCATCCCTAGAGGTGGGAGACACAACTCACCAGTGTTGCAGGGTGAGCTTTTATACTGCTGCAGCCAGGGTAGAGGGGACTCACCCCTCCAGGAAGGGGACCCCTCCCACCTGGGTGTTGCAGGGAGCTTGTATACCAAGTTATCCAGGGTAGAGGGGATTGGAGGTGTGAAGCCCCTCTACCCTGGCTGTGGTGGTATGTGGGGAGAAAGGGGAGTAACGGGAATGGGTGGTGCAGGGAGAGGAGGGCTCATGTCCCAGATTCACTGTTAGGATTGAGGAGCAGTGCCCAGAATGAAGGAGGCCAAAGCCCCCAGGCAAGGGGCACTGCTACCATTTCCCAAAGGAAGACTTTAGGGCCAAACATCCCAGATACATTCCCTGGCTCTGATGAACATCCTGGAAAGGGATCTGGAAAAGGAGCCCAACATGGACAAGGACAACAGGAGGGCCAAAGGAGGGCACAGCATGAAGTGCTGGAAGAAAGAGGTTTTGTGGGGTTCTGGTCAGGACCGCAGTAAGGAGCCCAGGCTAGAGATCTAGAGGAGGGCCCAGGCTAAGGGAGAACAGGGAAGGGTGTGGCCCAGCAGGCAGGTACTGCACTAGGTTTGTAAGATGCAGGGACCACAAGCGAGCTGGGAAGCGGCCCCCGTGAGGCCCACAGTTCAAGCCTAGGGAAGCACGGAGCACGAAGGACCCCCAGAGACTCAAGAGAGGAGCCAGTCCAGGAAATGGAAAGCCAAGGGCCAGCACTGGGGCAGGGGTCTCAGGACAGTGGACAGGGCTGGGAAGGGAAGGCAGGGGATCCAGCACAGTGGAGGCAGGCTCAAGGCCCAGCACCACTGCCAGGTTTCAGTTTTCCTGGTGCTGTCCTAAGGGTCAAGGGAGCTCAAATAGCCCAGTCTAGGTCAGGGTTCTGTTTCCCATAAGGCACCCTGGCCCAGATGAGGATCAAGGACCATGGACCAGGCCAAAGGACCTGCCAAAGGACACGGGTCAGGAGGAGTGCAATGTTAGGGCACAGTGGGGGGTCACAGAGAGGGGCAAGAGCCAGTTCACAATCAAGGAGTCCAGGTAAGGGACTGACCCCCCTCCAAAATGTTTTAGGAACCCAATGAGCAGGAGGCCCCTGCTCCAGGAAAAAGTACTAGAGGAAGGAGAGGTAGGATCAGTGCTAAAAGGAGGAGAGAGAGGGCTGCGAAAAGGGCACAGAGAGGAGCGAGCTTGGGTGCCAAATCAAGGTGCACCCAGGTCAGACATGACAGGAAGAGACACCACATAAAGCAATGCAACCTGAGTATTGCAGTAAGGAGCTCAGGCTGGCAGCCAGGCTAGGGGACTCTAGGGAGAACGGTGAGGATGAGGAAGGGCTGGGTTGGCTTAGGGGCAGCTTGCAAGGCTAGCTGGAGAATGGATTGCCCAGGGTAAGTTCATCACTAGGCCCAAGTCCAGTGCCTGTTGTCAAGTTTGGACTGCAAAGTGGGTCCAGGTGAGAGGCAGGGATGTATTACCCACAGGGATCATTTAGGGTCCAGAGGCCAGCCAATTTCACTCCTCTGCCTGGACCAAAGAAGGGCAATGTGAGGGATACCTTTGGTCCAGTATTGGGGCGATGTTGGTGGGTAGCCAGCAACCAATGTAGGAGACAAGGCTAGCTAGAAGCAGGGGAAAGGCAGGGACCTGGCAATGATGAAATTTCTCAGTACAAAGGGAACAGAGGGGAGGAACAGGAGAAGGCCAATCAAGGGGGCTGAAATCAAGGAACAGGGACAGGGTCCTTAAGAAGCATGACCAGGGCTTCCAGCAAGGAGCCAGGCCAAAGAATGGGGAGCCTAGTGCTGGGACCCAGTCCTGGGTCCAATGAAAACAGACAAGTCTGGGGAGGGGAAAAAGGGTGCAAGGGTAGTGGATGACATAAGGAGAGGAGGGCTCAAGGCCCAGGTTCACTACTGGGTGTCAGGATCGAGGAGCAAGGCCTTTGCAGAGAGTCCAAAGTCCCACAGCTGCATTTTCCCAAAGGGAGCCCACAGTGCCAAACACCCACTTACATTGCATTGGACCTGGTGGGCATCCTCGGAAAGGGATCTTGAAAAGTGTCCCAGCAGGGACAAGGACAACAGGAGCATGAAGGAGGGTACAGCATGAAAGGCCAGAGGAAGGGTGTTGTGCGGTGTGGGACAGGACTCCAGAAAGGAGCCCAGGCTAGGGACCAATAGGAGGGCCCAGGCCAGGAAAGGGCAGAGAAGGCTGAGGCTGGGGAGGCTGGTGACAGTAGTGTTCTGAGGTTTAGGGAATCCAAGGGAAGTAGGGTACTAGACCCATCAAGGCCCGCAGTCCAACCCCAGGGAAGCACAGAGTAAAAGGGGTCCCCAGAGGCTCAAGAGAGGAGACAGGCCAGGGAATGTAGATCCAAGGGCCAGGTCTTGGGCAGGGGTCTCAGGACAGCGGACAAGACTTTGGTGGAATGGCAAGGGATCCAGCAGGGGACAGGCAGGCTCCTAGCCCAGAGCAACTGCCAGGTTTCAGGATTCCGGGTCCAGGACCAAAGTCCCAGAGAGAGCAAGGGGCCCAGGCAAGGGGCAGGACTCCATTACCAATAATGCACTCTGCCCCAGATGAGAATTCAAGGACAGGTACCTGGCAAAAGAGGACAGGCAAGTGAAGGCTTCCAGGAGGAGGGCAATAGGAGGGCACAGCAGTGGGTCTTGGTGGGTGCATGGGGGGGGGCAACATCCAGAACCCAAGCCAGGAGCTCAGGCAAGGGACCCACCCAATCAATTGTGATGAGTGTCCCAAGGAACAGGAGACCTGCAAGCATCAGCGGATAGTGGAAAGGGAAGTGGAAGAAGGGCTGCACAAGGACAAAAAGACAGAGAAAAGTACAACAGGCACCTAAGGGAGCATGCTGGCAGTCCCAAGCAAGGGCTCCCCAGGTGAGACCCAAAAGGAAGAGACTCCATGCTACACCAAAGTACATGAGGATCTCTGTCAGGGACTCATGTCAGCACCAGGTCCAGGGACTGAAGCGCAAAAGGTCAGGGTTAGGGAGGACTGTGTTGGGGTAGGGGAAGCATGCAAGGCCAGATGGCAGGGGAGGGAAGGGGGTGGATCTCTCAGGGATGGGTTGAAACAAGTTGCATGTTAACTGCCAGGCCTCAAGGTTCAGGCAGCAAAGGGGACTCAGGCAACAGGCTGTACTTCCCATAGGGAGCATTAAGGGTGAAGAGGCCAGCCAATATGGCTCCGCTTCCCAGGTGAATAGATCCTCAGAGAGGGACCTGGACCAAAGAGGGTCAAAAGAGAGCACTGTGAGGGGAGGTTGTGGGGGTTGTTGGTTGGCAGCCTGGACCCATTTGAGGAGCCCAGGCTAGGGAGAAGCAGGGAAAGCGAAGGGGCCCGTCAGTGCCAGGATACCATAGCACCAGTGGAACAGAAGAGAGACACAGGATGGGGTCTATAAACAGAGGCCTGAAACCAAGGGAAGAGAAAAGGTCCCCAAGAAGGGCTGCCAGAGGCTCATGCAAGGAGCCATGCCCAGTAATGGAGAGCCAAGTGCTAGCACCTGGGACAGGGTGAATGAAAATGGATACGGTTGGGAAGGGGAAGGAGGGGAGAAATCTCAGTAGGTGGCACAGTGGGAGGAAGGCTTAATGTCCAGATGCACTAAAGGGTGCAGGACTGGATTGGATTGCAGGACACAGGCTAAGGGAATCCAAAGGGTCCATACAATCGGCAGGGGTACATTTTCCCAAAGGGAACCCACAGGGCCACAAGGCCAGGTCAAATATCTGGCCTGATGAGCATCCTGGAAATGGGATAAGGAAAGTGGGCTTGGGAGAGATAGAAACCACAAGGGGGCGAAAGGAGGGAACAATCTTAAGGGCCGCAGGATGGGTCTGAGTGCATTGGGGGCCATGACCCAAGGAAAGAGATAAGACTAGGGACCTAGAGGAGAGCCCGGCCAGGACAGTGCACGGAAGGGCAGAGCCAGTAAAGCTTCACTGCACTAGGGTACTTCAGTACAGGGAAACCAAAAGGAGGAGAGAAGCAGCTCTAGTGTAGGGCCCTCAGACAAAGCCCAGAAAAGAATAGAACAAAAAGCGCCACCAGAGGCTCAAGCGAGGAGCCAGGCAAGGAAATGGAGTGCCAAGGGCCAGGGCTTGGGCCTGGGGCTTAGGACAGTAGAAAAGACTTGGGAGGGAATGAAGGGGATCCAGCAGGGTGCAGTCAGTCTCCACACCCATGGCCACTACCAGGTGTCAGGGTTTCTGGTGGAGGACCAAGAACCCAGAGAGAGTAAGTGGCCCAGGCAAGGGGCAGGGCTCTGTTTTTCATATGGCACTTTGGCCAAGTTGAGAATCCATGGAGAGGGACATGGCAAAGGAGACCTGGCGATGGAAGGGAGCCATGAGGATGGCTATGGGAGGGGACGGTCTGGGGTCATGGTAAATATATAGTGGGACAATAGCCAGGACAGTAACCAGGTGCTGAGACCAGGTACCCACCCTACCTACCTAGGACGTGGGACCCGAGGAGCAGAAGACTCACAAGCACCAGGGTAATTCACAAAGGGATTGGAAGGATGAGCTGCACAAGGACCATGAGACAGAGGGAAGCTCAAGGGGCACCTAGGAGAGCCCTCTGGCTGGCCCAAGAAAGGAGCCCCCAGTTCAGACTCAAAATGAAGTAACTCCACGCTATGCAAAGGGACATGAGAAAAGTGTCAGGGACACAAAGGAGCACACAAGACCGGAACAGGAGCACCAAGGGCCTGGGTTAGGTAAGGCTGTGTTGGGGTAGGGGCACCAGAGGGCAGGGGAGAGAAGGGAGGGGATTGCTCAGGGCTGGGTTGGAGCAAGTCCCATGTTAACTGCCAAGACACAATTTCAGGCACTGAAGAGCACTCTTGCAAGTGGTAGGGAGTGAAGGGCACTCATGCTCCCATAGGGAGCATTCAGGGCGCAGAGGTGAGCCAATTCCGCTACTCTGCCCCAGATAAGTAGATCCACCGAGAGGGGCCTGGACCAAAGGAGGTGCCAAAGAGGGTACTGTGAGGGGATACCTGGTGTATGGTAGTGTGTGTGGGAGTGGTCAGGCTTCCAGGACCCATTCAAGCAGCATAGGCTATGAAGAAGCAGGGGGTGCACAGTGTCTGAGCTGTGCCAGGATACCAAAATGATGGTATCAGAGGGGAGGCACAGGAGGAGGCCAGCAACAGGGGCCTGAAACCAAGGGACAGGGAAAGGGTCCAAAATAAGTGTAGCAAGGATGTCAAGCAAGGAGCCAGGCCCAGTAATGGAGAGCGAAGTGTTAGCACCTGGGCCTGGGTGAATGAAAAGAAACATGGAGGGGGAGTAGTGAAACTAGAGAAAGTGGAATGGGTGGCACACCTGGAGACGGGCTCAAGAACCACGTCCACTGCAGGGTGTAAGAGATCCGGAGCAGGGTCCCTGCTGAGGGAGGACAAAGTACCCAAGCAAGGGGCTGGGGTATTTTTTCCAAATGTAGCCCCCAGGGCCAAGAGGCCAGATCAGATCGCCTGGCCCGGGTGAGCATCCTGGGATGTGGATCAGGAAAGCAGGCATGGCAGAAACAGAAATGACAGGAAGGCCAAATTTGGGCACAGCCTGAAGGGCCGCAGGACAGGTATGGGTCAGGTGGGTGCCAGGACGTCAGCAAGGAGACCAGGAAGGGACCTAGAGGAGTGCCCAGGGCAGGGGAGAGCAGGGAACACCGGGCCCGGAAGACAAGCCTGCACTAGGGTACTGCAGTCGAAGAATGCCAAGGGGAACAGGGAAGCGGCCCCAGCAAAGGGGCCCTCAGACAATGCCCAGAAAAGCAGTGAGCAAGAAGGGCCACCAGAGGCTCAAGTGAGAGCCAGGCCAACTTAACGAGAGCCAAGGGCCAGGCCTTGGGCAGGGGGGCTCAGGACAGTGGATTACATTTGGGAAGAAAGGCATGGGATCCAGCAGGGGGCAGTCAGGCACAAGGCCCAGAGCCACCTCAGGTGTCAGAGTTCCTGTCGGAGGACTATGCACCCAGGGAGAACAAGGGGCCCAGGCAAGAGGCAGAGCTCTGTTTCGCATAAGGTGCCCTGGGTCAATTTTGAATCCAGGGTCATGGATCTGGCAAGGGAGGGCAGACAGGGAAGGGTGCCAGGAGAATTGGGATGAAAGTTCATGGTGGGGAGTCATGTTTGGTGCACTGTGGGGTGAGACCGTGACACAAGACATGTCCCCAGGCAAGCGACCCACACTACAGATTGTGATGAGGGACCCAAGGAGCAGGAAACCTGCAAGCACCAGAAAAAATTGCAATGGGAAGGGAGGTAATGGCTGCTTGTGGACCAGGAGGAAGAGGGAAGTGCAAAGGGTACCTAGGTGAGCCCGCTAGGGAGCCCAAGTTAGGGGCCGCCAGGTCAGACTCAACATGAGGAGACTCCATGCTATGTCAAGGGACATGAGGAATATAGTCAGGGGCCTAGGCAGGTGCCAAAGCACAGAGAAGCACAAAGGGTCAGGGTTAGGGAGGGTTGGATTGGGGTAATAGCATCATGCAAGGTCAGAGGGCAGGGGAGGGAAGGGAGGAAAGAGCTGAGGCTTAGGTTAGAATAAGTCCCATCTTACCTGGCAGGCCTCAAGGTACAAGCAGTGAAGGGAACTCAGGTGAATAGCATGGCTGTTTCCCATGGGGAGCATTAAGGGTGCAGAGACCAGCCAAATCTGCTCCTCTGCCCCAAGTGAGTAGATCCTCAGAGAAAGACCTGGACCAATGAGGGGCAAAAGAGGGTACTGTGAGGGGATACCTGGTGTGTGCCATTGGTGCACAGCAGAACCCATTTGAGGAGCGTAGGCTAGAGCCAAGCAGGGGTAGCAGAAGCGCCAGGATTTGCCAGGATACCAAAACATGAGGGGAACAGAGGGGAGGCACAGGAGGGGACTGGAAAAAGGGGCCTGAAGCCAAGGGACAGGGACAGGGTCCTCAAGAAGGGTGGCCAAGGGCTCAAGCAAGAATCCTGGCCCAGTATTGGAGAGACAAGTGCTAGCACCTGGGCCTGGGTGAATAAAAAGAAACATGGATAGGGAGGGGCAGGAGGGGAGAAAGGGGAGCACAGTGGGAGGAGCACTCATGCTCAGGTCCAGTGCAGGGTGTCAGGTTTCCGGAGTAGAGCCCTGGTTGAGGGGGGTGAAATTCCTAGGCAAGAAGAAGAGCTATGTTTTCCCAAAGGGAGTCTCTAGGGCCAAGTGGCCATGCCAAGTCACCTGGCCTGGATGAGCATCCTGGGAAGGGGATAAGGAAAGCAGGCATGGCAGAGACAGAAGGGACTGGATGGCCAAAGAAGGGCACAGCCTGAAGGGCCACAGGATTGGTGTGGGTGGCGTGGAGGTCAGGACCCCATCAAGGACCCCAGAAAGGGACCTAGAGGAGGGCCCGGGTGAGCGGAGAGCAGGGAATGCCAGGTTGGGAAGGCAGAACTACACTAAGGTACTGAGGTACGGGGAAGCCAAGGGGAGCATCGAAGCAGCCCCAGCGAGTGGCCCTCAGACAACGCCCAGAAAAGCAGTGAGCAAGAAGGGCCACAGAGATTCAAGCCAGGAGCTAGGCCTTTGAACAGAGAGCCAAGGGCCAGGCTTGGGCAGGGTTCAGGACACTGGACAAGATTTGGGAGGGATGGCAGGGGATCTAGTAGGGGTCAGTCAGGTGCCAGGCCCAGGGCCACCTTCAGGTTTCAGGGTTCCTGGTGGAGGATCAAGCACCCAGGGAAAGCAAGGAGCCCAGGCAAAGGGCAGAGCTCTATTTCCCAAAAGGCACCCTAGCTTATATTTGAATCCAGGGCCAGGGACAAGGAAAGGGATACCAGACAAGGGAAGGGGGCCAGGAGGAGGGGATGAAAGGGCATGGCGGGGGTCATGGTGGGTGCACTGTAGGGAAAGAGCCATGACTCAAGACAGGCCCCCAGGAAAGGGACCCACCCAACCGATTGTGATGAGGGACCCAAGGAGCAGGATACTTGCAAGCACCAGGAAAAAGTGTGAGGGGAAGGGAGGTTGGGGCTGCATGAGGAACAGGAGACAGTGGGAAGAACAAGGGGCAACTAGGAGTGCCTGGTGTGGGGCCCAAGTAAGGGGCCCCCAGGTCAGTCACAACAAGAAGAGACTCCATGCTATGCCATGAGACAAGAGGAATGCTGGTATGGCCTCAGGCAAACGCCCAGGCCTGGAGACTGGGGCCAAAATGGTCAGGGTTAGGGAGGGCTGGGTTGGAATAGTGAGAGCATGCAAGGCTAGAGAGCAGGGGAGGGAAGAGAAGAGATTGCTCAGGGCTAGGTTGGAGCAAGTCCCATGTTAACTAACAGGCCTCAAGTTATAGGTGGTGAAGGCGACTCAGGTGACTGGCCAGGTTGTGTTTCCAATAAGGAGCATACAGGGTGCAGAGACCAGCCAATTCCACTCCTCCCCCAGGTGAGTACATCCTCAGAGAATGACCTGGACCAATGAGGGGCAAGAGGGTACTGTGAGGGGAAACCTGCCATGTACAGGTTGAGGAGGGGGGTCGTGGGCTGCAGGACCCATTTGAGGAGCCTAGGCTAGAGTGAATAGGGGTAGCTGAGGGTCCAGAAAGAGCCAGGATACCACAAAATGAGGGTAACAGAGGTTAGGCACAGGAGATGCCTGGCAAATGGGGGTTAAAACCAAGAGATAGAACCCAGGTCCTTGAGAAGGCTGGCCAGGGGCTCAAATAAGAAGCTGGGCCCAGTAATGGAGAGCCAAGAGCTAGTACCTGGGCCTGTGTGAATGATAAGAAACATGGATAGGGAGGGGCAGGAGGGGAGAAATTAGAGTGCCTGGCAAAGGAAGAGAAGGACTCAAGGCCAAGGTCCACTGCAGGGTGTCAGGGTTCAGGAGCAGGCCCAGGCTGAGGGAGATGAATGCTCCCAGGCAAAGGGAAGGGCTATGTTTTCCCAAAGGTCTATCCTCTGACCCAGGTGATAAAGTAGCTGTCCCACTTTTATTTTTGTTCGCTATGCCTTGGTGCATGGGAACAGAGTGTGGCTTGGAGCCAGGGTGGCATGTCCTTTTGCAGTGTGCACCCTATGGACCACTAAGGAGTGTTAACATGAATATAATTCTGGTTCATTTTGGTGCTTGCAGCAGCTGATCCCTCCTGAGACACTGGGTCCCATGCATTGTATACAGTTGAGTATGTCTATTGGACCCCTGCCATATTCATCAATCATCAATTTCCAAGCAAGTGGGAAGAAACTGAAAGGAGGCGTTGGTTCCAAAGACTGGGGGAAAGAGTTCATTCCTTCTCTGTTCAGGGCTTAGCATTTGAGAACTGCAGTAGGTGGTTGCACACTGGGGCCACTGGAGCCTTCCCCTTTTGTCTGGCCATGCTTTTTTCCCCTTATAAACATTTTGGCCATTGGCTTTGTCTAATGAGACACCCCCCCCCCCTTTGAGTGACCTCAGGGTTGGTGGTGAGGGAGGCTGAAGGATAGCTGTCCTCCACTTTATCTTTTTGGTCTGCTAGTCTTTGAGTCTCTTGGTCTCCATTGAGGAAAATTTTGGTGGCCATCTTTGACAGCTCTCAGGCACACTTCTCAGTAAAGACAGTCTTTAATTTTTAGCAATGCCACTCTGAGCCTGTTCCACAAAGGCTGCTTTGGTCACCTGTTATTTGAGCCTCTGTATCTCTTCCCTAACAAACTTGCATTGTGGCTGCTATACTTGTATATTGCACCTCCTCTCCTAGGTACCTGTGGGCAGGGAGAGGTGCAGCATTGGCAGTGGCACAGACACTCAGCTCTGAGTCAGTTGGGCACAACTCTTTTGATCATTTCTGCCAATTTCATAAGGCAGAGGCCCCTCTGGCATATGTGGGGTCCAGAGAAATGTTCAGGGCTATCAAGGTGCAAGAGGGTAAATGCTGGACCAGTGGGAGGCTTTTTTTGCTCTGTTTGTCTGCATATGGGCTCTGGCTTAGGCTAGGACTTAGTGATGGCTCGATTCCTTCTAACTCTTGGGCACAGTTTCTTTCTTATTTTTTTTTCTACTTAGACTTCCTATGAGGGCTTCTCGATATCTCTTTATTTTTAGCTCTTCTTTTTTGTTGAAAACCCATCCTAGGCCTGGATAATGGACTCCATCAGATCAGTCATGGTCCCGGTTTCTCTAAGTAGGAGGAAGTATGATTTTTCCAGCTTATGAGCACAATGGTGGTGAAAGGCTAGCACACAAAACTGCCTTGTCTCCCTTAAGTGTTTTCCTCTGGACAATATGGGCAGGTCCTTTAGTCCCTTGCAGGGGAATCTCGAGTGCTCTCGTCTGGGTCATGGCTCTGGTCTTGGGACAAATTTCCAACCTTAATCTTGGGAGGTGAAAGAGTCTTTGGTTCTAGGAAGCCTTTGGCTCTAAGGACACCAAAGAGGAAGGAATAGACAGTAGTGTGGACCATCATTTGTTTCTTCTGAGTATGACAGGGCTTAGGGGACAGTTTGCTGTCCCAGTGGTCTTGGCAAAGTTGGGTAGAGTGGCATATAAAGTAGTGGGTCCTTTTCTAGCTCATGGGGAAAACTGTTTCTCTTTCTGTTTTTCCTCCATCAGGTATTCTGGTTAGATGCTTTCTGCTGGGTCTTAGAGACCACTAAGCTTCTGGCTAACATCATCTTGGACTGTCTATCTAGACAGGTTATTAACCAAGGGGGCTGTTTCTGTACTATCTCTTGACACCAATTAATGTAAGACAAATGGTTCAGTGACTCCAACAATAATCAAAAGGACCTCAGCAACGACTATCTCATCTAAAGATCCTTCTGGAGGCCAGCCCACATCTTGGGTGGGCCATTGTAATTCAGAGAGTATGCCACTTTTATGGACTGAGTTTCACCAAACAGTTACCAGGAACACCTTCCTAAAGTTTTCTAACAAACATTTCAGAAGGTGCAGTTTTATTTGTGTGCCTCCCATGTTCCACCATGAATTAGTTTTGCACATTTAGCACAAGACTCGCTTTGTTCATCTTAGGCTGTTCCCATTGTGGGGATTTAGGGCCATCTTAGCTTTGCGGGTTGGCATTAACTTCAGACCTGGAGCTTTCACCTAGATGTTGGTTGGTGAAATTTCACCATAGACTGTATGAGGAGCCATGGAAACTTGCATCAGGACTCCACACTCACTTCGGCCCTGGGGTTAGGTAGGAAACCTTCCCTTTGTCCATCTCATTCACATAATTTTCCCACAGACATGGTCAGAAAAAAATTTCTATACAGCACAAATTCCAACAGTTTCAAACAAAACAAAATGGACATCACAGTTTCCCCTCTTCATGCTGACCCCAAACATAGTTTACTCGAGCAACTCCCTGGGTCTGTTTCAGCTCCAACCACTTTGGAGAATATTCAGGACCCAAAAGAGGTTGATAAAGCCTCTCGTCCACACGCTTAGGCCTCAAAGGGGAAGTCAGATTTTCTTCAAAAATAAATGGACCCAGGTCCTAACTGTTCAGTTGGGCAGTGCTCCAAAACCCCAATTCTGGTTCTACTGCCTGTTGTTCCCATTGTACTCTGGGGTGGCAACCCCAGGGTGTTGGGTGAGTCAATCATCCCTCAGGCCATGAGTGGCCTGGCTGCGCCAATGGACACACTGTCCCCTACTAATCCAGGGAAATAGATCCCTGGAGACCAGAGAGGAACAATAGCCTTCCCTACCTCCTCTGTCCATTACGGGTCACTACAAATATTGTAGGGACAAATGAGGCAAGACACAGAACATAGCAGGAAACAGTTGTATTTGGTAGCAGCCAGGCTCAGAGGGCACAACTTTTTCTCTAATCAATCAATCCCATGAAACCCAATTTCAGGTAGTTTTAGAATTTTATACCAAGCATGTAAGGAGAGGTTTCAGAACTTCACATTCTTAAAAAGTTTACATAAAAGCAGCTTTTTTCTTTCACTGTTTTTGGCACGTTAATTCTTCAAGGACAACTCCTGAGATGGGGAGAGCTTCTTTTCCTCATTTTTTTCTCTCTCTGCCAGTTGTTAACATGGAGCCCAGTTTGTAACATACCTTAAAAATATAGACATCATGTGAAGCCCAGCTCAAGGCAAGGGGACTTGTTTGTTCATTTCTACAAACTAGTAAACTGGATATGTTTGTGAAAACCTAGTAAGGTGGCCTCAAGCAAGGAGCCAAGCCCAGGAAAGGAGACCCAAGTGTGTTGGCGAGGGCAGGGTGTCCCATGAAAACAGACAGTGATAGAGGGGAGGGAGGGAATAAAGGGGCATGGGTGGCACAGGGAGAGGTGGTCTCAAGATCCAGGTTCACTGATGTTTGTCAGGGTTGGGGAGCAGGGCCCGGGATGAGGGTGGCCAAAGGGTCCAGAGAAAGGGGAAAGGCTACATTTTCCCAAAGAGAGGCTCTAGGGCCAAAGGCCAGGTCCATTCCCGTGGCCTTGGTGAGCATCCTGGTACAGGGATCAGAAAAAGGGGCATTACAGGGACAGTGACAAGGGGATGGTCCCAAGGAGGGCATAGCAGGAAGTGCCAGAGGATGCCTGATGATGGGGTGGGGGCCAGGATCCCAGCAGGGATACCAGGCTAGGGACTTAGAGGAGGGCCCCATCCTGAAAGAGCAGGGAAGGGCGGGGATTGGCAGACAGGCAGCACTAGGGTTCTGCCATGCAGGGAAGCCAAGTGGAGCAGGGAAGCAGCCCAAAAGAGGGGCTCAGAGTATAAGCCCAGGAAAGCACAGAGCAAAAAGAGCCACCAGAGGCTCAAATGAGGAGACAAGCCAGGGAATTGAGAGACAAGGGCCAGGGAAGGCCTGGGGAATTAGGACAATGTTCATTGAAGAGGAAGGAAGATAGGGGACACAACAGTGGTGAGGCAGGCTCCAGGCACAGGGACATTACCAGGACTGACGTTTCCAAGTGTAGGACCAAGGACTCTGGGAGAGCAAGAGGCCCAGGCTATGAACAGAGCTCCCTTTTCCATGAGTGGCCTGCCCAGACAGGGTCCTTCTAAGGGATGGAGGCCATGAGGAGGATGACAGGAGGGGAGGACAGAGGGTCAAGGTGGGTGAAGAGAGGGACTAGAGCCAGGACCCAAACCAGGATCTGAGGCAAGGGACTGATCCTACCAACAGAGCATTAGAAACCCAGGAAACAGGAGACCAGCACTCCAGGGAAAAGCACAAATGGAAGGAGAGGAAAGGTTTGCACTAGGATGTAGAAAGAGAGGGCAGAGCAAAGGGCACCTAGTGGAGTGCACTAAGGGACACAAGCAAGGAACCGCAGGTAGTCCCCAATGCAAAGTGACACCATGCGATGCCACACAACATGAAGAACATGGTCCAGGGCTCAGGTATGCAGCCAGGTCTAGAAACTGGAGCACAAAATATCAGGGTAAGTGAGGGCTGGGTTGGGATAGGGGAATCATGCATGGCTAGATGGTAGGGGATGGAAGGGAGATGATAACACAGAGTAAGGTCAGCAGAAGCCTCAAGTCCACTTCAAGTGTCAAAGTTTGGAAGGAGAAGGGGGCCCAAGTGAGGGGCATGGCTGGGTTTTCCATAGGGAGACTTCTGGGCCCAGAGGCCACCCAATTCCACTCCTCTGCCCCAGGTCCGAAAAACCTCACAGAGAGATCAGGATCAAAGTAGGTCCA
Organism: Marmota flaviventris; assembly: GCF_047511675.1. Classification (NCBI taxonomy): domain Eukaryota; kingdom Metazoa; phylum Chordata; class Mammalia; order Rodentia; family Sciuridae; genus Marmota; species Marmota flaviventris. Next base: position 23,879,418 of record NC_092517.1, read on the forward strand.
AAGAGGGCACTGTGAGGGGATACCTTGTGTCTGGAATTGGGGGTGGGGTCAGTGGGTAGTCAGGACCTGTTCAGTTCAAGGATCCCAGGCTAGAGAGAAACAGGGGGAGGGGAGGGTCTGGGGATGCCAGGATAACTCAGTACAAGGG